>NC_092361.1:1151203-2583722 GCF_030848805.1 Temnothorax longispinosus | reverse complement strand
GGAAACACGATACTGATACCGTTCGGCGTATTAGCTTCGTCTGCGAGGCGCGCGGTAATTTTAGGAGAATTACTGCATTACAGGGTTGTACGAATTACGAAACAGTATCTATGATTGAAATAGATACATGAAATCAGTCCTTAATCATTTTCGCATATCATATACAATTCTCATATAATATAAATTTTGTTCTAATCTATATCGCTATGTATTATACTTATCTACATGTGCAAATAAAAAATTATCTCATACAAAACCATTAAAATCTCGCAAATGAAAAAAAGAAATTGTGTCAGTAATCAGTAAATTTAAAAATAAATTGCCTTAAAAATAAAAAAGCTGTCTGACTTTATATTAACATATTTTTATTATATTTGATGTTTCACGCGAAATGTGGTTAAAATGTGGCAAAATGCATTAAACGACATAGATTTAACGCAGTCTATTGTTATTTTCGCTACGACTCTTTAGATTAAATGAAAGATATCACGACTTAAGACCGACAAGTAAATAATCGATGTGTGGTTTACTGAGTTGGAAAAAGTATACAAAGTTCACAGAAATATTATTATTAGGCTACCAAGATCTCGACCGAAAATGACATCTTTCATAATTAATTGTAAAATGCGTATTGATCCTGTTTTACTTGTTAGTCACATCTAAAACAAGATATTCTTTTTAATATTCACCGGTTATTGCGATAAATACTACCACAAGTCTCAGTGGTCGAATTGGAAAAGAAAAAATTTACACAGAAATATTAATATCATTGTACTAAGATCCAGTCCGACCGAAAATGGCATCTTTTCTAATTATAACATATCACGACTGTTATGTGCAGCTCAACGATCGCTTTTTATCTGGTTTGGAATATTTTTGGCAAATCTAGGATTCAATGTTATATGTAGAGTCTCCACTTACAAAAAAGCCGTGTAAGAGGTTTTATTGTTGACGCTTTTCCGCGATGCTGGCTGGTTCTCTCATTGCGCTTACTTCGTGACAGTTTTGTGTATCAAGGGATTAATAGTGTAATGTTATAGTAATATAGTATAATATTAAAGCTAAATAGCGCGCGCGTAGCGCGCGTCGAGTAAAAATAAAATTACTGTAAAAAAGGGAAGAATTCTTGTCGCACATCCCACCGCGTAGGAGAATACGCGTGCGTATTCATGTGCAAAGTCAATTGGAATGAGAGACGATCATCTGGCTTCGTCGGCGCCGACGCTGCATGATCACGCGGTCTTTTTCTCCTTCTTGTCGTGTCTCGTCTAAAAGCACCCTTTCTTTCTGCAGTGATGCTCGTCACCCAAAAAAAAATAAAAAGCGAATAAAAACGCGATCTTACTGAAGGGAAAATCTTTTACATTAATAACATCTATATAAATAATTATCCGACAATATATATATACTTTCGCAGAATGAGACTGCGCTTAATAATTTCGCTTCCGCTTTTGCGAATTTGGTGGTGCCGCTGGATACGTTCGGTCATTGAACTGTAAAAATTTGTCAATCTACTCAATTGAATGGGTTTCCGTTTAGCACATTTTTAAAAATGGACAACAGATTTATTTATCCATGTTATTTTCCTCTTGGTATTTGTATTTTTATCTCTAACATAAAAACGAGATATTTAATCCAAATTCTCTAGGAACTGTTGAAGCATTCGAATCGAAATAACTGGTGTCTCAAAATGCATGTTTCAATTTCAACATTAATGTCGAGTACGTACGAAATAAAATAATAATCAGGCGTGAATCTTCCGTTTACTTCAAAGTATATTTGTGAATACTGACTCACGTTTTCGCATGCTTTTTGCTATCATTGAAACGCTGCGAGGCGGACGACGCGACAGCTCAGAACATCGTTGTATTTTAATTGTATGCCACGCAAGTAGACGCGGATGTTCGCCGTTATAGTTACGTGCTTGTATAGAGTTAATAAAGTATGCCAAATTTGTTATTCCTCCTTTGTTATCGCAAAAAAAAAACGGATATCGATTTTCCATACAGATTCTACAATCTGTATGATTCTACAATCTATTCATATACAGATTCAACAACATATTCTGTATATTTCTACAATCTGTGCAATGTATTTATGTATTTTACATATTCGTTGTGTAGTGTCTGGTTTTGCCGAGACATATTTTGCGGTTAGGCTGTGATTCACGCGATGATCCAATGGTGGCCGCGTGCTAAATTAAACGGAATGATTTTCCGTTCGACAGCTCTCCGTGCTCTCGCTCTCGTGTGCGAAACTGAAATATAAAGCCCGTGACAACGCGAGAGGTAGGTTGGGAATTTGTCGCTCGGATGTTAGACAATGGATTATTAGAGCAGTTTCGGAGTATAAGCCACGGTTACTCCATGCAAGGGGGAGCGAAGTGGCGGTGAGGGTGGTCGAGAGGGCACTCGGCATTTACCCTCGCCGAGTCTACATTCGCCGCTCTTTTTCTGCGGCTGTTTACCTCATCGAAAGCGGGAAAACGGGGCAGTCCTCGTCACCTTTGAACACCGACGAACTTCTTTGTACATCACCCCGCGGAAACGTCTGCATATTGTTGCGAGATTTCCGACTTGAGCTCGTCCCTACAGAAGGATGAAAAGCTCGGCGACAATAATCGGGCTCGATATTTTGCGATTTTTGCCGAATCTGTTTCGAAATAATGTTTTCAGATAAGAAACACGTAATTAAAATTTTATACATAAATTATAGTAGTAAGAAAATAACAGTTACATTAATTATATAGCAAATACAATAAGCACAAAAAACGAGAAAAAAGCTACATTTATTATTCTAAACATATCCTGACAGCGGTTAAAAATGAGTAAAACTTTTATTTCAATGTTCAGTGGATGTATTGTATTTATACAAAATGTTATTTTTTAATGTTAGGAACATAAATGTTTTATAAAAGCAATTTTAAATATTATCCTTTTCGAAATAACTTTTTCGTTTATAACCTATTTCTTTTTTAACCGCAATCTTAATTCTCTAAATAGCTTTTTATTACTTTTTTTATTACTTTGTTCAATGTTTCCGTGCTTTTAAAATAAAAATGAAAAATATTCTTTCGTGCAATTTTAATAATGACTCTTTCTAGCTACTCTCTTTCTAACTATTTTTTACATTTCCAAAAATTGTATTGCTATTTAATAAACTGCAACTGTATTAATAAAAAGAACTAGTACAAATTTTATCCGAAAAATTAATCCGAAAAAATTTCAATTTTAAAACCGAGATTTTTATAATGGAATCCTTTAATAAACTTATTATATAATGGAATCCTTTAATGTGTTCATTAGTTATATCAATGTCAGCTATCACTGGCAATATCTAGCGTGCTTTGGCACCCACGCATATCAAGATACACATTCATGAATTGAAATGGCATAATTGCCTAAATTCCGTTCTAATGATATAATACGCCGTGCAAAATAGCGATAATTAATGCAAAGGTCAGTTCCATCAACGAGACATACATTCTCATCATCATAAAGACACCTTGACATTCATTCTAATTATCATAACTGCAATATTGTTTCGTCGTGAAACCACTTGAACGAATTTCAATTTATTAAAAGTACATCAGTCATTTTCAATAATTTCTACTAATGGATATTTCGCTTTCTGTCATTACAAATTCCACAATCTTTGTTTAATTCTTTACCTTTATTAAACGGTTTGCTTAGTTTGCATTAAAATTTATACCGAGCTTTCGACAAATGGCAAGAAAGACGTCTGAGAAATGTCGCGCTTATGAATTCTGTGAAAACTTTATAGCCATATTAAATTCAATAGGCATCTATCACAACTATTCAGTTTCCTACATTAATATTATATGTTTAAATGCCAAATTTTATTAGCTGATAGCAGCAATAATTTTATAATTTTGAGGAGAAACAGATACACTCGACATACATTAATATCCATCCGTTTTGATGAATCCTAATTAATTGTTATTATATGATTATTATCTATCATTATTTAATTATTAAGGGTTGAGATATTTTTAAAATACTTTGAACAAATTTTTCGCGTGACAACCAACGAGAAAAACGAATGGGCACTATCGAGTTTCGGCACCAATTTCCGTGAACTGGCTATTGCATACGGATGCATCCTACTTGCATTAAGCTGATACCCACGATTGAATTACATACGATAATTGCGGGTCGATATTGAATTTCGGCGAAACCGAACGCTAATGTGTAATTTTCTGGCCTTGAGGAAGTTTGAGTGTGCTTCGCTGGAAAATGCGTATGGATTTCTCGTAGTTATTACACGTGGAGATAAAAGGATTATTTTCTTTCATCATGTTCTAATCCCTTAGATCGCGTTAAGATGTTCTATTACCACTGTTATATTTTTTGTAACTTATAAATTTTGTTTTTCCAATTTAACGTTAACTTTCCAAGAAGATGTCGGATCTTCTCTTTATATACTCTTCATATCGATCGAACTATTTTCTGCTGTAACTATATTTTCTGCCGCAAGTTTACGGAAAACGATACGCGTAATGCTAACTAAATGCCGTAATCGCGCGGTTTCTTATGCGGTAACGCAAAAACAAACGTTTAGCGGCAAGCGGAAATCAAGCAGAGGCGTATCCGGATTTCTCCCCGCGCGCGTAATCTGCAACGTGTCGCGCCAAAAATGTGGTCGGCCATCAAGGTTGCGGCGCTCCGCAATGTATCCGTTGTGAAAGCTCGACGCGGGGTAACCGAAATGAGAAGATCGAGACGAAGTTGACGACGATTGTGACGTGGAGTGAAATGTAGCCTAGGCCGGGTTCTCCGTGAGTTCCGTCATTCTCGCGGTGGCGCGAAGCCACGGGCGTTTATTATTAGCGCGATGACGAATTCTGTCGCACAATGCGTTTCGACAACAATGTATCCGCTGCCGCATACATTTATCGCAGCTGTAAACCCCCTTTATGTAACTTGGGGTTACCTAGAGACTTCCTATATATGGGACACTGTAATCGCGTCTCATAACGATATCGTTGATTGCTGCCAAACTGATCGAAACCAATCGATCGGCATCAGCTTATCTGCGATACGATTGTCTCGAGTTATGGGGGAAAAGTGGAGACCCTAACCAGCCAGGGGATCAAAGCCCGACTGATGAAGAGGCTACTTCTGAAGTTCTTCCCGACGCGCGCACCGTTCCAGTTTCCCCAGTTGATCTATTCTCGATCCGCGCGCCCGACGGAAATGGGCTCCTCGGGGAATTGTTTGCTTTTGCCAAACAAAACGGCCACACGGCTTCTATCCACGACGATATACGAATACCAGACTCGACGGGGAACAGTGCCCTCCTTGTGTACGCGCCTATGCATTCAACCCGAAAATCTTAAAGATTCGTCCTGCGTCCGTATTAGCAGGTGCGATTTATGTTCGGCGAACGAATATCCAATAGATTTTAGCATCATTATTACCAGAATGTATCCCGTAGTTTTTGGTTAAAGCTCTTTTTTGTGCCCATATTTAGCAATAATTCTTAAACGCTAATAAAGAAGAAGAATCTAGCGACACAAGAGAATTTATCACAACTATTTATCTCGACTTTGAACACAACTTATTTTTGACTTTGTAAAACTTTTTTATGCTTATAATATTCCTCGTTCTTCAATTAAATCTCTTATTTGACTCGACTGATTATTACACGTGTTAAGTACAGCTTTTTTAACATACGTATTTGTAGAGCGGGAAAACAAGCGGTGCCGTACAATACGTCTGCGTCGGCATAAAATATGTTTTGAAACATTTTGAAGTACATCGAAACCCTCTCACGCTCTCGCGACCTCTCGATCGCCTGATATTCATTTTCGAATGTTTGCGGAGGTTTAGCCGCTCGCTTCTTACAGCACATTTTGCGCGCTGGAGCCGGCCGCGAGAGATCGCGAAACGCTCCAGACATTATTTTCACTGAAAGCATACACGAACGCCCGACAAAACACACATCGCCGATACAATCGTCCATGCTGCGGGCAGCTACCATCGATTAGATTCGTCGACGAATTGCACGTCGACGTTCGTGGCGAACTCAAACGCAGGTTGGAACATTATTTAACGAAATCCGTATCGTTACGGAAAGCGGCAGAAAACCATAGAACGAATATTTCAATAGAGCCATGTAATAGTGCCATCGAAACGTTAAAGGGTTGGAAATATAAGAAACTACCTTTATTTGATTTCGAAGTACTGTTTATTTCAATTATACTTTTATCTCAATTATGTAACACCTGTTCAATAATTATTACGGTATACAAAACACAGACTTATATTAATTAAATAAATTTTAACGTATAAATCGATACCTATTTTAGTAATCCTTTTGAAAATTTATTGCATGCTTACGTCAATTGCAAAATGAAAAATTGCAAAAATATATCACTATCAGCATTCTCACTTGAATTATTCATTCGAGACGCGATTAATTTTGCGGATTGCAAAACATGATCGCCGCAACTTCTCCCGCAGGTCACACGATAGAACTCACATTTGATAAATCAGCCCCACGAATGTATTATCAATACTGGGAATTTCGGAACTAAAACGTCGCCGGGGCGATTAAATATTACGGAGCTAGTGACAGTGAAGAAATAGAAAAGATAATTGATCGATTAATTGATAAAATATCTCTCGATTATTTTATCACAGTCATGCGAGAAAGCCTTTGGCGTTCTAATAAAAGTTGCGCGAACATTGTGCTTCGATTAAGATTAAGACGAGTACGCGGACTTGCGAAATCATTTGATGCGATTATCGCGCATCTTCAAGGTTCGCCGAGACAAATGTAAAGCGAGCGCAGTTGCCGCCGGGGATATCTCGCGAGGCGTGCAGGCGCGCGGACCCGGCGAGAGAGCACGTGCGATGACTATGCTCTATCGGTGCATCGCGGTTTAACGACTTAATAGAGTTAATGACCGTCGGATCTCGACTATCCTTAGAGGCCGGGGCAAACAAAAACGTGGGACGTGTTGCGTAAGCTAATTCACGTGAGAGCGGCCCGATGATCGACGGGCGGCCACCGCCGATTGATTTCTCACCGACACTGAGATTCGTCGGCACGCATTAAGAGCCGACTCCCGACTCTTTTTCACCTCACTTCCATAATTATCTGTCTCATTAGTTATGATGGGATGGACGTAGACGCTCGCTTGGTCTCGCCAGCGAGATTTATGTACAGGATGTTCTGAAATCGACAGAAATCGACGCACTTTCTCTCTGGAAATTTGACGTCTGCTACTTTTTTATTACTATTTTGATGTCTTATTTTTGCTACTGCTTTTCATATATAGATATATGTATATAGAAACATTTTAACGATTAAATATTAAATTAAAATTCTATTTGAATCTATCCGAAATTAAGTAAGAAATAATATTTGATATATAGCTGTTTTTGGTTTTGGTTTTTTGTAGTCTTCACTTTATCGTGAATTATTTTGATGTCAAAATTATAACTGCTTTATCTACAAAAGTCGACTAATTTTGTAAGAAATTATTATTACTTTTCACCAATTCTAGGACAATATGTACGCTATTTAAATATAGTTATATTTAACAGATTTACGTCATAGCAGTTATAATTTGAAGTTAACTGTGACAGTCAAGAGTTAAACCTTGGGAAACAAATCTCTGTAAATACAGTCGAGCTAGTCGTCATGCAATTTACACCCCTCGCGAGTAGCTGGGGTGACACTTAACGCGCCTCTTTATAGGGGAACGGGTGCGCGGCAGATCGTAACAGACGACACGAGCGTTGGGGCGGTAAGTGGTAAGTGGAGTTCCGTAATTTGTTGAGACCACGCTACTCCGTCGCTTCGGGTTTCATCGCTCGTGACGCCGCAGGAAAAACGGGGAGAAACTGCTTGAAAAATGAGAGTAAATAAAGGATGGCGGATATCGATGAATCAGACCGAAAAAGATTTCGATTCTATTGTTGCTGAAAATGTGTTTTATTAGAGGTAAACTAATTTACCTTTTTGTTTGAATATAAAATATTAATATAATTAAAGACATGGTTATGTCGTGTAAAAAAAAGCTTACAAAGTAAAAGCTTGTAAAAGGAATAAAAAAGATATTATTATGCAATTTTGGCAATAACATGAAATTATGCAATAATTTAACACATTTTTATTTTTATTTATAGTTTTGCAATACAATTATATAAAATAAGTTAAATTTTTTCGATGGAAAGAATGCCGTAAATGTCAGAATATTATTTAGATAATTTGATGAAATAAAATTTAGAAATGAGATCAAATTCATTATAAAAATTAATCTCTTCGAATCGTTTAAATGACAGATAAGTATTAATATTAATACTTTGTTACTTTTAGTTTTAATAAGAGTTATTGGCCTATATATCGAGAAAAATCTATAAACACCTTAAAAAAGAGTAATACGGCATATAGTGTGCACACATAATAACGAAGACAGTCTGAGTGAGGAAATTTGATTTCCTCTTTAATTTTATGTTGACACATTTCTTTAACGTTCCGTTAAGACTTTTTTTCAATAAATCAGCATTAACTAAAAGTCTGATACACGTTCGCTTGTGATAAACACAATCATGTGTTATATCCTCGTATTTATTTCTAAAATTAACAGAGGTATAGGTAACTTTAAAATCACATTTACAAATAATTCACGATGTTTCAAGCATGCGGACGACCAGACAGATCGATTTTAATTTGTAACAACATTTATATCGAGTTTCAGCGGATATTTTGCGATTATCCGCGTTATATCGACACGCCGAGGATTTACGGTATAAGAATTGATAAGAAGAGATGGCTCTTTCACATAGGGGGAAAAAAATTGTGGAAGAATTGATATCTTGTTATTCGAAATCCTTCTCGCGGAGGGGCTGTCGGTGAGACTGGCTCTCCCCGAAAACTGGTTAATGCGCTTTTTCCGGTGCCGGAGGTTGACGTGCGAGTGGCAGACCGCAGCCCGCGGCTCCGTCGGCCGTTGTGAGAGTCGGACGTCGCGTTCTCCTCGGGAAATCGGACCGAGATGATTTCCGCAATTTCGCGGCCGTGGCCAAGAGAGGATTGAGGTATTTGGCCGAGCTGGAATTATTTGGCCGTACCGTTTCTGAAAACGTGGGGGATATGAAGGTTCATATAAGATCATCTCCACTTCGACGGCGCCCGCACCTCCAGCGAATACGTCGGTGTTAAGAATTAAAAGCACGTTCTTTGTTAACACCCTCTCGTACACACGAATTTTAGTTCATCCTGCTTGTCTCTATCAAGTACAATATATCAGGCTACAATATATCAGATTTGTATTTTTATGCATGCGAGGTGTCTCTCTCATACAATTCTTCATTTCACTTACCTATCCCTGCATTTCTTCATTCTCAATCTGTTACAATTGATTTGTAAATGAAAAAATTATCATTATTATTGCATTTATACAAACGTAGCAAAAGCTTATGTAATTATTGCGAATTTTTTTACAGAATATAATGTTCTTTCTATCGAAACTAACTTTACTTTAATGGTTTAATTTTAATAATAAGAATTTTTCTTTCAAGTAGTCAAGGTATCATGCAATCATTTGTCATATGATATTCCGTGTTATTTAGCCATTTGCTTGTCTCTTTCGGGTCGAATGACTCGTTTCTCCTGCAAGAAGCTATTAAAATGCAAAGGCAAGGTAGGAGGGACACCTTCTCTCCTGTCCTTGCATCCTGGACGCAGATTCGGCGGGCGTGTGTGATCCTCCTTAGTATTCCGCGCGACGCCGCTCTTCTTTTTCGCACCACGATGCCACCTTTTTCCCCATCTTCTTCTCCCTCTCCCCTCAAGCCCGCCACCCCTTTATTCCACTCCATGTAACATGTTCTTCGCATTAATATAGCACGGCTTAAGACAAAGGACGATCGACCGACGTCTCTCGCCCTTCTCTCACCTTCGTCCTTCTCTCCATCTCTTCTCTCCTCCCGTTTTTATCGACTCGCTCTTCCTCGTGTCATATCGCCGTCCTTTTTCGCGCGTCCTGGAGAACACGAAAGACTGGACGTATATATTCGTTAAGTCAAAGCCCCGGGAGAAGTCCCTCAAATTGGGAGGATTTCTTCGTTCCGACCTGCCTGCCTGCCTGCCTGGCCTGCTTGCCTGCTTGCCTGCCTGCCTTACGCGAGACGTGCTGGATCTTGACCTTTGAACACATCTCTTCTTTTTTCTCAGGACGTATATTCTTCGCTAGTAAATCATACGAAGCCGTCCTATATGGACGGTCGCGACTTTTGCAGTCAGTTCAGTGAAGCGGAATGATTAGTGGCCGCCTTATATCAATCATATTAGTAATTGTAACGTTACGACAATTGTATTAATAATTATTATTAATAATTACATTTATCTCTCGTGAAGACTATGAAGAGGTTGTTATAGAACTTATGTTATCAGGATCGTTCTATGCATGTAATTTCTCTCTGTTCTCTCTACTAGAATATTAAAATTTAAAACAGTTAATCTTTTGCTTTTGACGTAACACGTATTAAAAATACTGCAATGAATAAATTACGGAATGATATTAAAGTACGTATCCCGTTTTTCCTTGTATTATTTTATTGTTAGATAACAGTATATTACATTATGGTATATAATAAAAGAAAATTAATATTATATACGAAGATTATATACTTAAAATAAATTAGTGTATTTGACTCTCGTGTATAGAAAGAAGAAACAAGCTCTTCTATGCTTGCGATAATAAATAATTTTTTAGATTTTTCTCTGTTAATCACAATAATGTTCAATTTTTCGAGCTAAAAATTTACAACAGGTCACTGATTATCTGCAGTACGCTTTGACCTGTAGATTGCAAACGCTCCGATTATAAGACATATCTACGAGGCACATATGAGGAAAAATGTTATGTGATGCTCACATTCATTCGCGTGAGCACGGTTATTAATTGACACAATTGATGAAATAAAAACGAGAATGCATGGCACCGTGGAAAAAATCTCTGTTAATTACATGAATTGATCAGTAGGTCGCTATTCGTTGAGAGAGAAAGAGAAAGAGAAAATTCTGGCTTCTTACATTTTTCAGAGTTCGGGTCGAGATTATCGTAAATTAATTTAATGTGGATACAAGTTTCTTCATCGCAGTTTGTGAATTACTTGGAGTTTCTGAGTTCTTGTTCCAAGCCAGGAGTTGTTTAACGCTCAATATTATACCGATTCTTTATTAATAATAAACACTAATTTTCTCTCTCAGACGCGCTATGGGAATCGGAATCTATTCGGAACGTCTCAGTTATCGCGATATTGTGGCGGAAATTGTAATTCTCCCCTTTTCAAATACGCTATCTCTGTTATCGGCGCGATTATGTAAAAAAGTCTTTTGGCTGGAGCCAGTTGAAGGCATCGCGTACAAAAGATATATATCTGTTATCTCGTGCGCACGTCACTTGAGTAGAGTGTGAGCAAACGAAGATAGCCTACATACGACGCGGTTCGGTAACATACGGGCAATTCAGAATTGCATCAATGAGAGGAGAAGCTAGCGGTGAAAGTGCCGCTGCTTCACGGAGACGCTTATCGGTTCTTATCGGAGCGCGGAGCGCCGCGTGCCCAGCGATGTAAAAATCTGCGGCATTCCGGTGAACACCCAAAAACTGGGCAAAGGAATACAAAAATGTTTCTTATATTTAATATTACATATAATTATACATGCGCAATTAAATAGTCTTTCCGAAAATTCGCGCATTTTCACGTTTGTTACCGATTTCTGTGTGATTCCTCGTATACATTACCTTGTATAGTCATCGGCGCTCCGCATATTCCGCTCCGTGCAGTTTGACCCGACCGCATATGGCAACGAAAGTTTTCGCGTAATTGCGAAATACCCCATCGCGCCGAGTCATTCCAACCCGTTGCGTCGAATCACCAAGGTGAGGTGAGGCTCATTAAGAGCAAGAAAGAAAGGAAGAAAGGAAGGGGGAAAAAAATGAAAACGAGAAGGTTGACCGAGTATCTTACGTCTCCGTCGCGTCTTCGGCAACTTTGCCATCCTAAAGCCCTCCGAAGTTCTCCGCGGTCCCGTTCGACGCAGGACGAATTTCCTACGGTTACTTAACCTGCGGCAACACGTATTTCCCATGCATTTTAAGGATTTCGGACTATAGGGGCGGTGTTTTGTCGAAGTATGAGCACGTAGTTGCCGTGAAAGGATCATAGAGTGGACTTAGCTGCGGAATCCCGTGTAAAACTTGCCCGGAATAACAAAGTTCCGCGTCTCGAGGTGCACCCGATGCTCCGCGTCCCCCTCCCTCCTACCCTCCCTCCCTCATTCGCGGTCAGACTCTTTATTTTTCGCGAACAGCCCCATTATGACGTCCGACCTCGATTTTATATTCTCATTAGCGCTTCGTAACCGTGCAACAACGAACTCCCGTGCCCAATGCAGAAAACGGAGTAGTGAAACATAACAAGATAAACGAGAAACATAATACGAGATATTTTTGAAACATTAAGTATCCAATCCAAATCGTGAAGGGGAAAGATTGAGAAAAAAGTTTGAATCTTTACTTATTGTTAGTTAAATATGTAAAATACGATTAAAATATGTATAATATTTGATTTAACATCTTATCTCGTTTTTTATATACAGATGACCTTATTCGATCATGTTTCACCGATATTGAAATTATTAGAGTCCCAGGATGCGGCCCAGAATACCTGGCTCTTTTCCAATAATCTTTCGAAATTATTGAAATCTATGCTTTCATAATAGCCGACAACGATAAATGCACGAAACGCTGTCATTTAAGGATGTTTTACGTATAGCTATATATATGTATATAGTATAATTTTGTTTTCTTGATTAAGCAGTGTAAAGCTAGTCTCAGAAATTATTCATAAACAATGTTATCATTGGGACAGAAAAAGCGTAAAAGTCGCAATTGTGTCCCATTTTTGTACTTGATATTGTTTAAATAAATCATTAAAAAATTGAAAAAAAATATTAACAGAAAAACTTAAAAAACCGTAATTGCAATTCTCGATGTCATAGAAGTGTACCATAAAAATTTCATTCATTTTTACTGTACAGGAGCAGAGATACATATTATGATATTTACATGGGAAGTATATATCAATTATATCATTTCTGTAACTTTTAAAGCAAATATCTCAGAAACGGGCCAGACAGTCGATCGCAAATTTAATACAGGTTTTTGGGGTATATAAGTGCACAATCTCTGTAAATTTCAGCTTCATCCCTCTCTTTTGACATGAGCGATATACATCCTTAAAGGATAGCTTAGATGCGAAATTGTCCATAATAAAACTGCGTTGCGAACAATGCGCCAGCTGTTTTCTGGCAGGATGCGCGCCGCGCATCGCGGTCGTTATCACGATCTAAAATGGTCCCGCGCACTCGCGCAGTGCGTTTTATCTGCGTCCCCGCTAAGCCCGGACTTCCGCAATTTCGAAACAACAAACGCGTCGGGCGTTGTCGCGTTCTTGACTCGTGTGCTCGTGACTTTTAACGCATTCGCAAATATTGTTGGAGCGCAAACGATTAAAAAAAATTAATTATTACAGAACTGCAGTAACGATATATCTGCTGCGTCGCGTGTTTCTTCGTGACGCGATGACGCTTTTGATCTGCGGAAAAGGCATCGGACCGCTTCGGTTGGAACAAACGTTTGGGTCGTCTCGAACGCGAATTAATAAACGTGCCGCGCCGTGTCGTTAGCCCCGTTAAAACCGAGTTCAAAGTTACGTAACACATACGCGTCGTTACAGCTCGGCACTCGTGTTTCGACGACGTGTGCACGCACGTACGAGCGAATGCGGCGCGCGCGCGCGCGACCGTCGGATGCTGCACGCGAATCTTTTAAGTGACTCCCGGCGCGGCGCGGCGTGTAAATACGCCACCGTAATAATACGTCTCGGTCCTCGGCGCGATTTAAGCTTCATTACCGGTGCACGAGCCCCCGTTTCGCGCCCATGGAAAAAGACACGACATTTCCGCTCGCGTGTTGCAGTGTATTTTATGCGCGCGTGCATACATATATGTATACGCCGCGTCGGAAACGGACACCTGTCTCGTTTGTCTGATGCGGAAAGCGTTCATTGAAAAGAAATCGACGCTGACGCATCTCAATAAATTTTAATCTCTTATTCTTTTAACATGATATAAGAAGAAATCAACTTTAATTTATTTTAAATTTTGATTAAATGAAGAAAATATTAAATTCTTGTAAGAGAGAAAGAGATAAAAATCGACTGAATTTTTTTATATCAAAAGGAGAAGGATTATAAATTAAAAAATAAATTGAAATATTAAAAGTTAATCTCGTAATTTCGAGGATTAGGAAATTTTAGAGGAAACGACTTTTCATTAATTTCATTGATTAAGATTAACTGTCGCTCGCGAATGTGCGAATATGCGAATGGACCGACGAAAGAATTTATTCGCAACGCGAATAAATAAGAATGTTCGTTAATCGATCGTCGCCTTCTTTCCATTCGTACGTAAGAAACGCACGTACTTAGGGTGTCTCACCACGCCGGTATACGGTGTATTATTCATACTATGTTGTAACGGCAGTGCGCTTGCATAACCGGGCGGGTTATACGTAGCCCAGGATCGTCAGGATTCGCCCATAACGATACGTTATTCCGGTTGGTTCCTGAGGCTTATATCTAGCGCCGGTTCTCCATTTTCATCCCGCACGAGCGACGTCATTGACCCCCCGCGCACTCGAATCCTGGGCAGTTTGCCGGTCGCGCGGTTCTTACGGAATCACGACGCGCCGCTCCGCTGCCGGCAGAATGGCCCGACGATCCTGAATTTATATCGTGTGTTTAGGTGAGAATTGGTTCTTTATGAGGGACACGTGAGGATACTTGGTGATATACACGCCCGATGGCCTTTCCACACGTACGTGCCGCTGCCGGCTGCCGTTCGCGAGCGCGTGCGGTCACATATGTGGTTATCGGGTGGCAGGTACTCGGGCGCTCGATGAGGTAGTGACTTATGCATTTGTCATAAGTGGCAACAAAAATTGTAACGAACGCGGTGGATGTCTGTGAAACCGTTTGAAATGCAAGAGAGCCAGATTTCGAGCTTTACGTTTCATAAAAAGGTTTAGGTCGGGTGCTTGTGCGTATCCCCCGTAGGAACGATAGATTAATTATCTATTATAATAATTATCGATAGAAGAATAAGTGTCGATTTTTTTTGTAAAGATTCATAAGTTACAATAGTGATCTGTTTTTTCAGGATGACGACTTAATTTTCGACCCGGAGGGCAAACAAACCGCCGCTCAAGCACCGTTGATCGAAACGCATCAGGATGATTCTCTCTTTCACAGGATAAAGAGAGAAGTTCTGGACTTTTTTACTTCGTCATCCACGACAACGCAAGCGCCGTCAGGTATCAATTCACTCTTAATTAAGTATTAAATGCAATCAGAAGAAATCGTAATATATATATATATATATATATATATATATATATATATATATATATATAGAGAGAGAGAGAGAGAGAGAGAGAGAGAGAAAGAGAGAAAGAGAGGGGGAGAGAGAGAGGGAGAGACGGGAGAGAGAGAAGGAGGGGGAGAGAAAGAGAAAGAGAGGGGACAGAGATAAAGAGAGGGAGAGAGAGAGAGAGAAGAGGGGGGAGAGGGGGAAAGGGGGGGAGGGGGAGAGGGGGGACTATTTGCGTGTCTTATCACTACATTCATTACTGTTAGGCGGTACGAAGTTCGCCGGGGCAGCTAGTATATATATATATGTATATCTGGTACATTTTTATTTTTAAAGTCAATAAAAAGCGTTTTTTTAATTTGCCTTATTCAATTTTTGCCTTATTATTCAATTGTCCAACTTTTTTAACAGACTCAAAAGAAGAAGATGGAGATCAAAATCAAGATATTGACAAATCCGTCATCTTGAACGTTGGAGATAAAGGAAATTTTACTCTCGATCAGCCCGAAGCGCCAAGTGCCGAAACGGGTATCGGTGGCATCGAAAGATTGACTTTAGAAAAGAACGAGGACAATAGTGAAGCAGACGATGAGGTATGAAACATTGTTACGAAAACATTTTACCTTTTGATCTTTTTACGTGTCTGTCATATTTAATTAAATTGCATGAATACTTTTTATTTAAAAGAAAGGTGTTAAAGGACAAATAACTAAAAAGATAATAAATCTACAGACGGACAATTGTGAAAAAAATAATTGATAACTTAAACGTTTGCAATTTTTAATTTATTATTTGATTATGATATTTATCTATTACATAACTGTCTGTTACACAGAAATGTTGTCACTTTACAGCATGAAAATGAGATTAATAGCGCCGCGGAAAGTCAAAGAATACCAATAACTTACGGAAATTCCGATGACGAAGATTTGGCTGGCTCGGGAGAAATCGAAGGCAGCGCAGGCGAAGTGGAGTATCATCCAAACACAGGAAATCAACATCGTAACACTGATGGCAAAGCACGTAAGTCTCTAATTAGCCACAACTTCGTCAATTAGAATTAAGAATTGAAGACAAGAATGACAGTATAGAATTTAATTATCTCTTGTCGCTTCGCCTTTTTTGAGAGAAAAAACAAATCTATCAAACCTTACTTAACTTCATTTGTTTGTAAAATAGCGGGCTAATAGTATAATAGTTTCTTAAACAATATATGATAAGAAGAATAATAAAAATGATTATGACAATTTGTCTTTGATGTGCACATAAATTTTTATCGATTAAAATCGCGATAATTTCCAGAAATACTTTGATATTCTTATAAAGCAAAAGCCGAAGTAAAAGATTGGCAGCTTTATATTAAGGTGTACTACTTATTCTTAATAACAAAAATATTTTAGGCCAAGGAATATACAGTTAATATTAATTGTAGTATAGTTAATATTAATTGTCTAATATAGAATTTTAATATAGAATCTATTATTTATTTAACTTTTTGCAAGTGTTTTTTGTAATATACTATGTTTTTGTAATGAGAATGTTTTTTGTGATAAGAAATTAGGTCATTTTACTTAAATATATTTTTAATTTTAATTTTTAATGACAAAAAGATTATTTTTGCAAAAATAAAAAATCTTGGTAATATCTTTGAAAGTAAAAATTTTTTTATACTACGCTGTAAAACATTATTATTGTAGTGTTAGAAAATTAATTTTATAAAGTAAACGCATAACAAATCAAGAGGTATATAAATAATATTTTAAATAAAATAATTGGCAGTAAAGACTTTATATTCGACCTAACTGGCTATCATTATAATCGTCATGACAATACGACCATTGGTTTTACTCATTAATCGTTAAGAGGTTCAACCATGGGTTTTGATCTTTTTAAACGATGTAATTTTGATGCTTATATAGAGTGGACTTATATTCGAAAAAATTTAAAAAAATATGTAATTATATCTTGCAGATACATCGGGACAAAATATTTTCTAATTTATAGTTTACATCATGTATTTATGCCTTAATAAAATAATAGAAACACAACATAATAGCAAACATATGATTCATCACTTTCAACATTAATTGTTATTATGTATTTGTCATCTAACTTGTTATTATTCGGATGGTTGTTAAATTCCGTTATATTATGTATGTGATTTTAAACATTATTTATATCATGTACATAATATAACGGAATTTAACAGTCATCCGAATAGTAAGTAAGAAATTAGATGATAAATACACAATAACAATTGATGTTGAAAGTCTATCTCGTTTGGGAATATGTAAAAATTGTGGAAAAGTAGTAAATTATCATTTTTCTTTCCGTGGTGGGGTTATCAGCCCTACGCACAACCCCAATCTGAAGGACTGGGAGGGTGATCAAAGCATGGTCGCAAATGGGGGGGTACGTAGCAGTTCCCAACTATGTGTGGACTGTCTCTTTCGAAAGACAGAATTCAGTTTCACCACGCGAGAGTCCCTTCGTTTAAATTCTCGTGCACACACAGAGGGGTGCAATTAAGTATATTAAAATTCCTGTGATCAGGTGGACTCGAACCCAATTTTTCGTGGTTACGAGTCTCACGCTTTACCACTAGACCGCACTGCCACCTTCGAATATAAGTCAAATATCGGTTGAAACATCTTGACGATTAACTAATAGCCAAAATCAATGGTTATACGACGATTATAATGATAGCTAATTAGGTCGAATAAAGAGTCTTTACCGTTAATTATGTTAATTATTCACTAGCGAAGTAAAAGTTACTTATTCGGTTAAACGAAATACTCTTAACAGATATGCATTATGTATTAATGTATTTTTAAGAAATTAATTATTTATTACTAAAAAAAATGTTTCTTTTGTAGGATTCTACCGAATAACACTGACGGTTGGCGAGCCCTACAGGCGAGAATATTCTGACAGAAACAGTCTTGAGTACCGAGAATTAAGCAGCAATCTCACACACGCCGTCGAGACTTTGTACAATCGTCACATTCCAGGATACAATCACTTTGCCAACGTCGTCAAAATATCGTAAGTATATGATCATCCACATTCTGACTTTAATTCTCAGTGACGCGTCTCTACTGCGTTTGGTTTAACAACTTAAATTTCTAGGCCAACAACCGACGCTTTTACGTCGCAAGTTACCCTAGACATTGGTTCGACATTCACGGACGAGCTCGAGGTGCGCGCCATCCTAGAGCAACAGCTGCAGTATCATTCCTTGGGCAGCATCCAAGTCGGTCCGGAGGGATTTACGTTCAGGATATTTCAAGGTATTTCCATCTTAGGCGGCTACCGCCTAACGACATGGAAATGATCGATTTCACGTTGGAGCTTTCGAAACTAAAACTTCGTAATTCGTTCAGCTTTCCATGATGCCACGAGCTTGCGAAAGTCCGAATACAGGAAATACGAAAACCCGGTGAATATCGAATAGTCGGCTGCTCAACGAATAAAATTAATAGCTATGCAGGGATAAAAAAATTTTATATCAAATCGAGATGGCGATATGTGTAACATCGAAAACTGAAATCGATCATTTCAGTGGAACGCATGATTTCAACATGTTTAGATGATAGATTGTTAGAACGTTGATACGAGCAGATATGCACGAGGAATGCAATCTTTGTCTGAAACTGCTTTTAACTGCAAGCTTTATTCAGAATCTTCGCGATCTCCAATTACTTAGATCCGTCTGTATTTTTTATTCTTTTCTTATTAAGTTCATAATTATTATTTTAACTTACAAATTTTTTTACTTTAACTCCAGTTTCCTCCTTGATTAAGTTTTCGTTCTCATTAGTTGTTCTTCTTTTTTTCAAACCTCCTCCTCCTTTCAAATGAACGCCGACTGGTGCCACGATTCGCTTATTCCGCCTACCTTCGACGCAATGAATGCACACAAATACGCGACATCCGAGCGCAGCCGGAGAGAAAGACGCACAGCCGGAATGCGATCAGACCGCCGAATTAAGGTGCAGAAGCGGCGAATGCGTGCCTCTAGAATCCCGCTGTGACGGCGTATTGCAATGCGATGATGGTTCCGACGAGGACAACTGCCCGACAGATTCGTCGAACAGGACACGCGACGGTAAGTGCGCGAGACTGATCTTCTCCCTGAAAGTGGTAAAAAATTGTACATAATGCTAGATCGCTGTTAATAACGCCTATCTGTGAAACTCGCATCTTTACCCTTCTCTCCTGACTAACGAAAGTCACAGGCTCATGTACAAATATGCGGTACGTTGTAACATAGGTGTAAGCGTAGCTTCGTAAACATCGGCAAGGCCCATTTATTATTGCATATATCTCTAATTTAGGATATGATACGAAATACTACATTTATATATGTGTATATGTGTATTTTAGTTAGAATAGTTTCGAATATCTTCTCATGGAGAGCCAGCCGATGTGTCGAGCTTTATTATAGATTTCCTGTCTATCATCTTTATTTTTATCTTCATTACCGTCTATTTCGCGTTAACCATTTCTCAGAGTTTCCAACCTCGTTTAAATAATAGAACACAATTAATCATAAATTTATTTTTGAGTTTAATTTATGCAACTACAATAGTAACTTATAAAAAGAAAACACACATATACTATATCTGTACCTTAGAACCGTATTTCCATTATTATGAATTCAGAGAAAACAAGCTTTAAAGTTTTAAAAAAGGTATGGTATTTTATTTTTTTTGATATAAAATAAAAGTAGCAATTTGATTTATTGAGTTTTTAATAAAATATATGTTTAATAATATAACTGCTAATAACACGCTGTACCTGTCCAAAATTAAGGCGCTATAAAAACTTTCAATATGACTTTTTCTAAATATTGTATTTTAGGAACTAGTAGTAATAGACATAAGATGCTTTATTATTATAGCATTATACAATTTAAACTCCTGATATATTAACTCTATTTTGAAAAAAATTGGAGATATGATTCTTTACCTTTAAGGTACAGATAGACCATAACAGACCATATGATTAAAATTTATTCTGGCAAAAATATTCTCACAAAAAATCAATACTATAATATCCTTGAAAAATAGACTTTTCTTTTCTTCTCTTATATCTTATGAAACATTCAAATACTAGCAAAACGAAGGCATTGGTTGAAAAATCTGCTATCATTCTATCGTCTTACGATTCGCCTAATTCACGCCCTTCGCTAACACGCGTGTAAAAATCGCAACTGTCGACACTGAAACCAACGCTGATAAACGAAACGACAGATTTTGAGTATACCACTCTGGCACCACAACATCCTTCACTGCATTTCCCGGAGACGACCCACACGAGAGTACAGCCTGAGGTAAAATTGGAGATCGACGACAGGGAGGACGAGGAGTCCACGCTGAGGCCGCCCTCGAACAAGTGCCGTGCCGACGACACGGTACGCTGTCATGACGGCAGTCGTTACATCTGTTCGGTGCAGCAGTGCGACGGTGTCTCGGACTGCGATGACGGTGGTGATGAAGTCGATTGCCCGCATCCAGGTACAGGTTGAGCTGGTTGATCTTCGCCGAGGATCGGGTTTGACGCTAAACGTCGGCGATCTAGAAGAACCGCGTCTCGTCATTTTGACGAATACCGGAAACAACGTGACTAAAAAAACGAAGAAGCGTCGTATAGTCGTAGAGTTATTACAATTAAAGGGTTTTAAAATATTTTTAAATTATATTCGGTAACTCGTTAAAATAACACGGAAGCGGTTCTTCTAATTAATAAATGTATATTTAATTCTTTTCATATTCTGAATGTAGATATGTATAAGCTTCTCTTTGTAATATGATGTTCTTTCACACACAATCAACAATATTGCTTGTGTATATTGTTATGCATATATTATAAGACATGTTTAGAAAGTTTCAACTACATGTTTTATCCTTTATAAAATTGTACATATGTTATTAGAGAATCCTCAGATTTTTGTCGCATCGATGCATGTTATGCACTAACGAGAATAAGATTCGTGTACGTCTTTTTGATGCTTTTTACGTTAAAAGTTAAATTTTTGCCAACGATTGCTTTTTTTAAATTTGAAAACATTGCGATAGCTCCAAAGAAATCAATATATTAACGATTTACGTTTTACAGGTTGCAGCGCTGGCGAATTCGCATGCGACGTAAACAGATGCATATTGGAATCTCAAAGATGCAACTTTGTGGAGGATTGCCAAGATGGTAGCGACGAACATGACTGCAACTATCCAGGTAAGTGTATTGTGATTCTTATAATACAGCGTAATCATATACTAGTGTTTAAGAATGAATCGCAGGGACTCTTATCTATTTAAGTAAAACGCATTTTTTTGTGATCTCGTTAAAAAATTGCATAAAAACTACAATTGAATCTATAATATTCTATAGACTGCAATTAGATATATTTCCATTTATTTAGCTTCATTTATCTTCGTTTAGCTAGCTCTCTAGCAATATAATTGAACTTCAGAAAAATATATATTTTAAAAATGCGACAATGTCAAATCGATCCCGCCTTGATTTCGCGAATTCTCGGTTTTACCGACCGTTTGATAACAAACGGTGCATATCACTCGAACACCCATCAGTATCTTACCTACGACCGTTAGCTTATCAGTCTGGATGCAGACTCGGGGAGCGTAGATGGTATAGACCAGTTACCTGTTCTACCGACTCGAGGGATCGATAGGGCTGTCATCCCTCGGTACCCTTTTCCACCCCGTTGGAACTTTGCTTATCGAGATCGACGGTTTATCGGCCACGCGTTTCTCGACATTAATTCAAATCAGTCCGCTCCTCGTCCAACCGCGGGCGTTGGTGCAAATTTCCGGCGACGTGTCTCCTCCGCGAACGGCGAAGCGAATCCCTAAGCAGCGACGGAAACTGCGGTTTTTCCCAGTAGAAAAATAAGGTCAGACGGGGGAGAGGCCGGCGCGCACCAGTACGTACCTACTGAATATTCAAAGCTCGAGGGCTTTTTCTCCTGTCCCGCGCCGCCGTCCCGCGCGTCCCCCGGCCTTTTTTCCTCCCGTATAGCTTCCTCCGCCTCGAGTGGAGGACGATCGTGGTCAACAACGTGGAAGCGCCGGATACCGGCCGGCGTTGTAAAGCCCACCCGATTGCGGCTACACGTACGAGGCTTTGTTGCGCGAAAGCCAGCTTAATTAGACAGCTGCGCGCGTTCGGCCGGGGTAAATTAGCTCAGTGGTATCGGCTTGTGAATTATATTCTCGCGCCCTCAGAAAGCGCGAAGAAACATCGAATAATCGTGGTTTATATGTTGCTTGAATAATTACGTTGTAACTTACCACACTGTTAAATATTAAAAGATAAAATTTAAATAACTCGAATTGAATAACATTTTGTTATTTTTAACTACCATGTCGGTCGAAATTTATTATCTTACCACAAGACAGTAACTCCATTGGTTTTTAGTTAAATTGACATTGTTTTAATTAATTCAACACGACATGTTAAATGCGAGCTGTGGCGACTTGTAGGAATAATTAAGAAGACTTAAATTGAGTCTAATTTGACACGATGAATTCAACAGTGCATGTCTTTTTTTTTTTATTTTTTTTTATTTTTATTAATAGAGAACTACTTTTTATCGTAAAAAGAACAGACAGACTTGATAACGTGTAGAATTAATTTCATATGACATATTAAGAATATCCCCTAATATTAATCACATTTTCTTTATAACAATATTTTATGTAATAGCGGAAAATTCGGGGCATCGGGCTAATTATTCCGCTTTATGTACAATGCGCATAACGAGTCGGCGGCACACATTTGTGCGCACGACAGAACATAGCACTCTATATTGAAACTATTTTTCATCATTATCGCGATTTCACAATTATTCACCATTGAAAATGAACAATTCACAATCACGACTTGAAGCGCTATTCTCGGTGAAGCTATAGTCGATGCCTGTCGGCAAATAGCTCCCTCCTCGGTCGGGGCCGGTTGTTGATCGTGGAACTCGCTCTTGGTTAATTCAAATAGAAGCATCGCGCGTCCACCTGCTCGCGATTCCGGTTTCATCGCGTCACTCTATTACGGACATCGCGAGTAATTTCCGAATCGTTAAAACCCGCTCTAACGCACCCGCGCGATGTTGCTTCCGTCCTCGTAACTCGCGCGTCGGACGACAGGCAGCGAAATAAAAAAAAGGATGCAGAAACAAATTGAGGAACGGCTTCCCGCTATTCCGTTAATCGTTCACCGGCGGCGAACTGGGGCAGCGCTCGCTCGCGGCGTCGGTGGCTCGCGATCGAAGGATATAATCCTGCGAGGGGCCGATCGTAAATCAAGTAACCGTGCACGCTCTCCGTACATCCGCGGCTCTCATCATTTAAACGTCTCATGGTTAGCGGATATCTTCCGAGTCTTCCGGCAGGCCTTTTTTTTTATCCCTCCGAGAGACGACCGGGCCGGTTTGCGCCCGCGGGTAGGACGTAGGACTGGCACGGGGCACGGGTGGAAGAAGGGGGGACACATCATCGAAGCACCGCTTCACATAAATATCCGCAGACACGCAGGTTGCGGGCCCGGCAAGAAGAGCGCTTTTACTTGCTCCCGGTAATCGCGATGTGCATGCTTAATCAATATTCAAGTATTCAGTCGTGAGGCACGGGGGGGATGATCGTAGCTCTCCTTCTCCCTCTTTCTTTCTCTCCCCTTGATTCACCCTCGCTACCCCCCTCGCTCCCTTCGCCTCATTGCGTTCTCTCTCTTCTCTCTCTCGAGTAGGAATGCGCATAACTAGTTTCGTGTCCTCGGGTGCCCTCCCTCGCGCCAGCGATATGCCCCCTCGGACAATTATGAGTACCGTTGGAGTCGGGGGTAGAGGGATGAGGCAACTTAGCGACAACGATGGGCACAGAGGGGGTAGACGGAAGAATGAGCACCCTGTAGAGCCGATGGCAGAACCGAGAGGGAAGGGAGATAACTTGCACGCTAGGCACCGCCACGACAAACGTCAACCCCCGTCGTCTTCGAACATTATTCAGGTGCGTCCTGAGCGCGCGTATATAGACTGGCCGACTTAAACATCCACGATACGTCCTTAAGCGGCGAAGAACATCGGAGAATACGACGAAATTTCAGTGTAAGCTTTTTACTAATAAATTACCATTTTATCTGACCCGCGCTTGATAAATTCTGAAATATACTTTTCCAGTTTTTCTTAGAATAAAGCATCTACGTTAGGTTTACCTTTTTTAGTTATCAAAGTATTCTTGCGGAGAAAATTACAAATAAGATACATGTGAGCATTAATAAACGTCGCTGACAGACGCGCATTAATGCTCTAGAATATAAATAAAGTCTTTTTACCGCCTCGCCATTCTATATTAATATTATTTTGGAGTAAATTTATTTTTGTAGTTTATAATATCTCGGAATATATGCAACATTATGAAACTTTAAGTGTCTCAATAATAGATTTCAAAATTTGAAACATTTTTGTGCTATGGAATTAATCTAAAACGATTGCGCGCCGGCTAGGTTCGGTATCGCCCGCGATATTTCTTGGCGAAGACATTCACGATTGTTTTTACAACGTAGCGCGGTGCATTCGTTGTCGGAAGTATAACGATATAGTTTCGAGAGAGACTTCTTCGTGACCCTCACGATGAGACCTCCTGCTCTTCTACGTAGCCACGTCACGTCAAAACAGGCCGAATATTGATATTGCAAACTTATGGATGCTAATAGTCGGGCGATACTTCTTCCGTGAATATTGATATAGTCATCAGCTGCGGAACTTGTAACCGATCGTACCGACGTTGTGCGCCCACCGTTATCAGTTCAGCTGATAAATTAACTAAATGCTCTTTCTCCGTACATTAACGTCGAAATCGTGATCTAAAAAAGGGATAGATTATTAAACTAAATTTAAATAATCCATACTATTATTCGTAGCTCGAATATAAAGCGAAACGACGGCTAAAACGGAGCATGAAGCGGGGCTTAGACTTGGTCGGCGCGGGTAATAGACGACGATAATAGTACGTAATGGTAGGCTGTGCCTTCGGCGTTTTGATGCTTGTCCGATTACAAGCCGACTGGTGTGTCGTACGACTATTAGGGTTTACGCGAGACTCTCTCTTTTGCATGTCATTACATCTTAACGCCTCCACTACCGCTAGCGTAAACACACGAGCCCGCCCGCGAACGTCCGGCCTGCGAAATTTATCGTTCCCCGCCTGTCCGAAAAACATCCGCAAAAAGAAGTGCGCCCGTCTAATGCGCGTCGACCGTTATCTGGAATATTACTTGCTATCACTTTATTTTCGCACACGTCCTCGTCGATTTATGTTCTCCAACTTGTAACGATGAAGCCAAAGATTTAGGATATTTTGACATTTTGCCAAAACGCACGTCTCACAAATTTCCTTCTACGTAATTTTATTTATAATCTTTGTCGTTTCTTTAGCAATGCAATTATCAATTAATTTTTATTACATAAAGTATACATATAACTCAAATCGTGTTTTTTTTAATTTATTTGATAATTAACTTGTGGATACAATACTTTAAATATTATATATATGCTTTTTTGTTGTCAAATCTTGAGCGATTTGAAGAAAAGTTCGTTAATTATTTTTCTTGGTTAATGTGACTTTAAAAGATATTAAAGATTTTATTACAGTTAATTTATACTAAGTAATACAATAAATTTATGCTAAGTAAGAAAACGCAGATAAAAGGTGCACATTGATAAATTATGTTAACGTATGTCAGCGTTGATCGATCCAGCTATTTAAGGGTAAATAACGATATCTATTATAAGATCATTAAACGTTATTACGGTATCTTATTCCAATTCCAACGACGTTACCTGCGCAAAGAAAATTTTGTTCAATTAGCTACGCTCTCTACCATCGTGCATTGTCCGTTAAATTAAAAATCGAATTATAAAATATATAAAATATACAAAAAAAATTTTCTTTTATAGAAAAACGCAACTGGGAAAACGCCGGGTGAAAATTAACTAGCGCGATGAAACGGTGGCCTTAACACGCACTACACACGAGTTGCTCTTTTTGCCACGCGATAGTTCTGGGACAAACAATAGATTCCTGAGCCGCAAAAACGTTATCCTCATACGTAGTCGGCCGGACGTTTACATCGCAGCATTTTTCACGAGCGAGGTGCAGTTGCGCGCGTTTTACACATAGACAAAAATAATACCAAAAACCGGTTTCAATCGCCCCGCGCGAAACCGACATATTAGAAATGTATTTCTTGGTCCTCTATAATTGAAAATGGACACCTATAAAGTAGCGATTTAGACAAACGAAAACTTTATAGAAATATCGAGGCAATTCTCTTCATTTAAAACAAGAGATAAAGAAAATCTGTAGTTTTAGGCATTTCTAACGTTTCCTCTTTTTTTTTTCTTCTTCGTTTTTAGCAACAAAAAAGAGACATCAGTCATAGTGACACGCGTCCGAACGATGGAGCTTAACGCGCGCCGCATTGTACATACGAGCACGCGTAATACGCGTAATACGCGCGCGAATGCATGTTTGATCCTATCATATGGCGTATCAACGTTGGAGTTTCGTGCCAGGTGGATAACGTATATAAAAGTTGTCCTTGTTGCGTGCCGTCGCATTGGCATGATCCACATCGTTGCGCGATTGCATCGCCGCGGCGCGAAGTCACATTACGCCGATCAGGGGCATTTGTCCGTTCGTTTACACTTTCGAGACGGAAGGCAGCAGGACGGTTTCACGACGAAAAACGAGCCTATGCCGTTGTCCCGCACATGCCACGGACGACGAGTTTCTAATTGACCGCTCGCATGCGCCCGAGTACAGTGGCCGTAAAGCTGCAAAATGTTACATCTTATCAATTTATTTCCGTTTCTCCTTTATTTACTTCCACCTTCAACGTTAACGCCGGTATGTGCCGTATGCGCTTTATCTGCGGTATGCGTTAAATGAATGCACCGGCATTCATCCTCAACAAGGACGGCTCTGTTCTCAAACTCGACGTAAATGCAACACTAAATTTGTTGCATTTCGCTGATCAGGATCAACTGAGCCGTGAAGAAATAATGCTGTCCTATTATTCCCCCCACCGGCACTTGTCCCACACTCGTGCAATTTTATATATAATGAAAAATGTTTAATTTATCTTCAATTAAAATATTCATGAGTCGCGATGCCAATATCGATGTGTTTTGAAATGCAGCCTGTCGTCTATGGGCAATGTAAAAAATTGACGTGATTTTTATTGTATATCTCTGTGGATATATGACACATATGGATATTTTACATAAGCGAGACCGCGTATTCTGACATTCTCGTATACACTTGTTAAATACATGAATCAATTTTATCAAAAATTGAAGTGACCTTTATCATATAGAGCAAAGATATGCTGATTAGAATATCTTACTAGTATGACCAAATATCCAATATTATAGGATGAAAATAAGCACATCTCTTTAATAAATTAATACTTCGCGTTATACGCTTTCGCGATGATATTTTGTTACTTTGATACTATTATTTCTGCGCGTGTTCAAGTGATGTTGGCGTTGGTATGGAATACAGATAACAAATGAATTTAGCATGCCTACTTTAGATCGGATGACGCCTACGCTGTGACGTATTCCATTTGTAAGGGATAAATGACATAACATGTGTCGAGTGACTTGGCTGAATAGAAGATGAGCGATTGCACCAAGTTGTCCCCGTTTCCAAGTTTGGTTATTTCCACGTGCATATCAATGACTTGAGGGTGGCGGCGAGGCGCTTTACGCATTTACAATAATACCTTCTCAATTTGTATCTTACCCTAATGTGGTGAGTTAATTCATTAGCTAGACTTGCGTTACGTCGGTGGTCTTATTGTTAGGTATAACTGACTCTGATAGCACGCTATATTAATACAAATTAGCTTTAATTATTAGTGTATAATATGACAATATGAAGAATAGACTTTGTCGAAAGAGTATACAGCTGATTTAGAGATATATTCAATCATTGTAGAGTGGCCAACAACTGTACTGTTTACCCCTTTTTATGTATAAAACGAATAGAAAGAGAGAGAAACAAAATGATAAAATCTATCAGGTAAAAATCCATAAATTTGTATATATTTTTGACTGTTTTTGAAGTGCATGAATAGTTTATTATTTCAACATTTATAATTAGATAATTTTTTTACATCATCTATATAAATTTGACACGAACATATTGAAAAGTCAATAAGAGGATCAGCTTTTTCGTCGGTTTCAAAATTATACCTGGTCTTTCGAGAATCTCTGGTTTACTTAAAAAATTTCTAGAAACTTTCTGGAAACTAATCTTTCACAAAAGATTGTGTGGACCGTCTGAGATGTATGGAAGCCTGAATATTCAGTGACTGTAACATTTTCCGAAGTTTCGGTCACTGCAGGAGACGGCTATTTGTGAGCCAGAATAGTTCATAGCTATATACCGAACGACTTAAATGGTGTAACATTTACTGTAGCTATTTCTAGTTATCGAGGATAAAATCTTTATCCGGCGACGGTCTCGCGTGTGAAACCGATTTTGCGTTTTAATAGATAACTTCTAGGCTCTCTCTTTCATTATATATGCAAACAATTAATGGAGAAAACGTGTCGTTATTTCTGCATCGCTTTCAAGGCGATGATTCCTCTGGCAGCGATTTTACTTTTTCTTAAATCATCCCGGCTGCGACGCGTATGAATAATAAAAGCATTAATTACGTCAGCTCCAACCCACACGTCTCGCAAACTCGACATATTTGAAATCGAATTACTTGATGGTCTAGAAATGTGGGAAGAGACGGATACACATACTTCTTAATTTCAATTTTCATTATGGCGAATATCACTCTCGGTCATGACAGATGGATTTAATGTATGCAAAATTACTGTAAAATTCTCATGGAAACATGCATAAATTTTAAATACACCTTACAAATAGTAACATGCGCGGATCTTCGACCGAATATAAAAGTTTTCGCGCTTCATGAAAATGTCATGTTAACTTCAAACTTAAAAAAGAGATTTGTTCTTAAAATATTAATATAACGTTGGGTCACACACGTCAGTTCCATATTTCGAAAAATCTATAAATAAAGTTGGCATGGAGCATTTAAGCAATTAGGATGCAATGTTTGATCTAAAATGTACTCTTGTCAATTTGAAAATTTTTTTAACTTATTTAAAGTTAATAGTATTAGGTTGGCCAATAAGTCCGTGCGGTTATTTATAAGTAACATTTATAAGTAAAAAACCGCACGGACTTATTGGCCAACCTAATACTTGTGCTTGCGTAGAATATATTTTATTTTCGACCCTTTATTCTTTAATTATTGTTAAAGGAAACTTTGGGGCTTTTCTCGCGGATGCGGAATGAGCACGATCGTCGTTGTGTCGTCCGAACACGAATGCGGGTTTGCTTTTATCAGCGGTGGCGGCTTGCTCGCTTTTTAGAATTCATTTTCGGCTTTAAGCTTCATTTCGCGCGCGCGAGAATTAAGCGCGCCGAGGGGCGGCGGCGAGAGCAGCGGGTGGTTGGAGGACAAACAGCAGATTGGTAGGCGTTACCGTGGCACCTCGTACACTTAAGGTCCACTCGTAACAAACGAACAGCACCAACGACAAACAGTCGGTATATATGTACGCGCAAGGTACAGTACGCTGCAACAATATTCCTCGAAGCTTGATCATCGCCAAACATTCTGTTCTCGTATTAATCGCACCTCTTTCCCTAACAAATCTATGATCTTTGTTGGAGATAAACGTTGTTAGATGAAGAATGCGTAGAAAAATTATTAAGTCTTTTTTTTTAGAAATTAGGTTTGAAGTGAAATTCCATTAATATTTCTTCATTTTTATTTATTTAAACCATAATTTAAAAAACCTTGTTGAATATTCTGCAGTTTGTGAAAAAAAACTAAATAACGAAGTAAGGAATCAAAATATTCTTAGCTCTTAAATATTATGCAGTCACTGATCCAGTTCCAGTGACCTTATTCAACTCTATGACTATGAAGTTTTAATCGAGTATCTCAATAGAGCAATAAAGTCGCACAGGTTTGCGTATTGAAAAATATTTCGAAATTATGTTTTTCTTAGAAAAATTTAAATTTAAATTGATATATGAGTGAACACACACACACACACACACAACGATAATATTTTGCGCGCGGTTTTACCCCCTTTTGCCTCTCGGTATCGATTTTCTTTAATCCGTCCGATGAATAAAAGATGCGTGCCGATTTAAACGCGACTTATGAACGTTAAGGATTACTTCTCTTTCTCTCTCTCTCGCTCGCTCGTTCTTTTGAATTGTCAAAACCCAGATTTCTCGCGGCGCTCGGAGAGAGGCGCCGACTCTTGGACAGTATTATCCCGATGCGTCGTAGCCACGTGTACGTGTCGGCACACGGACGCGCAAACACAGGCGCGGTTATTTCGCGGCGTTCGCGTGCACGCGCCGTTGCTCGTTGCAATTCAGACCCCCTTTTTTGTAATTTACGACAATACGTACGCGGTCGGGAGAATTACGACGCGAGCGCGGGCGGCGTCGGCGCTCTGGATTTGTTTAATCGTCCCTGAGTAGAACGAAAATTCTGCCCGCGCGACCTGCATAGAGCCCGCGCGAACCCGAAAGTAATTTTCGCCCGTAGGTGGGAAACGCACCCCCGATGATGCTCGCTAGAGGCGGCCGAACGAATCGAATTTCCACAAACTATGGCGCGTAACGAGGAATTTATTTCGCCTTAAAGGAAAACGCGGGTCCCCCCCCCCCTCGCACTTCCGGAACGATCGCGGAAAAAAGACAGGGTGATGAATGGACGCCTTCTGTATAAAAACAACCGAACGCTTTCACACCAACCCCGAAAGATAGGTTTCTGTTCTGTCCTCAGAGAAGAGAGCGCGACAGTATTTTGTGTCGTTAGGAATTTCTAGCGTTGAATATCATAATCTCGCGTAATGCAATAGCAAAGAAACGCTGCATGCATGATTCAGCGTGACGACCTAATTTTGCGATATCAGATGACTATTATTAAATGACACATTTAAACATGAAAAAATGATTAGCAATGCTCGACTGTAATCTTCATTCTATTTGATAATATAATCAGATAGATTTATAGAATGCGAAATATGTTGCAATATTCAAATATAATAAGTGAATTGTACAATGGCAAGATAATCGCAAAATTAACAAAGCCATTTACGTAGCAGATTATTTATAAAGCGAAGTTTTTATCAGAATTAAATATATATATATATAGCAGAGAAGTAAGATTTTGGAGATAGTTTTTGCATTGCAAAACCGCGTCCAAATAATGGTAATAAAATCAGATAATTTAGATTCAAAATTAGCGATATCATACATATACATATATATAATAATACATACTTACATATATATAATAATATATATGTATCGCTAATTTTGAATCTAAATTATCTGATTTTAGTACCATTATTTGGACGCGGTTTTGCGATGTGAAAACCATTTCCAAAATCTTACTTCTCTGCTAGAGCGAATTTTGCAAAACATTAGAAATAAAAATTCTACGCCAACGTTATTAGTACCATTTACACGTCAAATTATCTGCTGTTTATTTCCTATTTTTATTTAGATTAAAGTAAACTACTTTTGCTAAATAAAATGGATAACAAGGTAAAGCTCGTGGCTCATTCGATTAGTAACAAAAATAAGCCATAATAAAATTCTTCTCGGGCTAAATGGGTCGCATCAACTTTTGTACCCGCATCTTTCTCTACCTTTTTGCAATTTTCGTACTAAATGGCTCGGTTTACCGTCCCGATTGCGGAATATAGATATATAAATCAGGATGTCGTCGGGGGTCGATCGTTTATCTCAGAAGCGCGGAATTCGACGGCGAGTCGGGAAATCGAGAGCGCTTCTCGACGCCGCTCGTTCCGCCTGCCTTGGTCCATCTGCCGAGTCGAGAGATTCTAACTGTTATGCTAACGCGAGTATGATAATCCGGGGTTCGTCATCGCGCGGGAAGAGGGGAGAATCGCGGCGCGGCGCGGCTCTACATTCTCCAAAGCGAAAGCCAAAGAACGGAAACGTAGGGACACGCTCTTCCTCGGGACCGGAGGGCCCCATCTCCTTCCCTTCTCTCTCCTCCGAGTTGAAAAAGTCCATTAGTATGAAAATGCGATATAAGACGGGTTTGAATAAACATGGCGCCGTCCCTTTCTTCCGCGACGTGTCTACATCGTGTCGCGGGCACATTTCGCCCTCGCCGTCTTTATCCTCCCACCTCCCTCTTCGTTTTTACCTCGTCGTCGACGTCGTCGTCGGTCTCCGTTACGCACGTCGGCACGCCCATCCGGGCGCGCACAGACCCGTGTGATTCTAAAGTTATTTTATTTAAAGTTTTATAATCCGCACAAACCGAACGTGTCGGCCGACCTGCCACCCCCTCCCCCTTCTTGCCCCCCTTCCGCACGCTACGATCACCGACGTCCGTCTCGATGTGCATCATTGCGCTTCGTAGAAATTCAATAGAAATTGATAAATCTCATCACCAATAATAACAGATAATGATGCTGATGTGTTCAATCAATTTATTGAAACGAGTATTTGCTGGTGATTAAAATACATTTGAATCTCGTCTTTGATATTAAATTATTCACACTCGTGGCCAAGTCGCAGCTGCGCTTTTAGCCTTATTAAATTCCCGAATATTTCCTGGAGGAAATTATGAAATATTCTATGTTTGCGATTACGACAAAAATTGGTAATATAAAATTAATCGTCAACGAGACAATATTCCTGCTGCCCAGATGAGCGAGCGAGACATTTCAAGATCGTGCATCGTTAGTCCGCGTAAAAACACGCAGTTTTCATCCCCCTTTCCATTTAACCCTCAATTAGCACACATGTGCTAATTCGCACCACTTGTTTTTCGTTCAGCACTTTATATATTTCAATTTTTCATATAAAAATATTTTCTTTTTCCTAAAATAAAGTGCACTACTCGATTGCCAGGGAAATTTTACATAAATTTTTATTAAAAATGTCTGAGATACGACAGTTAAAAGTTGTCAAAATCTCATAGTGTGGCATTTGAGGTGGCCCAACCGAAGCTAATTGAGGGTTAAATCTCTTTCGATATATATACAATGATAAAACGTGCAAGTAATCGTTATAAATATCCGATTCTTCAAATAATTTGTGACTCGTTCTCTAACGCTTCGTTAATTGATATCATCGCTTCAGGAGCATATAAGATTCAAATGTGCGTTTACAAGAGTGAAAAGAAAAAGGGTTAAACGAGATCAGAGGAGTTCATCTGCGGGTTCATCTCGCGGGACGGGTCGGCGCCGACTCTCGGCACAGGACGGGCGACGCGACGTCGAGCGGCGCCGAGCGAGCGCCGGAAACTGCCGAGAGGTCGAAGCGCGCCAAAGGGTCGGCATGAGGCCGTGTCGGCCGCCCGCGTGATTGCCATTACGCCACGGAGCCGCGGTACCTGCAAGACCTCCCACGCTACTCTCGGCCGACAGTTACTCGCTCGGAACACGACGGGTCGGTCGCTTCTAGTCCGCGCGCTCCTAGTCCGCCTCCGGTACGCGCCGACGATAGTATCGCGGAGGATAACGCACCGATTCCTGCTACGTCGGTCGGCGGCACGAGCCGGCGCGCGAGCCGGCGAATATAAAGGGAGAAGTCAACCGAAAGTTCCGCAAGTTGAATTAACCGGAGCCGGGTGGTACGAACACGAATTGACCCCGGACTGGTCCCGCGCGTCTGGCACCTCGAGCGAAAGATCCCGCGCTCGGTCCAAATTCGCGACTCAATGTTCCGCCTCACGTTTCTTCGCGCGAACATACTCGATCGTCGTGTGGTGCGCTTTCTGCTGAAACGCGCCGCCGAATCGAATTAGACTGCGGTTATAGTTCGGTTAGGTGGCTGTTGCATGCGACCGGCTCTCCGGTTGATAGAGCCTGCTGTTCGTCGGAGCAATGTAATTGCCGATAACTGTGTGAGTTGAGTACGAGGGTGAAAGCTCGATCTATCGTTCCGCGCACCTGTCAGTCATCCGAGCGCTTCAAGAAAACTCGATATAGACGTTTGATTCGCCTCACGGTCCATTTGCCTCGCGTTTGTAACGCGGGGGTAAGTAGTGTTTTCGGAAACGACTGATCCGGGTGTCAATGCAGACGTCTTAAATAAGCCTGTCGCTCGTCGAGCTAATGATATTTTTTTCGTCCCTTTCGGATCGGACTGTTCCCCCTGTTTTCCTTGGCTGATCAGCTCGAGCTTCGATCCCTGGTCTTCTGTCTATTCATAAATGGTGTCGCGTTACAAAATTCGGCTTAATCTGCATCTCCGTTTTCATTCTTAGTACTATCATTCTTCTCCTTCTGGAGACTAAATATATCCCGGTGACATTCTAGTCTATATGATACCGATGACGAAATTAAAGTCGCACTCTTAAGATAACGTTCAAACATTGAATCGTTGAAAAGGACTTGGAAAAGTAAAACTATAAAAATTGATTTTCAATCTGATTTGATATCTTTAAATGAAAAGATTTTGTTTCTTTCGGCAAATTATTATTTTTTATTTAAAAATATAAATTAGCGTATAGAGATACATAAAGATGAATGCAAAATTGCGATGGCGTTAGATAACGATTTTAAGAGATCTGATAAACTATATTTTAATATTTTATTGTATTTCTTCCTATATGTTTATAACCCAGAAAAGTTTTTCGCTTTCGTACAGAAACTTTCCTGTGCATGTTCCCTGAATTTATGATGCCTATTTCATCGCTTCGTATATATTTAAATGTCTCTTCGATGCTCGTGCTTTACGAGGGGTGGAAAAGTGCAGCCCGCATTTGTGAAGCGTGTCACTCGCTCGGAAGCCGGCTAATCTTTCGTCCAAAATTATCCGCATCGGGAAGAGACGGAAGGAACGGATATATTTAGAGTTCCCATTTTTTTTCTTCTTTCATCTTTCCTTCGCTTGAATCATTGATGAGCTTATCGCGTGAGTTGTCCCGAAGTCACAGTCGCTTGTTCGCGCTCTCTTTCTCTCTCTCTTTCTCCCGTAGTGTTTGTCGAAAGGCTTGATCACGTTTATTCGAACGTGAACTCGTTCCGAAGGGTTGAAACTTGTTTATGTTCGGTTCACGGGAAGAACAACGAAGTACAAGAGCAAGAGCCATCGCCGATGACTCGGCGTTGTCGCGCGCTGATGCACCGTAGTAGAGGGAGAGCGTTCGAAGAGAAAAAAAAATACAAAGTAGCTTAGTGCCTCCCACGCTTCTGCCGTTGACAGCGGCGGTGGGGTGTTCCCCTATACTCGGATGGCTCTTTCTTCGGTCTATGACAACTAACGGCATGCCAGTCCGCCAGATTCGGTCAGCGCGACGTCTTCGTTCCTCTCGCGCGGCGCTCGATCATCGTGATCGAGGGAGCTCTCGATCACGTTTTCGGACCCCCCCGCCCCCCTTGCCAGCGATTCGCCCGGGTAATCGTAGGTTCGTAGGTTCCTCTTATTCGGGTGACAAAGTAACGTTTTTAATTAGCGGAGAAGTCGTGTGCCGTCTAATAATGTCCCCCTTGGCCCGATCGATTCGGCCGGCGCGGCGGCGGTTTCGACTCCCGCAAATTTCGATCGTCGCGCTCGAAAGACTTTCGTGATCACGGTTACGTTCCCCGAGGTGGACGTAACTTGTTTTGCTCGAGGTGCAACGCGCGTTACACGAGAACACCAGGAAAGTACCTTCCCTTCCCGAACGACCGAGGCTCGTGCATAATGTAGCCCGTATCGTCGGGCGATTTGTAAGGTGAAGTTAAGCCCGGGGCCGTTAGATATAGCATTACCCGTTTCTCTATCTTTCTTTCAGTGACAGACGAATTCGCGTAACTTCTAACCGCTTGTATAATTTCTCTTTACGATCACGGCGAATAAATCCGGCGACCGGGATTGACGCGCGTCGTAAAATGCCGGGGTTACGAGCTCGCGACGAACCCCGTTGTCACCCAGTTTCTAATCCATCGAGGTTTCTCTCCACATCCGAAATTAAATTGCGGAGTAATGCAGGGCACGGAGTCCGAAAAGAATCTCATTTGCGACTCGAGTAAGAGCGAACATGAGTTTTCCCCGAGTAAATCCTTCCGAGGCACGTAACGAAAGTCTAGCATGCATCTTCGCGACGTGTGCTTTTACGCATGGTACTCCACCGCCAATACGTAAGTGCGATCGCGAAAAGCTACCGTCGCGGTCGCCTGGTCTCCGCCATCTCTCGCATCACAATCAAGATAACGGCAACTTTTACGAACAATTTAAATCAGATAATTCGAATGATGAAAAGACTGACGTATTAAAAAAATATTATTTTTTTAATAAATTCGTTACAGTTTTTTTTACTGATATATTAAACAAAAATTAAGTATCCACAATTGAGACTTGAACATTTTCGAAATTGTTAGATGTATTTTTTAATATCTGACGAAGCGAGAGAGAAGCGCGAAAATGTCTTCGCTCTCGTCGTATACGAATGATGGTTAATTGCGATTGAATTTATAAGAGTCGACTAAACATGTAACGCGAGAAGTTCTAACGATATTAGAAAATTGGAGTACACAGTAGAAGAAAAGCGCGTGACACAATGGAGAAACCGCGACAGGCGCCGACAATGCAGCGGGAAGCGAGATTGAAGACCGTGGCTGGCGTGCATCAAACTCGACGGCGGGCGGCGCGGCGGGCCGTCATTCAGAAAATAATTAAAAATAATTGAAAAACACAGCGCGTCGTGGCGGCGCACGGCCATTGTCTGTTTACCGGGGGCGCACAATTTCCTCGGCTTTTATCGCAACCGCGCCGCGCAATCCGGCTTAATCCGCGCGAACAAATACTGAATTGTCGCCGCGCGTAAAGACGGAAAAGAGGTGGAGACCGGGGGAGTAAGGGGAACAAACCAGATGAGGGACTACGTAAATCGCGAGACCAGATCCTATGATTCGGACGTCGTCGGCGGAAATCGCGGAAGGAGAGAAAGATGTACGTGCTCGACGAAGAATCCGACTCCCCATTCGCAAGTAACGAATCGGAAGTTACCCCCGGAAGAAAAAAAGAAATACGAGCCGGCTCTTTCGCGGAAAGAGAGAGACTCGCATTGCAGAAAAATCGTGACACGGGCATAAAAACTTTTTTCTCAACTTTCTACGATCTATCTTCGTCGCGTGCCTCGACATTCCGAGGACGGACGAGACGAGACTTGCGGTTCCTGTCGTTTCCTGCCATACACTTTTCGGTTCCATCGCCCCGATATTACACAGCGAATAAAATTCTCCGCGGAAACGTCAGGCGGGAGGGAAGGTGCTTTCCACCGCGATCGGTACGCACAAGTCAATTAACTTTTGCAATCATATTTAGCTCCTGAGTGTACCAACTTTCGCTCTCCTTCGTGGCGAACCGAGACGCGCTCCTGAGGCAGTCGGAAGCTCTCGTTTCTGTGCGAGAGGCAGTGCGCGCGCGCGCGCGCGTGCGAAATCGTGTACGCGGCAAATGAATCGCTCGTAAAACGATCGACAAGTGAAATGGGACTGCCGGCGACGAGACTCCTGTCGATCCTTTTGCTCCTGCTGGCCCTAGCACGATCGAGCCTCGCGCAAAGGCACAGAACTCCGTATCGATCACGTACTCGAGGTAAATACGATCTCTCTCTCAGAATCCTTTCCATTAAACCGACGTCTTAAGCTCGGCAGCGGTGATCGTGTCGCGACACTAGGGTGAAAAAAATTTTTTTTACGAGGTGAGACTCAAGTAAATTACGAGTTTAAACTTTTCTCCACCGTTTTCAACGGTCTATTTCCTGTAATATTGCTGGTGTAATGCAAATGTCCCCGCGCTACGACGTTGTGATGTGCTGCCATTGCCGAGCTTAATGCCTTAACTATTAAGTATTAAAGCGTTCGTACTTTAATCTTCTAAGTTCCGTTCCGTAACTTTTCTTGTCCGCGGTAATAGCTAATAATTTCTACGGATGAGAAATAACCTCTGCGAAGAAGCGCGATTGATCAGCGATATTTTATAACGGAAGGAAAAGATGATTCGCGTTGAAAGCCTTATCTATACACGGCAAGAAAATCGTTTGTTCTACTTATACTATAGAGATCTTGCGCCCGTAAGAACCCATTACTCCTCAAGTTCACGACAAGTGAATAGCATTGTTTTAAGCGATTACACAATTTTTCCGGCAATTCTATATCTCTCTCTCTTCTCCTTCTCCTTCTTTCTGTTTGCTTTTACAGCGTGTCACGCGTTTACCTCTTTTTCTCTCCCTGTCCTACTCCGGCGGACCCTCGCGCTTTCTTTCTTCGTTCCCTCTATTCTCTTTCGCGCCATAGTGCTGGCGTTTAATTGCATGATGTCGGGCACACGATGTATTTTCAGGATAAATCTCGCGATGTTTCGTTCGCGTTGGAAAACGCGGGACTACGCAGCGAGCTGAAGGCGAAAAAGAGATCGAAATAACGCAAGAAGTCTCTTTTACGCGATAGTGGATAATACAGTGGCGCTCGAATATCGTTCGCGAAATGAAACAATCGCCCCGGCCTCTCTTCTCATAAATCTCGACACCTTCTCCACTTCGCGTGCGTATCACATTTTATACGTGCGCAATACGCATCAAGCTCTAAACATTTGATAGGGTATGCAAATACCCAAGGGGCGTTCTACATTTCCGAAAGGAAAACTTGTTGCATGTAAATTGACAATAGAGTATTTGTAAATACTTTTTAAAATAATGCGAAGTAATGTAAGGCCTGATATTTTTACATATAATTTATAAATTTGACTAAGCTGCAAATTCATTCATTACTGGAGATAGTAATTAAAGCATCAGTTACCATAAAGCATTTTATATATAAAACTACTATGGTATTCCGATTTTATGGGATGATAGCTCATTTCTATATAAAAAAAAATTTAAAGGTAAGGAACTGGGAATTCTATTTATGTGTTTTAAACAATGCAGCAGGTGACGATAAATGTGGCCACGCGCGCACATAGAGATACGTGTACATACACGTGTGTATGTGACCACTATAAAACGCACGTAATATAAAAGCTGCCCCCAGTTACCCCTTCCGCACGGGCGATGCGTTCTTTTTCTCTCCAATTTTTTCATCCTGCTCGCTCCCCGTGTTACTCGCGCTGAAAGCTCGTAGTTGCACCGCATTACACTGGAGCGGTTTATGTCCCGAGATATAATATTTAGTTTAGATACACGAAGATATTAGATAAAAAAGAAATGGTTAAAAATATCGCGATATTTCTGGTATTTCGTGAAGGTCTCGTTGCGTTTGCATAGAGACAGAAGTTAATTTTTAAATGCTATACATTAGACGAATTTGTTGGACATAGAGAGAAATTTAAGAAATTGGAAATCAGTGATATATATATATATAATACATAACATTTATTAATTTAATCAATATTATCAATTAAATTAAACAATGGCCATTTCTTCAGTACGTTAGAGTACCAACGCCCCTGTCGCGAACAGAATCTGTTATGTATAAATAAAAATGTAATCGCTGTTATAGCCCACGATTTATTTTAATTTAAACTAAAAGTGCGGCCATTTCGATATTCGGTTTATGTACATCTGGAATGAACGACAGGCCACGCAACGAATAGTAATTTCGAGCAATTGGACTTTCGTCAGAAGATACAGCGTGATTTCTCCGTTCATTTGCATCTTCGATCGTCGTAATAATAATCGACGACACAAGCAATGTCAAATTGGAGCATAAAGTGGTACGAATGTGTACACAAAGCTTAGCGCGATTATCGCGAGGGAAATGGGCCGAGAGAGCGGCCGAGGTCTAGCCGGAGGGGACAAAACACGGGGACTCGAAGTCGTCCGTTGCGCGGAACCGAGCGAAGGTAGGGACCTGCTACGCGATGGTGGGCGGACGGGCGAGCGAGCGTATGGGCAAGTTCGTTATTATTTATTAATACATTTACGATTGTGCGGTAAAGCAGCGCGGCGGCCAGAAGTTCGCGACGCGGCAACGACCGCCCGCTACGGGCCCAGGCTAATGGGCAAGAAACTCGGAAGTTCCATAACCGGCGTTAACGACGCGTTGCGTTTATGCGTCGGCGATCCCGGCGCGATGTTGCTCTCGTTAGAACATCTCCTAATCCCCCGTCCGTGCCGGTGGGAGAAAAGCGTTAAAGAACGCGTTCGCGTAAACCGCACTTATCCGCCCTGATTTCCCTACAACGCGTCATTTTCTGAAATAGCGCCGCGATAAATTCATCATTATTGCTACTAAATCTCTGTGGACGAAGCTTATTACGATTGAATGTATTACTGCTTTTAGAATGTTCTATTTAAATTGGTTCAGATTAGTTTCTGCTGGATTGTCGTGTCGTATTTTGGACAGGACAGTCTCACAATTAGAAAGAATTTTTTAACAGTTTTTAATGGATCAATAAACAACTTGAAAATGAAAATAGATTACAATTACATGGAATAAAATTATTGGTTTCTATTTAATTTTTTTTACATTAAATATTTATTGTGACATTATTAAGGTTTGATTTTACAAATTTAATTTTAAAGATGTGAAATTTTGTTCTCTTTGAAATGATATAAATTTATAAGTCAGCTTATATAGAATTAATATGAGTGCTGTGCTATTTTTCTATAAAAATAAACTCGAGGTTGATTATTGTATATCTATCGCTGAATTTAGCTTTTATTATATTTTTATATGGCCGTCCACACATAATTTAAATTATAAAACTTATAACATAAAAGTATATACTTTTATGTTTAATACTTCTATATTTAAACATGATTTTATGTTATAAAATCATGTTTAAAAACATGATATATTGATTATTTCGAATGCTGACTTTGTTATGCTTTTTCCTGAACTCTTGTCACAAAATGAAGCAAAACGCTCTCGGCCACCATTTCAGTTTACGTAAGAATAATATAACTACATACATTTTTGTCAACAATGATTGCCGAATGTACTACATCGCAAAAAAAAACATTCTTTGTTGATTTGTCACGTAAATAACGAGAATGAATACCAATCGCGAGGTAGCACTGCGCGAATTAAGTGATCCGCGCCAGAGAGTACGCTGTAATTTCAGGGTTAATAGATTTTCCTCGCGCAAATCGAGGCACGAAGATTCATTTTCGGAACAGTCGGGATTTACGACGGCGTTAAATCCCGACGGTCACCGTCGGCGTCGTCGATTTCGATAGCGAAAGTGTAGCGCGATCGTTAAAGGGCGGAAGAATAGGAGCGGAAACGCGGCCTCTCGCACGTTGAATTCTCATCCGGAGCTATCCTCTCGGAGATAACTCTCCGTATCTGTAGGCGAATAATCGTTTCTTAAATTTATGCATTGGCCGAGACGTAAGACGTAAAACTCCCCATTTTTGCGCCTTTTAATCGAAACGCTCGATTTCCGTCGCTTTTAGGTAGCATATATATATTTTTTTTTATCAAAACACGCGCGCGGTCGAAACTACGAATCCACATCGCGGCTGCATATTTAATGAGCACACACGTCTCTCGTTCGTCGCGTTCGATATGCACGCAACGTATTCGCGGATCGCGCTAACATTCGGCCGTTCGCGGCCGGCCGGCTGCGCTGATGGCTGGTTCAAAATCGTACTCACTAGCTCCATTACAATGCCAAGGTAGCACACTGCTTTTTTTAGAGAACATTTTATATTACTTTCCATTCGCTACCTTTCATCACGTTCTCCAATCTTATTCCCTTCGATTTGAAAGCGATCTTAAATAAAGAGTCGAGAGTCGACGAAAGAAACGATAATAATAGTAAGATATATATATTAGAATATCGTATTGTCTCTTGTAATTATTTTCCTCTTTCATCTTTTTACATTTAGTTAGAAATTAAAGTAAAGAAGATCTCACATTTTGCTCGCGTCAAATTTTTTATGATAGATTCTTTTCTATGGAAATTTCATGGAAATGTTGAAAAGTAAAAAGTAATAAGTTGAAAAGTAGAAGAGCTTTTTTATAAGTTTCGATAATATAAATAAGTAACCGGAATTTGTGATCAGTTTTATGACGTAAATGGCCCTGAAAGGTAAAAAATGAAAAAATTCCGATAAGTATAACTGGGAGAAAACCGATTAACATCGTTTAATTAATTCAGTGATTGAATATTACTAACGATGAGCAAATGCGGACGCAAAAAGGAGACAAAATGGAAAGGGGAGATGGTTGTAGGCGAGAGAGTGGAGGGAGAAAGAAAAAATTCACATTCATTCCGTGACCATCCGGTTACGTTGAGGAATGTATTTAAATTCAATGAGATTTAAACAGAAGACATTTTTTGAAGGAAAAAAAAGAAGCTTCGGGTTTGCAAAAGAAATCAAACGCATGCATAAGCAAAACGACGTCGTTCTTTCAATGGTGCAATTAAAATCTTCATACCTCGCTTATCGCGAGATTCACCCTCTCGTCATCCCTCCCGCGAAATGTTTCGCACTTAATTTCGTAAAACTACAAGTCTAAACCAGCTTGCGATTCAAGCTGATGCCAGAATTTACGAGGGTAGGAGCAGAATTTACTTTAGGTAGGGCAGAATTTACTTTAGGCTTCCCTAATATATCATACATAATTCGAGCAAGAATGACTCAGCTGCACATTTGCCGGCAACTGTAGAAAGCAGTTAGTAGTAAGAAACGGACTCTTCCAACTTCTGGAATAAATAAAGAAACGCTAAAGTAAACATATATGTAACTTTTTCGCATTTGTTTGCGAATGTCCCGCTAATTCATCCATAAAAATTCATCTTGCAAAAGTATATCTTTCCAAAAGTGAATTAGGAAGCGTCGTCGCGCAAATATTGGTCACCGAGTATATCTGAACGATCAGTTCATCAAGTACACCGCTGTCTGCCGATTCTCTCGAGTCGATTCACTCGAACGACCTTCGACACTTTCGCGACAAATATCCAAAACAATTTCCTTCTTATCTAAATGAAAATACGGCATCTCGCCGTAGTTTCGACTTGAGTAAGCGCGAGGATGTACACGCGAAATGAGAAACACAGAAGGCTGATCAGTCATGCTGCTCGCGCATTAAGACCAACTTAAATAGTTTTCAGACTCGTTAGAGTATCCCCGAGAAACATCGGGAAAGCGACGGGTTTCTCTGACGCCGTTCTCATGTTTCGAACGCCCTTTCGACTAAACGGAGTTGAAGTCCAAACGCCAGCATATCCTGAGCCATTTATTTCGAAAATCGTGCAAATCGTAATTTTAAATGCAATACAAATGTGAAATGTAATACGGATACAAATTAATACGATGTCGATTAACGATTTCGATGCGATCATTAAATTAAAATGTTAACTGCGGAATAAACCGGAATAAACGGCTTGATTGATAAGCGGATAATTTTACAGGGATGTTTTTGAGCAGATGCTGCCTTGTATCGTTATGTATCATTATTATTTTTGTTCAACTAATATCCGTAATAGATTGAGATTCCTTTTTATAGTAACAATGAACGTAAAATTGCGCGCCTGGATATTGCTTATGTTGGTATCAACTGTCATATTTGATATCATAATAAATGTGTACGAGAAATCTCACTGTTATCGAATTAGAAATCTATCTCTGCAATGAAGTCTATTTTGATTATCGAAATCTGTGTCGAAAGAAAATGCCAAATCGACTTGCATATTCAACATTGATGCCATACTTTCGTATTTCTGTGTTTTCAATACAGAATGACAGTCGTTTTTCATAATAAAACAAACTCGGCAAAAATATAGCTCTTGTCAAATTAAAAAATTAATCGGCTTCTTTATTAATATCCTTGCTTAGTTAGAATAGAATTTCTACTGGCATTCGCACGACATATTAGCGAAGTATTTATCTTGCATTCAACTTTTAGATTTCAATTCGAAACCCATCTAAGATACAAACACTTTCCGAACGGCATACACACACCTCAATCGCTCTTAATCGCCCTCGAAGCGATCCAGATCGTCTCGATCGAAAGGACTAAACGCTTCTCGATTTACGAGCGACGTACATGTCGTTTCAGCCTCGCCTCTCGACGCCGGCGAAAGAGTCGGGCGCTCGGGAAAAACGCGGGGGCGCCGATAATTAATGCCATAAATCCGTGTGGCCACCGCGCGAGGATCTTCGATCCATCGATTTCGCGCGGGGTGCCGTCAAACCGCCGCGCCAACCTTCTTCTCGAGGGTGCAGCGCGGCTACAGCATCGTCAGGCCGGAAGTGGCCGTCGACTATGACGTAGCACTTCCGGCCCACGAAGGACGTAGTGGAGCACACACTCGAGATCGTGGAGATCGCCCGATATCGAGCGGCTAAAACGCGACTCGATAGCCGGCGCCGATGCTTATTCGCCCGAGCATGTTTCTTCGCCTTAGTATCGATGACTTCCTATCGTGGCGGCTTTCGGGTTTCGCCCCGTATAACTATTAATTCCTCGGATAGAGACAACGTTAGCAGGTTCCTGGATATTTTCATCGCCAGCGTCCGACACTTTTTCCACAGCGTCGTTTTTTCCACCGGCTTTTCATGCAACGGTAATTTCTTCTGTACACCGTGAACGAAAAAAACGGTTATCGATTGCAACAGTTAAACTATCAACTTTTGGAAAACCAATGTGATTTAACAGTTTTTGTAACGATCGCGATAGTCGCTGAACATGATCGTTGAAAGTAAATATTATATTGTTTTTTATTTTTTTTTTTTTAAATATTGTTTGTAAGTTATTATGCTTAACTAGACAGATAAAAGAAAAATAAATAAAACATGACAAATATTGGGTATGAAGAAATATTCCAAAAGACGCGTAGGACGTCCAAAGATATCTAAAAAATTTTGAAACGTTTGAATTTACAGCATCTAGATTCTCCCGAATCGTCTGAAATCTTATAATCGACATACAATTGTTGATTATCATCGGGTGAAAATTGTGCGATAAACGCGGTTAATTGCGGTGACCGTTGAAGAAAATCGCGCACGAAGAGCCGCCACGATCTAGGAAAAAAAATGTCGGAAATATATCCACCATGGAACGACGTTTTCCTCCGAGAAGATGTTTGCTCTCGGGACTTATTAGATTTGAGACTGCTCTCTCTCCCCCTCCCCCCGCACCATCCTTTTCGCGTCCCTCGAAGTAAACATCCTTTACCAGAGACACACACGCATAGTCGCGGCTTTTCCGTCAACCCCCCTGCAGTCTATCAAATTCCTTGGTTCTTCCTTTTCTTCCTTCCGTCCTCTTTCTTCTGCTTCCTTCTCCTTCGATAGTCCAGATACGATCTCAAGAAAATGTAATGAATAGAAAAAAATATCGATCAAGAGATTTTTTTTCGGCGATTTACGCAGTCTTTCATTCTTATCATTCAATTAAAAAATGTTGATGAAGTGAAAGATTTCACAAAAATCTATAGGGAAGATACTCTCAGCATCTGCAAAAAATTATTCCAATATATAATTAATACAATATTTTAATTGTAGCTTATATCAGTATGTCTTGTAAGGAGAAATAAGAAAGTTATTAGAAAGTTATTATAAGAAAGAAATGAATAAATTGTTAAAAAGAAAGGAATTAAAAAACTGATTTTTAAGGTAGGTTTATCCCTTCTTTTAAAATAACTTTCTGATGGTTAATAATTTGTTATATAGTATAGAACTGAAATTTTTTTTATTTCCATTTTGAAGATTTGGTGCTGTTTAAATTGTAAAAGAATTTCTTAATTTTTGTGTTTACATTTCTTTGTCACAGTAAATGTAGTTTGGATTTGATTAAGAAGCAAAACTAAAAGTAAAACTTTGGTTGCCAAGAAACACTTCTTAATATTTAAGGTTTTAATATTGAATCAATTTTCTAATTATATATTATATAACACATATACATTGTACAACATGTATAATTGCTTATGTCATAATACAAAAATATCTGAAGAGTAAAGAAGTGCACAGAAGCGTCACGATGCATCATCGATCCGCATCGCGCGCTGATTCATAATTTTCAAGGCGCGAATCTTCAAGTGGCTCAACTCGAAAATCGCCAATGTTGCTCGTCAAGCTATTTTAAATTGGATTCACGCATTGCGTAAAAGCTCTTTTTACTTCTCATTACCACATCATCAATTATGATTAAGCCTCAGTTGTATACCCAAGCGAATCTCATATAAATTACGATGTTTAACGGGAGTGGCCGCCCACTCAACGATTCCCTTCTCCGTACTCATTAGATGAATGGGTCTGCGAAAAATCTCGTCATCGCAAAACTTCCTCGCGATGCGTTTAGATCGATACGCTTCTTCATTTGATTTGCAGCATTACATAGCTCGGATTAGTGCGCTAATTAGGAGAAGAATAAATGTGTTGCATAAATATCTTGTGATATATAGGTATATGTATATTTTTCATTTTTATTTACAGCTTGTTATACATTCATTGCTTATATCGAGTGTTATTTTATGTTTGTGTCACTAGAGCTATGTTTAGAGAAGTTCGCTAAACGTCTAAGAAGAACAACAATAAAATAATTATATCATATAATTATTTTATTATTGTTGATAATTAAACAAAGATGACTAATAATAATAATATTAGATGAATAATTTAATATTCATCGAGTAAAACATTCCATATTTGAGCCACGTTTAGAATAATTTGGACAAGCGCCTATAAGAAAATAACAAATCTAATAACAATTAAATAAATAAATACGGATAAAGCAATAATAATATTAGGTAAATAATGCACGTACGTCGATACATTTACATATTACAAAGCTCTCATTAATATTAATACCGGCAGAAGTAAATGGCGCTAGTGGATCCGGACTTGATTAAACAATAATCAATCCGAGTTTAATTCGGTATGGCGTTTTATATTTTTAATTAGCTCAGACGCGCTGCGTCGCGGCTACGATTTTCCGATTGAACGGGCGAAACAAATTTCGTGCTCGACTTTTGAGCCCGACGGTATACGCGAAGGCCGGATTATAACAAGTCCGTCGCGTAAGTGCGACCCGCGTCGAGAGGCGTTCGCTCCGAAGCGAAGGCGAGACGACGACGTGTGTCGTATACGCACCGAGACGGTAAATAGTGGACGCCCGATATCGCGAGCCCGTGACGGGTACAATAAATTATTCGTCGTCTACGTTCACCTTGGCGCGTTCACGTTGCGCGCCTGCCGCGCTAATGCATATTGGAACAGCATAGCTGCTCGTAGGTGCGTGCACCACCGAGAGCGCCCGAGTTACGGTTAAGATGTTTCTCCCGTGATGTAATCGACGGCACATCTTTATCCGACATCTCCCTCCTCCCCTCCTCCCTCCCCTTTCCCTCCGTTTGTATCGGACCATCGTGCATCCCCGCGCCTTCAATTCACCGTTCTCCATTCCGTTCGCCAACCAGGGAGCCGCGCATCCCTCTGCGGACCGCAGAGAGAACCAGACTCGAAATCACGGGGCATTATTAAGAGACCCCGTCATTTATTCACATCCCTTTGATTCCTTTGGATCTGAAAAGCATTTTACGGTGCATTTATTATTCGCGGAATTTGTGAAAATTTCAGTGTTATTCGGACGATCTCACCGCGCTTATCGATAACTTTGATCTCGATTTTTATAATATATCTCGTGTCCGTGTCCGATTGAGTGTCTGTAACGTCTACAGCGCGCGGTACGCTTTTATTACGGATTAATATGCGTAAAAAGCGCTTTTAGTGCGGCGGAACTAAAAACCGCTGGTAGCGTTGCGGCTGACGCGTGTGCAAGCTTCCTCTTTTATCGTTGGATTCGCTCGAAGGCCTTGAGCGATTCGCTTCGCGTTCTTGCGCGAGATACCGCGGGTGTTACGCGCTTCCGGTCAGGAGAGATGGAAATAGATTTAACAAAGCGCAGCACGCGGAATAAGAATTGCATTTGGCTTCCGCGGCACGTGGAAGCTATCAACCGAAATTCTTAGCTTGATGGGTTTATCCTTGCCCAGAATCCCACCGTTTAGTCTTGATTCGGTAATGTAGTTTCGTCCGCGCACTTGAAGAATGTAACGAATATTTGATTGGTTTGTCGCACTTAAGAGGACAATTGTTTTTCATTAATAAAACATGAATGCCTAAATCGTCTTTTTAATGCGATTATTTTGGTTTGCTCGATTAAGAAAGATGCATCGTTTAATTGGACCAAATATTTTCATGATATTTTGAGTTGCGCAAACATATTCAATCATCGATAGATTATACACTTATTTTTGTATTCTATATTTAATTTAAAGTTTTAGCAACTATTTTTCACCGATATCAAAATAAAAATCGTAAATTATGTTCTTCAATATTAATCAATTATGTACATATATTAACTTATAAATGTTTCTACGTGTCGACTTTTGTTTTTTACTCCCGACTGCTGCCAACCGAGGATTGGCGAAGACGAGGGAGTATGCGTTTTTACTGTATAACTGGAGATCGACTTTAGAAATTCACGGAAGCGTGTTTGAAAGTCCCTGAAAATATGAAATGCTAGACAATTGCTTAAATTGCTTAACGTCCATCGTCAATCAAGACCGGTCAATGGTCATGCAAAGCATCTACGAAGGGGCCGAATTCGCCATGACATCATCGCGGCAACAAGACATAAAATAGACGGGAGCGATGCCGCGGTACCGCGATTATAAGTGGAAACGACCGCAACTCCGTTGCCAGCCACCGCGAGGGACCGTCGTAAAAGACGGACGAGCGAGACGAACGGCGCAAAGGTGGCGTCACGCACGCGGATGATAGCCCAATGGCCATAAGTTTCAGGCGGTTGCATAAGCGCGTCTCGCGACAAGAGTGCGCTAGATCGCACGAGGCGCTTCCAAGAATCACGCGCGTTAAGCGTTAGATTTTGTGGCACCCGTCGAACTCCCACGCTCCCGAGACGCACACGAGTTTGCTTGTCGGGGTCACCCACGTCCGGTCTCTCACCTGGTCATTCCGGGCGCGATTTATCGATGGCGAACGGTGTCACGGCGACGAAACCGGGCGTTTTGTGGCCCGGCGAGATCGGTGGCGCAACCCTAAATTTACCGAAGCTCTCTCACTCGTTCAAGACTATAACGCAAAGTTGAGAAACGTGCCTGAGACCCGGTGGGTGCACCCTCAAATAGTACTGACGTTCAAACTTTAAACACGAAAGATTTGGAAACAACGCGATTTATGAATGTATAGGAAAAGAACTGGTCAGCATTTTAGAAAGCAAGGAGGGCTAGTTATAACTGATTAAACATGACTTTGGACTTATTCGAATATTAAATGATAGGCTGCGGTTCTACGTTCATCCTCTTAATTGTAAAGCAAAAATCGAAACGAAAGGTTTGGACGCAGCGCAAATAAGTGATGTTAATGAGATGATGATTAACGTTCTCCCCGTTCTTGGAGCTGGCGCTTCGCTTTAGGACACACGACAGTCCATATTTTCTTACCGCGACATTGATACAGTATGTCGCTGGTAAAACCGGCCCGTGTCGAACGGCATGCTAAAAGTTTCACGACATAATGGATTATCGGCAGGACGGTGCGCGTAACCAAATATTTGCATGATCCTTATTTGGTTGACTGTCGATACCATCCGTAAATTTTTCAGCGCGCGCTGTATACACGTTGCTGTTTAAGTATTTAACGATGAGAATCGATGCGCGAGATGAGGCGGTTGGATGTACAGCGTTGCATAAAGCACAACGAACTTGCATAAATTATTGCGCAGACATCGCTGGGAAATTCTTTCGTTTTGTTACACTGTTATAATATTTTCGGAATCAAGCACGCACGCCGTCGAGTTCAGCGGACCCGAATATGACAATCGCGGAATCAAAATAGGTATTGGAATTTATCGTCGCCCTCTTCGCAGCAATAATTCATTCCCGCTCGTTCAAGATAGCTTTATTATCCCGCTCGCAACCGGAATGCTTAATTAGACCCGCGGCGAGGGGGAGCATAACGAGACCGCCGCGCCGATCCGCGACACGCTTCTCTCCAACGAATTTCTGACATTGACACAGAATACGTAATGCGCGTCCCGCTATATCAGGGACGTTTCGCGCCTTTCAGTTTCCTTAAGGAACGTAACGACTCCCACGTATCCGCGCCCACGCATCGTCCCTTGGAAAAATTGCCGTCGAACGTTCCATTGGAAGGGCCGGTTCATCGATATACGCTTGATATTTCGCCCGGCAGTTTGTGAAATTTAAGCCCCCTCATCGAGACCGACAGGCGACAAATCGTTTTCAAGGAACAGCGCGGCGCGGCTCGATTAGCCGTTGGCCTACAAAGTGCGCTCGCTCAGATCGAATCGCGTCATGCTCGCCGCGCCGCGCTGCACAATTAAAGTCGAACGGTCCCCGCTTAGCTCGCGGGCATCGACGAGATGAGCGGATTTCCAATTTATGCGCATTTTAATTTAATACAATTGGATTATAAGTAGATTTAATTATGAATACTTGACAGCCGACGTAATACGGTTTACGTATGCGTATGAATAATAGAAATGTGCGCCGCGCGGCTCATCCACCGTCGCGCCGCCGCGCCGCGCGCGCTAGATCGTGCGTAGAATAGCCATCTGAACGTTCTAAAATCACCTGAATTCGTCAGCGACGGCTAAAACCGGACCGACCGATATTATATACGATCGGCCGCGGGCGCAATCGGGCGCACCAACCAACGGGCGTTACACGAAACATGATGTCACTATTTCCCCGTGATGTGCATCTCGATTTCTCGCCGATGAACTCACCGGGCTGGAGCGCGCGCGCTCCACGCCGCGCCGCGCCGGTGACATAACTCGCAATGCACGCGCGTGCACGCGCGTTAACTTGGCCATTTACACGCCAGAACGCGGCGAAAAAAAAAACAACAAAAAGGGTAAAAGGGAAAGAGGCGCGGAGCCGCGCAACGTCGCGTCCGCGCAACCGGTGGAAGTGCATTTTTACGCGGGGCGATGCATTTATCGACGCTGACAATGTGGTATCGCCTCTCTACCTCTCGCATTCTTCGTCTTTGACGCGCGAGTTAAGCGAGATTAATTACACCCGGTCGCTACCGAAGGTCGAAAACGTTTCGAGGTCAGTGAGTAATACCGGGCGATTTATATCGGAGTAATGTAAAAGCTATCGATGGCTCTCGATAGAGCTCTCGGGGGTGTTGAGAGAAATCTACTCCAGATTAATCGAAAAATTTCACTGCCCGCGAACGCGCGATCAGCGACGGTTTCGGGGACGTTCCTGATGCGGAATCCTCGCTCGACACGACGTTTAATAATTCAATGTAACGGCAAATTGCGACCTTCTATTTTTCTTAATTAACCGATACCGTGCGCCGCGCGCGGCGTCATGTATTTATTTCCATACGATGAAAAATTATCGATACGTCCATTAACGTTTCATGGTATTATAACCACTGCCGGAGAAAATTCTCCATTTGCGAGTAAATTATTTAGAAGCGTGCATAATACGACAATTTGCATAGGCAAGCTATGTCGTATCGATAACAGCGCTGCGCTTGACCGTGCCTCGATGAGGAGGATAATGAGAGAATAGTCCGCTCTCGCTATACGGTTCGTATAAAAACAACGTGAAACGTGTCAAGGGTGCATCGGGAAATTAACGACCAGAGACTTTTAACTCGTTCAACTTTATTTGAAGATTACGGAAATTCTTTAAAAGACAACTCGACGTTATCTAATGCGATAATAAATGCATGAGATCCAGTCTGTTATACATATAAATTGAAGAAATTACGGCTTAGAATTTTACAAGAGGTGGACATCGCTCGATCTTGATAAGGATATTTTAACATTTATCTCGTTCGCTAAGGAAGAAGTGTCTCATATCGTAAACGGAGAGTTTTAACAACTTAAAAAAAAAATCACTATTGATTAAGCGCGCAAACTGCTAAAACCTTCGCGTACGAAATTGAAGAATGATATCGCTATCAACGTGTTCCGCGTTGAATAACCGATCGGATGTGTTGAATATTCGTGATGCCGCGCGATTTTTCCCAGCTGGCCGGCCGGCCGGCCTAAATCTTCCGTTGTCGATTTATACGCCCGGCAAATTCGTGCCCATGACGAAGGGACACTAGGGCTGGCCGATAGAGTTTGACGTAGCTACGATGTCCGGTGTTCGACCGTGTTTCAACGACGATATGATAACCGACCCAACAGTCTCTCTCTCTCTCTCTCTCTCTCTCTTCTCTCTGTCTCTCTCTCTCGTGCTCTCCCGCCCACGAGTGCCGTAAATAACGGACCAGGTAAAACGAATTGTCGATAAATAAATGTTCGGGTCGTGTATACGTGTCACGTTGTGGACCGACGAGCCCCGGCGATCGTTATTTCATAACCGTTGCGCGCTATCGTTTTCCAACCTGGCCATACGGGCCGCCGGCGCGCCGGCCGCCTCCTCTTTGCCGCCATTTATTTGATAACTGACGGACGGCCGCATGTTCTGTCTCAGAATCGTATTTAGAATTCGTCTGGCACGTCCACCGTCCGCCCTCCGTCCCGACGCTCGTCCTACCTGCCTGCCCCCGCGTTTGTCCAATCCAACGATCGATCGACTTTTTAAACTGTCAATAATAGCGAGGTCAATACACCGGACGGCTCGCCGTTCCTCCGTTGGCCCGACAATTCGGGTCACCCCGTAGATTTAGTATCGTGCAATCTGCCGGATTTTCTATAAATCTTTTGAACAAAATGTTTTTAAAATGTTCTACCGGCGACATGATAACTATCTCAATTGCGTACAATCTGTTGCAATTTTTAACCGCGTTGACAGATACAGCGATATATATATATATATATATATATATGTTAAAACCGATATAATGAGAAGCCTTATCCAATGTAATAATCAAAAAATTATAGAAGTATGTTCTTATTCTTATTAACTTTTCTTTATTTTAGATATAATTATATAAAAATTGTCGAAACACTTGCGGCAATGCGAAGTTGAGTGATTCAAATCACTCGTAAAACGCCGGTGGCTTTTCGTACCGAAGATTACCGAAGCAACCGGACCGAAATGGGTATTATACCGGCGGCTATATTTCTATATCTCATAGCCCATAATTTTCCAACTATATCTCCGTATCGTTAGTCGTATCGTAAATACGTTGGACGTAATCGTAAAAATTTTTACCGGTCGCGAGCTTTTTCAGGCTACAGGCGAAATAGTTAATAGGGGGAGGCAAATCGGCCTAAAATGAGAAAAAGAGGGCCTGAGAGGGGGGCAAAAGAATCTCTCGCAACACGCACGTACCGTTGAAATTTCTTGTCGACGTAACAGTTCACGCACCGCGTATCTTCGCGGTCGCGCGGATTTTCAAGTCTTTTTTCTTTTTCTTTATGCGAGAGAGGCGACGTAAAGTCCCGCTCTCCGTGGCTCCGTTCTGGCGGATATCTTGCCCTCGTCAGATACCGGAGTCACGTGATATCTCTTTATCTACATTCCAGGTATTCTTCTTCGCATATTTCATACGACGCATCAGCTTTTACTGCACTCGTCGCATCGCGCGAGGCCCCGGCATCTCTGCCGCCGCGCCGCGGCGGATGAGTCTGCGACGCTGAACGCGCCGCACGGGGCGGCCGAGAAATTAAATTATACTCTCTTTATTGCGGCGGCGCGCTGTGCTTGCGCGCCCTTACGAGATAACGAGACGCCGTATCAAGCCGCCGCGGAGTATATGAAATTGTAGCAAAAGGCATTCATATATCGTTACGAGATGCGCAAGGTATAATTCCCCGTGCTAATGCATCGTAAATTCCATTAGGGGGGGACTATTCGCGCCGTTGTGCAATGTTACCCGCGCGGGCGGAGGAATCGATAGGCGCTCTCGGTCGCGCCCGAATATTGAGAACGTGACGTTATTTCTATTATTTCTAGCGTGCTCCGATCATGCTCATCGGCGGAGGAACGCGGAGCGCAATTCCGGGACGCGAAAACGCGAACGCTTCGTCAGCGCGAAGAGCATCTTAATCCCCGTCGATCATTCGGGATGAGCGTATGACGGCGTGTTTATTTACAGCCCCTAATGCCCCGTACGAGCTGTTACATCGAAGATCGAATGATATAAACGAGTGCGCGCGCGCGCGTTATCACGAGCGCGCCGTTGTGTTGCCCGCTTATTTTTAGATGCCACGTAACCCGCGGGTATATTTGTTAAGGCAACAGATCGCGAGAATTTTCCCGCGTTCCGTCGTCGTGTCGGAATACATTCCCGAGAGATAACGGCGATTCGTCGCGACGGAACGTGCTTGGTACACTGCTAATCGCGGATCGTCTAGCGCGGAGGACAAGCGCTAGTATTCATATTTAATGCCGATCGCTGATTTAATGACGAACGGCTGACTCGGATTTTCATCTAATACGCGAATCGCGCGGCGCGGATTATTCCGGATTGAGAAGCACACGCGGTGCTTCTATTCAGTAACGAATACATGCGCGATGCATGATGCGGATATTCCAACGGCAAAGTTGCCCTTCGAGGGTCAAATTTATTAAAAAGAATACCCGTGGAGAAATGCTGGCTCGTGAAGAAATACAGAACTTGTCAGCGTATTAATTTTTTCTCGCTGCCCCGTTTATATCTCGTATCTCGTTTCGTCTCGAGTTTATTCTCACGTATCCATTTCCGCTCCGTTGCGATGCTTACGTCGTCGACGTCTTCAAGAATATCCTGTGCATTTCCTCCTTTTGTTTTTTTCCTTTCATAATCAGGAATATTATCTAATTGCAAATTAATTGCCGTCTTAATTCGAATGAGCCACATCGAGCCTTTTAATCCTAATCACGCATAATGAGAAATATAAATGGATTTACATACAGTGATAAAAGAATTATATACAGTATCTGTATGTATGATAGTCGTAAAATTTGCCAATCGCGCAGTAAGAGCGCCGAAACATAAATTTAAAAACACTGATTACAATTGAAAATGGAAAACAAAGGCCTTGTCATAAAAAATATATATCACATATCGAAGTATTAATTAAACTCTTGAAACGCTTTACATTAAATATGAAAAATAACACACGTTGTAGTAAATACAAAATTGGAAAAGAGAGGCCATTTCAACTCACCTCGCTTGTGTCCACACGCACACTGGGTTTAACTATTTAAATAATTCACTAAACCGCTCCCCCCACCCGCCGTTCTCTTGTTAATAATTGAATTAGTACAACGAACTCCCGAGCTTGCTAATAATTTTATTTTTATCCACCGCCGATCGCCATCCGTTTAATTTAATACATTGGCGCAACGCTCTACACGGCGGCTCCCGCGCGCACGTGTCGCGCATCTTAATTGCATCGCCGGGGCGATGCAAATTACGCGCGTTAGCCCGTTGCCGCGGGGCCGTTCGGAGAGCCGGGAGACCGCGCGACGAAGGAACGCGCAATTTTACATTCGATGTCCTTTCCCTTTCCTCGCGCATTCTCGCGCCCGGCTCGCCCGCTCGCTCGTGCCGCGCCGTCTTATCGCGTCGCGATCCGCACGCGATTTACAACGCGATCAACATTCCGACGAGACGCGAACTCGGTCGCGGAACAACGGGACCGTCTCGCTCTGTTCGCTTATAAGTATATTCCGGGGACAACGATCTCGACAATCGCACGCACGCACGCACGATCGAAACGAGATCGCGGCGACTAGAAAGGGATACGCCGCGCCGAGAAAATCGTTTGCGTATCTTCTGCATAGATTGCGTGAAGCAACTTGAGACTCGTGTCTGCGATTAAATGTGACTGTGCAGGATTAAATCATCGGCTCGCGCGTCCCCTTCATTAATGCCGGCCCATCAATCGCGCTATCGAGTAATGTCAGGTGTGCACACCGATAAAATACACTCCCTTCTTCGCGTCTCCCTTTCTCCTTTTCTAGGCGAGTTCTATTCGGTCGCCGCTTCGCTCTCCCCCCGAGAAGACGGATCGTTCGCGAGCGGTAATAAAAATATTTCTGGGCACAACGGTAAGGCGCAGAGCTCGCCCCGCGTGACACAATGAGCGCGTGCGGGGAATTAATGAGCGCACGAGATATATACCCGCGCGGTTTCTTTTATCTCGGCAATCACGCGGAGGATGGCTCGCGTTAACTCGCTCGCTCGCACGCACGGATTGCATCTCCGTGCTCTGAAAATTAACTGGAATAAAGAAACGATTCCGCGTGCCCATAATTCTCACCCTCTCCGCGAATAACTCACAATTCTCAAGTACGTTAAATTCGAAGCTTCCTAATTTTACGATTCTTGTACAAGTAATATCCGCAAATCGTCGCGCAATTTCCAGTTTGCTATTAATAGAGTATACGTTTAATAGAATTTGCATTGAATTATTTTTCAAAGCTCCCAGTCACGTATTCCCATTAGTCAGCCGCGACCTTTTCATGGGGCCACCAGGTGGAAAAAGATCGTCGTCATCGAGGCACGATAAATTACAATCGTCTTATCGATTGCGACGCGTCGTGCTCGGCTCGATTGTGGACGCGATTGCGCTGCGTTCGTCGTTTACGCCACCAGGCAGGCAAGCGACTCGATCAGGAGTCCATCACCGGCGGGAGTGCAACGCGAAAAAATAGCATAACGGGAGGTCGACCGGGTTACTTTCTAGTTACCTTGTATGCACGTATACGCCCGCGCGCGCTGTCGATATTTCAACGTGCTGTATACGCCGCGATTATAGCCGTCGCGCAAGCTGCAGCGCATGCATCTTGTTACGCGAAATTCGCGTGGGTAATAGGGGGCTTTGATTGCGTCGTCAAAGTCGCGGCACGAAAAGCGAATAAAGAAGTGCACGAGGCCTGCTGCACAGTCTTTAACATTCAATTAGGCTGACAGCAATATTATCGAGGCCATTAATGTTCCAACGTAAATTTCGACACAAAATCACGTGATTCGAAATCACGTTTTTATATTTACAAAATTATTTTTTAGCTAATAATCAATCCGAGAAGTTCAATTACAGATATTTTTCTGCTACGAACGAGACCCGCCCTAATTTTGCGGAGCAAAATTTTTGTCAATCAAGACGAGTTTAATGGCGCGTTCTTGCTTTTTAATTTTTGATCAAAGCGTTAACTGGCTTCTATATTAAAGCAAGATATGCACGTATATGGTGGACCATTGAACATAAAATATTTGTCCAGGGTACAGAGGGTACCTCTAGAAATAGAGGTACTGATTACAGGAGACTTCAATTAGATCGTTTCGGATTCACGCATGATTAACGCTGACAGCGTCCCGCCGCCGTGTAAACATTTAAACAGCGAAATTATTAAATGGATTAAATGACTCCGCGAGGCCAACGCGTTAATTATGCCGACTCGTCGCAGTTATACGACAGAAATTCGCGTGGTTTCAAGTAACCGTGACGCGAAAGTAATAATGTTAACAACATTCACATGGACACTGTCCGCCCTTATGGATTTAAATGAAAATACATTACTACGATGCATTTGCGTCCCCCGGGCGATCGGGGCTTTCCGATGGTCGCGAGCGCTCTCATAAAAGTACCCCGTCGTTTTTTGTCATTTCAATTTTTTTCTTGTTCATTTTAAGTCCGACATTCGATACGATTATGCGTATTTTTTTTTTATTAACTACGCTCTCCTGTTTTCCATTACGAAGCTACGTCGCATAATTCGCTCGCCTCGCGAAATGCATCGGATCTTTCGATTTCACGCGAATTTCGCGCGCGGATTTAACGACGCCGCGAGCTCTTCGTTCGCCAATTCGCGAAAATGTGTTCAAGGAACAAAATCCCCGCGAGATTCCACGAAAATTTAACCGAATCGGCCGATCCCTATACTTTCGCGGAATGATCATCGTGTTTCTTTTTTTTTCCCCAGCGAACGCGCCCGCGATTACTTTTTAACGCCGCGCATTTTTTCGCCACTTTTCGGCAACCGTTGCGGCGCGGTGCGCGGTGCGCCGCGCACCGCGACGGGACGTCATTAATTATGACATTTAAATTGCAAATCGCCCGCTAAAATATGTCGAATCCCCGGCGCACACGGCCGTCCACACTTTACGTCTCGCGTTCACACAGAGGCGCGCGTCCGCGCGATCTCTCTCCCTCTTTCCACCCTCCCTCTCTCTCCCTCTCTCTTTCCTTCTCTTTCTCTATGATGCAGGTAGATTTTATATGCGGCAGCGCGTACGCGCCGACACATGCACCGGGTCCGGTGCATGCAACCAGGAGTCGTATATGCATATATATACGCGAATATACGTGAGCGCATACACGGGCGTCCGCATGTTCTACGTGTCATACGCAGTCCCCGCGCGGCATGCCGAGAGCGGATTTTTCATGCAAATTCGCTTATAAAATCGATGTTAATTTTTATAAAACGATTATCGCGACCATCTATGTGACAATAATGTTAACTAAACTGCGGCCGCCGGGCCGTGTGCGGAACTCCTGTTGACCGCTATACCGGCGGCGCACCGCTGAAAAGTTAACGCGCTCTCTTTCGCCCTCGTGCATCCCCCCCCCGCGCCATCGACGTACCGTACCGGGCAACGATCGCTGGCAAAGATTAATCGTCGGCATCAATTGTCGTATTGCAGCTTCCGAGGAGTATTACGTGAACGAGGCAGATGGATCGCGACCCTGTACTATTTTCCTCGCCCGTTCGACCGACCGTGTATTATCGTTTATGTCAAATCGGAGTGTGTTATACGTGCTGGATCTATGCATAACTATTACCGTACCGAATGTAGATTCATGCGCATATGCACGCCTGCGTCGTGGCTCGCTCATCAAGATTTGCATTCGTGCATCGCGCAAGACTCTCTAAAGTACTTCGTATGTACAAAATGTATACGCGAATGTACATATGTATGTATGTATGTACGGAGAAACCTTTCCATCTTTTCATTCGATCTAAGTCAGGCGGCGCGCATTTTGCGAGGTGCATTAACGAATGCCGGAGCTCCGCGCCACGCCGCGCCGTACGGTGGAAGGAATGCACGCGCTTGCATCCCTCTTTTCTCTCCGATGGCGCAATCCTGTACATCCGGGATCTTGAGAAGAGCACCCCACACACGCGCGCGCGCGCGTGCCCGGATGGTCAGATAAATGCGCGAAGGCGGCGCGGATCTTCCGGCGGTATCAAGGGGGAAAGACGAAACTTTTGCCGCCGGCAGTCCATTAGAAGTGCACGGACGATTTAGCAAGGAAAGGGGCGGCGGAGGTGGCGGTTGCTGCGCGCTCGCTTTTCTGGGGCCGGCTTTTAGGTCCGGCAATTTGATGCTCGTTGCTTGTCATGCTAATATCTTCAGCTTTATATCGCCCGTGAGTTTTTCCCGCCGGCGTTGATACACGTTTTCGTAACCGCGGCCGCGTCCTCCGCGGCGCCGGCGGTACGCGTCGTTGAGCACGATGGAGAATACCGTTGGTGCTGTCACCGCTGAAATTATCGTCGCTCCGTCGAGACGAATTGCTTAAGAGCGATTTTAAGTGACGGGACGCGCGGGGAAAAAGTGTCCTCCCTTATTTCTTTTTCATCCGATATACGCGATTCTCTCGTGGAAATATTACACGTGGCTCATACGACAGCCAGTTTAATTAATGCGACCGATTCCTTTCTGATTTTCCGTTCTATCGCAGATACTTTGATACACTGTTCGCGATTTTATGCATTCCATCGCTGCGAATTACTCGGCAATGCGAAAACGTAATTTACATGAAATTTGCGTAAAATAACCGGCGTAGTTGCATGTTACGTTTAAGCCTAATGACTATTCGAGATGAGTGATATTATATAAGCTCCACGCGCGGGTGTACAGTAGCACATATCTACGTATAAGGTAATGCCTAAGTATATCCCGGTATCACGGGAGTAGATCAATATAAATTACAAATGACTCTTTCTGAGCGTATCCTGTTTTTAAACGTATAGCCATATAGGCTTCTGCGCCGCCTAATTAGAATTCCATTAACAAAACGCACCGCGTCAGAAATAATAGGCGAATGGTGATATAACAATGACACGTAATAATAACAGCTTTAATATCACGGGTTCATGGCATCTCGGCAATCTGCAGAGTTGCGCAGCGACTAATTTAATGAAAACGCGGCCGCCGCGATCCGCCGCTGGCTTTTTAATTGTGCTTCATACGTCGTAAAAAAAATTTTTTACGCGTGTCCTGCGATAATAAGGCGCATCCTTACGACGCGTATAATTCCCGAGAGGTATATACGCATGATTTTTCAGATTTATTACTCTATCGCGGCCGATATCGCACGCGGGGCGATTAATGAAAGTATAGCCGCAACGGTACGCAATGCTGCCGCCGGCAAATCCTCCTTTACGATCGGTTAAAAACGTTCCGATGCAATTTGCATCGCCGAGTATAGCGGCATAAGGCATCTTCGCTTGAGGTAAGGCACAGCGGCGTGAACAATGTGACACAAAATTTTTACACGTCCAGAACAATCCTTAAAAACGGTGCTTGTTCAAGACACCTGCGTCTCTGCTTAATTTTTTAAACGTAAACTTTCTTATTGAAATAGGCTCGGGTTCGCAAATTAAATGAGGGAATAAAGGACCAACAATACGAGCTGAATCAAGATGTTATATTAAAAATAAATTTTATTCATAAATGAATTGGATAAACGGGTGACGGCTGGTCTAGTGGGTAGAGCGCCAGATTCGTAATCCGGAGAACCGGGTTTCGAATCCCGCTAGGCAACTGATAAATTTCTCAGCAAAAATGCCGCCCCCCTCCTATCTAGCGGAGAGAGGTAACCCTAGATGGAAAAACTGGGCTCCGTCTTTCGGAAAGAGACGTTAGGCAGTTGGTCCATCCCCATAGCCGTCGACCGCTATGAGGTACCTCGGTGCTTCTTGCTTCCACGCCGATTTATGTCGGCTACCTAAGTATGGCTAGGAATCAGCTTAGAGAATTAAATTGCTCACAGTTCCGGCATCCCAATCGCGGAGTCAAATCCGAGGAGGTTGCTGAAAAAAAACAGGCTTTAGGCCTAGGGTGGAAAGAGAGGAAACTCTCAACCGCCAAAAGAGGAAGAAGAAGAAGAAGAATAATATTCTTTACAATATAAATAAATTCCAAAGGTCATGAATTGGTGCTAAATCTACGTTGGCGTTGGCAACGTGTACTTATATCATCAAACTGTAAACATGATAATATATAAACGGTAAACGTTCCTATCATTCTAATGACTCAGAATTGTTTTAATTATTTATATTTGTAATTTTATGAAATATTTGTAATTTTTATAAAAGGAATATGTTTCTTGCAATTGTCTTAGCCTCCGGTGTGACTTTGTGTTTTGTGTATGCATTTTATTATTATTTTTAAGTTATAATTTATTCTAAACGATATGTTATTTGTTATTTGTTTTAATTACGGAAAATCTTATGGTAGACGAATTCCTTTATGATTATTATTATTCAATTATTTTAGTACTGAAGAAGACTAAATGAAGTCGAAAGCTTACCGCATTTATCCAAGTCATATATGAATAAAATTTATTCTTAATATACAAATTTATTTTTTAATATATTGTGAATACGAATGAAGTTGCCAGTGTCGAAGAAACCAAAACATTTTTGTCATTTATTCGCTGGCGAAGAGAGAACAGCTTCTATTTTTGTTTCATATATTTCTTCAACCGCTCGTCAACGTGTTGACGTATTGACAGACTCTTATACGCGTGCTAAAGTACTTATGTACAGAGCATATCCACCTTAATAATTAATGAATGCGATCCTATTCCGGTGGAATTGTTGAAAAATAAATTTCCGCGCCAGAATAAGATGATAATTCGCGAGAGTGAAATATTAAGTAGGAAAACATCGTGTATGTAAAATAGGCAAATGGGAAAGTTTGCGCGACTTTTTCACGCCACGGGAGAGGCAGCCGCGCCGCCACCCTTGAGTTAACGGCGCCGTCCCAAGGACCTATGTTTACAATATACATTTTTATGGGCTGATTCTTTTATAGTTCTTAATCTTAACGCGCTTAGAAACGGGAAAAGTTTCGGAAGTTGCGGTCTTCGCGTGGGGCGCTCCAAGTGCGCTCCGCCTCTCGATCTTTTATTTCTGCTTGACGCTGAAAATCGGATAATCGAAGAAAAAAGAAATAGCGTTCGAATTTCTTGATCCTTTTGCGGATCATTTAATAAATTAAGCGTCTCGCACAGAAATAGAGAGCGGCGATGGCCGTGTGTAAATCCAATTACTCGATAATTGGTTTAAGAGTGCTATTGTAGTTAATTTCCTGGGGCAGTTTTGGATAACGTTCAGCGACACGATAATGAGATACAAATGATCGTCCGTACGAAAAATACTCTTACATTATTTCAAATTTCTTATTTTTCCGTAATCTGATTCGATTACAGATCTATGTATGGAATGCTTCGACATTTGATAATTAAGTTTTTTTTTAACAAAAATAACGAGACATATATAGTCTCGACTGGCATCCTGTGAATACTCTGTATCTACAGGTGTTGTTTCAAACAAAAGATAATATAAAGCAAATCTGTTTCCCATTCGCATCTTGTATAATATCTTTGTGTCACGTAATTAAAAATCTTAAAAATAATTCCCGCTAAGTCTCTTCCCTTCGTTTCGTACTCGCGTTTCTCAGTTCCGATCTTTAGGCCGCCCGCGCCGTGTTCGCTAACTGTTTTTCCTTTCCGCGGTTTATTTCCGATTAACGCGCGCAAAAGGCGCGGAATCGCGCGCAAGGACCTTCCACAAAGACCTCGTGCGGCAGCTAAGACGTGCGGGGAAGTTATTCGTGTAATTTATGGGTAGAGTGCCCTTCTCGACTCTCTTGCAGCGAGGTCGCAAGCGCTGACGTTCTTCTATTTCAAAGTGCGCTCCTTGAAGTTGTTATGAGAATACGAAAAGCGTCCAGTGGACGTCTTTGGAACGATATACTGCACCGCTTTCTGAAAAGGCCACGAGAATCTCGGCAAGCTGTGAATATCGACAGACTCGGAATACTAAAATAACATTAAATGTATATATATAACTCGACACTACAATCGGACGTTACAATAAGACAAATTTATTGGATATAAATAAAACGAGACTGTTCTCCTTTTGATTAACGTCAATAATTACGTCAACGATAAAAGTCAGTTATAAGAAAAAGTGTGTTACGTGTGTCGTCTTGATGTCCGCCGATTTACCACTTCCTCCGGTTAATTCGTTGAATATCTTCGTTGAAAGACAGGACGTATTTTCCTTCCCATGCACGGAACGTCGCGTAATCCGGCAATCTCGCAAATGTGGCGAGCGTTTCTATCGACTTAATTGCTTTACCCTCCTTAAATTCACGAGGCAGCGAGGGAACTTGGCCTCGTGTATACTTTGCCTGTCAGACTCTTGCTTCTTCGTCGGGAGCAGCGACATGGGGGCGCACCGCGGAACGCTCCTTTTTCTTTTTGTCACGACCATCCAGTTTTTAGACGTATCGTAACGACGACATTAGTATCGCGTGCAACAGCTCGTGCAACTTTTAACGGAGCCGAATGCGCGCGCGGAAAGCGGCGAGCTGACAAGATTGCGGGCGTGCACTTTGAAATAGCAGAATGGAAATTAATGCGCCAAACGTTGCGTTACTCTCTGGTATATTACGTTACTTTACGGTGTTATTAAAACGAAATATTATTTGTCCTCTTGTGTACATATATATATGTTGATATCAAGGATGCAAATTTGTCGGTGAACACGTTTTACAGATATCTGTTAGTCACAATCAATTTATTTGGATGATATCGAGAAATGTAACTTTATATTTCGTCATTTTATATGTCGTCGGCAAAACGTATTATATTAATCTTTTATGATTCAAGCAGCTAAATGCGTAATGTATAAAGTTCTCTTGGAATAATAATACTTTTCTCGATTCCAATCGCTTCACGATTTATCAGATACCTATATATACCTGTGGGACACGCGACATTTCCGATGTTGCTCTGCTAATACATTGCGCAACATCATCAATAGCTCTGATATCGCGACCATTAAGTATTCAAAGAGACGCGATTTTATTTTCGGTACCACGAACAATCTATGGATTTCCCGTCGCCGTGTGTAGTCGCTATTTTCATCTCACGGTGAATATTTCATGTATATCGGAATATCGTGCTTCCTGAGTCAAAAGTCATAATTCTGTCATACAACAGTATATCACGTACAGGATTATAAAAATAAAACTCCTTATTGATATCAGTGTGGTTTCTTTTTAAGAAAAAAATACATTATGGTATAAGAAACATTTTTCAAGTAATAGCAACTATTATAAGAATTTCATAAAATTTACAGGTTCGAAATATTTGAATAAGAAAAACTAGAGTTACGAATAATAAAGAAACAAAAATAGCATTTAAAAAGATGCACATTGTATATGCAAAAGATATAATTTTTATCCAAAAATTATTATGGTACTTTTTAAACACTTTTACACAAATGTTTCTTTTTATAAAATATATGTTTATATAAATCACGAATAAATCTTATTCGATTGATTAATATCATGCTTACTGAATTCACATTCTGTGATCAAATGATCTCTTTGGGATCTAAGAACTTCGCGAGTGAGTCAAGTGGAAAACGGTGGTGCGAAAAATGCCTTAACACAAATCATGCGGATCATGAGGCGCATCGCGGAGTACCTACTCGACCCCTCAAGTTTGGGATCCTATTGACTTACGCCTCGTCGTATCTGCCGAATGGAGGAGGGACAGAGAGGCGCGTTGGTCTGTTTAATGAACAAGCCTGAGCGGTTTGATTTGCATTGCGCACAGTCACGCTCCGCTCGCGGTGCGAATTTCAACGTAGCAGACTACGCTACTCGGTGGCCACCTGAGTAACGTGAGATACCTGCACGATGACGCAGTCCGACCTAGGACGCGCCGTAATGTGCCCGGGTAGAGAGCGCTTTAAGGGGCATTCCTGTCGCGCCTGCATCGCACCGTTGCGTTATCGCGATTCAGCGTTGAGCACTGCCATCGAATGACAGTTTCCTGTGTCAAAGCATACCCCAGCCGCTGCTACACAACGTGATCAACCCCGGGCGCAACCCCCCCCGCCCCCCGTCCTCGCCCCGGCCCCCGCCGCCGCCCCCATCCGCGCTGCCTTCTTCCATCGCGCAATTCGAGCGGCAAATGCAATATTGTGGCCTCGCCGCCGAGACACTTGAGACAAAATGCCATGCTTTCGCGCGATTTGCCCCTTTTTTCCCCGATTTTCAAAGACCCTGCACTTCTCGGCAGCTCTTAGATCCTCTTCTCGCGCATCGATTTACGTTATATTTAATTACTTGTGCTTAAGCGATTCTCCAAATCAAGCAATTATATGGATGCTTTTTAATACACCCCTTCGAAGTCTCTTCGATTTTTCAGGTTACAACGCGCGTTTATTATTATATATTATTTCCGCACACATATGCACAAAAGCTTATTGTATGAAACTTTTAGTTTAGTAAAAACACAAATGTTTGTTACAAATTTTAGAAAAACACAGCATAAACCAGTCGGTATATATATTTTTTATTTATATTCTTCTATTTACTTTTTTATTTATATTTTTTATTTTTTATTTCCATACGATAATTCAATAGCCGAGAATTGAAATTATTAAATTACAAATATATGTTCATTTATTTATTTTATATTTGATACATAATAAACAATTTCTCTCTCGTCATGCAAAATTGCATTTTGCTTAGCTTGACGAAGCATCGATAGCGATCATTTCAATTTTATTAGTCGGAGTTCAGTATCGTGTTTCTTTTTTCTGCTCTTTGTGATCGGCACTCATAAAGTCACTTTCACACTCGCGCGCACTCACGAGTGCCTCTTCGCATTAGTCGATGGGACAAATGTGAAAACGAGATGCCGTTTTCGCGGCAAGCGCGACTCGATCATGTCGACCGTATGATCAGTAAGTGGAAACGAGCGAGCACGCGTCCGGCCTATGAAATCGGAGTCAAACTTGCGAGCGAACGAATGTTTATTTGAAACAGGATAGTCGGCGAACGATTGCGCGCTCCTGATTTCGAAACGCGAGCGGGGAGGGAGGGAGGGAGGGGCTCGAGCATTGAACCCCGAGCGAGCGACTGACGAAAAAAATTGCGTCCGCTGTTTGCGGTTTGGCTATATCGTTTGGAGACAATTAACAATTGGCTTTGTGCGATACGAGAAGAGTAGTACGCGATAGGTGCGCGAAGAAAAGGTGGTATCCAATAAATAGTGAAAATAATTTCCCCGTTTAAATCAAACAGTATCCGGGATTGAAGTAATTTGTGTAAATATTTTTTTTCAATATCAAGAGTAATTATCTCATAAGAAAATAATTGTTTTCGTAAGTAAATGCTCTCTGATCTGTTGCTGCGTCTAACTTCGAAAATTTTTCCATTTTGTCGGATAAATCGCCTGATCAATGAGAGATCCGAGTCGATTATTATTCTTTCTTCGCGATCTTGTAAAAATCGGTTAAATCGTATGATTCTCGATATTAAAAACGACGGCGCGCACGCTAAGGAGAAAAACGAGAGCCGCGACGTCTGTGCAGTAAAGCGTCATCCGACCTACAACCTCTTATCTTACAACCCTACCCTCGCCTCTTACGGCCACTGTGCTCCACCTTTGAAATCTTATCCGCCGCTACGTACGACCTTCTCAGAATTTATATTAAACAACCGACTCCCATTATTGGTTTATTCGTGTGTTGTCAGGCAAGGTAGCATCCATCCGGCGAATCTCGCGATCGCTCAAGAATCTCTTTTCACGACTCTTCGCTAACGTAACCCGTTTATATGCAATATCAACCTGAGACCGAACAAGATAACATCTTCTTGTTCTAGAAAACAAAAATTAGATTTAGCATTTTATGACTGAGATGGGGTCGATGGTTATCGCAAAATATACCTGAATTTTATATAAAAAATATCTAAATATGAAATTAAGTACCTCTATCATTCTCTACTGTGTTATCTAATATAGTGGAAAATATAGTTCAATAAGTATACTATGTTCCAATGTACCATAGTTATATCTTGCGTAATATTTTTATGTCTGAAACGTTATAATTTTTTATGTAGACGATAATAACAGCTTTCATGAGAATATGTAATAATAACAATTTCTTTCTCTGTGTCAGCTTGTTCCTCGAGCGAGTTCATATGCAGAAACGGGCAGTGTATCGACAGTAATAAATACTGCGATGGCATGCAAGATTGCCACGACGGATCCGATGAACACAATTGCCGTAAGTGTCGTTTCCACATCCGAAAGATGATCGCCCACACTCATCACAGTTATTTGCATGCGCATGCAGTTTGAACTTGCGATGGTGGTGCGCTGTGATCGTAGCTTTAGAATTCGTACATCTTTTTAACATCCTACTACTTAATATACTATGATAACTTCATTAGTCAAATTAATATTGCATTTTTGTGCATCCACACAATTTTCAAACCATTAAACCCTCTTGTGTGAGCCGCGTAAATTGTGTCTAGTAGTGCAGAACACAATTTTTATGCGTCTACTACATTTCTAAACTGATTATCACACAATATAATTTTTATTCAAGAAGGAAATTTAGAACACGATTAATATAAAGGCTTTTTATGACATCAATTCAGAAGCATTGCACGCAAGGTGTTAATTACACAAGCAGAAATGAGTTTTACAAGATCGTCCTTGGACATATACGAATCTATATAAGATCTGCGTGTCGATAAAGGTATCTTTACGCGGAATCGTGAAAACTGATACCGGCGACGCCCTTGCACGTACCGGTATTATTTATCGCCGGCTAACACCGCACGACAGACTTGCATGCGACTTCGCCGGAACTAATGGTCGCGGGCCAGTCCCGACGTATTACGATGAGCTTAATAATTATAATAGCTATGACAATAACAATGGCGTGCTCGGGGGAAGGAAAAAAAAGGACATAGGGGTCGTAGTGGGTGGCAGTGGTTGACGGTGGCCTCGCGTTTAAGGCCGTTGCACCCGGTGCACCGCATCGACATCCGTTTTCCCTCTTCGTACAACCCCGTCTGCCAACCAACCCCCTCCTCTCTCCCTTCTCTCTAACTATGTCAGCTTATTATTTCCATTGTCTTTCGCAAAGGCACGCTTCGTGGTCGGTCCGTCATGTACAACCATGCACAACGCTAGCTATGACCGGTCGTTAAAGATCCCATTTTTTAAGAATCGAAAGGAAGAACATTTTACGATCGGCAGGTCGTGATACGCGGCTGAAAACATCTGTTAGAAATTGGGAATGCTTGCTTTATAGAAGTATCCATATTAAAAATAAAATCAGCACGACGTGGTTATCTTGCGCTTTTAATTTTCGCAAGATTTATTATACATAGTTGAAAAAAAAAACATCTTCATATCTGCTTTCTTTAAGTCGTAATGCAAAAAATTGTGTAGATATCCAATTAGGATTATTTCGCAATTCATATCGTAATAATCACGCTGCAAATTGTGATTTTGCACGGCAATAATCCATTAGCGGAAATAACCGTGATTAGGAACAACACGTTTGGTGACGCATGTTATATTTCTATGTGATTTTACTACGGTACTTACACCGTCCATTTGTATACAAAGGCTAACATCGTGATATCGTGGCGACGCGCGAGCGTACTCAAACGAGAATCGACCACCGATTTCTGATTCATCTTCTCGCGTAACTTATCGTATATACGTCTCATTAGCAACGTAAATGTCGTTTAACGTAAAAGCGCGAGGACGATTAAAGAGGAAAAAAAAAAGATGAAGCGCGAGGCTCCCCCGCCAAATCCGGGATGGCCCCTGTCGAACGAGATTTACCCGCGCTTATTAATCCGCCCTAATAACCGACCGCAATTTTAATCCGACGTTAATCTCCCACGGGCCGTCGGCCGAACGTCGGACCCGGCCCTTCCATCACGCTCTGCCCCGGAATTTCGCATTTTCACCGCTTTAATCCAATTTTGATTCGTGACGAGAACCGTCGCGCGCGCGCGCGCCCGCCAAACTTCTCCGCCATCACCGCCGCCACCGCCCGCTCCGCGAAATCGCGTCAGACCGCACGCGAGAGTCATCATTCCCGTTAAATCCCCGCACGAGATTATGTTTGTTTCTCGCTGTCCCGCGCGTCCGCGTCGACGACGCGACGCGACGCGACGTTACGCCACGCGTGTCATTAAGCTGGCGCGGATGATATTTTAGAGGCGGATTATTTTGACGAATCTCCGGAAGTTTTAATAGCCGGGACAAAACTCGTCAGAAGGCGATGTCACGTATTTATCACCGCGCGAAGAAAATATCACGCTACGTCGTAATTATCTTGAGTAGTCTAAAGTTACTTTGGAATTACACAGTTTACCTGATTCAGCAGTTAAACTGTTAATTTCTCGAGTGTATATATACAGGGGGTCGTTTCTGGAATACTCGGATGTTCGCGCGAAGCAAATCGCCTCGAGCATCGGGCTTGCGAGCGGATTATTGAACTCGCGGCTCGTTTGCAATTCAATCGTCAAATGGGCGAGGCTTTAGGGCAGGCCTTGAACCTAAGATGATGTCAGAAATCGCAACATTACGCGTCGCTTTATCAACGTGCTGTTTCATGCCCGTTTTTTGCATCGTCCTGGTGATCTAAGTCCGTCATTTTTGCTTCCTCAGGATAAATTGAAATAAAAAATCAGACTTTTCAAAACTTTAGATCATAACGGAGGTCAGTTTAATCTCGCAATCGATCGTGTTAACTCGTATTAACTTCTACCACGAAAAATTTACAACAAATAAATTGTTTATAATCGATAGCGGTCGCTGTATTCGACGACAATTAAGCGAGTACAACTGAAACTTCTGTAATCCTATGTCGCTCGATGGCACGAGATGTGAATTATTTATTTCGCATCGCGGTTTGAACATTGATAGAGTACCGTTCTATTTTTCCGTAATTTTTCGGTTCCGATTTTCATTGCTCTGTTTTTTTCTTTTTTTCTTTTTTTTTTTTTTGAGGCAGCCAATTAATTTTTCTACACGGCCTGAAAATGCTTCAGCGCGATGATCGCGATGAATATTTCGGTAGGAGGGACCGAATGCGAGCACACACGATTGTACGAAACATCATTATGAGATAACACTCCTTTCTTTCCTCTCCTCTCAAGCTTTACGTAGACGATAATTTAGCGTTTTCCAGGGGAAGTGTTGGGACTTGTATCTCTCTGTCGCTTTCGCTCGTAAAGAACTTTCCACTGCGCTTCAATCGTTGTCTCTTGCGAATTCGCGCGACTTACGTCTGTCCACGTGTATATGTGTGCTACGTCTCTGCGTGTGTTCGTGCAATAACAGTCATCGACGTGGCTAAATGTAAAAGCAACTGTTGGTCGTCACGCAGTGTCCTTCCGTGGCGAGCCAGGTTCTTTCATGTTCTTCCATCGTTAACTAATTGCCGCTGTAAATTAGAGTACGGCGGGAGGGAGCGCGCGACGATTGACGTAACTTCTCGTTCATTTATAATCTCTTCCGTGAAATTTCCTCAAATACGTGCTAATTAATGGCCTAGTCACTTGGGCGCGCTTAACGCGTTTCGCTCGGCCACTAATTAGTCCATCTTCAGGAACTCCTTTCATGCTATCTTATATCATCGTGCCGCGAGCCTACGTTAGAATTGTTGTTTTGCGTTCTCCAGTGCGGATTACTCCGCTATTAAAGTCTATCTTTCTCAACTGCATTCCTCGTGTTCAATTTGTGAAGCATTAATATGGATATTTTAACTTTAGAAAAAATATCGGAAAATATCAGGAATGTAGCTAGGCAAAACTACTTGCTTTTCGTTCACTTAATGAAGAACCTGATTCGACAAATATATGTTTTTTTTTTTTACTTAAACATCGTTGTCGAATATTAGCTAGGAATGTAGCTTAATTTACTTGTCGACAAAATCGTTATTCGTTCGTCAACGGTCATTGTGCTTCCTCCGTCATCTGTATATCTCAGTGTTACGTCCAGCAGTGTACGCCTAATCTTCGTCAGCGCCACATTCTCTCAGCTGTGTTTGTGTACGTGTCATCTCTCAAATTGACCTGCATCAGTCGAGTCATCGTGCCATTCTCGGCGACATAAATCTTCCCAGATTAGCCTGAGTGCAATTCTTACAGCCTGCAGGGAAGACCAATTCGAATGCGCGCCTGGTTATTGCGTGCCCTTAACGCGACGCTGTGACGGATACACGGACTGTGTCGGTGGAAGGGACGAACAAAATTGTTACAACATGAGTACGAATTATCACTATTTACTCCAATCAGCTGCGAAACGGCACACACTCGGCTGCGAAACATGTAAATCAGTTACTCGGCGTTGGAATAAACGTACATAGTCGCACATCTGCGGCGCGAAATGGCCTTTACCAAGAAACTCGTTTGACTCGTTAAACTATTTTATAAGAAGTGTCGCGACATCTGTTTTTTTTTTTCCTATTGTGGATATCAAACTATGTTGCACAAGTATAGAGCCGATGACATTTCAGGGCCGCGTTACGAACGGTCACCGCGTGAGATTCCAACGCCGGTAACTGGGTAACTATACGGGAACGCGAGGCAAGCCGAAAAGTTTAAACATTTATTTCCTGTTTTTCGTCTCGTGAAATTTTGTAATCGAAACAAATTGCATTCGCGATCGCGTTTCGAGGGGTATCGAAAGTCTCGTGTTCCCGTGTCGCATGGTTCGCAACACACACACACACACACACGCACACACACACGCACACACACACGAGACACCGGAGCGTTTCGCAACACGCATCTCTGCGCGGCGAGAGGTAGGTACGAATTCTATATTGCATCTTTTGGATACGGTGCAAGGATTATAGCAGGACGCGGAATTTTCCTGCGTGAAAACGGTGCCTGCGCAGCATGAGATTTAAGCTCCCGCATTTTTAACTCATTAGGAAGTAGCGCATGATAATTTACGCACGACGCTGGTTACATCATAAAGTTATGCAGAAACTCGCGAACAGGTATTCGCACTTGCAATAACGCGACGGCGATTCTTGCGCTTAATTATTCATGGATATGCGGTAGCGCATATGGCCGCGAATTTACTCCGCAAAACAGTCACAGGCGCAAACAGTTAACAGCGATATGCGGAATAACTGTTATCCAACTGTCGCGAATAAATTAAATTTCAGCGCAATGAATTAAATCCGCTTGAAAGAAACTCACACGTTTCCCGACAGATTAAACGACAGACTTTTTTTTTTTTAATTGTACCGATCTGAAATACGAGCATAGTGATAAAAAAAAGCAGGCAAACACTTTGTAGTTAGAAAGTTATCCGAATGGGAAATTAACAGATTTAACTTTAAACTTTAAGTATGCTATGAAATATGTTATGTCATGTTTAGGGCAAACATGGCATTCTAATCAGGTTTCGTTATTTATAGAGTTATTTATAGAGAGGGAGAAAGAGAGACACACATTTTCAAATTTTACGATTCTCGCGATGCGATGAACAGCCGGAGTCACCAATACGATTGTCAAGCATACGAGTAACGCGACGGTACAGCCTATATTTACTATAGGTCAAGTGGATTTTTGCAAATAGTTGCCATTTTTTAATTAACTAAAGCGGGCTATCGAATATTTTCCGTGCGTGGCATGTATTCAATTGATTATTGATATCGCGTAAATTGTATATGTTTCAGTGACCCGCTCAAATTGCGACAATAATCAATAAAACTCGAGTCGATAGCTCTTCTGTTACTTTGTCAAACAGAGAATAAAAACTTTTAACTAAATCAGGGTATCGCTGTGTGAAAGTGCTATCGTACCATCAATGAGGATATACGTTGCGCGTTATTTTTTTTTTTTATTATTGGTTTATCCACTTTTCTGTCTCTTTCTTTTTCTCCCTTATTTTATTTATACAAATTTTTATTTTTATTTTTCTATCTCTTTTAAATAGCACGATGTCGAGCGGACGAATTCGAGTGCGCCAGCGGTTTGTGTGTCAGCAAAAATGCAAGATGTGATGGACGAAACGATTGTCCCGATCATTCTGACGAGTATAATTGTACCGGTGTGTTTGTTTACATTTCTTTTTTTCTTTACGCATTGAATTTTTTTATATATGTTTCATAGCTCCTTATAATTAAAATATGTTTACGTTGCGGATAACTATTTTCTTTTTAATTTGATCTATTAGAATCATAAATTGGAAATTCTCGATTAATAAAGAAGAGTTAAATTATTTTATTGCTCAGCTTTTGAGTAATTATTATCCCATAATAAAAAATATATGTATTTATATTTATATATAATCATCTTGTGTATACAATAAATTATTGTATTTTATAAACTTTTTATCTCTCTTTATATCGGTTTCAGTGACCACCTGTAGTGGGGATCAGTTCCGTTGTCTGGATGGCGTCTGCTTGAGTATCGACAAGCGTTGCAATGGAATCCCCGATTGCCGCAACGGCGAAGATGAGAGCCAATGCGGTAAGCTAATTTGTTTCCCCCCCTCCCTCTTACAAACATGCATTTGTTCGATCGATTCTTACGTCTTGAGAGCGCGAACGGAATATATAAATGAAGTTATTTTTTTTTAACAATGCTTTAAAAAATGCAGATTTCGACGGAGTCCAACTTGTACGTCTCCGTTGTTTCTGCCTTCGTCGTCTCTAACTGTGTCGTTCTTGCTCGTTGACAACGTGAATCCCACGTTGTCGCGCATTCGTAACTAATCGTGAGGTCAATAATCACTTTTGCACGCGCAACGATAATTCTGCCGCAACGGTTCCAGCAATAAGCCGCGATAAGCTTGCATCAATGCTCTTTGCCAAGTGTCGGTTACCCGACGCGATTATTCACGAGCGATCGAGAGGGGCGCCTGAGCTTAAACGAGCCTCAAACGCGCCTGCGAAGTTTAACAACAAGATTGCAGGCACTTTGATAAGTCTCGCGAGTAAACCTTAGCAGTGATCTCATTCGAATACATGCCTAACATCGTAGAAATAACGTTTGCAAAGATTGCGACTCGTACATTACGTACATATTATCATCCTTTCCAAATTTCAGGTATCGCTATTTTTTTAATTTGCTTCATCGCGGACGAAAAAATTTGTCTGTCTGTTATAACGGTGAATTATGTGGACAGAAATGTGTGTTTACGCTCGCATATATAATTAGACGCTGACGAGCGGCTCGAAGGCCCCGGCGCGGCGTCGGATACACCGTTGCGCCTCTGTAACGTGAATAACGTAAACTTAATTTTCTCCGGCACGCTTCGCGTGACTTTCGATTTACGATTTTCCACGCTGACCGAACTTTACCGCCCAGCGCGCAACGCCGAAAATATAACGCCTCTTTTTCCGAAAATAGTTTAGCCAATGTCGTTGCACCACTGCCTCACCTAATCCCAGGTCTCGTTGCAATCTAAACCCGGGGCCGCGCGCACGATCGGTCGTGTGTGAAGAAAGCGTCGAACTTTCGGGCATTCCCCGACCGGCGCAACTCCGGCTCGTTGCGTTACGACGTTCCTGTTACCTAAACGAGCTCGCCCTTTAATTAATCGATTTTTAAGCGAACCGCATCCCTGCAGCCGACACGCGTGGAGCGAAGACATCAATCCTCCAGCTGCTGATCGAAGATAAATTGATCGCGTAAAATGGTCCAATAGTCCAATATCATTCCGCCGCGATTGACTTATATCCCGATTGAGAATGCAGATTGCTGGCCCTTCGCTCTTGTAAATTCCCTGTATATCTTCCCTCGGTGATGTACTAACCTCAGCAAAAGCAGCACAAGCTCGAGGCATCTCTCACGCCAAGGTAAAGGTGCGAACATCCCGCTTCTACCGTCCAGATGGTGTAACGCTATGCAAATCGTATGCCGACCCACACGGTGTCACCCGCACCGCGTGATCATAAATATGCCGCCGCCCGGCGAAATTATTTAGCGTCACGCCCGGTTTGTTCTCATCTTAAAGCATATTTTGGACGGGAGACTCGGGGTGTCGAAAGGGCTTGCTTGAGCCGCGCGCGATCGCGCGCGCGGCTCGCCGGAAGGGATCCCCGGAGGGGGGATGATGGAAAAACATCTTGAGGAACGGGGGCTGACGCGCGTCAGCGGGCGCGATGCAATCTTTAAATGCGCATGAGTGTATGGTGTATGGAGCAGGTTGCGGAGAAGCCGAGTTTCGCTGCACGGACGGCCGCTGCATCAGCTACGTGTTGCAGTGCAACGGGGTGAACGAGTGCTCTGACGGCTCTGATGAGAGGGACTGCGGTAATTATGCCACACCACACTCATCCCACACACACTCTTTCCCCCCTACAATACACAATACAGAAACACACGTACGCGTACTTACATCATACTCGCGCGCGTGCACGAGACAAGTCATTCAATAAATATTACACGGTAGTGCTTGTGCATATAACGCAGACTTTTTCTCGGTTGTTAGAATTTAGAATCGGTTGAAATTGAGGCACTTTGCAAAAAGTAAAAAGAATCTGCTTTGAAGATAGTCGAAGATACTTTTTGATTTCTTGCTCGGTAAAAAATTGTACAAAACTCAATTTTACTAATACTTTTGTATTATTGTAGTTTAATATGTAGTACGTAGTAGGAAGTCTAACACTAAAACCGAATTCAACCGGCTCGTCCTCCATCGATCGTGCTGACTTTCAAATACAACTTCCAAGCATTCCGCGTGATATTTTCGCCATTACATTCGCCCCCTCTCTGCCGTAATCCCTTTTTAATCGTACTTATCGCGAAATCATGCGCCACCCGTAGAGAAGTATCCGTGGCGAAATTTCTATAACGCCGGAAAGTTCGCGATTGCACGGAAGTCGCCGGCCGCGATTTCCTACGGAGGGAAACTCGCGGGACGCCGAAGGAATATGAATATGCAGCCGGTGACGACGGAAAGCACCTATCGACTCACCATCAAACCAGCCGTGACGATCGGTAATCCGATCCTCGAAGCGTTTCCGGAGGAAGCTCAACGTGGAAGATTTCCAAACTCCATGTTGCAGAGTCCCTTGGCATTAAACTTGATAAAAATTGCGTCCAAATCGAAAGATAATAACCCGTCCTCGCAATGGCGTACGTACCTAGAGATTGATCGACCTCGTAAACCCGACGCGAATTGCAGCAACGAGGCTCAAAATTATCATTTGTCTGTTGACCAAGCCTTGTCGCAATTAAGCAACGAGTCTGAAATCTCAAAACCTCTCAAGCTGTCGGATAGTCTCGTGAGATCTTTGCAAATATTCCAGCACAACAATATTACGTTGAAAAATGCTCACTCGCAGCCCGTTAATAATCGCGATAGAACGCGAAAAATAATAACTGGAAGCAAGTCTGATCGTACACCAAAAAAGTCCAACGCATCCAATTCGAAGACGAGTATGAATCTTTTAATCAGTTCTGAAGAAAACAGGTACGCTACAGACAAGAATATTTTTAAATCAAAAACTTCGAATATCAAAAATACTTCCTTACAAAAAGAAGTAGAATATCAAAATGGCGACGAAGTTGACGGGATAAAAACGAAATTGGAAAGAAACGTGTCTAATAGAAATGATATTGACAATAATGCAAAAACGATGCATCACTCTAAAAACGCCACTTTAAAAGCTGCTACTCAACAGATTGATAAGTTAGTTTGCAAATATATTACAGACAAACATATGATATGTCGTCAGAATAATTCAACAGCCGCTACAGTTTCGATTAGACCAATTTATATGACAACTTCTAAAATAATGACGGTGACAAATGAGACTAATATTAATGAAAATTCTAGTATGACAGATATACGTGGCAAGAGCAAGATTTTCAGAAAAAAACCACGCAGAAGGGACGGCTCATTTTACCAAAAATATCACGATAAGTATTTGAGAAAATTAATCGTTTCTAGAAAAGCAATCACTTCTACGATGAAAACGTCGACAGAGTCCGCAGTTGATACGCGGACTTCAACAACGTTAAATACCTCTTTGAAAAATCCTAACGTATTGTTCAATAAAACTTACAAACAACGAAATTCACTAGAAAATTATATTAAAGCAAAGAATAACAATCTGGATAGTAGGGAAGATTTTTTTGGATACAGGGTAAAAAAAGGAAGTAAAGTTTCAAATTATTATAATAAACATCTGAAACACAGACGCCGCGTTGCGTCATCTAAAAGAACAGCCCCTGTAACTGTGAACACGAATAAAATCGAAGAATCTACCATAACGAATATAAAATACGATCGAGCGCAGAAAGCAGCTTCGTCCGTTTCAGAAGAAATGTCCTCAACGGCAGAAACAAACAAGACTGATTATTCCTCGATAGAGACAGAAAAGTTGCTGTATGAATTTAATTCGCCGAAGGTAGAACGTCAGTATTTTCCAACAATCAATGCCGTTGACGACGTCGATATAACATCAAACCTGTCAACTTCGAATCGAAATCGATGTAATAAAACGTGCAATAAAACGCACAAGCAGTCGAATGTCTCTTTCGAGAAGTGCTACGGAAACAACAAAAAAACAACGACGCAAAATGACGACAAGATCGATTCCGGATTGATAAATTCCGACGAGACGTCGAAATCAGAAACTGCAGATGATTGCACGTACATGATATCGCGAGAATCGAGGGAGAGTCTGGAATCATCAAAAGATGATTTCGACGTCCTGATATTAAACTCCACGACAACGAGGGCTCCCGAGATCGTCACGCGGGTTGCAAACGAATCCGGAGAGAAAACGTTCACTGAAAGGCACGGCAAACGCGAGCACAAAAGTCATAATGGCCGTAAGAACAACAGGCCCAAGAAGAGGAAGAAGAATCACAATGCGAAGCGTAAGAGAAAACCGACGTCGACCGTCGCTTGGAAAGTCGACGAGATGACGAGCGTCGATTATGGCAACGCTTATAGTTCAGAGCGGACGAAGACTACGCTCCCTCATAATGATCCACGGTACGACAAAGCTGACGGTAATCGGAATACGAGCATTGGCAGAAACGACTGGGACCTCACTGATGAAATTACAACGGAACCTTTTAAGACAGAATTCTCTGACGCTGATGAGTCCGTCTTGGAAGACCCCACGGAAGGCAGCGGCATTCGCAACGGACCACAATCGGAGGAAACAACGAATGTGAATCTTGTCACCAGCAGCAGCATATCTCATTTATCAACGGCGTCCAATGAGAAAGGTTCTAAAAAATGTAAAGTATTAGTTACAACTACTACTGAGAGCAACTGGCTTGATTGGTGGTCAAACGATGACAAAAAGATAGACGAAGAATCAATTGAGTGCGAGGAAGATAATACTTTGTTTTCGACCACAAACGATTCGATAGAAAAAGAAACAAGTAATTATAGTACTTCTGTCAGTGATGACTCTTCCACGTACGACACGATAACTAAATCAGGCAGTACTACGTTGTCCTGGGAATTATCTAACGAAGAAAATAAGGAGATAAGCAACGAAGAAATAACCACAATACGTAGTACGATTAAAGACGAAGGAAGTAACGACAAAAGACAGACGACAGGTAAATCAATCTTGGATGAAGAAAGTTTCACACAATTTGTGATCGGAGGTACTATACACGATGTGAATCTCGATAGCGAAGAGGAAAAAGACGCGACAGAGAAATCGATATCCGACGAAGACAACGAGATCGACAACGACGTCGCGGCGATCACGGAGGATTACGAGATCGACAATTGCAACGAGAATCAGCACGCTTGTGATAAGTATACATGCATCGAGGGGGACCGGGTCTGCGACGGTGTCGTAGATTGTCTTAATGCCAATGACGAGACCGATTGCGATTACATATACTTCAAGAGGTGGGAAGAGTATCTGAGAGTTAACAAACGTGTTGAGACCACCTCGTCGAACACTGTCGAAGACACGTCGCCTGACGGATGCAGCCGTTACGAACATCCCTGCGACGGCACATGCGTAAACGCGCTGAATGTCTGCGATGGCAAGGAGGACTGCCTGGACGGTACGGACGAAGAGAACTGCACCGAAGGTATTCCCTATGTAAAAAATACTATCCTGCGAGAGTGGACGTCTCGTTTCTCGCTCTTCGTCCACGCTGTAAAACATTTCTCGCCTCAAACGGAAACGTCACGTGAAACTCCAAGCGAGCGTGGCGTCATTTCGGGACCTGTTATCTTCGCTGTACAGAAAATGGCTTTGAAGATATCAAATTGGCTAATGTGTGGACGTCCTTGGGCAAACTGCCGAGATCTATCGCGGCAAGAAATACTTGGGAATATTATTTCCGGCTGTATACATACTTGGTTCTCGTGTTTAAGCTGTTCTTATCTGAAGAACTGCAGAAGACTCGCTTCGACGACGTTGGAAATCCACGTCGTCTATTATATGTTACGCAGCTTTGGGGAACAAACGTGTTAACAAACGAATCACGGATAAGTAATAACTTTGCGTTCAATGCGTAAGAGTGCACGCATTACATTGTGTTGTCCACTTTTGCTGTAAAAATATTGCCTTCCGCGGGGAGGAAACTGTCGAGGATGTGTCGAATAACAGCCAGACGGTGATCCTTAAAGTGCAGTGACCGAACACTATCTTATCTCTCATTAGACGATTATCTTATCTATTTCTTATTAGACTCGAAGCTCCTCGCTCAGCCTGAAAGAGGATTTACAATTAACGCTTACGGGAATTAGTATCGATGCGTCAGAGTCAACGGCTGCGTTAGTCATTCTGCATACTGCAGGCATACGGTCAGCCGACAATATTTTTATATAGTCGCGATTAGATTGCCAATTGAATATCCGCAAGGGCAAAACGTGAATCCTCTTTTCTCGGATGTACGAAGAACATCCCATTTCATTCATTCCATCCTTTGGCATCATCGTTGTGTCACGCATTACTCGTTCTCTTCTTTCCCACAAGGATATCACAGAACACAGATTCACTTCTTTCTCGCAAAAAGCGGCATCTCAATGACACTCATTAGAGGATCACTTCCGGTAATGACGATACGCAATCCACACGACACACGTATACCCGAACATAGTTTAGGAGTTGGAGTAAAGGAGAAGGTAAAGAAATATGAGACAATATTGAAACTTTAGAACGCCGCGCGTGAAGTTTGAAATTAATATAATATATAGTTCATTGTACGAAATGTTTGACTCAAGAACATGATGATTTCGCGTTGTCTCATATTCCGGCCTTGTCTCACAATTGAAATAATTCTAACCACTATCAAAAGGCTTCTCACGACGCTTTAAATGTTAGACCAAGCTTTAAGATATAATAAGATCTCTTGGTTACATAACCATGCGTTTTACCAAAGATGCTTTTCGTGTACAGATTTACCGAGTCCTCTACCACGCCTAAAACTGCTTTAAATGTCTCTTCATATGTTCATAGCTTGTACATACTCGTACCTCAACCTCGAATTCGTCTGTCTCTCAATCGCCAATATAAAAAAAAAATACTTTCTCATTATTGCAAAGTATTCTTTTACAAAATATAAATTGAATATTTATTTCTCAAGTACAGTAATTATGATTTTAACATAACGATATGACATTACTTAAAAAATTACTTTTTACATTTATTTATTTTAATAGCACGATACAAATCGTCATAAATTAATATGGCTCGAATTAGTTCTGATTTCCAAAGTTTAATTCGAAAGTCCGCTAAAATCGCGGCGACTGAACGGCAGAATGCGAGACGCGAGAGTTGATCAGAAGGATCCTTGTTTTTTTGCCGACATGGCGCTCTGTAGGTTTGGCCCCATGCCCTTCCACGGACTTCACCTGCGGGGATGGCTCTTGCATACCGAAGAGCTCGGTCTGTAACGGATTCGACGACTGCCCCAGGGCAGAAGACGAGCTTAATTGCGGTACATAACCATGTATACCTTTCACGCTACTCGGTGTCGAAAGACAGAGAGAGAAAGAGAGAGAATCTGAATGAAAAAGAGGATAGGTAGTGCATGGATGACTTGCTAGCCGTGCTAGCGTAATATCAATCAATGTTTTTTGACGTTTAATGCAACTCGAGCTTTAAAAAAAATTTTTGGAAGTGAAACATAATATTTTCGCTGCGTTTTATCGGTATCGTTACGCGAACAATAACAAACGGCGCGATGGAATTTTACAAACGGGCAGAAATTGATTTCGAATAATTGGCGCGAATTATTTATTCGCACTGTTATGGCATTCGATTCGATAGGCGGTTTGGGCAAAATATTCTGTGGCCATCGTTGAAATTACGTAATAAACGATTTTATTAATAATTTTATTCCTGTTAATCCTTTTTTAAATGAAGTTTTAATGATGAAGAGTTCTGGGAAAAGAACGCTATTCAGAACGTTTTATTGTTCCGTAATTACGTTCTTCATTATTGAGTCTGGATTGAGATAATTTGTTGACGATTAAAGAGATGCACTATATCTGATTTGAACACAAGAATGTGAATTATGATTCTTTCTCTCTTTCGCCACTCTGTTTTTATTTCCGAGACCTTGCTTAACTTGCACCCATAACGCTTGCCCATTGGACCAATCGCTTAATAATTTCACCTCGTTGGATTTAATCACGGACTTGTTCCGCGTTGATTAGATCCTAATTACAGAGCTTGAATTCGGATCCAACGCTAAAGTAACCAGAGCCAACAATTTTAATCGCAGATTTCAAATACACGTGACACGTTTCAATTAATACATTAGTCTTTGTGTATATAGAAATTTGTAAAAAAAATATCAATTTTAAAATTAATAATTGTCATAAACGTTGTTTTGACAATTATATTATTTATAATTCAATTGGAAATAAAAATCATATTAAATAAAACGTGTGAGTGAAATCTGCGTTTAATGTCACAGCACATACGATCTATAATATAATTATATAAATAACTTTATCATTATCCTTAACGCATTTCCAATTACCCTACGAATTTTTCTGTAGAAGATGCAAACAGTGCCAATTATTTCGAGTATATAATTTTTGTAGAGAACAAACGTAATTTTTAATAAAATACGATTAATTTATGAGGTAACATAATCTTTATTAATATCAGGACAATTCAATCATTACGATATGTTAAACGTAAAAAAATTTAATATAATATTTTAACATATAAATTCAATCCGCTCAAATGATTTCTCATTCGTATCCAAGCCGCGAATTTTTCTATTGAATTTCGCTGCGAAAACGCGCAAGTATTATTCAATGTGGCATGGAAACCACGATTCTTTCCGCGAAGTTTGATTCTAAATACCGGAATACCCCGTCGGCTGACAAACGACATCATAATAGGGGACTATTATATACATTTACGGGGGAGCTTAATAATCGTGTATCCTCCCGCAAAACTATGGTCGATCGCGAAAGGAAAGCTATACATTTATCGTCACGACACATTTTTCGCCCGTTGCACGCGACATCGTAATTCGCATTAACCGATACAGCGAGTAATTTTTCACGAGCGTTTCATCCGACTCGGCACAGAGGATGGGCTCGTGCTCCGTAAACGTGAGTCGAAAATAATTTCTCAATTCTCCCTCATCTATATCCCGCAAATCGTAAAATAACCGTTAAATAACGCTCTCGTTGACCCAGAAGCAGCTTTTTTCGCTTTTCGCGATGTGACAACAGACAGCAGAGGCTATCAATTAAAGTAAAGGAAAATCTCGAGGAAAAAAAAACTCGAGACCGACGACCGAGTCACGTCGTCGGGACACGTCAATGCGTGTGTGCGGCGCGCTTTCCGCTTCGATCTAGTATACGTATATGTACACGGAGTGATTGTATATATGTGTAAAAATGTGTGTGTTCTTTGCGCATATGTTCGCTGAACAAAACAAAATACAGAGCGGGAATGCACGCCTAACCAGTTCAAATGCGCCACCGGGAACAAGTGCATCGAGGACGTCTACAGGTGCGACGGCTATCCGGATTGTCCAGATCACAGCGACGAGAACTGCCCTCCGTCCGCTAACGACACTACACACACCACTTCGCCTACCACCAGTACGCTCCTTTTTCAATGTGTCCATCGCTTCGTTCATAATACATTCGTGCAACCTCGTCTGGCGTGTGCCCGCTATCGCTACTTCGATTCCTTTGTATAAACGATCGAAATCTTCTATCAACTCAATCGTATAAAAAATTGTGTAAAAGTAATAATAAAATAGCGAATTTATTTTCGTGCTTTTGTTGGAGATACATTAAAATCGAACGCGTGTTTATGTTGTAAAAAAAAATTATCGTAGCTATCGATGATAGTTTTCTATATTATTTTACTTTGTATAATTATTTAAATGTTTTTTCCTCACAAACGCGATTGGTTTCAGTTGCTTATACACAGTTGCTTGCATTCTACGCAGCCTTGTTCGCTGCGAGAAGTTAAAGAGTAAAAATGGGAGATTTGAAAAATATCTTCGGGCTTCGGTGTTGCGAGTAAGTTGTCCGCCTTCGCCTTCCGAGGTCCGTAATGTTTGGTTTCGGTCGAATCCTCTTAAGGAACTCTTATTTACGCGGGACAAGTGGATCTACCTGCCCGAGCGGTTACACACTCGACGATGGTTGTATTTCATTGTGCATTTCTCACGATCAATCGTTACGACCGTGGTCGAGAAAGCGATTCTTCGTCTTGTTGCTTCTCTAAAGACCCCGACGGCCATTGTAACATTCGTTTTACCGGACCGGGAGAATATATACTTACGAGACGCGACTGCTAAACTTTATCGAGGCAACTTATTGAAGATGTAGAAGTATTTCTTTTCCTTTCCACTTTTGTCTTTCTTTCTTTTTTTTTTCCTTCCGTTCTTCAACAAACCCGAGTTCTCGACAACGGCTCTATTTTATCGTACCACCCGAGTGCGGAAGGGTCGGAACACACCGGAAACGTATTACCCCGCGAATCCCCGTGTATACGGAAGATTCACGGTGATCGTCGACGGTACTCACGGCCCGTCCGCGCCGCAAATCGCGCGTTATAAAGGCAACCTGCAGATATATACGCTATATATGCATTGATATACAAGTAGCTGCATTACGCACGAACTTGTGTGCTCGGACGCAGATGACGGTGCTTGATAAAAGTGCCCTTAATCGTGTGTTTGAATATTTCTTTCCCTGTGCGAACTTTAATATTCTTCCCAGCGGCAGTCCGCTAATTGCCGATGGGATAATAAAAAGATCAAGGGTAGAAAATTTGGGGAGCTCGATCAAAAGGCACTTTTACACAGCAACGTTTGTATGATTCTGCTTGCGGACTGCATATCCTCCTTTTAGTTTCTTCGTTGCATCACTCTCAGTTGCATTATGGTTGCATTTGTATGATAGAAAAGTAAGTGCATTACGTTTCGCTGCGGGTGTGTCTTTAAATTTTATCTCTGGCCGCTCGATGCTCCTTTCTCTCCGCTGCGAATTTCCCTTGAATGTGCCTATGTGCCTATGTGTGTATGTGTGTGTGTGTGCGCCCAGACCCGCTCGATCCACGCTGGACACCCGAACGCAGGAGGGAATGCGATCCGAGGAAGGAGATGCGCTGCGATGACGGCAGTTGCGTTCTTCTACGGCGTAAATGCGACAATATCTTCGACTGCCTCGACGGCAGCGACGAACGGGGCTGCGGTAAGGGCTTTACCTCGTTCTCACAGCCCATCCTCTTCCTCTCCTTTCCGCATACTCGTATTAACGATGACAAATGTTTCCTGATTTCCTCTCGCCGCGCATACTCATATTAACGATGACGAACGGTTCCTGATCTTACAAGCCCGAGGAAACCACTTTTTTGCCGGTTAAATAAAAAATCTTTATATATGATTTCATTTTAATATCTATATTTATAATGATTCGCTAATATTCTTTTTCAATACAATATTGAGACAATCGTTCTAAATAAGTTGACATAATTTTTTTTATATTAATAAGAAAATGCTCTGTCTTCCTTTTCTGTTTCTGTAATTTTAATTATTTTTAATATCGTCAAAAGTTATATTAAGAAACGTGTGAGATGAATTTTATTCAGTATTTTCCGCGTAGAAATATATTGCTTTATCGAATGCGATGTCAAAATCTCTACTTATATATCAATAATGCTTGCCCCATCGACAATTCAATCTAAATATTTATTACTGATAGCTCAATATTTCCACGAATATTCAGTAATGCCATTCAAATTAATTACATACTTATAACTGACATAGCGCGAAGACTTATAAATTTTCAATAATTATTTTATTCCAATAACTTCCCTGAAGATTTATATAATTTCTAATAATTTTTGAATGTTATAAAATTTTTATATTTGAACAATTTCTTTAATCCTGTTTGATAATTTAATTGAAACTTTTTTCTGTCTCCATCGAAATTTTCATTAATTTTATTCAACGCGACGCATGCTTAAGTGACGTTGATTATAATGATACCGTTGATGATTCCTCATTATTCCCCAATCCCAAATGCTTTCTGCGAGAGCTTTCATGTCTGTGTCATAAAGGGGTGTGCACACCTGCCGAGTGGAAGTGCGCCAGTGGCGAATGCTTGCCAGAAAACCAAAGGTGCGACGGGATAACGCAGTGCAGCGACGGATCCGATGAGGATCGATGTGGTAATTATATGACATAGCTTTCGCCCGCAATCGTCCACAAAAATGGCCTTCTCACTGCTCTTGCTCGTTAGCCACAGTCGCACGCTGCAAAACTTTTACAGATTTACATCCCCCTCTTACGAGAAGAGTATCGCAGGTCCCCATTTATTCATGATTCGCTAGAATCCTCGAATGATTTCTTATCCACTCAGATGTGATATTAATTATACGGCATGTTACGAAATTCAAATTTGAATTATCTAATAATGTATCTCCTATCTTAATTAATGCCTGCATAGAGTAATGGAAAATTAATTACTTTATTTTTATGACTTGTGTACAAATTAACTGTTTTTGTTCGTTATACAATAACAGCATCATTATTCCCATCTTAATCTGAATATCTCGAGCCAAGAGCATATTTGAGTGTATTTGTTATTGAGTGTCGTTAAAATCCTAAAATCCCCACATCAAAACTTATAATACTCTGCATGGAACGATTTTTTACTCGACATCGCATTCTTCTTTTGCAAAAGGAGTCTCGCATGTTGCATTTTATAAGTATGGCGCACGTGTCTCTCTGGGAATATAACCGGGTGTGTATGAATATTCGGAAGCGCATGATAAAAAAACTCCCGTAAGTAGATCACGATAATATTAATTGGACGATGCAAGAAGAGTGAATATCCCGATGAGTTCACGTGAGGATTGACCGTTCTACTGTACACTTTGCCTTAGAAACTTATTAGAGCAGAGTGGCTGGTGTACTCGGCAAAGTACAATAATATACGACTAACAAGGGTGACAAGCAGCGTCTATTGCGTATGATAAGAAACGCGTAATAATTCACGCGAGCATCCCCACGTTTGTGTTTAACACTCAAATAATCGTAGAGACTTTATTACTCATTATCTTTATCGGTCTAACAGTATCGTTGATAGAAATCTCTTCGAGAAGATAAATCAAACTGAATAATTTTTTCAATAAATACATATAATTGAGAAGTATATATATTATCAATGGTAATAAATAAATTTGCTAGTAAATAAATAAAAATCATAAAATCCGTAATTAAGCGACCCGACTGGCCAGTTTACATTAAACTCACCGTGAGTTAGAATAAATCTGAACTGGCCAGTCGGGTCGCTTAATTTCGAATTTTATTATTTTTATATATATTATATTTAATGCTATGTGCGAGGTTTTATCCTTCGAGGAAAGGATTATAAAGAGAAATCTGAATAACGGTACACTGTAAGATCAATATTTGTTGAAATATAGGTATTTCCCTTCTTGCATTATCTCCGTCAGCTACAAGTGAAAGAATTAAAGCAATTTGCATACCGTTGCGATTACCCAAGTGTTAACAAAATAAGTTATTGTCATACGTGTGTCAGTTTCTCTAGTCTTACACGTTATTCGATTATCTTGAGCAAATACGGGACCCTGCAGTGGTAAGGCCATTTTTTATTCTCTCTCCCTGCCCCCCCCCCCCGTATGGGTAGCATGCACGATAATACTCGACATGGAACTTGGTAATTATTGTAGTAACCGAATGTCCGGCTGGGTGGTTTCGATGCAACGATGGATTGTGCCTCGACATTAAGAGACGTTGCGATGGCCGGCCGCATTGCTTGGACGGCTCCGACGAGATCAATTGCCCTCGTAACAGTGATTTTTAATTTTGCTTTATTTCACGTGCCGAGGACGATATAGACCTAAGCCACACGCCTGGAATCACGACTTGATATAGTAGTTCCGACTGAAGGTGCTGCTTTTTAGTTACCTTTTACTTGAATGACATAGCAGTATCTTCGATAGTGTTGCATTATCTACAAGTTAGAGCACAAGTCAAAGCTATTTATTATGAAATTCTTCATTAATTTCGTCGTTTTTTTTTTTTAGTCACATTGGACACTTGCATTTTGTTACTTAGGTCTGTGTCCTTCTTAGCGCATTACTTATGTTGATGATAGTCCGCACGAAGAAAGCTTACCGTTAATTTAACAATTAGTCAACGAGATTTGATAGCACAAATAGACTCTGTAATTATAGTTATAGTATCAATCGAAATGGTAATTTTTCTCCATGCGCTATTCTATTCTTAATCTCTCTCTCTCTCTCCATAACATTACTTCCTCCTCTTTTGCCCCTCTGAACTATTTTCCATCAGCATTCTCATCATGGGTCATAATACTTCCTGCGACGTATGGTATTCTTGTTATGGGCATATGATACTTATTCTTAGCGAATTAACAGTGAATGAATGCGACCGATTGCCAATTCATTTGCTCGTGAATCATTTTTGCGTGATTTCATCGTAATGTTACTAAAAAGGTGCTCAATGATGTGTGTTTCAGTGTTCGAAGGCTTGAAATAGATACAGGATCAAGTGCCGCGACTGTCAAACTTGTCTCTCTTCATTTCTCGGCACTTGAGCTTATTTCCATTTCAAATCTTCATTTCGTTTTCTTTATCTTTGTCAATAAAGTTCCTCAATTCTAACATGGCGAAATTGGCTTTTCCGCTCTCGCGCGTATTATCGCGAGACAAAAATCGCAGACTTAGTTTCTGAAGGGTAAGTTTGCGTGCTCCACCTTTCGCGTCGTTTCGCTTGCACGGCGAGACAAAGACAAAGGCAGAAAGATGCAGCATGCGAAGCTCAATCGAAATCCAATCGGGCGTTCAGCCGATCTTCTGAGTAAGACACTTGTCATACACGATCGACTTCTCCGCGAATCTCTCACGCGAGATGTCGATCGTGCGAGACGTTAATAAACGACGGTTACGCGAAGGCTCCTGCAGCTGCAGCAATTGCAGCAGGCGGCAACTGCGACGGTGCCGCCGGCCGGCTCGTACGACTTGTCGCGCGCACGTCGGTGTTCAAGTCGGCAATTAAGAGGCTGTGTAACTAATACGGGCGCACGGGCGTGTACACACGTACGCGGAAGCTGTTAATCTCATTTCGTCGCCCTGTATCGACCGTTCGGGCACGTTTTAGCCGGACGTTGACTGGCCATTAACTCGAAATACCGACGTGTCGCGGCATCACTTGTCGTAGTCCAGTAGTCACCTCTGGAACGACTCTGTCAATGGACGGATGAATCGAGAAATCAATTCGTCGGGGGATTCATTCCCGCGAAACTCGACTGCCGACCGCGGAACTCGGGAATTGCTTTCGAAGTGTTCGAATACCTTCCTAATCCTCTTTATCGTCGCACTGACTTAGCAACGTGATTAAAGTGGCGAACGTGGGAATTAGCTTCAACGTTTTCTTCGCCGAGAATAAACAAGTTATTTTACAAATCTTTAATTGCGCTCTGAAAATATCAGTATAGCTACAATGGAATGAAATGAAGAGAGAGGAATAGGAACACCCGAATACAAACAATGATAAAGCCAAGTTTCCCGTTTCGCAGTTTGGAGATTCGTAACTTCCCGAGAAATGAATTCCCGAAAGTAAATCCCTTTCGATTCGTCTCTCCCTTTGATATGTGGTCAACGATTTCTCTTTTTATGTTTTAGCATTATACGTATCTTGTTACATTTTAGTCGAGACACAATGAGATAACAATAAAGATCTTGAGGGACAAGTCGATAATTAAGAAACGACCGGTTCATCGTTATCATTGTTATATTCTTACATTTACCGGTCTCACTCGTATATTTCACTGTGTCTTGGTTCTTATATAGCTGTTTGTGCCTTGGATATTGGATACTCAATAACATATACTTGCGTACATAACATACATCTTGATTACGCGCTCTGACTTCTTGACATGCATTTTGCATCGATTATGGATGGGATCGAACTAACTCTACCTATTCTTCACTTCTCTCTGTCTTTCTATACTTGTCTATCTGTATCTATTTACTATCTATCCGTCTATTTTCAGCACCAGGTTGCCTGATCTTTGAATTGCGCATCTACTTGTATATATACATATCTATATATATATATCAGTGTATACAAATTGCATATGTATATATACCTTTCTCTGATACCCTTTTACCTCCGGTTATTTACGTCTCCGCAATTTTCCACGCCGCGCGCTGACGCGTGCACAAACCGCGCTCCGCTGCCGTTCCCGTATACAGCGCGTTAAAAGCTCGCGACTGACGTAACGCGAACTTTTGTAAATGTCACGTTTTGCGCGGTGGTCCTCTGCCACGTTTGAGAAACTAAGTTTAACCTGTTTATTAATATATAGAAAAAAAGGCCGCACACGCGTTCCCCGTGAAAAGGTCCAAGTGGGACTGGGTTTAATATAAATTGTAAAACGACATTTATACGCGGGGTTCGTGTTACTATAAATTTCTCAGATTACGATACGGTTTAGCGAAATATGGCACGACCACGCGAAATTATATAGATCGGAACGTCTGAAAATTATACGGCCTTTTAACAATTTTGTTCTCTCTCGGTGATTGTCGTTTAATCAACCGAGGTGAATGCGTGCACGCGGCATCGCGCGCGGCGCCGTCTCCGTGTTTCTTGAGATAATACGACCACGCGGCAATGTGCACGATATTTATTTGACGAGGTGTGCGCTCCGGCGCACTTTTTATCGCCCCTCGTCCATCGCAGGAGGAAGCACCACCTCTCGCGGGACTCTTTAGCGATCGATAATTATCGAAGGCACTTGGTCAGCCTCGCGCATCTAATTTCCTCCGTGCAAGGGGTGAGGGTTTAACACGCCTGCATTGCACACATCGAAGCCGAGGTGTTCGCAATGTTTTTTCCGGCTGACTCATACCGAGGGGGTGGTATTCTTCCGCGGCACCTCGCCTCGATGACCTGGCGAGACAGGAAGAATGGCCGCCCGCGGAATGATTGTTATTGCACAAATGTGCCACATTGTGCACATTGTCGCTTCGTACTCCGTTCACACGTGTACAAAAGGATCTTTCCGCGCGTATCGTTTGCGTCCCCTCCCCGCCCTTATTTGCCATTCAACGGAGTTGATTGGTTTTTGCAGACTGCCCCGCCGGTCAACTACCCTGCGACAATGGCGTCTGCATCAATAAGGACTTCTTCTGCGACCACAATGTCGACTGCCTCGACGATAGTGACGAACGAAATTGCCGTAAGGATATCTTTGGATATAGATACATTTTTCCGCTACCTCAACCGAAACTTGTTATGTGTTCGACGTATACATTCAAATATTTTATAAAGCACCCTATACACCCTGTTACGTGGGATATTTTTTAAATAAAGTATATCTATGTGTATTTTAAAATTCGAAGTGTCAACCCGAGGTTTTTCATTGGTCAGATATTTATGGAAAATTCTTTTCTCTGTTCGGCGAATTTTTATTCAAAAATCGCAGCTTCGAATAAACCGCGGTGTCGGTCGTTTCCATTTTTTACAGCGGATAGCGGAGAGACCGGCGGTTCAGGCCAAGAATGCCACCCCGACGACTTCACCTGCAGCGACGGCAGCTGCATACCTCGAGCTGCAGTGTGCGACGGACGTGCGGATTGTCCGCGCGACGAGGACGAGATTAATTGCCATCGAGGTAAGCCAATCTACGGGAAATCGGCGCATCCGGCCGCGATATCCCCCTGCGATTGTCTTCACCGTAAAGATGAGTTAATCTAGGTCCGAGAGAACGATCCTTATCGATAAAATATTCAGAGGATGGATACGGAATTCAGGCCTATATCGATTTAGCCATCGGAACGTATTCGTGAGCCAGGACTTAAAATGGGCGCGTGGATTCGAGGACACGCAAGTCTTTTTCCTCGGTTTATTTAGCCTCGTGTCATTGCCAACACATGTATATAGCGTTGAATAAATAATTTCTCGGGCGAGGTTTAAAATTTAATCCCTCGGTTATATACTTTGCGCAACGAGCAAGTTATTATTATGGTGGTAATCTCCGTAAGCCGCGCGTAGCCTTGCCTCTTTCAAAATCGTCCGTCTAAATAAATCTTACTTCCAAGATTCGAGTCCGAGGGGAAGATGATACTTGGGATATGTGAATAAAGCACGACGCAACCGCGTGTGCTTGTCTCAGAAACTACTTTATTGCATCCGGGCTCGCTTTAAGTCCTGATTACGCGTATACGCGTCCCCGGCGAGAAGAGGGCTTTTTATCCTCGAGATTTTCGGGCGTATACGGCCGTACACGAGTTGCGGCCGCGTCGCCAATACATCAACACCGAACACACGACCGCGTTGATACAGCGCAGCTCAGATTGAGTTACTTCTAGGTGTAGACGCCTCGGAGGGTGCCTCCTCGAGGGGGCGTCCAGAGACGCCGGGGGTGGTAGCCGGTGTGAATCCGGACGATAACGCGGCTTACAGCCCAGACACAGATGCAAATGCTGATGTGCCGCCGACAAATCTGAGCACGCCGAGGAGTTGTGCTCCGGATGATTTTGTTTGCGCCGACGGCACTTGCATCCCCGAAACCCACCACTGCGACCATTTCTACGATTGCCGCGACTTTACCGACGAACAGTACTGCTTCGGTTAGATTATTTGTAGATCTCGAAAATCTGGTGACACGCACACCCCACGCGTCGAAGTCTCGCGCGATTCCGTTTTCTCTCTCCCCCGACACGCGGCCCCGTTGATCAAATTTCGCGACTACGGCGAAGAAGTCGTTCGTACGTCGATGCCTCGACGTACGAACAATTTTTCGTGTATTTATGAATTTATATTGGCATTATACTGTCGGCGTGAATAACATAAATAAGTTTTATGCAAAAGAGAAAATTAGTTCTGTCTATATTCTTTTTAATAATTATCATTTTAATGGTATTTTGGTTGTCGCGTTATTTCACTATTGGAAAACTGATTTTAACTGATTCGATTTTCAGTTTGTAATAAATATTCCCAATGTTCCAATTCTTGAATAAATTTCTGTGACATTTCTCTGTAAATTTATTCTTTTCATAAGTTATTGGTATTTTTCTTAAACATTTTGTCTGGTCCATTTAAATGTCAAAATTCTTATCCGCGAGATATTTTTAAGTACCCGAAAGCACCAGATTCTCTTAGATCTATGTCCTTTTCTGCCAATCTGTGTTAGCAGCTGAATAGAAGATGTGTAGGTTGTTCCAGTAGAGACTTGATTATATTTCTGAAACTTATAATCGCAGTCTTATATTACTTATTACCCGGCGCATCTTTATAAACAATAGTGCATCTCTGCCTGACGTAAAATTTAGATCGTTTATTTTTCTCGTAGGTAGAACGTTTGGTATATAAATCCTATTTGGCATGCACATATCACGAGGAAAGTACATTTTTCACCTGTATATTTTTGCACGTTACATTTCAGCAGAAAGAAAAGAAAATAATTTAAAGAAATGACATTTGACGCCATTATTTAATAACGTCCGCGTGTATCATTGGTCGAAATTGACAAATTTATATGTAAATTATATATATATAAATGGACTAGAAATGTCTTTCCTCTTGAGTTCCATATTGAAGTTATATTGAATGACGAATTATATATAAGTGTTCGTAGATGACGATCAGTGCACACAGTATAAAAAGATTAAAACGTGTAAAGATAACGTTGCATCAGCTCGTCGATTCTGTGCTGTGTGAACTGATTCCCCGATATACGGTCTAGATTCTGGACCAAAGCTGTCTCCAAAATTGGTGACGGTATGCCGCTAAAAAAAAAAGGCGAGGCGAACTAGAAAGGACGCCTAGTGAGACAGCTCTGTTCTAGATTACGTTTAACAGTCTTTTCTAGGTAATGAAAGTCTCTTTATCTCCATCGTATTTATATTTCGACGTTAGATCATTGTTTAGATTAGTAATGACGGACATATGATGGCTCCATTGGCTGACCTTTTACATGTATCTGTGTCTCATCTATATCGTTTCTTTAACGGACCGACGACTCACGGTTGTCTCGTTAATGTGCAACGCAATATTCTTATTTTAGGATGCTCGCGGGACCAGTTCCAGTGCGCCAATGGAGATTGCATCCGCGCCGATCAAAGGTGCAACGGATACATCGAGTGCGCCGACGGTTCCGATGAACCGGAAGAATGCGGTGAGGAGGAAATCAGCAATATACTCGCGTTATTTTAAAAATGATAATTTAATAATATATTTAATAATTTTTAAATTAATAAAATCGATGAAAGAAAAAAGAAAAGTCGCGGTACACAACCAGACGCAGATCCGTATATATCAACGTAACTTCGAAATAACTTATAAACGTAGAGTTGCTGTGAGACGGCAGTTTAATATACTGCAGTTCTTTAACTGTATCTCTTAAATCTTATTTTTAATTTTAATAAATTTAAATCTAATTAAAATATTTCTTAAATCTCTTTTCACTTGTGTTTTTTTAGAGCCGCCAGAACCATCACCGTCAGGTCGATGTGCCGCGGATCAATATATGTGCATTTCGGATAGAAGGTGTGTTCCATCGTCCTCCGTCTGTAACGGAATCTCAGAATGCCGAGATGGTTCCGATGAGCATAATTGCGGTAAGTTATCGATACGTTTCAATAATAACAGCCCTCGTATATAAATACGTTAAATAAATATATTAAATCGCCAAATAATAGCGCTAGACGAGATCGCGAATTCTACTTTGAATTGTTAAATAAGAATTAATAAAATTGACGACGCGGCTTCCTGACTTAACTCTCGGCTAGTCGTCAAGATAGTCTAAGAAACTCTGCGAAAACGCAGCATAATGACACTCGCACATTTAATGACGAAACTAAAGATCGCGAATGCTCGCACGGGGAATGGAGATGCAAGAGCGGCGATTGTATACCTGAACACCAACGTTGCGATCGCCGGATCGATTGCCCGTACGACGACAGCGACGAGTTGGGCTGTCACTATAGGGCGACGCAAAGAAATCATAGTAGGTGCAGCGCGCACGAATGGATGTGCAATGACGGTCATTGCATCCCGCTGCATCAGCGATGCGACAAAAGGCTCGACTGTCCTAGAGACATGTCCGATGAGATGGATTGCAGTTATGATAATTGTGAGTCCCTCCCCCCCCCCTGTAGTTAGTCATCCGGAGAGCGGAGGCCGCCTTCGGGAAAAGGGGACCGCACAGCCGGCCGATAACACGCCATGCGCTAATCAATAATACCTTGTAAATATCCATGACACCGTAACATAATATCTGCTGTAACGTAATACTGTAATGTTTTATGTAACACTAAAAGGTATTTATTATCCCCCGTTTGCAGCGGATGAGATACAAGCAAATGAGTTCTGTATTGTATTTCCATCATTTAAATTACAATTCCGCTTTTACCCGATAATATACACACTTTTAATCTGAGAATAACAAATATCTATTTTGTAATAAATAATACGAGGGGTGTACTATGAACGCTCTCTCTTTCGATTCTTGCGGCGGTTTATGGTAGAGGTAGACATTACACTGTGTATCATATTTTCTATATGAAATTAATAACTGAATTAAAAAATATAGGATTGCATTTCCTTGTAGACGAAAAATGCGGAGAGGTGCCGGGTAGAAATTAACATAGTTAATAACACGACCGTTGATTCTGTATATACACTTATTAATCATTAATCATGATTACTCTGATACTATTACCATTACTTATTACTGACTTATTATTGTCGTTCGTGCGTAGATACCGACGGAACATCTGATCTTAGACTGAAGACGTATCCCAGTGAACAAGTGATTAAAGAAAGTAAGTATTACAGTTTCTTTTTATTAAGCTGTGTACGGATTTGATGATATGTTGTAAATGCATTTGTTGCAACTTCAATTTTTGTAGTCAATAGTTATCACCTAACAAAAATATCTCAATAATCGAACATCTTAGTTATCTATAGGTATGAGAAAAATTAACACAAAATAATAGTAAGCAACAAGTGCCGCGTTGCCGACAAATTATAGAGTCTCCCAAAAGAAAATTTAATTAATGAATGTGTTTGTTATTTTTTTTTCTTGCCTCGGCCAGACCCGGCGAAGCAAGGTAAGACTTCTCAAAAAGTATAAGCTGCAAAAATCATGCTAAAATGGGCTAAAATAATCTTCATGAATCATTAGATGCGCAAAATTGGAAATATTATTTCAGTGATATACGTATTATCGCTTTTTATGATCTTCTGTTGCAAACGCTTTTCTAAGCAAGATAAGCAACACAATTTTGATCTTAAAAAAACTTTCGATAAATTCTCTGATTATTAAATATAATTTAATGTTTGACATTTTGTTTCGCAGATATACATACACATATTGCAATCATAAAATTACAAAAACCACATTTATTTCTAAGAAATGCAATTTTTATATACAATTTAATCAATAACCGAAAATTACAATTAGTAATATCGTATGAAGCCATGCTTGCAAATATTAATTGTGCATGATAGCTAATGTCGTTCAGAACAAGCAAATTTTGGGCTACAAAACTATTTATAAAATCTCTTCGATTACCGGTGTCTAATCCTGATCGTGTATTACATTTTATTAATAAGAACTCTCTTTTGACACTAATTTGCTCGAAGAATCTCGATTTCATTATGCCGGATGCCTTGCCTAGAATGTTTTACTTTTTACTATCTACATGCAAAGATCGAGCGTATCGAGTAACACGATTAAGAAAAACTGAAGTGTTGCACGAATTGAAAAACTAACACGTTGTCCGTCATCGTCTCAATTTGAGAAACGGGGACGTCCGCTTGCTTACCGATCACTTACTGACGGGACACTTGACGTACCGCGGGAGTAATGATCCGTAAAGGTGCAATCTCTCGAAACTCGAGCGGAATTTATATCATGCAAAACCGTTCCGATCAGGTCGCGAGGTCGTGTTCCAATGCCGTGACGAGGGTCATCTACGTGCCAGAGTACGTTGGGTCCGCGGCAACGGCCTTCCTCTGCCGCCTGGCAGCCGGGACATCAATGGTCGCCTGGAAATACCCAACATCCAACTGGATCACGCTGGAACGTACATCTGCGAAGCCGTGGGTTATCCGCCGTCCACCCCGGGCCGTCAAGTCAGCGTCGTCCTCACCGTCGAGAAGTGTACGTCCTTTTGTCTTGCCTTCCCGATTTACAGCTATGAGGAATTTTTTTGCGATAAGATACAGCCGTGAGAACCGTTACTTACCAAGGAACGGGCGCCTAGGGTGATTTTTACACCCCAGTATCGAAGAAATAAAGCTTACGTCACAGTACTTAATTTTAATGTGCTTCTTTTGTTTTTTTAAATATTTTTTTAGTTTCTCCTTACTTTTTTCAGAAAATGAGTAAATCTATATACAAATTGTCCTCAAACACTAATAAATTATACAGAATAGTCAAAAATATGCAATATGTAATTAATAACAGTGGCTTTTAATTGGGATGTAAAGATCACCCCTAAAAAATCAGGCGCTCGTTTCCGGGGTAAAATCGAAATTCTTTTTAATGAAGATTTGCCGCGTAATAACAAATTAATTATCACGCAGTTGAGCAACCGGCTACCAGACCGCCGCAAGTGTGCCAGTACGATCAGGCTACCTGCAGCAACGGCGACTGTATTCCCAAATCGTACGTTTGCGATGGTAAATTCGACTGCACCGACGGATCCGACGAGATGCGATGCAGTAAGTATGATAGGTACCAACGAGGCTGGATATATCCGGCATTCATACTTTATGGTGAGAATTTCACGCGTCCTTTTCGACAGGTCCGCACGGATGCGAGCCCAACGAGTTCCGCTGCAATAATAAGCAGTGCGTCAGCAAGTTGTGGCGTTGCGACGGCGACAAGGACTGCGCGGACAACAGCGACGAGGAGAACTGCGCGCCGTCTCCCCCGGGATCCCCGTGCCGTTACAACGAGTTCGCCTGCAGCAGCAACAAGCAGTGTATCCCGAAGAGCTACCACTGCGACATGGAGCGTGACTGCTTGGACGGCAGCGACGAACTTGGATGCTGTTAGTATCGATGGGAATTTTATGAGCGCGAAGCATCAATATTTTGTCGCCGATCGTCTGCCGATCTTCGTTTTGCGATTGAAAGTTAAATGACGGAGTAGCTATAAAACTTTCACAGTCGAACACATTCTAAAATCAATCAATTGGCCTTCTAAAAGTCAAGTACATATTTTATACTTTGATACATTTTACACTATTTTATTAATATGTTTCTATGTTAAGTTTTTGAAAGTTATATTTAGAATGTATCTCTTCTGTTATGAGAGGATCTTTTATTATCTCTTATCATTAACAATTCAATGTGTGTGAGATGTCACTATTGTTGATCATTGTAATATTATTAGCAATGTCTATTTTTATTAACACTATTAACAATGTCTATATCTCATTTGTTCTTGCAGCTCCCGTTTACATCATAAAACCTCCGCCGCCGATGGTCGTCCTTGTGCCGGGCGACATGCTGGTTCTCACCTGCACGGCGATCGGCGTTCCGATACCGGAGATCAACTGGCGTCTCAACTGGGGACATATTCCCGCGAAATGCACAAGCGTGTCCACCAATGGAACGGGCACGCTGACATGTCCGGACATACAACCGGAGGACCAGGGCGCGTACTCGTGCGAGGCGTTGAACGTCGGTGGCTTCGTCTTCGCCGTGCCGGATGCCATCGTTGTCGTGAAGGAACGCGGGAATGTCTGTCCGAGGGGCAAGTTCAATTCCGAGGCGAAGACCGCCGAGGAGTGTATCTCGTGCTTCTGCTTCGGCGTCGCCACCGAGTGCCGCAGCGCCAATCTCTTCACTTATCAGATCCCGCCGCCGTTCGACCGTCAAAAGATCGTGTCGGTCGAGATCGTCCCGACGATTAAGATCCACGGCGACGTCAGCAACCAGATATCACAGATTCGTCCGCTCGGTCGGGATGGCGTTCAGCTGCTAGAGTCCTTTAGCAACGATCTGAACATCTACAACAATCCCTACTTTGCGTTGCCGGAGACCTACCACGGCAGTCAATTGAAGTCCTACGGCGGCTATTTAAGATACTCGATCCGCCACAGCGGCAACGGCACGCCGAACAACGCACCCTCCGTCATTCTAAGCGGTAACAATTACATCCTGATACACAAAGGTGAAGAGCCAACGCCGGATTACGACAACGAGAGGTCCGTCAGGTTCTTCTATGGCGATTGGTACAAGCAGCAAGGAAGAAACGAGGTTCTGGCCTCTAGGGAGGATATTATGATGACGCTGGCGAACGTGGACAATATTCTTATAAAGTATGCATCGAGCCTAGGATATCACCGACGACGAAGAATGATTAGAATAATTTTTTTTTAATACTTTTGATATGTTTTAGAGTAAAATACGACGACTCGCCGCAGCTGGACGTTCGTCTCACCAATATCGTTGTGGACACCGCCGATGCAAGAAACACCGGTCTAGGAACCGCGTCCTTCGTCGAGGAATGCCAATGTCCTACTGGTACGATATTTCTTTAACAATTAATCAGATATTTGAGTAAAACAAATTCCATTTGTTTTATTGATTATCTTAATCGTCTTCAAGGATACACCGGTCTGTCTTGCGAGCACTGCGCACCTGGTTATCTGAGACGCGAAAGTGGACCGTGGCTCGGGCAATGTTACAGGGATGAACCACCGTGCCCTCCGGGATATTACGGCGATCCTTCGAGGAACATTCCTTGCCAGATTTGTCCTTGCCCGCTTACCAACCCGTCGAATCAGTAAGACGCGAATGGATACCTTAGCGATAAGTTTTGAATCAAAACACTTTCATAATTTGTTAACATATTATAAATAGGTTCGCCCGCACATGTCATCTTGGTTCTGACGGCCAACCCACGTGCGATTGTCCTCCTGGCTACGTTGGACGCAGGTGCGAGCAATGTGCCGTCGGTTATCAAGGGAATCCTCTTATTCCCGGAGATATGTGCGTTCCGCTTCAACAATGTGATCCTAACGGCAGCCTTAGTCCTAACGCTGATCCTCACACCGGAAAATGTCACTGCAAGGTATATAGCATGCTGATAAATAGCGCCATTACTATTGTTACATACGAGTAATTTTGTACAGGATGCCTCAGAAATCGCGTGTTTTTTCTCAATCACGTAATCTCACATGAGAAACGATTTCTTTCTGTAAATAAATATAATAAACGCGCAATTTATCCACTGACACTTCGTCAAAAAATCTATGCGGGATAAATTGCGCGATTCCCCAGATACCTCGCGTAACGATTTTTATTGTTGTTCTTGCATCCATCTTTCGTGGATTCTTTTTAACTTTAAAAATGTAAGTACATTATACAGTTCTTCTATATATGTAGATATATAATAGATCGATGTTTAGGATAAAAATGACAACGTCGCGATCGACAAGCACTGTCTATTCTCTAATATTTCCTCTTTCAGCAATACGCAACGGGTCTCACTTGCAACCAATGTAAGGCGAATACCTTTAATCTGGCCTCCACAAATCAATTTGGATGCATAGCTTGCTTCTGCATGGGCATCACCAACAAATGTGTCTCCTCCAACTGGTACAGGAACGAGGTACGACAAAGATATCACATCTGTTTTTATCTTTGCTTCAAAAAAGTCTTTTTATTACGAGAAGCTGCACAAGCGAGACTTTATATTTTATAAAAACCTTATCATAAAACATAAAATCGGCTATTCTACACAACTTTTTTTTATAGAAATATAATAATTGATTAACATAAAAATTTTAAATAAATTATTCTCACGTTGCAGATTCGTGTATCGTTCACCAACTCAATTCGAGGTTTCTCTCTAATCGAATCTAAGAGCACCGACGGACCAGACATTGTAGAGGGAATTCATCTGAACGCCATCAACAGGGAGATAGTTTACAACGAGTTTCCCAACCGTGGTAACAATGATGTATATTACTGGCAATTGCCCAGCATTTTCCTAGGGGATCAAATAACATCCTACGGCGGCAATCTCAAGTACACCGTTAGATACGTGCCCTCTCCGGGCGGTCAAAGTTCAAGGAACAACGCCGCGGACGTCGAACTAATCAGCGTGAGTGCACATTCGCGAGTCTTAATCCGCGTGCTTGACGATGAAGATATAACAGAAATGACTTAAAATGTATACAGGCTAACGACATCAACTTGCTCTACTACTCTCGTGAGTCTCCCGAGCCTAACTCCCAGCAATCGTTCACCGTGCCATTGCTCGAGCAATATTGGCAACGTACTGACGGAACTCAGGCGGACAGGGAGCACCTTCTAATGGCGTTAGCGGATGTACGAGCTATCAAAATCAAAGCCACTTACACGACGCATACAGACGAAGCTGCGTAAGTACTTTACACATTCTTGATATTATTGATATTATCAAATCTTACATTTTTAATTATAATGACAACTAATAAATAAAAAATGATTATCTTCTAAGCTCCTTAAAAGAATATAAGAATTTTTATAAAATAGATGGATAAAATTTCCAATATTTTAAAACAATAGTTGCGGATTTATTTGATGTTCTATTAAAATAAAACTAAAAACATATTTACTTCAAAAGATTTCAAGACCTTGGTCATTATCGCGATTTATCAAGCGATGTTATATATGCTTCAGACTCTCCTTCGTGTCTTTGGACACCGCCGAAAAATACAACACAGGTAAGGCTCGTGCAGTTGAAGTTGAAGAGTGTACTTGCCCCGCCGGCTACAGAGGACTTTCGTGCGAGGATTGCGACGTTGGTTACACCCGGGCCATCGAAGGTCTCTACTTAGGCATCTGCGAGGCGTGCAACTGTAATAATCACTCGAATCAGTGCGATCCTGAAAGTGGCACTTGCGAGGTAATAAAAGCAATTTTAATCAAACATTTTAATCAAGCGATAACGTTACATTTTAATAATATAATTGAACTCTTTTTTTAATGGATTATATACAAGAAATTTTATCGAAATAGCTATATTGCATCAATAACCGCTTGATTTAAATGCAGTATTTTTTTCAAAATACTGTTTTATCTTATCGATAAATATGTTATAAATTATAAAATCTGAAAATGAAAATTGCACTAAAGTTAAAATTTTATAAAAATATAACTATGTATAAATATGCAGATAGATATTTAGAAGTAATTGCTGTAAAAATTGGCTATGAAAACCTTGGCAGAATTGCGCTCATCATACCACCGGCGAGTTCTGCGAGCTCTGCGAACCGGGATACGAAGGAGACGCAACCCGAGGCACGCCGAACGATTGCACGTATGGAAGACCGAGACCCGAGCCATGCAGATGCAACGAGGCTGGTTCACGCGGCGCTTCTTGCGTCGACAGCCGATGCGAGTGCAAGAGGAACGTCGAGGGTCCAGAATGTAATCGATGCCGCCCGTCGACGTACGGATTACGCGCCGAGAACATTGATGGATGCATCGAGTGTTACTGCAGCGGGGTAACTGATCAATGTCACGAGAGCACATTGTACGTACAGCAAATACCGATGTGGGTATACGACTCACATCACGGCTTCACTCTCACGGATTCGTAAGTACACGCATTTTATTTCTTTCTAGAATAGCTTTTCAAATTAATATAAGCATGAATAAATTTTATTAATTTTTTCTCTGTCTTGTTCTGATAAATAAAATTTATACATATATATAATATTAAATAAAATTAGAATTTTTTGATTTCGTGTTTTTATGTAGGACTAGACGCGACATAATCGACGACGGCTTCGAGCTAAATGTGGCAATGAATGAAATCGGCTATCGATATCCGGATAGTAGAAGCCACAGACTGTTCTGGTCGCTACCGAGCGTCTTCACCGGTAACAAAGTTAAGAGTTACGGCGGAAACTTGACTTTGACGCAGCATATCACCGCGTATCCTGGCGCTCAGAGTTATAAGGATCAAGACATTCTACTGATTGGCAACGGCATTACATTGTTCTGGACGAACCCGGTGGAAGTTCAACCCGAGATTCCGCTGGTACGTAGAGTCTCTCTGACGTTTTATAAACTTCACCGGAAATCTCTCGCAGAATTCAATGTCTGAACTCAAATATTATTTAGTAATTACACTTGACAAAATATTTTTTGACCATATAATTATTCTAATAAAATCTCTTTGTACATTATTTAATTAAACACTGTTATTTAATACATTACACATTTATCATTTACTTTATTTCATTAAATATAGGGCATCAAGCTCTATATGTCTATATAATATAAATTGGAATTTCGACGTTTTGCGATTAGTGACATGTGTATATCTTTCACAGACCTATTCCGTTCCGTTGAAAGAGCACGAATGGAGACGACTGACCATCGAAGGACCGCGCAGCGCTTCCAGGACGGATCTCATGATCGTGCTTTCCAATCTGGAGGCTATTTTGGTCCGAGCATCCCACAGCGAGCGAATGACCGCAACATACATCAGCGACATCAGTATGGACACGGCCGTGGAGAATTTGATTGGAAACCGACGAGCGACTCAGGTCGAGGCTTGTCGTTGCCCGACCGGTTACACGGGCACCTCCTGCGAAACCTGCGCTCGTGGTTATTACAGGGACACCAGCGACCGGACTGTCAGTTACTTGGGCGCGTGCAATCTTTGTCCGTGCAACAAGAACGAAGAGAGCTGCGAGATCAGCAGATCCGGCCATATCAAGTGCCACTGCCTGCCGGGCTTCACGGGACAGTATTGCCAAGATAGTGGTACCGGTAAGTAACAGCGTTTCTTAATATTTGAAATATTACATGCAGAATTACATTAGTTTTCAATCACTTCAGTTTAAAGATAAGATAATTTGAAGAAAAAAAAGTAGTAAATTGGACTAAATTATATTTATAGTGGATACATATATACATATATAGATCACTCTCTAATAGCAAAAAAAAATTAGAGTCAATTCTATTTTATCTAATTTATTATGTCGAATTTAGTTTCGAATATCTTTTTGTGAACGTGAGAGCAAGAGATCTTTTCGTTGAAATTATACTATAATAAAAATCCGTTAAACTCGCCTAAGAATAGTAATAACGACACGTTGGTGGTCAGGTGAACTCATGGTAAGCCTAATGCCCATGCACGGCGAAGTCGAGCCGTACTCCACGATCCAATTTACGTGCAACTATGACTATCCAGACACGTTTTACATCTATTTTAAATTGTCGTCGCTCAACGGATTTCCCATAACTGCGCGGAGCGGCGAAATCGGTCCGATAATGAAGACAGAGAAGGGAGCTGTCCGCACTTGGTTCGTCCATATGGGACATACCCCTTGCAACGTGGAATGTCACATCGTGAATTACCGCGGCGGGGAACTGGTCAAGATTGTGACGTCGATTACGCCAGGTTTGACGGACTACATAGCGAGAGCTTTCGCATCTTGTCCGTCCATCGATGATTCATTGGCGAGGGAGAGCACACGGATCATCATCAACCATGTCTGCGTTTGTCGCTAGGTCATCGTAGATCATTATCAGATCGTAGATCGTCACCAAGTCTGGTGAAGGCACTTCCTTGGGTCGCAGTCCTTGTCACAGTTCCGTAATTTTTTTTTTCGCAGGATTAGTATTTGCGGAAAAGCTTGGCTTTTTTCCCTGGTACATGGTATTCAGTATCACGGACGTCCTGTCGACGTACAGTAAAATATGTGTATCGTAGCAATTAATACAAATGTGTCATTCTTCGAAATAACCATCATTGTAACGATGTCTCGTCAAAATGTGATGGTGGTTGCATTCCTGTGTCACGGACAAATGTCGCTTATTCATTGCAGTGTATCCACAGATTTGCAAGATTCAATAATCGTCCATATCGTCCATATCTTTCTGTTGTTATTCGTCATATCGCGTTAAGCCCTACGATAGTATAAGAGAAAACTGAGAAGAAATCGCGTTCGTTTTCAAATCAATGTTATTTTCATTTTCCTCACAGTCGAACACACTACTACGGAGGGCCCGATATCTCCACCGAGGATCATAGTTTACATACAGGAACCGGAATTCCAGATTGTCCACACCGGAAATACCGTCCGATATCACTGCACAGGCAGATCCAAAGATAGCGTGAGTCCTTCATCAATTCTCTGTTTATAAAATTCTCTTGTGGGCATAATTGCAATCCTTTATTTACGGTTGAAAATAGGACTCGGTGCACATCAGGTGGGAAAAAGAAGGTGGCCAATTACCGCCTGACAGGAGCGTGGAAGATTCGAGTGGATTGTTGGTCATCAGGGATGTGAAGGTATCTGATAGCGGCATATACGTCTGCCAAGTGAGCGATGGAATAAACATTGGATATAAGAAAGTCACGCTGACTGTTGGAGGTACGATTAATTTTAATTGCATTAGAGCTCAATGTAATCTTATATTCTTCGCCGTTATGAGTTAGAGAATAGATAAATCAAGGTTAAATATTATTTAATTCTTACACATTGTATTATTGGATGCAGCATTTCCAAAACACTTGCTGGAAATACCAGGTACAAATCACAACCGTGTTAAATTGTTCGCGAAACAAAACGTAATTTTATGTGTCTTCTTTAAGGAGCCAATCCGGTAGAGCCTAGAGTTGTTATAAATCCATCGTATCAGCAAGTGAGGGAAGGCGAACCGGTTGAGTTCCGCTGCGAAGCCACTGGTAATCCGCTACCCCAATTGGACTGGGTACGAGTGCACGGAAGCATGAGTCCAGAAGCGACATTCTACAACGGCGTATGGAATCTTCCAGCCGCGTCGAAGAACGACGCAGCTGAGTATAAATGTGTCGCTAGGAACAACGTTGGGATAGACGAGAAGACGACCATCTTATACGTTCAAGGTACGGTCAAAATATTCATGTATCTCGGACGTCGCAAGATTGTACCTCAAACTTTTAAATCATACGAGAATTATTATTGAACACTGATTAACGTTAATTTAATAATGTTAATCTGAAACTTACGACTCACACGTGACTTTATTACTGAAGACATTCGTTCTGTGTTACAGACAATCCTAACAAGCCGCCACCTCAAGGCTTGCCGCCGACCATAACTCCGTCCGAATGGACCGGAACCAGCGGAGACGTCGTCAGACTGATCTGCACACCGTCTCAACATGCGAACGTCACCTGGACGAGGTCCGGCGGATTGCTTCCTTATACCGCCAGTCAGCGCGACGGGGTCTTGACGATCACCAATCCCATCCCCGACGATTCCAGCATATACGTGTGCACCGCGACGAGCGTTCGTGGAACGGAGACTAGCACCACCGCCAGGATTACGATAGTGCCCCGTAGAGAACCACCGACGGTCAAGGTCAGACCGGAACGGCAAGAGGTGTCCCAGGGCACGACGGCCGAGGTGCGATGTATTACCAGCGGAGAGCCAGGTCTACAGGTGAAATGGAGCAAGTACACGGAAACGATGAGTAATCGTGTCCAGCAAGTAGGGGACACGCTCAGGATCATTAATGCTCAGGTCTCCGATCGTGGAGTATACATCTGCCGGGTTACTAGCCCCACGGGCAGTTACGAGGCCAGTACCATCATCGAAGTTGAACGTAAGCTCGTAATAAAGCACCTTAAAGAAATAAAACCCGCCCCTCTGAATCTTTTATATATTAGTAATTCATATTCGGATGACAAAGCAAAAAGACGTTTAAAAATATTTGGACAAAATAAACTTTTATTCTCAGAATTGCATGAAAATGCAATCAACATCATAACTGCATCATGATTTCTTGCCAAATCGATAAGAAATTTATTTTTCTTCCAATTTTCCTTTATTATTCTTAATTCTGCAAAAGCGAATCATCTGTTTATTGCAGCTCGCGAAGCTCCAGTTTTAGAACTGTATCCGCAAGATGTACAAACGGTCATTCTCGGCGGTTCCGCTGACCTTCAGTGTCGCGCGAAGGCCGGTTTCCCGGTGCCCGAGTTGCAATGGTCCCGCCAAGACAATCGACCATTCGCTTCCAACATCGAGCAGCTCCCTGGCGGTCTTCTCAGACTGTCGAACATCACGGCGAACGACGGCGGTGCTTACATCTGTTCCGCGTCAAACGAAGTCGGCGCGACGTCGATCATCGCGCATATCGAAGTGCAGTCCATGCCTGTGATCACCATCCTTCCGAAGGATGGTATCTTGAATGTGAAACGCGGAAGTCGAGTCCGTTTGACGTGCAGCGCGAGCGGTTATCCGCAACCCAATGTAGCTTGGAGCAAACACGTAAACGGAATAACTATACAGTAAGTTAACTTCATTATCGTTATGCGTTGTTGTGGCGCTGCTACAATTATCGTACAGCCTCGTGAGGTAGTAAATTGTAGAAATTAATTTTATGTGGTAGGAATTAATGATTATCTTAATAATTAATTTTAAAAACGTAAATCTCTTTATTATTAAAATATAAATTCTGTAATGTCTGAAGCAGTAGGAAAATTGTATTACGCTATATGTAAATAAATTATGGTATTATCTGTTTAATGCCCATTTCTACCAATGCAACTTTAATCTCGGTTTAACTTATTTTATCCTTTTCTAGTTGTAAACTTTAGAAAGAGATACAAAATAAGAGTTAAACCGAGATTAAAGTTAATCCGCATTGATACAAAAATTGACATAAAAATTAAATCTGAATTACGATTTAATTTGATTCTAACAATTTTAATTATTGTTGCATAAGTCTCACATAATAATTTCATGGTATTATCGTGATTTACAGTGATACATATAGCAGAGCAGCAGCTACTCCCTTGAGTGCCGTTTACGAAATATTCTCTGTATCACTCGACGACGAAGGCTCCTACACTTGCCAAGCCACGAACACCGTAGGAATAACCGAAGAGCGTATTCAGATCCGCATCGAGGATGATGACGATGTGCCTTGCACTGGCGACAGAGGCGATATTCCATGCGACGATCAACAGCAACCACAACCTGATGTGTGTATTATAACTCTGTCACCCCGTACCTTTAATACATGATACACAATACGGACATGTTTTTAACGAAAAGTAATTTTACAGAGAGACCCGAACCAAGGGGGAGGAGTGCTGATTCCTAAAGACTACTTGAGAATTCCGAACGGCGGCAAAGTGGAGATGCGTTGTCAGGTGTTTGGACCGGATGGAGATCATATCTATCTAGATTGGAAGAGAAGCGATCATCGTTCCCTTCCAGAAGGTAGCACAGTGCACAATGGAGTATTAAGTATTCCGGTTGTTGATAGGAACGCGGCTGGAGAATACACCTGCTTGGGCTTGGATCCTGCCGGCACCGTACTCTTCCGAGCGAAATCTCATCTTGAAATTATATGTGAGTAACACAAGCTGCATTAAATTAATATGAAAATGAACTGAAAGAATTAAATTTACGAAATAAATAAATTTGAGATCGGCAACTTTTCTTCACAGCTTTCTTTTAAGAACTGCATATGCTATTAATTTCTTTGTTCGATTTTTTTCTAGCTCCGCCAAGAATCGAATTAAATCCAACGCGTCAGACAGTGGGACCTGGAGAAAATCCATCCATAATTTGCACCGCCACGGGAGACGAACCCCTGCATATTGAGTGGGAAGCTATAGGACGCCCGTTACCATATTCTGTATCGCACAGCGGCGGCAACCTACAGTTCCATGGCATTACCTATTCCGACGCCGGCAAATATGTGTGCAAAGCGACGAATCCAGCAGGAACAGCGGAAGCGGTAGCAGAAGTTTTAGTTAATGGTTGGTTGATAAGTAATTCAATTTTTTAAACCTAATACATAAAATGTTTTTCTTTTAAATAATTATATTTGAATATATAAAATATTTTTAAAAATATAAGAAAAAAATATATAACGCAATTACGTATTTTTAAAATGCTTTTCCACGTTAGACATGTTACGTATAAAAAATATAAATTTTGACACAATAAAATGCAATGTGATTTTTTAGTATTTGTATAAAACAATTTCCGCCGTGCATAATACACTATGCTTTTAATAAACATTTGAAAATTGTCGGAGAACAGCGAACTTTACAAATCGACATTTACGATTTACAGAACATCCTTACGATAGTGCAAGGATCCGCGCTGAACAAAGAGACGTGGTAACTCATGCCGGCAATTCTGTACGGTTACGTTGCGAGATGCGTGAACGCGCGACGATTCATTGGACCCGAGAGGGGCAACCCTTGCCGGCCAACGCGCGAATCGGAGAAGATTACTTAGAGCTGACGCAAGTGAAACCGGAAGACAGCGGAAGATACATCTGTCAGGTCCAGACGAGCCGCGGCGTATCCAGCGATTATATTAATTTCAACGTCTCTCGTAAGTTCCGCCGTGTTTTCGCTAAGCCCCGTCGTTTCAGCATCATTTCATAGATTTTTTGCTTTCATTCGACTGCATCTACTGAAGATCGCAGTACACACGCTAAAGGAGTGTTTCGCCTGTTGAGGAATCTTAATTTTTGCCTTTAATTCTTTCGGGATATGCCATAATTTACAATGAGAAGTGTTACTATTATTACAACGTTAATCCCGAAAGGATTAAATCCCAAACTGCTTTTTTTTACCAAATACTTTGCTATATCTGAGCGATTTTTCACCAATAGAACATTTCAGACTGGTCCATCTGAAGATTTCAACTTCTCATTTGGAACGCAACCGGTATAGAACTACCGATTCCACGTTTGTTTTAATAAGAAAGAAATAATCAGCACAAAATTACTTATATCGAAAATTTAAATAATCGCGATTAAAAATATTTTAAATCGGGTTTTCTTTTTTAGTACTAATCCAACGCATCACTCATATCACTAACAAGCGCGCGGCAGATTACTCTCAGGCGATACAAATAGCAAAAGACATCACGGATGCGTTCAAGAAGCGTCCTAAATCCTTTCAGATGTCTCTTGAACTTTTGTATCGTTTGGGCTATTAACGAGATCATATATATATATACATATATTACAAACGTGGTTCCATGAACGTTTCCACAAGTTTAGGTTTTTTTACAAGGCTCGCGTTATGATTTTGAGTAGTTAATTTGCTTGCGGATTGCATGCCAGTGTACCGATCGCAGTGCAGGCACTGGGAGTATCAATGCAGAAGCCTACAATGCATTCCGATGGAATACTTTTGCGACGGATATGTTCAGTGCAACGACGGTACTGACGAACGCTTCTGCCGCAACGCGCGCTATCGCCAATATCTTCAGCGACGACGCGGTTTGTTTTGAGATATATGTGTGTCGTGTGATGTCCCGTAGTTCTCCTACTTGTAGTGAACTGTCCTTTATATTATTGCTTACTGTACGAACCTATGAGGAGAGGATACGGATTAAGGTGGACTCTCGGCCGAAGAGCTCCGGGCTCGGATGATGTATAGACAAGCGAAATAAGATTTTAAAATGTTACCGAGTTTCTCCAGTTAGTTGTCTTTTTATAAAACATGCAAATATATATACAGTGCGGAAGAAGTGCACGCCACCCGTATCCCATCCTTGTCAGCAGCAAATACAAAATATGTGTAAATCAACATATATACACTTCAGACTTTAAGACTTTTTCAGACCATAATTCAATGCTATTTTTTTGCTAGAACTTTTATTCCAAATAGATCGCTATATAATTCTTTTGCAATCTCCAAATGTGCTAATATCACTTTAATGAGGAAAACATTTTTTCATGTACATTTTCTTCGGTCTTATTTATCTATTTACGTAACTTTTCACGACGAATTTCAAACGTAGCTCAGCTATATCGGATAAACCAATGTAATCGGATTTCGCAGTTTATTTTAGAAATCGATCGAAAATTATAGTATTTTCTTCGCAATATACACGATGACGTGCAAAACAGAATATATATTTTCCTAATTTCACGATCAATCTTAACGTATGGCCAACATGTATAATTGGATTCTAGCTGCTGCAGTGGCTTCAGTAAGCATCGAGGTGTCTCAAGATCCAATAAACATCGGCGATACGGTTGACATACATTGCACATACACTGGAACACGCAGTCCACGTTATCGTTGGACGAGACCGAATCACGTGAGCCTGCCAATAAACGCTCAAGAGTACGGCAATATCTTGAGATTAACTAATGTAGCCGTGAGCGATAGCGGACCCTACAGGTGCATGGTAGACACGCCCGAGGGTATACTCGAAAAGGACTTCAATCTGATCGTCCACGGTAATTAATAGACATATATACAACAAATAACGATAGATATGCAGCAAATATATGTATAGATAAAGTATTTACATAAAATATTACATGTATATTCATGTATATATATATATATCTCTCTTTTTTTAAAAAAATATCTATTTTTGTCAATGCTTACTCAAATTGCATACGTTTTACGTAAGTATAAAGTCGGCGAACAATTAATTTTATCGTAATAATTATTGTGGTCAAAGGATTTTATGATTTTATGGTTTTCCAGGTGGAATCCTCGATGAGCCAGCGATTGAAACCAAATTCGCGCCGTACGGGTCAAGTCTGGAAATGGATTGCCGTCTGGATCTCGATCCGCCGATACAATTCCAGTGGAACAAGCTTGGTGGACTTCTGCCGCGTGACAGCCAGACTTACGAGGTACATAAAAAATGCATACTTATCATATGTTTATGTAAAATCGGGAGGACCCCTCACATATCAGTGATAATTATATATTTTTGACAAAATATTACATGCTATTCGATAACTTGGTATTTTTCATTTTGCAGAACAAATTGAAGTTGACTAATGTAAAGGCCGAAGACGCTGGAACATACATTTGCGTCGGAAATAATGGAGAGTCGCGAGTCGAAGTGCCTACGGTGCTGGTTGTAACAGGAGTCGTGCCTAATTTTAGTCAAGCACCCGAAAGTTACATCGCTTTCCCTCCTCTACCCGACTCCTACCTTAAGTTCAACATCGAAATCTCTTTCAAACCAGAAAGTTACGACGGCATTCTGTTATACAACGACGAGTCTGGTCAAGGCAACGGCGACTTTATCATTCTATCTCTAAATAACGGATACCCGCAATTCAAGTAAATAAAAAGATCTTGATAAATACATACAAAATATGCATATGTACAAGTATTATTTCACTTGTCAGGTATCGACTTCATTTGAATTTTGATTCATTACAGAATTATATGATTAAAAAATAATTTTAAACAATTGCCTATTACATATTGGACATTAGAAATTAAGTTGTCCGTTTGCAATGTCGCTTTTTAAATTAAATATTAAAGTTTTCAAATTCAGCATGAAATTGAATGACAAGTGAACAATTTCTAAATACGAGTATTAACACGACGAATTTTTTAATAGATTCAATCTCGGTTCTGGACCAGCTATTATTCGCGCGGATAAGCCTGTTACCCTGAGCGAGTGGCATACCATCAAGATCCAACGTAATCGAAAGGAGGGTACGATGCTGGTGGACGGCGAGGGTCCTTACAAGGTGCTCGCCTTGGGTAGACGCCAAGGTCTCGATCTCAAAGAACCTCTTTACATCGGGGGAGTGCCCAGTTACAGCAGAATCAACAAGCAGGCCGAGGCGAGCACAGGTTTCGTCGGGTGCATCAGTCGACTAGTCCTCGGGGAGAAACAGGTCGATCTGATCGGCGATCAGACTGATAGCGTGGGCATCACGACTTGCGAGACCTGCGCCGAGAATCCTTGCAACAATGGTGGTGTGTGTCAGGAAGCGGCCACGAAGAACGGCTACACGTGCCTGTGCCGAGCCGGCTTCAGCGGCAAGCACTGCGACAATGTTGGGCAATCCTGTTATTCAGGTACTATATGTATAATTTAATACATTTTAATTATTTGTACATTTTGTTATAGATACAATGGTATCTATCAATTTTAATTACGATTTATTTTGTATTAATTGCAATTATTTATTAATTCTTATATCTAAAATTAATCGCATGCATAACATGTGTAGACTTCCTATTATTAACCCTAATCCCTCCAACGTTTTTTCCGCCACTTAATTCCTCCAACCATGCACTTTCGAGTCCCACGCGTTTCTCAGTATGTAGTTAGGGCTTTGAAATTTCTACCTGATGTTCCCTATAACAACTTTTTTTAGAGATGGGGGGATTATTCCATGGCTGTTGGTTTTCCGGTTTTATTGTTTTAATTTAAAGTCTTCAAGCAAGACTCATTACGGATTGAATAATTAATTAAATGGATTGAATAACGTCAGGTGCTTGCGGAGAAGGTAAATGCGTTGACAAGGAAGTCGGCTTCGATTGTTACTGCCCGATCGGGAAGACAGGTTCAAGATGCGAGCATTCGGTGAACATCTACGATCCGGCTTTCCATGATGATAGAGCTTTCATCGCTCACGAGACTCCAAAAGCTCTTAGACGGTGAGTATCGCCGCTCCGATCGAACGCACGTGCACGAACTATTTCTTAGTAAATTGCACTTAGTCGATGTCACCCGCGCACGTAATAGAATATATTTCACAGTCATAGGGATTGCATATCTCATATTATAGACTTATTTTACTTTGAGTTTTTTTAAGTAATTATTTGTACATACCTCACCTATGAAAAATGTATAAAATAAAAGAAATTAATATAGGCAACATTCTGCAAAACTATTTTTTAAATTATTGTAAAATTAGAGAGGTAGCAAGTATAATTGATAATCAATAATAATTATACAGTTAGAAATAAATTTTAATTAATAAATTTTGTACCTTTCTTAAATCTTTGAGACATGAAAAATTCTATTTAGATATAACATTGTTATAAATATAAAGATAAATATTATAAAAATGTATCTTCGCGCCTTTGACGAATAAACTAACAGACTTAACTATAATTGGAATATAGGTACTAATCTCATTGTCAAAGTGCGTATGAACATCCTCAAGCATCCTAATTACTAAAAATTATTTTCAGGGGAAGAGAAAGTTCGACCACTACACACAGTCGATCACGATTACGCAACGCACAAATTAGGAAACCACGATCAAGGCCACATCACCACAATAATTTGCACCACACAAAACATTAGCTAGACCTAGCACCAATTTTACGCACTTAGAGAATCATTACTTGTCCAATCTCCAATCACAGCAATAATAAACTTCTCTCTCCGTAGATCTAATGAATTATCATGCATAATAGCTATTTAAAATTTTCAAGACACGTTTACGCCGGAAAGATTAATCTGTTCGACTTATTTTTATGCGATTTTTCACTGCCTTTTTTTCTTTTTTTTTTTATTTGGTACGCGTAGTGACGATGGTTGTACGGGAAAAAAAAAGAATAAGCAATGAGTTCTTAACAGGTACTTTGCAACGAGCCTGCATAGTGCGTAGTTTCTTGTAATGGACGTCATGGTGCTGTAATGTTAGAACAACAGTCAATTTACGAATTAGTAATTAATATGTTTTGTACAGCTTCTTAATTAATACACTTAACGCGTCACTTTAGTCATTATTAATTATTAAAAGTAATACGTGAAGTCACTGCCAAATCAATCGCATTTAACAGTTATAGTCCCCACTCAAGCTTAGAAAAAAAAAACGTCAAAGTCGTAGCATCCACATACATGTATATGAGTTATATATGACAGCATATGTAAAATGTTTGTACTTATATATCTAAGAATCCATATATATAAATATTAAAAGAAAGAGACGTTTCACGTACGAATGATCCTTTATATACTCAGCGAACTCATGCTATACGATAATAAATATTTTTAAAGCAAGCAAACGGAAGTTAATATAATAAGTTACATACTTTTTAATTTAAGTCAATGTTTTATTCGATCTCAATGTTTATTCATCATAAACATTGAGATCGAAACATCATCACCTTGCATGTCGTAAAATGCTAAAAAGATATAAGACAAAGAGGTAAGTTTTAAGACAAAAACATTACTCATATATCTGTTTTGATTGTGTTGCTTAAACGTATGTATGTATATGTAAACCCTTTCTTTTCTATGTTCTTCTCAATCTTTTGCACGTGTCTTTCGTGTACAAGCTATAATAGATTTGATTGCCATTAAGCTCCATTAACTTCAATATTTTAGCTTTTCTTTTATAAAAAGTATAAGACAAAGAATGACGAGACATTTATACAAATATTTTACGCATAAGGAATATAAAAAGTAATAGTGTGCAAGTTGAGTTTTATAATAAAAACGAGCTAAATGAACAATTAACACGCGATACATATTGCTTAAAGTCCTTTAACAATGTGCAATAATGCCGTTTTCTTTATCTGTCCCATACCCAATTTTAGACTCAAGATAGCCATAAGTTTTAATCCTGCGGACACCGGGGACGGAATCTTGATGTATAGCTCTCACAGTGACGAAGGCCTCGGAGATTTTGCAGCACTCGTGATAAAGGACAGGCACGTCGAGTTTCGCTTCGATATCGGCTCCGGAATGACGAAGATAAGATCACCTTACGCCGTCCAACCCGGTGTGTGGACGTACGTAATGGTGAATCGAGATTTCAAGGATGCGAAATTGTCGGTGAACGGTGAGCCGTTTGTGGAAGGCAAATCACTCGGGGCTGCGAGAACCATGAATCTAAACACGCCTCTTTACATCGGAGGGGTAGATCACAGAAAAATCACGGTCAATCGGGACGTCGGTGTCGATCGCAGCTTCCGTGGATGCATAAGCGAAGTAAGCTTGTTAATTATACGAGACAGATAGCGATATACAAGATCCTGTAACTATAGCTCTTTAACTTAGCATTATTATTTAATGACAAATTTTTTGTAAAATCTAGAAGCAGTTCTCCATTAGCATAAATAAAGAAGCCTCTTTCAGTTTTATATCCAATATTATATCGTTATTTTAATGAAGTCAAAGAGAGTTAAACTGTGAAAACTTTAAAAGAAACCCTGGTAGAAAAATGTCTCAGAATTTTTTACATTATTAATCAGAATTTCTATGAAAATTTTAAGACTCAGAATTTTAAGATTTTCTCAGATTTTTTATACCAATTGAAACATTTTTCAGAAAAACTTAGACAAAATAATAATGAAATATTTCAGATTTTTCCTGCCAACACATCTTTGTAGAAATCTGAATAAATATAAGAAAATCCGCTCAATTTATCAGAAATTTTCATGTATGATAATTAAAAATATATAATAATTAATAATTCCATCGCAAGAAAGAAGGAGGAACTCAATTTAATGAGCGTTTGTTGATTTATATTACAGCTCGAAGTTTCGTCGGTCAGCGTGGACATAGTGAAGTCATCGATCGACGCGGCTAACATCGAGGACTGTTCGGAGCCTCATCCGAATCAGACGATGATCCATACCACTATCACTACTCCGGCACCCACGCAGCCGCCGACAACGTCATACGACCCCTGCGCATCGAACCCCTGCATCCATGGCCAGTGTCAAAGTCAAAACGATGACTATTCGTGCACATGCGAATATGGATACGCGGGTATAAACTGCGAGAAGATGCAGAAGCAATGCGAATTTCTCACTCCGTGTAGAAACGGTGGTTCCTGCACGGACCTCCATGAATCTTACAAATGTGATTGTCGCCTCGGTTACAACGGGCAAAATTGCGAAAAGCGTTAGTATATTATTTATATATAAACTACATACTATGCAAAAAAAATAATTTCTTAATTTTTAAAAAATACGCGTGAAAAAGAGACGAAAATTATTTCTCGTGACGTTTGTACGGACGTTTAGGCATGTTTCATAAACCGTCACTATAATAATTGAAAGATAGTTATTATAATATAATTGTTATTAAAGATATGTAATAATAATTAAAAAATATAAATTAATAAATGAAAACAATTAAACGATCTAATTATGAATAACAAGACTGTATATTTGCAGCGGCAGAGATCACATACGATGTTGCCTTTAGAGGAGATGGTTGGCTGGAACTAGACAGATCCGTCATGACGCACGAAGAGGAGCGTGAGGTTTTAGGCCTCGAGATCAGCACTAATAAGAGTCACGGATTGATCATGTGGCACGGTCAAACACCGAACGATTTAACTCCCGACGATTACATCGCTGTTGCTGTAGTAGACGGGTAAGCAATGCGCACCGCAATATAAGACGAAACTGTCCGCTGTTCTAATCTCAAGATATCGACGAATCCTTGAATATTAACATTATTTTGTGTTTTTCTTTTCTTTGTTATCCCAGGTACGTGGAGTATCAGTACAACCTGGGCTCCGGTCCCGCCGTGATTCGCGTCACTAACCAGCGCGTCAATGACGGGGAACGGCACAGGATAATCTTGAAACGTCAAGGAAGCGACGGCAGCATCGAGCTGAACGGCGACCACACCGAGAGCGGCGTCAGCGACGGGCTTCAGCAGATCCTGAACGCGAGGGGTAACGTTTACTTGGGCGGCTTACCGGACTACGCGATGACTAACGGCAGATACCAGGACGGATTCTCCGGTTGCATTTACACGCTGGAGGTGCAGGACTCAGGGGCTATTGACATCGGCGACAAGGCCATCAGGGGGGTGAACGTCTCGCCGTGCACCAGGTAAATACTGAATGAGGATCTTAAGAAGGATCTTTTCTCCAAATCCGCAATTTCTCGATACTTGTTACATTAAACCGCTTCTGCCGTCTAAAGTCGATTTCTTCTCATCGGTCTTTAGATTTTCATTAATAAATTTAGCGATTTAAATTATATTAACAAACATAAAATTTGAAAATACTTAAATCTTCACAATTTGAGCCTTACTTCGAGCCGATAATCTAATTGTAGAAAATAATTATACGCGATAATGTCTGAAGTGAAAACTAATCTCGTTGGATGTTATTTCGCATGCTGCTCAGAGTAAGATGGATACCATCTTCGCTGGTATTCACGGATGCGGATGCGGACGGATTCGATGCGTTTGTACCACCGCCGCCGGTGAACATCATTCACCCGAAACCCGCGTCTAATCTTGCCGCGTACGACATGACGAGTTACTCATTATTGATTATACTTCAAAATCTCATCGCTTTGACTAGGGATATTAAGGAACAAAGTGTACTTTTCACGCTATTATGCGTAGACGCAGTTAACGTTCTTAACGGCTTGTTAAGCTAAATGAATAGAATTATCGAGCTCACTTGTCGGAAATACACATTTCCCTTTAGAACCAAATCGTTATTCAATCGTTATCAAATCGAGATGCGAGTGTACAGTACTTTAAAGGGCGTGGTGTATTTCTGCAAGTTTGCAATATGTACAGCTAATAAATTTGTAAATTATTTAATGCTTAACACACCGACGCCGGAAGTAACACGGCGAAACTACGGTATGTCACTTTTCCATCGTTTTCCAGATTTTCTTCCGTCACAAATATCAATTTAATATACTCAACGTTCAATTATTACTATTTATGTTATACAAATTTGTTACTAAATATCTATCAATTTTATATATATTTTTATTTATTTACAGTGATCGAACTGATAGACTTCCTACACGTGGTGACTTCGGAAGATACTGAAGAGAAAACCTGCATTTGCATCTGAGGAATGTACCGCGAATTCGTATTCATTGACGAGCGGTACCGTTGATGTAGATGTTGCGTTTAAATACAAATATATACGTTAAATTTTTCATACATATCTAATATTTTGAGGAGGACACTAGAAATATAAAGGATCAAAAGCAAGTCTGTTGTCACAGCTAATCAAACGTTGTCAGAACATTGTGTTAACATAAAGATGCAACTTTTCGATTGCAGTAATTTGATTTAACGGGACATCCTGCATACACGTGCAAAAATCGAAAAGTGAAACGTATTTTTAAAAAACATGTATTCCTTTAACGGTTTATTGCGAACGACTAAGGTAACGTGTGAAAGATACGAAAGTAACTATTGCTAAACGAGCAACAAAACAATTTTATATCCATAGATATACCAGAGTCTACCTGCACTAATATATTGCTATCGATATTTTATAATTGAAATAACTATAACGTTTTATACCGCTTTATTTGTACAAAAAAAAGGTAGATACATTTAATTCGCGAATAACGAATCATTTATTTTAAAAGCGACAGAAAATTTATGCATTCTTCTCATCTAGAATTCATCATTTACTGTCAGTTGCGAATGTAAATACGGAAGGGATGTAGCGATTAAGCTAAGTTTTCTCAATTCTCACGTCTTTCCTGTTTCTCCACATTCTGTTTCCTGTAATCAAGCTTCGCGGTGTCTTATTTTTGCGAATCAGCTGGACGACTACGAGCAGCTGATACGGTGACTGATACGAGAGGAAGATGTGTTGACGATAAAATACATAGTTATAATTTTTCACTGCCACGTGCTGGTTTACTCATATTTATATGACAAGATTTGGCGTCATATGTAGGAGATACATGTTATTCACTGGCGTATGAGTGTAATCAAAGCTTTAATAAGACTTTGATCCCGTATTACCGAAAAGACAATAAATTCTCGTCACAACCAATGCCATTTCGTTGGAGAAACGATAAATACGACTTTTCTACAAACGATATTAGGTGTCGAATTTTTGCACGTTGGAAAGAAAATGCACATGCACATTTATATATTTATAATGCGGAATGCATAAGATACGGACATTACCCTCCATTGACGTTGGCTTTATTAATCCATGAAAAACAAGATTCCTTGAAGCAAAACGCATACATCAACAATCAAATAGAGGATTGATGAACTGTTGATTCTTCCGAATCCAGATTGCACTCATACCATGATGAATACTTATCGTTTATCGTATATATGTAGGTGCTTAAATGTGATTTTTAATGCGAGGAAATAACCGGCGAATAATCAAGGATCGATAAATAAATAATTGATAGTGAATGAGTAACTGGCGGCATCATCGAACGTATGTTTTTTTATTAAAAGATTTTAATCAGTCTGCGTGATATATAAACGAAGAAAGTTACGTATGAGAGAGAATAGCGGTATAGGAATAAGGATGGCATAAGGAAATTGTGTGTTGCTACATATATAAAATTTATATCAAATAGATTATGGGAAATCCGCGTATAAAGTAAACAGCAACTAGCGTTCTCTAATATTCTCTACATTCGAGACCGTATGAAAGTAAAACGTACAATTCGATAGTAATAACAATTATTCGGCCGCCAAGATGTATATCGTATATCTGCGTAAAAAAAAATTAGATTATCAGCCCAAATATCAGTTAAAGTGCAATATTTACGATAAAACAACTATTTTATTATATTTTGAAGCAATTTATTTTAATCTTCCCGAATCGCTGGATTATATTAGATTATATTAGATACTTACAGATGGAATATTTTGATATCGCACAGCATAGCTTACCGCATAATTAACCGTCAATTAAATATATTTTCTGTGTGTATCCATTTTATAAGTTTATATGAAAAAAAATAGGATATATCAGTAAAATAATTATTACGAATATACAAAAGAAATCTGTAGCCAATGCATTCTTGTGAATCTGTCTTCTCTATGCTTTCTCATGTGATTAATATTTTATTCCTTAAAGAAGTATCGTTTAATTTGCACAAACTGTTATATTTGTCAATAATCTTCATATATAATCTTCATACGTACTGCAATATGTGCGTGATCGATATTTAATATTTCGTTAATATGTTCTCTACAATATATAAGCAGATTAAATCAGCTAAAAGCGTTGCGCATAATTAAAGAAGAAATATCATCGAACGGAGATTCTACAGATTGCCTTTAAATATTATTTGAGAAATAAGATACCGAGATAATGTAATCATAGCCGCCGTGGAATTTTCTACGTTCGCTACGATTCTATCATAATAACTGTAAATGATCATGTACAGAAGAAAAACCGATGCATATACTTGTACATTATATATTGTAACACACTTTAACCGTAATAACACTCTGACATCGAATGAACGCTTTTTTGGATGTTCATGCAAGCATTAGTTATAAATACTGTAATATGTATGTATATTGCATTATATGTACAGGGTGCAATAACAAATATTCCGGTCTGAAATGCCTTCTTTACCGCAATCGCGGCGTTCGGGTGTGAATATAATGCCAGTGGGCATTCCTAATTAGAACACCTCAATTAGGAGCGATGTTTCAGGTGGTGATGGCTAATATTGCTCCACCCTGTATATAAAATCATACTGAAAGTATCTATATACCGTAATATATACATATATATGTATATATATATATAAATGTAGTCTATTGTTACATAATAATTCTTCAAAGAAAATGAGACAATAAATTATAATTTTGCTAACAAACTGTGTATTTCAACTTTTTATTTATTGTATTACGATTATTAATGAAATTTATATAATTTCCTCCATTCACGGTCCGTACTTATTCGTATCCTGCGCCGTGACATGTCATAAGTACGTTCCGAGCTCGTGTGCACCAATGAGCCTGCTTAGCCTGCCCCTTACACTTATACCAATCGAAGACAGTCGAAGAGCGGCCTTCTTCTTCTTCTTCGTGATTGAATGGTACCGGACGGAATCCACGTGCCCTAACCCCATGCGGCCTATGGAGGAAAAAAATAACAAAAATAACCTTAAACGACAGTCGTTTCTTTCAGATACCGTTGCGCTTTTACTGCTTTTGTCCCGTTTGTTATGCAGAGGCAGATCGGGCTCGCAAAGTCACAAATCACAAGTCACAACAATCAGTCTCTCGACTGAGCAAAGTTGAGTAGTCGGTGCAAGACGTTAAGAACAGTTAAGAAGAGGAAGTGTGAAAAGTGAGTTTTTCATTAAACATTAATTAATTAATATTATTTAATATAATAAAAAGTTTGAATTTGATTCTTTGTTGCTACTTTTAAAATATATATATGTTCATGACACACATCGGGGGTGTATTCAATGCTATAGCTATATCGCTCATTAATAAGTAAGCCGGTTAAATTACTCTTTATCCCCTTTATCCTCGCGATTGAAATAAAACTTGTGAAAAAAATTTAGGCATACACCTCAGAGGATTATTAAAGCTCAGACTTGTTGTAAAATTCCCCCAGAGCACCAGAATTCGGACTCATTATGCTCGAAGCTTTTTTTTTTATTTGTAAATAAAATACTTATAGTTCACTGAATACACGTCGCATGCGTTATCGAGCCTATTTGTTATTTGCTTTTTTTTAAAGATGAAGCAAAATCTAAACATTCGCATTCGTCATTCGATAAAAGATGCAATTTTTTTTATTAGTAATTAATAAAACTGCAATAACAACACATAATACTTAATTGTAATAATGATGTAATAATTGATAGCAACGATCTTTGCTTCGTTTTGTTTTGTTATTATTGTTAATATGTGTTTAATATATTAATTACTTAATTCCAGGAAAAATGTCTGAAGAAGCGGATAAGATAGTAACGCTCAGTAAGTGATGTATACAAGGTGTCCGATTCTAATCGGACGCACTTGAATTTCTCCGAAACCATGCGAGATATCGAAATCCTGTTAGGTGGAGGCGTCATCAAATAAAAGGTCAACTTTGCATGTTTTTAAAAGGCAATTTTTAATTCAAATTATGTCCCCCTTGATACTATAAAAACAGGATTTTGATATTTCGTATAGTTTCGGAGACATTTCAAATTTCAAGTGCATTGATTAAAAAATGGGACACTCTGTGTATATGTGTATGCATATATATACAGAGTGTCCCATTTTATACATATTCCATATATACATATATGTTCTCATATGAAAAATTTCTTACCGGGTAAAAGGAGGTATCTTTCAACGTATAACAAATTATGTTATAAAAAAAGGAGAGGAAATTAAAATCAAGTTGCAACAACGCCAGCAACTTAATGATCCCGAAATTTTAAAACTATTTTTGGAAGAACAACAAGTTAAATCTTTAAATAAACAAATAGAAGCTGTTAAAGAGAGAATAAAGGAAATTTCTGCAAAGCACGAGGAAGCCATAGAAAAATATGAAACGATATTACGTTCTTTAAAAACAGAATATGACGTATTAGTAACGAAATATAAGGAAGTTACTAAAAACGTAAAAGTGATGTGCCGAGTACGACCGAGAACGGCAGACGAAATAACACGAACAAAACCGTAAGTAAATATGTTTTATAGTTTCATATTTGTGAAATAGAGAAAATGTATTATTAATTTTCTCTGTTTTTAAACTCGTTTCTAATGACACTTTTCATTGCTTGTTACAGGTTGGGTGATATAATAATCACAGATTACGAAATCAAAATAAAAGCTGAAGATCCAGTAAAATATAACAAATTTACATTTAATAAAATATTTACGCCGGAGGCCTCGCAAGAAGAAGTATTCAAAGAATTATTCTCCTTAGTGCAATTAGCTCTGGAAGGATATACAAATGTTTGCGTATTTGCTTATGGCCAGGCTAGTTCTGGCAAGACGTATACCATGGAAGGAAAATATGAAACTGAAGGCATGCTACCTAGAACAGTATGTTATTATTTATATTTACAACATAATGCGCGCTATGAAATTGATAAATAGTTCCAGTTTACATTGTACATAAAAATGACAAAAAAATTTTGTTTTATCTATTTCTCTCTTTTTTCTAAGAAGATATGTATAAAAAGTAATTATTTTATATACATATACATATATGTAATTAAATTATACTTTTATATAAGTATTTAGTTGCAATTTGATCTTTTCAAATCAAAGAGAGGATCAACTATTTGTACATAATTTCAGGTACGTTATATTCTTGATAGAAAAAAGGAGCTTGAACTTAGTGGTTGGGAATACCGAGTAGAAGCAAGTTTTCTGGAAATTTATAATGAACGTATCATTGATCTTCTCAATCTCAAGCCTCAATCAAACAATAAGAAACACAAAATACGAATATTTGACAGTAGTGATCAAGATGCATATGTTAGCAATCTTCAGATTAAAAAAATACAAAGTCCAGAGGAGTTTAACGAGTATCTACGGATTGCACGTAGAAATTTAATTACGTAAGTTTATTTTAAATTTATATTATAATTAAATTTTAATAGACAATTACAAGAAGCAAAACTTTATCTTTCCGAGAAATAATTTTTTATTTTCATATAATTAAAATAATTATTCATGTATAAAATAAATATTCATATAATTAAGATGCTTAAAAAACGAGTAATAATTATAAGAAAATGTCAAACAAATTATTCTTACTTCTTTAGTAGTTTTAGTGTTAACATACATATATAGAATTAACATATATAGAATTTAATTTAGAATATACAATAATTTGCATTCCAGATCATCTAAATCTCATTTAGTAGCAAGAATACGATTAATTGGAACACACTCTGCGAAACAAGAAGTGTTAGTAGGAAATCTAAACTTTGTAGATTTGGCTGGATCGATTAAAATAAAAGCCGAAGATAAGTTGAACAAGATTGAAATGACAGAAGTAATAAATATTAACAAATCTTTAGCCAGTCTTAGCAATGTAATTTTAGCGCTTCTAAAAAAACAAAAACATATTCCTTATAGAAATTCTAAATTGACACATGTACTTATGCCTACTTTGAGACGCAATTCGAAAATTTTGATGGTATTAAATATATCTCCACTATGCGAAAGTTACAATGAAACATTAAAATCGCTGAAATTCGTTAGTAACGCCACTAATTGCTGAAAAATTTTGCAGAATACGACTAACTGAATTTGGACGTGTTAAGTCTGATTATAAAAGTAGTGTCACGTTATATTTTTTAAAATGTTTTATTTTTATATGATTATAATGTCCTTAATTATCTGATTCTTTTTCTTTTATTCTGTTTAAAATCTTACCCTTTTCGTATAAATCACTTATCAATATTTTTATTTCTTTATCGGTTGATTTTTTTTCTTTTAATGTTCTATCACGATCAAGACTTGCCAAATAGTTCAGAAGTTTACTTACATTTGATTTGACATAATTATTTTATAATTTATATGCGTTTTATTCGCTACTTCCTTCAATTCCTTGGAAATTTTATCAGGAAATGTTTTTAATGTTTCTTCGAACTTGCTGAATACCACTGTCTTGCTCATTTTGTATAACAGCTGTTTGTTTATGCATATCTAACCGTTTTACGTAATTCATTATACATTATTCATAATACAATAAGATCATTTATTACTATTATATTATTAGATATAAGTAAAATTTTAAAAACAATAGATAGGTATATAATTTAAGTTGTATTAAACTGATGTATTATTAATTCATAAATTACATATGTATATAACATTTTTCGAAAGTTTTCTCACAATTTATATTGTTATTAGGCCTGCCTCCGGACATTTAAACTGATATTTTTGCATGTTATGTAAAAGTAAAAACTTAAATTTTGAAAATACTATTTTGTATCTCTTTAATAATATTTAACTTTCAAACGTGTATATACATGAAATAAAGATGATATTCAGATATCAATATATTTTGTTTGAAATTCGAATCCTCAAAAGTCTCCTTATTTTAGAATCTTAATTTGTATAGTTGCAATCTTATGACATGAGAAGCATAATCTTATTGTCGACTTGCTCATAATTTCACATTTTTTTATATCAATATTCCGATCATAAATAAAAGAATTAATTATAATTTTATTATATTGTACGTACGTCGTCATTATAAAGCGATTCTTTACATAACTATTATAAATAAAAAGAGAAACTATAGCATTTTTTGATAAATATTTAAATAATTTCATTATTACGTAACTTGTATAAATGTTTTTTAGTTATATAAATGTCAATTCAAATTTATTTTAATTTAAGGGACGATATTTCTCTAACGGGAATTTGCAGGAAATATGTAAGGGTAAGAAGAATATTAGTATATATAAAAATTATTTACATAACTTTACAAAACTCACATTATTTTATTACTATTATTTTATTATATACTAGCTTTATATACATACATTGGAATTGTTAAGTAACAACTTGTGTATCAAACCTGAGTTGTCAATGAATAAAAACATTTTACGACTAGACAAGTAAATGTGTAAATTGGCATGAAGTATACACATAATATGTATATGCATAATTAGTAAAATTACATATCACAAATAATTAAAATTATTTAAATAATAAAAACAAAATTGGGTTAATGGTAATTAATATTTTCAAAATTACGTACATATATGTAAAAAAATTTCTAAATTTAGATGATTATCTAGTCATTTTTTACAAACGTACATGTTTCCACTTGTTTCGTTCCATCAGGACAAACTTTTTACAAAATACGACTATACCATTGTAGCGTGCTATGAATTAATCTTATATCCAGAAATGAATGGAAGCCCAGTACCTACTTTCTCTTGATATTCAACATAGTCTTCGCCGAAGAAAATTAATAAATTTATTTCTTCAATCCGAATACGATTATGAAAGAAGTTCCACGATATCAATGTGTATGCAAAGAGGCATAGCGGATTTTGAAGTATTAACTGCAATAAGAATTTGTGAAATGTTAATTAACAATGTGATAAAAATGCAGAATCAAATGCTTGATCGTAAAAAAAAATCACAATATTTCACCTGCGTTCCTATCGACCAGTAAAACCATCCTACGTAACTAGGATGCCTGCAAACATTATATACACCGTGTGTAACGAGTTCGTGGTTGTCACTCTTCTCAGTTTGCACGATATGATTAAAATTGTGTTTTGCAGTGCACATTGCCAGTTTTCTTAGAACTTCGCCAAAAATGCACAGTATTAGACCAAAATAGGATACAGCGGAAGGCATTTTCATTCCAGGAAAGTAATGTCTCTCTATGAGGAACTCTATCCAACTGAGACCAGCTGCTACCCCATACATTATGCTATGATTGAGGATGAAACTGTCGATTGACAATGTAGCTGGATTTGACCATGCTATAGCCAGAAATTCCGAATAATGGAAACTCGCTAATACTATCATATAAATGCCAAGTATCTGCCACGATTGTGGGGCATTGATCGTTACTATGATACCAATTCCAAATAGATATCCAAGAAACAACGCTCTGATTGCTACCTATGAAAAAGAAGGAAATATTATCAGCTTATGCTTTATAGTTATACATAAGATATAACATAATATGATAGTAAGACTTACTTGATAAGCAAAACCACGAAATGCCAGCAACGCGAGTACATTTATGAGAACGTACTGTACCGCGTGTAGAAGCCAAATATTTGTAAAATATGTTACATAAATATTGAATCCTAACCTAAACTGCAGTTCGGGAAAAAGTGAGATTGAACACGCTGCGATAAAACAGAATAAACTGAGAACTCCATCGCGACACAGCATTTTCGATGAACTTTCCCTCACTGTTGTTGAACTGATAAGAGATAGTCAGAATAAATTTCACACATATCCGACCAAAGCGACTAATTTTTAATTATCCAATTGTTACTTGTAGCAATTTACGACTCGAATATTTCTCTTCATGACAAAAGTCTCAATTTTGTGCGCTTCATTGACAGTTCTAAGCAAAAGTCAATCAAATGTTATTGAATCAGAGACTGCCAGAGACTAGACCTGACTAGACCCCTCAGATCCCTAACCTAACCCTTGCGACCACACCGCCGCGCCACGCCGCCGATAAGTTATCATCCACCGATTCCGCCGCCGCCGAAATTTCGCGAGCTCAAAAATTGAAATTTTCGCTGAAAGGTAAATTAGTTGGGCTAGCACCCTATCGCTTTCTCTTTCTTTCTATCTCCTTCTTTGTCGCTTTTCTGTCTCTTTCTCTTTTTGTTTCTCTCGTTTTTGACAAAACTGGCGGAGCAATCAAAACTGGTTGTCTTATGGTCAGACTTTAATTCAAGGGTCTGTATCTACAATCATACTGGAATGAACACTTGTAAACGAGGTGAAAATGCGAGGCGAAAAATGAATAAATTTATTAGATTTTGACCAATTAAATCATAGATAAGGGAAAGGTACCAATACCCGAACATGTACCTATTATATCCGAACACCTTTATTATTTATAAGTATAACGCGAATTAAAATCAAAGATAAAAGTATTTTTTCTTGTAGTTTGAAACTTCAGTTATAATATCCAAACGTTTATTTTCATAAATTTATATTTTTTTAAAGGTATCCACACAGACACAGATACGTGTTCAGGTATTGGTACATTTCTTATGCTTAAGTGTTCGGGTATTGGTTCTCACCATGAGATTCTCAATTCTCAATTCCCAATTCTCAATTTTCAATTCCCAATTCTGAATTCCCAATTCCCAATTCCCAATTCTCAATTCTCATTTCTCAATTCCCAATTCTCAATTCCCAATTCCCAATTCCCAATTCCCAATTCCCAATTCCCAATTCCCAATTTTCAATTCTCAATTCCCAATTCCCAATTTTCAATTCCCAATTCTCAATTCCCAATTCCCAATTCTCAATTTCCAATTCCCAATTCTCAATTTCCAATTCTCAATTCCCAATTCCCAATTCTCAATTCCCAATTCTCAATTCTCAATTCTCAATTCTCTAAATTGATTTAAAATAAAAATATCTGATTGGTGGGTTCAGGGAAAAACTCCAGGCATCGGGGGCTGTGAGTGGCTGTGGTCAATCGCTGTGGTCAAACGGGACACTCCCTTCTGCTTACCAGCGCGAGTTCTGAGTTCTGATTGGATTCTGCTTTTCTGCTTTCTGCTATTCTGCCAAGGCAGCCAAGGTGTGATTTCCGAAGAGCGTGCAATGGTTCGTCAGGTTCGTGGTTCTCGAAGGCAGCCTTGCTGACAGTTGCTGAACGCCGAAGTTAGCAATATGGAGTATGGACGTTTGTTGGAATTGAGTTGAATGTGCCTTGAGAATAATTTTAGTGATATTACATTTATATGTAATATACATATATATTATGTACAACGAATAATTTTACAATACACAATTGTGATCTGATAAATTTGTGAAATGGCAACAACGGAGAGCATCAAATATATTTACCACTTGCCCTTTGTTGAACGATCAGAATTTTGCAAAATTATGAACCAAAATGATAAGTGGGAGGAGCTGGCTGGTATGTCTCATCAGGAAATCCCCTTGGAAATACCCTTGATAAATATACCCTTGTCATATACTAACCTATTTGTTCATTACTAATTTATTCACTTCAATCATCTGCTTTGTGATTTTACATTAGATATTGTATTTATCTCTTAATGTTGCACCAGTTTTGCTTAACAATAGCAACCAACTGGATATGCAATAACTATTTATATGTGTTAAATGTTATGTATTATCTGTAATTACATTTTTTTATATTAATGTAACATTGGCAGGTACCTGGATGAAATATGATGTCTTAACGATACAAAGTTTAAGAAAGGAGAAAAATCCCACGGATGAGCTCTTGACACTATGGGGCCATTATAATCACACAACAGCAGAACTATTTGTGTTATTATCCAGAATGCAACACTATCAGTCAATGGTACCATTATTACCTTTCGTTGATCAGAAATTTCATCGGCTTTTGTACAACGGGGAAGGCAATTTGCAGAACATGCCGCGTAAGCAGTTGGTCAACAAGAACACTAAAGATTTGAAGATTGGCACACAGAATTTTAATCAACGCGTACTGCCGCAGCAAAGTGTTAATAAAATTTTAAATCAGCCAACGGCGCAATTGGGTATTAGCCCGAGCAACTCCAATAATTTGTTAGTAGCTTCACCAGCAGCTGCTGCTGTTTTCTCTCCGCAGAATATTGGCAGTAATGAGAAAAAGATTAACGAATCGCCACTGCCAAGAACAGAAACTACTTTGCCACACGCAAGTTATAGTGAACTAGCTATTGCCACAGATGGATGGAATCAGCACAACATATTGGGAAGAGGTGGTTTTGGAACAGTATACAGAGGTATATTATTTCATTTATTGACATGTAGATTGTCAAAAATAGATTATCAGATTGAGAACATCTGATTTATAAAAGATTCTTTATTTATTAAGTCACATTTATATACGTTACAGGCATCTGGAAAAATACTGATGTTGCAATAAAAAAAATCCGACAAAAGGGATCCGATTCGGATGAAAGTTACATATTGCAGCTGCAGCAATCATTGAAAGAAATTAAGATTTTGAATTCTCGTACCCATGAAAATATCTTGCCTTTATATGCATACAGTCTCGGCGGCGAAGCACCGTGCTTGGTTTATCAGCTGATGAAGAATGGGTCTTTGGAAGATAGGCTGCTATTAAGACAAAAGACTAAACCGTTAAAGTGGATGCAAAGACATGAAATTGCTAAAGGTACAGCACGCGGATTGCAATACTTGCACACCATCGGGGAAAAACCATTGATCCATGGTGATATTAAAAGCGCAAATATTTTGTTGGATAAAAATTTTGAGCCTAGGATTGGTGATTTTGGCTTGGCGCGGGAAGGTCCTGAAAGAGACAGTATGAAGGTAAGTAATTATTAATAAGTAAGTAAAAAATAAATAAAAATTTAACGTGAATGCTTTTTTTATGCTCAAGTTGCTAGAAAACTACAAGATTTTTTCTTATATTTTATGATTATTTTAAAAGATTAAAACACTAAATGTGAAAATACATTTTACGGTATTACAATGGGCAATTGTTATGAAAAATTGTTGAAAGTAACTATTAATAATTATTAGATCAGCAGAATTCATGGAACTAGACCCTACCTGCCAGAAGAATTTTTACGTGACAAAAAATTGTCCACAAAAATAGACACTTATAGTTACGGCATAGTCTTATTCGAAATAGCAACTGGTCTTCGAGCTTATGACGATTCACGGCCCGAAAAATTGTTAGGAGATTTAATTGAAGCTTGGAAAGACGAAGACATTTCCTTATTGATGGACAAGAAAGGTGGTGAAGAGAACAAACAGGTTTATGGTAATTTAATATCCATAGGAAAATGGTGTTCTAAGAGATCGGCGCAAGATCGACCCGAAATGGAAATTGTATTTCAAATATTGAACGGTTTATGAAATTCATAATCATTACATATATATTTTTAAGACGAATATACTTATTTTATTTGCACATATAATGATGAGCATATTGTGATAAAAAGTGGATTTTATATACATACATACATACATATAGTCATATAGTGGATAACATATTGTAAATATATTGTTGTTATAAAACAATTATATTTCTTTATTATATATGTATATCATATATGTATATTATATGTTATATGTTAATCGGTGTTATATAATGACATTTTAATTTTATAAAATTGTATAAAAGGTTATAAATACTATACACTCATCTTATTATATTTTTATTCACTTAGAACATTCAAATAAATGGACTTATAATAATGGACTACTAACAACGTATAAATTGCCACATATTTGGTACAAAAAGTAAAATATTTTTATCATGCTTTACTTTTCTCGACTAACTTCGTAATATTTTATCGCTTATTGTAAAAGTGTACGTTAATACATCATTTTATATATGCAAAAAACAGTACGAATAAATTAACTTAGCATTACAGTATAAAAAGATTACGCAATAACATTCTTTTTTTAGCGGTTCACAGACTTAGCAGAAATATATAAAAAACTAAAACCACATACCCACACACATTCAAACCTACTATATTATTTTGTCATCATCGATTACTTATTTATAATATCAATTTCATATCAAACAGACTACAGAAAAGGAATATATTTTCTCATCTGAATAAATCAAAATTAAATTTATTTACGATCTCATATGTCCTACAAGATTAAAGACAACAATCAATTCTCTGCTTTTTCGTAAAGTTTTTTCTTGTTTAATCCAGTATCTGAAATTAATTATAAAACAATTAGTCAATTTTTTGTTACGTTTATAATTTGCACAACTGTCGTTCTATACTAAAAATAATAATAATATATCTTAGTAATATGAAACATTTCACGTGACGATAAATTAAATATGTTAACTGAAGGGTACATACTAAGTCATAAAAATTAAAAAATTGTATTAATTTAATATTCCTACATACCATCATTTACAATGCTATTATGTCATAATTACAACTTATATTTCTCACTTTAATTACACAATTAACATAGATGCATTTATCATTTGAACAATTCTTTAGCTGAGTATATTATAATAATTAACTAAAGATATACACGATAAAAACATCCGAAAGCTTATCTAAATCTTTTCCGTGTTTGAAACTTACAGTTTAAATACTTGGATCGAGATATATAATATATATCGTAAATATGGTCAACATATCATCCGTTTATATGTACATTTTATTGTGCATTGCCTAAATTTCCTTCGCGCTATAATGATGATCTCGTGCAGTGTTCCGCCATTGTGTGATGTTGCGGGTAAAAAAATCATCCTGAGGAGAATAAGGCGATTCCCATCGATTCGCTTCATTTCAAGATTGCTGGCAGTGGACCGCGCACCGGTGATACATATAAGTGTTCATAAAAAAGATCGCATCTCTTCCGTACTTCCACACTGATGCGCGAACATTCACTACGGCATCTAATTGTCTATCAAACAATCTGTCTTCGACGTGATTCTCTTGATCGTCGGTAAAATATTGATTGAGGTATATTGGCCATTACATAAGGGTATCCTCAAATCGGGATTACTCCTGTCCATTTCCTGCTCCTGTTGCTGTTGGTGATTGAGTATCCATACAATGGATATCAACGATAACACCGACGTCGTCACCCCGATAATACCGAGCATATACATCAACACCGTCTGTGCGATCGGTAATATTCGGAGTATTAACTTCAATAAAATCGTCAGATAAGTCGGCAGCGACAGAATGTACTGCAAAGAAGAGATTTCTGTTATCGGAAGCTGTCAATTATGAGCATGAGAAAAATGTTTAAAACGTACGTATTTAAAAAATGCAGAACTTTTATATAAATCTTATGCAGTTTAAGAAAAACAATTTTTTTAAACGAATCGATAGAAAAATTCCATTTAATATAACATAGAATAAAACAAGAACTATCAAGTGCAACTAGAAAAAAATTTACATTTGGATATTACTAATAACTTCATAATTATTTCGCATTATTAATCCGTGTATTTAAAGTTGAGTATATTTTTTTACGTGAAAACATCAATGATAACGTTGCACCGCAAGTCGCGGCTAGTTATAGGTACAATAAAAGAAACAGATTGGGGAGAAAGTGGAGAGAGAGATACATATAGCATAGCTTTCACACAAGGAGATCTTTGTACGCTAGTTGCAGAGCTGCTGATTACTCACCAAATCGCTCCAAAATAAGGGTATCGCGAGGTCATCGAATACCGCAAGTTTCGAATTGTAGCGTGAGCGTTGCATTATCAGATTTGACTGCACCCTAGAGCGAAAGGATATGGGCACACCGATCGTCTGAAAAAATGCGAAAATAAGATTAGCTCGCGCTCAAGTATATGTACAAACGTTAGAAAATCGGAGAACGTCAGAATTTCTCTTTTTGCTCACGAGTGATTTCATTTCACTTCAAGAAAATAATTATTTAATCGTATTTTGGATAATAATTAAAATTTTTTTTTTACTTTTAAAAATACTTTTCGCTATAATTTACTCTGAAAACCTTATTGATCACGCTATGCTTTATTTTGTGAAAAAGCTTTCAATACTATGTAAAATTTGATATATATTAGCGTAGATTAATTAGAAAATCTAAGTTTCTTATAAACCTTGTGTCCACGATGCTAGAAATCGCTCCGAGATCTCGGACGGAGAAAGAATTAACCAATCGCATTGGTCAATTGCCGAATTATTTAAATAAGATTGGTCAATTTTTTCTCGGTCCGAGATCTCGGAGCGATTTCTAGTATCGTGGATACAAGGCTTAGAGAAATTCTCGATATATATCGACGGTTGCGTTTTCATGTCATCATTACATAGACGTTAGATAAGATCGAAATGGCAATGGATAATGGACCACTTTCAAACGTGTTCTTCGTACGCAATTCGGAGAAATTCTGTGGCGATTGAATAATCCATACGTAAGACTTATCTAATCCCAATTATACAAGAATGTAAGTAGCAGAAAATGTAAGTAATTGGTGAGTACTACATGTAAGTTTATCTACTGCAACTATATATATATATATATGATCTTCAATATTTGCCGCTGGTCAATAAACTCGTGCGAATTTTTCTCCAGCAACGTTTTTCTTGAAAAGAATGATTTTCACGATACATCGTTAAAAAATTAATGCAAAATTATGTTCTCAAACGTTTTGCAACTACTTTGAATTTTTAATATTATTTACTTGCTGCAGAATTGCGTAAGACCCATGCTTCTCAGGATCAGGCTTAAGACCCTCGATATTTTCCAGCAAACTCGGGTCGGCACCGAGGAAATGTGGGAGCGATACCGCCACCGGGATATCTAAACCAGGGAAATGAATTATTTATTAAGCTTGGCAATGGCGTTCGGATCTGTTTGAGGGATCGCGCGTATCTTCACGGCTATTGACATTGTGCGACAAAGCTATAATAATTTACCGCTGACTCAAGGCAAATGACCTGCAGTATGTAAGGCCACGACTCGCTGAGCGAGTTATAGCAATTACGCAATGGAACTGTACATAGAGCGAAACGACGATTAGAGTTACAACTTCATAAGCGATGCTTTATCATAGTAAAACGATGTATAATTCGTATCTTATCAGTATGAATTACACAAAGATATTAAATCATTAATGTAGAGCCTATTTGCGTCAAAGTTGCGACCTACATAGACCATTAATTGGACCTACGAAATATTTCTTAATTATGTTGCTCAAACTCTTAAGAGTTTGTCAGGTCGCCGAATATTAATCTTATGTCAAAGTTCATAAATTCGTAATGACGGAGCCAATATGAAAAGTGAAAATTCGACCATTTTTAATTTTAATATCCGCCATATCGGCTCCGTCATTTTAAATTTATCAACTTTGACATCAGAGATTGGTGTTCAGAGACCTGAAAAATTCTTAAGTTTAAATAACATGATTAAAGAATATCTTATAGATCCTTAATGGTCGCAACTTTGATCCAATAAACTTTAATCATCAATATCTTTTTAATCGACACAATAAATTCCTTTTAAAAGCTGAAAGGCCTAATAACATAGTTAATTTTGATTGCAATAAAACTTTTCCAATACGTCATATATCATAGTCGTAATATGCCAAAATGTACTAAAATAGTCCTTTTTGTAACTTTAACCGCAAATTTCTCAAAATTGTGACGTGATAGAACATTTTGACAAACGGGATCGTATTCAGCGTCCAAAAAGCTGTGAGAAACGATTATTCTCGTTCTCGTGCTTTTTTTTTTGTTGAACAGTGTAATCTATATTACGTTATTTCAACGCAATTTGATGAAATTATGATTTAGAAGAGAAATACTGGAGAAAAAGAAAGAAAAGAATCTCGTAAGGATGCGTAAAGCATTTCAAATTTGCCATCTTTGGCTTAGCTTGACAGTCTATAACGTACTGTAGTAGCACGGTGTTACGTCAGACAATCCTTTCTTCAGACACGTTTTCATTTTACGGCAATAGCATTCGTTATCTGGGTTCTGATCGGGCGGATCAGCGAAATCGTCCCTGAGGGTATAGAGATATCCTGGTAGGCCGTTATCCGCCCAAACTTCTTTTCTAAATTGAATCGGTAGCGGACGACAAAACGCTTTTCTGTAGACTCTAAAAGTGGCACGCTTGTCCATGTGCGATGGGTACACGATACCTTCCGTGGCGCCTCGAAGCCTATTACAAATTGTATTCCTAAAAGGAAAAACAAATATTATTTAGGTTTCTATTAAATTCATAAAAATAATATAAACATTAAATAACAGTTTTAATTTTATAGAAATAACAGGAACATTAAATAACAGTTTTATTTCATATATTTTAATCCCGATACCGATTGATCAATATATAAATCTTAATACAGAGATTAACGTGATTCAAACGTATAAAATAAACTATATTTAATCGGAAATCTTAATCTATTATCTATTTTTTTTTAATCGCTTCTTAATTCTTTGTACAATTCCTTCAATCTTTACAAAATCGATCGTAATATAACTAATATATTTACACTGATTGTGAGATTAAACATCTAATCGTTATATCTTCTTTGTAAACAAAACAATCTTCTTTGTAACTTTATAAATAAGTAATTTTTTCTATATATCGAGACAAGTTGTAAAAAAACTTTTTCCCGATCATTAATGTAAAACATATAATATTATTTATGTATCGGAATTAAACTAACGACACTAACGTCATCGTTCACATTGCTGAGATTTGTTTGTAAAAAAATTAGAAATAAATTTGTTATTTTGACGAATTGAAGAATATTGGGAAATCATCGAGGAAAAAATTGCGACATCGCGAAAATACGCGGTAGAGTATTTTATCGGAATGCGCCGGCATTTCTAACACTTCTCGGAACAATATATATTCAGCTTCCGCGGTGTTATTTGCGTTTGCGTCAGTAGTTTACGCTCTCAAAGGTGTTTTAATTTACCACGTTTGTTTGATCTTTAACAAAAGCATCCGCAGAATTTTATGATACTCTTAAAATGTCACTTAGCATCTTTCGACAGAATAAAAAAAAAAAAAAAAACAACAACGTTGCTTCGTACTCTATCTTCGTCGTGTATAACTCAGGAACTGCCGATTATAGTAAAGAATGACGGATAATTTTTTATACTCGAATACGATGAAACGTTTCAATAAAGCCTGTCGTTTGTTTTCGTCGTCTGTCAGTATACGAACATCAAAACCACTTACTCTTTTCGCGTCTCATTGCCTTCCGTTTCGACGTATCCCCATTGCGACATTCCGGGGCTGCCGTTGTACAAATCGATGCTGAGATAACGCCCTTTCTCTTCCATCATGTTAGCCTTCTTTTCAATAAACATCGTCACGGTGTTCTCACCCTCGTCGTACATCTATCAATAATACAGATATAAGTTTCATTAAATTTATACTAAAATTTGTTTCAGTTTTTTTTTATTATTGAAAGCTTTTCAAACACATTGTTCCCTTCATAAATGACACGGTCTACCTATCTGTTCAATTATTGCGTAAAAAGTTGTTTATTTAATTCTGCATAAACATTACAATGTTTAAGTAAATCTAAATATTTGCGAAATGTTTATACACGCATTTCCATAAAATCAGTATACTAAAACTAAAGATAAAATATATATACATTAATTTTTTCGGAACTGACAGGTCGTTAAGGTTTTGTAGATTAAATTTATGGAATCCAGTAGCAGTAGATTGCGCAATTATGATAACGACATAACTTTTAAGCAATTAGTAAATAATTCACATTTTTTATCGCTTTTACGAATTTTGTTTTTTTCTTTCTTCTTTTGGTGCCAGCATAATTGATGAATCAATTATTTAGTTGTACATTAATATATGCATGAAGAATAATTAATATATATGGATTAAGAATAATTTATCAGAATAATTTGTTGGTTTTACGATTGTAAAATATATAATTTTTCATCACATTAAAGTAATAAATTTGCAAGATTTATTCCAAAGCTGATAAAATATAAAACAATGAAACACACGCATAAATGAGATTCGCTAAAATATTGAAATACAACAGTGGAGGGTTTGACACACGCATGAGAATAGCCAGTGAATAAAATTTCAAAATGCTAAAACGATTTATCGTTATACTAAATTTACGATTATTCATTTATCAGAGCACAAAGCAAGATTTTATAAGAAAAATTTATTATTTTTAATGTGTTGTTATTAATATTATTATGATATATGTGTTTTGCAAAGTGCAATCAATTAAAAATTTGCATAACATGTTGCTCAAATTCTCCGATATAAATTCTGTTTTAAATATCACACACACACATACGTGATTTGATTTCCTATTTTTTTTACGCACTCCCAAATAAGCAACAATCTTGTTAAATGTTGAACGCGCAATTTGAATTATTAATGCGATGAGGAAAAAGATATACGTGCGGAAATCATGCGTATCCCTTGGGACCATACAGTGCTTAAAGTCGTTAACACTAACCTCGTGAACCCTGAAACGAGCGTGTGTAAATAGTGAAAGGATCAGCGGCTCGTAATTGCGAAAAGCGACGGCAATTCAAGACACACGGGTCCGCGACACTGTTCCATTTTGCTTTCGCGCGTATACTGCCGGCGCTTAATCGCGATCGGGGTGCCATATAGATTATCAAATAACACTATCTGTTACACGTAATCTACAAGCGAAACGTGATAGGAATAAGGAGGCAAAATTCAAAACCTCTTTACTATAATTCCTATATATTTTTTATATATTTCTTATATATTTTTATATATTCTTTACTATAATCGGCATAATATTATGTTAATAATATATGCCAAGAAAGGAAGCGATAAATGGAAAAATATATTATAGAATTGCCAAATTTGGGTAATGTTAAGAAAATTAGAGTGATGAAAATAGGCAGAGATTGAAATTATTTAAATATAATTATATAAAATATGATTGCAATTATGTAATTAAAATATTTTCTGCAATGCCTGTTTTGAAATTACTCGCTAATTTATATAAAACGATCATCCTGTATGTGCGACTTAACTTATAAATATAAATTTACACAAAAAAAAAAGAAAAAAGAGGAAGAGTGAAGGGGAGGGAGGGAGAGAAAGAGAATTAGATAGCCAGTGTTACTAATAGTTAATCGTGCATAGAAAATGCGTGCGCTTGAGTGAATTTGCGTACGTGGATTTCAGGCAGGATATGTGGAAATTTATTTTCTTGTTACGAGCGAAATTTCGGTTGCTTTCGGATATAATTCCACCCAGAATTTCTTCAGGCACTGGAAAACAGAAAATGGCTCTGAAATATCACGGTGACGTTATTGACGCGAAGGTCAAGTTGTGCACTCTGAGAAACCGGTTTAATTCTTTTTGTGCCAAAACCTGAGTGTTCTCTTCCAATCTTTGACAATACGCAGCGTAATTGTAGGATGATCTTTAATCCGAACCGACCGGATGACGCAATCGCCGACGATTGAAATTCTTCATTGAACGTTTTTATTATTCAACATTATCGTTCTATGCGACATGCGACGAAATAAATCGTTGTAATAATGTTGTAAGTAGACGTATTTTTCCATTCAAAGGTCAGATATAATGACGAATGGTTGCTGACACGTTTTGCACAAGATCGCGCGTTGCATGTCCGACTGCAGAAATGCATGTGGATTTCAACCAGTTTGTCCACAATTTAGTAATTACGAATGAGCACTGGCGTTTGTATATGACTTATTAAAAACCTTCCCCTAACACCCCTTCCCCTTTCCCTTGGATTTCACCCTGCGCCGCTGACACCTTCGGTCAATTTCAGCGGTACGTTTTTCAGCCGCTTCGTCAGCCGTACCGCTCGAGCTCGATGAAAGCAAAGCACACCGGCGAAGCTGTATAACTTCTGCGTCCGGTTCCGCCGAAGTGCGCCACGTTTTTATATACCTAATGATTAAATTCTATCGATAAGAACTAGGCCGCAATAAATTCATCGATTGACCAATAATGCACTCCAAACTGGTTAAATGATAAACTGTAAAGCGGTTTTTTTGTCGCCGCCGGATAAATACACGCCGAAGCGCATTCTCCTTCTGGATTTCTAGACTTCCTAACGCTTGGGAAATACGGATAATTGATGACCGAAGAGATTTAATAATATGGCAAAAGTCAACTTTATACATATTGCTGGAAATAAATTTGAATAGATTCAGTAGATATAAAAAAAGTTTTGAAGAGTCATTGCTTGATGTTATAAATGAGTAAGTAATAATTTCCCACAATTTATGTCATACAGAATACAGGAGACGGTTTAATTCAACCCGACTTGCTATTTATTAATATAATACTCAAACATACAACGTTTCGACTATTATGGTTTGCTAATGACCGCAAACTTCTTTATCAAGTGTAAACTAAATATATCAAATTTAAAACGTGGCTATTCTACGAAACATCTTAATAAAACTGATAATAAAACGAAAATTATTTAAATTACATGTTGCGTAATTTAAAATATTTTCTTTTTATTATCAGCATTTCTAATTAAGATATTTCGTAGAATAGCCACATTTTATGACTTAGTTTACACTTGATAAGGACCACAAACTATGGTCGTTATGTGTTTAAGTATTATATATTTTAAATGGCTAGTTGGGTCGAATTAAACCGTCTCCTGTGTTAATTATTACTGGCAAAGAAAAAAATTATCTCTAGTTTCATATAGAATATATCAAATGTATTAAATGTTCCTACAAATCTTATTATCTCATTCACACACATACACACACACACATATAAGATAACAAAGAGAAAATTGAAGATAATGCTTTTGTTCGCGAATATACCTATCTCGTTAATGATGAATATTTTATCTCTTTTTTTCCTATTGCAACGTACTTTGCAATAAGTCTATGATTTTGCGTCATAGGTACAAATATATATCTATGTTAAATTATCTAATTTACAAGATTAAGCTGGATCATTAAGCAATTGGCGATTAATCTGATAAATGTGTTTTTAAATAATGTAAAATTATTTTTTAATATTATCCATGCATTTCAGTGGATGATTCCTTGAGATATAAGAGATGTAATATTTACTCACCCTATCCAAGAGACCGAATTTTTGGAAGTTGATAAAATTCGGCACGATTCCACTGGCCAATTTTACCATTGAATCCTCGTAGCCCCATAGATAATCGTACACCGAAATATTGAGGATCGATTTCACATTCATTATATTAGCCAGTTGTACAAAGGGATAGTTCACCATAAATCCGGCATTACTCAAAGCGGATGTGGCGCCCTGCGTATCAGAGTATTTTTTGCGTAAATATCTTACAAAATTATTCGAAGTAATCCTAAATATTAAATTAAATTAATCACAAAATTCAGAGTAAATGTAATTTCTTTCAATAAAAATAATATACGAAGCTTGAAGGCTCAGAATTGCATTTTATCTTATATATTTTATATTCTATTTTATCACTGCGCTAACGAAGTAACAGAACAACTTCTTGCTTTACGTTTAGATCACATTCTTTTTGTGTCATTTGTAACAAAGTAAGTCTTAGAAATAATGATAAGAAGAATATCGACAATAATTGGAATTAATATATAGATAAAATATGGAATTATGCATGAGTTGTTTTTCTGATAAAGATTGTTTAACAGATTCAATGAATAATCTATTAACATAAGGTCATAAAGTAATGCCAAGAACTGCGTCTAGATAGAAATTGATTATGTGTGTCTGTAAAAAACAAAATGGGTATTATCAATCTTGTTTGCAAAGATTGAGTACAGACATTTGACTTTATTATCGATTAAAGCTTTTACGTTATCGATTTAACTACAAATAAAATTATTATTTCAAGAGACACGGTAGTGTCTCGTGCCATCAAGTACACGCGCAACGCGAGACCGCCGTATATATCAATAACGCAAGTTAAAATATTACATAAAAATGTCAATATTCTGAAATCGTTAAAAAGTACAAATATTAATAACAATTATATATTTAATAACAATTATATGGATTAAATTTTTTCGACAAAAACAAATATTTAAACAAAAGGACATGCTTTTTCTGCATGCCTTGCTTTAAAATAGATAATTTTGCTTTCGTTATTATTTTTTTACCACAAATATATACTTTAATTTCATTCATATAAATAAACAAACTCGTGTTAACAAAAAATGCTTTAAAAATAGAACATTCAAGGTGAACGTTTCAAATGAGGAATATTCCATGACAAAAAGTAACGTAGCAAACATATAAGCTTTATATAAGCTTTGTGCGTAGGCTTCCAATTAATGCATATAAAAATTGTAAACAACAAGAATTACAAAGTTAAATTACTAACTAATAAATTATAAGTAATAATTAATCATTAGTTCATGTTGCCATGTCTAGTTGCTCTGGAAAAATCCGTAATACAATATCGAAATTGTAAATAACATTCTAAGAATATTATTGCTAAAATAGATTTATCCGACAATCGAGTAATGCATAAAATCTGTCAGCGTTAACTACTTATTATTTCGCAGACAGACAGAAGGAATTGTGCAGTCACAATTAAATCAAAGGCATATCTCAATTTACATAGAATTTAAATCATATAATTAAAGATGTTATTCTGAAACGAGAAAATTATAGGAACATTTTTTCCTTTTCCTTTTAGTTTAAAGATATGTTAATACAAAACCAAGTTCGCTCCAAATGATTAAAAATATATCGTATAACGTTAAATTTGAGCTTTACAATTCTTTAAAATAAATAATGTTAGAGATTAATATTTTAGTGATATCACAGTTAAAATAATTAATGTGTTTTCTATTATTCTTCTCAATACTGAATGAAAGATGAGCAAATTATTTTTTAGTATAAGCTCTTATGTTTTTTTTCATTATTGCTATGTGATAATTAAGCTACACTATACTGGCAATAACTCAAAAATGTTGACAAATGTTTCGCAAATTTCGACTGTCGCAATTTACTGGGAGGTTTTATTATCGAATTAATCTATCGATGTAACAAATTAATAATAATTTATTGCATCGATTTATTATATCGATTGATAATTAACAATTAATTTACTTACCAAGAAAGGTACATTCGGGACGTGGACTATATCTTTCATAGGATCTCTGGTCGACAGTTCGGGAACATAAACTACCGTTCTTCTAGGAATGTAAGTCATTGTGCCGTTATCATTATACGTAATGTTATCGTTTACAAGAAATTCTCTGAAAATGCATAGAATATTTGCAATATACGCTTGTTGTTCTAGAAGAATTATTTACGTATAAAGCACTTACAATTAGGTAATAGCACATATATATAACATTTTATTCGCAATACGCCCGCATGATATCTTATAATAATAATAATAAGAAAATATGAAACATGACTTACTGATATACATATGGCCCAATTTCTTCAAATTTGAGCTTCTCTTTGCCACTTAAAAATTCTACTGGATTGGTAATGTTAAATACATATACGTTTAAATAAATATTAAGAGGTGGTTGCTGCCATATTGAGAAAAGCAATGAGTGCGGCTTCAATTGTAAATTCTGTAAAAATAATATATTGTTTTCATCAATATATTTTATTCAATATATTTTACATCGGAATATATATCACCTGGCACTTTGCAATTTATAAAATGGGAAAAATTAATAATCGTTTTGCCAGAAGGCTTTTATAATGATTAACTGACTTATTATTCAAAATTAATAGAGAATAATTTAGTACCATAAAAACTGCTTACGTTCTCTAAAATAATTGACATTGTCATTTCAGTCTAAAGAACGAAGTTATTTTATTCAAACTAACAAAATGGAAAATTTTAAATATATTTTCCTAATTGAAATTCTTTTCTGTAAATTTTTTATTTCTTTATTTGCTTTTTTAAATTGGTTTCTGCATTTTTCATTATTTATACATAAGAGAAAAAGAACACTCTTGATTTGAAAATATCTTTCAACGTGGAAATCTTGAAATAAGGTTATATCGCGAAAGAAATTTGGTTGAAGTCATTATATAGTTCAACTAAGAAAAAAATAAATAGTTGAAATAAAAATTTAAAATTCTTATAAGAAGATTATAGTGATCTTGCTTATATGCGAAACAATCTATATCTTCTTATAAGAATTTCAACTTTGTATTTCAACATTTTTTTCTTGTTAGTTGAACTATATAAGGACGTCATTAAACCAAGTTTTCTTCAAAAGCAAGTTTAACGCAATAATGTAATCTCTTCAGGATTTCCACGTTGAGAAACTAAAGATATTTTTAAATCAAGAATATTCTTTTTTTTGTGTGTAAATACTTACATATTCCAATATCATGGACGTGGGATCGGTGATGTAAATCATATATGTCATGGAGCTACATCCGATGCCTATCATAAATAAGATGATGCATTCTATAAAAAGAAGAGATTTTTTTGTCTTAACGAATGATTGTAATTTATTACATTTTTATGCTATACACGCACATTATTTTACGCATTACGAAGAATGTCTGATTAACTTTTGCGTATAATCGATTTCCTAGAGGTAATATACATATAAAAGCTTTTTTCTCCTAATATACAATATTTCGATTGCATGAAATACGATAAGATATCAAAATAACTGTCATGCATTATACAGCTAATTATATATCTTGCAAATGCGCATGAATAATTAAAATCCGTTCTATTATCTCGTTCTACACTATCTCGTTCTATTAAAAAACTTTTACATTTTTCACCTTCGTTGTTATATATCTAATATAAACATGAGCAAAATCTGCAATTATGTAGATCATGAATTATTTACAATCGGTTCTGCTTTTTTAGAAAATCGATCAACGGGAATATGACGTTTCAAACGCGCCTTATCACATCTATTAATTCATGACGGTGAAATGATCATGTGCATTTACAATAGTTACTTTGCTGCTATGCAAAACAATAACGTAACACGTCGCGTGTTAATGTATATCAATAATGTATAATTCACACCGATATGATTATTGGTCAATTCAATTGTGCAAGTGAATTATTAGTGAACCGTAATGCGTGATAATTTTTTATACCGATAAATTAAACGTAAGGCGAGTAAAAAAAAATATCTGAAATGCAATGGCTTTTTGACGACACTTTTCCTTTCGCGTCAACCATTCGGCGATTATTCATTCCTAAACGCGGACTATGAGCTCCTCGATCAAATAACTTAGCGTGAAGTAAACACTTAAAACGCCTCCATTATCGTGTACAACTGGGTTTTTTTTTTATATACAAACCGACAAATGCTGGATGAGTCATGAAAAAATATTGAACGAAGAAATACATCTCCGACAAATCTCTGTTTACCACTTCGCGCTTCTAGTAACGTGTCAAAAAACCGATACCGTTCGACACATATTTGCCTACCATTCACCTTCGACTTCGCCCAATATCGCGTGAAGGCGTGAATTCGAGCGGAATTCGGCTCGCGATACCGTCATTCCGCACGTGCGTGTCGTTGTGTGAGTATAATGTGTATCGCACGACTCATTGACCACACGCGAGATCCTTTCATACTTTAAGACCGGCGATTTGTCAATAGCGTTCAATGTCCTAGACCGTTCAAGAAATCCCCTGGAAGTAAATTCCCGGAACCGTTCGTGCATATCGAGGAAAAAACTAGACAGTGAAATATGAGGACTTGTTAAATAGATATCGTTCATCTTTTTGGACTATGAGAATAAGTAAAAAAAGGTGAGCTTTGAGAGCTCACGGACAGGTTGACAGTACGTAAGTCATACGTCGATGTAATGATACACGTACTGTCAATCGCGTGCCACTCTACAGCTCACTTTTTTTTTACTTGTTGCTTCTTAGTTTTGTTTTTAAAATTATAGCCCGGAGAGATGGATGATATCTATTTAACGAGTCTTTTCACTTGTTAATTTTATTATCGAGAATCCCTAGTTATTTATTCATTTATTGTAAATTAAGAAGACTATATTTTAATCATTAGTATAAAGAAAACTTAATCCGCCAGTGGTTAAAACAAAATCAATTATTTATTACTCGACTACCTGGCTTAAAATATATATAAGTGCACAACGTTTCGGCTCACGGTTAGAGCCCTTATCAAGTGCCGTCTGAAATATGAACATCGCGATGTAACACAAAAAAAATATATAAATTGGAAATTAGTCATAAAAACAGAGAGCGTTACCTAGTCGTCAATAAGACTCGTCATATATTAGTCAAGACCTCCTTTCGTTCATGGGAATGTCCCAGCATAATCACAAAGCGCAAAGTGTCTTGAATATAAAAATTCCACCAACAAGCATCTTGAGTTTGAGACTCTCCGATAAGCGATGTTATGCGAGTGGAAGAACTCGGGAGACAGAGTTAATCATTAGTGTTTTATAGTGCGGTATTACAGGATATTCGAAAAATACAAATAGTTCGGCAGACAATTGCGTGGAAAGATTAAAATAAGACACCCTGTATATGGCGCTATAATACTAAAATATAGTCTTCTTAATTTACGATAAATAAATAAATAACTAGAGACTCTCAATAATAAAATTAATAATTTCTTTATAAATGTTTTTATAAATTCTGAAATGGTTACGTGGCTAGTTATTTTTGGAATCACCGCGTAAATATCATTGTGTGGTCTCAGTTGTAACGTATTTATCACCGTTACTTTCATTCTTATTTAGATCAACTGCTTGGAAAGAATTTGAATTTACTGTTATGCTTAAACGAAATGTGTTCAATGGTTAATTATAATACCCAGGAAGATCTTACAAAGTCATATCGTGTATCCATTAAGCAACGAATGTCGTCAACGATTCGCAGGGTCGTATGTACAAGTACATCAGTGCGCATCACAAATATCCTCTCATTCTTATCTTTCCGAGAATCATATTTGAAAACATGTCTAATTTACAAATCTATAGACTACACACTTCTTGAACTTTGAAATACTATCCATACCGAATTTCCGGCGTTTTACGTTTTACGTTTATCTAGAATTGACCATTACTTCGGTAAATAAAACAGATAAATTGTGAGATGTTTAGATAATTTTCCCTGAAATTCTAAATAGAAAAATTCAAAACTTAAGAAAAAATTACTTAAAAAAAAAACATTTTGTTCTTGAAGCAATTGTTAAATATATTCAGCACGTGCGTAAAGAAATTGCTATTTATAATAATGCCGCTTGAAATTAATGACAAGAAAATTTAATCGAGTAATTGGGAGAGATAAACTGAACGACACAAAGTCATAAAACATATCAAGAACGATAACCTCAGAATAAACCTTGAAAGAGACGTTGCCGGGAACAAGTTATTCGCAAGAATTAAAAAAAAAAAATTATACATGTGTATAATTGTTGCTACAAATAGCAGTTGTATTTAAAATGAAACGTAAATATGTAATACATTTTATTCTCCTCTAAACAAACGTTTTATCATACAATTTTTCTCCTTTGCTATACTTTCCTAGTGTCTTTGACATAAATTAATTATTAAATATAGATTACACCTTGAAACAACACCTGATAGCAGCTTACCTTGACTTGAATTGTGCGTTATCTGTAGTAAAAAGAGAGCTCAATCAAGGTCACTCGATCAGGTTCTCATTTGAACTTGTCGATTTCGAGAAAGCAATGATTTCATCGCGAAGATTCGCATGATCTTAATTCCGCCACAATTAATTATAAAACAATGCGGAAGAACAAACACATATTTACGCGAGCAACATGACATAAAAGTGAAATCCATAAGAATTTAATATATTTACGTAAAATAAATCTTTTCTATAGTCCTATCTCCATAGAGCAGTATAACGAGTTTAGTATTTAAATGTAATCGCCAAGTAAAACAGTACTTAAATCTAATTTCTTGAGATATTATTTAAATGCACATACTGGTAAAAATTTATACCAATTATACAGTAAATAATAACGTTAATTATCGTCGTTGTCGTTAAGTGATCGGGCTCGTGCGTCCTCACGTTGCAAATTAGAGATTACTCACTTTTAAACTGCTGCAGAGCGATCGTGGATTTCATGGCTGTGACCCAATTTTTCTCGCTTTAGGTTTTTTCTCCGTCACCTTGACTTCTGAAATGAAAACAGAACCATCCGGTTATTAAGTAAATCGGCAATATACTTAATGAGTCAAGGTAAATGATATATAAATTACATGCAAGGTGACTGTCAGACTGATTGAATATTATGCATACTTGTGTGACGCTGTCGTCAAATCTTTCTGTACTCTTTTCTTTATTAAGGCCAGTACCTTAAAAAGTAATCGTGAGAGAGAAACGAGAGATATACGTTAATCTCCCAATTGTCCTCTTGCCTACCAGATTTGTTTTATTTGTTTAGTTTCATCAATTTTATTTTTTTTTAAATTAAGTATTAGAAGAATTAGAAAGACACGGATCGTAAATACGGATTCTCTTCCTACTCACTCTTCCTTCGCATATCATTATATGGCACTGCATCATTTATTAGTGATTCATTCTGGTCATTTATTCATTCATATGAATTAATTTTACAGATAGCTCTCAATCAAGTTTTGAATGATCCAATTTAGCTTATCGCGATCGCACGCGCGAATATGACTGCGCGGTACCGTTTATTTTTGCCGGTCTAAGTAAATTTAAGCGACATTCACCGTGAGTTTGTCGATGCTATTAGCACCTTACACGTATTTGCATGACGGTCACAGCTATTTCCTTCTCAGTAAAGTCCACGGACGCTTTTCTCCGATATTTTCCTAGTCTAGCGTATTGACTCACGAGACAAACATGTGAGGACTATCGCGTGTCACAAAACGAATCACGAAGATATGGAAATAACGATGTCAATATCATCTCGGTCATTTCAATTCACACCCGCGCTTTTCCGCTTCTTATTGCAGCATAAAACACGTGTTTGCAGTTAACTAATATATACCGCCTGATTCACCGTATAACAATTATTTCGTTTAATCGCAATATAAGCAACATCTATCCGCGCGTATTTTAAATTTTAGAAAGAAATAATTTTCGAAATATATGCATCTGAGTAAACGGAAGATATATCATTACACAGTTTATTTCTCAATTTAAAATACGCTGACCCAAAATGATACAATATCCTAGAACAAGGATTCACGATAATCAGTTCAAACAAAGCGAATCATATGCCTTTACAATATAAACTTTCGATATATAGAAAAATAATTATCACTGTAAAACGGATACAACGCAATTCACTTAATCGAATTGCTACCACGAAGTATGTGTTATTTTCCTTCTTCGTAGTATCGGACAGCCATTCATTATAAGTTGTAAAACTTATCATCTATAAAATAAAGACATGAATAAACGTCATTCATGCACGCATTTTATATGTAATAGTGGCTCGAAAACAAAGTGGAATCATTAATTTACGGTTATCTGTTCACGCTTAAGTTCGCTATCAACAATTGAGTCTTATACTCGCATGCGTATCGGCTATTAAAAACATTGTTATAATATCAAACTTAGAAATATAATCTTGTTAATAAATTCTTTCCTCGCATTACACGCCGAATGAAAAAATGGAATTTTCCGTATCTTTTCTTCAGTTTCTGATAAAAATTTATTCTTCGTAGCTTAAATTTATATTATTAAATTTATATATATAACTTTAAAAATTAACTATCAAATTTTTACATTATATATAACTTTTATCGCTTATATTAGTCTTTTTTTCTTATTTTTCTTAGACAATCGATTGACAATACTAATTATTAATTATTACTATATTAATTATTAATTACGCATTACTAATTGTCAAGAGCAGAAGCTTAAGTCAAATGACGATGATCGAATCGCATAAACCTCTATTATTATTATCTATTATTATCTATTATTATTATCTCTATATAACATATTATTTTTCGGCAAACAAATACAGCATAATAGTAGATTTCGCCGCACATGCATAGAAACGTTCCGAATCGTTCTGTATTATTTCAATCACGAGCTAACAGTTTGCTGTCAAGCGAGCTTTAGTGATTCATCATTTCTCACTGATATTGTTATTTCGTATCAATTAATCTCGTGCCTAACTGTTAAAGGACACCTATATAAAAGTATTATAGTACATTTATATGTAAATGTTTATAAACATTACTAACGTTTTCAATTAGTGAACTGCATTATACAAAAATAATATCTTTACTGAATATTTTATTTTAACTGGATAGGATTATTCAAAATTACTAAATGTGATAAATAATATCAATGCTTGTTGAGGTGATATTCTCTATAGAAGAATATAGGCGGCAGTGTGCCTAGTGGTAGAGCGCCAGACTCGTAATCTGAGAAACCAGGTTCGAGTCCACTAGAGTCATGGAAGTTTTTTCCGAAAGCTGCGCCCTCCGTGCAAGATTAGGGCTTTTGTGCGGAGCAAACTGGGCTCCGTCTTTCGGAAAGAGACGTTAAGCCGTTGGTCCAAAGGGTTAAGTGCAATATATGCTTCGTAATAAAAGAATAAACTTTATACAAGGGAAAGTAATGATTCTCAACTCTCACTTTTCTCTTGTATAAAGTTTGATAGTAATTTTTTTTACCTTTATTCTTTTATTACGAAGAATATATTGCTTTTTTAACTCGATAATCAAGCATATTAAAGTATATCCCCTTTCCCTTTTACATTCAATAAGGCATGTTAAATCGCATTGTATTGTTACTTTACGTTAACTAATTCTCTCGCTATACGCTACGCTTATTTCGTGAACAGATATAGTCGAAAAAATAATGAAATTTGATTCGAAAATTAAAAATTAATGACAAGAGTAATTTTATTTGTAATGGGAAATCTGATATCACCACTTCATCAAAAGATAGAAGAAATCATAATATATTTATAAAGATAAAGCTCAATGTCATAATTAATTTGTATAATATGTAAATTATATTTTAAATTTCATCAACTGTGACGGCCATTCAACACTGAAATAGAGAGATGTGAAAAGACATGAGATATAAATACGCAATTATGATAATCGCATGCTTTTATAAGGTCCACGCAGTATAATTCAATGGTGACCCACAGACGATTATTTTCGTTCAGGTCATACGATATTCTTGTTTTAAAGAAAATCATAAAATTATACCACATACATGATAATACATAAGAAGTTAATTACCACAGTTATCATGCTATGATTTCGTGATGATCTGTAGTTTTATTACGAATAAATTTAACTGTCTTATTTTTCAATGAAATATGTCTTTGTTATATTTTTTTTCTTTTTTGTAATAATACAGAGAGAGTGTCTTACACACATTTATGCTCTTATAAATATTATATATTTATATATAACAAACTTGACAACGTAAATCACGAAGGGTGCGACAGAGAAAATCAAGTAAAATTGATGCGATGATGGAAAACGTATTGAAATAATCAGTTACACCTGTAGGTTTATAAAAATGTAAAAATTATACCAGAAATGATCTAAAATCGAAATTAATAGAATTTACTACATGTTATTATGAGAATATTTAACCATATCAAATTCTTTGTCATTTACTTTGAAATAAATCTGATTAAACTAATAATTTATAAATAATTTTATAATAAATAGTTCCATAATATTTCAATGCATGATTAGCGTTTAATAAATGTCTCTTATAACGAATCTTTTATCGCGTTTATTTACATTTCATTATAAAGTCGCCTTGAGTCTGATATTTTGTCTGCTGTCTAGATTATTAGAGAAGTTATACCGAATTTTTATCGAATTTTTATCATTTAAGTGACATTGCCAATCTCATAGGCCAGTCTCATAGGGCATCGAGCGTATATACAGTTTCGTATACTTTCCGCTACTTAAGCTTATTTTCATATTGAGTAGACATGCGAGAACCAACGATTGTAACCCGCACACGATTTATATCTGAAGACAATGCTGCGACGAGAACATCATAATATTATACACGCGCGATTAGAAGAGTACGATATACGTGTAATTCATAGGTGGTGCGAGACGAGATTATGCGGTTACTTGAGGAACAAAATAGGTAATGTAACACCTCCATCTATCTCGATGAAAGTAGATTGGATTCGCGCTTTCGCACAAAAAGAGTGCAAAGAATAAAAAAAAAAAAAGATACATGCCGCACCGTAAGTGCGGTAATATCTATGTTGCCGAGATTCATTACTAATTATATAATTCTCCGCGAGCTCCCCTGCTAATATGAAAGTATGAATCGGGTAAGCGATAAGAGTCGCGCGGGTAAAGTACACGCGTATTTATATATCTTTTTAATATGATAATAACGATTGCTCTAAATAACTAATATGACAATTTTATAATTTTATATAAGCTTATCCCAAAAATCGTTTGGATATATTACAAGTTATTTTGGCAATGTAATTAGAAATTGCTACATGCTATCATTTGGTGGGACTGATAAGAACATTCGAGACGAAGTTTAGTGTTTATCCATCAATAAGACCAAAACGAATGAAACGTTTTATCGCATATAGCAAATATTCAACTCTAGCAACGTCAGTAGGGTCACGGTCGTTGGAAAGAAACTGGCCATTGAACTTATTTTTCACGAAAATAATACGCAATTCTTATATGCCGACTTGAGATCTTTAGATCTTTGCGCTCTCACGAAACAATCTATAAATATAAATATAACTGTTTTATTTTTATTATTTTTTCCATTATTTTTATTATGTTTAATTAAATTTCAATTACGAATAAAAAAGGAAGAGAAAATATGTATTATAAATATCTAAAATTATCAATTTCTAGTTAATGCAACGCCTATTATACTTTGTAATATTTCCACACGACGACAAAGTGATGCACCTGTAGTCCGCTGCAGGGGATGCGCCAAGCCGAGCGAGACTCCGGCAGACGGTCTGCGCGTCGACGAGACGTCGCGTCGCACACGTCGAAATCGAAGATCACTTCTCACAAAATTATTCCCGTGTGTCCGCGAAAAAATGAAAAAGAAAAAACTTGAGGAACAAGCGCGACGAGAATCAAAACGAGAAATCTCACCCAACCGTCGCGTCGAGACGTCGCCACGCCGCGCCGGTCACTTTGAGATTCGAGCGAAAAATTTCGGAGAACGGGAAATCGCGCCGCACACTTCGTCGATATTCTATGCTCCCTCAGCGACTCACAGTCTCCCTCTTTCTCAATCGTATGTTTAGTGCGTACGAGACTTACGTGCGGTCCCCTTTATACCGTCGTTCTCTTGGGAGTAACCCAGACGACCCTCCTCTTCGGTCCGGTACAGCCTCCGGCTGTAGTAATCGTCTGTATCGCGGTGTGATATAATTGTCGTCGTCGAACAACAATTAAGCAAATTTTATTCCATACAAGAAACTAGATTAGAAAATTAGATTTACTTTTTTTGTGAGAAATCTTGAATACATATGCATTCCATTTGATTCTTCAAATTGCGAGCGATCATAATTAATTGAAGTAATATTATTCTTTGCATTTTTTCTCGGTCAAATATTTCGCATTTTTATCTATCCTTTTCTTAATCAAAAGAATCAATAGAAGAAAGAAATAATAAAAACTGTCCAGATAAATTTAAAATTATATTAAAAGAACAGTCAAAAACCACATATTCCAATTTGATTCTTCAAGTTGCGAGCGATCATAATTAATTGAAGTAATATTATTCTTTGCATTTTTTCTCGGTCAAATATTTCACATTTTTATCTATCCTTTTCTTAATCAAAAGAATCAATAGAAGAATTTGTAAACGAGTGCACTTCTTTCTTTTCATTCTTTTTCTTTTTACTAGTAAATAAAAGAACATTGAAATAATATATGAGGAAAAGTAACAGCTGTAGTGTAAAAAATGTAACCATGAAAATATAATAAATAATAAAATAATAAAATAATTTAATGCTTCCTATTGTTGCATTATTGTTATACCAAGTTTGCTATCATAGATCCGTACAACAACAAAAGGACATTTTTTTTATTCCATCAAGTGCTGAAATGATCTGCTGCAAAAATCATAAAGATAAAGCAGTTCTCATCTAACAATAAGATGCGTTTATTACATTGCAAACTGCTTTTCAAGATTGTCGAATCGGATTTTCTCGGAATTTGAACGAATAGTTGCCCGAGGAATTTCTAATTAAATTACAATTAAATTAAGGAATTACAATTAAAAAGCATCTTTAAATCGTTAATATTTACCATGGAAAATGTACTTTTATTAATAAAAATAAAATTTTATTAATTATTCACGCTGTTAAATAATTTTGTTAAAGAAGAGTTAATTTCAAATTGGCGAGAAATTGTCATTGAAAAATAACTTGAAAGATATTGTGGCTGTATAAAATAAAATATAGGGATTTCTCAAAACTTTTTTCAAAAATAATGCCAAAGCCATTCCACGATCGCGCGATGATAGCGACACACTAGAATTCCACTTTTTCTCCCTTCCAAATTTCTTAGTAATTTGTTATTCATGATCGGCGGTAATAAAAAAATTACTCCTCGCATTTTATTTTTCTCTTCTAAACAAATCGAGGTTGTATTTTAATTTTTGATTTATCAATCAGACTTTTTAACAAAGCACAAAAATTTGCATGAATTCATTTTATATATAAGGATTTTTTCTATAAAGTCACTAACAAGTGAAAAAAACCAATTCATTACTTATTAGAAGAAATAATATGTAGTCAGAATACAAGCCGACAAAACAGTAAACAGATAATCTCACTAATTATTACCATCGAACTCGATTACGACCAGAAATGTGGTACACTCACATGTTGCAATAGTACTTATGTTGAAACAACCGGTGTTTAGTACAGTTTACAGTGAAAATATCAAAACGGACAGTGTAATAAAATTTCTTATACTTATCCATCCTGAACCGAAAATCTGCAGATCTCTTTGCACTTTTATGATAGATACAAATAAATATTATAGATATAGGTATCAATTTTCCTATAATTATCTATACATAATTTCTGTAATTTATTTAGGTAATATTAGAGATTAATTTAGACCATAAAAGTCTTATAAAGCTACATACGTTTAAAATTTAAAAGAGGCAAATTTTTTTCTCATGTTTACATTTAAATATAATTATATAACGAACGTTAATATATTTAAATTTTAATATTTAATATTTTATTATTTAAATTAATTTTTTAATTAAAAATTTTAACGTTGTGAATAATACATCATTTAAACACTGTAAATTAATTAATTAGTACTCATCCTGGTGTACTTTTTATTGTCAAATGTCTTTCTTATTCATCCAGATTCACTCACATTTTTATTTAATTTTCTCATTTTCTCCCCTAAGACAACGCCCATGGCTTTTTGGCTACCTGGACATTGCGACATTGTCATATTGTATCAATTATTTCTAAGCATAATTGGCGTTTGAATGGCGTGAAGAATGATTCCGCAAGTAAGTAACCGCGTTCGTTTCGGTGTATTAAGCGTTAAGATAAATTACTAGTTTAACCAGCTACACAACCGCAAGAACCGTTGCTCTATAATGAGTTACGGTTGATTGCGGGTGCATTACTCGCGCTAAACGCAGTAGCGGTCAACTACTTTTTCAGTTTGTAACATAAAATTGTTTGATCGTTTGGTTTCAATACGTACCGCTTAAAACAGTACTTCTTTATAATACACGAGGATAGAATTAATTTCCTTTTTGTATTTGCAATTTGCATTTCTTCTAAAATCTTCACGCGCACATGGCTTTAGTGATCGTTAGCTTTCAACTTACGCTAATTTCTTCTAAAAGCAAATCTTAAATTTACTGAAAAATATAGAAAACTAACTGCGTCTTCATCTGTAAAATATAAAAGTTATAGATGTTTATTTGTTCACAAAAATAAAATGCTAAAGGTCTATCCAGACAAACTTGCATAGGTGCATAATCATATGCATAAAGAAACGGATTGGTCTATTTCCTTATGCACATATGGACCAATCAATTCTCTTATGCTTAGGCAGTTTATGCGCTATGCAAGTTTGTCTGGATTGACCTTAAACGGTTTAGCTCGCTATGTCTATGTGAAATAGATACAACAGAAAAGAGAAGCCAAAGAAATACGAGCGTACTAAGACGGATTCATTAATCTTCCTTTCGAAGAATGACACCTCTTCAGTGTTTGAAAGATGTTTACTTCAATTTTCAAGTGATGATGACAATTGTGACTACCGTTCTTGCCGTATGTCCTGTCATAATTAATTTTCTTGAAAACAATTCTGTCGGCAACAAAATGTTGAGAAAACTTTTTGAGAATTACAATGGACTTTAATGTTATTCAACGTTTAAAGTGTTGAAATAATAGAACGACTGATTTCATCTTCCTTCCCCTCCTACAGCTTATACACGTGTTTCTGGTTTTTGTATGATAAAATTAATAATGCTAACAGTATGATATGTGTAATTCAATTTTTTTAAGATATTGACTCGTGTGCATAGATGCAATCTATACAATATGTAAATTGCATCTATGCACACGAATCAATATTTTAAAGGGGTTTTTACCCCTCCATATAATAAATCAACAATCAGATTAAATTATTACATTGCAACACATGATGAAATTTTTTCTTAACTTAAACAACGATTATTTCAATGGTATAAAAAATATTTTTTTATCTTATTTATTTATTTGTTACATACACGATGTTCAATACGCTGAAGTAGTTATTTATGCATTTAATATAAATTGAGAAGCGTATTTATTATTAATATCAAATGCGTACATAAATAAAAAAGTGATTTAAATTATTTTTTGAAAGTATTCTACAAAATTCCCAAACGTGCAAATTTCCGCAAAACTTCCGTTGAAATTTCTTTAAAGAAGTAGCTTAAAAAATATAATCAAAATAACAATTTGAAGATTATTCAATTTGCTTTTTTTATTATATTTTTTAAACCTAATCAAAATCTCTTAATTAGCATATAAAAACGAGAGCTGTTCATTATATCTTAATATCCGTTTCCACAAAAAATTTTTTTACGTATTCTACGTTGCAAGTATGAATTTTATACATATATGCATCCCCAGAAAAATATTATCACAACTCAAAAAATTTCGATTTTGAATTAAACCCATAAAAAGAATGGCTAAAATGACTAACGTGCTATGATAGTGTCACAAGTCTGTATGCGAAATTCGAGGCAGAAGTGTCGTTATTCTTTTAAACCGATAATGTTGCGGTCGCTGAATAGTGTCATAAGTTAACTGGCAAGTGAATCACAGCAGACCTCTTCAAGAAACACTATAAGTCACACATTATAACAAAATATCATAATTGCAACTGTGGTTAGTTATCTCACAATTTAGAAAAAAAAACTGAAATTAAATTTATTTCTCCTCTCTCCTGAAAATTGTGAATTTTTGAGTATAGTCCCTCCGTTTATACGCAATCTCATTTTACGCGATCAGAAAATATGTCTTTCTATATATGGTATTGATTGATTGATATTGTACTTTACAATTACATTACTCTGACCTTTTTTGACTTGTAGAGAGCACATTAAGCTTATCCGCACAAGTGATAACAAATTTATTTTTCTGCACTTTGTGCAAATTAAGCAACAGTGCAGGATAATGCAAAATGCACGTAGAGAGGCTCTATAATCTGTAGCTAAGTTAGCTAACTCAAAGTTATGTATAAAATACGTAATTTAAAAAAAGCATAGGCATGCCGAAACCAAAATCAGAATTACAATTGCAAAAATATTGGAATTAAAAAGGAAAAATCAAGATCAAATATGTAAAATATATATTTTTATAACATACATGGGCTTCTCTTAAGCTAGATCTACATCTATCGAACTCTTTGATCGTGGTCGTAAGCAAAGAAGCCGTCGTAAACCGTATATCTATTCCAATATATCTATAAACACACTTTTCTTCGCACGTCGAGAAGACTGACAGGTTAAGGCCATTGCACGTAACAAAGTTTTAGTCGTAATCGTAAGAATTCAAGCTGAATCAACTCATACGATGAGCTTACGATAGCTATTACGACGATCGTTACGATCGCTTACGGTGAACATTACGATAGACGTAGTTCGGGCTTTATGCATTGTTTTTTTGTACTCCGTTTATGCGATTCTTAAGCGCGTAAAAAAAAAACTACGTGAGACGAATACTCCGCGTAAGACAAGTGTACAAGATCATTTGCATATCTCAGATCTCATGTTAATCTTTTTAGAGAGATTATCTTTTCTTACATTTTTACATTTTTGTGTTTCCAGAAAATAATTTTAAGATGTAAATTAATCCAAAGGTATACAAAACGTATAACAATAATTAAGATGATTATTACACTGTAAAAAATTTAATGTCCCAGAAAGTCCACTCTAAAATTTTGTGTTAAAATAACACAATGCATGAGTTATTTTAACACAAAATTTAGAGTGGACTTTCTGGGACATTAAATTTTTTACTGTGTAATCATCTGTTGCACAGATCGAATTAATTTTATGAAGATAAAGCTGATCTATATAAAAACAAATCTATCTGTGTAAGAAAATAATACATGCTGCGTAAATATTCGTCTCTAACTAATTGTAAGTCGTGATCAGACATTGTTAAAAAATAAGCTAAGAATCAACAAGAGTTTCTTGTCGCGTGGTCTGTCTCTCTTTCTCTCTCTCTCTCTTTTTCTGTCTACCGTAATTTCTTAACTTTAATAATAGAATAATAAAACCTTTATCACCTTCTACGAAGAGCATTCCACTGTGATGCACATTAACTTCCAAACACAATGCCGTTTTACATATCATTTACATACTCTTTGAACTTTGAGAAGTATTAAATCGTATAGACATAAATCTGTATGGTTAATTAAACATGGTTTTTGTTTATCTTTGACGTAGATAGAACAACACATGAGTACATGAATCATGATCGAAACAATGTAAAAAGGAAGGAAAATAATAATCGATGTCTAGCAATATTACTAATCGAAATTGCCAATGCATATTGTATATATCCATGTGCTTGATGCATATTGTACGTATGTTAACCAATTTTCCAATTCTGTATTTTTCTATTGACAATATAAATAAAATTTTAAAACTGTAGAAAATCGATCACTCTAAAAGAATCAATATAAAATAATCAATTTTCAGCAACATTTCCGAATAAATTGCTTTTTATGGTTCGATTTTATTTAATTTTATTTAAATGCATTTAAACTAGTACATTTATTTAAAAAAAATTAACATGGCATTATAAGTTTTGGCGTTTCGAAGGTTGAATAAAATTTATTATTAACAAATGTAACGAAAAACCATATAAAAAGTAAAAAGAAATAATAAAACATAGTTTAGATATATAGTTATTCGCTTTAGGAGATTGAATACCATTATGTTCGAAAAATCAAAATCAGTTTTATAACATTTAATTTTTTGCACATTACATTTTACACTTCTTGAACAGCAGTTTCATATTTAGAGATAATCTCGGAGATAATATAAAATAATGCAATATATAATATGCAATAATATAAAATATGCCTGTTTAAAAGAATCCTGAAGCAACAATTAAACTTTATATAAAAAAAGACATTCTTACCTGAACAAAACTAAAAACATCGACAATTATCGACATTTGTACTTTTGTTGTCAATATTATCATTTACCGTAAATGCCAGCTACAATCATAAAGTGCCCAGAATAGTGAAAAAATAATAAAATGGCTTAATAGTAAAAAATGTACAAACTTTGAACAAATGCTTATAGTATATTCCCGGCTGGCAGAAAGTTTTAAAAGATGTCTTAAAGACATCACAAATATGTTTAAAGGACAATATAATTTTTTAGACGTCTTTTAAGCGTTTTTAAGACGTCTTTTAAAACTTTCTGCTAGCTGGGATTTGTAATTTAAATGCAGAAATACTTACGATACGTTCTCTTCTTCCTCTTCCTCAGCACTGCAGCCCAGCAGAGAAGATTGGCCTCCTTGAGGTTCCGAGACCAGCATTTGTGCTTTGGGAGTAGGTTGCCACTTTACTGTCCAACACCCCCAAACCGGGACCGGTTCCCTCACCAAATACAGAGAAGCTCACGTTGCAAAAAGTGTTCTCGGTGGATTGCCATTACCTTCCATGAAGTGGTGGCCGAATAAAGACCGACGATTTTTAGTCGGATTTGAATTCAAATCGGCTTATTAAAACAGTGCACATTTCTCTGCGCCACGATCGCCACACGATACGTTTTCTATTGCCAGAAAAAGTGCCACTAACATTTATATTAACCAATTTACATCCGAATAAACGTCTCTGGCATTAGAATTAACTAATAAATTACTTGTACTACAATTATTACAGTAGTATTAAAAATGCCATTTATATTAATTCTCTGTAACCAGATTTTTTGCTTGTAAAAGAAATGATAGAGTCGAAAAACGGAAAACGGAAAACGCTGATTGATTCATTAATTGTGATTTAAAAAATACTAGAGTGAGTATATAGTTTTTAAAAATCACATGGATTAAATTGGCAGAGGATTAAATTATTATTATAAATGCCTGACAATTTTTACATTAACTAAGCCTGTGTCAGAATGGACACCTCTTTTATTAAGTAGTATATCTATTATTATATATTATATCTGTCCGTTCTAAGATCTTCAAACTTATGATTATGTTTGAAAGAGAGTGTGGAACGGGTTAAATAAGAGCCAAGCGCTGTTGACGGTTGGCACAAAAGTTAATTCCTTTATTTATGATATCAAATTTTTAACCTTTGTGCACCGTCAACAGCGCTTGGCTCTTACTTATTGTTAGCCCGTTCCACACTCTCTTTATAATTGTTACCAGAGCCTTTACACGGATTGATTATGTTTGTATCTGCGTATTTGATCTGCAAAAATACTTTATTCTGTATCTGCCACTTCCGCAAGCTCCTTTAATTCAGCTCTAAAAAATTAATTTAAGCATATAAAATAGTTTCATCTTATCATAAAAGTTACTCGGTAGATTATTAGGGACAAAATAAGTATATATAACAGCTTACAAATTGTCATATGTTGATATAATAGTACAAAAATGTTAATTAACATATCCTTTTAATTATCGTTACATCTTCGTCTTGAAGTCTTCAAACTGGTCGCTTTGCTTATATTCTTTAATTTCTGTATTAATCACTTCCGCAAACTCCTTTTACTCTCGGGATTTTCCTGCAAAAAAAACATTCTAGTTATAGTACAAGCGCATAAACGAGATTAAGTTTCGATCACACATTAACATAAAAAATTGCAAAACAAAATTTTTAGATAGATCATAAATTCAGAGCGCTAAAAATGAATAAATAAATCGAATCAAAGTATAATTAAGTATAACAATTAAGTTATAAGGTTGCACGTAAATGATAAAAATATTAATCCCGTCTCTCATAATTTGCTTTAGAGAGATAAATAAAGTGTCGCGATACTATAATTGCCGTCACGAGATGCTTATAATCGTATGATAAATCACGATCGCCTTTCGACGAGTAATATGTAAGAACCGCTACCTGTGCTTGCTCGAATGTTAATGTATACGAATGGTACCAATTGGTACCACGACAACTTTATGGAACAGCACACGTTGTAGGCAAAAGAAAAACGAGACCCAAGATCATGTATCACCTTTATAATATTGCCACCACGAAATATTAAAATAATAATTTATTCAGTGCATTTATTTGGAATTCCTCGTATAACAAATTGTTTTAATTAACTTCGATGATGATATTGAGTTACTGGTGCTGATGAAATCTGATATACATCTTATAATTTTTACTCACTTAATAATCCTTCGATTTCTTCGTATGCATCATTAAGATATATATATATATATATAGATATATATTACAGAGCAATCAAGAAACCGGATATCGTTACGGATTGTCAGTAATAAGTAAAATATTACAGCAATCAGAAACCGGATTTCGATTATGATTGGATCGATGTGTCTCGACACTGAATTTTTCTAGTTAACGGAACTGCAATTTATAGGTCTCATTTAAAATATATCAGTAGTAAAACCTCCACCACGGATTTCAATCGGCGTTCATCATCTTCTCTTCGGAACGTGTGCGTTATTCTTTGATTTTTTCGTTGTATCGGGCGTAAAAAGGCATAAATGCCTTTCCATCCAAAAATAGCCGCGCGCGCGCATCCAAGTTAAATTAATAGCTAATAATAGCTATATCTATTATTTGACTCGAACGCGACTATTTTCAAAAATGGGAAGGCATTTATGACGTTGTATGTATGTACATACAACTTACATGTAATATAAAATCTATTTTTTTTTACGCTAAAAAATGTACCATATAATGCAATACGATACATATATAATACAAAATTATAAAGTACCGTAAGGCTTGCCTCGATTTAATGAGATTATCAGGATAGCACGTAGGAGGAAACCGCGGCGTGTACGGGAAATAAGTACAGATTTAACTTGCAAGGACATGCAAAAACTTGCAAGGACTTGCAAGGACTCTCCGGTAAAACCGGCCATATTTGTACCATTGGAAATACATTCTTTGGTAGTTAAATCTGCACTTCATTTAATCGAGCCTTACAGTACGTTATAAAGTGTTTATATATTTCAGATATCTAGCTTAATAACTTTCGCTTAATGATGCTCCGTTTTTATCGAACATATAGTTACGATATCTTGATTAAGTTTAGAATCTTCCTATACTACGTTTACGCGAGCGTTACTTCTGTAGTAACTTACGATAATTCACTCGTTTACGTGGAGTTAATTATCGTAAGTTACTACAAAATCCCGTTTACGCGAAGGAAAATCCTGTTTTCGCGAAGGAATTATCGTAAAACCGTAAATAAATAACCGATATATCATATATACTTACCCTTTGATTATTTCGTTCGATTTGCGAAAAAAACCTCGCTTATCGATTAATTTATTGCCAGTAATATCTGCGCAATATCTTCTGTTTTGTCACGTACTCAGATGACGCGCAAAGCGAGCGTATATATCTACTAAAAACAACGTATATTTTTGCCACAAACATCCCGTAAACATGAATCGTAGCTCCGTTTAGGATGCATGTTTATGATGCTTTTGCAGTAAAGATATATGTAAATTGTTTCCATCAATAATATGTAAACTGCTTAAAATGGAGCCTGCAGGTGTAAATTGTTGATGCAAAAATGTAACAAATATCAAATTTGAAAAAGAAAACCGTTGCTTGAAATAAATTCAGTACTGTTGCTGCAGAGTATTTGTGGGCGCAGCTTTACATGCATTATTTATATTATTTGCGTAAACACTTTTATGTTCGTCACGAGTTTATGCACGTATATTTCGTAAAAATGGCAAGCGTATTGCTATATGGGTAGTGTTATAAAATTAATATATGCTAAATATTCTGTTCTTTATATTTCATTGAACTTGATTATGTCGAATCCTTTGCGCTTTAATTTATGAATTCATTAACATCGCCTTTGAAGCTATACTAATCCCTTTCGATTGAGAGTTTGGAAACATCATAATAATAACTTTCAATTTTAATACACAATTTAACACGTGCATAACAGAAAATTGCAGGAGTTTGATTAATATGTAACGAGAAATTTTATAATGTACTAATAATAAATTTTAAATATAAATTGTTTAATCGTTTTTTTAAATAAAAAATCGAATAAATAGTGTATTTCAACAATAATATTTATCTTTGTTTTGATAAAGTTTTTATTTCGACCGCTAATAAAGCTTTTATTATTTTTAAATTTCGAATAATTAAAGATTTATACAATTACGAAATTATATTTAGAAAATTGACGGTCAAATTAAAATCTGACTTGTTAAACATTAAATATAAGTAGGTAAATATCTAAGCTTATTACACAGTTAATACGTTAACAGAATTATGTTTAACACAGAATATTAATCATTGTTTTAGTCTCACAGTGAAATATATTTAATAGTTTATTATTAATGAAGTGGTCGAGACGCTTACAAATTCATTGCACAATCTTCCGCGAGCGGAGGAGGTTCCGCATATACATGTACGCTTTATATTCAGATAAATCTTCAACCATTAGCCGGAACAACTTTGCGATAAAAATATACGCGCTGTAAAAATAAATTAAGAAACTTCAGAAAGTGCGTAAATAAATAACGGTACCTATAAGCTCAATTCGCGAAACGTAGCAACAATTACTGCTGATTAGCACAGCGTCGATCGTTACGAACACGGCAAGATTCCGATAACCCTGGCGCCTTAAGGCCAAAATTAATTAATTTGACGATGGTTTCTGATAGTACTTTTAACGCTGAACAAAAAATTATATAGGTTTTATAGGGCTTTGGTTTTCGAGATATACAGGGTTAAAGTTTGGTAAAACTTTAGTTAGCCCTACAATCATCGTCAAATTAAGGCGCCAGAGTTATCGGAATCTAACCACGAACACTTATCATTCGTGTATCTTACATGTTTTATAAAGAAAGTACAGAGAGACATATAATTAAGAAAAAAAATACACCAGTAGACATTAGTGTACGTAATACAGCATATAAATGCGATGAGTTGTGGATTTTCGTCTGTAGTATGAGACAGAGAATATGGTCGTTCGCCGTAAGTACGAGAAACACACATCTCAAGTTACTTGCCATAAACGAAATCATTTAAGCGTACTCGTGCGGAAGGGAGACAATCGCGACGTAGCGCGGCTGTCGAAGCCTTCCTTTCGCGCTAAAAAAAATTGATAAAACGTAATATCTATATGTACATCAATACAAATGTGCTATTGGTGCGGCTCCGATCTGTTGGAAGCACTCCAACGTAGTTTATTTATCACAGTAGCACCCCGACTGACGTCACGTCTATATCTAAATCGCGCGAACGCTTCCTGAAAATCTGTGTACTCGATCGGATGAATTCAACCATTAAGAATCGTAACGATTTTAACCGCTAAACGAACCGAGAATACTCCTCTCCTAGCTCCTGTGCATATTCACAGAGTTACGGTGTACTTTGTTTCGTAAGCTAATTGTATCGTACGCGTCGACGAGACGTCGACGTCAGCACCTGCATTTTACGCGGATAATCCTACGACGCGTCTCTGTGTATGTAAGATTCTTGAGCATCCACCGTTTTACGAGTGAATCGTGCATTTGTGTTTACTTTTAATCTTTCTGCGCGAGCAATTACCGGCCTAATACGATAGTTAGGAAAAGATAATGTCCTGCTTCATCAGCTCGGTCGCGCATTTCGTGGGTCATATACCGAGATAGCTGCAGAGGATGAACGCGCCGCATATACATATCACTATCAGTATAATGACAAACCAGAAGGGCAGTGTATCTGAAATGTTAAAAAAAAAGAAGCTTATTAATTTCAATAAACTCCAAAAGTAACCGTTTAATCGTTCGCTTCGATAAGATACCTACGTCTGAACGGTATGCTGTGTATACAGATTCTGTTGTCCACGGAGATACTGACGACCGCGGTCTCCGTGTTGCTGGTAATCGCTGGGCCGTCCAGTTTCGTTGGCAAGAATTCCAGACCGGTGACGAACATGCTGTGCGCCCCGGGTACGTGGAGCGCCTTCCTCAAGCTGAACGCCACGAATATGTCGACGCTGCCCGAGAACATCGTGCCGACGGCGACGAACTTACCGTCGTCGGAAACAGCCAACGCTGACAGCGTTTCCTTGTAGGAAGCGGATTTGGCGATGACCCCGGTATGGACGTCCCATAACTGAAGGAAACTGGGATTCTTCCCCGCGACGGCGTTGGAGAGCACGAACAGATCGATCTTCGTCTTGTCCTCCGCCGACTTTCGGAATCGGCACCTTTTGTACATGTACCTCGCACCGTCCGACGGTGTCCAAGTGAGCTCCTTGTTCCTCGTACCGTCGCTCACGTTCCATAAAAAGGCCTTGCCGTCCTTGGCGATGCTCACCAGCAGGCCGCCGCCCGGACTAAAATCTAGATCGTCTATCTCCTTCCCGTGCGCGTCGAGATCGTGCAATTTGTACAGCTGCGGGAATTTCCATAATCTAATTCGACCGTCCGTGCCGCCAGTGGCCATAATCACCCCTTGCAAGCTCACCCTGACGACTCTTTGTAAAGGCTCGCCGTTCCTGTAAGCGAAGATGTTTTCTCGTTAGAAATCAGCCTAATGCTTCTTCGACGTAAATAAACGCAGCGAACTGTCTTACCCGAAAGCCGTCTGCACGCTGTCGGCGGGTTTGAGAATTAACTGCAGCTTCTTGCTCTTGACATTAGAATTGTCGTCTTTGACCTCCTCTATCCTTTCCTTCGGCGGCTGAACCTCCTCGACCTTCTCGCTGTTCCTTCTGTGCCTGAGGCCTTCCTTATTAGCCGCCGCTGTCGGTCCCTTGATCAATTCTCCGTTCTCCAAAGTCACCACTTTAGGATTCACGTTGTACAGTTGACAGTGGCTCTCTTGGCCGGCAACTATCCACGTCTTCTTGCCGTTGTTATGCGAGGCGCAGTTCATGACCACGCTGGGACCCGTCTCGTGCCTGGTCACTTCTTCGGCGACAAAGTGTGCTCCGTTGTGTGATAATTCAAAAATTTCCTGCAACAACAGACTGAATTAAAAATACCCGTATATAACGCTGATGTATCAAGGTCCTGAACCAATTTAAAAAAAAAAAAAGAACTACGAGAAAAAATCCCAGATAGTCAAATCTGTGTTGAAAACAAATTTTGCAAAAGTAGGTATATCTGTTACAATATTTATGGCAGAAATATAACGAAATCTGCTGGCGAAATGTGATGAATGAAAGAAATCAAGAGTCTGCCATTTCGTAATTACCTAAATGTCCTGAATGACGTAATACATTTAAATAGTTACGAAATGACAGATCCCGCTGGCAATCTGGGACGCTGAGAAACTCACAAATCCATTGGCAACGCCAGTCTTGGAGGAGCCGCCGCCGCCTCCCACCAGGATGTGCCTGCTGGTGAGCATCTGCAGGGTGTAAAGGGGGAAGTTGACCCTGGCCAGGAGGCCGCCTTTGTTCCTTCTGGAGGGCATGACGCGGCAGATCTCGCCGTCCAGCGATCTTCCGGCTGCTCGCGGCGTGTATCAGGTGATCCCGAAGGAACGGCGCGATATCCCCTCTGGGGGAGTCCCACTGGGTAGCCTGCCGGGATCAGCACTGCCCGGATGGATCGCGCGCGCGACGCCCGTGTCCCATCGTCGCCTCCGGGAACAGCTGTTGATACGGGAACACACGCGGCTCACGTGTCAACCAGTCACCACCGAAGACGACGGACCCGTGGACTTTGCGCGGACATAATAGCCGAGGGATACAACACGCGCGTTCCACGTTCCACGTATTCAGTCGGAGCGGCGCGCGGTTGCGCGCTCCGTTTGTGAGATCGCGCCACCGCGACGTCCAGCGACGTCGGGATTGCAGAGTGAAAAATGAAAGGGAAAAAAGGCGAAGCTGCGAATAAATCAAGAGCAAAATATTATGACATTTTACTAAAATATATTTTGAAATTTTCTCTCAATCGACCCCATTTCGTTGTTATTCCATTATTATTCCATCAATATTTCAGTAAAAACTCAGTTTCCAGTAAATTTAACTTTTCTTATATATATTTTACAGTATTATATTACATTTTATATAAGAAAAATTGTGATTTATTTTGAAACATATTCAGTAATTTTTCAGTAACTTTTATTTCACTTTTCATACTTTTAGCAAATTTCAATTTGATTGAATTCCAATGTTCCACGTTGGTTCCAGGCGAGAAAACCGATGGTCGATACCGCTTTGCCGATCGAGGGAGCTGACCCGTTTCTCAGTCAGCTGTGAGCTGCGCCGCCGAAGTGCGCCGAAGGCGCACCCGAGCCCCGCAAAATGGCAGGTGCCATAGTGCGTTGTTTTCAAGTCCCGAGGAGACAATTGGGTGAGTTTCGAGCGTCCACTTGTTATTTCGGCCACGCGAGCTGTTGCGAACCGCAAACAGGCCGTCCACGACGTAACGGCGAGCGAGCGTGGCCCCGCGTGCTTCCGAAGGCGCTGATCCGCTCGCCACGACTGGCCTACGAGGTTATGTAATTGAGAATAATTTTGCGCTATATTTAAAGGTCTCCTCGGATCGAGCTTGAGCAGCCAGCAGCAGAGAACGTTCGCCGATGCCGCCCCGGAAGGAAAGGTGAGGCTGTTACTCGACGTTCGTCTTAGTTGCCCTCCATGGCCCCACCTCTCCTGCCTCCACAAAGGCTGTTTTCCAGCAAGGTGACACAGTGCGACACTGTGCGAACACTGTGTCGAACTCTACACCGATGCTGTGTCGAAATGTGCTTCGCTGTGTCGTTGTTGGAAAGCACTGTGTCTGACACTGTGCCACACAGTGTCGCCTGTGTTCCTTGCTGGAAAGCACCCAAAGTCTCGACGTGCCCTTATCTTGTTTCAAGTCTAGCCACAATGAACGAGAATGCCAAGTGGTGTTTGCATTGTTATCGTCTTTCTTTCTGTCGTAGAAAAGAGGAGGGCCCCTGGCCGATGAGGACCGCATCTTCACGAACCTGTACGGTAGACATGACTGGCGGTTGAAGGGTGCCATGAACCGCGGCGACTGGTACAAGACTAAGGAGATAATGGACAAGGGTGCCGATTGGATCATCAATGAGATCAAGATTTCTGGTCTGAGAGGCCGCGGCGGGGCTGGCTTTCCCGCCGGGATGAAGTGGTCCTTCATGAACAAGCCTTCCGACGGTCGGCCCAAGTATCTGGTGGTCAACGGCGACGAGGGCGAGCCGGGTACCTGCAAGGATCGCGAGATTCTACGCCACGACCCGCATAAACTCGTGGAGGGTTGCCTGATCGCCGGTCGCGCCATGGGAGCGTGTGCCGCTTACATATATATACGTGGTGAATTTTACAACGAGGCGTCCAACATGCAGGTAGCCATAGCCGAGGCCTACCAGGCCGGTCTGATCGGGAAAAACGCCTGCAACTCTGGTTACGACTTTGATATCTTCGTGCAACGAGGGGCGGGCGCGTACATCTGCGGCGAGGAAACCGCTCTCATTGAATCCATCGAGGGAAAACAGGGGAAACCGAGGCTAAAACCACCGTTCCCGGCCGACGTCGGCGTGTTCGGGTGTCCCACAACCGTCACCAACGTCGAGACCGTAGCAGTGGCGCCTGTACGCATCACCGATACATTTTTCTTTCTGTTTTACTTTATTTACTTCATTCATTTTACTGATAATATTATCCGCACAGACAATCTGTCGCCGAGGTGGAGCGTGGTTCGCCTCGTTCGGACGTCCGCGCAATCACGGAACCAAGCTCTACAACATTTCCGGGCACGTGAACAATCCGTGCACCGTCGAGGAAGAAATGTCCATCCCTCTGAAAGAGCTGATCGAGAGGCACGCGGGAGGCGTAATCGGAGGATGGGATAATTTATTAGGCGTCATTCCCGGTGGCTCTTCGACCCCCGTCATTCCTAAGAGGTAAACAAAGAGATCCTCGACGACGATCAGATTTACGTTCCGAGAGTCACGAGAATCGGAAAATTTTAGTGTGTGCGACACCGTCCTGCTGGACTTCGACGATCTCATCAGGGTACAGAGCTCGTTCGGCACGGCCGCGGTGATCGTGATGAACAAACAGACGGACATAATCAAAGCCATCACCCGTTTGATAAGCTTCTACAAACACGAATCATGCGGCCAGTGCACACCTTGCCGCGAGGGAATCAGTTGGATGTACAAAATACTGAGAAGGTGGGCGTTGATAACTTTATCTCGTTCATAAAAAATTATTATCCGGTTTTGTAACAATTTTGTTTTTTTGCAGATTCGTGGAAGGTAACGCCGAGACACACGAGATAGACATGCTATGGGAGCTTACGAAACAAATAGAATTGCACACGATATGCGCTCTGGCGGACGGTGCCGCGTGGCCCGTGCAGGGTCTGATCAGGCATTTCAGGCCAGAAATCGAAGCGCGCATGAAGGAACAGAAACGAGCGGCGTCAAGTTGAGAACTCGAGCGAGATAGAAACAGATTAGACGGAATATAACGGCAGAAGATATTTAGAGCAATCCTTGTAAGATTTTATATTTATTTTCGGTGTATATAAATGAATCTAAACACAATAGTCACGATTCCCCTGTAATGATATTCTTCGAACCCGGGCTATGTCCTGGAGGTTCGACTAATAAAAGAAATATAAGAGAAAAACTGGCTATATTTCTATACGTGTCTATATACGTAAATTGTAAGTAGACGTGCAACTTAACACGATCGCGTATCGCACGGGTTTACATTGAAAATATCGTAACGTTTAACGTTCACATTTACGAAGGAAAGTAAAACCGGCGAAGCAAAGTGCTTGGAGCAAAAGTTTTCGTTTAATGGCGGTCATTCACCGGAAACCAGGAGAAATAATCGTATTCGGGCGCTTTAGTACGAAAGGAAAATTGATACTATGCTTTTAAGATTGGTTTAATAGCGTGATATTGTTAAGGAATTTATAAGTTCTAATCTATCCTGCACAGATCGCGCAAGCGATCCATCTTACCTTTTCAAAGATGACACTCGGGATGAAACAGCAGCATAAGAATATGAACTGGCCGACGTGAAGTTTCCAGAGAGAGATATACGACCTCGGAGAGAAGGTCGTGTGCGCAGAAGTGTGAGAAGATTCGATTTATCCTCGAATACTTCGCCGAGTTTACTTACAGCCGTACAAGATAACATTTACCTCCCGCGTTTTCTTATGCAAACAGCGTGCTCTCCGTTACGCGGTTTTTACGAGACTTATGTTACGCTTTGCATTGCGGGGCTCTCAAAGTAACTTGCCACGAGTTATGGCAACAGTATAACGGCATCCGGCGATGAATTATGCGAAATAAATGATACGACTATTGAATGGAAAATATTTTTGCCGGAACACCGGAGAATGAAGCAGGAGGAGCCGGCCGCTCTCCTCCATGAATCATGCATACGATCCACTTACGAGCTCGGGGTGAAACGTAAAACCGGGCACGTCCGGAGATGAGGATGTTCGCCGGTAGTTTTATCGAACGATACTTTGCATTTTATTCGTTCATCATACAAGAGAATTCACTAGCGCTAAAACGTTCCGCCGGCTACAATACGGATAATAATGTGACTTTAGATACGGTACAATGTGCGTATACAATACATATATACAAAAGCACGTTCGCTTGTTCCGCAGACCGTTGCGTCTGCTCTCCCTGTCTCTCGTTTCTCTCGCACTCGCACTCTCTCTCTCTCTCTCTCTCTCTCTCTCGTTCTCTCCCGCTCTCTCGCTCCCCTTTCTCGCTTAGCGCCACTAAAGTCGGAACTGTCTTTTTCGCGGTTTCTCGAATTATCGTTAGTTTACTCTTAAATAATAGATTTAAGCTAGCCGTTACATTCTCGGGGTAGCTCGTCTCCTCTGGCGAGCTATCCCGCTTGTGTTAGTAAGCGCACACACTGTCTTTTATGATAGGTCCGTTGTGTTACGTTATCTCCGTCTCTCTTATTCTCTTTCTCTATGTATACATATATTATATATTATCTATACCAAATCCATTTCATTTCGTCGCGAATCCGATATTACGTTCCCCTTTATCTTCGCATCTCCTTTATTCATGACTCGCGGGCAGTGATGGCAAGATTGGTTTGTCCCAAGTGCTCGCTCCAGATTGAAAAAATGTTTAGGCACGATACCGATACACATTTTCCTTGAACATTTTTAGGCACTAACCCATTGTATATATTATAACCAGCGTTAAACCTTAGGTAAAGAGGATAACTGCTTCTTCCGATAGTCGTATCTTGATCATATCGAGTATCCGATTTCAGGAAGAATCTATCAAATTAATAGCTATGCCAGCCCTAAAAGCAATCGTCCCTAAGGCTCTCACGCTCTCGTTTCTAAAACTAAAACGGGGAAGCTATTCTAAAGATATATATATATATATACTTAGCAAACACACAAATTTTTCGACCGTGTTCTAAACGTAAATTAACAGCGTATATACGTCGCGCGGCAGTGCGAACTTAATTTAATTTAAATCTCGTTGATACGGCACGTCGTGGCGTAATAATCGCAGGTCATAGCACTTGTCGTCGAAGATCATCCCTCGGCAAGCATCCAGACGCGGTCGCGCGTGAATTGGCCCCGTTTAGAAAAGAGAAGTGTCCCGGATTATGACGTTTTAAGAGTCGAAGAGTCGCTAATTTCATCGGAAGGCATAGTAATCTGATGCATTCGCCGCGTCTGTAGCTTCGCCCAATCGTTTCTGGATCACTTCCCATCACTGCTCACGACGACTTAACGATCTCTCTCTTTCTCGACGCCAAAATACAGGCCTCTGAAGCACCGCGTCACACGCGGAGCTTGTCTGCTCCGTGTGTTTTGTCGCTTCGGGCCCCGTCCCTGTCCGCCCGTTCTTGCAAACACTTCGCGCCGCGTGTTATCGCGCAACGCGTGACGCGAAACAGGCCTCGTATGCGCGTACGAGGGCTTCTTCGACATCGCGCGTGTGCAGAACACAATCGTCATGAAATAAAAAAGCTCACGAAATAGCAATTTCTGCCGATCGATCCCTGTGGTACACGCATACGCGAATCGGAGCGGACAGCGGACGAAGGACGGAGCCTGACAACGTGGAAGCTGGCGGCGGTGGAGAAGACGCACAATGCTTCTCGCGTGTCCTTCGCGGCCTCTCGAAGACGCACGGAGACGAGAGAACGCGACGACTTTGTATAATAAAATAAAATTGTAGCACGCGCTTATCCACTCGCTCTCGGATTGTACTTGTTTTGCGAAACACCTTGTCTCTTCCTTCTGTCCGGCCCGACCGCGCGCGCGGACGGGCCGCGCTCTTCTCGAGGCCGACGAGGACGTCTCGAGAAGAGCGTTACATTATGCACGATATGATTGAAAGCTCGCTGGTCGCACGCTCTTTGGCATGATCATTGGCTGTCTTCTGGGCAAGATCACGCTTATTGTTGGAGAACCCTGCCGCTGGACCCGCGCCACCGCGCGCACTGGTTCCCCACTTAAATATCTGCCATAAAAATAGATGCGCCTCTATCGCGGTTGCCGCACGTCAGTCCCCTACCCTATGCCCACTTCGGGAGGATACGGTTCCATCTCCTTCGTCTTACTCCTCCTCTTTCTCCCCCGATCGGCGTCTCGCCCCGATTCCAAGGAGTCTATTCTCGAAACCGTGCGAAAGAGCGTTGCGCGCACGTGTGAATGGGAATCGGACCGTCGCGTCGTCCTCAATGAGGAACGTAGTCTCATCGTCGGTGAACGTAAGAAATAATGCCGTTTACTTACTCGCGCGCGCGGTCTCGAGAATACGATACGCAGTCGGCGGTGTCCTTCGGAGAACTTGGCGAACTCGGCGCGATAGGAGACTGACGATCGCGAGTAACAGAGATACCATATCGGGGAGATTTCCTCTAACAGCGTTAATATACCATTAATACCGACGTTTATTTCTCTGTTCCTCTCGATCTCTCTCCCTCTCGTTCAGATTCACGATGTTTTACGGTAATCTTTCTCTTAACGAGTATACTAGCGATACACAACCACTGTACGATAATACGGAAAATCGCAGGGCTTCGTTGAAATTGTTCCAAAGCCGATCCCCGCCGGGGATAAATTTATCTCCCAGTTATAGCTGACTTCTGTCAAGCCGGAGTATTGAGGTGGATTTGATGCCAAAAGCAACACCGCCGCCGAATATAATCGATATCGCCTATTCACTTCCGTCCGACCGAAGTCGAATCTCGAGTCAAATTCGAAGCCACGACGGTGATTTACCGAGAACATCTCCCGAGAACGTCGGATCGAGTCAGGACGAAACGCGTCACATACATATATACTACCGCTGCTCCGCGCCCGATCGTTTATTCTCGGATGATAAGACATTGCTTCTGCAAAGCGCTGGAATTTTGAGAAATGGATCGAGCGGGTATATCTCCCGTGAATCAAAATGTTGCCGTAAGATCGGGGGGAGTAAGTCGCGCGCGCGAGCCGGACGACTTCTCCGCGACTATAGAAAATAGACGAGAAACGCGCGGCTTTCCACGTTTCTACGTCATAAATCAAGATGAATGATACGATCCATCGAAATACCATGCCATCTCCGACAGACGCATCAATCTTCCCTTACATGTTAGGGGTATCTCGCTCCAGTGGCAGTGACTTTTTAACCGCCGCTGCTCATAAAAGTGGCCGAAGACTCTTACCGCGATTTCCAGAATATACATTTGTCTCAGTCTGCTGAGAGCGTTCGTGCAAATAATTTTTATATACAATTTCTATCGCGCGGAATCGTAACTAATACGAATCTCGTCCGTATTACAATCAAAAATTAATCATATTCTTCTGCATATATCGCGAATTGAAATAAAAATAGAGTTAACATCAGCCTTTGCCGCCTCGCTGTACGCCCGTATTTTTATCGCTAAAACATTTCGATAAATATTCCAATAATGTAATCACAGATCGCCTATATTTGTTACAATATACCTTTCTGAGGGGGGAAAAAATTACTATTCGTCATTAATTCGGAAGCTACAACGAAGTCCTGCGACTTGTATGATCCACATTGACCGACCCGACCGTGCAAGAACATTCTTATGGCTGTTACGCGGAGAGAAACGATCGTAGGAACAATCATTGCACCTTATTACATCTCGACGTGACTTTACTGCGTAACTGTACAAGGCGCTCTAGGTTTACTCGGAGGAAACGTGGTTGATTTGAGAAAATCGGAACATGATCCGCGGCAAGACAAAAATAACAAGTAATAATGATCTGATTTATTAGCTGGCTCCCAAAATCAGGACAGTTTTACGTAGGTAATAGGATCGGTAACAACGGTTGTCTTTTGTCGCTATGATTAATCCGCATAATAACGTCGCGTCTCGGACCGTTTCCCCGCGCAAGATCGTCCGCGTGTGAGGGATTTGCGCGACTCTCTGCCAGAAATATAATAACGGAACGAGAACGACGTCCGCGCGCGCGACGGGCGAACTTGCCGCGAGAGAACGAGCGGTGACATTTCTGCGCGTAAACGGCGGGCTGCCGTCGGAATTGGTTTCGCGATAACGCCAAGTTGTCGCATACATATCGACGACGGACGACGCCGACGACGGACGACGACGAGTTGCAGAAATGTAAGTATCGAGCGACGTGAGATTGTTCCAGCAATCCCATTTCTCTCGGGCCGCAGCACCCCGAAAAGTCCGACGGCCAAGTTGCAGGGGTATGCACACGTCTCTGCTTGCCTACTGTGTGTATACGTTTGTGTGTATGCGTATTTGTCTACATGTACTTGCTTGCGCACGATGGTCAAGATCGCTCATTGGCGGATGGAAGGCACGGGGTAAGGATATCAAAAGGGGGGGTCGAGACTCAACGACGGCAATGACGACGATCGCTCGCCGAGGAATCCGCGTGGATCGTCCTCGATCGCGTCGTCCGAACTATCGATCGTCGCCGGTCCAATCGCTCGCCGCCCACGCGGGCAGAGGCGTCTCGTACTCCCATCCCGGGCCGCAGTAACGCCACGCGTGCAGATACATCACCAGGTCCGACGGCTTCGGGTCCCTATACTTGACTTTGCACTCGTAGCAGTGCGGGTCGACGGTGACCTTGTCGTTGGCGAAAGTGGAATCCGGCGGTTCCGAGCCCGTCTGCGTGCCCACGGTGACTTTGAGGGATTCCTGCTGCTGCGGCTGTTGTTGTTGCTGCTGCTGCTGCGGCGGCAGCGGTGGCGGCGGCTGCTGCTGCTCGTCCTCGACCAGGCCCGGGGTGGACGACGGCGAGGAGCTGTTGTCCTTGTCGCTGCCGGAGCCCAGCATCCTTTCCTCCAGCTCGAGCTTCGGCTTGAACAGGCTCATGTCGGAATCGCCGTCCATGCCGAGCCAGTTCTCGGCGTTGTGGATGCTGATGAGATCCCGGACGAGCTCCTCGTCGGTCTTGCCGATGTTACCGCCCTTACCCTTGTGCGGGCCGAAGACCACGTGATTATAGAGCGGATCGTTCACCACGGGATAGCCGAGGTACTGCAGATGCACGCGGATCTGGTGCATGCGCCCGGTCTGCGGCTTGCACAGCACCACCGACGACTTGCCGTTGTAGCTGAGACGCTTGAAGCGGGTGACGCAATCCTTGCCCTTTTCGGAGACCTTGCAGACGCCGATCTTGTAGGAGACGACCTCGATCGGCTCCGAGCAGATCACCTCCTCCTCGGGGAACTCACCCTCCACTCGGCACACGTACTGCTTGTGGACCTGGAACGTGGAGACACGGCATAGAACACACGGAGCGATTACGCGCGGTCGGCTCGTCGTGTTCGCCAACGTAAGCGTCTCCCCCGTCGTTCAACGACGGACGAGCGACGCCAGCTGTGCGACGTCTCTCACGTTTTTTTCCTCGCATACCCGGAGACGCACACGACTTACGCAACCAACCTGTCGATTTCTTATTTGGTGCTCCATCTGCCTCGCCTTCTTCGGCGTCCTGCCGAACAGGAGGATGCCGCTGGTCAACCGGTCCAGCCTGTGAATGGTCCTGAGGTTCTTCAAGTTGTACTCCTTTGCCAATATGAAGACCACGGTGTTGTGCCGGTAACGACCGCACGGATGCACCTGCGAACAGAGACACGAGTCAAACATTTTATCCTCGCGCGAAGCGTTTAAAGAGATAACGATCTGGATCTGGATTCAAGAATGTATTGTCCAAGTACTAGATATATGAAATCCGAATGTACCAGAGAAGGAAAACGTCGAGACTCTAACGTAGCTTCGTTTCCCGAGTTCGAAGCATCTAGAATTGCATCTCTTCAGTATTTCACGATAGACCTTTCATCGAGTAACCAGAATATCTTCAGGAAATGAGATGTGGACGGTAAATTTACGGAGCTTACCACTACTTAAATGTACTCGCGTGGTCTATCGGCATGTGGCCAATGTAAATTCGATGTAGGCACACATATACACACACACACACACACATGATCGTACACGTATGCATCCGCACAAGAACGATCGACCCATTTCTCCTGGCAAATTCGGGACAAAAAGCAATCGCGCGCCCACAAAGGAGGGTCGATTCATCGTTTCGAATCGGCATGGCACGGGGAACGGCGCGCTTTATGCATTTCGGCCGACGACGATGCGGATCTGCATTGTAGGTATACAACGTACAACGACCGGGCTGGCTGACTCTAGCTGGCGGATCGTATCGGACTCTTCCTGGCTCGATAAGTCCGCGCGCGTCTGTCGGCGGTACCACGTATGCACCATAATACACGTCGGCTATCGAACGGCCCCCAGCGACTCCGGCGAACCGCTACAATGATCCGGCGATCGAAGGCCACTTTTCTACCTGCCGCCGCAAGAATTTCGCACCTTCCCTCTCCGTCGCGGAATGAATTTCAAGAACTTCAAGCGAACGAATCTCCAACTTTTAACGCTGACGTATGTATAATGAGTTTTCCCCGCCGTACCTTCTCACGCAGAATCCAGAAAGCGTAATCGAATTTCTTTTTTCCATCAATGTCCTTTTAATAAATAAATAAATGTAATTTAAATTTTATAAAATCGTGACACAGTTCGTCGCTAATAAAATGACTTATGTCCATCTCTACTAACGTAGATTAACTTTCTCGGTTTAAATTACTTTTTATCTTTTTCTAATTCTAAGAATTAGATTAAGGCTCCGTTCCGATATTCACTGGCAGTACTAAAAATCTATTGTTACGTCACATACACTATAGATTTTCAGTACTGGCAGCGAATAACGGAACACAGCCTAAAGTTAATCTGCATTGATAAAAATGGATATTAGAGAATTAATACGAAATGCTAAAAAGCTGAAAATGTGAACGACTATTGTCGCAATCTACTCGGGGAATGGCGAGGAGAACGAGGAAGCGAAAGCGGCACGGCAAAGTCGTGCTTCGCGATTGCATAACGGTTTTTAACGACGTCTGCACGCGAAAATTAATTCGGGGCCGATTTGTCAGGCGAGACCCCGTTGGTCTCGTCGCGGCGAGGGTAAAGATGAAAAAAGATACTCGAGAAAGCCGGCCATTAAGTCGCGCATAGCCCTCGCGCGCTCGCCGAGTACCTACTTGCGCGTCGGGATTATTTTTGCATTAATGCCCCGGCCGTTTTGTTGCGCAAGCTCCTGTTAACGATCCCCCGCCGAGGACGCGCGGCGGCCACCGGTGACATTTGAGAGGAACAGAGGAAAAGTGGCCGAGAGCTCGCTCGGCTGTATTTATCGCCGAGCGAAGTCTCACGACTTGTCGTAGGAGAATAAAACTTGCAACCACCACCGCGGTGCGGTGGCTACACAACCAACGGTTTCCCGAGGAGGCGAAAACGAGAAAAGAGAACGGGACGGGAAATAAAAGAATATGAAGAGAAAGAAAGAGTACGTTTAAAGTCTCGCGAGCTGTCTCTTCTTTTTGGACACTCTAGAACGCTTTATTTTCTCAGCAGGTGTACACGTCGGCGCGGATTTGAAATAACTGAGACGAAAATTGCCGTAAAGTGGAAAACAAAAGGGGCGGTTGTTAAGCTCGTTCCGACGGGACCGTCCGTCGTAACCGTTAATTTGTAACAATGAATCACCGATATCGCCGCTTTAATACCGCGGTATCGCATTTCGCGAAATGACGCGAGGTGCCGTCTGTCCTTTAGCCGCGCGTTTTTGCAGCGGAGTCCGCGAGGAGAGTCCGACATTATCGCGGAGCGGCAATAATAGCGCGGAGTAAATTATCCGTGATTTGCGAGCGTCGTAATGCGCGCGATTAACATTTTAATAGGTGAGTTTTATTCGCGCGGCCGTAGTGCATCGCGCGACCGCGGGACATTTATGCGAGTCGCCTGCGTGCGCGCGTAAATTCTCTCCCTCTTTTTTTTTCCCCCTAACACGGTTTTCTTTTTTTGGTCATGATTGTTTCGCGTCCCGAAGTGACCAAGGGAGACCGAGGTCGACCGAGGGTGGCGTCGAAACGTTGCATTTTAAAAAGGCGGAGCTCGTCAGAGGCCCTTGGTATTTGACGCGTAGGTACATCTGTTAACCGCGTTGTTTTGTTAGTCACCAGTCTGAAAAACGACTCGTTAGCGGCGATTTAGTCGCCTTTCGCGCGTCGAGACAGAAAAACAGAGAGAAAGCGAGCGAGCGAGCGAGCGAGAGAGAGAGAGAGAGAGAGAGAGAGAGAGAGAGAGAGAGAGAGAGAGAGAGAGAGAGGAAAATACAGGAACGCTAACGAAAAATCAGAAGGTCGTTGAAGGAGCGGAAGTCCGCCGCGCGCCCCGCTTGAGACACGCTAGAATTTAATTTGGGGGTATACACTCAAATATGTATATTTTAGACTTTAGACAAAGCGATGGAAAATTTTCATCTGCGAGAGCGCAAAAGAATAGACTCCGGAAATTCTAAATTTAACGATGGGATCTTATAACCCGCGGGAGCGTGCTCCAGGAATAATTTGCAGCAAAGGCGGTCACATGTACTCAATGAAAAGCGGCTTCCGGGACTTTTCCAGATGAGCTGAAACGAGCGGGCTTCCAGCAAATCAAGCGATCTGGGTTGCGTGGAAACTATCGAAGGAGACCATGCAAGAGAAGTATATCGTGTGTGTATACATGTCCATGCGTATGTGTGTATGTATTTCCGTGCTCGTTTGGACAATACGACAAACAATTTTTTTTTGGCAGTACAGTTCTGGCAGTACACCACTTACAGGGATGGAGGCGGGCTTGTTGACCACGACGACGTCCTCGTCCATGTGTATCACCGTGATCGGCTCCGAGGTGACAGGCACCTCGTGTCTGCAACACACCAATCGCAACCAGCTTAACGTGGCTTTGTTCCGTTTGCGCTTACACGTCTCGCACACACACACACACACACATACACACACGTACGTGGTGCACGTACGTTGACGTACACGTATACACACACGCGCACACATACACGCGCGCGCACACAGACACACATTCGTCATACACGCGATAGACGTATCGAAATGCTGGGTAGTTCTCGCATGAGCAGACAGTACACCCATGGGAAGTACTGTCGGCCGACTTGGATTGAAGCTAACCGATAATCAAGACGGGTAGGTAGGTAATCACAGTAATGTCGGGGGAGAAACGGCGGCGCGCCGCCGGTCGATCGCCGATTGATAGTCACAAACCGCAACTTATCGCGATTCGGCAATCAACACCCGCTGCGCCTTTTCGCGATTCTATTCACGTGCGGATCGATTGCATACATCATCCGACCGGAAAAGGCGGAAAAATCGTACCGATTGCGTTTTTAAGCGTGCAAAAAAGACTCAAGGGAGCGAACGGGTTGAAAACAGCGTCGTGAAAATACAGCTGCGCTTTTATCTAACGTTGAGATAAACGGGCGAAGAGGGTGGTTCCGCGAGGTGAGACGTAGGGACAAACGAAAGTGGGAGCGAGAGAGGAAAAGGAGGGAGGGGGTAAAAACCGACAAAAAAAGAAAGACGAAATAAATACGGCGGGTGGATGCACGTGCATGCGGCGGCCCCAATTATGAGTTCCATCTACCTAATGCATTTCCACTCCGCAAAACTACGGTCGCACCCACTACGTGTCCTATGCACGTGCATTCTCTCCGCGGGAACAATAAGGAAACCTCGGCCAAGAGAAAAAAAAAGTGGATAGAAAGAGAAAGAAGGAGAGAGAGAGGGGGGCAGAGAGAGAGAGAGAGAGAGAGCCTTCGGCGCATCGAGATTGGATTTGCAAAATCTTTCCCCGTCACATTGCAAAGTGCCTCATTCGCGATAAATGGCGTTTGCGATGAAGGCCGGATAGCTGCGAATATCGGATAAAACACGTGACAAACAGAATTCAATTTGGCGAGCAAGACGTTCGTAAACTTTATAAATTGCGACGCCCGCGGTGAAAATCCCGGCGGGCCCGGACGCGCGCACCTCTCGAAAACTAATCGCGAATCGATGCATCGTTAGCTCTCCATTCTCACGTAAATCGCCCCGGAATAGATCCCGGCGAGTCGCGTAGACGTTGGTGGTGCGCTAAGATCCACGAGAGATATGTTATTAAATCATAAAAGTAGATCGAGGGCAAATTTATATAATGGCATTTCGTGGCTGAGCTGAAAAGTTTGCTCCTCGAATACGTAAAATTGCATCCCTTTCGGCCGGTGTTAATCTAATTATCCAGGATTTAAATAATGGAGCGCGATTTTACTCATCGACTCTCGTCGTTGCATCTCTAAGGTCGCCCCTTGCCGTTATTACGCGCATTATTACACTGCAAATCCAAGTGTGTTATTTTTACACGCATAAACGTGTAAAAATGACACGCTATAGACTGAAGCCCTTTTTACATGTTTTTTTACGTGTTAAATTACGTCATTTAACACGTTAAATTGTAATTAAATTGAAAGTTAATATGTTCAATCGTGTTAAATGACGTGCTTTAAAACAGCGAGAAACGTGTAAGAGGAGCTTCAGCTAAAATAACACACTTGCAGTGTACATTGACAAAAAAATCACGATATGTTAGTCACGCACTATATTCTAATCCTTTTAGCACTGCTCTATCGGTTACGCACAAAATATCTATTGTTCCATTTCCCTTTCAAGCGCTAGGTAGAAATCATTGGAAAACCATCACGATATAGGATATACATGTATACTTATCCTGAGGCACATAAGTAATCGGAGCGCCTCTTACAGTCTCATTCGACATATTCTTCCGTTTTCCATGTGTCCTCGGAATTTTCTTTCGGGAAAATAATTGACGTTTCGCACACGAGAGCCGAAATATATGTACTACGTATACAAAATTGAGAATATGCAACTTCTATCTTCCAATTGGCTGACACGATATTATGCAACCGCACAACGAAAGGCAATAAATCGCTTCCGTCTCGTAAATCACATTTCCGCACCAAACATTTCGGGTTCGCCGCTCTTAAAGTATCTCTTCGCCTGTGCATACATACACGCGCGCGCGCCGTGTACCTTAAAGTTCGCGACGGAATTTCGAAGCGTGTCACGTGAAGGGAACATTAAATCATATATATATTCCGTTCTGTCGAGATGGCGTCAGATAACACGACGTTGCGCGCCCGTGAAGTGTAACGATTCTCTCATCCTATCTTTAGTGTGACACCGCGGCAACAATTTCAGGTGCATCGCCGCTTTCACAGACTCGCCGTTAAATTTAACAAATGGAGACTCGAATACTCCATTTGTCAGATTCTATAGCCTGTAGGTAACGACATTAGCGAAAATAAAGTTCACGTTCTAACAAATAATACGATATTATAAATATTATAAATCAAATGTATGAAATATCCGACTCCTGTATTTCAGATCCAATTGACAAAGTTATTTGATACGCGACGAGTCGCGGTCTCACATTGAGAGCCGCCGCCAGCCATCAGCTCTCTCTTTGTCCGAAATTCTGTTATTTCGTCTGAAAGCATTCTCGAGTTAACTATATCCATTAAAATGTCGCGTGCCACAGTTCTTCGCCTATCCGTCTCGCCGTCGTTCGCTCGCGTGACATTCGAAAGGTGCGACGACATAACAATCGGTTTGCGTGCCACGGTGCTCGTCGGGAACGAGCGACGTCCTGAGTGCGCCATCCAAATTTAACGCGGGTCACATGCCGCAGCGACACACAGCGACGCGTCGTCTCCGGACAAGATATACGCGCGCCGAGAGGACAGAGATCGCAACGAGCGCGGCGATGCAAGAGCGCGACGATATATATTATTGCGGAGCCCCGCGGAGGAGCGCGGGGGAATTATTGTTTGCTATGTGTTTGCTAATTCGGCAAGGCGATGCCGCGACGGCCTGCCGAATTTATTTTCGGCCCAGTCGACCGCAATAAACGGCACCTCGCGAAAACACGAGTCCCGGATGATCGAGGACGGAGGAAGCGCGTCGAGCACCCAGTCGCTTTGACAGATTCCTCCGCGTTAATTTAACGCGCCGCGACTGACCGCGGCCGAGAGAGGCTGCGGGCGAAAAAGATCGCGTTCCGCTGGACCGATATCTCGTTACAAGCGGAATCATTGTGAGCGAGGTTTTGAACAATTAACCAGAATGTACGGGACGCATGTTTGCGTTATCACGCGCGTGTTGCGTTTCCCAGCCGCTTCGACGTCGCGGATGAGAGATATGGACGCGTTAATTGCACACGTCGGGTCACACGAGGAAGCTTCGCCGAAATGATTATTGCAGCGCGTGTGCGCTTTTTCGCGACCGCGACGCGCCCGGTTGCGAATAAATCGGTAGAAATCCAAGAAAGCGTACGGAAAATGATTTTATAATGAGTGAATTTAGCGAAATTTCGGTGCACACCCGCGCGAGTATGTAGGTAGTTCTATATATGAATCGAATAATATTGACTCTGCCGGCGCGCGGTCGACGTTGATGCACGGGGCGTTCCCGATATTTTCCGTTCAAAACGAATGTTTATTTTGCCGATTTTAAATTCTATGCGAATCATATGCAACGTCTATTTATATAAATATTTGAAACGTGTCACACAGCTCCATTACGCTTTATTTTTTACCGCACTATTTGGTGATCAAATGTGTAGGGGATTTATGTTGCTGTAAACAGGAATGTTTATAGAATTATACGTAACGTATATCTATATTTGCATAAATTTCTATATACAGTCCTACATTATAACTAAATAATATTGACTCTACCTTCGCAATCACGCATTGCCATTTCGCTATGCGAACCGATGTTTACGTAACTCGACGTTTATCGCTCTATTATCTATTTTATAATGCGGAAGGATGTGGAAGTTTTTTATCAGCTTTTCACGATCATCCGCGCGCGTTCGCGCATCCACGTTCTTGTCAAAAATAATTTCAAGCGTAATGGAGCGCTCGTGCGGTATGCAATCTGCACAGGAGCGCGGCAAACGGGAAAGCTTGCGACATCAAAATTTCAAGGCGCATAATTTCGGTGTAACAGCATCAATGGTACGCAACGTGTGCGAGGGAAAAGCTTTACGCGTCACGTTACGCGATCGAGATATACGCGGTCACCGTCGACCCCTTGCGCGCACTCTAATTAATACATAACTCACATAATTAATATATGAATGTAATCGCGTTCCGAGTTCCACCGCTATAACCCCTCGTCGCGACCGATCATAACGGCAAACAGCGAGGGAGAGAGCGAGAGAGAGAGCAACATCTCCCTCCCGCTTGTAATTGTATCACTCCGTGTTTCGGAGCGGAGCCGCTTCCGAGGAGATTTCGTCGACTGGGCTAAATTTATGGTAACGATATTCTAACGAAATCAGCGCGAGTCGCCCCGTGGGAATTCACCGACGATCAACTTTTACGTAACGAGTCATCATCGGTCGCTAGATTACATCTCCGTGAAACATCGATCGAATCTGCCGTCAGTTTTTACTTACGTGCACGAATCTTCAATGCGAGGAGATTTTTAAAGAAGCTACACGAGAGATATCCGTTCAATACTAATGCTATTTTCAGACAATTGCACGTTTATTACCGCGCCTTTATTATAATTCTAATGTCTCTATCGTAAAATCGTTACCAGCTGTCATTTGGGGTAACGACGTATTCAATAAAATCGCGACTGTTCATCGAGAACCGATGTAACTGCGGTGCTACTACCTTCCGCCGTGGAACCAGTAACAGCTTCATGCATGAAACATCGATTCGGTCCAATACGCTTTGATGTGTCAAAGCGATCTCTGCTTATCGTGGAGACCGCAGCTAGTGACTATTCGAATTCACCCGTCCGAACTATCAAGTCCTATACCGGGACGAATGCTCGTACAATGAATAACGCGATTATCGAGAAACAGATCGGCTAACTAGAGACTGACTTATATCGGCAGGTAATTGTCTACTCGTTGACGTCGACTTCCCGCAAGATCTCGCAGTCAGCTGTCCAACTCTATTGCGATTATCTCAGTTAATAATATAACGGTATGATAACAAATATGATCTGAAACTGTAACCGTTACCTGCAATAATCGACTCCAATCAGAAGTATTTCGTTTCAGTGAGAGTTCCATATGGATAATGCTTTAATTACTAATGTATAATAATTATACGTATAATTAGAAATATATTTTATATCACATGTGCGTGGAAAGTGGCCCATTCCGCGCGTGACACGCGCGCAATGGGCCACTTTCCACGCACTTGTAATATAAAATAGGGTGTGTAACACGTGTGTTAAGTTGGAAATTGGACGTGCGGGTGAACGATCATTCACCCGCACGTCCAATTTCCAACTTACAGCACTTGTTACACAAATAACTATTTTCTAATACACCCATGGTTCTATATACATTAAACTTAATATCTATGCTGTGCAATTTTACTTTATCACATGATATCTGCAACTCTTCTTTATTCCCGCAATTCCCGATTGTCCGTAGAAAATCCGTTCGGCTATTTCTCGAGAAAGGATTTTTCCCAAGGCTCATTAGCCACTTTCTGAAGTAGCATCGCGCGATCTCGCTTCGTTAGGCCCGAACAGACAAGTCGATTCCGTGCCGCGGTTAAATTTTCCCAAAGGCACAAAGGACCGCGCGGACATAAAACGATTATCGAGCGATCAAACCGCGGGGATAGATTTCGCCCCGGCGAAGCTCAGCGGCAAGCGGGGTAGATCGTTAATTTCGCCGGATTGCAGGCGAATCCCGGGATCTTGTCACGGTGGAATGCGCTCTCGAGACACACCCCAGGAACACTTGCAGGAATTTAGACAAGGGAACCCAAGACGGACGGCCTTCGTCGCGATAGGAGCAAGACTTGACCGATTGATATAAAGGACCGTGGGGGGAAACGCGGCCGAGTTAATTGCAGTTAGAAACTGTCAAGTTCCGAGACCTAGGCTACCTGGCCTAGATCACTCTCGAAAAACACTGTATATAATGCCGTGCACATGATTGTGACTACGTGGACGTTATCTCCTTCAGTTCCTCTATTAGTGATGTACGTGACTATCTAAGTATATTTGATTGCAATTTATGTGTAAATTGATAAGAAACTGTCGTAGGACTAGTCTTCAACGACATAACATTCAATGCAGCTAACAAAACTTGTTTTCATACCACACGTATTATACGAGAAAGAAGATTAATTATCTCCCAATTTTACTCGCTTAAAATAACCGAGAACGCCAGACGGGATTCGTATACTTATTCAATGCTCGTTAAGTCGATATCCGCCGGTTGTTCAACGTCGCCAGACGAAAGTGCTTCTGACATATAGTTAGGGAAACAAGGAGCGACGGCGCGAATGCAAAGACGCAGGCAGATTATGTCAACCCGGTGGGTCAACATCGCGGGATTCCTTCCGCGAGACGCGTCCGCAGTGTCGAATTAGAATTTCATGAGAATCCTCAATTAGTTTGAGCATGCACATAGGTAAGCTCGTCGCGCACTCCTGGACACACAGACCGTAAGACGGAGGCGGTGACTTCCTCGGCGGTAATAGACGGCGGCGTCTCTCCTTCTCGCCAATTTCAAATTACCTCGTGACCGTTAAATCTACCGGGAGATTAATCCATCGCAAATTATACGTTAGCCGAGCGCGGTTAGCCACCGTGAGAAAAAAAAGCGCCACGCGGTCCTCGTTTCGCGATGGAAGGAGGTAATCTCCTCTCTCCGCCTGATCTCCACCTCCGTGAAAAAGACCGTCCCGTCGCGTTTTCTCACGATCCTTCAATCGGTACGTAATAAAGTACCCCTCGCATTCGCGATATGATCGCGCGTGTCACAAAATTCAGACATTTCTTTCAATCACATTTATAATTAAAGGCGAGAAATACGCTTTCCCTCATACGGATGCATTTAGATGAGCGGTTTATCGGTTCTGCCATCGCGTAAAATTATTCAATTTTCGCGCGAGCTAGCCGGAAGTGAACGGGAGCCTTGGCGAAACCCCGAAGGCTTACGGAGAGCAAGCGGCGGCGCGGCAGAGAGACGGCGCGGGCCCGGGTGTGATGCACGGAGGTGATAGAGAAGCGTGTCGCGGGTCGAGGGCGCGACTGGAGGTCCGGCGACAGGTTGATTTATTAGCGTAGACCGGGGGTGCACGATGGTATCGCGACGGAGGTTGGAGGTCGGGCACCTCCTTCTGCGCTTCACCCTAGTGTCCGCAACACGTAAGGAGAGTGCCCGCAGGTGTCCTGCCTTATCGTTCGCGGATCGCGCATGGATTTCCATGTTCTAGTCCAGGGGTGCATGGCGCCCGGCATTTTCCACGACGTGCCTGGTTTTAATTCTGGTTTATATCCTCGTCCGACCCGCGAGTAAAATTCGCGCGAGATCTCACGCTCTCTTCTTTCACGCTCGCTACCTCAGCGCTTCGGTCTTTCGTCATCGCGACATATCGCGTTACGTCGCGTTACTTTAATACGGTTCGGTTGCGCACCCCTGCTTCCCTAGCTTCTTGCACCGCCACGGCATCATGCGTCTTCGCGATCGATCTTCGCGCTGATTACCCTCCGCTCGTGACTCGGCCAAATCCGCCGAGAGTCGATCAGAAAGCGGATATTAACCGGATTACTTCTTCAACGAACGTTACGACGAGCATTCCGCAAGACGTTTCCACAAGACGTTCCGCGATATGTTCCGCGAGGATGGAGATGGTGACACGATCGATATTGCGAGAAGAAGCTCGGGAAGATTAATCGTTTGGAAGGCGAGATGAAGGCGGAAGAGACGCGCATCCTATTCTACGCGCCGTTACGTTGCCGATGCATCGACGGGGACCAACTCTCCTGCGAAATTACACGGCGCTGACGGTGAAGCGGATCGCTCGCCTACGAGAGGCTCTTCCGGCTAATTGAATCATCCCACCGAATTTCCCGCATCACCGGGAGGGACGCGAGAGAGAGGAGAGAGAGAAGAGAGAGAGAGAGAGAGAGAGAGAGAGCGCTTGTAACAACGTGTACGTAGAACCGGGGAACGTTCCCGAGGAACGATCCCGGAATGAAGGCCGGCGGCGAGAGCTGAGCTCGACGCTCGTCACGCCCACAAGTTTTCTCCAAAGACTTTTGAGAGGCTATTCTGGACCATCGATCGCGGATACCACGGACGTCGGGACTTTAATTGAAAAATGGTAGCGGTAAACGATGCGTCTCTCTGCTGCCGCTGAAGCGTCCGCTCTCTGGCACGCTGCACAGGCTGCGCTTCGTCGTGGAGAAGCTATTATTTCTGACAATACGTCGAAAGCGATTCGCCGTGCGTGGCGAAACCTTCAGATCTCTATCTCCGTTCCGCGGAGTTAATAATTAGCTGGTCGCCCACGGCCATGTGTTCTGCAGATAATAATCGAACATCCATGCAATTTCCATTCTATTAACATAGACCTTCTGTTTCTTGTCACTTGATGTAAGAAAGTAAAACTTCTTCCCCGTTGCCGGCGGCGGTTCAGGGACGCCCGTTTTTCCGACATGAATGACTGAAGAAAACGTGCGATAACGTGCCACGACGCCTCGCTCGTTACATCAATTACCGCGACGGGGACGGCGATCGAGCGTTCGCGGGAATCGATTAACCCGGCAGCAGTCCTCGTGAGGACTCGCGTCGCAAACACCGCGTTGTTTACCAGGTGATTCACGGCTACTTTAGGAAGCGATTTGCTGGATTCGCGCGATGGGAATCGACACGTCGATTGGCGCTGACACGGTGATGGATGCCCCGAACGGAATGCCGGCCGTTTGCGAAAGGTCTCGCGTTATCCAGCCGTGTCGTCCAAGCGCGATTGCGACACCATCGTGTCCTTCGCGTAAGTATCTGCACCGTCGAATGTGCGAGCCGGTGTCCTTCGAGGCATATCGGTCGCCGTTTCAGCTTTCTCGCCCTCGAGGCGAGATTACCGAAGTCGTTTTTCCTTCGCGCTTCCTTTCCTCTCAGCCGCCGTGAATCCCTCACCCCCTCCTCCCCGAAGGAGAACACGCTGTTGGTAGAAAAACACCGGGGACTTTTCCTTCGTCCTCTCGAGTTACGGATGGCCCGAGGAATTTCACGGCTGTGATCAAACGGCGATTCGAGCGGATGATGTCAACGTAGGAGTCCTCGAGAAAAACAAAACGATGCGATAAACGGCAATTTATAGCCAGGAGGCAACATTTTCGAAAGAAAGAATCTGTTAAATTCGTAATGTCAATTTATACTCAATTTGAGTCATTTTTAACCATTTTTAACCATTCCTATAGATCGCCTCCTGCTCCTGATCAATACGAAGTTAATTTAACTAAAACAATGTTAATTTAACTAAACCAATATAGTTGAACTAATATTGTTTCGTGTTAAAATAATAAATTTTCACACACACACACACATAGTAGTTAACACTGTTAACAGTAACAAAATGGTATTTAACTTAAAATATTGGTTTAAATTTTGACCTTTAATATTTAACAGTGTAGAAGTTTAATATTTAACGCGAAAGAATCTAGAGAATACGTTTAAATTTTATACTTTAGATTAGACGATTAATTAGCAACGCGTACCATTATCGCAATGCGATAACGGTATTATCTTGAGAGGATATAATTATATATAACAATACAAGTTACCGGCAACGCGCAGCCGAGCGCGAGACATTTCTCTTTCGCGCGAAAATTCACGGCGACCGCGAGCGTTCCCTCGGGCGCATTCTCGCCGGGAAAATGCTCCTCTTCGCGAGCGTGACAATGGCGGCTTGCGAAACTTTCGCGTACGCGTCACATACGCCGTAACGGTCGCGAGTGCATACCGAGACGTGACAACAACCGGCGGGGTAATATCAGCGACGGCACAGGTGGTATTACCACCGTCGCCAATTTATTTTCCATCCATCTCCGCAATTGTTCCGACTATCGTAACAACCCACGGTGTTCGGCGCGACGTTGCTTCTCCCCCATATTTGTATTCCGTCTTTATGCAAGGCGCGCGTAACGTAATTGCTCCGATAACGTAAATAACGAAACGGGAGCCGTGTCGGTCGTTGTTGGTCGCGCGCGCCCGCGATGCAAAACTCCCACGACTGACCTAGATTACACTCGCGATCCCCGTTTTAATTGCGGAGTTTTAATCGTGGAAAGACAACGTGTCTCGCGGTATCGCGCGGCGATCGACGAGACGTTTCACTAGCGTTCGAGCGTTTTAATTGCGAAGAGTCGCACGGTTGTTCGCGTGTCCGGAGAGTCGTACCTTATCTCCCAAATGCACCTTTTTTTTTTTACGATCCCCCGATCCCTCGATGACGTCACGCGATGCATCTCATTGTTTATTACTAGCGGCCAGGCGACCACATTCTGTTCCCCGGTCGGCCTTCACCCGATTAACTTCGCTCACCCATCGGAAACTCAATCGACGCGCCAGAAACTCGCCCGGAGGCGAGTTTTACCGCGCCGTCAGCTTGCACGTCTCCGCGTCGACGTGAAAAATCGACGTGGAAAGGAAAAATAAAAATATCTCTCTCGCGAGCGCGACGAATTAACTCCGGAATTTGCCATTATAATGACGGCGGGAGACACGCGGCGAAAATGTAGGACACGAGTGGTCCGCGTGTCGCGAGCGCGCGCCTGAAAAGTACAATTGCCCAGGATAATTGCTGGAATTAGCATGCAAGCGCGAGCGGACCGTATTAGCGGCGCGCGAGACGTGAAATAATTTAATCCAGCTTCCGTACGTCAGCGAGGATTGCCGCCGCCACTCGCGACGAACGGCGACGACGGAAGGAGAGAGAGTTCATATTTCGTTCACTTTTTTTTTCTCCTTTCCAATTCGAAATACGACGCGCGTACATCTTTCCGAGGCATCTCTTCTCGAGACCTCTCCGCGTTCTTATCTCGAATGACGGAGCAGAAGCTACCGTGGCGCATCCGCACACGTTCCTGCGATAACCGGCGCCGATAGCGGGCCGAGCCTCGTTGAGCGTCGGAGCGTTTAAAAACGCGCTCGAGAGGCGAAAGAGCGTGCGTGCGCGCTCGTGTGGCTTATTAGATTCTTATATATCCGTGCCAAGGATAATCACACGAGTCCCGGCCATGTGGTTCCCGGCCTCGTGCGCACGCGGAGGATTCGCCGAGGCTCCCTCTTATCTACGCCGCTCCGAGCAAGGAGAGGCGGATGATTTACGAGTTCGTTGGACCTCTACCGCCGCAGCCATTCGACCGACACGCCATCGTTGCGCGCGTTTCCTGCGCGGTTACATCGTCCTGACCTTCGCGGATATCGCGTCCAGTCTTACTTTACTTCGAAAAGCCAAGAGGGACACACGCCGGGTCACTCCTCTCGAGGCGTCCCGAAATATTACAGACGGCCACGACTCTTCTCTCGCACTCTCTACCTGCTTCCGTCCATCTTCCCACGTTGCGAATAACGGATGCTGCGCTCTGGCGTGTGCGAATTAAACCGTTTATACACGGATTATGCATTTTAGACTTCTGTTTCAAGCAACCGCTGTAATCCCGGCACTAATCCGATGTTGCCCGCTTCAGCTGAGCCGCTTTCCACGCATGCGTTTCCGTCTCGTGTAAATCAACTAAATTTGATCCGCATTAGATACCTTCCTCGCATATAATACAACGTAACGCGCAAACACAGCTCGCTCGCCGAGCTGAGCCGTCGATCGTATTTCGCGTTACGTCATATCCTCCATCGGGTGGATATATCCGTGGCGGCAGATGAGAACGCGTTGGCTAAAAATCTATGTGCGAAATAAGGATGATCCTTCTCAGCGCGCGGTATAGCTCGTCGATCACAATGATACATCGCATTCCGCGCTCGCGCGGGCGAAACAAGGCTCTAAGCGGTTAAACTCGGAAATTCCCGAAATTAAACCCGATCTCATTTGCGCGCGCCTGACAAGGCTCGCCAAATTCCCGGGGCTCTTCTGAAATCAAAGTAAATTCCTGCGGAAGCTAACCTGGATTTATACGGGGCCAATAGGCATCGTTAAATATGTATACGCCGCCGGAGCTGTATGCCCGACGTCGGCCGAAATTCCCGCGTCGACCGATAAACAAGCTACCCCGCTTCGATAAAAAGTGGATTTAAAGCGTGCCCGAGAAACCCCGACGTTATACGTGTCGTGTGCGCCCGGTATAAATGGATAAAGGAACGTGCCTTTTACATCGAATAACACGTACAGCACTTTGGTGTTATGAAATGCCATTTTAAAATATGCACTCGCAATCTACTAAATTCCATTTAAAAAAAAAAGAAAGAAAAAATAGCGAGTATCGTCCGTTTTTTGAACATCGCGAGATTGCATTTTCGCGACCAAATAAGCGGTCCAAAATAGAAACTGAACTCAACGTTAATTCCGTACAAGCGCAATTTTCTCTTCATTCCGCAGCTCGATGCCGTCGATCGTCGCGATTCAATCAAACTTTAGTCACGAGTCTCGACGGCGCTTTTCTCACAATGGTCACTTGACATTTTCCGCGAGAAGTCGCGAGGACGGGCTCTCGCGCCGGCGACGACGGACGACGACGGCGGCGGGTGACAAACGCTCGCAAAAATCAATTGCACCGTGCACGAGGGGGGGAGAACAACACGGCCGACCCGCTTCCGGTAGAACGTTCACGTACCTGTGGACGACGTTAGCCAGGAGATCGTTGTGCCGTAACCTGTAATCGACGTCCACCTTTTGATAGTTGACCGTGAGGGTGCCGGCGCGAATACATCTCTCGTATTCCTCGGCTGGATGGGCACGGAATTCCCTCGCGAAGACCTCCAGGATCTTCTCGCCGACCCATCGACCTTTCGTGAATGTCGTGAAGGTAAAGTAATAGGGATATACCTTACGGAGACCTGAAACACACACCAGCGCCGGGGAGCGACCATGAAAACGAGGATAAGAAAGAGAACGATAATTACTTGGAATATCCCGTAAGCCGTCTTTAAATGTCACGGAGGTTTAACGGGGGCTATATTAGTCACGTTGCGAAACGCGATTCGCGCGATCGCCGCGGGCGCTTGTCCCGCAATTAATTGGAGATTAGCATCCGAGCTGGCGCCTCGGAGCGTGCTCCAAGGCAAACGGGCGAAGTGTGAATTACGAGAATATGATATCTCATGGATGCGCAATCACATAATAAATCATATTGCGGCGGATACATAAAAATGTCGCTGTTATTTGCGAATCTATTACCGCGTTCCGCGCCGCTGCTGCAAGGATGATTGCTCTCGCGCGGGCGAAATCTACGTCGGGGGGATTAACATAAAGTCGATCGCGTCTTTCTTATTCGTATCTCTCGGCGAGATAAAAAGAAGAGGGGAAAAGGACGTATTTAAATTTCTGGAACATCCTGTTACTCCGATAGCGATTGACTTGGAGATTTTTCGTGCTTCAAATTGCTTCTTGCGCGCGGAACCGCACGTTATTTCCGGATTTTGCTTTCCCTCTCTCGGCCCTTCCACGTTAAGTGGAAATTAATCCGTCGGTTCGAATCTTCGTTACGCGTCACCCTCAAATGAGATTTTCGTCCGGAGAGAGAGAAAAGCGAGGCGAGTCGGGAAGTTGATTAATAAGCCCGAATAAGAGGAATAATTTTCTCAGCTTCCTCGCGCGCGCGAGAGAGAGAAAGATCCCCGGGAGCGCGCGGGGTTAATGAAAGATATACAGCGCTTTATGAATTCACGCGCGCGCCATATCGCTCTCGCTTGATTGAATAATTTGATACCTTTAAAAATTATTCTCCCCTGATATATTATCCCGCTCGCGTTTCTCCATCGTCCTCCGTCGTTCTCGAGTAATTTTATTAGTCACGTCGGTATATATACGGAAACAGTTAAATCGAGTGGCGGAACGGACGTAAACGTACTGCTCGCCGTTACCGGCTTAAGAGAGACACTCCTGAGAATTTTACGACCCCGAAACGGCTCCCTTCATTGTCCATCGGCCATCCTGAAAGTAGTTCGCCACGTTTCGAAACGTGCTGCACGTCTCACGAACAAGTCTCTCTCGCTTTGGGACTCGTGTCCGAGCGATTTCCGCGCTTTATTCCGGTCAGAAAAAAAATTAATACCGCGAGGAGGTTTGATTAATGTCCCGTCGCGCGTCCAGTCGCGTCAAAGGAGCTTTTTTCCGATAGCATGCTCGTTATTTAAAAGACAGCCTGTCTATAGGGGATTAATGAACGTTTGACATTTGAAATGAAAAGAGCATGGAATTACTCCGCGCTTCATATCGCGTTTGGCATAAATGTTTCGTTGAAAAAAAAAAAGAGGAGAGAGATATTTTTACTTAGTCCCCACATATATTTCAATCCGCTACTGTCGCAATTTTCAATTGCACTGTATGTCCGAGGCGGAAAAATTAATTTATTCTAGCTAGTCGAGTCCTTGCGGGAACAGAAATAAGCGGGAGTTCGCCGCATTACACAAAAAACTTTTCAAGCGGTCGACGAAGGAAAATTGGAGACGGAGAACAAAAACGCATTCGCGTCAAAGAGACCGCACGCGGTTTCTACTCCGGGCCGGATGAGCTTGGCAGTGGCCTGGCCTTTGTGCGAGATCAAAATCGGCGCGAGTAGAAGATCCTGAATAAATAGAAACAGTTTCGCGAGGAAAAGAAAAACCCCTCGTATTCTCGCCCGGCTGAAGTTACTTTAATTAAATTGCCTTCGGAACGTCGACGACGGTACTCGACGGCAGGCACTCTTTTGCCGGAACTAAAGCAGGCGGAGGTCATTTGACAATCGAAATGTCTCGAAAGAGCTAGCCGTGCTCTCAGGGCATTCGGCACGGACCGAGTGAACGATTGATCCCTCTCGGGCTTTCGAGCTTTCGAGGAATGGAACCATCGGGAACGCGGTCGTTTAGCCAAGAGCTTCTCGAGAAGCGGAAGGAAATCGTCTTCGCGCATACGAGAGGGGGAAAAAAAGAAACAAACTCGAAGGAGAAAGGGAGAGAGAAGAAAAGCGAAACGAGCAAGAAAGGAAAAAAGAAGATTAGGCGGTCTGCTTATAGACCGTAAAGAAGAGAGCTTCCCATCGACGTCGTCGCGTCTGAGAAATATATCATCTTCAGAGAGGAATTCGTATTATGAAAAACGTCAGAAGTACACAGGTTGATATGAATTGGTAATAAAAAAAAAATCGCTACAACATTGTCGCCGCGCGCTGCATCGAGCATATCTCCTTTCTTATACAACTGTATATAACAAGATATCCTCGAATTAATGAGAACGTAAGAATGACAAAGTATCCAGTAACGTAGTAATTAACCGTAAAAAGTCGCCTTTTCCTCGGTTCGTTTAGTCTCAGACGATCGTGGATTCTATCGAATCCGCCGTGGCTTAAAGTAATTACGACGCTATTACACACCAATGGGACACGACCCGCCGTATTCATTGCAGCGGGCCGGTAATTGCCTCCGATGTCGAGGTTGTTCCCGAGACCCCCGACATCTTATCCCCTGACAACCGCGCAATACTTTCTTTACTCCCTTTTGTTTCTCCTCGGCATCGCTCGCAGTATCCCCCCCCCGCCCCCCCGTTCTTCCCGTTTTGCTCTGTAACATCATCCGCGCTCTCGGTTTCCCCGTTCGATACTCTCTGCGCCAACGGAAAATCCGTCGGCGCGCCCGCAGAATTTCGCCCCAGAAATCTCTTTTCTCGTCGATGGCGAGACATCCCGATCCTTGCCTCTTGCCGATATACGTAGGAATTGATTTTCGAGAAACACTGAGCCGGAAAATGTCTGATGCAAGCGATTCGAGACGGAAGAGTCTTTTTCGAGAACTTCGGTGTAAAGTCGCTGCGATTCGTAAGGTCGTTCTATTACTGCTATTCAATATCGTTTTAATAATGTCTTTTACATTTCATACTTCAGCTAATTTTAAGGTAAACTAGAATGAAAGATATGACGAATAAATCGAAATTATAGTTAACCGAGCCAAAATCAATGTTCAAAATATATCTATTCCAGAATACAATACTCAAACTTCACTCTTCTTACATTCTTTCTACACTGAAAAAAATATTTGTGTAAAATCACATGATTATGCTGGTTTTTTTTCCGACCCAGCATAATCATGCAATATATTACACTTACATAGAAAATTACAGATTATATGTAATTTCACATAAAATATGGAATCCACTAAACATGTAATGAAAAGCTTCGGACATGCTCGGAGGAACAAAGATTCTATCTTCAAAAATAAAGATATCATTAACTAAAACAAAGTTACATTAACATTAATCCAAAAGTGTGCCACGCTTTATTATAAAAGTGTGTGTGTGGACGCCACGAAACAACTTATATACAAGTTGTGCAATGTGCAGTTCCGTCATCATTCTTATACCATCGTTCGTCATATTTTAAATTTGAGAAACAGATCTCATCGGATGCCATCTATCGAATAATAATAATCACACAATAAATATAAAATTACATTTCTTCCTGTAATTTTGCATAAAACTGGTTTTTTTTCCGTTCATTGTTGTAAAAAATACCGCTAAATTTAAAACTATACAAGTGATTTTTACATAAAAATAGTAATTTTACCTATATTTTACTATTAATATGTATTTTTACTTTAATATACCTGGAAAAAAAGAAATTATAGTAATAATTGGATAATTTTACAGTTTCAAACATGTAATTTTTCATGTAAAATTACATGAATTTTTTTCAGTGTAACATTATTCAAATATGTAATAATTGCCACACACATATAATATAATTAGATTTAACATTGAATAATCTTTACAAATTAAATCGGCCTGAAAATTCCTCTAGAACAGAGCATCCTACCCGGCATTTTATTCGAACTCTTAACTCTATAAAGGGCAGCTACTAATTTTCTACAAAACAGAGTGATTCCTGGTATCGATTATCGGCCGCATCGGGCCGTGCTTTCAGAAAAGTCAAGGGGGAAACGAAGCCACGTCTCGTCGTGAGTCAGCTCACGGAGGTTACGGAGGGCTCGAGGGGTGAGCCCTAACGTCCCGCCCGTCTGGAACGACGCCTTGTTTTACGAGTAGCAAACCAATGGCGGTGTCGTGGGCCGCTTTGGGTTTCATTCGCTATCGATCGCTTGCCGACACACAACGTGGCACTCAGCGGCTCGCGTATACGCACGGCCGCTTTTACAACGGGAGTAAACACACCCTCCGTTGCAGCTCGGCTCGCATTTTTACGATCGACCCTCTTCTCTCGTCCTCACCGTTCGAATGCCCTGCGCACAGCTGATCGCGACAACACGACACTCTCGTGACATTTTTAATCGAATTATACAAGATACAATTACAAGGATCGTTAGAGATTACGGAAAAATAGCGAGGAAACGCGTCCATTCTCTTCTATAAAAAAATACCAACATTTTTTGCCAATGTTAATGACATACAGCAATATTCTTGGCGATTCTCTAATTTAAAGAATTTAATAGTCAATTGAATATATTTCTCTATTTATATCTAAGAGCAGAGATTTAATTTATTTGTCTGCTATCGGATATAATTCACGGTCGGACGAAACAGACCGAACGGATCGAAGAGGAGACCTCGGCAGGAGAAGGTCCCGCGAGAGAAATCCAGCTAAAATAATCGCATGTCCCTGCGAAATTCATGGGCGGTGTACTCTATTTGAGCGGTATCTGTGGATATCACTTAATATTTGACATTCGAGTTTCCTCGGGAAGATTGTAAATGCCATTTCGTGACCGGAAAAGGTCCTTAATGGCGTTACGCACCGTATGTAAATGTACGAAAAACTTCGCGTAACACACATCGCCAAAATATATCACCTGCACAGGCTGCGAGATACGCACGCGGAAACGGAATAGGATATGTGTGTAAAACGGAAACAATCTTCAAATCAGAGTTATACAATTCACGTTCCGTAATGTATTCCGTTCCGCGCTTCGAGCGTGCAACACATCGGAGGGTTTTTGCTACCTTTAAATACCGCGTAAAAATTCTCTTTTTCCTTTTGCCAATCTAGTTACCCATATAAATCTTGCACCCACACCTGTCAAAGGCGCGCGTATGTGTACCGCGATTCACTCGCGTCTCGGATCCGTGCATTTAATATCTCCCGGAAATCGACCGTCCTGTTACACATACGTCAATACCCGTTACACTTTTATTCCCCGGCATTCCCGTGCATTCAAACAAACGGCGATAATAAAATATGACTTAAACCGGTCGCGATCCTACTCTCGAAATACCGTATCGATCTCTCTCCGCTTGTACATGTATAATTCATAACACCCCGGCGCGTTTCGCCCACCACATGGGAGAGGCGAGGGAGTGCGAGGGAGAAAGGTAATCGCATATTTCCCCAAAGTGGGTGTGCGTTTCCGCGCGCATACGCGTACACACATAAATGTTTTATCATCCTCCGAATCCTTAACCGTGGCTCTGTCGCCAGTCGTCAAGTAAAAAACCGCCAGCTGTTTATTTCACGTAACACGCATAAAGCGCGTATCTCCATATGTGCCCGCGGATGGTGGAAAGGAGTCCATACGGTTGAAATGCGATGCCGTTTACGGAGGATGTTGCAGATCGGACATACAGGGTGACCACAACTCCGCGCACAAGCGCCACGCGATAAATAAAATCCATCGATCAAGGCGTGTGCATGTATTGTTTTCTTAACGAGAACTTAATTAAATTCCGCGCATCTCTCTTTAAAAAAAAAAATGTTTTCTCAAACGTGCGTTCGATATCGTACATTTCCGTGACCGAGCGTTATCGCGAGGCCGGCAACTCGCGCGAATTTACAGTCACGCTGTGTGCATCGCGCACGACGCTCAATGTGTGTTGTCCCACGGATCATCGCGCCGCACGCGAGTTTCGTGTAATCTCGATACCCCGCCGACGTTCGCCAGTAAATTCGGGGGCTTGTGTTACCCGTCTGCGGGCGCGGGCGTGTATAATTCGCGCGGAGATAAGATTAGACGAGTGCATGGTTGTGAACCGCGGTGTGTAAGACGTGTAGAGATACAGAGGAGATTTATCGTTATGAAACCGGATAATAAGGCATTGTAAAAATTAATCGCGACCGAGATCGACGCAGGTGCTTCGCGATGACAGGACGAGATTTGCACGCTTATTATAAGGAGGTAATAATACACGTCAATCTTCATTCACGAGTCGACAAGTATAAACCGCTATCGGGAAATCGAAATAAGAAAAGCCAGCGGAACTGGCTGGATCGAAAATATTAATCGCACTTCAATCACCGTGTCATGTCTGTGCGCGCGGAATTTTCTACTTATAGCGCGGACTGATCTCTGGCCGAGCGTTACTACTTACAGGAGTAATATACCGTTACGGGCCAACCTACGCGAGCCCTTATCTCTCAATAAATCTTGCGTGACGATTCCCGTGGCAATAAACAATCATGTGTTATTTTTAGCGAAATGAGAAATCTCGGCGTTGCCCGATATATCGCGAGTTATATCTTCTGGTGAAGGGAATAAAAAAATACGTGTTGTGTCGTTAACGCTTTCGCGCGCGTGCGTCCGGCGTTTTCTCGGGTTAATCAAAAAGCGTGTCAACTGCCATTTTTAAAATCGTGAAACTCTCCCCGAACGGCGTTCGGCCATTACCGTATCGCCGCTGAGTGCCGCGGAGCTCACTCGGATTTTAAAACGTCAGCCGTGTAGAATAACGACCGTTTTTTTTCCCTCCCTTTCTCGCGCGCGAGCGCGCGCTACATATCGCCCGGACATTTAATCCACGTCCTAAATCTGTCGTTTAATCCAATGCGTCGATCTAACGATTGTGCCACGTAAGGGATCTATAAACGAATCATTACGGCCAAGTAGTTCATCGTTATACTTAGTCAATCAACGTAAAGGATCTAGCTTAGGCTGACGTTCGGGTATATCGCGCACACGATCTCTGTTTGTCCTCCGCTAAGTACAGGATGAAGCACGAACTACCGTGAACCAACACAGGCCGCGCGGTCGCGAAGTTAGACGAATTCTTCGTCACGCACAGGTTGTTTTCGTTGGTTCTACATGCGATGAATTAAATATGCAGAACAAGGAGGGTGAGGAGTATATGAATATGGATCAGGTCGCCTCTAATGCGACGACCTCTCGCGCGGGTAGTCTTCCCTCTAAGAACTGGGAACCCGTTTTACGTTCCTTTTCTCTCTCGGATATAACGGATCTCTAGAGTTATATAGATATTTGATTCGTTCCAAATAAATTCGCATATCGGCTCATAACGCGTAGTGTGCGGGGAAGAAAAAAATTTCCCGCTAGAAATAACGCGCGCTCCATTTCCTATTTCCCCCTTTCCTATTTTCCCCACGATCGGGAAAGTTCGCGAGCATCAAAGTAGAAAGCTCGTAAAACACCGAGCAAACTTACGGTCCTATATCTCGATTCGACGGCGGCCTGACTTCTATTACAGTCACTATCCTTCCGCCAAGTATATTACATCGCGAGAGTTACAGAATCCTCGAGATGTGGCATTCGTGTCGCGCCGCGGGTATACGCTACCACCCGCTATACGTGTTCCCCGCCAGGTTTTACGATTTCATTTCTGCTATATACATATTATAATTAACCAATTAAGCGATTCAGCCGAGCTCGTGTTAATTTATCCACCGAATTCTTCCGTCCTGTGCGGCGCGACGTCGAAATCCAATATTGTAAAATAAATTGAATAGACGAGCGAATGAAAGAGATGTGTCACTTTCCCAGGAGAGTCAACGAATAATTATATAATAATAATAGAGAGAGTCACCTTTGATAGCTTTACTGAGCTATCTGTTACGTAGAACTCTATTAAATAATTAAATTAATTAAGTTAAAGGGAAATCGATAAAATAAAAAACTACGAGAAAAAATAATTGCACGTTACTGTCTCTAACGGTATGCCTAATATAATGAAATTAATTCCAGCGATGATATCTCATATGTCGCATTAGCCATCTTCCAAGTCAAGAGTCTCCAACGTCTGCCAGATAGAACACAGAGAATCGCACAAGAGCTTCCGGCGAGCAGGTGTTGCCGCAGTCGCAAAGGGCTGCCAGCATATATTCTACCTTCGCGAAGACCGTCTGCGAGTGCCAAGTCTCGTCTTCGGGGCGGGCTCAAAGCAGCGAGAGATGTCTTCGTGGCCAATTAGAGTCGCGCATGTTGGTAGATTGTGGCGCGAGGAGGTACAATGCTTCCCAAAAAATCCCCGTTGTGTAGCAAATAAAGCGACCATTCGACGTCACGATTCTCGAGTGCATCGCAACGATAATTTATTAACGAAATATTAAAACGTTACGTATATCTCGTATCATTTCAAATTCGTTTATCCAACAAGTTTCCTTCGGTCGATTTCTCCGGGACATTCTCGTGAATAAACGCGTTTTCGAAACTTCACGAAGAAAAGATATAGGAACGAGGGTAGGGAAAGGGGGAGAAAATGCGGCTGGTTTGTGCCGAGACCGAATTGCCAAGACCCAGGATCTCTCGACTCGATAACGTACGCCGGGTTTCTTAACTCGAGAGGATAGGGTCGGATCTAGATTTGAATCACGTAGAATCACCCGCGTCGGTTCTTCGCCCCCCGTAAGTCGTGCACGCGTGCGTTTGAAAATCGGGCGCCGATCGCAGATGGCGGAGATCCCACAGCGTGTACCACGCGCGCGACGGTTAAGCCGACGTTTCGGATTTCGGGGCTTCCAAATCCGGCGTTTGTGGCGTTACGACGTGCCATTCACTACCCTGGATACGGTCAAATCCGCCATTTCGGCGAGCAAGATCCTCCAGAATGGGATGTCGTAGTTCCAATCACGCAGCTTCTAAATAATATCGTCGCCCGAAAATCCCAATGTCCCCGAGACGTTCCATTTTCGAAAAGAAATAATCTGCCGCTATACAAGTCGTTCGTCCCTTTTAGAAACCCCCCAACCCTATACGATTCCTTCAGGGAGGGCAAGAAAAATGGAAAACTATTACCCGCGAGCGTGACTCGAAAATCCTTGTGACCTAGTCTGGACAATGCGCCGCCCTTAATTCCCGCAACGAGCTTGCGCCCGCGAGCATACCTGCATACCCAAAGCATCCCGCGCGACGTCTTCGAGTTCGATCGAGCGTGATGCATTTAAGGGGCGCAAGATGCAGGGGGGAATGGAGATACGGGGGAGGGGGCACGTACTCGGAGAACGTATGTGCAGCAGCTGTCTGTCTTCCAAGTGGCATTAATAGGTCTTTGTTTCACTGCATGGATGGGAAGGAGAGAGTGAGAGGGAGGAAAAGAGAGAGAGAGAGAGAGAGAGGGGGGGGAGATGCCCAGAGCGCGTCGTTCGCGCGGCTCTATTATTCGAATGTGGAACAGATATCGGTTGTCGATATTGCCATTCGCCCGTCTAAATATCCGATCGATCGATCCCTTTTCTCGCGTCTCTGTAACCACCCCCGGCACCCTTCGCGGCCCCGCCTCGACCATTCTCTCTCCCTTTCGGCCTTTCTTCGTGCGTCTTCCGCCGACGGCAATTCCGTATTCTCGCCTCGACTTCCTCCTCATCTATTCTCTGTATACATCTCTCTCTCTCTCTCTCTCTCTTTCTCTTTCACCGCAGCCGCACGCTGTAAACGGCCGTTATCGTGAACGGCAACCCTAACTCGCGATAATGAGCTCACGTCGGCGTACGGCACGTATCACTCGATCCGACAATGCGCCGAACGATCGTTCCCGATGGAGATGGTGCCACGGTTTTTCTCTCCTCGCGCTGGATATACGTTAATCGCGCCAATGGCTCGTCGGCGAAAGAAGCGTCGACTCGAACTACTGGAAAAGTTAATCGCACGCTATATCGCGGTCTGCACGAAGCACAGAAGATTTCCTGAGCGCTAAAAGCACTAAAATTGTATTGTCTATCCCTTTAACGATTCACTGGCCCGATAAAGACGCAATTACAAGATCTTTTACAATTTGTTCGCGCGGCAAGAATATATCTTTGTTCGATAACGCGATTACATCTATACGAACAATTTTAATCTGAGGTCTCACTGTGCTGCGCCCCGCAACAAAACTGTTAAATTCTTCTCTAGGGTGTCTTAGAAATTCCTCTTCTAGGGACCTATGCGGAGCGATAAAGCTAAAGTTGCAAAAAGCCGTGGCGGTTTGCGCGCGCGATGGAGATGGAAATAGCGACGTCTCTCTACGGGAGTATCTACTCTGCATTGATTATCGGGCGCACGATAAACCGATAAGTCTCCCTCTCGTCGAAACGTTAATTTAATTATTCCCCAGTCGCCTCTCCGTTTTCACGGCGCGCTTTCGGATTCCGTGCTTTCCTCGACGCTTTCCGCGCCCGCGACACACACCGTCGCGTTATCACGACCGCTGCCGGCTGTCGGCGATAATGAGCTCGCGATGTCTGCCCATTAGGCGATTCGCGGCGATGCCGGAATAATACCCGCGGATATACGGTGCGCGAGATACGCGAATACGCGAAGAGAGGTTGCGGAGAGGTTCCGGATGTTCCGATCGCGGCGCGTATTGGCACACGATAAACCAGCGACAGCCGCGCGGCAGGCAGATGCAACCGAATCGAAATTGACTTAACTGTTATACGTATATCCCCTGCGCAGCGGGAGTTTATACATGACGCGACAGTTTTATTCCACAAAAGAATATGCTACCGTATCGTTCGACAAGGGCGGTTATCAGCGCACGCGGCGAATACGTTATCGCTCGCCCGCAGTCCTTTGAAGCTTTTCTTTGAGTGACGGGGCGCCTTTGCAAGATTAAGATAAGCGTTTCTTTGTGTCATTCGATTTGAATTTTAGATATACGAGCTGTCAGAAAACTCCTATGTTACCTCGCAACGAATGCTCGAGAAACTGATCATCATAAAACTTAAAATATTACTCAAAGAGCTTTTTAAGATGTCGAGAATATAGATTTCGGAGAGATAATTTAAGGTCTTAAGAATATCGTTCTTGAAATTCAGGCTATCAACCGAGTAAAGCGTTATCGCGGAAGGAGACGGTCGATGCTTACTTGAAATCCTTTCGTTCATTGAAATTCGAAAATAATGAAGAGATTGGAAATCGATGGTAACGGAAATACGCCGTCAAATCTGTTGCGCCGCAGTTTTCACTTTATCCCGTGTTCACTTCGGACATCCGAGAGAACAGTCGAGTGTCTCATTCCTCCTTCATTCGTCGGTCATCGACGGGAGAGAAGGCCGGCAGATTATTGCACCGGTTGGTATTTATCCGACGGGTTATCCACGATTACTTGGCTCGTTTTGGTGGCCGGCGAACTCGCACGCCCGAGTGTAAGACTAACATTGTCGAAAATCAATCGATCCCGTTCAAGGCTGGCTTGCGGCATTTTTGGCTTTCGCGAACACCGCGCGGATCGGAAAACGTTGGTCGAAGCTATTGTATCTTCCGACGAGCGTGGTTAATTGAAAAATCCCAAATGCGCAGTGTGGAAACCAATCTGACACGCGCGAACGATTCTCGCGATCTCTCGTCGGTCTCGAAGTCGGAGTTCAAGACGAGGATCACGGAGCGACGCGTTAATCTGCCGGTTAATCCGGAGTATTAGACGCGACCGCCGACCCTGGCCGGCCCTGTGGCCGGATTAAATACGAAACGTCTGACAGAAGATACTGACCGTGCTCCACGTAATAACTGGTCTCGTTGTACCGCTCGTCCGTGAATCCCGGCCTCTTCGCTTTCAGCGCTTTCGTTTCCAATTTTGCCTGGAACAAAGAACGTAGTAGATAAGAGACTGCGGAGTGGTCAGCCGCGGTTACATGCAACTTCGCGGTATCCGGTATACATGGAATAACTGCGCTCTGACTACACGGGACGTAAAAGATAATATATAAAACAATAGAATTTCGTGAGACAATAGCCCGGGGCCTCTCTGACACTGAAAAAGGTAGTCAAAAGTGACGAGAATGGATAAACGTCATTCCGCGAAAATACACGGCGAGGATATCCCTGGTTATCGAGTGCCCTTAACTCGAGAAAGCAAATTGTATTTCGCCGGGGACGCGACCCCGCGCGCGCTCCAGTTTTTACTCCGCTGACTAATATCCGTGCGGCAAAAATCGCGGTTATGCCGGATTTATGGCGGACCCGATTAAAAACGGAGATATGCTGGCGTTATTTGTCACTTGCGACTGAAATAAAGGGCGCAGTAGATAGGTAAGTGGACGAGCTAGTCCAGGCTGGCGGCTCCATACGCCGCGCTCGCGAGGGAGAGAGAGAGAAAGAGAGCTGACGTATGGCGACGATAAATTTATCATACAAAAAATTCCCAGCACTTCCAGACAATAAGGGGGCACGGGGACCGCTGACAACAACGGGCAGCTGGAAAATAGAAACTCACGGCCGCGGTTTCGCGGGTATTGTCAGTAGCCCGCAGCAAGCCGGCGTCCGTTTATTGAATTATCACGTGGACGTTTATTTACGACGTTTATTTACGAAGAATTACGCGAGGATCGCCCATCGAAACGGATCGATCACGGGAAATGGCGATACGTCCTGGAAATGCGTATAGAATTTAAGATTTCCGCGTTATGAGAAAGTACCGGTGTGCACCCCGATATGAATCCCGATAGCGACGGTAAATCTCTCGAACGACCGAAAGTTCCGTCGTTCGCGCCGCGAAAGCCCCGCGAAATTTTCTTAACGGCGTGGTCTACACGTGCTCGCTGAAATTTACGCGGTCGTGCTCGTGGGAGCGAGGAAACGGCAAAAGGATACCGGGACTAATTGTTACGTATGGCGTGGCGAGAAACGCGTGAGTTTCGTAAGACCGAATGGCCGGAATTACGCGGCGACGGCGTCGTCGTCAGCGTCGTGGTGGCAAGGCCGTCAAGTGCGACGTAACGAGATAAGTGCAAGTTTGCATAAACGTATAGCATGACGAAGGCGAAACGAGAACGCGGCTGGGACTGCCGTCGAGCGCGTGCGCCTAATTAAAAAGTAAAACGCTACACCGTACGCTACGTGCACGCGCATAATGCGCGCCGCATTTTCGCCCGCTCTGCATCCCGCGACACACCGATCGCGCTTGCATCTCGCTTCGGTTCGGAGGCTCGATTAGCAAAACAAACGTAAATCACCGGGGGTTACGGGTGCCTCGTCGCGTACGCTGATTCGAAAATTCTCTCATTAAAACGGGGTCGCCCCTGATGCGCATTCCGCCAGTGCAGGATTCGGCCGTTATCACGAGAATCGTTGCAATGTGAAGCAATAATTGAAGCCAATATTAAGCAGCGCGCACTTCGCACTCAAACCCGGGATGGTCGCATTCGTCGCATGCTCGCAAGTGGTTTTCTACTCCGAAGGCCTCTTGTACGTCCCGTATAGGCAGAGTAATGGACGACCAAGAGAGCGACAGCCGCGCTGGCCTCCCAAGAAGGGGGTTCCCTCACAAAGGAATCATTTTAATTAGATCGTTAATTAAAATTAATAACGACATCCGGCGCGCATCGCATGGCCGCGTTCCACTCGTTCGAAACAAACGGCGCATTACATTAATGGATCCTAATATCCGTGTACGCGACACGTTTTAATTAACGCAGACAATAATTAGTCGAAATCGCGAGAGCATCGACCGGCGTAAATCCGATTATACGGGGCGTTGCGCGAATTTTCGATGGCCGATAGTGGCGTGCGGTACGATACTTTCGGACACAGCGCGGTATCGATAGAGACGAGAAAGACTTCTCTATGGGCATTACGTGTTCATCAATAATTATCGGACGTAACCGCGAACGTGTTCCCGGCAGAAACGCAATTAGACTGTCGCAAAGATTCGAGCAAAATGGGGAAACCTCAAGCGAGTCGCGGTGCGTCGCAAATGAAGTGACAACGCCGTAATCAAATTGGTATACCGCAGAAATGACAATTCTACGACGGCTCCATTTCGCAAAATTAGATAAAGTATCGATAATCAAGTACTCGCATTATTAATAATTAAAGTACCCGCATATTTTCCCTTACCGAGTTAACTTGGTTATAATCGTTTCGGGAGAGCGCTACACTGAATAATGTATAAAGTGCACAATCGCATTTTTGCACCGCTGCATCGAGTTAGCGTTGCATTACAGCTAATTATAATAATGATCAGCTATTTTCAGCCCGCTCGTTTTCGCGAGAGCGAGATAGCAGATATTAAATGGGAACATTTGTGAAAATTAATATATGTATATTTATACGTCGGCCATATGCGCGCTGCTATGGGACAAACAAGCTTGCTTCGAGAGTACTACTAATTGCATCGTTCGAAAACGCGTTTCATAATTGACTGAACGATAACACGAAGTAATCAATTGCATAGTAATTCAACGCGCGTGACAACACATTCGGAAGTAACAAAGCGTAAGCAACCCGCGCGACAAAAAGCATAGATAAAAACGCTACAAATCAAATGTAAAGTACGATAAGGGAAAGATAGGGTGGCTGTTTGCGAAGAAAGATATTCATGGCTGTTTCTTATGAAACAATCAATCATTCGTAATATCGAACGATAAAATCTTGTCTACAAATTTATGATCGGAGCCACGCGAATAAATTTTCTTCGCGACAATAAACGTGATAAATTTTTCGACAGGCAGTCAGTTTCCCTGCCGAACGCCTAGTCGTGTATCAATTCAATATACGCTTTAAAAAAATACGAAATAATTTGCCATCTCGTGAAAAATAAAACAATTGGACTCCTGCTCGGTCGAGCACCTCGTTAACCGTAACAAGAGTGCTCGAAATTTTTGCTTAAATAATTAACGCTCGCATTACGTATTGTTTGCGATCTCGGGGTGAAAATGCTAGTTACCGCCGCAAACTGCAGAACAAGGCCGACCACACGACAACGACGACAAACGATGACGACTACTACGACTACGACGACGACGACGAGAAGAGGAAACACGAGACCCTCCAGACTTACACAAAGAGCATAGAATTGCGAGGCGCGATGTGGGAGGAGGCGCGCGCGCGAGAGAAGAGCGAAGTGGCGAGGCCGGAGGCAGGCCAGGCGTAAGGGGCAAAAACCACCCTCGAACCGAGGCTCGGTTTTCTCCGTTTAAGCCCCCCTCGCGCGAGACGATATATCCTCATCCGCACGAATTTTCGCGCCACTCGGCTCGCTCTCTGGACTTTCGGCTGTATCGACCGGCCCTAAAACATCCCTCCCTTTCACTCTCCAGCCTCGAACGACCGTCCGCGCCCCGCCTATGTCGCCTGCGGGTCTGTTTCTACCTCCGTCCCGCGAGCGACGGTCTCCCTTGCTCGGGGGGGGGGGGGCGATCGACCGCGTTGCTTTCATCGTCCGAGGGTTTCCTCCAAGTCCCGAAGCTTTCCTTCCTTCTCACCTCTCGTCCTCTCACGCGCGCGGCGTGCCATTTAAGCTTGCCCTTCGCCCAGTAGACTCCTTCGTCCTACACATCGTGATTCTAGAAAACGCAGGCCCCTTCAACTGTTCCGAGCGCGAGACAGCCAAGATATATATTTATATCGGTGCGGATTTACGCACGAGAACCTCGCAAATGGGATATGCGCTGTAATATCGTAAACCGTGTGGAATGCACAGAGCGGGAAGACAAAGAGATACATGCCAGCCGGTGGCCCGCGTACGTGCGTATATACATTCCGATTTCGGACATAGCGAATTCTACCGCATCGAGCGCGTGTCTGCCTTTCGTGCGTACACACTTGCGTAACACGCGTGCTGCACGAGACGACGTGGCCATTCCCGCTCGCGAGTAAATGGGGCACAACGCGATCGTCTTCCCGCGATTGGATTTAACAGCCGTAAAATAATGGGGGGGACTTAATCATCCCCTAAGTCGCGCGCAGCGGCATATCTTACTTCGTCATCGAGTTACTCGCGCGCAACGTTCTTTCATCGCATGCATATTCGCCGGGTTTAATTTACGACGTGTTGGAACGGAAGAGAGAGAGAGAGAGAGAGAGAGAGAGAGAGAGAGGGGGGGAGAGTGAGAGAGAGAGAGCACTCGCCACTCGCGCGGAGAGTCGGCGAGATAAATTACTTTCGCGCACCCGGATGTAACGTATCGTCTACTTTAGCGAGGACGGGAGTCGAGAGTTTCTTTGGCCGCGCGACGCGCAAAGAATTCCACGATCCCGCGACGAAGCACGAGACGGAGCACGGGGAAAGGAGTAAATCCGCCGCGCGAGAGGTGACGTCGCGGATGGTAGATACGACATCCAGCGTAATGTACTTTCTCGGCGCCGGGTCACGCCGCGGCAAAAAGAGCAAGCGAAGCGGTGAACGACCATCCAGCGCAAATGCACACACGTATACGCGACACAAACGCCTCGCCGCGAATCTCTGGCACACACGGCTTGTCGCCGCCTGTTGCTGTACAGCGGTTTCTCGCCGCGCGACGCGACGTTTCCGGTAAGGCGGTGATTTTGTTTCAATCGTCGCCGTCGCGCGCCGGGAATCGATTGGATCCGTCACGTTTGATCGGGAGAAACGAGGAAACGCGCGTCAAGTAATTTCTCTCCTCTCTCGCTGCTTTACTTATCCGTCGATTCGCGCAGCGATACGTTTCTCGCTCGACTTCGTTTCTCTCCGCGGTCTTCGAAACTTATTCCTCCGCTGGAAGTAACACGGCCGCGGCGAGGTGTATTTTCAAGCGCGTCTTATAAAATGCGGGGGAAAAACGACGCGCCGAACGCGAGTTTAAACACGCGCCATCGAGTTTACTTAGATCAATGGTGGATTAACGAGCTATTGCTCGACCCGCCGGAGTACTCGCTCGAAACTCTTAAGCGCCTGCCTCGGGCAATTAATTTCATGGCTATCTTAGCTTAACTCGAAGCGCACTGTAAACTACTGTGGCCCGAGCGTGAGAAAAAAAATTAACGACCGACGGTGATCGCGTGGTTAATCGCGGGGAAGTGATAGGATGAGGGACGCGAGGTGGAATAACTCGCGTTATTTCTTTCGCGAGATATGCGTCGAAAAAAATTAATTTTAATTTCGCTATTTTTATCCGTGATGTTTCTGGTCGTTATGGCCGGTCGATTGGACATCTGCTCGACCGCACGTTAACGTATAAGTGCAACGTAACGATCGCCGTTCTGCGGAATAATTCTCCTAAAAAAAAAAAGGAAAAAATTGCAGGTTGCATAACACCTCTCAGCAATTCTCTACACGACGAAGACGAGTCTACGAGAAGATACATACAGTCTCTTTTTTATTTCGCGTGCTATTCTATCACGATTATTACAACAACATCATTAACTCTTGCTGCATCGTAGAGCGGACTTGTAATCCGTGTATACAGCTAAACGTCAAAGGCTATCAACGACTTCTCGCAACACAGTGACTACCGACAACTCGGGTTTCTCAAAGCGCGCGGCCCCGGCTCGCCGCCTCTCGGGCTGCGTTTATTTCGTTAATGAGCGAGCGAACGGGCGGGCAGATTAATGAGGCTGTGCCTCGCGGCTGACGCTACGACGCGCCGAATATCGACGAGGACGACCGAGATACGCAGCGGCGAATAGATGGTGGGTGGATACACGTGATCTGCTCCGAACTCGGACCCTCCTCCCCTCCCCCCCCGCGCGCCTGTCGGTCGGCCCTCGGTGAGTTACGAGGGCTTGGGAAATGGACATCCATACCGGTTCCCTGGTTAACGGTATATACGGCCGCATAACGCGGCGTTAACCGACGCGAGAATCACTCGGCGAATCCTCGATAACGCGGTGGTACACGGTACACGGCGCAACGATTCGGGAAACATATTGAATGACGGGAATAGCGATGCGTCATAATCGATCGATGTAATGAAAGTCCTGGAAAACGTAATTCCAAAAATCGGTTCAGCGCACGAGGAAAAAAAAAAGAACGAGCCTCTCCAACTAATTGAAGTTTCCAAAGAGGTCTGTGGCAAAGTAGCTTAAAGATACTCGAATACCAAAGTAACTCTCATAGTGCCCGAAGTAATTCGATAGTATCCTTGAAGAGCGCGGGCATTTCGTCTCCAATTTAAAAGCGACCTCCTTTAACATCGCCGTCGGGCTGTAATCTATTAAATCGCTCCTCAAACAGTCGGCGCAAACAAGCCGAATATGTTTACCTTCTTCAGATCCTTGCTGGCATCGGCATCCTCGGCTTTTCGCTTCTCGGTGATCTTCGGCGCCGGGACCGCCACCGCCGCCTCCCGCAGGGGTTTTAAATCGACCTGCAATGAAAATAAGTAAACCTTATTATTTATTCCATTATTTATTCCTCCACACACACATACTGGACCGGTTGAGATAGCGCGCTGACGTGACCTTAATTTTGCTAAATACCGTTTTTAATCGTCGCGCAAGCCGTGACGGTTTAAATAGATAGATTAGCGGCCCGCGGGATGTCCATCGGGTACAATGAACACAGACAAGGCATCATCGGCCATTGTGCATCCGGATGTTGCCCCGTTGATGTTGCCGCGGCAAAGGCACGGGACGGCATCGATTTATGGTAATTCGGTTAACTCGTCTGTATTTTATGCGCGCATTTACGTTCCACATACTAATCCGGCGTTAATGGGACGAGTAAATACAGAGGGGCAGAGTCCTTCCCCACGAGTCCGGGGAGAGCTTGATTTGGCGCTTGATAATTCGACACTGCTACGCCCGCCCGGTAATGACTGTCCCCTCCCATCGATTAGCGAAAGGACAGGCGGGACGGACGGAAGGACAATCAATCGATCAGTGATTTACATCAAATCTTAATCGGTGTCGCGAATATTGACGCGAACCTGATTGAGCTTCACGCTGCTTCTCGAGATCCGCCCGAAACGCGATACCGAGTCGCCGGGCGAACGTCCTGAATTAGTAACCGTTGCGCGCTTCCGTTTTAGTGCATATAATTTAGTTTTCTTAATTAACTTAAACGACGAACGTGAAGTGTGCTCCTTTCAGCTCCGCTTTCCTACGCTTCTTGCATTTAAAGCGAAACAAGGCGAATACTCCGGGTTCGTATAAGGGAGGAACAAAAAAGATTGAAGGTAATTGTAGAAAGTGCAGTTGAAACTAAAAGACTTATGGGTGTACGTGGAGGAATTTTAGAATCCCAAGATGCCCCCGAATGTCCCTCGGAAATGTAGATGCAGGGTTCAACTGAGGGTTAACACAATTACGCAATCGCGTGTCCCGCCATTTGCATAACGAGGAATTAACGGGATTATATCGCACGTCCTATTAGCCGTCCGTAATCCTGTCACCGAGAGAGATCCGGATTATAGACAAACTTCTACAATTATAAATTATAAATATGAGTCCGTGTAAAAAAAAATTGGATGAAAAGAAAGAGGAAGAAACAATATCGAAGAAAAAGCGCACGAATTAAATCGTGACTCAAATATTTGATTAGATTATATAATGAACTTAAACGTCGCGGGACATTCAAACATTTCGCTGCGGTATTATCGGTATCGCGGTCCATCGAATTCTGCGGTTTATTACGAAATTCACCGCAAACGTGTGAATCGCGAGCGGTTTTCGCGAGCTAGCGTACAACCACCAGCGTGCAACCGACAAATGGCGAACGTGTGAATTCGGACGACCGGTCGGACGAGTTATAGTCCGCACCGGCTGACATATCGAATCGAGATCGAAAGACCGATCGGACACGCGGGTGCCGTTCCGCAAACGTATCGCCGTACATTCGGTGCGAATGAGGCTTTAGGGTCGCTAGGGTCGCCCCTGACAACGCCCTTGCCTGCATTGCGGTAGCTCTTTCTCTCCACCCTGGCGATATCCTTCCACCATAACACCCGTCGAAATGTTCTACGAAAAAGCAACGGGTAGATTCGCACGTTCTTGGCACAATCCATGATCTCGAGAAGTCGCAAAGTATCCCGCGAAGTGTACACAAAAAAAAAATGACGTGTCGACTATCGCGTCGAGAAGACGCGGACGCTCCCGAGAGCGTGATTTGCGCTCGTCTGGATGTCTTTCGCGTTTCGCGCCTTGATTGCGGAATTGGCTTGGGCCGCGATTCGTCTCCCTTAAAATAGCCGAAAACGCGGCAAACAAGACGCGAAAGCTCCCGTTTTCACGGTACGTGATTGCGGCCGCGTCTCATGTGCATGTGTATGCGCGGCCGCGCGGTCACATGCATGATAGGTCGAAAACTTTCTTCTACGTACGGGACGAAAAAGAAATGATGAATAACTGCTCGACATGAAATTCCTCCCGCCCACTGTGTTTCGCGGAGAGGCCCGCTATTGTGTTGCGTCACACTTTTCTAACAATTAGATCCCTCCGTGAATGTGTAACATTGATTTGCATTCGGGAATATTTCGAGAGACCAATTGTGAAGAGATTTATCATCGAAAATTCATTCTCGCGAGATGAATCTTGACAAAAAGTTTATAATAAAGATATGATGAGAAGTTTGTATTGTACTATATTTATCGACTCCAAATCTCGCGGAGAAGACGATTTCCGGAGTTAAAGCGACCGCCGCCGTCACCGCAAACTCGTCTCGTCACGCGGTATTTATGAATAAATCCGTGGAGCAGCGACCGCGCGCACAACAAAAGGGACGTAAGCGTCGCTTTTCTTCGGGAAAGCGGACCGCCCATTGGGATTCATCCATCACCGGCGATATAATTGAGAAAGCAGATCGCCTGCATTCAGGATTTACATTTTCAGCGCCACCGCTGGAACTCAATTTATCCGTTTACTCGCGCGTCCCTCGGACGGACGGACAAGCGAGGTAATACACTTCCGAGTCATTAGCGGGGTGTCCCACTTTGTGTTCTCGCTGATGCCGCGAATTTTTTATGAATTTCCGCGGCCGCGCCGTTTCGCCCGGCCAAATTGCCATGCTTATCAACTTACATTTTGCGGGATACAAGATGAAAATGCGCGAAATTTTTGCAACCTAACGCGACTATTAACAATGTTAGATATGCACGAGAGCACATGTAAATATACAGTGACTTATAATGTCTTGCTATGTGAGACGTCAACTATTCGGTCCCATGTCCATTTCAACCAGTGTAGATTAAATTTAATCTCGATTTAACTTGCTTTTTATCCTTTTCTAATTCTTAGAACTATAAAAAGATATAAAATAAATTAAACCGAGATCAAAAATAATCTGCATTGATAGAAATAGACATCAGAAGGCCGAAAACTCAAAAAAATTAATAGACGACCATGAGAAACGACGATAAAATTCTTGTAACCGTGTTCATAACAAATAAAGAAAATGATTGCTTTTTTTAGTGAAATGACCGCGCGCTACTTCCATCATCCTTGACTGAAGCCGTCACCCACAGAGATCTTTCTTTCACCGCCTTGACCGAGTGCAGCTCGGTATTGTATACTATGTCTCAATTAATCGTGCGAGAACGCCGCGTTACCGTCGACATTTAATCGCAATCACTGGTCGCGTGTAACGTTTAATGCCGGCTCGTTAGTGTTTACACGTTTATTACCGTGTCTCGATATATATAACGTAATTCCCAGATTGACGTTTCCGGCGTTCGATGATGAAGAACACGGAATTGGGAAATGAGCTTGGGGGCCAACGCTCGCCGGTCTGATTGAACGTTATTATTATTAAGTCGATTATCACGGCGATGGATCATTCCATTAGCGACGTGAGTGTCCTCCGTTAGTGCCTTCATGAATATTTCAAGGTATATGCATGACTGAGCTTAATGATTCCTGAACGATAATAACTCGTCGCCGATTGATTCGTTGCCTCGGCGTAAAAAGAATGAACGGATTAAAAAACGTACGCGTTCATTATCGAGATGAAGAGATGAAAGGAAACATTAGCCGTTAACAGTGACCGCGGGATTTAGCATAAAAAGAGCTCGAAGCAGGCCCGATATTTCAACGTGCCCGATCGATCGGCACGGGAAAAAAGTTTGTCAGGTATCATCGAGTCGCGTTAATTAATAGTCGCTCCGAGTAAAACGGCCATCCCATCGGCAACGGTGGCAATAATAGCCACCAACGTGACAACGATTTATCATTTACTGGCGCGTTGCACCATAACCTAGCAGTCGTTAATCTTTATCACGAAGAAACTCAACGCTACGAGCTACATAACAATAATATTAATGGGATATAAATATTAATGTCGAGGTATATATCGACGCGAGAGTGTTCACGGAACTGCGAAGAAAAAAAATATGTAGAAAGGACTTAAGGCAATCGTGCTAAAAGCCAAGTGTTCCTCCGCTATACGATACTCGGCTGAAATATTTACAGCGACATAAACAAAAAGGAATCGAATGCGTAAACGGGAGCTGGAACGCGTGACGCATTCACGATTAGAACGCTGTGCGAGATACCGGGTCGAAGGGCACGATCGCGTGTCAACGCGGCGAGCTTTATCGCAGGAATGAATTTAGCCGCGCGCGTATAATTCACGCGGAATGGCAATTAGGGGAATATTCCCGGTGTACAGTGGGCGTAAGATTAAACGAGAGAAACGACGCGACGAGAAAAGGCGCGGTAGTGCGGTTGTCCTCGCGTCTCTGCCTTATCCGAATCTGAGAATAATTCGAAGCAAAGCAAGCGTGAGAAGCGACAGCGCGGTGGAAGCGTTAGTCGCGACTTCGTTAAGCTCGGGATGCCTCATTTCCTAATGGACGCGGCACGAAGCCGGGCCTCGCCCCTTTCTCTCTCTCTTCCTCATTTTCTCCGTCTCCGCCGAGCCTCTATGTGTCTCCCTTTCTTCTCCCTCTATATCTAATAGTAAAATACCACCGTCGAACGGCGGGCGCGAAACGGCGAAGCTTTGTTAAGCGTCGTCTACAATGGCAGCAGGAGTATATAGTAAGACGTAAGCAGTAAGTTATTGACTAATGGGATTTTTACAATTCAAGAATAATTGATTATGGTTGGTCAATAGCTTACTGCTTACGTCTTACTGCATACTCTTGCTGCCATTGTAGACGACACTTTAAAGCTTTAACTCCCTCCCCGCCCCTCCTCCCGATAGACGCGATCCGCGCGTTTCACCTGCAGACGATTAGACCGGCAAAACTTTTGCACGGTGATTATTCACGGAGTGTTACGTTTCATCTACGGATTCTTTGATCAATTTGGAGCCGGCTGGCGTGAGCCATAACAGAAATGGTCGACGGGCGGAACGACTATAGGCTTCTCACGAGTACAAATACCTTATTCTTCATTTAATTTCCGTGGATCAAAGAATTCCGAATTGATCAAAGAACCCGTAAACGCACGTTGTTGCCGGGTCCGAGAAATCCCGCGTTATATCACCGGTTGTAAAAGCGAAGCACAGAAATACGAGCCATAATTTCGATGTTAAATTCTCCATCGCAGGACTTCTCTTCACTGCTAAAATATAACGTCGCAATAAATTATCCTGTAATGAGGGAGAAGGACTGAGCGGGTACTATATTGCTATATACGCGAAAATTCCTTCGTTGTTGCTACGAACTTGCAATTTGTCTAGTGGCACGCAACCCCACTCTCTTGTAGTTCATCGAATTGTTGTCGCAGCGATTACAATCTTCCAAGACCAAGCTACTGTTGTTTGATCAAGCTCGTATAATTTACCGTGAAAGCTGCGGTCTGAAAGCTGCATATACAAGCGAAAATTGCACGAAACGGTTGCACCAGCAGTGTTGCGGCGCTCGAGCGTGCGAACGCACATTAGAGCGTCGTTTTTGAGCGACGCATATAGATATCCAGGTTTTTGATCATCACCGTGACATTTTGTCACGTAAAATGTCTTTGGCGCGCAAAAATTAACGCTTCGACGGCTGACAAAGCGAGACGGTCTTTCGTCGCGAAATATAATTAATGTCTCTCGAAAGTCTCAGGAAACCATTCGAAACGAATTTTCGTTAAAACACGACGTTAGATAAAAGACATTGTCGGTCTCGTGAGGATAACGTCAACATCTCACGTCCCCACGTTATTTAACTAACCTTGGTTAGCTCCTAGAACAAACATCTTCCTTCGACGTTTTCCCCGAGATTGCGTTAAAACTAGTTCATACAACCGGGACTGACGAAGTAACGTCGTTTGCGAGATACTCGGACACTTTATTTACCCGCGATATAAGTCTTCGGGACAGTCTGACCTTTCGCGAATGGCTACCGCCATCCCGGGCATAAAACTGAAACTGTTTTATCAATACGAAAACGACGAAGTGGCGTCGAGAGAAGAAGAGAGAGAGAAAAAAAAAGGAGACCGGTGTACCTCGTGCACCGCCTCCACCGTCTTCGCCGTTCCGTCGTATTTGCCGACGAAACACAATTTGCAAGTCAGCGCTAATTTATTTTCACCGCACGGACGGACTTTTCAGGCGGAAACTTCGCCGGCGAGCGAAAACTGAGTCCCGACACGCGTCGCTCCGCGCGCAAATTGCCAAGTTTTCGACGCGCATTGAGTTCGCGCGGGTGATGCGCTCTCTTGTGAAGTGGCAAGCTAAACACCGGTGCACCGCAGAGCGGTATAATCACTGCGCTTCACGATTATCGGGGTGGTACGCCGCGAGGAAACCGGGAATACGGTTCGAATCGAGTTGACATATCGCGCGCTGCATGCGGATACAGAACGGGCGGAACTTTCTCAAACATGATCAATAAGTTAAATCGCGATCAGTCATGAAACTAAACTACGAACGGGCGCATATACGTCCCGGTCCCTAATGGGATTTCTTCAGCGATATACGTGTACATATTTAAAAGCGTGGCATTGAGTTAACAATCACGTAGAATCGAGGACGTGGCTTTGAATTGTTGATTAAGGAAGTATTTGCAAATATATTGCAAATATTGTTGTTAGAAACGTTTGCCAATTCTCGGGGCTTAGCCATATCTCGCATAAAATGTGCAAAAACAAAACCTGCCAGCAGCATAATACCCAGTTACCATAAATATTTTGCAAACGGCTGAGCGATCCTCTCGTCGAGCGGCTTTTTGAGAATCGTCCAGCTGCATGAAGTACGCCGATATATAGTCGCGTGGTGCATCAAGCCAGGAAGATACGAAGAGGATATATTTTCATGTCTAACTTATTCAATCCCTCGCTTCTTCCAGGGATGTTCCGCGGACATAAAATTTCTTACAAAGACAGAATTTTCAAGCTTTACACAGCGCCAAAATACAAAATCTGTCCATACGCGTAAGTGCTGGTCCACAACCTTGCTTTAAAGGGTATTAAGCTCTAAGCCGTAAAAAATTGACCGATCACAATCGAGTGGTCAATTTCTTACGGCTTAGAGCTTAAATATCCTTTAAAGCAAGGTTGTAGACCGGCACTAATTACTTGACGTCTAAAATCACCTGCGCCCAAAACTGTTTCTTCCTACGGGGAATTAGCATTATTATCTGGCATTGTTTAAACGTTCTATCGATCTCGTCTAACAGCGAGCACGCTCGTACGCGCCCCCGGATCGAACAAGATGTTAAACTTCGCGTGTCTTCGCGCAATCAGATACTTCCACTTCAACGCGAGAAAGTTTGTTGTAACCGCGCGAGCCATTACGGCAGAAATCGTTTGTCCTTCAAAGATGGGCGATGGAAGGAAGGAAGGAAGCATTCGCGGCAACGCACAACGCGCGGGACAGATTGTAATGGAAGTAAGATAAAAAGTTCAGAGGCGCGGGCTCGATGCAGAAATTTAAATACGAAACACGTGCCAGGTGAGTAACCGCGAGTTTAATTAAATTACACGGGGATGGAAAAAAAGGGGCGATGTGACGCGGCGTAATGAATGCGCGACACGCAACGCTCTCTGATCGGTAACACACCCTTCTCTCGAAACTATATCGGCGTATCCTCCAATGCATGACAAAATACGCGGGGAAAGAAAACGATCGTGCATGTTTTTTTCTGCGCGAGTAAAACCTGTCGAGAGAAAGAAAAAAATGACGCGATCTCTCTCTCAAACACGGGGGGCGACAAGTAGTTCTCGGGCATCGGCCGCGATGACACGGACGCACAAAAAACCTGGCAGGAACAACAACAAGGTTAATTGAAATACGAATAACGAGAAAAAATGGCACGAACCGGAGGGAGAACGGAACGAGCGGGCGGCACGCGATGTCCTTTTGATCGGTCTCTTGCACTCTCTCTCTCTCTTTGCGCGCCCCCTCGTCTCCGCCGCGAGAAAGGCGAAAAGAGGCGAGAGAGAAAGGGAGAGAAATGGCAAAGAGGGGTTGGATTGCGTGCCAATATCACGTATATTCCGCGGCACGTACGATTCGTACACGTAGCACTGTTCTGGACACCAGTGGCGTATCCAGAAACCGGATTAAAGCGGTGCAGCATCGTAGAAAATATTAATTATGCACCCCTTTCAACTTTTAGGTGGTTGACACCCCGCGAGACACAGGGTGCGTGTTCTCAATTTCGATCCACTCACGATTTGCACTCGGGCAGACAGTTCTCTACAGGCCTGTTCTTTTTGGCCTGAACTTTTTGCACGGTTCACCTTTCCTCTTTTTTCTTCTCACGTTGGAGAGAAAAAGAGAAAAGATAAACCGTGCAAGAAATTCAGCTAAAAAGAACAGGCCATATGATTTCGCAATTTAAAAGTAAAAGGCGATTAATGTGCGACATATCGAGCCGCAAGAAATGTGCGATAGAAATGTCTGTCTTAGATAATTTTACAAGAAACTCAAGGTATTTGTATTAGACACAACTTTTATTAAACGAAACTTATTCGCGATAAATCGTGGCCTTGTTACCGGGTATAATGTCTCGTTCGACGAGCGCGGGACTCGTAAAGTGCATTTAGATATAAATATAGTATCGCGCAATATCTGGAGACGCATATTCGCAGCGTCTCTCCCTGCATCAGCTGCTGAAATATCACGTCGACGTCGGAATAATTTCCCATTTCTGCATGTCCCTTGAGCTCTTATTTTTAACAAAACTCGCCGCGCGGCAACGGCGCCGCGGCGTCCCTTCACATTTCCTCGACTTTCCATTCCGCGTAGAAACGTATTTCTCGCATTCGCTATGCGCGCGGCTGCCACGGTCGCCGCTCGATCTTGCTCTCCCAAGAGCAATAGGACAAGGCAACGCTTGTACGACGAATGAAAAGCCGGGAGTACAAAATTAAAAGCATAAATAGAATTCTTTTGTGGGGGGGGGGGGGATAAAGAACGCAATCCGGTACCCGTTATTATAACATAAACTTACGAAGACCTAATTACTTTACTTTCGCGGAGATGGCGCGTAAATCTCATGATTTATTTACGCTCTTAAAATTAAATGTGATATAATTTATAGCGACTAATTAACCCTAATCCTCGAGTAATTAATATCGCTCTTTTTTCCCTTAATTCCTGTAATATGCAGTATTAAATTAATGGTTTTCTTTTCGGTATTTACGGGTAGGGGATCCCTCGAGAATCTCGCGCTATCCACCTATCGACGTCGTGTCAGTATAAGCAATGGGCGGAGAGGGCGCGTTTCAACTCCCCCCCTCCCCCCTCGATAGCTACTATACTTGTAACGTGACGGGCTGCGCGATGCATCGGTGTGCACTCAACGTCGATGGTACGCTCCCGTGGATGTACCGGGAGTGAAACGCCCGATGCATTAATTAACGTCGTCAGTAGGTATGCACCGACGTTAACCGCCATGCACTCAGAATAACGAGGACGGCGGGAAAGGTCGGGAGCGCTTGTTCCTGTGTCGGACGTTCTCCGAGATCGACCGGAGTTCCGCGGTCAAGTAATATGCAATTTAATTCAATACCTCGAAGTTAGTTACGACGATCAATCACCCGTTGACGCCCCCCTCCCTCGTCCCCCCCTCCCGAACTGGAGGGAAACGGGGGACGCCGAAGCCGCTCCCAAATCCGCGATCGCTCGCCCGGTCAAACTTTTCGCGGCTGAAAAATGAACGAATGTGTCGAGAGGAATCTATCAATAGCGGCGGAAAAACACCGGTAGCTCCCCGCCACGTAAGCTCAATGTAAATTCTGGCCTCTCTCTTCTCGGGGGTTCGCATCTCATCTCGCGCGCTATATGCTCCTCCGTTTGTTTCCCTCCGGCGCCTTCTCATCCCGCAGATGCACCGTGGGAAGCGAGACGCTTTAATTAATTTCCTTGTCCTGGTGCAAAGCGGCGGTTTGCACGCACGAGAACGCGTTTCAGCGAGCGAAACGACGAGTATACCGAGAAATGCTGACATTTTTATTCTGAAAAAAAAGACGAGAGGGAAGAGAGGAAGAGAGAGAAGGTTGGTTTCCGTGGTGAATATGCGAAAGTCGGAGGTTGGCGGCGAACGGCAAACGGCGACGTAAAAAGAAAGAGATGGGAAAGAAGAGAGAGAAAGAGAGAAAAAAAATTGAAGATACCGGCAATTAAAAACTTTCGTAACCAGTTCACCACGTGTTCCAGTCACGAGTGCACGAGTGCCTACGTATTTTTCGAGAATATCGACTGGATTCGCTCGAACGACGAAGCGCTTCCACGAGAGAGCCAGAAAACTGTACGAGCGTTATACTAATTGGGCCAACCGCTCTGCATACGCCCTCGACGTCAACTATGCGGTATCCTCCTTCCCTCAGAATTGCAGTATATTTTAATAAAAAGAAAAAAGACAGCGTCATCGTGTACCCTCGCGAAACTAGTTGCGCCGTTCGTGTTTCGCCGAGGGGAGAGTCAAGGTGCACCGAACATCGTATTTTTAAGCGAGCTGAAAAGCTAAATGGAAGCCGCTGTCGTGCCCGTCATTAGATATAATGAACGTTTAATTATAACAAAAAAATTATGTGGTTCCGGACGAGGGTATCGTTCCTACCGTGGTTATTATCGTCCCCCCCGCGCGCTCCGCGGTATTCACCCCGCGGACAGGAAGAAGAATTACGCGCTGGCACGCATCGTGTGCCCCCGTGTCTTTACGTGCCCCCCCCCCCCCCCGCGCGCGCGGTGTGTATTAGTCACGTCTCCCCGACGCGCAATTGCAGTCGCAGGGAATTTTTTCCACCCTGCCCTCGTTTCCGCGAGTAACGGGGCTCGCGAACGCGACGTCCGTGACTTATCGTTCTCGTCTCTCTTTCTCTCTCTTTCTCCGATACAAGAGAGCAAATTTTATTTCGTCTCGACGGCTCTTCCGCCGCTGCTCGAAACCGAATCCAACGAGAGATTCGCTCTTCAGCGCAATAATGAACGGCGGAATTGTTCGAAACGGATGGAAACGGTCTCGCGTGTCGCTTCAAGTCTTCATGTACACGCGGGATTCCCATCGCTCCGCGCGGATTAATTTTCTCGATATAGAAGATACTGCTGATGGTACTGCACGAGATTTCTTTAATCCCGCTTGCAATCCGATTCCATTTTAACAGCAATCGTAGCGAGCTCTTTAATGTCGAGAAAGCGCTAATAGTTATTGAAACAATATAAGCTCTACCAGCGTATAGAAATCGTAGTTAAGCCTCGCAAGTTTCGCTCCGGGAACTTCATTATGCACCGTCTGACTGAAGTTTTAATAGCTGTTACTACTTTGCTACGTTTGCCGCTGTAATTTAACAGGTTTATTGTTCCGTTCCATAAAGTAGCATACTTAAGTACTACCATTGCGCGCGCATTCCGTAATTAAACCTGCGGCGGTTTGTACTAATTAAAAACTTTCGGCGTACGGCCTCCCTCGTATCGCAAATTGTTTTTCGAACTGTTCATTCGCATGTCGCGTAAAGTTTTCGCGGTTTAACAGTTTAGTTCGCAGTTTAAGGAGATTGCCCTACGAATTTCGAAACATTGTAAAAAAAAAAACTCGCACTCGTTACAGAGATCGGTCTTTATACGCGTGAAACAATTATTCCGCTGGGATAGATTTAAGAAATCGTAATGCACGTGTTTAATTCTTTTATCTTTCCTTGTTTTCGCGTGCTACAGCTACAGGTGCATAATTCGCGAAGTAACGTTTCCAGTACTTCGCATTCCCAGTCTCTCGTTGGCGTTTCTTTATCGTCGACACGATGATAATGCATCTCAAAGCACAGCTACGAGTCTTAACTCTAGCTCGCCACATTCCGGTCCAGTGGATCGCTGATCGTTTTTCGGTTTTCTTTTTCTTATGATAAGTTCAGTTTAAACTCAAATCATTTTCTTGACCTAATTTATTATCATTAATATCTTATTCAGACTCTCTATTTCCAATTCCTATATATTACAAGCTTAAAAATATTAATTATAGAATAAAAATGCGACAAGTCGAGTGGTTTCACAGACCGAAGTGTGGCGAATTAAGGACTCGAAAATAAGTGTGGCCAACTAGGATTAAGGTGGCGTGAAAGAATGTCCCTGACTCGCGCGAGAGGCTCACGTCGAGTATACTTTTTCGCGTGATACCCACGAAATATCGCGGGCCGACCCGGCGCCCTGAAAAACCTGATCCGCTTTCTTTCCCCGAAGCTAGAGTACATTCGATAATGCACCCGGAAGGCAAACTCGCCCGAACTCGGCGAGCCGGAGTCGCGATGGTGCCCTCCTTGTGTACACGTACATACGGGGTGTCTAACTCCTATCTATCTCTACGATAGAATTATTTGAAATGTACGAGTATTTCGAAAGACCGAATCCAGATCCACGTGTGTCGACTTTCGCGAGGCTATTTTTCCCGAAAATAAAATCTTCGGCGAACAAACTTTATTTCGCATTTTCCATCCATTTTCACGAGATATGCGGCAGCCCTTCGATCGCGCCGCGTTTCTTCGGACACCGCGTGTGCACGAAGTCGAGAACTACGCGGGTATCGCTTTGACGTGGCTGCACTAACCGATCCCAGAGTAAACTCGAACGAAGTCGAAGCTATAACATCACGAGGGTGATTTCGATCGACCTCGCCTAAGAATTTCGTGAGCTCGGCCATGAGGGACGGGCCGGAGCCGGGCCGCTCCCGAAACGCTCGCGATAATATTGCAGGATAAAAGCGATAAGCGATCGCGAAAACGCGGCATCGCTGATTAGCGGATCTTTCGTGAATTAGAAAGATCTCCGCGGGAAAGACGCGAAACGGCGATAATAATCACGGATCGTAAATATCTTGCGACGTTTCGTACGTGGGCGAGGTCGTCGACCTACGAAATTACAATCTCAGAAAGTACGAGGTAGCCTTTAAACACACGTAAGGACGAGTCGGAAGGGTCTGTTGCAAAGAAAAGTAATTTCACTGATGCGTTCATAAAATTATATGCGCACTCCGGAGTCTACGGAATGATTCAGAGGAACTGAACTCCTGCAATATCTTTTAAAGGCGGATAAAAAAAAATAAGTAATTGTAAAACGCCAAGACTGTAATACAATATTCCTTTGAGTCGGAAACCCGCTGCTGGAAGTACAAGAGAAATCGTTCGTTCGTACACATACTTTCGAGCTGCAAAGAGCTACATGACTAATTAACTCTGTATTGTAATAAAAAATTGAAGTTATAAAATCACCTGTAAAATGGAAGAGACTCGTGAATTTTTCGCTAACTATAAATCAGACCGCACTTAAATCACCATTGAGCTCAATCGTGAACTGCGGAAGATTAGGGCGGGGCAAAAGGCACTAAATTCAACTACCGCGAACTATCGGGGAATAAGGCGGGAAGAACGTGAGTTAAAACGAGGGGTGGTTTACGCACGGCGATCGATCGACAAGAGGCTACGTTGCTGTTGAGCAGTTTGCTTTGGCAAACAGCAGCAATCCTTGTAAGATATTTTCAAACAAGTATATATTCCTTGAAGGTACAAGAGAAACGGAAAAACATCTGGAACATGATACCTCATGTTGTCATATAACTTTTTCTAAGTAGCTCTAGTAAGTATACTGTTATTTAAGCCGGGAACGGGCGCCTGAGGTGATTTTTACACACTCCAATATCGAAAAAAAGAAGCTCATGTCACAGTAAGTGCTTCTTTCATTTTTAAAATATTTTTATGGTTTTTCCTTATTTTTTCAGAAAATGTTACGTAAATCTATATACAGATTATGTGTGTCTTTAAATATTAATAAATTATAGAACAAAAATATGCAATATATATTTAATAACAATGATTTTTAATTGGAGTGTAAAAATCATCCCAGGTGACTATTACAAAAAAAATCAGGCGCTCATTCCCAGGATAATCACAGGGCAATATAATAAAGGATAATCTTGCGTATCTCATATAAAATATTATATCTTAAGCTTGAAATATATAAACATGAAATATCGCAGCTTTTTAAATATAAATTATATACGTCATTTTTATTGAACTATAAATGAACATAATTATACATAGATGGCCGTGCTGAATTCGTAAATGTATAGCTCATAGCGCAGTCGCGGATCAGAGGCTGCGTTAACTTCATTCGCCGACTTCCGCCGTCAGCGATTTGCATAAAACGAAGCGAATGTTACGAGGTATGCCCCGTAAAAGCTTTTGCCTTCCTTCCGCGCACATCTAGCTAGGGAAAATTCTAAATTGGCTTTCGCGCGAGCGCGCGCGCGCGCGAAACGGGAGCGGTGCTGCAACGGCGGCAAAAAGTACGACTGCTTAGACACGGGATACGTGCCGCGTCGGTGGGAAAATAAAATTCGCAAGAAAGGCTGAATTTACATTGTTTATTCAACCGCGAGTGAATTAGATCCTACTTTTTTTTCGCCCGCTACCGCCCGTCGTCCGCTTCACTTCGCTCGTTTGCGAGAGCCTAGTAGCTAATATCCGGCGCGTTTCTTTGTTGGGCGGGTTGGGCCCACGCTTAATTTCCTCCGCCTGTCTGCGGTTTGCTCGTCCCCGACATAGAACGCGATTGGGAACCCGCGCGATTCCATCGCCAGATTTCCGACGGGCAGGAAAACGGAGAATGAGAAACAGCCTCTGGCGAACTGGCGTATGCGCAAGAGGATGCTCTCGATATGGAAGATTGCTTTATATCTTCCATTAATCCTTAACGAATTTCACACTTTTATAACGTCGTCCTGTATATCTATATTCGCACCAACACATACGCGTTAATTGATTTAAGTCACAATAAATAAATCCTGAAAGACTATTTTATCTTCTTTGTGCTCACTGTTTATTCTGTTTCGTCGTATTAAAAGCCAAAAGTAGTAATACCACTACCGCGCAGGGACGACCCTTGATTTCGTTCGCCTACCCTTGCCTGTCCCTTGAAGAAACAGAGAGACGAAGACAAGAAAAGGGCGAGACATACGCACAAGGCACACGGTCGATAAGAGGGCCTCCTGTTGCTCCCGACCAACGGCGTCTGGCCGCCGATGGGCGACCGCGAGGGAGTGAGTGGGGGTGTCGTCTGCGAGGAGAAAGCGAAAGGGCGACTGCGAAAGGCTAGACGAGGAGAGGCTCGAGGCGAGAGCCAGACGAAAAGAAGGGAGACCTTGCTACGGGAATCGGGGTTTACGATCGTCTGGCTCGAAGGACAAATCCTGGGGTGAATGTCAGACAGAAACGAGGCGAGGGCGGGGAAAGAGGACCTAAGGTGTAGCTGTCAATTAGAAACCGAAAGTTTAATTTACGTCAAATCCGGTTCTCGCCGGTAATAAGATCGGGGATAAAAGTCGACAGCTCCAATCGATAAGGGATGAACTTCCGTCTCCTTCTCGAATGACTTGGGAGTCATTGTTCTCTCGCGAGTGTTTGTCTACCCTTGAGAGGCTGACCTTAGCCGGGGAGGTTTCTCTCTCTTTTTCGGGCAATTTCGTTCGCGTTGTACTGAACAATGAGATGGAGATACACACGGAACTTCGAGATTCAATTTAGATACGGCGGACAGTTTCGTCGTCGGATCCACCACGTTCGATGTTAATAGCGCTTTAGGGAATTTTCATTAAAAAAAAAAAAAAGAATCGTTAAATTTTTACTTTAGCGACACTCCCGCGTGGTCTCGCGGTAAAGTGCGTGTTTCTTATAAAATAACATCGGACGCATTGCATGTCAAGCCTCTTACACGGGAACAAAATTTGCGGGGCCATTTCGCTCGACGATGATTGATGGGGAATTAATCGGGGAGTCGTGCCGACATTTCTGACTATTTCATTTCCTGCTAGCTGCATTTATTTGGCTTCACACGTCGGCCACATATAATCGATACAAAGAAGGCGGCAAGGATTGTTCACGGTTCTCTCCGCGAAAAGGTCATAGGAATAAAGTTTGTCTCGGCCCAAGCATGGTACGCCTGGTTAATAGCAAAGCGACCTTTTTTTAATGAAAATTCGAAGGACAAACGAAATTCCTGCCGTGGGCAAAGAACGTGACGCGATTGCGTAAAAAAAAAGGTCCGGTTTCGGGTTGCGCTTTGCCGGCCGCGGTCCGGCACGATACGTTCGAGCGAGCCTGGCCCTCTTTCACGGGATGACAGAATTTTTCACGTGTGCAACGAACGCTAACCGGCGGCTATTTATATAGTTGCGTCACTCCACCTGACGAGGCTGCGGTAATAATTGCGTTGCGCAACGCGGCTTCGCGCGCGATCGAACGCCGCGTCGTGTGCGCGCAGCGCGCGTATATCTTCGCGAGGATATATTTCTTGCGCGGGAATAAAATAACGAAGGACTTCCCGGAGTGTCCGCGCTGACGCGGCGAATCGCCCATCGAGGCATTTCGATTCCGCATTCCCCAACTGCGTTAATTGCAAGACCTCGAATTTTTACAATCTCAACCCTTTACGCTCGGCTTGCGTCATATTAAACGCCGGCCGTTTAACCGACGTCGGAAATGTTAGGTCAGGTATGCAACGATAGTGCAGAGAGAGAAAAGGTCAATACCTCGCGAGCGAGTGTTTTCAGACAGAAAGTTCTGCTAGAATTTAATGCATTTCGACATACTTTTAATCTATATGTATGTTAATTCTTCCATAAATGTGCTAATTTTATGTATATGTTACACACGTCCGCCGCAATTCGGAGAGTTCACGCGGATTATTTTTCCAAAGGCGTCAAGTGTGTCGTAAGCTGAGGATACGATTAACAAGAAATAAGAAGGATATTAGCTGTTTATTCATTATTTTATCTTGTGCACATTATTAATTATCTTACTTCGCGGGTTTTACGCGCCTCTCGCGACGACCTTCTATTTGTTAATGCGGATACCGAAGATGACACGTAATTTCTCTGACGTTCAACGTCAAGAGGAATTGATAGCCAGCCGAGTAATGATGTAAAAATTAGAAAAATAATTGCAGTGACCCAGATAAAAAATATGAGACGTCAGAAATAAAAGAAAATATTACACGCTCGCGAAAGGCACGAGAGCTTCCATAGAAGCCTCCATCGTTAAGCTATTAATTACCGTGGAACAAAAAACGTCGCGACTGAAAGGGGAGAGCCCCACCGCGTTGTCACGAATAATGTATTCTTAATGCTTTTGTTATTTGTTCCATGTTCGCGTATTCCTATTTCTATCTCTTTAATAGGGAATTTTTTTACTCCGCTCCCGAAGAGGGGCATTTTTCTCACGAGTATAATGAATGTAAAATAGGAAACATGAAATCTCATTCATCTTCCAGCTATTACTTTTTTATCACGATTAAATATCGGGTGTTGTTGTAAATATTCATGTAAAACTGCGTCTGTGTATTGATCCGAAGCGTCTCCGCGACGGAAAACAAAGACCTCGCAGTTGCACAAAAACATCCCGATAGCTTACAAAGTTTAATAGCTTGAAACCTAAAGTAACTCGAACTCACGATACCGTAACGGAGAGAATCAAATTTAAAATTCCGCAACTTTCCTATAACCGTGTATTTTTTTTTTCTTTTTGTTTCTTTTGCGTTTATCGAGTAACTCCCAAGTGAGCAAGGTGAGCGACTAATTAAAAATTGAACGCGGTCAAACCGGCTGAGAACTCCGCCTCGCGGTATCGCAATAACGAGAGACAACGTATTCGCGTTCGAAAGGTCGCGTTCGAGCCAAAAACTTTCGATATGTATCGCAGTGCAAACAACAGCCGAGGTGGAAACCGGTCGCGCCGCTGTAATCTCCTCGAAAGCCGAAACCGCCGGGTCTATGTGGCAACCACACGACCCTGGGCATATAAATTATCTTTTTCTGGTATCTGCGGCGTTCTGCCTCAGAGAGCACGATCAGCTGATCGATGGCGGGGCGTGAGGGCACAAGTAGGGATAAGGAGGGCAACGGAAGGGAACGAAACGTGGTTCTGTGCAGAGAGGCAGAAGCGATTACTTCCGAGTGATCTCTCTCCCTCTCTCTCTCTCTCTTGGGCCACTGTTAATTCGCTAATCGCGCAATGCACCGATCAGATCATGTGATCGAGCGTGATCGATATGAAGCTGGAATATCGGGCGAGTATTAACTTTGACATTACGACGTTGGTGCGGAGGTAGGAAAATCGGGCCGACTATATCGGGTCGAAAATAAAATTGAAGTTCTGAGAAAGAAATTCTGAGAAGAAACGCAAGTTGACGTGACAGCAGAAATGTCTTCCACCATAATGTGATACATAACAGTTTTGTGTAATGAGATTGCATTCTGACAAGTTTAGAAATATTTTGGAATGATATAAAGAGATCGTACCAAAAGATTTCCAAACCTATCAAAGGATGTCTCGAAGAGGAATTAGAGGAAAGATCGAGTAATGAATGTAACCAGATACGATCGCAATCTGTAATTAGAATAATTAAATTATTACTTCTTAATTGTTAATTATGCGACTTTCAATTATGAAGATGACGGCGGAGCCAATCTCCTTCAAGCCGACGTGGAACAGTAGTTACATTTCCCTAATTTAGCGGGGGCAAGTACGGATCGATTTCCGATAATTAAAACTCGAAAACCAGTTGGTATTCCGTCCCACATGCTTGTACATGCACTTGGTTGAAAACCAGTCTTTTACGCCATGATAAGCCGAAACCGCCTATTTTTTTTCGAGAAACTGCCTCCTTCGAAAGTCATTCTTTCTCGCCCGATCGTTTCGCCAGTGGCGATATTTTACCTGCCACTGAAAGCGGTACACACGTGACCGAGCAGTGTACCCCCCTCCCTCCACCCCACACTCTCTACCCTAACGGAAACTAAATTTATGCCCTGCAGGATAATAAAGCTACCTGCCGAAGAAGTATAGCGATTGACCTCGCTACGAAGCCTCGAGTCGCCAATATTCTTTTTAAAATGTCGATAGAGACGAATCGTTCGGGTTGCCGGCGATGTCGCCCGATATGTCGCCGTAAATGATGCGCCAATAAAAAATGACACTGATCCAGAAACGTGCATTTATGCGTATCTACATAGCGCAGCTAGGAAAAAGAATTTAATATATTCTAACTTTAAAGATGTCATTTATTTATTAAGATATTTCGCGTTTGCAAACGACTGCGACCATCAAGTCCATGGTAATTTTGCATGTAACTGGAAGACAGAATCACTCTTCGATCGGAATCATTTTTCCCCCCAGTAACGTTTCTAAATAATTAAGACAGTGTCAAATGCCTCGCTGGCGGTCTATCATTGTACTTTAATTTGTAGGTCCACAAATTCACGATGGGGAAGCAGCGATGACTGCGCGCGTTCACTATTCATAAGCTATCCGCAGCGCCAAACTGCGAATGTAAACCGCATTGACGATGCAACCTCCGTTACAACATGCATAAACCACGCTCCGAGGTATACGCTGGGCGACGCAGCAGGTGCACGCGTAAGCCCCCCCGGATGATAACGCCGACAAGTTTGCGGGAACAACGGCAAGAGTATCGCAGAGGTACGCGGTAATAATCGAGAGACGAAGACGCTCCGGAGTTTCCGGCTATTATTGGCGAAACTCCATCGACCTTAGCATTTTACGATAGCCATCCTACCGAGGAGCACGAGCAAAGCGCCGTTTTACAGCCAACAGTAGCTAACGATCCTACGAGGCTACGATATCTCGCATCAACCGCGCGGAATTGCCCCAAGGATCGCCTTCGCTTCGCCTTTCACCGCGTTTTACTTTCCTCGACCTGGCGCTGCGCTGGAGGAAACTGCTCACACGTATCGAGTCAACGAACGCTCGCCTGATCCCAGGAATCGACGAATATATAGACGAATTAGATAATAAGTAGAATAATATAAATGTGTGTGAAATTATTATGTATACTATGATAATTTTGTATTCCTTAAGAAAGTTATGAAATAAAGCCGTGCAATAAAAAAAGTGAATCTAACTTATTAATTACTAATTAATTTCACGTGTACATATATAAATATACGTGTGCGGCGTATAAAAAAAATATAACAATTTTTGAAATTGTTTGAAGGAATATTTAAAGAGATCGGTGCCCCTGAAACCATTAAGATGATCCGAAAGCGAAACGAGCGATTAATTCCCTATTAACGGCACGTTACGACTTCTCGCGGCATTCTGTGCGAAAGGATTTAATCGACAGCGCATTGCGGTAAACCTCGGAGTCGTTACCGAGATAAAAACGACCCCTTAATCCTTATAAGCCGTAAAACTTGCGAAAGGTCATTCGGGTGGATTGTACGATAATGCCGGATCGCTGGTTAAGCTCCAACATCCTGGAGTGAATTCATGCAATTGCACGAAGGCTATATAAGCTATAATACATAAGGTCGAAAAAGACCGCATGGATCACGTTTTACGCTTAAAGAAATTTAATCTCTACCGAGCGCAGGCTATCTCACGACTTTCGTCTGCATAACGAAAAAGAGGAAATCGCCAATGTTCCGTCCCGCACGGGCGACCGGAAGTTAATCTCGTTCGTGACGAGAACGTCTGGAACAAACGCCCGATATACGGACCAACGAGTATCGCCATCCCGAACAACTGGGGATAATGGGAAATTCATCGGAACGAGTGTGAAATGACCGTATTGGGCAAATTGCGCGTTCATATCCCCGATAGTTATTTTCTAATTTGCGAATATCTCGCGCCACCGAGAGAGAACGGCGACATCGGTGGTATCGCGCGATTAAATTCCAAATTTATATCCCGGCAGATAGATACAGCGGTCGTTGTATATAATCGCGTTGGAACTCGTTCGTAGGTATATGTTTTCGATCGCAATCAGCAGCGCGAAACTAACAGTCCCTCGGAAGAGTTCTCGAAACTTACCGGATTTCAGGAGTCGCTCGGTAATTCTCCCTAATACCGATCTCATCCCGCTTTCAAGTGTACCCCCCATATTCCGCGTTATCGAACGAGTGTGTGTTGAAAACAGGACGGCGAACTCCTGTCAAGAGAGACTCCGGCATAATTTCGCGAGCTTCGAGCGATTACGTAACGCTCCCGAGTATATTCCCTGAGTTACAAATGTAAAACGAAGTTTTCGACTATCCCCGCCTCGCGGAAATCTAATATCAGGCTCGTCGAGAATTCGTCGGGGATAGGTATACCGTCGCGCTGTCACGTGAACGCGAACGGCGATAGTTTCGTAAGAGAGTTGAGCACACGAAAGAAAGTTTCCGACGCGGAACACAACCGCGACATAATGCGATCGTATCGGCCGCCGTGTGTCGTTCCGGTGTTTTTCACGCCGGCGGTGTCGTCATATGCGCATCTTAACGAATCTCCTCCGCTAGATAACAAGCGCAGATACGAGCGCGCGAACCAGAGAGAGAGAGAGAGAGAGAGAGAGAGAGAGAGAGAGAAAAAGAGGTTCAAAGCGCGAGAAACTTGCTCGAGAACCAAGTTCGCGATCCCATACTTCGTACGTTCAAAGTTAAACGAGTTCGTCGCAGCTTCTGCTCCCGTCCCCTTCCCTCGCTCTATTTTCGCGAGACGATCCGCTCTACGCGGGGAACAACGTTAGCGGATGACATGGGGTCGGAGATGCAACAGGGATTACGTTGCAACAAGTATAGCGGCGACGAAAACGCGGGAAAAGGAAAACAATTTATAAAGCGAGTGAAAGGGAAATGTAAGAATGAGAAATGACTCGAGTGAGTTAAGATTAATTGGGAGATTCCCGCATCTCCCGCGAAACAATCCGCTGCGAAAGTTATTCGGAAAGCGGATACACAATGCACTGAGAACCCGAATCCTCTCCTGTACGGAAAAAAAAGACAAGGAAAGTAAAATATAAATGATCATAATTGTATGGAGCAAGGAATAAAAAAAAAACCGACCTCGCGTTGAAAACGCGCCACTTTGGGAGAGCATCAGCGCGAGCCCGGCTCTCGTTGGAATTTTCATTTGTTTCATCCGCGTCCTATCTACGCGAAATAACGTCGTGCCGGCGTTGCCCGTCGCCGGCGGTCGTAAAAGATCCGTCGCTACGAGGCGAGGAGGCATCGTAAAAGGGACAGGGAAATTACGACGCGATTTTCCCTCCGCGTCGCGACAGGCTCTCCGTGCCGGCAATCTTCCCGGCGAATCCTTCGCGAATCAAATTATCGCGTTTCCGTCCGGATAAATAGATAAGAAGCGGATTCGACCTCCCCCCCCCCCCGTCAAGGAAATCCTCCGCCGCTAATCACGCCGACTCTAGTTAGACAACTCCGTCCCGGCGAGAACCGAGAAACGAGAACGTAATCGCTGACGCGTCGTAAACGCCCCCGCGGTCGTCTATCGACCGTGCGATACGGCGCGGGGGTGTTGCAGAGAAATCCCACCCCTTTCGGTCGCAGGTGCGATTACGCCACGTTGCACTCGTAAACGCGATCGTTGCGCATTAACCGCTGTCCGCGCGGCCGCCGCCGCCGGCGCGATAGAGACCGCTTAGGATATGCTCCCGATTTATCCGCCGCGCCGCACCGCCGCCGTCGCCGCTTTAATCGCGATAACCGTTAACAAGTCGCCGCGCTGCGGTGGTGACGCGGCGGATATTCCCCGGGTGACCTGGAAGCCTTTTGCGGCCACCGCGGTTCGGCGAAATTAAAAAAAGCAGCTTCTATTTTTTTTCTGCCTCCGTTAATTCGTTTTTTTCTTCCTTTTTTTGGATTCCGAAATATTTTTCGAGACCAATGCAACTTGCAGTGTCGCTATTTCGTTCGGCGTGCGCTTCTCGTCGAAACACGATATTTAGGACAATCGCGTCGCAACGATCGGAAAATGCAATTCCTCGCGAATGATCGAATAACATATGGTGGAACCGGTGGAACGTTCCGTTGCCACGTCGCGTCAGATTTAAAACAAAGCCCTTCAGTCGTAATTTTTTTTTTCTAAATCGAGAAATGGTGTACACCATTGTTCCGCTCGACGTGTATGCGTTTCAAAATGTGAACATAATCACTCGGCAATGACGTTGCACGTATATGATCGCGCGAGTAAAGCACGTTACGAACGGTGGAAGCTTTTCATAAACTCCATGCACCGTTCGTCGAAATTCTATCTGATTGGCCAAACTCCGGGCCGTAATAGACATGGCGCGTGTAACCGGTATTACTTTACCGCAGGGTATTCATCGTAATTAATTGAAGTCAAATGTAACAGTTAATTAGTAGCGCGGACTTGATGTGCGTGATGCGACGCGACGGCAGCGCGCATTGCCATCGATAAATAATTATTTTCCTCCCTGGTCAAAACGCGCGCGTCATTTTGCATAAACGTTCACGGTAACTTTCCACATATTTCAGCGAATATAATGCGAATACAAATCGTCCGGGTTTATAATGCCAAACATGTAAAAGCCATTCGGGGTGAAAGCCCGTCAATTCGAATCTAATATCAATTAATAAAATAATCTTGACGCGAGATGATGTAATAGGACCGAACGCGCGAGATAAAGGCGAGAATGAAGCCGGGAATAAAGTCGAGCGTCACCTGCTCTATTCCCGTTTCAATACAATATACATATTTGATAGACCAAACGGACTAAACACTTTTTCCCTAAGGAGGCTCGGAATCGTCGAGAGAAGCGTATATTTACGGTGCCGCGGCTCGAAACGTTTAATGGCCCGAGCTGAAAAACTTAACATTTCGAGTTGCAACAACTTTCAGTAGTAGGTCATCGCGAAACGCTCTGGAGAAACTTCATTTCATTTCATTACAATGGAACTTCGACTCGGCAGAAGCAGATGCACCGTTTCCGTTTGGATTCTCTCGGAGAAACTGACCTCGGATGAAAAGTGACATAATAACACCTCCGTAACTCGTCGATAACGATGCAGAAACAACTCGACAAGAGGGGAACTGTCGCGGCAAACTTTAATTGATTTCACGTCGACGTCCCACATTTTGCTTTCCTCGTGGACGTGAATTTTTCTCGGACTGTCAGACGAAAATGTCGCTCTCGTCATTCCTCTATCTCTTTCCCTCTTTTTTTTTTGGGGGGGGGGGACGTCCCAGCATCATTGACGTGAATAACGACAAAGTGATGCCGACAGGCGGAACCGAGATAGCGCGTTGAAGACGACCGGTCTGTCGAAAAGCTCGATTCGAATGGCTCTTCTTTTGCACGTAGCACGCTCCTCGCATTGTCGATGAACGACCATTCGTTCTGGAAGTGAATTTTTACGCCTCGCCCTCGATCGGACCTTTTTTCGATATCGAGAAACTCGGAAAATTCGAGATTTGGTATAAAATCGTCAGAGCAAAAACGACACGCTTTAAGATAATTATAGCATCGAATTGATTTCCTATGATGCTTCATTAAGAGTTATAAATATAAGTCAAAAGCTTTCTTCTGTTGAGAAAGACGAGATTGATTTAGATCTGTCGAACACTGGGGGAGCTACTATATTTATTAATAGTCTCTCCATATATTAATTTCTACCTACGTGTCCACTAATCTAGCAGACTTTTTTGTAAGCAAAATTCTCGCATTTCGGTAATAGCGAAACTAGGTACCGTGTAAAAAAAAAAATTCCAACGACGTGAAAAAATAATCATATCTCTACCAACGTCGTAAAAATATTTCGTCATGTGTGTCAAAACGTTTGTCGACCCATAAAGCAGGCATGACGTTCGTTTATATCCCGCGGGGGAAAACAAAACCGTTCTTCAATTTCTAAACGTCGGTAATTCTGAACGTTATTTCATCTCGCGTCGGACTAGACAGTCATCACTGTCACGCTCGCCATACAAAACCGCGGGGTGTTAGCAGCAAAAACACATGCACGACCGTGAGCGCGCCCGTGTGTGGCACGGCAAACGCACGTCTCGCCATCGGCGAGGTTTCCCCCTTTTCCCCCCGCAAACCGTTGCGGGAAGGAACGGTGGATTAGACACTGTCCGCTGGAAAGTCAAATATTTATAAACAGCGACGGGTAATTCTTCTCCGTCGCGTTCGCGACAGCCCCGGCTCGTCGCCGCGATTGAAAAACGCTCGCTTGGCACGAATTCGAATACTCGCGATGGCGCGATGACGGGTCACGGTCCCCGACGTGTCGCCACCCGAGCATTCATCGCGTGTAACGTACCTCCTCGCCTTGAGGCTCGTCACGTGCAACACCGTGAATAGAGTATCTCGCTAATAATCGCAGGTAAGAAGTGGCCGTCAGCCAAATGTAAAAGGCTGCCCACCACTGCCCACGTAGACGAATACCGCCACGCGCGTATTTTTATCATTGCCGGAGTTCTTCGGAGATTGCGTAAAGAAATTTAATTCTTATCTCACCGAGGGAAACCCCACCAATGTGTTCTTTAAATCACGACGCTGGGTCTATGTGTTTCAAAGATCTTGAAATTTCATGAAAATGGTAAAACTGAGAGAGAAAAATATTTTAAACTGAATCAAACTCGAATAAGTCCTTAAATTTTAAATTATACCGATTTATATTGTCCTCGGTCATACCATTATTGCGATAATCTCGGTAACTCATTTTATGGAATTTTTAAATCCTGTCACGATATTATTTTTATAGAGAAATATAAATTTCTGCGAAAGAGCATACGTGCCGATCATCCCAAACAGTTACGCCCAGGTCGGACGATCGTAATCGCGATTCGAAAACCCGATTTGCCGCGCGCGTGTGCTCCAAAAAGTATATAACTTAAAATCCACCCTTCAACGATCCGCACAGAGCAATCGAGAGATTGCGGCTTAACCAAGTTTCCAGAAATAATCCCCGTACGAGCGCAAGCCCTATCGGCGTATATAAATCCGATTCCACGTTTCCGCAGATGCGGAATAAGACGAAAGGATCGCGCGCGCGGCTTCTCGCTTTACCGCGCGAAAGCGCATTGTGCATCCCGTTCGTTAATAGAAAATTTCATTTCAGACTGACAATTATCGTTATCGGATAGGGTTCAATTTCCCCGGGCAATCGCCGATGGCCTAATCGAGTTTTCCTGAGCTATTTTTGCGTCAAAGCGCTCGATAAAAGTGAAATTCATCCCGTAGCTTTTTGTGTATCAGGATATATACTTAACGCCACAAGTTTCTAAATACAATCGACAACCCGCGAGCGATTTCCGCGTGTTTAAAGCGTTCTCTCACGTTTCTCGCACTTTGCACCCCATTCGGTACCGTTCGCATCTCCGTGCGCAACGGCACGTGCAAATACTTGACGTGACAGGCTTGTACTTCTCTCCTTCCTCCTTGTCGCGCATGCAAATGCCGCGCCGTGTAGCAACCGAGGATCATTAACTGAGAAGAAGCCGCGCGAGAAGCGTGACGAGCAAACACAAGGCTAAACCGTACTGGACGGGGAATCAATTAAATTTCTCTCTTTTTGTCTTCAAGTCCTTCGACGAGCACGACACAATAATTAGTTTCAAAGTCACTCGAAACGGACGGTTCGAATTTTTCTTTTCCGCCTATTATTAATAAAGACCGCAGCGCAAAAAAAAAGTACAAAGTGTAGAATGCATCAAGGTTTCAATATAATTGAGGTATACATCCAATTCTCTTTTTTAAATCGTTCTACGTGAAGAAAGAAATCGCGTTATTTGTAAAAACCGCATAAAAATGGCATGCTATTTGGAAAGATTCTCTTTTTACAGTTTTTTCACTCGGTATGCAGCTACCGTGTAAAAAGTGCTTGTATTTAGGCCAACCACAAAAAACCTTGCAGTATATATTGAGAAAATGGTTTATGTTTTACTTCTTCAGGGTCTGCTGACAGCACATAGAAACTTTAAATAATTTTAAAAAGATGTAATTAACCAAACAAAACTTTAACCCTTAAATGCCACACCTCTCAAGAATCTCGTAAATGACATGAGGGGTCTAAAAGACCCCAGCATGAAAAATGTCTCCTTATATTCATTGATTTTTTTATCTTTAGTTATGAAAATTTTTTTCAATGTTGTTCAAGGCTTAAAAAAGAGAATAAAATGCTTATATTGTTAAAATTTCAATTTCAACATAGTATAAAAAATTAAGTAAACTGAGCACTGCTAAGTGTACAAACGGGTAGGTCAATCACTCAACTATCATCAACGGGAGCATGAGCTCCATTTTTGGCAAGAACATTTGAAAATATATCATTGTAAAGGGTCTGGGGTCCGCTGGACCCCAGGGGGCATTTAAGGGTTAATTTGGTATCACATTGTGACTTATTCACTTGTACCTATAGTCTGTATTACTCGCTTGTTTCGAGGGGACGTGTCTGACTGAAAAATTGTCGTTAATTCATTATTAAGAATTAAAATTAAGGTCTGTACATATACGCGAGAGATTACAAAAATTTTTCGAAAGTAAAAGTAATCGCGTAAAAGAAACACGCGCAAAAAAGAACCGCGTAAAAAGAGAGTTGGGTGTATCTAATATTTAAGACAGTATATATAAAGAGAATTTAATATTTAAGCAATTTAATAATTACTTTATCCTGTTTTACTCCCTCTCTTCGGGGCCAACACCGTTAAGTTCCACGAGATAAATATAAGTTTGACTTGAGTTATCGAGGGACCGCGCCCGCGCGCGCGCTCTCTCTCTCTCTCTCCGGACAAAATATCTCGCTCAGGGCGCCGATATAGCCGAAGTCGGTGCTGCGGTGTCTTATCCCCTAGGAAATCTTACGACGCATAGACAAGCTGGCCTGCCGGGGACTCGGTGCATATACACTCTGCATAAAATACGCGACGCGGCGCGCAGTCTCATCGCTGTAATGCCGCCGTATGTCTGTCCCGGCGGTTGTAACGTCCTCCCTCAGACCCGCGCATCCCTCACACCCGACAGCGACTTCCCTAGTTACGAAGTAACCCCCCCATAACCCCCTCGGGAGACGTCGAGCCTCGAGCCTCCTTCCGCGTTGATCCTCTGCTCCTTCGTCGAGAATGACGCTGTCAGCCTCGGATTAGACGCGGCTTCATTGTCGATGACTAACGAAGATCGCGCCGCTAAAAAACCAACTCGAAAACTAACTCGACGAACGAAGTTTATCCACTAACGCAATAACGGTCTCTCTCTCCACCATTAAACGACAAATGGCACGCTAAAAATGCAAGAGTAAATTTGCTGGCTGGTTTTTTATACACTCTGCTCTATTTGCATTAAATTTCTATTTCTATATTTTTTTTCTGTTTTATAAAAGCTAAACTTTTTTCATCCGCGGTATTTGTCGTCGGCCGCGCTAATTGTACGCTCGCAAACACCGTGCGAAATTGCCGTTTACAAACACAGCGCCGAAAACCGGAATGGAGATAGCAGCACGTGCACCGTGCACTATCGCGAGTCTCTCTTGTCAAGCGCGAGATAAACGCGCCGGGGCGATGTATCTCGGAGATCTCATTGTTTCACCAAAAATAACGCAAAAGTTAACGAGGCCATTTTAAGCCCCGCGGTCTCAACACGTTAATCTCGGAAGGACCCTTTAGCGACAAAACGAGGGAAACTCAACGCGGGCGGTAGTTAAAACGCAAGCTTCTTCGTCGTCGTCGTCGCAAATGCCGTCACATTACGTCGCCCGCCTTGTCAGGCCGCAACCGGCTCCATTGTCTCCGTGTCGTTCAATATCTCAGAAATAATAATGCAAATCTCGAGGATAGATCGCTGCACGCCGCGCATCCGTCATTTACATTCTCGAGTTCCTCGCTCGTCTTACCGGAAACTACCGCCTTCCAGAGAGAACAGCGTGTTCGTGACACCGTATCGGGAACGTTCGAGTGCGAAATATTTCTTGGCGACGTTTTGCCGCATCGAGGCGCGAATAAAAGAGCCTGGGACGCGATATGAAATTGCGCTTGGTGATATCGATTGGAAACTTCAAAACTCTCAAAATAACTCTCGAAATGCTCTAATATTGAAACACTTTTATGCTCGTGTCTCAAACGCAACGAATAAATGTCACTTTTCACGATATTATCAACGTAGATCAAGAACACACGTCGGGGGGTCCTTGTTTTTTTATAATCTTCAATATAGACATCAAATATAACAAAATACCTTAATACTCTATCCTCGACGTATCACATTTTTCGCCGTGTAAAAAAGAAGTTAACTTTTTCGTTCGTGGATATTAATTTCTCCCCGTGATTCTTTACGTCGTCTCCTCGCAGTTTTGCGTCGGTTACGAAGATAATTAGCAATCCGTATAAATTTAAAAAGTTTGCGCGCGGGAGCCGGCGAACAAAACTTGGAGGAAACTTTTTATCTCCGTTGCAATTTCATTTACATAAACAGCGCAATTTCAGCGACTACCAGCGTGTTCCTCCGGTACTACATTATTGAAAAGCATTCCCCGACAGAGGGAAAACACGAAATTTGCGCGAGTGCATACGCAGATGTTCCTGTGAATCCTGCCAATCGATCGTCTGGTTAATCTGTTGTTGCTGTTTTTAATTACACAATCGAGTAAAGCACACAATGGACTGGCGATACCGAAACGTTGACGAACGCAAAATGCGCGTATCAGATTTTTACAAAAATCCTGTCAATAATTTACATGTTGCTTTTTTATTTTGCATATCGTATTTCTTATTACGCAACAGTGTATTCTACCGTGCAGAATAATAAAGAGAACGTTAAATATTCAAACTACTGCAACCAATTCAATTCACGATTATCGATGCTGTTAAGAATATCTTGTTTTGAAATTCGGAAGTAAAAGCAGATAATCGGAGCGCGCCGTGCGGGCCGGGATAATCTCGCGGAAATGGGATTAAACGGCGCTCATTATCGCGCGAATCTCGGGGCGAAGGAGACGATCATTATCGACACCGTAATTACGAGCGCGAACGTCTGCGCGCATGATTCAACTTAACTCTTCAAAAAGTAATGGATTCGTCCGGAGAAATGGTCGAGCTCGTGTTTTTCCCGCAAACTCAGCAAACGTTCCTTTCCTCGAGTAGTGCGAATTTTAACCAATTAGAGCCGGTTTATTAACCCTTAAATGCCACACCTCTCAAGAATCTCGTAAATGACACATGGGGTTTAAAAGACCCCAGCATGAAAAATGTCTCCTTACTCATTGATTTTTTGATATTTAGTTATGAAAATTATTTGCAATGTTGTTCAAGGCTTAGAAAAGAGAATAAAATGCTTATATTGTTAAAATTTCAATTTCAACATAGTATAAAAAATTAAGTAAACTGAGTACTGCTAAGTGTACAAACGGGTAGGTCACGCACTCAACTATCATCAATGGGAGCATGAGCTCCATTTTTGGCAAGAACATTTGAAAACATTTTATTCTAAAGGGTCTGGGGTCCGCTGGACCCCGGGTGGCATTTAAGGGTTAACCCGACATTCGATATCAATTATTTATTTCGGGGGATATTTATTATCAATTCGCCTGAAAGATGCGAGAAACATGCCTTTTAAATTGCGAAAGACCGTACGATAATTTCACAAAAGTTAAACATAACTTTTGTTTACGACATTCTTGATGGTATATTTTTGAGAGACTTGACATATTCCTCACTGAATAATTCCTTTCGTTATTTTAAGCTAAATTTTGATTTCGCTCTCGTCTACACTCTGCGCGGTGTTTCTCGCCGATGCAACGTTTTCACGCGATCTAATCAACGAGATCGGCATACATCCACTCACAGTCGGCCGAGCTGATTGCGATCGCAGCCTGAATACCTACGGACGCCCTTAATCCCCCATCTAACTACGCTTTAACGAACCCCCGCGTTTTCATCCCCCCGCGTGCCCGCCACATCGCCGCGCCGCGCCGGCTGACCAAAACTCGAACGGAACACGAAAGTTTCCGCGGCGGAGATCACCGGAGATATAGGATAATGCGATCCCTCGTCGAGGTGCGGGCGAGTCGCTCGCATGCAAAACCGCCCGCCGAGGCCGCCCCTCGCAAACGCTAAGTCCGTCGAAAAGCCGACGCCGGAATCCCGGATTACCTTCCTTCCACCAACGGAAGTGACACACAACCTGCCCGCACGGTGACAGGAGGCACGAAAAGTTCAAGAGCTGTTCGCCGAGATGCATTGGCAAAAAGCATGCGACCCCGGCTCCGTTTTTCGTTGAAGAAAAATGAACTCCGAACTTCGACGGCAATGTTATTATTTATTATGCAGAAAGAGAGAGAGAGAGAGAGAGAGAGAGAGAGAGAGAGAGAGAGAGAGAGAGAGAGAGAAGATTCGTAGCACTGTTCGTAGGATTAATTCGGCTGTGATTAATGGTTCTTGCGCGAGCCAATGTGTCGGCCGCATTATTGTAACGATAAACATAGCCCAGCTGCGACACACGCGGTTGAGAAAATCGATTTTTGCAACCCAAACAGCGCGACGCGCCGACACAACCGATATCTATATCCATTCTACGTCGTCGGTTTGGTTATACTGCGGTTTGGCGCACAGCGCGCGGGGGGACCGAGGGAGGCGGACGTCGTAAGGCACGCGATCTATTCACATGGCGTCTATCAATTAAAGAATTTAAATAGGCCACGGTATGTGGTCTTAGCACGGTCTAACGAAAAATCGAATTCGTCTCCTCGAGCGCTGACGGACGGCTCGAGGCCGCGCCGCGCGCCGGGGGCTCTCCTCCTATTTTCGTTTTGTTACAGCCGAGTCGCAGTTTTGTTGCCCGTAGCACCGCGCGAGCCTTGACCCGCGACTAATTATTCGGGAACGCTTTCCGGGAGGGGGCCCACCACCCCGCCATTCGTCCGGACCGGGGGTACGGAGTGCGCGCGGCAATGACGACCACGACACCACGACAACCACGACGACAACGACGACGACGAGCGAATTCTATGATTACGAAATGGCGTTTGGCGGCGGCTACCAGCTCGTGCCAAAATATTTATTGTGCTGTGCCCCGTTGCGTAAACTCACGTCGCGCGACGTTTACATACCGTCTTGGAGACACGGATGGTAAATGGGCCGTGATCGTTCAATTATCGTGGAAAGATTTTGTGAGCCCGAGCCGCTCCGACTTTCGAGCGGCGAGTTCTGTCTCGCGCTAATTACAACGCTAAATATAGCGGAAGCGAGATACAACAATTGCGTCCCGAGTCGCCATGGAAATGCGTCAGTCGTTACGTGAAACGTCGCATGTCACGCGGGGTATCGATTACGTAAAAGTAGAGAGACGGCGGGGGACGATTTTCGACTTTCGATCGCACCGCGGGGGTCTCGATGTTCTCGATGGTGACGAAAAGAAACGCGCGACTTCCGTGACCATATCTCCGCGGACACGTGACGAATAGGTACAAGATCCCAACACAAACCGATGTGGGGTGTTGCATGACAGAAATTGGCCCGGGTCTCCGGCGCGAGATATTAATGCGGAAGAATGTACAAATGGTTTTCATTAGCGACATAACTGTCAGCCACGTAATCGAAAAACCGTCATTACGTTAACGATTTCATTTGCACGGCAGAGATTTACGTAATTCCTAAGCCCTAAGCAAGCATTCGTTTATTACTACGAACTCGTTTCATACTTGTTTCGCGTTATTTATGCGTGCAGTAATATGTTAAAATTAATATTAAATCATGTAATATTAAAATTGAAATTAATTTTAACATTAATATTAAATCATGTAATATGTTAATATTAAAAAGTATCCATGTCGCGCAGCGTGCGTGGCATTTTCAAGAAGTGGAATTTTATTAAAATCAGGTTAAATCTTCTGTAAATTTTGCTGTTTGAAAACAATCTCTTTCAAGGTTTCTTCGATAACCAATAAAGAATGTAAATCTGGAACCGGATTTTATAAAATATAAACATGATTACATAGTTCATTTGCATCTCTCTTCGATAAAACCATTTTTCTTAGGAAAGATTTCATAGAAATCTATAAAATCATTATTTCATAACAGAATTGAAAGAAACATGATTAAAATGGTAGTGAGAGTTTGGAACACCCGCTGGATTTTTCTCCTTTTCAAGTTGATATAAAAATAATTTAATTTTAACAATATATTCAACGATATCGATACACATAGCACAGTTTTCACTTGTTATCACGCTGTGTGAAATAAAAAAGGCAGATAACCGCGATACCACTAATATTCGACATAGTTTCAATAAATTTAATAAACGAGCCTATACCACGTATAGAACAAAGTACAGTTGCGAGCGAAAAAGTTTGGAGCAAAAAAGATTTGTGCAATTTATAAGAAAATCGTGCGTCATACGTACATACATTATTTACAAGAGACACTTATTATACCTTTGATAGACAGATGTCATAAGTTTTTTTTTTCTCGAAGCGGTTGCCGAGAATCGATGACCCCGTATAGTTGCCGATAATATAAATATTTCTCAGGTTCCCCGATAAACGCGCATATTTTTATCGCTAGTTCCTCGAATAGCAGTCGCGACAACAACACTCTCTTCCTCTCTCGCCTAAAATTCCAAAAACAGCCGTTGATAGAGGATTCGCGTATGACACGCGGATATTAAGAAAAAACCCTCGAAATACGCTGTTTTATAAATGGTTAATGGGAGAGAGGGAGCGGAAAAATCGATAAGCCTCCTACCGCTCTCCCGCCGGAATCTCACGCCGGGAGCGATGTTACGCTCGCGTGACATGAGGATTAGCTCTCCTCGCATCGACTTTTTCCCCAAATGCGTCCGTAATTATTTTTCTGATTTATACCGTGAGTCGCGCGCGAGTCAGGTATTGATAAAAGATGAAGTCATTAGGCGCGAATGGAACAACGCGAGACGAGGTGTACGCGACACATTTGAAGACGACGTAAATATTTCATCAAAGCTCGGCTACTGCGGCCTCGAAAAGGTGGAGAAAGGCGCGCGCTCACGTCGTCGGTGTCAATCTCTGCGAATTTTGCGAAACACCGTCAACACGTCACCGTCAACCCTTTGCGCGTGCCTTGCAGAAAATGAGCAGGTACACTGCTTTAAAGGCTACTGCCAGGGGACAAGCTGATAAACCGGCAATTCGAAAAGACGAGGGAAGGAATGTGTCACAGAAGCTGCAGCTTCCTGTCATCGTTCGAAACTGTCAGAGACGCGTCGTTTGAGCGACGCGACTGCATACCCGTGCATATATCGCCTACGTAAACAGGTACGTGTATACAGAAGGTGAATTTCCGCGATGCTCGCGAAAATATACTTTACACGACATTACACACGAGGAAAAAAGATCATCAATCGCAGCGTCGCGCCGTGAGATCCGGAGCATTAAGATTAAGTTCATAATTCATAACTTTATTATTTAATATTTCATGTAATATATAGCAAGCTCTTCCTGCACTCTAAATATTCTTGACCTTTGAAGTTTCTCGACTTTGCCGGTTCACCGGTTTCACCCTGTAAGTAATTAAACACGCTTGCTTAGAACTCATCCGTCGGTATTTCAATTATTGGTTCATCCATACCTGTTACGTTGCACTTAATGTACCGCGTATGTACTACATAATATTCCGTGATAGCGAGGCTGCGCCTGAGAGAGGGTCGGCCGATATACCGCGGCATATACAGAATACGCGTTTAATATATCTGAAATTTCATTTGGTTAATGGCGGCGTGGCCGTATTGCAGGTATGCACGTATATTCGTGTACGTGATCATACGGGGATAAGTCAGGGTAGACCTCGCAGATCTGTGCGTCCCTTAAGGCTAAAGTTTATGTTTTGGCTTTCATCTATTCGCCATAAAGAACTTTTGCTTACTTTCTAATGTATCTATAACCCCGCTCTCGTATATCCTCATTAATATTTATTTTATACCGTACTGCGTATACGGGCTAAAATCGTGAGGCTTATACTATTGTTAGACTATACCATTAACAGTCGTTAATTTTTTCTAGACTTGTACAAGGATTTATACGACCGAAAGATTGCACACGAGAAAACCACGCTCGCAATATAAAGACGTAGAATATTCCTCGCGTCTCTTTCACGTCCATCGTTGCGAATATGTCTTTCCTTGGAAGTAAGATTACGTAATTACCCGGTATAAAGAAAACGAAGCCTTGACAGTTTCTGAATTCTCCCATTGCCCTCGATTACCGCTAATCGTCGATCCCGCTGGTATAACTATTTTAATCTTTCATTTTTCCACTCTAACGTAAGAATATATATCGATGTCTTAGAAAGATTGAAAAACACGTACATAAATAGATATTCAAGATGTACATGACAAAATCACGATAGCCGATAGCCGATTTCGATTTCAATTTTAATGGACCGAAAGAAGAATAGACTGAAATGGGACTGTTATGAATCTTACAACTAAATAGAGAAGATGCCATTTTGTCAGACCTTCGGATCTTGATAGCTCAATAATAATATTTCTGTATAAATTTTGTCAACTTTTTCCATCTCGGTAAACAGCGCGCCGATTATTTCACGGTCTTATCGATTCAAGTATGTGGATTTACTGTTCTCCAACAAAAAGCTGTCTTTCAAGACCGACAAATAATCGGCGCATTGTTCACTGAATTGGAAAAAGTATACAAAATTCATATAGAAATATTATTATTAAGCTACCAAGATCTATCCCGAAAAAGGCATCTTCTCTAATTCATTGAGTAATAGATTATTAAATTTCATGACAGCAACATTTCAAGATCAATTTTGTATTACTTCCTTTATAAAATTTAATTAAAACGGGTCTAAAATCTAAATATATATATATATATATATATATATATATATATATATATATGAATAAACATCAATTACACGTCAATAAGAAAGAATCTAATGTTGTCTAGTTCTAAATTCTTTATTCGCGAGTTTATTCATCGCGAATTCTCGTATCGTCGGCCAATAGAACTAGCGAAACAGAAGAGGAAGTTCCATGAACTTCAATTTAATGGGGTCTCTTCGGGCTTCCGTACTCCGGACTAAATTAAAGTTCGCAAAACCTCAACGCGACGAGAACTGTCTTTGACTGTCCAACTCTCGATGAAATGGCGAAGGCGAACGAACGGAAGACCGTTTCAGCCATCGTGCAACTGCCATCGACAAGCACACATCAGACTCCGAGACCGAAATACGTGCAGGTTCGTGGTATCCGCGTGTCCGACGAGGGAGCACGCGCCACGCGGACAATACCTCGCTTCTTTATCGCGCTGTAATCGAACGAGGAGCCATTTTCGAGAAGAAGAGAATTTTCGCGTCGATCGACCGCAGTCCCGTCGATCTTTTCATGGAAAGGAGAAAAAAACCACCTACGTATAATCTCTTTTATTACTTTTTTCCCCCTTTTTCGGAATCGACCTGTCGCTTTACCCGCGTGTCGTCTCGTCCTTCATTTCGCGTTATGATTTTCCCCAGCGTATCAATCATTCGGGAACGTGATAAGAGTGATTGATACTACAAGAAGGTAACCGTCAACTTCGGTAGTCGCGATAAAAACGACATCGTTAGCGACATCGTGTATAAGGATTCGAATGCGCAATCTGGGCGCTCGCACGTGTGCGCGTTGCAGCAGCAGCAGCACCAGCAGGCAGATATTACAACGACGACGACGTGTTATTACAACATCGAGCACTTTCACCGGTCCTCGTGCGGCCGCTCGAATCTGCGCCGCGCGATCTATCACCATTCCAGAAAATCCGCCGAGCTCTCATGAGAGAACGAGGATATCCCGGGCCGGAGCGACGAAGTAAATACCGACATTATCCGGAAAATATCGGTATTTATAATAGCTATCGATAATTTGTCGTTATTTCGAGCGATTGCGAGATACGTTGTATCCTCCGGCGAGAATAACGGCGTCGTAAGGATCGAACGAAGATTCGATTCGCGTCCCGGGAGAGAAGGAGAGACACGGAATAAGGATGACGAAGATCAATACTTTCCGGTCAATCAATCATCGACAACTCCGCGGGAATATCGATATTGCGCCGCGTCGCCGCCGTCTCTAATTCCGACACCGCTGCTAAACCGCTTCTCTCTCGTCGAACGAGGCCGTACTCTCTTCCCGCTATATAAATACACGCAAACACAGAGATATCTAACCTCGGTTTGCTCTGGCAGCGAAGAAGACGCTCTTGTCATCCGTCAACGACGCGGAGGTCTATATATTACGTAAGGCTTCGGCTCCCGCTCTCTATCCCCCCGCGCCGCTCTTTTCTCTCGCGCTCGCCCATTACTTCCACGCTCTCTCTATCCATTTTCTTCCCCTTTTACATTCATTTCCCGTCCCTCGCTCGACATCGCGGAAAACGTAATGAGCACGTATCTCCGGAGCTATTTAATTTTTATATAATAAAAATTCGCTTTTGCTTCTCGCTCGCATCTGTTGTGGTAATTTTAATTTAAGTCGAGGGACATTTGAAGAGAGTCCTCCAAAAAACTGAACTTTATGCATAATGCTACGCTTGAGATTAACGAAGAAAAAAACTCTTAAACATCACACAGAGGCTCTTGATTGAAATAAAAATTCATTAAATCTTGCCACGAATTAAATTTAGTCAATCCGAGTTCGTAAAACACGGAGCAGAGCTGTGTCGCTCGCGATCGGCTCATTGTGCAGGAGATAATTGAGCGCCCGGAATAACCGCGGCCCCGCACCATCGTGGCGGCGGACGACGAACGCACGGAGAAACGCATTTATCGTGCCGAGAGAGAGAACGAGCGAGCGAGCGAACGAACGAACGAACGAACGAACAGGCGGCATTGTCATGCATATAGGCAAAGATCAAACGCCACGTTACGAGCGCGCGATCGCGGTAAATAAATAGATTGCGAATTAATGGCGCGGATATGCGCCGTCGCGCAGCCCCGCATATAGCCATTGCGGATTCGCCGTTTAACGCGATGTGGCCTTAACTGACAGATTCCGTGGCGCGGGCGCGAGAGCAGCGGTATCGGGGATTTAACGTTCATCAGCTCGTCGCACACGGCTCGTCGAAATTAGTCAGAGACACGCGCAATTGTCTCAGAGAACGATTCTTCAAGTTATTCACAATTGAATCGATCTCAGCGAGGCGGGGGCTTAATTGAGGGCTTGATTAACTGAGCTGCTTGAGCTCGGAGAATTAAAGCGGCTCCTCTCGCGAGTTCTCCGACTTCACGACCGGGCGCGCGCTTAATGTGAACATTTCTAACATTTAATATCTATCTTGGGGAAAACTTTAATCCGAGACTTATTAAATAACCAAGATGTCCGGCCCTGAAAATATAGAAATTATGAAAACGACTGCAAATTAAAACTTCGCTTAGAGAAACTCAATTTCAACTTCTTCCGAGAACAAAAAAAAAAGACTCTCGTTTCTGGCGTACACGCTCTGCGAAGCTATCCCGCATAGAAACTAATGGGCACTTATATAACTACGATCGTCGGATCACATTATTATGAGGATAATGATATAATGCCTGTTCATACTTTGCGCGCAAAATAACGAGTATTAAACGCAATATTGCCGGCGCGCAATAATAACAGTTATAATAAACGAGTTATACAAATCAACGTTGCGAAAATGTATTCGTTGTAAATCGGAATATCGAAGATAAACCGAGAGTTGAAATACGTACCTAAATCTCCCGAATTTGACGTTATCTCAGTTATCAAGTGCAAAAGATAATAAATTAATAAATGCCGATATTATCTGTAAAATTCGTTTCGTAATCAATGGAAATCGAATATTTCAATTATCGCCACCATGCTAAAAGTCATCGGTGCACGATGATCGACTGCCGTCCGGTTTTGCTCGGACGACAGGCGAATCCAAGCGCGAAGACACGTCGATTACGGATATGTCAAAAATTCCATTAAATAAAATCTAATAAAGAGAAAAAGAGAGAGAGAAAACGGGCAAAGTGCCAAATATCAATATCAAGTAGAAGAACATTAATGTTCAAGTACCGCAGCGTCAGAATGAAAAATATCGATAATTTAATAGCTTAATATAGTTTAATAGTTAAATGTCATATTATTGTTAATATACCCGCTTCTTCTCGAAATGTCGGAAATTCCGAAAAGCGAGGCGCTCTGAAAGCACTCGCATGGGACGTCGAATTGCGGTCGATCGAGCGTTAGATTTCCGCGATGGGAAAGACGGATCGCCGAATCGGTCGAAGGACGCGGCGCACCTGTTTGCTCCGTGAAATTTCCCCGTGCCATATCGTCGACTCCCGCGTGTAAACTTGGCGTGCAACGTGCACACATGTGGCTGCATTATAACTACGTGATCCACATATCCGGGAAGGCAAAAGCGTGCCTCGCGCGATCAGTAGATTTTGGCTAATTCATATGAGATATACATGAACGATATCAAAACTGCCGTCGTTTCTTCCTTCGACCAACGAATTCTCTAAAATCTGCTAATCGACGAAAATTGACTCCATCGTTCGCGGCAATTCGGTAACGTTTAGGCTTAGAGCCTTTTAAAACTAAAGTCGGTTTTCCTAACTAAGTTTCACTTCGATCGACGTTATCGTGCGTGGCACACGGTGGTCGCTGTGTGCGACGTGACCTTCTTTCTTTCTCCTATCCCGAGGACTTTATATCCCACGACTTACGGTAATGCCGCGCTCCGGGCAGGAGCGGGCAGGAGCGCGCGTCGCTGCGGAAAAGAGCCGCCCGCAAATGCGAACGGCGAAGTGACGGCAAAGTGCTCGTCAAATTATAGGTATGCACTCGGGAAACGTTTACCGCGCCATTGGAGCGTACCCGCCGGTGGTGCGCTACTACGACGACGACCCGTGCCTGCTCGACACGAATTTTCAGGAGAACGCCCCCCTCCCCCCCGCAAGTTCTTCACCCAAGGGAGGGTGGCCCTGAGAGCGGCGAGATGCAAGCGCGAGGGAAGGTGGGCCACTTTTGCCTCCCGGTAATTTCATTATTCCGAGGCCGCGCGCAGACGTCGCGAGCGTCTCTGTAGGTATCCCGCCCGTAAACGTATATAATAGACCGAGCATTTCCATTGGAGAGCTTCCGGCAAGATCTGAAGAACATGCTTGCGGAGATGCTTTTCTTTTCTAATTGTCACAATTAGAAAAGGAAAACGTCCCCGCACAAGCATATCTTCTCCTTCAGATCTTACTGGAAGCTCTCCAATGGCGATGTTCAGTCTATTATATACGTCTATGATCCCGCCTTTGTCCTGGAACCTGTCAGATCGAGTTTTCCAATCAACGATATACGGAATGGACTGCTCCATCTGGAAATACGCTGGAAAGAACACTCGTCCTCCGCCTGCGCGCGTTTCGAAATCGATCTCTATCCATTAATAATCCACGTTTTAAGTGCGACAGCATTAAGAAGCGCTATTGGTACGCGCCGAACACGTGGGAAGAGAGATTTACGTATAGTTATATCGAGTTTGATGAAGCGTGCGAAAGAGTGGTTCGGAGTCGAGTCGGATTCCGCCAATCGCAACTCGCGAAAGTTTCGTGTCTCATTATTAGAATCCCGGTTTTCGCGAGAGGACAATTCTCCGTTTTATTTTTCTCCTTCTCTTCTAAAGCCGTTAGATAAATAGAGAAATAAGAAAACGAAGAAAGTATCTTCATTTGTCAGAGCTTGGCGGAGGCAAGCCGCCGCGCACAAATTGATTCGCTCGCTTATCGGCGATACCGCGCGGGGCCGGGGGCCAATTTTTGCTAGCCCAGATATCGGGTCGTTCACGACACAAGGTGAAGTATTCAGCACCGATCGTTCGCATGGCACCCGAGCGCAAATTCGAATTCAAAGATCCTCGTGCTTTAGGGTTGCTGACTCCTCGCGGGACGTGTACGCGCGCGTCGACTGTGGTATGAATACCCGTCATGCTATCTCTAATACACGCGACGAGCATTCTGCAGGTTATTTTAGATGCATTCGCCTTCGTAGTCTTCGTACACGCGCCGACTATTTAGATTTTACCTAGAATAGAAGCGCGCTAAGGACAGACAGATAACTGGATCGAATTTGGCACACGGACAGGTCTAATTATTTATAAATAGGAGAACTCGTTACGCGACATGATATATATTGTTAACAATTGTAATAACGCAGAAAATGTCTGTTATAGAGTGAGTCTAATTCCGGCGAGCTTCTTTCGTCAACGTTTTTCAATTTTCACCTTTCCCAGCGAATATGCTCGACAATTGAAATCTTTCGTGTATATCTACCAAAAAGGATTTATAAACTTATATATAAACTGCAATATTATAATGCAATTTAATTATTTGTCGATTAAGGTAACCAAATGCAAATTTTTAGCTACTGCAGCTTCAACGAAAGACCCGGGTAATACCTGTCAATTAAACCAAGATTGTTCATCATTTTATATTCATAGTCCTTACTTTGAATAAAATGATAATCTGATGCCTCGATTGCGACACACAGCGTGATTCACGAAGAGAAGCAAGAACACGGCACATCATCTCGCCGCTCACGTCACCGTGCATAACACTTGATGCAATCGCGCCTATAACCCGCTCTCTCTATCAACCATCATAGCCCCTAACTAAACGATCTATTCCGATCTATACGTCCGTCAGCGGCATCATGGGATATAAATAAATCACGCCCCAAATATTTCCATTGACGAATGGAAGTCGCTCAAAGCACCGCTCGTGGGTGATTCCGCGAAAGAGGGAAGACGGTTGAGACGGTTCCCAGTTCCGCGAAACAACGTTGCAACTTTTCAATCGCGGCTATATACCTCGTCGATTCGTTCTCAACGAAGCATTCGCTCGAGGCACGATCGCCGAGACGGCCGAGACTCGTTCGGCGATAACGAAAGGAGCGAATGCCGCGCTTTCTTCGGCGATAACGAACTTTAAACCTGGGCGACTCAAAGTTAAAATTTCGCAGCTTGAATGAGAAGCGCGATATACCTCATTTGAGTCTCGCTCCGGGACTCGAAATCAATTTCCCAACTTTTTCCCAGCCCGCTTAACTCAATTTTTGGCGAGGCATCGAGGTAACTCTCTTCCTCGCTCGCGACGTCGTTGTATACTTTCGAAATGAGATTTTACGTTTTACGAAAAAGATGCGCGAAAAGCGTCCCGCGGAAGAAAGTCAATAGCGAAGTTACAAAGTCGCGGAACGAGTATACGGGAGTACGAGAGGGATCGTGGCGTACCTTACGCGGCTCCGGTGCGTAGATTCCCGGCAAGGGCGTGAGGAGGTGTAGGCCAGCGGGATTCGGGATGCCGGAAGCCGGGTGTCCCGGTGGGATCGGCAGCGGCACCAGCTTCAGGCCCCAGGGCAGATACCACGGCGCCGTGTGATGCATCCTGGCCGACGGCTCTCAATCGCGATCGACAGACGTGTCTCCTGGGAGCCGGACGAGGCTCGCGCTCCAGCTCGCACGACGGGGACGAGATCGGGAGTAAAACGCGCGCGCGGAACCAACGGAGATCCCCCGACGCGAAAGGAGCACACGGTGCTTCGCGCGGACGATCGTCTTTCCTCGAGGCGCCCGGAGATGAGAGGGACGTGAAGGGAGAGACGATCACCTTGGCATTTTTCGAGATGGCTGTCCCGGGAGTCCTCTCGATCGGCGCTCGCTCCTCTTTTCCTCCTTCGCGGCTTTTCGCGCTCGCGACGAAAAGGTACGTCACACAAGGATGCTCGAAGGATGCGAGAAACGATTACGCGCGGTCACCGTCGTCATCGCGCGCTCGGGAAAAGTGCATCGGGAATAAATTGCCGCGCTCGGTGTCCCGTGACACACGTGACACGCGCGCACCTGTGCGTGCGAGGTTGTACGCGCACGTCGTACGGAGAAGAACGAGGGGGAGGGGAAATACGCTCGTATATAGCAGATACAACACGTTTGTCCTCTCGCGAAAAGATACCCCCTCAGCAAGGATATCTGTTCGGTGCGAGCGCGCGGCGTCGACTGATCGTGCGCTACGACGCGAGCACATGGCCGCATTGGCCGCGCGCGTCGACGCGTCGACTCCCACCATCGTTCCCCCCCCTACCGTCGCCGCCGCGCCGCGCCGGCCGCCGCAAAACGAGTTTAGTTCGAATTATGCAAAATGTAATTATTGGCAAATACCTTAAATTACATATTCTTATCTCAAACTTGTTATTATAAAACCGTTAAGGTGAAAAAATGTTCCAAAGAATTTCGAGTGAGGAAAAATGAGATATATCCTTCAATCTCTTATTCTTCCCGCCGTTGTGCTATCTTTATCGTGATTAAGAGCAGACAGCTATTTGTAATTTTTTAATAAAATCGATATTTAACCTTTTTAAATATCTATCCTTCGTTTAATTAATGGACATTAATTTTATTGTACGGTGCTAAAAATAATAATGTATTTTGAGTAAAAGTAATGTTTAAATCTCACGTAGATTTGTGTACCTATAGTAAAACATTATTTTTATATAATATTATGAAAACTACCTACGAACTTATGATACGATTTTCAACTTGCAACAAAAATTGAACAAAAATGGAGTTTTACAGAATTGTGAACATAGAATTAGAAACGCAAAAAATTTGATAGGCAAATATTCAACCAGGGAAATATTCCGAACTGAATCCGGTAACTTTGTTCCCCGCGAAAATTTCATTTGTGCGCTCGGAAACCGATGGCGCGCACGAACGTCGCAGAATCGAGCTTTGTCAGGAAGCACGTTGCGGCGAGCGTTGACTCGCTCACGAGAATTAAGGGATATCCATCGGGCGGTAACTTATGCTGAATCCGAATCATTCAGTTCGCTGGCTCGCTGATTTCGGAGCAGCTCGGTTAGACCGCCGAACAGAAGCGCTTGACGCATGTCTACGTCAGAGATATAACGGAGATCCAATTCACGAGTAATCTCGACGTGAACCGCGAGAGCAAGCCGGATGTCAATGCGAGTCGAAGATACAACAGAAATGTATATATAACGCCTCTACGTAACGATAATAAAAACTCGAGATAAACCGGCTAATTTTAGTTGAAACAATGGCGGCGTAAATAAGAGGCGGAACCACACGCGCAAATAACGACAATTATAAATCATCAGCGTGGTAAATAACGATAAAGATAGGAAAATAAACAGTAATCGTGACAAAATAATCGCTCAACATGAGCTTCGCTTCCTGAGAGCAATCAAGCTCTCTCTCTCTCTCTCTCTCTCTCTCTCTCTCTCTCTCTCTCTCTCTCTCTCTGACGCATAAATAAAAAACAAAGTTTTCTATTTTATAATAGAACAAGGGTAGATTAAATTTTCACTTCACGGTTCGATCGTGTATCGGTATAACACTTTAATTGCGAAGTAAATTTACAGCGTTTCCATGGCCGAGCCGATACTCGCATGAACGGATACTCCGCAACGCGCATATTCGGAGGAATTATAACTGAGTGTAGTTTAATTAGGCTGTCCCGAAGTTGGATGTACACCCGGGCAACTGACCCCATCTAACTTCAGTCCCGGAGACGGGCTCGTGTCCGTCGTAACGCGGCCCCCGTCGACTCGATTATATCACTTATTTATCGATATTACTTTGCGAATTATGTAGACTCCGGACAAGTCCCGTCGTCCTTCGCAATCGACGGGAATTGCCGAGCAGACGCGACCGCATATCACTCTAAAACATATAGCCCGAACTGATATCGTGCTGGAAGACGGAGTTTGGCGTTATGCGAAGTCGTGTGTATCCAAAATGGAACTGGAGCGGCCGATATCGTTTTGCGGCGCGGCGGTAGAAAGACAAATATCTTGCGTGTAAACATGATGTGTTTCCCTCCATTCACTTTCGAACCGCAGAGTGACGTCGGCCATTCCATTTCCATGGCATTGAAATGTATACAGGGTACGCCTGAAAAGAGAGACTGTATATAGCAAGGACGGAGCTTTTCTATTTGCGCGACTTGCAAAACGTGTAATTCGCAAAAATCACTTGGTGACTTGTGAGTCTCGTTCATAAAAGAAAGATGATCGATGCTCGCTCATCATCGACACATCTGTCGTTCAGCTTTCGGTATGTGCAATTATGCGGAGGTCTACGCACTGTATCGCGTGGTGAATATTAGAGATGTGTGAACTATTCAAATTCGTATCATATACGTTGTCAATTTTATAAAATCATTTCCCGTTAATAAGCAAAAATACGATCATGTTAGCATTCAGTGGAGCGCATTCAATATTATAACCACTCACTGAGCGGCTAAGTAGTCAAAAAGTTTATTTCTTATTTTTGACGTGCCCTATATGACCCTATCAAACTGTAAGTAAAAATTTGAACATACCTAAACAATAGTAAGAGAGCTATGAGTTTTGATAATAAAATAAACGATATATAGGTATTCTTTTTTATTTTCATTTCTATGCAATTGGGTAATGATATTGGATGTTACATTAGAGCATTTTAATAATTTATCTATAATTTTCTGCCTAATTGTTTTTCAGTTACTGAGACATTAAATAAAGTATATTTTAGTAGTTTTATTTAAATACGTCTTTTGCTTTAAAGAATTTATATTATACATAATTAATATTATTTTCTACATTAAAATAGTCTTTCGTTATCTACGTGTTACAATTTAATTTAATAATAATTATATTGTTAATTATAGTACAAATCAGATTTCAACGATTCGATTCGCTTCGATTCGAATGAAATTTTGTTGATTCGATTTGATTCGAATTCGAAAGAGAAAGTAAAATTCGATTTGATTTAACTCGACATCAAAAATTCTAGATTCGCATATCTCTATCGGATATATCAACTCATAAAGTAACGTCTATCTATATAAGCGATCAATTTCTTGAATTGCCCTCCCCGATCTATACAGCCATCGGCGAATAACTGTGCACGAGATGCGCTGGATGTAATATGTCAAAGTAAATATTGACAAACGATTGGCCGTGCATGAGCGGCTGCCGAATATTAATAAATAATATTAATGCGCTGATGACGTTTCTTGCTAATAACAGGGTTTCGCTACTTTAACGGTGGAGAATTTCCGGAGTCGTTGATTAACGATTCTGTTAATTACTTGACACCTCAAGAGCGCACGTATAAACACTCATAAAAACCAGACAGGAGTACAAAAGAAAATTCTCCACCGGGAAAAACATGTTATTCTTGCAAATTTGAAACCCCGCCTCGATCAAATTATGATCGAGTCTCAAAGACGCTTCGTCTAGCGATTTTACAAGGAATTCAGACATTGTTATTCAGCTTAACGGAGCAGCAAAAAGGATGAGAAAAGCAACTGAAAACTTGGTGAGAGGAAGAATCCACGGGCTGCTCGTGACATCGTATTAATCCAATCGAAGTTTTGCCTAGGAACCGAAGGAACACACACAACGATGACAAAACTCGCAAATTAGAACTTTTCCTATTTGTATCGCAATAAAATTAACATTTCGGCGCGCATCTTCGAATCGGTGAAATGGATCTCGGGAATATTAGCTGAATCGCGACTGCGAACGAATATTTTAGTTCCCACAAAAATTCGCTTTCGGGATATTAGTAAAATATATATAAGCAAGAAGTCTTCCACGTCTAACGATGAAGTTTTCGATATTTCCTGGTTAAACACTTGAACTTTCGAAACTCCTTATGCTCTTTTTTATCGAGATTAAAGTTTCGGGCGCTACGTAAAAGTAAGTTCCAGAGAAAAAGATTAATCCGACGGGGGAAAAAAAAACCTGCCGACAATCCGATCTAGAGTTGTCGTGAAAGCTAGAGATCTTCGAGCGACTTGGAAACTTTAAAGGGATCCTCACCCGTAGATAAAAGCCGAGCAGCCGGCGCGCATTATCGTAAAGTGTATTCGTCGTGAACACATTTCGCGGTTGACGCAAACCGCACGTTCCCTTTGTCCACCGCCATAAACACGCGTTGTCTGCAAGACGCATCCAAACAAAAGGAGAGGCGTCGCTCGTACATCGAGTTTTCCGTACGTGCAGCCGAGCTACTTTCCCTTCGTTCGGTTACACCCGTTATAAACGTACTTTCATAATGCGACACGCGATGGATCGTTGACACGGGAGCCACCGGAGCAACTTTTGCGTAACACACATTAACGTAACGTAGCCGTATCACTCGATACGGGTGAATACACGCACGGGCCGCACGCAGGATCGCGTGCCCGATTAAAAAATTTTCTCTGACGCGCGTCCCACTTTTACGGGCATTTAGTACCCATTCATACAAATCGATACGCTCGCCAAACATACATTTTAGATACATCTACAAAATAATAATATGAAATAATGTGAAAACAAGATGTAAATCTGTGACCTGACGCGAAGGGGTTAGCTCGAAATAAATAATTTTTAGATTATCAACGCTAACAGGACGAATTAATATTAGTTACGTTTTTATATTAAAACGATAATTGCCGTGGGTCACGTTTATATTTTTTCCTCCTCTCCCTCGCTCCCTTCCCTTTCTTTTTATATCGTGACATATCAGCCCCGCTGGTCGACTTACTAACAGCTTGTTCGGTCGACGTAACGCGAATATGCAAATCGTAATCCACTTACGCGAGAAACAAATGTTAACTGTCAAATTACTGTCTCTTGATAATCTTCCAGCGATCCTTCCTATCACGTTGACTGGGGCAAAGATGTAAGAATCTCCAGGTCAACTTAATCAAACGCATGCTAATAAATTGGATATAGTAAATTTATAATCCTTTGATATGCATAATAATATAACTGACATATTCCTTATACACCGAGAGAAAGAGAGAGAGAGAGAGAGAGAGAGAGAGAGAGAGAGAGAGAGAGATCTTCTAAAGAATAAAACCGTTATCAACGCGGCGCGACGTTAAAAATTACGATGGACGAAAGGTCGTCGGTCGACGAAGAAAAACGCAAGTTTATAATTGATTAAAAATAACGGTTGCCGGGTTTCACAGAGTGCAAGTGCGCATGCAGAACGTATTTACCGAAGGTGTGCCCCCCGGTCCCGCCGTTCCCGTTGCGGATTTTTCTTCCTAAACCGAAATGGACGACTGCGGGTGGTTCTCCAGCCGGCAATCTCGTCTCTCAGAGGCTCAAGGTGAATTACAGTCGCGTGTATATATCTTCTCCACTTGGTGCTATAACTCGCGTGGGTGGACAAAGGGAGCCGCGCCCCGGGCTATTTACTCTCGTGATATTTGTACGCCGTCGGATAAAAGAGGCCTCGCGGCGCCTCGATTTTCATTGCAATTTTTGAAAGGAAAACGTCCGTGCGAGTCCGTGTCATCGCGTTAGACATTTCTGTCGACTTGCCAGTATAGTGGTCACGAGCTCGCTTGGGCGACAGTAACAAAGACGTATATCAAAAACGATAAAAATCCTGGCGGTACAAATACCACGCTTTGCCTTACAACGTCATGAAAAATAATACGGTGACTCGTGAGGGAGTCTCTCGGAAAGCTGGAGCAGAAATTTGGCCGTTTATTAAAAGGGGCTAGAGCCGCAAGAAACGGCAACAAAATTTCTGGCTGGCATCGAACAAGAAATGTTTCGCATAAGAGAGGTCAGTTGTTTAAAGCACCTGTCGTCAGTTTGTCATTCGCTGCGCGAGAGACTCGACCGACTGCGAATAATTTACAGCACATATACGGAGGGAGAAAAACAAAGAGAGAGAGAAAGAGGGAGAAACCGAGAGAGGATCAAATATAATGGCTACTACGATTCGCTCGTGGCACTGGCACGATATTGTTCGGTCAGGAATGCGCTCGCTGTTTACCGGTAAGTATTCGTCTCAGCATACAGCGGAGACGCGCGTAAGTTGGACCAAGCTTCGGTGAATTTTTTGGAATTCCGACGTGCCGCGACTTACCGAAATGATGTCATTATGAAGTTCAATGAGCTATATAAATTTTAAACGCCACGCCGAGCATCTTCGATTGCGCGAGAGAGCGCGATTCTTTCGAGCGGCGCAAATGTCGCAAGCGAGCGCATCAAGTGCCGAGAGTAATAATATCGTAGTGTTGCAAGATAATGAAAATTATGCGAATCGAGAGAATCGGTTGCGAGATCAATTGCGCGAGACCATCGATAAATCAGGAATGCTTCATTATATATACTAAGGAATTCTCTTTCCTGTTAAAAGTAATTGAACTAATCCCTAAGTTTTCGTAAAAAATAATTATAAGAATCTTTTTATTAACTATTGTGATATAACCGATATTTTATATAATCGCTGACAGATATGGGAATCGATGCCCTATTCTGTCAATCGTTAAGCGGGGAGCACACACTTCTGCACAACGCATAATGCATAAGCATAAGAAAATTGATTGGTCCATACACATGTGCATAAAGAAATAGACCAATCAGTTTTCTTATGCTTACGTATTATGCGTTATGCAGAAGTGTGTGCTCCCCGCTTTACAGTTACGCGTAGTGGTTGCAATGACAATCTTAATACTCGGCCCGATAGACGTTGCATACGAAGTCCTTCAAATTACCTTCAAAAAGAAGGTTGTTATAGGGGGAATTATTGAGATGATCTCCAATTTATCAAGAACGAATGACATAGTAACACAGAAAGTTGTTGTCGAATGTATGCTTTATTTCAAAATAAAGGGTCAAGTATCTCTTTGACCGTAGCATACTTGATAAATTTTAATTCTATTTTTAAAGCAAAAGAATTGAGGTCGACTGACGTCGCGGCGACATCAGGATCATAAACGACAGTTTAACAATATTGAATGACCTGTTTATTACAAATGACCGGCGGCGTAATACTGACTCTGAATCTGAGTCAAAATTTGAATTCGAGCGTTTGTGGGTAGTCCCAAGATGCTCAAATTCGAGGACGTTCGTTCGCAAAGAAATTTGACGTTGAAATTTATGTTCTACCGTGAAGAATATATAAACAAATGGCTGAACGTTACCAAACAAGTCTTGATCAATCCAACGTCACTTAACCCTTTGGACCAACGGCTTAACGTCTCTGTCCGAAAGACGGAGCCCAGTTTGCTCCGCACAAGAACCCTAATCTTGCACGGAGGGCGTAGCTTTCGGAAAAAACTTTCCATGGCTCTAGTGGACTCGAACCTGGTTCCTCAGATTAAGACTCTGGCGCTCTACCACTAGACCACACTACCGCCTCTGTCAATCGTTATACAATCGAAATTTCACGACACACTTTCACGCTATTAAATAACAGGGCCTTGAAATTGATCGATGCCCTATTATATCTGAAATTTTTCGGCTGAATAAGAACTGTCCGTCACACGCAATATCACACGCAAGATTCCTGACTGGAGAGATGACTGGTTTAACTTACGAAATTAAAAAAAAGGTGGTGAAAAAGGTGATATACATGGATTTTTGTTACGAAAACTCGATTTCGATAAACTTATGACAAAAAGGTCAAACTTCATTCGTACTATAGTTTCGATCCTAGCTTTATGCATCTCGCCATTTTACAAACATGAGGAAAACACGTGATAACTAGTTCGCAACTCTAACCAAATAGCATTAGTTGACTTAGAATTGTAATTCGCGCTTTACTCTGTTTGAGTTGATTGTTTTCTTGCTAACAAGAATACTTGAACGATATTTTAGCGTCACGTAAGATTAATTACGCAGAGTATCTCACAACGATCGTGCAATATTTTAAAAATGTATATTTTGCAAATTTATTAAAATTAACAATTTTAATATAAATATCGAGATAATAATTTTAAAATTATAAACGATTAATATTGAGGAATATCGTTATATAGAATTCGTGTACCTAAGCTCGTAACTGTGTATATTATATATATACTGTTATCAATTTTCAAGCGATATCAATCTTTACTATTCAGCTGAGTTTGTATTTTAATTTCGTATTACTAACAGTAATAACCACTAAAGCATTTTAAATGTTACGCGCTAATTACTTAACTTAATTAATCCGTGAATAAATTTTACGATAAAATATTTTACGGATGTCGCATCTCTTTACTTAATGTAAGTAATATAAAGTTATTAATAAATATACGGATAGATAGGCTATGGAAGAGTAAAGTAGAAATGTCAGCAATTAATAATTATTAAAAGCAATTAATAATTATTAAAGTACATTTCGTAAATAAATTAGTTTTAAATTATATAATGTAACTATGTCATGTTTCTTTTATTTATCTTTATGGCATATATATATTAAACACTCGGGGAGTATATTGATTTAATATTTTAGAAAATATTTTATCTTTAGACAGAAAATAAAGAAGTCAGGTAGAAACTTAAAATTCTATTAAGAAAACATTTGAGAGAAAGAAAGAGAAAATAAAGTCACATCTAAATATTAACAAATTTTCCTTATGTTTGTATTATTCATATTATTTGTATTATTAATTTCATTTAAATTCACACAATATCTTCTATTTCAAATACATTTAACATAAATATTTCCTTCCGATCTTCGTTATCCATGAAATATGAACACCATCCCCATGGGAAATTGCAAACAAAATCTTTATCTCTACAAAAGCTTGTTATAATATTATTTTATTGTTTTCTCTTTATTCCTCTGTATCTCCCATTATTTATCTACATAAACTCAGAAATGTAATCAATTACATTCTCATTCAGATTAAAATATCCAACATAATATTATATTAAAATATTATATCCTCATGGTATTGCATTTTCTGCGCTTCGTAATATAATATGAAAACATATCTCAGAATTAAATATTAGAGTCCTAATCTTTTTAAGTAATAACACTATGAAATTTTAAATTTACCTCTAATATTTTTATACTCTTAATTTTGAATGTTGACTTATACATATTACATATTATACATTACGTAAATTTTGCAGCAATACATTATGCAATTTTTTCACGGATCCATTACTTACGCTCAAGATAAAAGATAGTTTCGCACTCACCGATACGATGCGCAACAGCGGAGTTGTGACGCAAACTACGTCGATCTGTAAAATACAAATATAATGATCAGAAATATTTCATGTTTTATCTTACACGATGTACGCGCGCGGAATACGTTACACGTGCGGCCGTCGTAAGGATAAATAATTAATTTTCCGAGTAATAGACAACAGAAAAATAATAAATTACTCACCTCAAGGCTGCTCCGCCGTCGCCCGATGCCTCCCAGGCCGCCTCTCCTCCTCTCAGGTTCCATCGTTGCACACAGCACAATATTCACTCGCGAAAAACACAGTTAATTACACACGCGACGCGCACTTTGTTATACGTTACGACAGAGTGACACTGAAAAATCTCGCTCGACACCCGAAGCGTGAGTCTCGTGAATCTCGAAAGGCGAAGGTTTAAACTTCTCAAGAAACAAAGCTGTATCTACAAGCTAAACGCGTTGTAAATACCGTTCCGTTGAAGATCGAAAGTTTGCAAATAGCCTGAGACAACTTTATCTCGATATCGCATAATTAATAAAGGAACGATGGCGCGACGAGCATACGAGAATACACAACCGAGATTCAATATTGCTGGTACGCAAATATACAGAACATTCCGCGAAACACGTACCGATAAACGATCGATAGACCACGACGATCCTGAGTCTCTCGATGTGCCGTTTCGCGTTCTCGATTTGAAAATGATGATGGCCAAGTTACATTTAAACAGACGAGACAATTGAACCGCGATGTGATATGCATATTCAACCTATTGTTAAAGATAACCATCGGAAAACAGAATTCCCGTGTCCGTCGCATCGATCCTTGCCCTAACGCGCAAAGATACCCATCTCGACCATCAGCGGCCGCGATCCGCTCGCGAGTCATCGCTCGCGGGAATTGATTGGCCGCGCTGCGGACTGATAAGCTTTAACTATTCGTGAGGAGCGCGAGAAGCGCGTTTCCTCGCGGCACTTATTGTCCCGATCGCATTTCGATGGAAAATAACGCATGGAGCGGCTCGCGCCTCGCGCCGCTGCCTGCCCAGGCTCGAGTCTCGCCGCGCGAATGATAACATGACCAAGCACAGTGACCTTGTTTTCGCAACGGTAGACCGGTACGTCGTGTGCGACGGTCGGTGTTTGTTATTATAACACGGCGTACACGACGTGCATGCCGTTACGAAAACACAACGGCTGTTTCCCGACGTACGAAATACTTAATGCATTATATGTACCGAATAAACGTCGATTACTCCGTTCTCTGCGAACTGCGTTAATTTAAAACGAATATAAGCTATTACCGCACATTACGACTTTTATTTTACGAGCTTTTTTTTATGGGCTCGTTAGCGTCATATTCCGTTCATAGTAAAAATGTTCGGTGTCTTCGAGCAGCACGGATATCGTATATAAAATATTATAGGGAATTTATTATATCGAATCTTGAAGTTTATTCACTATTCACGAGTCACATCGAATAAGTCAGATAAGCTCGTTATAAATAATTAAGAGTGAGAAATCAAAATCAGTTTAAGCAGATTATAAAAATTAATGTCACTTAAACTGTGAAAGTCAATAACGAGTTTAATGTAACCAACATTTTTAATACGCAAATTTTACGCGATTCCATTGATTAAAATCGATCACTTAATTCTAAAATTATTGTTATTCGATATTCTCATATTAGGATTTCCAATTTTAATTAATCTTCAAGAGATACGTTATTAAAAAATTATACGGTACATGTAAAACATGCACGTGTAACTAAATTTAAAATTTTAATAATGAAATTTATAACTATACGTGTGTATGTGTGTGTGTGGTTTTAATTTACATGTGAATTAAATAAGGTAAAGAGATTCCGCGATGTGGAAAGTATATGAAAACGCTTGTAGATGAAGAGTTAAACGTCAGATACGCCAACGCGAATATGCAGCCGTGCTACAACAATGACTACTAGCATGTTCGATTTTTGTCGATAAATCGATGACCAAGTGATGCATTTTAACGGTCGCGGTGGTTTACGCGCGCTGCCGACGTAGTGTAAATTTGTCGACCTGTACCGAGTACAGAGAACTTCACTTTTCGAACACGTTAGCGCAAAAAAAAATGGTTAAATTGGACGCGTTCGTAAACATATATGCTGGCAAAAACAACTGTCCCGGCCGCACATATATTGAAGACGCTAAATATTGAGAAAAAATTATAATTCTAACGAATAAAATTAAAATGTACAAAATTTCCATTTATTTATTTATTTAACGTTTTGAATAGCAAAACAAGCGCGCGCGCACGCGCGCACACACACACACATAATTTAAATTAAATTTTGATAAAAATATTAATTTAATTCCTGACTTTTCTTGATAAAATCTGCTTTGCGAATTAACCCATTTGATAGACGTAAATTAATCTAATTATAAATTCTCTATGAATAATGTAATATTTGGGCATATTTGTAAACATCAACGAGAACATCTTGGCGGTATATCCATATTTTCGCAAAACTCCTCATTCATACAGGACGGAATTGGCAAGTGTAGCGGAAATTCCACATGGTAGCAAACGGTGCCATCCCATTTGGTGCACGACGAAAATTCCGCACACGGTAGCAACCGGTAGTCGCTATACACTTTATATCAAGCGCAATGTTTTATTTACAACCAAAAAGGTACTGAAAAAATTCCATTTACGGAAATTTTACACCAAAATGATGCGTATCTAGCGTTTTAATTAAAAATAAAAGCAATACTCTCGTTTTCTCATAGCGTTAACATCTCATTTTCAGGTATAATTAATACGGTGCTTTTCCTAAAATAATTCCTGATACATTTCGAAATGAGTTCTCTTTAAATGTAAAAGATAAGAATCTGAAGCTGCTCATAGCGTTAATATCTCATTTTCAGATATAATTAATGCAGTGCCTTTCCCAAAAATAATTCCTGATTTATTTCGAAAGATTTCTCTTTGAATGTAAAAGATAAGAATCCGAAGCTGTGAAACTTCACATTTTTCCTTATATGAAATTCATAATAATTTTTTTAGTTTTAATCGAGATTGATTTGAATCATAAATATTCCTCGATAGAAATCTATGTTATAAATGCATGTCACGTATAAACGTTTGTATGAGAAGAGTAAATTCTGAAGCGTTTCAAGGTATTAGTCATAAATTACCGAGCCACGATTTACCGCAATGCATCTCGTTTATTCTCTCAATGAGATAAGGCAGGGAAATCGAAATTTCGTGTCACGAAATCAACGACGTGTGTCCTGTCGCTAAATAACTTTCTCTTGTCTGCCACTGAAGTGTCGTAATGGAAACACGATCGGTCAATTGGTAGTTCTGTTTGCGAGCTCATTTAGGTAACATAAATATAAAAAAAACCGATAAAAAATGTCTCACGCGCACGCGTCTATTTCTTGGCCACTTAATTGTTTAGCGACACGTTTTTTTACGAGACGGGATGGCCCCCTATATTACTGCTAACGAGACCGTTAATGACGCACATCAAAGTAACCGAGTCTCGCAGTCGGGAGGATCCGAACCCCGGTGAACGAGTGTGTGTTTGGTGTTTCGACATTTCATTATCGACAAACTTTACGACGGTCTTTAGGGACTCGTCGCCGGCACGTGCTTCCTTTGAAATGGGACTAGTTCGTTTCGTCGTCGTTCCGCCGTTCGCGCGACACTTTCTCATTCGAAGGAGAGATCAAGGGAGAACAAAGTTTTCCACGTAAAAATAACGACGACTCCGCTGCTACCAGATGCTACTGCAATCGCCCATGACCTACCGCACCGAAGATTCAGCATCGGATCATCGAGGGAGATCGCGAGAGAAAGAGAGCGGGAGAACATGTTAACATTGACGACGCAGCTGGTACGGGTAATTATACTTTAATCAGTTCGTTTCTCTCTTTTTCGAGAATTTAATATCACTCATATATCCCACTGAACGAATCTGATTAAACGATTAAATGGAGAAAACCCAGTTTTTCAATTACCAAGGTTTTAAGGTTCTAAGAATATTTCTACGCGATGCTGATTTAACGTTTCGATCGGGAAAGGTGAATGTAATAAATCTGAGTCTGACCTAATTATTTGCCGGACGAAGGCAATCCGTATCGATTATGTAGAGAATATCGGCACTGTGGATTTACTCGGCTGTAATGTGTTATTGTGGCCAAACAAATCGCTGTTAATAAAAACGCGAATATAAGTATTCATCCGATCGACCCTAATGAATAAATCGCGCGACAAACTCGATGGCAAAAATGTCGGTCAAGACACAAACAATCATTTAATAAACTGGCACACCGAGACGTAATCGCTATCCAAAAATAATACCCGAGATGTCGCAGCCGATGTATGTAGGATGTACAACGTCATGAAGTATCCCACAAAGTCTTCAGAGATTCTTAAATTTGAAATCGCTTCCTACGTTGCGAAAATTTAACGAGTCACCGTATGCACGCAGTAATAATTATATCTCATAAATGTATTCATTTTTCACAGAGACAGGAAACTTCGTATATTTGCATATACGTGGAGCGTGTGTGATCTATACCTTTCGGCAAACGAACAAATAATAAATCGTCTCGGAGATCAAGGGAAACGTGAGTTATTTGTACCGCCGTCTTCCATCTCCAGCCAATTACATTGCCCCGCACCGAAAACGTCGTGCATAATTTTGCATTTAAATATTTCACGTAGTATCGACGGGCATAATGTCTATATACGAACCACGATGAAACGTTAAACGTTACCTTGCCAACAACGAAAGCGCCGCGACTGTACCAATGCATGTCGGGAAGCTCGCTAATTCCGAGCCTGCCTTTATTCCCTTGAATTTTCTTGTCGGTATTAAGTACTACAATTAAGGCTACTCTGCCGAGGCCGAACGGATTAAATATCGGACATAGACGGTCGCGGGGTGTGTGCAGTTAAAAATAATACCATAAAATACGCAATATTTTATTTTAGTCCAGCCGCGACGAGTCGGGAAATTCAATGCTCCGCATTGCAGTCGAGAGATGCACTACCGAATCGCCTTAACTTAAGCTTAGTCCTCTTTAGCCCGCTTTAGCCGGCCACGTCGTATCTCACTTGCCACGTAGCAGACATCATTTTTCATCGTGAATGCGCCATCTCTCCACCGCGAAAACACCGCGCCGTGGCATAATGATAGCCGCGCGACTGCCGAGACTACTTACATTATTTAACTCTTTTACGCTTCGTCCGTATTAGCGGTAAGCTGGCTCCGACCCCGTACATCTTTCACAACAGCCGATAGAGGACAGCTTTATAAAGCACAGTGCGAAAACTTTTCGCTAATAAAAACCGAAGTTTAATAGGTATATGTTTCTTTTAATGCACGATGTTCTTGTGTGTCACATATTCCTTAATATCATATATAAATAACATATTTTTATATTACAAATTGCTTTATATGTATATATATATATATATATATATATATATATATATATATATATAACATTTATGTGTTATATATTACTTAAAGTTCATAATATACATGGTTAAACAATTAACTTTACATGCACAGCCATAAATACGCTCCGCACTATTTTATTTTGTTTGAAATGCGCTTGAAACTGTTCAGAATAGTTTCGTCGTAGTAAGACAAATGAGATTTTTTTGTGAGAGCGTAATTTACGTTGCAATGACCTGAAGGGGTATATTGTGTCGCTTGGCAACAGGTGAAGGACGTTAATTAAGAAGTTCGCGCGCCGGTATTTCAAGCAAAACCCGAGTCTCGGGGTGGTGTGGCGAGGATGCCCTCTCGTAAGGACAATTTACACGCAGACGTTTAACGCGATATGAATGTTGCGCCCGCTGGAACAACGTGTTAACAACGAGCCAGCTAACGAGGTGATCCGCCTTTGTGAGGCATGTATACGTTGACTAACCATCTATTTTGTGATACGCGAACGCCTTCTGGACCGACGTTAAACACGTTATTCCAAGAATAATATCACAAACGCTTTTTACAAACTATTTCCGTGGCGAAAAAATTAGCCAGGTCAAAATTTCTCATATCGCTGTATCCACTTCCTGAAACTCCGATCTCTATCCGAAGGAAAATGGATTAGTCTTGGCACACACAGCGTGCATGCATCGTATACCTCTGGCAGCGGGTAAAACTTAATTAAGGAACTGTCCACGGTATTTCGGTCGAATTACGCGACACACGTCTCTACGATGCGGCGATACGGGCGCGAGTGCGTGGCGCGGAGCTATCGGAGAGTCGCGATCGTTGACCGTGCCGAGCTATTCCGCCGCCCCGGTCCGCGACGGAATTCGGTTTTTGCGCTGGCCAGTGTATCTACTCTTTACCTCCGACGATCCGTCCGCGCCACCCGTGTCTCGCGTCGCCGAGCCCCACGTGCGTATCTTTTCCCGCAGGCTTCCCGCCGGCTCCAACGCTCCGCGAAGCGCCTTTACGATTGGCAAAGAGAGACAAATGCGGCGGGACAGAAATTGGCCGTGGCATGTTGGAGACGGGGCAGACGGACGAGAGGCACCGGGAAGCCGATCGAGGAGAGAGAAAGAGAGAGAGAGAGAGAGAAAGAGAGAGAGAGAAAGAAAGAGAGGATGACGAAAACATGGAGTCGGACGGAGAGCCGCGACGTGACCGTGCCAACCTCGAGTTATTCGCATAAGCCGCCCCATCGGCCATTTTCCTCTTCCTTCCTACTCCGCCTTCTTCTGGCTCCTCCGTCTTCTCGAAAGGAGTCCGCGATTCAATTATATCCAAATTGCCGAAAGCTCCAAAAATTAATACGAGACTTCCGTACACGCTGACGCACCCGATATAGAATATGGCAAACGAGACGAAATAGAGAATACAATTCCTGTAAATATGATTTCATCACCCTTACGTTTCAATGCCGAGGCATCTTACACGCGCGATATAATTCACACGTGACCGTGGAAAATATCTAGATTATATGGTATAGGTGCGAAGAAAATAAAGGAGTAGCGCGCCGGACGGGCTGGGAGTATGAAAAATGCATTTCGAGGTGGGATTGGTGGAGAATCGTATACGAGGAGAGTTTATCGCGACCGACGAACTAGGACAACAGGGTAATCCAATACGCATCCGTCGCGCCCGGCCGGTGCCGCGTTGAAACTTTCTGTTCGCTCCACGTAGAAATACAATGAGTTTCGGACTGACAAAAAGTGCCCCCCCCCAGCCCCCTCCCCCGCCTATCCTTCGGATGAAGAAGCCGAAAGTTCAAAGTTCCCTCGGAATTGACATCGGCACGTGCAGCTGTCGTCGATTGAATTCGACACGCCGGTCTTGTTCACGGACGAAACGTTCATCCGGACAAGTATATGATTTATACAGCTAATGCGTTAATATTTCGGACCGATTAATATAAATAAATACGGATAAACAGTGTGTGCTTGCTCATTACTCCGTCCCATTTGCCATAAAAATACATCTGTTTTTCCAAGGAGAAGAGGTAACGGGCCCGCGACCGCGTCGAGGCTGCACGCGCGGCGAGACAAGAAGGTACAGACGGTGGAAAGAGGCAGACAGTGGACAGACGTTATATTTAGCGCGAGCACGTGGCGGCGCGGCCGGGTAGATCTCTCGCCCCTTACCCCCCCGGAGTAGATAGGTCGGCCGGTCTGTCTCCCGGAAAAGCTAATGGCAATGTGTGAGTACCTGTTGCCCCTGGGGACGCCCAGACATCGAGACCCCGATGCTCCCTCCCTCCTCCTCTGTCTCTTGCACTCTGCAATTCGCTCCCAGAGCAAGTTGTACTTGCAACAGCAGCGGCAGCATCACCGCCGCGCCGCCGCTTCCACCACGCGTCTCCCCCATAATCAGTAGAAATCGAAACCGTCACCGGGACGCGAAACGGGGGACCATCGTCGGAACGTCTTGGCTGTGGTCCAGGTTTAACTGCTTTTCATGAGAAATCCAGAGAGAGAGAGCGAACGGTCGGACCGATCGCTGACTTCTGATGACGACGACTACGCGTCGTTTCGCTAGATTATATTATTATAGCGCCGACAACTTTCGGCTAATGACGTCGCGTGCGTCGGATTAACGGTCGTCTCCTTATCCTCGACAAATCATCGAATCTTTTGATCGCCGTGCCAAATCGACTATTATTTATTGAAAATCGAAACGTCAGACTGACAAGCGAGAAATGCTTTCGAACCATGATTTCATCGCGCGCGGCTTCTTTGTAAAATCGCGATTTGAAATTTTCACTTCGTCAGCTTTGGCCGTATAACAACTATTTTAGCGAGTAAGTGTACTTTACCGAAAATATCTTGCATCAGTCGTTGACGAATTAGCAATGCAGCTATATATCTATCGCCCGCGGCGTATAGAAGCTATTTATTTAGCACACACGTGACACCCTTTGATCCAGTACGGTTAGTATATACGAACACATTCATGGCACCGGCACACACCTATTCGTCGTCGTCGCGACCGACGGCCGTAACGATTCCACATTAATTCATTCCACGTTTTATCTTCCACGTTTCGTTTACACTTGCGGCATTATGCCGGACAAACCAACGAAAAAAAATTAAGCACATCAGCGCCGCGTACACGTCCAACATCATCCAACAGATAATCATCGTCCAGAGTTATTACAAAATAAAATTGTAATAACTGCTAATAAATACTTCAAAAATAACTTTTTTATAAAAAAAAGATTTTGAACTTATTGTTAGAGTAAAACTCTGAATAAGAGAGATATGAAGGGACTCGAAACTTTCGCCGTTGCGTCTTCCATTCTTACTTTTCGTACGAAAAGAAATTTAAAATCTGTTGCGAAACATAATTTATTATAACACCGTTGTCGCTTTCCAGTTCAAGGTCCATTCTTTTTGGGTTAGCTCTTGGCGTCGCAAGGACAGAAAAAGAAAGAGAGAGAGATGGGGGGAGAGGGAGAGATATTACGCAAGTGGACTATGACGTAAGGACACCGTTACATTGGGATGATATTACGCAGGTAGAGAATGCCCGCGAGGCTTCCGATTAAGCGAAAGTAATTGCCACGCACGGTCTCCGGTGGGAGAGCCCGAGATTGCCTCGTACAAATTCCAGCCGGACGTTTCCCATCGCGCGATGACCTATTAACTCCGCCATATCTTGACCGACATACCGCCGAACGCTGTTTTCGACACGGGCGATCATAATTCATACGTCACTACGAAACTGCTGTCGGAGGGCTGCTTTATTGTCGCAATTGATCAATCATCCCGATCGATTCGACATGTTTTACGTCATCCTTCATTCGAGATCGGCGAACAATACAAATCTCTCTCGCGTTGAAATATAAACAATTTCCGCCACATTACTGTCGCTTCAGAGTTCATTGGGTTCACTCCACCACGTTCTGTCGGCGCCGCGTGATGAAATTTCGTACAACGCGTATACGCGCCAATTTATTAACCCGGCGTATGTTGCATGTCGGGTTCGCGGGCGAACATACATTGTAAGCCAGAATATATAAATACCTCTGTAGGCGATGATTAGAATTAGCTTTGAACTGCCTTCGCTTTGTGCGACGTGTAATAATTCAGAGCTTTCGTATAAGTCCATAAAGTAGAACTACTCGTAACTAGATTATCGTCGCGTCGCGAGTTGTCGGGTTGTCAGTTCGTTGGCGAAGTATCGACGAAATTATCTGCGCGCGATGACATGTGTACTCGCGAACTCCGCAATCCAAATCTCACCTCTAAGCCTTGAAACGCATTAATAGTTATGCAGAACAAGATTATTCGCGAACGCGAATGGGTAAATAATTAAAACCGTGTCACTTAATTACCGCGATTTATTATAGATGATAGACGAGTGTCTAAATATTTAAAGGAATAAGACAGAAACATGTATATGAAAACACCATGAACATTCCTGTTTTATCAATTGCTGCGGAAACACCTGCGCGTTCTAGCCGCAGTATATAAAATGTAGTTCCGTATAGTTCTCGAGCCGAGCGGTTGTTTCGCGCGAGGAAATTCTTGCCGCTTTACAGCCTCCGGTACCTTCCCGTTTCGCGGATGCAGATTGTCGCGTAAAAAAAGCGAGGATAAAAAAATCAAAGAAATAAAAAAAAGAGCATACAGAGAGCCCGAGTCGCTGGACCGAGACCCGGCATCGGGGCGGTCGACTTTCACTACTCATGCGAGCTGCGCGAGGCTGACCGGCTCTCTCGCGCGTTGAAATTCACACGCGCGGATAAGCGAAATAGAAAAAAAAAGAAAAGGGGAAAAAGAGCAAAAGTGGAAAAACCGGAAATCAGACCGTGCGCGGAATGTCGAATCCACCCCGCGCCGCCGCGCGCCGTCCACAGTTACGTGAGAGACCCGCCGTTAAACGTTACAGAAACAAACGCGAGCGTGATATAACGTTATTAGTACCGGCTGGCTGGTGTACCGGGAAACTGCGTGGCCGGGGGGCCGCCTTCCTACACAATTAATTTACTCGCCTCTTCACGGACCTGTCAGCGTCGCCCGCCGAGCCGAAAAAAAATTGATTAGGCATGCATACGTGGCGTAGCGGTTTTTTTGCGCACAATAGACGCGGATATTGTCGATCAAGAATCGCGGTGATCACCGTTAATCACTGGTCACGTTTTAACACGTTGTTATTTAATGCGAAAATATTACCCGTTTGCACGGGAACGCGGAATTTCATATGATTTTTTTGTTGTTCGCGGCGCGCGTTCAGCGACTACTAAGATATTAGCTTCTTGATGGATTATCCAGCAAAAGTGGCTGAGATGTAGTCGCCACTTCTCTCTGATCTTTCCCGATGTCACGCTTGGAAGGAGACCGATGTGAATTTATTTTTATTATTATCGAAGCACGAAAAGCACGCGATTCTCTCTTCGTCTCTCGATAACGCCGACGAGAAAAATGCTCGTAGCCGAGAAATATCTACGACGTGAATCGATGGAATCGCGGAGGGCACGTGGATGTATAAGCTCGTGGATCGCGGCGGAAATTCGCGGAATCTTCGAAGCGCGACGCTCGCGGATCATACCGGGATAACCGAGCGAGGCGGAAATCGAACTTCCCTCGGACGTATCCGTCCTGGATGGGGGATATAAACGATGTCGATGGCGGGATGCCGCGATCGCGAACGACCGAGTTCTCGGTACGGAATGAAAGGCGAAGTTTGCCCGCAAAAGTCGTTAAACGAGTGATAACAATGCTCGAGTTGGCACTATACGTTCGACGGAGCTCTATAAATTCGGCAGTCACGGCCACGCGTGCTCCACACCGCGCGGACGCTATTTTCAGCTTCGTAAAAACTCACGCGGAATTGTCGGAATTATGGTTCATGAAGTAACGAGGGCGCGTGCTCGATGAAAATATGTTTGTGTCCCCCGAACCCCCGATGCCCGCGCCGAACCCGCCGTCATTACATCCGCTTCCCTTAGTTTCCGCGATATCCTATTGTCCCGGGGAATTCTACAAATCTTTTCAAACGTGTAATAAGTAGATAAAAGATGTAACTTTGTAAACGCACGATTAGATTTGATCTCACGATCGTTCGCAATTTAGGCAAGCACTATTGACTTCGGATCGGTTTCTTCGTCGTATATTTTATATTCTTTTACGCAAAATGGAGTAATCCTTCTGCTCTGCGCTATTAATTATTTCAACTCTCTAGTCCAGCAATTAGTTCGTTGCTCAATATCTTAACGCGACGACTTACATCCGTCGCAACAATAATCGCGAAATTTACGCCTGTATTTATAATTGCGTTTCCATTGAAGAACTTAGCTAAAACCATTCTTGAAGTACAGTTTAATAACTAAATCTTAAGAATCAATTTGATATTCGTTACGCCATATTGCAATCGCGATTTAATAGATAAACTCGGATAAAGTTTGAGACACAAACTGAGTTTTACTTCTCACGTTTCATTAATCAATTTTTGAAAGGAATATTTATGTATCTTAATAAATTCTGAAACTCGTAGCATTTTTCTCGTAGCAGAGAAAAATGAAGAGAGAACGATTACCAGTGAAAGATGAAAAATCTTAGATGCTAATCAGTTCATAAAACAAAGCATAAAATGTGCGGTAACAATTTATTTGTCGAAATATAAAAAATAAAATATTTAATGGGATTTTATTTTACAAGAGATTCAATTTCGAGACAATAAAAATTCTGCCGACGCGTTACCTTGATGATATGTGTTATTATTCGTATGCATTGTCTCTACACAAAGTCAACGCGCTATCATTCGCTTCTTGACAATGAGGAGAAAAGGAGAGGATAGCGATCACTTCACGCGCGATCGTATCAAATAGCAGAAAACTAAACGTGATTATTTTTTAATTAGCTATTATTAGTCCGATTAATTAACTCTAATGATAAATCCGTTGATAAATCGAAGCAAGTATATTTCGTAAAAATTATTTATTCCACGAAAACGAAGCGAAAAGAGATGAAAATTACAAATCATTGTTTTATCGCGATATTGGCGCATATTTACATGAATTGTAACAACTGTTTTAACGACTAGATTTGAATGTACCTCGCAATGCGTTCTGAATTTTTCGCTCTTCTAAATGTAATTTGGATACTCATTATCTTTGGAATAATAGCACGAAATAATATATGTACGAGTCGTCGAGTGATTTAAATGAGTACCGTAATCAGGCCTCAGGCCCATATTTTGTATTCAATTGCACGGCATAAATTCGGCGTTTATACATCGTGATTTGTTAAAATCCTCCGCTATTTGATTTTTCGCTCGATGGGTTGATTTGCGAGATTTTCGAATATCGAACGGATCGTAAAATTTCGTATTTTTTAAAAGGTCGTATTTTTTTGGTATTATTTTCGCGATTGCATTTCAACGGAATTCCGCCGCAATGTACAATAGTAAAGTGCGTTCGATCAATGTGGAAAATGTCGAGCAGTGTCATACGATTACCTCGTAACTCTGGTAATTAATATGTGATCGTAATTGACCGGATTTTCACAATTGTGTACCAATGCAACGAAAAAATCTGACAGGGAAGGAAGCATCGAGCAGCAATCATGAGATAAATTATTTCATATTATATATAATATTTGTTATTTGAAAAAATTAATTATTTATGTCTATTAAATTCTGCGGATATTATTTTATGCGCGGTCAGCACAGTTATTAATTATTCGCAACACTACTATATTAATTATTCGGAGTATAATTTGATATTAATTATTCGGAGCCAACTATAACTTACATACGTTTCTATCTTTCAGGTCAGTTTTATCGTAATCACACAATTCTGCCGCTGCACATCGTATCGGTGAGAATGAAATATTATTCTTTATTTTACCACAATAGATTTGTGTGAAAATTAGATCGAATATATGTATATAATATGTGTACACAGTACATATATGCGCATAAGTGCAAAGTTCAAAGTAGAATATGGATAAATTTAACATTTCATAGAGATCTAGCATCTGGGAATAAATGTGTGAACCATAGAACAGTACAAATATCTAATCTCGGACTTAGTACAATCATTAATTTATTAAATATATCAAATACAATATTTTCGAGAAACATAAATGAGAGCATCGTGGAGATGTAATATACTAATAATATTTCATTAAACCATTTTTATCATATATATATGTAGTAAATTATAAAAAACTATTTTTTAATTTAGTTTATTGCTCAGATAATTAATGAAAAGTGCGAGGAAAAAAAAAAAAATAAAATTATTTAAAATATAAAAGATTGGCATTTTTAAAATATAAAATTTTTATTTAAATATTTTCGTGATATTCATGGTTAATAAAAATTGGAATAAGATATCTATGTATACTGTATTATTTATATAAAATGAAAATAAAAATTATTTATATAACGTATATAACATTGTTATTTCAGGTACTACTCTCTATTTTTCTCTTCCAATATTTGTTTTATAGAAGATATCTATATTTGATTTCTGCTTCCAAGATTAAATACTATGTAAGCTGGTATAATATAAGAAAGTAATATTTAGAGATTTCTCTTATATGCATTTCACAAAGAATTAAAAGAGGAACAGAAAATATTTTGACGTTAGATAATATGTTTCAACCAATTTATTTAATAAAAAGCACACTAACATATCATTATATCAAGTATATCTATTTTCATAATAAATAAGCCGGTTTTATTCTAATTCTTTTCATAGCCTGTCCATTTTTATTAATAATTTGACTTTATATCATTTAAAACAAGAGTTTGAATGCAAGATCAGTAATTATCTCATCGACCAGTAATTATCATAGTATTGCGGAGTATTCCACACTCGGAATATTTTATACTTATGCATTTTAATAGTGTCAGATTTTACGTAGAAAGTAAATGTTCCATTTTTTTTTAAATACAAAATCAAATACCAAGTACATTCCTAATTAATCTCTAATCAAAATGTGAATATTAAACTGTCTGTGTCTCAAGATATGAAATGTTTTTCTCACACGAAATTTAATAATTGTAAATAAGCTGGGCTGTATTGTACCAGCGTTTGCGACTTTTGTCATGAAAGATAAAATCGATCCGTTTCCACATCTCCGCTACTTCTTGCAACATCGTCGATCCAGTTCCATCAATATAATTTATATCGACATATAGAGTTATAGACTCGAGACATATAGGAGAATGTGCGACAGAATTTATCTCTGTAGCGCACGCAATCTCTCCTCAGAATCTTTCGCGACTCTTACATAAGAATTCATTGCGCAATAGAATATTTGCGCCATGTAACGTTAATTATGAGTTTTAGAGTAGTAAAAGCGAACCGCGTCGAAACAAACGAATCTAAAATAGCTGGACGGAGGGGCTACGACGCGTCCGTGCGGATGCCAGCTTGGGAAAATTACGAGAGAGACGGCGGAGATGGCGCGGATAAATCAGGAAACGAAAATGTCTTCTTATTGTCAGAGACGAGCACGCGGCTTTTTGACGAAACGAATGAAGAACGAAGACGCCTTCGCGTCTCCGATTTCGACGTTTTCGAAACGTCTTTTAACGGGGAGCGAGCGGAATGGCGCGGCGGGTCGCGCGATGCGTAAAGAGCCACCGGGGCATACAGTACAGAAATAGTTGGACCTAACGGACCGCAGGGTGGCCTGCCGCTCACTTCCAAGACGCGGGACGGACGGTCCACATACGGCACGTATACCTTCCGCCCGCGGAATAGCGGCAACGCGCGATAATTATAAACACGACGGGACGTACGCGAGTCGCGCCGCGCCTTGCCGCGTACCCTCGACAAAAGGGAGTCCTATGTTCCTATTTTATCCCCGCGGGGCTTTCTTTCACGACGTGCGTGTTGTCGCGGGACGCCGCTAATACGAGCTAATAAATCGCCCCGCATGAATCACCGTAGTTCTCCCGAAGACGCGCGCGCGTGTGCCTTTTGCTCCTATAACGCATACGGCGAATTTAACCGCTCGTGTAACGACGCCCGGTATCGCTCGTACTTATAGTATCGAAGAGCGACGAGACGTTCGAGAATTCCAGCGATCAACAAAAAGCTGTAACGCTTAATAAGATGACAAAAGCCCGCATCGTGTTAAAGCGTGTGCACATCAACCGCGCGCGCGCGAGACGCGGGGAAATGAGGTTTCAACGATAATAAAATAATTTGTTTACTGCGCCGCGTGTGTATGTGTGTGTGTGTATGTCGAGCACGCTGGTTAACATAATTTCGGCGGTGTGGTCGCGCGGCACAATGAGCATGCATACGTCAAACAGTAATGCGATGTACATACCGGCGCTACAATAAACGCGCGCGCGCGTGACAATATGGGCACGGCGTAAATATAGTAATCGTCTAATTATAATGTGACGCCAGCGGGAGAGCGTAAATTCGGAAATTCTTCCCCGGTGGACATCAATTGCAGTCAGATTGCGTCGCCCACGCGAGGCGATTTAAACTGATTTAGGATAAACCGTGTGTTGCGCGGGAAGGGGGAGGAGAGTATTCCCACGGAAATGTGCGGTCTGTCGTACCGCGCGGGTGGGGATCGTAAATCAGCTTCTCACCCATCACGTTCCTTTACGCATTGCGCCCCGCGTGTGACACACGTGCCAAATTATATTCGCCGCCCGCTCACACCGTGGGATTTCGCCATTTCGCCGATTCAAGCCGCCTATCCTTCCCGCCGCGCCGTCCCGATTTCACGATCCCGTTTTACGGGAATTACGAGCGGAAGAGCTAGCTTCAACCTAGCAGGATTATGTTCTAATTTGATACCAAGTGATTAACATCTTCACTATCTCGTATGACGTAATAACGCGTAATAATGAGCGTACGAAACGTACGTAATATTAAGCTGTGTTATATACATGTGCTCTGTTAAATATTTAAGGATGAAATTTAAACCATATGTTATACCTTGAATTAAATAACATTTTGTTATTTTTAACCATGTACGCCATGTATGAAGTTTATTATTTTAACACAAAACGGTATTATTTTCACTCCATTGGTTTAGTTAAATTAACACATTTTGAGTGGCGACCCACAGAAATGGTTAAAAATAACAAATTGAATATAATTTGACACTACGAATTTAACAGTGTAGCATGGCAAAGCCATGTATAGCGAACCTAAAGCGTGTAAGCGTATATTATAGACACAACGAACCGCCATGGTCGTCTATTAAGTTAGCATAATCAAATAAACTAAATTAACATTGCGCGGACACCGTGTTTTTGGAGCACTCACCCGGACATCCTGAGACTTTTAAATCCAAGGAATTTTTGAAATCTGTGTTACAAGAAATCTATAAAAATTCATATATCATCTTTAAGGTTTCAAAAAGTAATTTCTATACTTACATAGGATTTCTATACTTACATGTATATGTTGCAATTTTTTTCCCGTTCCCGTAGAAATCATAAATAAAAAATCGGCTGTGTCTTACTATAAAAGGCCCACGGTGTTCGCACAGTGTTTAAATTAATAAAGAGCCAATATAATATAGCGAACCTAAATTTAGAAGAGAGTGCTGCAATCAAATTATTAGAGCGGAAATGCTATAAAGAAACCATTCCGAGTAGCCGTTGTTGAAACGCGACCTAATGGCCTTCCGGTTGGACGCGTTTACGCTCGGACATATGTGAGAATGATAAGTTTCGTCGCTGACATCCTATTTGAACCACCTCTTTACCACGAAGTTCCATTTATCCACGAAGAAGCTGCCGTTTGCGCAACGGTTTACTCTCGGTTAAACATATCATAAATAAAGAACGTCGCGTCGGCGATTTATACGCCGTACGTTCTAATCGCTCTCGAAAGTTTTTCCGCATTACACGTCCGCGTGCCAGATCGCGACATTGCTTATATTCGTGCACGTGCGATACGTATAATACGTGATCCGTCGCGACCTTCCTGCTTATCTTCAATGCCACCTCCCGATTCGCGAGCCGCACAGATCGAATCTCTTTCGCCACGGGGTGTCGACGCGCCAAAATTAGCAAGTGCAGCGCCCCGACGTATAAACATTTTATGCCCCGACGATGTTCGAGTTTCCCCCCCCCCCCCAAGGACACCGGACCGCTGACTGACCGGAAATTACCGGGAGTTAACCGCAATTAAAGCAACTTAATTCCAATTTTAGATTGGCAACGAGAAAGTGCGCGTTTCGCAGTTAATGGGAAAAGTCACAAAATTGCCTGTTTTCTTTTAGCATTAATGTCGCCGGCTACTGAATTATTAATCATTATGTTCCCGGCTTCGCGCAGTGATGATTGGAGATGTGACTTCTGGTATCAACGGCACGACGACGTCTGCAGCCGGAAAGTTACGATTCCAAGACTCGTAAGAAGCTTATGGTCTCTGCGGCTTGAGATAGATTCCGAACTGCTCAAGCACGACGATACGTATATCACGTAAGAAAATCCAGAAGCGACGGCTGGCACGCGAACGTGACCTTGTTCAATGTAGATAAAGTTCTTCCCCCCAACTACTAAGAAGCCTCTCCGTTATCCACTAGATAGAAAGATGGTTATCTAAACACAGTCGTTGAACACGATTTGTGGACGGATATTGTGGTCATCGCTCAGCTTTAACTATTATCATCGATCGTCCCGACAGTCGCATCTCCTGATCGAAATTTCGGCGGTAAGGAACCGAAACGTCTATTAAAAGCTCGCACTATTCCGAACGAAAAATACGCTTACAATAATATAGAAACCAGTTTCTTGTATTTTTTTCTTTTTCTCTCTCTCTCTCTTCTTTTTTTTAGAGACACACTCGGAGACATTACAACATGGTTGATATTTTAATATTAATATACGATTCATCATTTCTGAAAAGCAGAATTCATCGCGACTTTCGTCATCCCAGGCAGGATTAATTAACCTTTTAATTTCGCGAAAGGTACGACGCCACTCCACCGGCTGGGATCTTATTTTAGAACTTGCGACGCTTTATCCGGCACGCAAGGTGTGACTTATGAATAATTTAGCGAACGTATTATTCATGAGCGAAGAAAGAAATAGAAAAAATTGCGTTTAATTCTACGCGCGATACACAACTCGATATAAACCGGATGGATTTGTCGTCAATTATAGCTCTTTCGGTTTTGCCGAGTTATTAGCTCTCTTTAGTATTTTTCGTACGGTCGTTAGTGTCACTATTGTCCCCTCTGTTAAAACAGAATTAAAATTGCGTTATTTGTACGCGCAATTACACGCGACAAAGCGCCTTTAAGCCGTTAGGAAATAGCGTTCACCTGGGGGAGGGACAAAAAAATTGAAGTTAATAGGCCGTTCTTTCGGAACGGGCGGACTGTAAAAGGCTTAACAAAGCGGTCGGGATCACTTGTCCCCCTCCGCCGTTCCCTTTTCCCATTCGATATTGCTCGTCGCGTTGAGCCGACCAATCTGCAATTTGCCTTTTTCCTGAACGCGATTCCATCCGCGCGCGTGCTATTTCGAAAACCCAGTCCAAAACCCGCAGTATATAAACGCCGCCATGAAAATCATCGCGGTGGTACACACACGACGTGTGTCGCGTGTATAAACCGATATGTCGCGCGAGGTCTCTTCGGTGGCGCGCAATTTCAATTCCACAGATACGAAATACAGCCCCGCGAATATATATATACCCGCGTCTGCAATTTATCGGGCTCGAAATGCACCTGCGAATGCGGGACGATCGTTTTGCCGATTATCACGGTCGGATCAAATGCACGGACGCGAGACTGAGGCGGGGAGCTCTTAAATTCGGCACGCCGCGGCCGCGCAGGTAATTACGTTTTCCTCGCGACAGGTGCGTACGTATCTCATTCTGGCGCATATACGCACCGTAAACAAAATTGCGCTGTTTATGATTGTCGCGCAGCGGCACTATAAACGAGAAACGCGGACTACATTGCGTTTTACTGCGTTTATTGGCCGCTAAATAATCTATTTCTCTCTTCGCGTTTACACGCTCCGCGCGCACACGCGCGGAGAGCGTGCGCGCGCGAGCGTGTGCGTGTGTGTGCGCGCGCGCGCCTCTTAGAGACGAGACATCGTGCATCCACGGACCTAAAACCCGAAATAAACCGCAGCTGGAGCTGCCTAGATCCCTTCCTTTGCCGCGCCGGCAACAACGCTTTTATTGATCTATCGCCCGCCAATTTCATCATTGCGCCGAGATATTCGAAAAATTTCGCCGTAAACGTCGTCGCCCGCGTTAACCGGTTTATGCACCGTAAATGTCTGGCATCAATCATTCGCCTCTCGAGTTAGTTAACCATCTTCGCTACCGGGAGGGCGGGGCGGGAGATGCGAAAAATATGAAGGGTGATGAGAGAATTCCTCTCTCTCTCTCTCTTTCTCTCTCTCGGCAAATTCAGAATTTATCTTTCCACGGCGGAAATTTTAATTGTGCATAAAGGATCGAGCATCTCGATAACGTAGGTGCTAACGTGTAATAATAGTGGCTAATATTGGCGTGTATTTACCTCGCCATGGATTATCGAAGGCACGGTGCAAATATATCGTGATTTACGATCTGATAGTTAAGCGGCAAGTCAGCGCGCGAGGCATGATATTTCATAGCCAAGCGCATTTTCTCTAGCAGCGCTAGGCAAGTTAATTTAATCTTAAAAGCAAGCTAAATCACGTGACATACCTGTCGTCGCGCTGATTAATACAGAGCGGACAATATATACGATGCGTTGTAAAACATTTGCGTCACACATAATAGCCAACTGCCTACGCACGTCAGGAAATTTTCAATTTTATTCGACTCTGCACTCTTAACTATTTCTAGAGAAATTAAATTAAAAACTATTTTACGCGGCTCTCAACTTTTGTATAACATTTTTAAAAGATTGGATAGGCTTTTCGCTTTTTTTGATCCGGATTACAAAGAACGATAAATATCTTTCACGAGAGTGTTCGCGAGATAAGAGATCCTGTTAAAGTAAATTAATTTGTTCATCGGGATCGCCAGGCGAAACGGAATTGAAATTAAATCCCGACGAATCAGGTGACTCGTGTGTTTTAATTGCTGGAAACCCGACGAAAGCGCGCGCCGAAGCCGCGACGTGTTGCGGCTTCGCTTATTTTATCATCGAAACGTGTCGTCGCGATCGCGGTCGATAATATTTAACTTTCGGTGCACCGAGCAGATAGGATTCATCCGACCGCGTTCGTCGCTTATCAAAATTTGACCGGCGACACGTGTCGGCCGCCGTCCGACGGACGAGTCGAACAAAAACCGGGGGATGTATATTTAGTGCACGGCGAAACAGGTGATATGACACGACGCTTCGACAGCCGCCGCGTCCGTCATTAATGCGACGCGACATTGCGAAGAATAAGCGATTCGTTGAGTTCGCAAAGCAAATGGGTGCGTCTCTCTCTCCATCTCTCTCGCTCCTTCTTCGTCTCTCCCTTGTTCCCCGTCCCACCGGGATGCACAATTATGAGTTTTGGCAGCGCCACGTCGTCCCGCTTTAATCGGTTTGGAAAATCTCCATGCGTTGTTTAAAGGCAGAATGACTGGCGGTGGTTTGGCATAGATCAGAAAGCGACTGCGATATTCGTTTTCGCGCACGCACGTTCACCGGAGAAAAAATTCCATTATCTCCCTCATAGCATACTTCGGCACGAGTGTATACAGAAAAAGCAGTCCCTCATTAAGAAACAACTGCAAAGGAATCGACACACTCGCGCGCGGAGTCGCTAATGAGGAAATTTAGAGCGAGCGAGAGCTTTAAGGAAAAGAGAAGAGGCAAACTGCGACTGCTCTCTGTATACTGACGAGCAGAGAGAAAAAAAAGGAGCAGGACGTTTCAGGGCTTCGACGGAAGCGGCCGAGAACAGTAACTCGCAATACGTCCCGGTCCCGCGCCGATGCTTTTGACCGGCGCGCACACACGTACGCACGCACACACGCGTACGCGGGATGTTATTTGCAGCCGCGAGGCAACCGTTTTCTGGTCCTCTCGAATGATTGATCGTTTTCACCGTTATACATCGTCTTCCGTCTCTCATATTCTGTTTCAACATTTCGCCCTTTCAACCCCCGCCGTCGTAATTCCATCTCGTTTCTGCATAGCTATCCGCTTGCCTCTCTCTTAACTCCCGCGTGTTAATTATCATGCATAATTATACGTATATTATTCTTGCGTTGAGGTATATCAATGTGACGACAAACAATCCACACATTCCCCGAGAGAAATATTCTTTCGTTGTCGCGGTCAGCAATGCAGCGCGGTCGCCAAAGACGAGATCTCTTTAAGCACCATGTTAATTAAACATTCACGTGGCCGGTTACACCGCGACCCCGACTCTCCTCGCATAAATTTTCTCGCGCTCGAGCGGTCTCACCTGCTCGTAGTCGCGACTATTCTTATCGGACCTGCGCTCGTTTCCCACGCGCATTGCACGAACCGACTACTATCTCGGATGGTTATTTTTGCTTTTTGCAACAACTTCGCAACTCCGGAGCGAGGATATTTTCGGAAAGTACTGCCGCGCGCGACACATTGTATGTACGCGTTCGGTTGCGACATTTTATCTCGGCGCTATCGGGCGCCACGACACGACGACGGTCCTCGCGAACGAGCGAACACGCGACCTAACAAGTAACCGAGAGACACACCACGGAGATGGTGCCGTAGATATTCCCGAATACACGTAGGAACGCGATGCGATCGCGATACGACGGAGGATATGCATTATGCGCGAATCGCTCATAATCGACGTTACGAAGTGGATTTATAAGATGCCGCTGTCGGACGTCATCGATCCTGCTCGAGAAAAATTGAAATTCGCGGGTTCGGATATTGTTTAAACGGACCTGTTACTCCAGCGACATGCACGGCGACGTTTCCACGTTAATAATAAATATATAAAATTTCCACACCGCGATAGCTTTTGTCCGCGTGAAAAGTAAAATTTTTCTTTTTTTTTCGCCGCACACTAATCACATTCCCGTTTCACGCGGGAAAAAACGGGAAATCCTTTCACGATAATCCTATTGTAATATGACACGACAATCATTTATACAGCGCGATAGAGAGACTTGTCGCGGTAATAATTCAACCACGATTTTGCGCCCTACACCGGAGACGAGTATTTCAGAAACGAGCGATTATGACGTGGGTGCCTTTGAATAATATATTTTACCAAAGCTCCCCGGGCGAGACGTCTCACACGCAGAGCGGAAAGCAATCAGGTATTAAAGCGTTTGTGCAGCATGGTATCGGACTTTACTGCATCCAAACGAGAGCGAGAGAGAGAGAGAGAGACAGAATGAGACAAAGAGAGAGAGAACGCACGGGAGCCCCATGCGACTGAAAGAAAAATGTAGAGCGGAATAATTTAATCCGCCGCCATGTGATCGACCGTAAAGTCGTGCTTTAAAATCGTTCCCCTGACTTTTTTTTATCGTTCCTCGTTTTCTAACGGCGACCGACATCGAGCCAGAGAAGCCAATCGAAGGAGGCTTCTCCAGTCCCGCGACAATTGCCAACACGCACATAGGCTGCTACTTTATTTGCTAAATACGTTATAACATGAAGCGTTTTCGCACATCTCGCGTAACTTTTAGGTCATGCGCGGCACGCCAATTTACGTTCGATCAAGTATAAACGCCGCACAATTCGAAGGTGCAGAACCGTTTGACCTTGTATTACAAAGTAAATGATTCTTATTAGATTAATATGCGAACATGTGTAGCCAGATTATTCGTACGATCGGAGTTGGATTAAACATAGCCAAACGAACCGGTTTTTAATTATTCTACTACTATATATAGCATGAGAGAGAGAGCGTTTTAAAATTCTTTCATGCATCATCGTATCGCAAAAACAAAAGAAACAAATTAAATGTAACTAAAATTTCCCGTAAAATAGCCGCGGTAAAGAAAAGATAACATATAAAATATTTAATCGGTGTATTTCGATATCAATTCGATAATTAACAAGCATAATTCAAGCCGAGCTGTATATTCATGAGAGAAACGAACTAACGGTATTTTTTACTCGGCAAATCAAACCGGCACGTTCGAGAATTATATACATGTCACCGTAATAAATTACAGATTACACTCCGCGTATATGTCGCAATTTCAAAGAAACCGAAGCACAACTTTCTTTTTACGGAGATATTATTTGACTTATAGGCGCAGGATGTGCGATTGCGATATTCCGGCAACATTCGAAAAATATGTAAGCGGCTGTCGCAACTGAGCCACTTCGCCATGTAGAATCGCGCCTCGTTAAACGAGTAAGTAATATTGCGTATACAGAAGCTGTATATGAAAGTCGAATGTCGTTACTCACCTCTTCGTCGGAGGGCGGCTCCTCGTAATCCGAGAACGTGTTCTTGAAGACGAAGATGCAGTCTGACGGATCTTCGAAGTGACGCGTGTTACCGAACTGCGTTTGTCCATCGACGGACTGCGTCGGTGCTGCGGTCGTCTCCACCATGTCGCGAGACGCGTCCGTCAACGGTGACTTCGTCGTCGTGCACTTCCACTCGGCCCTAATTAGCGCCTCGACTCGTCGAGAAGGCAATTCAAACGCGCGACCGCGGAAAACTGTAAAAAAAAAAAACAGAGAAAAGCGAACATTAGCACGTGTATTCGATGTTTTAATGAGTTATTCTTTCTTTGGGTACGTTCCGATATTCACTGCCAGAGAATCTATATAGTTTACATCGTGTACACTATAGATTTTTAGTACTGGCAGTGAATTATCGGAACGTAGCCTTTAAACCCGTTGAATATTGCGAAACAATCGGCAATCGGCGTTACGTCGTGCATTAAAACACATGGTACAAAATCAAACGAGCACGAACAATAAATGAATGAGCAATTGCTCGCCAATACTTGCGGTGCACTCATTTTTGCAATTATCGAAACAAGCTGTGTTCGCCCGTGTTTGTTCGCGCTCGTTTGGTCCGGGTTAAATTTTCGATGCAATTAATTTTCGTTTAGGAAAGCTTATATAGAGGCAAAAGAGGTAAAGTTACACGACAGCTTAATTAACTTTTGGTTTGTCAACAAAGAATATTGTATAGAAACCCTTTATCTGTTTACAGTGGATGTGCTACCTTTAGTAGACTTTGCAAAGCTAACACGTTCACCGTCGAGCGTATTTTAGCTGATTTTTCATTCACGCCGGATTAAATGACTTTATATGAAAAAGAGCAATAAAATACTGAATTTATAGTATTGAGTTGCATAAAAACGTGATATATATATATATATATATATATATATATATATATATATATATATATATTTGTTTGGCAGTCGCTCCATGACAATCACTGATCGCAAAACGTAAACAAAAAACTCAGCGTCAGTCATCGATGACCGTCATGGTGGTAATTTAAATGTGCATAATCAGAATCCGTGGTCAACGACGTAAAAGCGCTTGTTGAGGACTTATAACGGATCAACCATCTTTTTACTTTGAAACTCATTTCGTTTTCCTGGAAACCTGGATCCCCCGGGATAGATACGGCGAGGGGAAGAAGCGTTAAGTTGGAGGCTCGTAATGAGGTATATCCCACGTAACGGCGCCGCCGTGACATTCGATCGGCGGCGAATCTCGGTCGCCGCGCAAAACGCCGAGAAACTCGTTCATTTTTGTTACGCCGCCTTACCGTCATGAATATGCATCGCGTGTCCGCGCGATACATCACGAGTACGCGGCCGCGTTTAGCGCACTGCCAACGACAGGCCCGCGCCCCCTTCCGCCCCGTCGCGTCTCCTCGCCGTCCCCACCCCCCCGCGATTAATATCGAAGCGTGACGGGGGGCGGCGCGGTTTTATCTCACTCGACGACGGAAAACGCGATTAATCATTAGCGGGACGAGAGAGAGAGAAAGAGACGATCGAGAATCGGCGAGAGGCCCGATCGATGCGCTCGGGCGCGCGTTGGCGCGAGTGACGTTTCATTCATACGTGCGCCGAGCGCACGTGTCAACGCGCGCGAGCACATGGCCGGCGCGACAAAAGGGGGGAGGAGAGCGGAGCGGGGAAAAGAAAAGAGAAAACGGAGCACACTTGCAGCGACGCTCGCGAATGCGGCTCGCTCGACTCGAGAGCTGAGAAAACGCGCGCATTTCTCAATTTCCGCGAACGCGTCGTGCCCTTGTCCCTTTTGTCGCCGCGAAAGGCACGCAACACGCATGCGACGCGAATGCACAGCTCGCGAGACATCTCCGAGGCTCCTCGCGCCGTATATTCGCGATACTCGGCGAACATCCGGTACACGTCGCGAGGCGACATTCGAGAGCCGATCTTGTGTCGGTGGTGCGATGAGAGATATACTTACTCACGTTTGTCAACGTGAGGGCGAAGCGTCCGACTCGTCGGCGATCCGCGGACGAGGTTAGGGTACGGCTCGGTGCACGCGCGAAACACCGCGAAATTCCGCCTCGGAGCGAGCGGCTGCGTTAGCGCGGGCGTGCTCGTGGCGGGTTCGTGACGGACGCGGCGAGTCGGTATCACCTTTATCGAAATTCGTAATCTCAGGACTGTCATGTCCCAGTATATAATACGATATATATATCTCGACGCGCCGCACGCTCCGAGATACTTACTCCAAGATGACCGCGAGCACTGATCCGGCGGCGAATCTTTCACGTTGGCGACATCTAGCGTGAGAAATGACTTGTACGAAAATACGGTTTGAACTTTGAATCATCGATACGTTATCACGGTTCAACCGGTCGATAGTGTTTTCAAGAAAAATCTTATTCGGTTGTGTTATTCATCTCCACCGATGTAGATTAACTTTAATTTCGATTTTATAGAAAAATGTCTCAGAATTTTTTCTAAAAAGATTTTAAAACTCATAATGCTCCAAATTTTTCAGATTTTTTTTACAAATTGAAACTTTTTTCAGAAAAAACAGAATAAAATATTTCAGAACTTTCCCGCTAACATATCTTTGAAATCTAAATAGATATGAGAAAATCTGTGCAATTTACCAAAAATTTTCATACATATGAATATTGAAATATTCCGAAAATTCTTTTCCAATTATTTCTGAAAATATTTAAAAAATGGTCTGAGAAATTATAAGATATTTTGTCACTAGGTTTTAACTTACTTTTTATTTTATTCTAGTTCTAATCATCTCCGTTTCTATCAATGTAGATTAACTTTAATCTCGATTTAACTTATCTTCTATCTTTTTCCTTGAAAAAGATGAAAAATAAGTTAAACCGAGATTAGAGTTAATCAACATTGGTAGAAATGAACATAAGAATTATAAAAGCATAAGAAGTTAAACCAAGATTAACGTTAATCTATATTGGTAGAAATGGACGTAAGAATTAGAAAAAGATAAGAAGTTAAACCGAGATTAAAGTTAATCTATAACAGAAATGAACATTAATGGATTAGTGACAAATTTTCACGGAACTTCGCATGGGCAAGACGCAAAATTATTCCTACGCAATAGGTTTTCTCTCAACTAGATTATATTTCTGTAGAAAAATATTCGAAAGCTTATAAAATTCGATTTTATAAATATACCAAAAAGTTTGCACTTTGTATCAAAAGGGTAATAATTCTAAGGACTTATGATAATGTGAACAGATAATGCAAAATTTATAATTCCATAGCTTCCCGTTTGGGAGCTGGCCCTTCTTCTACCACAGCAACGTATCTCGTGAGAGCGGCGGTATCTTTCGGTCTCAACGTGATATCCCCTTTATCATTGTTGGAAAATTTACATTCGCTTAAAGAGACATTTTTTAGAGACGCATTGTTCAATTCACTTCCCACCTCTACACTCTCCGAACGAGTTACTTTCTCAGTTTCTACCACGACAGCTTGTCCCTTTTCAATGTGCTCGAAGGAACATCTGCTCGCGGTAAAACTTGCATTGTCGTTGAGCTGGAAAAAAAAGAGACGTAATACATTTATTATAAATATTCTAAAGAGCAACGCAGCGGAGACTAATGCAAAATAACTTTACCCGTACACCCTCGCAGCCTTCAAAGATACAATCATTCATAACGACCTCGCCGGTACCATAAATAATGATGGCGGTCCCCAATCCTTGGAAACTCGTGTTCTCAAGTACTAACTTCGCTCCCGGCATAACAACCGCGCCCCATTTAGCGCTATTACTTGCAGTGACATTAGAGACACGTATTCTGCAACCAGTTACAATTACGGTACAACCCTTCCTGACAATTATGCCTGCCTGAAGGATTCCCAGGTCGATGCAGATATTCCTCAACAATATCTGTTGGATTACACAAAATAAATTACAAAATTAATGGCAGAAGTACCAGAAACGTGAGAAAATGAATTACCGGAGGCATACCTCATTGCCAGATAGATCGAACAGAGACGATGTCATATCTGGCTCAAGTGAAGGAGAAATTATAGTGTTCTCTGCGTTAGAAAGTCCCATAATTAAACCTCCTTCTTGCAACCCGTTGGAATTCTTAATCGAATAATTTCCTTTGCCCAAAAAAATAGTATCGCCCGTCTCGAACATATCCATAACGTCGTCGAGATAGCCGCAGATTCTGAAATACAAACAATTTACAAACTATAATGATTATTTAACCCTCTCAAATATCCTTGCTTAATAGAATCGAAACATACTTAATGGGCGTATCCTCAGGCAACATTGTTTGAATTTTACTGGAAAGTTCCTGCAGCTCTTTGACAACACCCCCCAGCCACACAAAATAGCACACGTTTTTTCTATTTTCGTTATCGCCACGCTTTTTTCTTCTATTATACGACTGATTCCTCCCAAGCAATCCTCTCAACGAAGGATTCTCCAGCAGGTCCATCTCAGCTTTGATCTGCTGAAGCCGAAAGTGGAGCTTCATCAAGGTACATGTTTCCTGGGCCAGCTCTTCGGGAACGTCGTCCTCCTGGAAGTCCTCAGGCAGCAAAGCCTCGTACGTGGATATCTTCTTCTGTATCTCTTTACCCTCGCTGATTAACGATTTGATAATGTCGCAGGTCTCCTTGCTGACGACTCCGTTATTCATGTCGAAGAACAGTCTGATCCTACGCTCCAGGTGCTGCTCCACCCAATCGATGTTGTCGTCCTCGTCCTCGTCCCACGGCATCCACAGGTAATTGTAGAAGAAACGCAGGCGATCCACGCAATGTGCCGTGCCGACTATGTCCAAGCTGTGGTTCGCCTGCTCGATGGTGGGGTAGAGCTCGATCAGCGGGACCTCGTGCTTCTCGGGCAGGTGTATGTCGTCCTGGACGGCCGTGATCTTCACCAGGGCGTTCAACATGGGGTAGTCCATCCCCAGGACCTCCACCTTGACGATGGTCGGATAGCGGATACCGTAATTCTCGCACGTGACGCGCGATATCTTCCACAACGCCTGCCAGCCGACCGGCTCGATGACGAGCTCCACGTCGCAGACCCATTCCGTACGGATGTTCGAGGCGGGCACTATTTTCCCACGCGACGACAGGATGTTGGTGTACTCCTCCAACCTCTCGGCGAGGGTCTTGTCGTGGAAGGTGTACACGTTCGTGTACTCGCCCATTTTACATATTCTGCACACTCACACACACAGGCGCGTGATCGAGGCGAATTTTGGGCACGAAATTCCCCAACGCGCGGGCGTTTAGCGTTTATGCGTTATGTTAGAAAATTTTCATCAAGTCATCAACACCTTACGTTTCGAAAAATACACGTGCTCGGAAGCGACATCGAGGAGACGCCGTCGAAAACGTCGAGCAAATGCAGGCTCGTTGATAACTCGATGGATAATCGCGGAGCGCCGAAGGACAATTTTGATGAATTGATAAAGGGCATAAAGGGACTTCGGGGAGTAGGGAGTCGATTATGTATACATACATACCTTGAAACGAGGTGATAATTAAAAAGTGAACACATAACATTACACGTTGGAGAGAAAAAGAAAAGCATGATACTTATATTGATTATTTGTCGAAAATGTAATAATTTTACATAATATATATTTGCGATATTAATAAACTCAATTATTGTATACCGTGCGTGCAATGTTAAAATTGAATTGCGTATTTTCGGTTAATCAACGCTTTTGTTAACCATCCATTTGACTCGCGTAGCGTCACATCGTTAACCGTGACACCGGCTCGAAGATGCATCATCGAATATTTCGTCGAACGCATATTTCGCCAAAAGGCCAAAGCACATATGACAGCCGTAGTCGTGGACGTAAAGTAACGCACAAGCTTTGGCGTATCCTGATCTGTCAGATCGGGGACATGTTACGTGCTTTGGCCCTTATTCGGCCGAAGATGTTTCGCGTGAATATTCGAGACGAAGCGATTACATTATACGATATTGCAAATATTGCAGATATCGCAACTTGCAAATCTACAATATCAACTTATATATAATTTACCTGATATCAGGATCATAAAGCGAAAAAATGACTGCTATATAAGGCAAGGGTAGACGCGGTGAACGTGAAAGTAAAAAACGGGACGAGTCGACGTGCAGTGACGCCCGCCGCGGCGCGAGCGCGGGCGCTTCTGGCGCGGCGCGAAGTTGCCCGCGCGGAAACGAAGCCTCCGCCATATTGATGACGTAGGCGTTCCCCTTCCATTAGCCCGTTTCCGTTTTCCGTTCCATTTCCAGAAGGCGGCTGACACGGAACGGATCGGCTCCCGAATAAGTAACGTCGCGGCTCATTTAATTGGTACGTACAACCCATATTAACCTCGCGTGTGTTCACCGCAGTATCTATCGCCTAGTATAGATTTAGAGCTCGGGTATTGATATTTCTTTTGAAAATACGTATTCCGCGGTGTACGTGTGTTCGCGGCCGAAGGAACGTCGCGCGAGCAATCGCGAAAGTGATCGACCGATCGCGTTTTCGAGTGTCGCGAATATCGCCGGATATTTGCCAAAAATATTAATATACGCTATTCGCTAGAAAACATGCAAAATGACGATCGTTCTAATAGGCGAGTTTGATAACATTTGACTTTCAAAGTTTGGAAAATTCGCGATCGCGCGGCGCCGCGGTGCCTATCGGCGTGAGAATAAGTTGACCGCGTGCGTGAGACGAAGCGCTTCCGCCATATTAATTACGTTCCCCTTTTCGGCCTTTTCCAGAACGCGACGAATATACGAGACGGAGACGGATCGGCTCCGGAACGAGTGGCACGACTTATTTAATTGGTAAGTATGTGTATTAACGTTGTATTTCACTATCATTGCAATAGCTATCGCGAAGTATATTATAGATTCGTCGCTCGAAAATTAATACGATAATCCGTTCGAACACGTGTGTATTTCGCGAAAGCCTTAATTGTTCGGCCTATTGTAAGATTTATCACGCGAATCAATCTAGTGACCGCCGCGTCGCTCTTATAGCACCTGAAAAAATCTTTTACACAAATCATCTTACACAAATATACCCAGATAACAATTCGTACCTTCACGGCGTGATTATCACACCGTGCGTGCACGAACGGATCATGCTCGCTTCACGAGCAAGTGATTTTGGCATACGTACACGCATAGAAGGTCGCACTATGCCATCACGTGTGATTACACGTGTGATGGTACAGGGATGCGCACACGTGATGGCATAGTGATTACGCACACGTAATAAACATAGTGAACACACACGTGATGGCACAGTGCGATCTTTTACGATTAATATATAATTGATGATGAATTATAATATTGATCGTAAAAGATCGCACTACATATAAAAATAATATTTAAATATATACTGTATAGATATATACTATATTGCTTGCTGGCACCAATTTATTTTATATTTATTGATTTTGGACGAATATGGGGAAGAGATTAAAAGAAACACATGCTTAACATAAAAATAAAAAAATAACTTTTGCACGCAAGTTTTGTTCGTAATTTTAATAAATTTTTAATAAAAGAATAACATCTTAATGACAATGTTTTTTTAAATATTAACTTGTATAAAATTTTAGAAGAGAGAAATCTTTAGAAATAGAAATATATATTAACAAGTAATATTTTATATTTTGTTGATATCACTCATGTCACAAATAATTTATTAAATATTTAAAAAATCTTAAAATATAAAATAAAATGTAAAATATTTTAATATAGATAGGAAGAGGCTGTAAGGGTCACACGCGGATGTCACACACTATATAGTATATTGCATGTTTAATAAATTGTCTAATAAATAAAATATTTTAGATTTTATTTTAAGATTTTTAAAATATTTAATAAATTATTTATATATATGACATGATTAATATCAACAAATATATATAAAATATTACTTGTTAATATAGGTATATTTCTATTTCTAAATAATTTCTAAATAATTAAAATTTATAATAGTTTAGATTATATCAGAATTATATTTTTTTTATTAAGTTTTATACAAGTTAATTTGTCTAATAAATAAAATATTTTTAGATATTTTGAAATTTTTTAAATATTTAATAAATTATTTATGACATTATTAATATTAACAAATATACAGAGTATTCTATTTTAATCAATCACTTTCAAAATTTTTTTATTTGTAATTCTAGAAAGAAATGCTTCAGACCAAAGGTTTTTAGTTTGAAGGGGGTCGTATGATTTCAATGTGAATCGTGTCATACATGTTATTTTCAAGAAATTTTAACGGAGACTAATTTCTTAAATAGGACATTTTTTTTAGACGTTTTTAAAACGCTGTAATAAAGCTCTCTTTTGTTAAGGATTGTTGTAAAAAAAAAGAACAGAAAAATTATTTTAAAAAATTTGATTGCATTTTTTAAAAGCATTCAATTGTGTAAAATTGCAAATGTAAAAAATTTTATTGTTCGCTTGCTTTCCCATTATTTTATGTACAAAAGTGTCCACAATCAAAAAGCAAGCAAAAAGTAAATACTTGTGACGAGATATTTCATATTTTATATTAAAAAATATTATAGCAAAATTTAAAATATCTCAGGAAATCTTTAACAAAAGAGAGCTTTGTTACAGTGTGTTTTCGGGAAAACGTCTCGACGAGATCTATAACTTTTATTTCAAGGAAACAATCAAGTACCATTTAAGAAATTAGTCGCCTTTAAAATTTCTTGAAAATAATATGTATGATACGTCTGACATTATATATTATGTATATTTCAAAAAGGATTTACCACAAGAATAAAATAAATAAGCTAATGCTTACCGCAATGTTGCTTCAATGGCGCCTAATACCTTTCTCAGGCCTCTTCAGTTTCCTCCCGGGTTCTTTTATCTAAACCCTTTTTCTTACTCACACAGGCGTTATATATAAAATTGATCTGTAACATACGAAAATATTTAAATAAGAATAATGTCTAAAATAAATATGGATTTCTTGTTATAAGAAAAAGATAATGCTTATATTTTATGTACACATATTCAAAAAATATTTATAGATATATACTGTATTGCTCTTGCTTGCATTAATTTATAAAATATTTAATTTTGAACAAATATGGGAAAGAGAGGAAAAGAAACACATGCTTAAAAAAAATAAAAAAATAACTTTTGCACGCAAGTTTTATTCGTAATTTTAATAATGTTTTAATAAAAGAATAACATCTTAATGACAATACTTTTTTTAAATTTGCCATGCGATTGCACAGTGCAATGTTAAAAATATTTCATAACGTTTCCATAACATTGTTTCGCAGATTTTTAGCATTAATAGAGTTAAAAAATTACGAGGAGGTACAAGAACACTATTAATATGATATCATCCTGTAACATGCTGTTATCTCCGCAATATTTTAATTATTCACGGAAAATTAAAGAAAAGGCAAGTATTAATGCCAAAATAAATATACATATAACTACAAAAATTTATCAACTTGCAAGACACGTTAATTTGGTCTACATAATATAAAAATAATAACACATTTTTCATGCTTAATATATATATTTTAAGAAGAGTTCTTATTTCACTCAATATTACATATAATTTAACAAACGGATTTGAATTCTTGTCTCTCTTATTATATAATTAGTTATTCCTATTGATTAATAGCTGTCTACACTATATACGGGCAAGAATTGCATCATACAAATATAATCTTTCGTAGTTATTTATATTTTTATTCTAGATCATTATACTTAAATATACGATCAATTTTGCTTTGTATTAGGTATCAGAAATGATGGATGTAGCATTTAACGTGAATGCAGATAGCGAGAAACGTGAAACCACTATAATTAATCTGCTATATATAGTGTTTTCATCTTCCTCGCTACCTGCATTCCATATCAACATCGAAGCCGGAAGCTTACCAGATCTTCGAAGAGAAAGTAGGAGATGTTGAAGCAATTTACAGCGCAATTTGTATTGTAGACAATAAGTTATGCCAAAACAATATTAGTGTAGGCGATACTAATGAGCCCACTATTATAAACGTTTTGTTATTTTTCGTTGGTGTCTGAAAATGATAAACAGCACATCTCCAAAGATAGTCAACGCGTCTCAATATTGTTCACAGGTTGATATTATCGAACAAAATAATACGTACAATTATCTTACACATATTTTATTAGTACTTAAAATATTGCATATTTTGGTTTCAGAACATATTTGAACACTTACAGCGGCATAAATAATGAACACGATTCAAAACCCGATAAGACTTTGTGCGCGAAGCACATAAGGATGAACTTGATATGATGACACGCTTATTACTGATTGGTTGATTATTCGTTAGATCAATCAATATGAAGCGTGCCATCATATTGAACACTTACAGCGGCATAAATAATGAACACGATTCAAAACCCGATAAGACTTTGTGCGCGAAGCACATAAGGATGAACTTGATATGATGGCACGCTTATTACTGATTGGTCTAACGAATAAAGCGATAACAGGACTTGCTAGAGACGCAATAATAGAACTTATTACGCGTAACATTCATTATACTTCGTTACACTGGGCCAAACGATTGGTCGAGTTTGGCGGTTTGCAAATATTAATGGAGGTAGTCAGTCAGGAATACGAATCCTCGTCCGACATAACGTCTTCCACGCGAACTATAACCAGAATGTGCTTAGCAAAGATATATAAAAAAAATGTACCGTAATGTGCTGATAAGAGATTTATCAATGCCATTTATTGAAGAATTTATTCAAGCTAAAGTGTCTGCATCTGACACAAAATCCAACGTATGAATTTTGTCAATTTTGTTACTTCCAATCCTTTCTAATTATTTAATTTAATTTCAAAATAAAGGGTCAAGTATCTCTTTGACCGTAGCGTGTTGATAAATTTTAACTCTATTTTTGAAGCAGAAGAATTGAAGTCGACTGACGTAGAATGTCATGTATGAATTTTGTAACTTTCGATCTTTCCCGATGACTTAGAGCCTCGCTAAAATGGACAGCCCAAATAGCAAGGAATTGATAGCCCGTGTTTTCAACGCGATATGCAGTCAAGAGGAATTGAGAAAAATAGTTGTTGATGAAGGCGGTACGGGGACATTGTTGTAACGACAACGTTATAACGACAACAACATCTCCGCACCGTCTTCATCAGCAACTATATAGCGCTGGATGGCACAGACAAGGGAAAGGATTATGCTTCGCGAGCCCTGTTTTATCTCGCACTCACGCTACCTTTTGAGATTGCATTTCCTGGTCATCAGATCATGAAGGTTGTTCGGCCAATTTTAAATTTCCTGAAAATCTGCAAATATCACGTTGACAAGAATGACATTCCGAAGTGTCCCGCTAATGAGATACACGACACTATAACAGTTTTGTACAATCTACCTAGTGTCAACGACAGCATGCGAAAATGTATATTCGAGATTCGAGGCAGATGTTGAGAGAATAATCGAGCACTGTACGCATGATGGCGATAAATTCAATAATATATTGCAGCAAACGTTCATACAACTCATAAACAATTTGGTATCATGCCGTGAAGTTGCTATTCAATTTGTTGAGCAGAGATCTTATCAACTTTGGTATTTTATGCTTTTATCCGTGGAGGAAGGCAAAGATAAACATGTAAAGAAGACAACAGTTGTAACATTCAGATCGTTAATTACTATGTACGATCTTAACGTTTCAGCTGCTGTCTTCTTTATGTTATACGACAGCCAGCGAAGAGGCTTGCAAAAAATTAATCGACTGGGAATTTTGGAAGAGATTCTTACCTTTTTTACTCGATAATGAAGACGATGACTTACAACATAAAGGTACCAAAATTGCATTAAATATGATGAGAAGTACGAAAGAAGTCACTGTAAAACTCATGAAACCAGACATAAAGAAACTTTTGAAAAAATTGAGCGAGAATGACACCATGCAAAACAAGATCAAAGAATTATCATTTCTTGTTTTAAAGGCTGCTGCGGAATGGGGCAAACTCAAGAGAGACATCGAAGGGAACGGATCGTCACAAAGCACTGATATATTATAGAAAATTCGATTAAAAGGATTAAACATGAATAATAAAGGGGATCTAAATGACATGTTAATAGAATATCATTTATTAATTTTAATAAATGACAGCACAATGTACAGTATAATTAATAAATAAACGAAACTTTGCATTTACAAGACTCCTGTCCCGGCGCTTTTTACCCATGATAAATAATATTCCAGCTTCTTCAAGCACAGAAGTATACTCTTTCTCGACAGGCTTGGGTCGTCGCTATGTCTCTGCGAAAATCTCTTTGTAAATTCTTGATTGTTCCTCTTGCAGGTTAAAATTTCTTTTTTCGCTGCTGCTAGCAATCGGTGGAGTTCGGAGAGTGCCGCGGACGTATAAACGGTTTTCATTTCGGGCCCTGGTCCTTGCAAAATGGAAGCGCCAGCTTCTCTTAACGCCGCTAAAGTTTGTTCATCTTGTGGCAACCAATCAACCTAAGTATATATTTAATAATAATATATTATAATGTATACACATTTATGTTAATGTATAGGTGCACAAGCTACTAACGCTTTTTATATTTTCCATAACGGATTCAATTGCCGTGTCCGCATCTTTGAAGACCTTATTATCCCTCATATTTTCGCAGATAGTCAGAAAAACATGGGCAGCCTCCTCGGCACAGTTCGAATAATCTCCAATGTAGTAAAGAGCAATATATGCGTAAGCGTATATCACATTTGTCACGTTAAAGTGTACGCAAGGGGATGCTTTCTAAACACAAATAATAACGTTTAATTGTAGTAACCATTTTATTAATTATATTATTGTGAGTATATGAACTTATTACCAACCTGCACATCGTTAAATAACGGTACGTCTATCAAGGCGGGATATTTCAAATCGCTATAGGCATCCTTAATGTCCTCTTCAACAGGCTGAATTAATTTTCTTTCCACACGGCAAGTCCACCACGGTACCCACTTGGGCAGCAACTTTTCCGCCTCTCCATTTTTTATCAGCGCCTCAAATTCTTGCCTCTCTGCTTCGGATAAGGCTGACCAGAGCTCATTCGGATCTTCGAAATTGACATTCTGCAATCTGGTTTCCAAGTCGAGAAGCTGAAAGATATACATATTCGTAAGAACGATCGAGCATTAATCAAGTCACAAATTTCTAACACGTCTGTCCTTAATTACCTCTTGCTCGTCGTCTGAATCCAACGGATAATCCTCGCCGCTGGTGCTCCCCTCGTCTGAATTATCTTCTCCTAAGACGTCATCCCCCAGGGCCGCCTCGTGTTCCCTCTTAAGGATCTCCATCATGTTTTGCCTAGCAGCCGGATCGATCTCCTGAGACTTGAACTCTTCCTCGACCCACTGCCTGTAGAAGCTCTCGGAGCAATCCATGTGCGCGTCCGACTTGTAACACTCGACCCCGCAATAGCCTAGGCCACATCGCGGACAGGTATACCGACGCCCGCGCTTGTTGCACCTGTTATGAGAAGAAAAAACGTTACACGCCGACACAATATTGGATTAGAGCGACCAGTAACACTCGAGCTCCTTGTAATTTTGCAGTTTTGTACACAATTAAATCTTCGATGTAAAACGTTGTACTTACAATTCACAGATTTTAGCGGCCGAACTTGTACCCGGAGACTCCGTCATTTCGAATCTCTCTGACGAAACGCTGTCATTCACACGAACACTGCTGTTGTTAGTGTTGTTTTAATCAATCGCACCTCGCATGGCTCGCACCTGAAGCACAGTAGAAAAAACAGACCCTTCCGGACAAGAAACTACCTGTTTTACCGACGGCGCTCTACTTTATCGACCGCGGCTGGGAAACGCGGTTCCTCGGTGTTCCGGAAGATGTCGCCTCGTGTACTGTTCTTGATTTCAACGGGCAAGCGAACTTTTGGAGCCTGTTCGAGCCCTTCATCAGCTTCATCTCTCCTCCTCTACTCGCTGCTACTCGCCGACAACCAATTATACGTCAATACGTCTCGCATTAGGAAAGTTACGTACTGCCGAGGGTAAACACGGCGCGTTCGATCCGCTTTATCGCGCGCGAGAAAGGAGAAAGATAATCGTAATCGTACCGCGGGCGCCCGCGAGAATAACGAGCGCATTATACTCTTCTTCCCCATTTCGGCCTTATCGCGCGGCACTCGACGTATACACGCGGTACACGTACGTATTCGCGGTATTGTACATACATACACACATACACGCGCGCGATAAGTGCGCGGCGACGCGTTGCCGCATCGCGGTATCGGCATCGGCTATCGCGTACTGTATCGCCCGTCGCCCCACCGCCGGCACCTCGTGCTCGTGTGCGCCAGGTCTCTCGGATGACTCGGATTGGTGCGCGGGACGAAAACAAGCGGGGTAACCGAGTACCAGGCGGCGCCCGACTGGACCGGAGTGCGTCATTATCAGTCATTATTCCGAGCAGCGTCGAGCGAGCCGGCGTTACACGTCTTCCGGAGAGTGCCAGGTTTCCCGAGGATTTTCTCAGAGCCGAACACACAACAGTCCCTCGCCGAGGATACATCCTTTTCCGTCTCCACGACGCCTCCGAATACACCTGCCTGCGTATATTGCACGTACTAGATTATCATCTTCGCCACGTGAGTTTGTCGTCGTGCGTCGACGGCCGTGTGCCTATCGGAAGTACCTGGCTGATACACCTGACTCCACCACCCGAAGGTCCCCTCGACCTGTCCCGTCCGTTAACGGGAGCAACCGGGAGCTCGGCCTCACCGCGTGGAAACCGGGACGCAGCTCGACGGCTCGTGATAATTAGCGCTGGTGATAATTATAATAGGCGCTAGGTGCGCGTGCCACATCGCCGGGGGAATCCGGAGGATCGCCAACTCGCCCGTCGTCGTTTTCTCGCTCTTTCTCTCGGTCTCTGAAGCGCCCGGCCAGTCGTTTCAGTCCGTTTACCGTGCATCCGACGACGAGATTTCGACATGGGCGCTGAGGACAAGGTATTTAGCGTATTTGATTTTTGTTTTCTTATTTGTTTGCCTATTTAGGCGTGTTTATTTTACCTGAACTTCCTGCACAGTTCATCTTTCCTCTTAAAAAAAAAATAGACGTGATACGCCGAAATATTATTAGGCTACTAAAGTCGAAGCTCGGACCGTAAATTGGTTTTATTCTAATTTAATTTTTCTCTTTTTTTCTCCAATATGAAAAGAAAAAGGCGAGAACCGTGCAAGAAGTTCCAAAACGAACAGGGTCCTATTGCCGCATCTCGCGGAGTTTTTTTCCATCGCGCGAAACGGAATTTTTCCCGTCGCAGGGGTTATCACGTAATACGTGCGCCTAATGGGGACTTAATCGCGTCGCTTTAATCGCTTCGCTTTAATCGCTTCCCGGAAAAAAAAACCTTACGCTTCTCCGACCTTGACGTCTCTTTTCCGTCGCAATTTTTTTTTTTTTTTTATTCCGCTCCGATTTCCCCGCAGCTAATTGTAAGACTTGCGCGACGTTGGAACTGACGTTGTTTTCAAACTCCCCCTCAATCCCTTTTCCGCACGATTTCCCCGAAGCTGGTAGAAAAATAAAACGCGTGTTTGTTTGTTGGAAACTTGGGACCGACGCTATTTTTCGACCCTTTAAGACGTCGCGCTTTTTATTCCACTCGATTTCCCGGAGACTTAAAAAAAATACTGTTTATTAATAAAATATGTGTTTACTCGTTGGAATCATTACTGCTGTTTTTTTTTATCCTCTTGCTGCGCTTTCCCCGTCCCCTTTCCTTCTCTCCTCTCCTCTCGTCTCCTTTCTCGACGACGTCAGCGTATATCTGATTTCATAGGTGCAGAGGAATTCACGAAGAGAGAATCACATGCGCTTCCAATTCTCGTTCTCGCCTCTCATTTCTCTACCTTTCGATTTACGGATTCTGATGAAATTTAGCTATCCCAAAAGCTGGCAGAATAAGCTTCTAAAAGACATTTAAAAAATGTTTTAAAAAACGTCTAAAGGACATTTTGAAAAATTATATCGTCCTTTAAACGTCTTTGTGATGTCTTTAAGACGTCTTTTAGGACTGTCCGCTAGCTGGGACACGCTAATTTGCACGCAAATATGTCACACGGATTTGAGGAGGCTTATAATGAATCTTGCACTCCCGCGGAATGTCGCCGCTTATCAATTTTCGCTTATCTATCGTCCGATAGTCACAATATCCTCTTGAAACTCTGTCGCATCCAATCGCCGGAATACGTGCATAGCGTTATTATTATTTTTTTTTTAAGCCTTGAAAACAGGCGACGAGATGGACATCGAAGGTCATGAAAGCAGTGTGAGACAGTCTGTGAGACCTCACGTCCATTCATAGACCTTGCGAACTTCCTGAACTGCGCGCAAAACTGCAGACTATTTGTTTATCTAGAGACAGATTAATGTGCGCAGTATTATATTAATGCGTTATCGCTTTAACGCGGTAGTATGCTAAATCAAAGTTGCATGTTGACGATGTACATACGATTAAAGAATATATTCCATAATACATATATGTATACGCATTTTTCTATTGTTTATGTAACATGATAATTGGCTGCGTTCGCTTTAGACGCTTTCGTGCTGAAAACACCACTCCATCTTTTTTCAACATGTACTGAGCAATAAAGAATAAAGATGGACTGACGCTTTCAGCACGAAAGCGTCCAAAGCGAACGCAGCAGTTGTACTTGATCATTATAGGGAAATGATCAAGTATGCATATATTACTACGTTTACGCGAGCGTTACTTCTGCAGTAACTTACGATAATTCCTTCGCGTAAACGGGATTTTCTTTCGCTTAAACGGAATTTTGTAGTAACTTACGATAATTTACTCCGCGTAAACGAGTGATATATCGTAAGTTACTACAGAAGTAACGCTCGCGTAAACGTAGTATATGTGAGTTATGGAACACATCTCAAGTGTGGCGATCGCGTATAGAAATGTGCGCTGCTCTAGTGATCCAAAGATCCGAGAGTTTAAATCCGACCGAAACTGTCGGTTTTTTTTTTCGATCACCACACATTTCTGCACGGAAAAAAATGTAGCTAAAGGATTTGCTATATACTATACGGACAACCAACATTTTTTGCTGCAATAGCAAAGTTCAGCAAAACTGTTTGCTATTGCAACAAAATGTTTTGCTATTATCGCAAAATTAATTAGCTCTCGCAGCAAAAAAATGTTGTATATTTAACAAATAGATTTGCTGTTGCAGCAAAACCTTTTTTTTCCGTGTGGTGATGGTAACTCAGCGAGAAGACCTCTCTGCATTCGGAGAGGAAGTTGTTTTCGTATAATTATTTTAAAAGGAAAAAAATGGTATGCTATTTTTTTAACCCGATCGTTATTCTATCCGCGCCGAACTGAAACATGCGATTGCGTAAGAATTCGAGACAGACGGAAATACCGGGCGGAAATGCACGGGTTCTGTTCAATTTATTCGTTCGTAAAAATAGATATTTGCAGGAGGGAGAGAGAAGTGGATCCCAAAACGTTTTCCATTTGCAGCGTTTGTCGGAGAAAAATGTCGATTTGAAAAGGAAAATCGAGTCTGTTTATATAATGGAATTCTTTTTCTGCTCGTTAACAAAACAACGCAACCGCAAGGTATATTGATAAAAATCACTAACAATAAGACTCAAAAGATATAGATCTCAAAAAAGGACACTGAAAATGTAAAAAAGAAAAAGCGTCGAGTATATTTTTCATTTTAAAATAACGTTTCTACAAAAGCTTGTTAATATTTCCTATTTCAAATCAGTCGATCAGATCCTCGAGACACAAAAAATGCAGATAAAAGAAAAGTAGATAAGAAAACGGCTCGCCAGGAGCGTGACACCCGGGTATATCCAGGTGCTGCGTTCGCAGAAAGAAAGGAAAAGAAAAATCATATGAAGCACCGCGGTCGCATAGCGCAGCAGAAAAACAGCTCGCGTTTTAACATTCCGAAACGTCGTGTGAACGTCTGGAATTTACACGCTTTACTCGTATCGTATTTTTTAAGTCTTGATGTTCTAATCCATGCTCGTTATTTATCGATTGCGCAAATCTTTCCTTTTCGCAAGCCAAAAGGAATTCGGCTGCGGAGGATCGATCGCGCTTTCCGGGCTCTGCGTTATTCTTTTTCAGTTCAAGACTTATACAGAAAAAGGAATATTCTTGATTTGTAATTAAATATCTTTAACTTCAACGTGGAAATCTTGAAGTGATATTATATCGCTTGAATACTCATATTAAGATTTTGATTTCACACTTCTTTCTTTTCTGCGCAATGAAAGTGCGAGGGCTCCTTCCTACACGCGATGAACGGAACATTGTCACGAAAAGTGCTTGTCACGTTCGAATCGAAAATGCGGTCAAGGAGTGCTCGATAGTATAAATAGAAATTGTCATTACAATCGAGATTGTCACTGACACTCTGTTGCTTCTTCAGGGAAGTTCGGGGAAGTTCGGAGAATCATCGAGAAAACGAAATAGCTCGTTCTAGCAACCTAGTCTGACAATGAGTCACCAGGACGATTTTGTAGAACTGCGTAATTAAGAAAGAAATTCAATCAATCGCTTCTAACTTGTCATAGCAGTCTAGGCTGACAATGAGTCATCAGGGCGATTTTGTAGAGCTGCGTAATCAAGAAAGAAATTCAATCAATCGCTTCTTCGAGGAGATTCTTCGGAAAATCATACAGATAACAAAATAACTCGTCATAGCAGTCTAGGCTGACCATGAGTCATCAGGGCGATTTTGTAGAGCTGCGTAATCAAGAAAGAAATTCGATCAATCGCTTCTTCAGGGAGATTCTTCAAAAAAATCATAAAGAAAATAAAATACCTCATTCTAGCAGCCTATAGGATAAGTCATGAAATTTTGTAGAACTGCGTAAACAAGGAAAAAAATTCAATCAATCGCTCGTCTAATACGAACGTCATATTTTTAATAGCAGACTGTATAATGATCCTTCCAACGATCCGTGCAAACTCGTTCAAAGAAGTCTTGAGTGCTTAGCCCTTAGCCAAAACCTGTTGATAAACTAATTAATAGTTAAATCATATGTCTATCTTTGTCTAATTCGAAAGAAAAACAAAGACATATTGTCTTAATTATTAGTTAGTTTACCAAGTGCAGGTTCCACTTTTGTTTTGTAATTTCGACTAATTATCCCTTTTCTGATTCTGCGTGCTGGAAAATGCAGCGACAATTACGCAGAGAGCAATTATTTTCGTCTCCCTTTTTTTACATCTAAAAATAAAAGCCTCTCAGAACTCGATGGCTGTATTGGTCACAATCGTAGGGACGTTACAGGGTTGAAAAAGGATTCAACACGTTAATCGCGAGGGATGATTCGCAAGAGGAATTCTTTAATTTTCTGAGAGATTCCTATTCTTAGTTTCGAATTCGCTGTCCACCAGGAAGCGGCTACGAACACGCATGGCTGGAAATTCAAGATTGCGGCCCGTGAAAAGCGCGCATTGACGCACTGTCCGCTGACAGTGACGTCATGACGCATGCGTTGGTATTGTTGGTAATCGCTTTACGTGTCAACAGCGGATGATCTCGATCGGGCGATCGCGTCTTTTGGCATGATATCCGCACGTTATCTGCCCGATTTATAATTAGATTCCGCGAATCCGATCACCTGATCGCATGCCTCGCTGAGACAAACAAACGGACAAACAGTCTCGGGTTGCACGTGTCAGTCCCTTGGTTATCCTTGTCGCATAACCTCCATCGTCAAGAAATCGTTCAGATGATTTGTCAGTAGCCGGTGAGGGAAAATTGTGTATGCTCTAGCTTTAAGAAACGAGTGGATTTCTTTTATGCGCCGAGTGTTCCAGGGATACAATTAAATGTCTTTCTCTTTGTCTGCAGATGTCGGAGAAGAATCCGGAGATGAGGCAAACTGCCGCGAGGATCTGTCGGGATTACTTGCACGGCGTGTGGAAACATATCACGGCGGAGAACATTATTCTCAGCCGCATCAGGTTCGTGAGATTTCTCTACAGAGAAGGTATACACGAGCGACGCAAGGTCGATAAGTGACGAAGCATGTTCAAATTACTTTCAGCGGTGGTCTGAGTAACTGGCTGTACAACGTTCAGCTTCCCGAGGGAACGGTCCCGGTCAGGGGAGAGCCTCGACAGGTTTTGTTACGTCTATACGGACAGCTGCACGGGGAGCGTGCCTTAGAGGGACTCATCACGGAATCCGTTATCTTCACCTTACTGTCCGAGAGGAGACTCGGCCCCAAGCTGCACGGAGTGTTCCCTGGCGGCCGTATAGAGGAGTACATCCCGGCCCGGCCGTTGCTCACCAAGGAACTGGCGGATCCGACCCTGAGTCTGCTGATCGCGGAGAAGATGGGGCAGATACACACGATGCAGATACCAATTAGCAAAGAGCCCACGTGGATATGGGACACTATGAATAACTGGCTCAACACGGCGACGGACATCCTCGAGAACAGCGAGGACATCGACAGCCGGCAGCTGGAGAACGTCAGTGCGATCAAATGCATAAATTTGGAGCACGAGATCGATTGGCTCAGGTAAACAAGTGGTATTTGGAGTTTTACAAAAAAGACATTATCTAACTGTCGATCGTTACATATAACTAGAGTTAACTTTTGAGTTATTTGCCATTTATCGTCTACTCTTGCTATATCAAAAGACAAAAATTATTCTTATATGAACAAATTCTAGAAATTTGGAATGTTAACGGATGAAATTAATTATTTTACTACCTAAAATGAAGAAATGGCCAATAACTACATATGTAAGCACGACTAGCAGTAGAAACATCTTAAAGAATGAAAATGAGATATCTTTTTCAAATTATAATCGTATAATTTTAAAAATAGTTGCAATTATTACCTTTTCTTTTACGTGCATACTTTATTTTTGTATTTTCAAAGCGTTTTGCGTATCAAAGTATACCAACATTATTTCCCACCGAGATATGTAAGAGACTTACGACTTTCCAATCTCTGTTTTAGGACAATTGTAATGCAACAAAAGCACCCAGTTACGTTCTGCCACAATGACATGCAAGAGGGAAATATACTCCTCCTGCAAAATACGCGAAAGCCCAAGTTAGTACTTATTGACTTCGAATATTGTTCCTACAACTATCGAGGATTTGATATCGCCAATCATTTCGCCGAATGGCTGTACGACTACACAGCACCGGAATATCCTTTCTTTCACGAACGTCCCGCCGGTGGTGCCACGAAGGAGCAAAAGGTAAGCACGAATTAAAGAAGGGCTTGGGAGATGAAGTAATCCGGGTAAGATATCTGTTCAATATGCTTCATCCAGTGTTACCATATCATGAGTTCTTTCGTAAGCGGATTAAATCATTAATTGTATAATATTCATAATTAAAAAATATAGGTATAGCATAATGGGCATGTCGTGAAATCGATAAGGGGGAAGTTGTAGCAAAGGAAAAATTTGTAAACTTTAATAGCAATTGATTTCTTTCTTGTAATTAGGTAAGAAATTTTTTTTTGTTTTTATTTTTACGATTACAATATGATATTTATCCCAAATTCACATCCTAATTCGGAGATGCAAAATGAAAAATTTGAAAATAATGCGCGCATTTCATGTAAATCGTAAAAACGCGTAATGTACGAATTGTTTCGATCAAAATTTTACAATATTCGGCAATGAGGCAGCTTTCGGTTGCTAAAAATTATGCTATTCGGTACTGTACCAGGGCACAGTAGGCAGGGTGTCGGCTTGGCGTGTGCTGCGTGTGTATATATTAGTTTCACAGGACCGCAATCCGTCAAGACAAGGCTGATGCCTGCAAACAGAGAAAAAATTGGCCGGCAATGTGAAACTGTCTGTGGGGTGATGGATCCCGACTTGTGGGTGCTCTACATTTGTGGGAACCAGGGTGCCACCGGTACCACCATCTTGGCAGCACCAATCCGCTCATCTACGATTCTAGAGTACCTGTACACTCTCCTCACTAGTCAATTCATAGCCTGCGTACCCTTTGCGAAACGTATCTTTTCGGGTGCTTATTAAAAGTGCATTACCTTCCATTGGAGCACTTTAATTGACACGTATTCCGTATGCGTAATTAATATGTGCTGAATTCATACCTGAGTTTGCGAACGGTTTTTCAAACAATCCAGGCTACTGACGATAATTTGTCACGAATATATTAACGGAAATCTTTAAATAAATAGGGGATACTTATCTTCTGACAGTAATGGATAGGCGTGAATAATTCATATCAATCATTTTTTTTTCTTACATCGATATCTACAAAAATATTTTTTTTATGTATACTTTATATTGTTATGTAATGCACCCTAAATTATTCCTTTCTCAAATGCCTGATATTATCTTATTTGTTATAAAATCAAGCTCTGTGTATGTCTAATTTGTTCATATTACTGTACAATGTTTTTAATGCGTTGTAAAAGCCATTTCAAACTACATAGTTTCATATATCATTGAGTATTTTTTAATGTACGAATATGAATTTATTAAGAGATTATTTAATGAAGCTATTATAAAAAAGATTATATATATTTCATTATTAAATCAATTTTAAACAAGAGTGTAGGGTAACCCTCTACGCCTCCTCTTTAATATACAGTTTTTTTTACAAAATGGTTTTTCTCTCAACAGCTCAACTTCATAAGAGCCTACCTGAAAACATTGGGGAAAGAAGGATCTCTTGAGGAGGAACGCATCATGATGGAAGTGAGGACATTTTCACTAGCTAGTCACTTATTCTGGGGTCTCTGGAGCGTCGTAAACGCGAAACTTTCACAAATACCGTTTGGCTATTGGGTATGTATTTTGGCTCTTGTATTCGTGTTCTCGCTCTTTGACTATGTTCCGTTGGATTCGTTTAAATATATGGACATTGTTACATGTTTCAGGATTACGCTGGCTCCAGATTGAAAAATTACATGTATCTGAAAGAGAAATTTCTCACCTCTGGACCACCAGTTTTGGATGGCAGCCTGAAGAGAAAGTCTATGGATATAGACTGAAAGAACAAGATTGAATAAGGGAAGATGCATTTGCAAATTTATATAATATTTTGCTACATAGGTAGCTAGCTTTGTTTAGCCCATCGATTCTAACCGATGGTATTAATGAGCTCTGACAAGCGGCGAATAACTCTTAACAGAGGGAGCACGCTAAAGTCATTATTTCATACATCGCGAAATAATGTAGCCCGCTACTTTTTAATTGCATTGTTTGCATACGATACATAATGTAAGCAAGAAGGGCAAGAGTCGAGACTAAGTGGAAAGTCAATCATGTGATATAGAATAAGCATGTACTTAAACGTATTGATCTTCGTTTAGTACTTTTAACTGCGTTCATTTAATTGATTTTCTATTAGAACTGAGAGAGCGGAGTACTAAAGTGTACTTAATTTTTTTTTTTTTTATTCGAAAGACAAACAAATGATGGAATATTAGAACTTCGTTCTTTTTAGAGATTGAAGTTGAAAAAGAGCTGAGTGTACAGAATCATGTGCTCAAATTGTGGAAAAATCCGTAATGTCTGACGATATTGTATATTTAATCTTTTTAGCTTTTACATATTTGTTATAAGATTATATTTTAAATTGTTGCCAGTCATATTAAGTCAAACTCGTGCTTGGTTGTCTACATGTAATACGTATAAATTGTAAATAGAATTAACAATATTTGCTTTAGTAGGCTATTTTTACTTAAAGTTGTATAATTCATGTACTCTGTATAATACTAAGTATAAGTACTTAATATTATACGAAAGAGGACAGCATTTAATATTCATCACTGATATAGATACCAATGCACCAACAACTAGAAAAATGTATTTTCACGAATTTCCAAATAAAACATTTACTTCTTGTTTCTGTTTTGCATTTTTATAACTTCTTATAAAAAAATTACAACACCTTCTTCGTTTTTAAGGTTCACAAGGTGATATTACCCCCTTAGAAGCGCAGAGGATTTTGTCAATAAGTGCAAAATGTAGAAAATGTAAAGAAGTAATCGTTCATATTTATTGGTGACACACATGTTAAGAAACTGATTTTATAATTATGAATACGCGAACCAACATTCTGCTGACACAACAAATGAGTAAATCGAAAGTGGCCTATACTCTCAGAGAGTGAGGATTTCAGTGGCCCTTGACTCCAAGAGTTTCTCCATCGAGCTAACATCCTTGCACCATCCATCGAGGCGCTGTACCATTCCGGCGATCTGGCTGCGATCTAGGACGCGCGGTTGTACCCAGGTCATATTGACAGTACCCGCCACTTGATCTATAGCACCTCGTACGAGTCCCTGGGCGAGAGCTTTCATCACCAGCAATTCAACTTCGCCGAGAGGTAGACGTGTCTCCTGAGAGATCTCCGTGAATGTCAGTTGTCTAGAATGGAAAACGTCGTACGTCATTGACAAATAAACCATTCAATTTTGAAATGATGCATGTTCATAACTGAATTGTACGTGGCCACGTATGGTCCTATCAAGACGGCACCACATTAATCAGCCGCGCGCTTTCTCGCGAGCGCCCGGCCGCGCTGGCTAAGTTTATCCAATCGCGTTAAACAAATCTAGCAAAGTACTCATTTACTAATCGACTCGTGAGAGGATTTTCACGAATCGATTTAGTATATACTAGTAAAGTCACCATCCAATTCATTGCGAGTCGTGAACAGTATTTTTTAGGAGAAGACATATAACGATATAAACCTTACACTTCACGCCGCATTCAACAACAGTCATATAGTATACGTACCGATTGTTGGCTTGCCGCTTGAAAGTCATTTCCATGAGACAGAGCAACGAGATCTTCTGTCTCAATTTTAATTCCTGCGCCGCTAAATCGGCCACTTTACTCCATTGCGGCTTCAATCTCTCTAACGCGACGATATCGCCAGCGTTGAAGGCTTGCAACAGATCGACGAGCCAGTTGTTCGGCGTGCCCTTTAACGACTCCAAGACTGGATGTGCTAGTAATTCTCCGAGATTGTAGACGCCTTCGCCCAAAAGCGCCGCAAGACCGAGAAAGAAGGCGTGCTGTTCTTGCTCTTGTCTGCTCAAGCTGCTCAATTCGATGCAACCTAGATATCTTAATAATAAAACAAAAGATTACATTAGTTGTAAAATATATAAAATTTTATAAACACTGTGTAATCTTGTTAACAAGCTTATACGCGTTATATGTAAACGTACCTTAACGCTGTGCGATAATATTCGGCGTGTTTGCCCTGTAATCTGTACAGCCGGCTGGCGAGAAGATAAAAACGTCCATGAACCGTTGTAACACCATCGGCGTTATCCAACATAGCTTCTACTTCCTCTATGATCTTCTTCGCTTGCTCCTGATTGTTCAGTTTATCCAGCAGAATCTGTCCTTTGAGAACCTTACAAAGGGCGACAGCCTCATTGTTGCTCTGGACCTTTGACTCTGTCTTCTCCAGGAATTTAATCGCCTCTTGCTTATCCTGGAACTGCTGTATCACGTGCGCCAGTATCTCCACCAATGACAATGGGTTTATTCTTCATGAAAACAAAATAAATAAATGAAATGAACAAAGACCTCATACATAAATTAATGTAAATATAAATGGGAATGGGACCGAATACCGTATAAGGCCTTAACTATTTAAATTTAAAATACAGCCTAATCGGTAGCGCTCACTTGTTCTCGAAGGTCGACAGGAAGTTGACGTAGAGCTGCACGAGATTATCCCCCTGCTGGAGCACCGGACTCTTCACAAACGTCTCCAGCTTCAGTGTCAGCTGATGCCAAAGCCTGCAAGTCACCGGAGACCGAGGAGGTTTGTCATTGCAGTTTTCTTATCCCGCGGTATCCCATCGCGCAAAATATCGCATTATCATACTACCGTTTGCCGTACAGCTCCTCGAGCTGCGCCCACTCCGCGGCGAGCTCCTTGTCGGCAACATTTTGCTTTTGGCTGAGAAAAGTGTTAACATCCTTCACCGCCACGGTCGCCGCCATGCTTGACAATTTGACAATGTTTGGCGATTACAACGCGATTTATAACGAGAGATGGCACTCGGCAATATACGCGCCGCCTGAGAAAGTGGACGTCAACTACGTCGTAACGCTCGGTAATGGTACACACGTGGTTCGTGTCCGTGCTCCGTGCTATGGTTCGTGTCCGAACTTCGGACGTCCGAAGTCCGAACTACTCAGATGGAGGGGATATATGACAGTCAGCTGACTCGGCAAGCGCGCGTCCGTGCCAGATGGTGGGGGGTCCCAACCACAGAACATATATAATGGGACAAGCGTCTCCCGAAGCGGGATGGCCGCTCTCAGGCTTCTATTGGACGCCAGATATTTATACAAAAAGCAACATTTGTACATAATTTTATATCGGATGGGAAATATATACACAATGTAAAAAATTTAATTTTATAATTATATATGTAAATGTCAAGGCGTTTAATATAAAAAGGCATAAGATCGTGCGTTTGATATTTATTTTCGACATTACAGACGGCCGGAAATATATAATCACTCTATTAAATAAAAGATAATATTTACAGTTCGATACGATGCAGAGCAATCCGAAGTCTGTGTTCAAACTATGAGCGAACTTTTTACCGTGCAGGGACGATTACACTTAGTATAACGGCGACTGTCTCTCCTTACAAATTACATCCTTAGTAGCTAATGTACAAGATAAATTTATATATTGTTATCTTAGTATATTACATTTTACAGATAATATACACATCCAGTAACTGTACATTAATATAATCGTACTATAGAGATCTAAGAGTCAACGTAAAATTTCAATGTTCCTCGTGAAAGAATGCTGGTATTCCGAAAAATGGAACGACACGATTACACCGACAACTCAGAACAAAAAATAGATACATTCTTGGTCTCGCTAACGAGTTTGACGAATATATCTGTCACCCCAAAGTTCAAACGCTACTAGTTAAATTTCTATAAAACTGACGAACGTTAAAACATCGCGGTACGATTGGTCTTTACATTAATACTTCGAAGACGAATTTACGACGAAGACAGGGCGGCGACTCCGGGCAATATTTTACCCTCCAGGAGTTCCAAACTCGCACCACCGCCGGTGCTCACGTGGCTCACTTTATCCTCCGTTTTCCACTTAGCCGCGCAAGTCGCCGTGTCCCCACCGCCGATAATAGTGATCGTTCCCCGAGTCGTGGCCTCAACGACATTATCCATCAGGCTCTTCGTACCCTTGCTAAAGTTCTCGAACTCAAACACACCCGCTGGGCCGTTCCATACTATGACCTTTGCTCTCTTAATTGGTTCTGCGTCAAGACAATATAATTAATGCCTTTATATCGAACACTTAATGCATTAGTCTTGTATAACTTTCCCCCGAAAAATATGTGAATTGTCATAAATAATGAAAAAATGTAACTCACCAGCGAACAAATCTCTCGATTTTGGACCGACGTCGAGACCCATCCATCCATCGGGTATACCATTCTCAATATCCGCAGCTCCCACCGCTGCATTCTCCGCAAACTTATCGGCGGTCACAAAATCCACCGGTAGATGAATCTGGACGTTATTTTTTTTCGCTTTATCCAATAAGTCATTCACAATTTTCGCTCCCTCTTCGTCAAACAGTGAATTTCCAATCTAGAATCGAGTGGGTGTACAAATCAGAAATTTGGACCGCAAATATTACTATCATTCTTACTAAATATATTACGTACCTTCATGTTTTTGGATATTTTTAAGAACGTGTAGGCCATGCCACCTCCGATAATCATCTCGTTCACTTTGTCCAGAAGATTATTAATTAACTGGATCTTGTCAGCGATCTTAGCCCCTCCGAGTATAGCCAGAAACGGTCTTTCTGGATTGTCCAGAGCTTTCGCAAAATATTCGAGCTCTTTCTTCAACAGAAAACCACTCGCTCTTACATCAAATCCATCTCCCATCATGGAACTGTGAGCGCGATGGGCGGTTCCGAAGGCGTCGTTTATATACACATCTCCCAGCTTTCTCAGAGACGCCCTAAATTCGGTGACTTTGTCTTTGTCTGCTTTAATCTGAAATAAATCAATATATCATTCTTATGTTCCATACTTTTACATATTCGTATTTAAAGATAGTTGATGCTGAATTAAATAAAATAATGAAAATAATCTTACACACCTTGCTTCCATCAGGACCGACTCCTTTACCCTCCTCCTCGACGTGATATCTCAGATTCTCCAACAGAATTATGGTACCAGGCGCCGGATTGGCACACGCAGCTTCCACCTCGGGTCCGACGCAGTCGTTCAAAAATAGAATCTCTCTTCCCAGGAGAGTCTTCAGCTCCTCAGCCACGGGCTTCAGCGTATACTTTTCGTCCCTCTTGCCGTCCGGCCGGCCCAGGTGGGACATCAGCACGACCGACTTGGCCTTCTTGTCGATGGCGTACTTCACCGTGTCCAGCGCGGCGACGATTCTCTGATTGTTCGTTATCTTCCCCTCTTTCAGCGGCACGTTGAAGTCGACCCTGGAAAGTCATTTTGTCTCGTTATATCCCCGTTACGTTTGCGTATACCTCGCCGTTTCCTCGCTGCCTTCTTTTCTCAATGAAATCTTGTCGGGAGAACTGTAACACAACTGTAACACGTACCGTATAAGCACCCTCTTGTCCGCCAACTCCACCTTGTCGATGCTGAGCTTGTTGAGCGCCATAGCGATCGTGCTTTCCCTCGCGATTCCGATATCGTGCAAATAGAGGCGAGTTGTACCGCTACCGCCGGGTGTGACGAGGCTCGCTAACCCTTTACCAACGAGACGCGTAACGTCACGGAGCTGTTCGTCGCTTGACGAGTCCAAGCCGCGGCAAGTCGGTGTCCCAAAACTCCCAAAGTCAAAGCAAGGTCGTCGAGCGTGGCGACCTCCCGTAATTCTCTGCAGCACCCGACCCAACCGGATCGGAATCATCGTCCTGGATGAAATTATTATATTGTAAACCCAATGAATAACTGATTTGCAGCTTATTCGCGTGATCTTCGTATATCAAATATGTTATACTCTCGCGGAGTTTCTCTCTCGAAAAATGCATCGCGACGAATCTATCGAGAACAAAATTCTTACGAAACAATTCTGTGAATTGTGAAATACGAGCTTATCGCGAGTAATTTAATTAATTGCCTGATCGTCCAGGTTTTTGCGAGATTCCACAAAAATCTACGCTACGTGGACTTCGAACGATCTTTTGAACAATTTGAAAATGATCAACTTATCATGCAATATCTGAATAATTGTTAACGTGGATTTATTCTTTTATTGTTTATTAATATATTTAAAAAATGATAGATTTGAGACAACGAATTATTATATATAGTTAAATAAAATTATGGATATATTTTGTTGTTTGATATGTGATAAGAGGATTAAATTAGAAATAACGAACTATAGTTTGAATTATAGTTTAAATTATAGCGTCGGTTTGGACTTAATTTCAACAATTAATCAAATAATATCTGTCTTTTTTGGCATCTTTTAAACATGCGTGCTGTCTGGAATTTTAATAAAATATAAGAAATATTTAATTTTTTATTAAAATTATAATTAAATTATAGAACCATGAGAATTGTTTAATGTTTGTTATTTACATACAGATTAACATACAATTATAAATTAAATTCTTTTGGCCGCTAGCCAATTAGCGCTTTCGAAAAATTTATCTCGCGACAAACCTTTGAATTTTTTTTCATTTTTTAATTTTTACAGCTACTATCTTGTAGCCAATCAAATGGCGCTTGAAAAATTCGCCGACAAATGAAAATAATACCTTTAATCTCATGAAAATCGACTTTTATCGCACCTGCTGTTTACGAATGCGCGAATATGGCGCCAATTTTTAAGGTTATGTTCAGGATCAGGTTATACTCAGCTGTGTCGCGCGCCGACGATTAAGTAGAAAGTAATCAACAGCGGTGAATGACACGAACGCGGAAGAAGATGAATTCGATGGCACGTTAACGTGATCGACACGACGAGCTAAAAATATTCCGGGAATACGGGACAGGATGGAGTCCAACGACGTGTATCAGGACGGGAGCGACAACGACGGTATCGCTCTTGCTCCGGGAAAATCATCGCTATTTTTTTTTAAAACTTATTTGCTGCATAAATACATTTACATTACATTGTATAAATATACACGCAGCATCATCGTTATGTCAGTTGCTTTCAAATCGTTGGGTTCTGTTATCGTTTTGCGTTAATTTTCAAGTCTTTCTTGCCGTGGCTTTTTGCCACAATCTATCACGTATTTTGTACGCGTTGCTTTGTTCACAAATCTTCAAGACTTGTGGATTGAATCGCAAGAATTGAAACTCGCATATCGCTTCTATTCGATTGGCTATGTTAAAGTAGTATATTAATGTTCTTAGCGAAGTAAACATTTTGACATTGTTTATCTTGTAACAAAAATGTGTACGAAATTTAACAATGACGTGTGCTGTTCCAGCAGGCTGTACAAATCTCACGACGTCAATCCCAATAGTGAGCAAGCTGTTCGATGTGCATTGTAAAGTTGGAAAAGGTGCGTTCAGCTCTGTCTTCCTGGCTACCCTGAAATCTTCTTCCAACGGACGTAAGAAGTATGCGTTGAAACAATTGATTCCCACCTGCCATCCCGATAGGATCAAACGCGAATTGCAGTACTTGCAACAATTAGGGTATGGGTAAATTTTAGAAAAGGCAGTGTACTGTCGTTTTATATGAATCAGCTGACATTGGTGATATTTCAGAGGGAAAGATTACATCGTTGGATTAGAATTGTGTTTGAGGCATCGCAGCTCGGTGGTATTCGTAATGCCATATATGAGGCACGACAAGTTCTCAGTAAGTTTCCAATTTATATTTGAATCTGTGTTCATCGAAAATATATCGAAACTACTCACGGTGATAATTATAACTAGGAATACGTTCAAGACATGACTGTTGAAGAAACGAGGGATTACATGAGAGCACTACTAACTGCTTTACGAAGAGTCCACAAATTTAACGTCATACATAGGGACGTGAAACCTAATAACTTTCTTTACGATCGTATAAATAGAAGGTAAATTTGGGCGAAAGGGAAAAAATACTTTTTTTTTTTCTACAATCGCAGAAAATTACAATTCAATACAATTTTTGTTTAGATATTTGCTAGTGGACTTTGGCCTCGCACAAGAGTGCCAGGTGGAGAAACTGAGAAAAATGAGCGAAGCAAATCTTGAAACATTCGGTACAAAGCGAAAGAGACCTAACGAAGTAAAGTAATGTTTTATATGAGTGGTCATGCGTTAAAATAATCGTTTCTCATCTCTTGCTGTAATTTGTTTCAGAATAACGTAAGCCTCCAACCTGATTTTACCGCTAAAAGAGATACGAATAACAAATGCCCTTGCTTCGGGAAACCTAAAGTGTGCATGGCATGTTTAAAAGGACCAGAGCAACTGGCACATCGTGCAGGCACGCCTGGGTTTCGTGCTCCGGAGGTGTTATTGAAATATCTGTTGCAAACATCAGGTATTAAGAAATACTTTCGCATAACGCGAAAAACGAAGTTGTATTTCTAGTGACAAATGCAAAATTTCAGCGATTGATATCTGGGCTTGCGGTGTGATAATGTTATGCATACTCAGTGGTTCACAACCGTTCTTCCGTTCGCCCGACGACTGTACGGCTTTAGCGGAAATTACAACGATATTTGGCTCTAAAGAAGTACAAAAGTGTGCACAAAAATTAGGTATTTTGATACATACTGCGATTATGAGAAATGAGTTATTTATTGAAGTTCTTATATCTTTTGTTCCATTAATTTCTATTAATTTTGTATATTATATTTTGTATTTATTTTCTTTTTGTTTGATTCAGGTAAAAAAGTTATCTTTAGTGAAAATTTACCAGGCGTGGATATTATATCTTTGTGCCTAAAGTTAAAACAAAGAAACAAAACTATGATGTATGATACAGAGAATAGTATACATAAGGTATATCTCGTTTATATTTTAAATATTTTTTTACGAAGCAATATTGCAGGAGAAAGTAGATATAATCATAGATTGAATCTTGGATTTTTATGTGTTAAAAGACAAGACAATTCAAGTCATTAAAAATAGCAGAATCCTCGTCAATAGTGACATAATCTCATTTTGTTGCCTTTATCGCAAGAGTAGAACCTTAATGTCTAATTTTCCTCCCTATTGCTTCAATAATGTATAATGCTTTTTATTTGCAATGTCTCAAAATTACTACAAAACTTATTTAAGGTACCGCCAGATATCGAATACCCCAAGGAAGCGTACAATCTATTGATGAAACTTCTAGATCTAGATTACAAGACACGTATTACCGCAGAGCAAGCATTGATTCATCCATTTTTGAGTTCGTGATACATTGGCGCATGTCTCAGATATGTTAATGCATGTGTTCTAAAACATTTGGAAAGTAAATTTTTATAATTGTTATTTCATTAAAATTACACCTTTAGTTTATTACGTTTGTTGTTTTAAAACGTCTGTTAACATAAATGTTGGAACCATTTAAGTAAATTATAAAAAATTAAGGATTTTCTTATTATATTTACTAAAAAAATTTATATAAATTATTTTAGCATAATATATAATATGTAATTTCAAGATTTAATTAATATAATGCACGTTAATTGAAGTTCGAAAATTTGTGAAAAGTATGATCTCCTGACATATCGTCATTTCTTACGATATTTCACACGATTTATTATTCAAATAAATTTATTATTTAAAATTTTCTGTTTTTCGGATATTTAATTTTTATAAAAACACTTGTAAATGTGTTCGTAGTTGTAAAATGGATGACTTTTGCTACATAGCATAACTGTACGATATTAGCTATAATTAAATATGTAATATTGTATTTAAATATACTGTTGTCATAGAAATAGATGCAATAATGATTTTCCATCCTAATTATATGTATGATTTCATGATGCTATATATATAACTATATTTAGGTAGCTAATTTGATAAAATATTTTATACAATATTTCCGTGTATTATTTTATACAACATATTAAAATCGCACTTCAGGAAATTTATATAACAAGTAAGCTATACAGATCCTCTACGCGGTAATTATATGTTTCAAAACACAATTGCAGAAATTTAATTGCAACATTTATTTTATTATTTAAGGCATTCGATTAAAAATATGAGAAACATAAGTATATGACATTTAGATGTTACCTAATAATTCTGTCTGTCTTATGTTGATATTTTATAACATTCATAAATTAAGTAATTGTCAGTGCGATATTAATTTAAATCTATGCAATGTTAATTTAATGATATTAATTCAAATTTATTGAAAATGTTAATTTAATTTATAAATTATTTAAAGGGTACAGAGGAAAAATGATCCATCCTGGGTAATTTCGAGAAAGACGCAATTTTAAGTTTTAAGACATCAGAATATCTTAGGAAGCTATTGAAAAAAGTACTGGCAGTAAATACTAACTATCAAAATGCATAAAGGCGCGTCGTGATCTCACACAAGAGAGAATCTTTGATTTTGTTGAATAGCTTGCAATAATTTGTATTTCAATCTTTCGCGAGTTTGATAACGCGGTAGATCGAGTAGATTGAAACACGTTTGCCGAAGCGGTATCTCAAGCGACCAATAGGGGTGCTCGGTTTGAATTACATCAGGATTATAGGTCTGTTTTTTATTGCTCAACTGGCTGCAACTTCTATAAATCGGGTCCGTTTGAATGCTTCTGCAATTTACGAACGCACTCTAGCAGACGACGTTATTGACGTTTGTGACGTTCATCTCTCTCTGAGCTCCAGTCTGTCAGTAGTGTCAGTGGCGAGTGGCGAAATCGCTCGGCAAAATGGTGGCGGACGAGAGGTTGTTTTTCTCGAACGCCGTCCAACAATTGGCGAGATGTTTGGCCGCTATCAAGCCCACGCCGTGGGAAAAAGTAAGTTGAATCCACTCCCCGAGAGAATCCTCCGATCGAACGTCAATTTTTCGACCACGGGACAACTATCGCCCTCCGCCTTCTCCGTCGTTTTTATCGATCGGGACTACATTACAGGAAGTGTCAGCTGACATCCTGACATTTCCATGTTATGACATAATCCGAAGGATATCGCGTCACTCTGAGGTCTGTTATAGGGTCACGTGCGATGCATGATAATTAACGCTGCTGTCTTGTGAAAAAATTACGATTGCAGCTTGCATAATGACTATGAAAAAAATCTTAGAAAATACAATAACAATGTATTTTTGCGGCGGCGTAGAGACACAGACTCAAGAAATTACGTAGTATAACTTATCAGGATTATATGATAAATGTACAGTTATTTGTAAAATATTGTAGTAGGAAGAAATCGATATACTTTATAAGATTATGAATCTTTATAAAATAATGAAAAAAAATATGAAATCATATATATATATATATATATATATATATATATATATATATATATATATATTATTTTATTAAAATGTATACGTAATATTAATATTAATTAGAATTATAAATTGTTATTAAATACAATAATTTAAAATATTTTCTGTAAGATTATTTCTCTTTTAAAAGAGCTTATCCTGTTTGACTTTTCATGACTAAAGGAATTAGATTAACGCAACTTTTATCGGGATCTAAAAATAATATTTTTTATGTCTAATCGCAGGTAGCCAAGCTGTACAAGTTATGTCCACAAGATTCCGCTCTGGGTGTATTCCGCCTGGATCAGAGAGGTCAGGATGCGACCATCGCATTGGGAATTTATTTTTTGGAATCCGGCCTCCAGCACCGGGATAAAATTTTGCCGTATCTATTGAGATTATTGCGCGGTCTTCCAAAGGCGGTGTGGCGCGACGAGGTGAAAGTTTCGCTCGCCGAACGGGTTCCGGTCGCGGAACGCTTCAGCTTCTGCCTGAACACCCTGCTGAGCGATGTGGCGGCCAGGTGCGAACCGGCGCGAGAAGAGATCATCTCGACCCAGGTCGAGATACTCGCCGTTCTGACCAATCTGATACGTGGATACAAGGATCAAAATAGCAATAGGGGATTGCAAGCGAAAAGTAAGTGATATATCAATTAGTAAATTTTTATAAATGTCATCAGGCTGTTCTTTCTTAAGGCATGTTGTCCAATGAAAGTAAGAACTTTTAATTCTGACATTACGTATTGTTTTAGTATCGCTATGCAAGTGCCTGGTCCCGGTGCTGATCGGTCTGGCAAGATCCATGGGTCGCTTCGCGTGTACGGATCCGCCGCTGCTCTGCCGTATCTTTCCACGGCGCGAGACGCCCTCGCCGGCAAGCAGCGCGGAAATTCGCTTGATGCCCGATAAGAAACAGCACAGCTTCTCGAACTTCAGGCCCATAATCCCACGATCTCTGAGTGGCAATTTTAATTCTTGTATCGACAACTCGTTGCCGGGCTACGAGAGTCACGATTATCACTGCGGCAAGAGACCGTCGCTGCAGTCCTTCCTGTCGGTGCCGTACGATCCGACGACGTATTTCTTCAGCCGTTACGGATCGAGTTTCAATCAGTTCCCGCAGATGCGTTGCAACGAGAGCCCCGAGAGAAGGGCCGGGATGCAGTTTACCGTGGTGCATTTACAGAGTGTGCTGGCTTTGGCCAAAAAATTACTTACCAAGGAGATCCTGACGTTTCTGGATGAAGAGGCACAGCAAGTAAGTTTCACATTACATATTATATTTGTATCTATACTTATATGTAATACTAATTGGTTTTGCATTAATTTTCAGGTGTACAGTTCCGGCCAAGTACACATTTTCCCGTATCGTACGTTCAGCGAGACGATGAATCTCGTTATGGTGGCCCTGTTGCGCGAGCTGCTGCAAAATCAGCGCGACTTACCGGCTCCGTTCACGAGGGACGTGCAGGAATTCGTCAAGGGTCTGTTTCTCTCGGGTCAAACGGAGCTGCAATCGCGGCAGCACGACGCGAGCGAGCGTGAAGACATCGACACAAATTTCCGGACTGTGAATCGCTTTAAGGTGAACGTGATGGCCAACTCCGCGTGCGTGGACCTGCTGGTCTGGGCGATCGGTGATGAAACAGGTGAGGTGACGTCCATTTGTCGCTGACGAAACAGAGATCGTGAGCCGCGGAAGCATCTCTTTACTAAAATTAGGAGCACTACTATAGTTCACGAGAGTAAATAATCTGTACACTGTAGAGAAGTTTTTCGTGACTGTGCTCGTGACTCTAAATGCATGCACCAGTGTGACCGCGAGATATCAATGTCTGTTTCGATCGCGACACCCGTCCAAGCGCACAGATCTTTTAAAGCTCTCACGTTATTTTTCCAGTACCCGGCGAATATGATTTGTCCGCGCTGTTCGCAGATATCAGTTCAATGCTGATCGGCAAGGGTATATTGAGTTACCCGTGTGTGTTCTCGTGTACATCCTCGTTAACATGCCTGCCATTAATAATTATTAACAAATGTCTTTGCTATAACAATTTGCTTCTTTTTACAGTATTTTTAATTAATTTTAAATTGATGTTGTAGATAAACTGTTGATCTCCAAGTCTTGTGAATTTTCTCATGTTAATTTTTCAAAATAACGTTTTTTATATATGCAGATTTTACGCACGGAGCGACACTTACAAAGCATCTTTACATGTGCTGCATTTAAATAACCAATTGATAATTTTACAGCAGTCAAAGCGTTGCAATTATATTTCTATAAAATATATATACACTTATATATTCATATTTTTATGCAGAAAACCTTGTACATTAATTCTCAGGTGCGGATAGTTTGTGCGGACGACTCGTGGAGAAGATTAATTCCAATCACGGGCCCAAGCTCGTGCTGGCGCACATGCCGTTGCTGTTGGTTTGTCTCGAGGGACTGGGAAAATTGGCGCAGAAATTTCCCAACATAGCCAGCACGTCTATATACTACCTACGGGACTTCCTCATCGCGCCATCGCCAATTCTTTTGAAGCTATATCGACAGCACAGTGAATACTCCATGAAGGAACATCAGTTTAAAGTGCTGGGTAAAATAGCTTTATCACATAATATTAATAATTAATTTGATTAATCATAAAATTATTGTTTGTCATGTATGATATAAATGTGATATATATGCACACGTCTGCACAGTCCAAGGGAAGGAAATAAGCGACTCGAAACAGACGACATCGTCGGTGCACACGGCGTTTGCGAAACTTCGCGACGCGGCCATCGGCAACCTCTGCATCGCTCTGGAAGCTGCGCATTCTGTGAATCCGGACTGCGTCCCAGCGCTCGTGGCCAGTGTCTCGAACAGATTATACACCGCGGACATATCCGATGGGTACGTTTCATTGAAAGAGTTTGTCAACGTTTACAATTTTTCTACAATCAGCGCAGGTAATGCGAAGGAAAGTTGCAATTTTAACTTATTGGTTTCAGCGAGAGCGATGAGAAATTAAAAAACGAAGTGGTGTCGAAGAACATCGTGATCATGTTGGGCCACGTCGCCGTGGCGCTGAAGGACACCCCGAAGACTATGCGCACGATCTTCCCGTTTTTCCAGCAGCTTTTCTGCCGCACTCCCAGCGACCTCGACTTTCTCATAGTGGATCAATTGGGCTGCATGATCATTGCCAAGTGCGAACCAAAGGTGTGCGAGGCAACACTCATTCAGAATATTAAGAATCATTTACAACATTCTTCGGATGATTATATTATCATTGTTACGCAGATCTATGAAGGGATCATGCAGATGTTCTCCATGTCGTTGGGGTCCAGTACAGCAACGTACGCCGCGAACGACGATCGGAAACAATACTGCCATGTTTCCAAGGCGGTTACAAACGCCCTGGCGAACATAGCGGCAAATCTACAGGGCGAATCGGAGTTGGACGACTTGTTGCTGCATCTTCTGGAACTGTTCGTGCAGTTGGGCCTCGAGGGTAAACGCGCCAGCGACAAGATGCCGAATAGTATCGTTGCGACGGTAAGATCGCTTAAAACCAATAATCTTGACAAAACGTCAGCAGTAATTGGATAAAAAGCATTATTTTATATTGTGTTTCACAGAAAGCAGCTAGTAGCGCTGGAAATCTAGGAGTACTCATCCCCGTGATCGCGATATTGGTGCGACGTCTACCACCGATCAGACATCCGCAGAAACGACTTCTGAAGCTGTTCAAGGACTTTTGGTTGTACTGCGTTATAATGGGCTTCGCCGCGGATCATCCTTCGAGATTGTGGCCGCCTGAATGGTACGATGGCGTCAAGGAGATCGCTGTCAAGTCACCCTACCTTATCTCTCAGACTAGCGCGCGTCTCGAGATGCGAGAATTGCAGTATACGTCAGCGGTGCGCAACGACAGTGTTTCGTTGAATGAGCTACAAGAGCTGCGGAGTCAAATATTGAAGATAAGCACCCGGTACGATTCACTTTAAATCGCCACGTCTCCTGATTTCTAATCAATCTAATTAATTGTCTGAAGAATGCTTTATATTTCAATGCGTGACATCTATTTCTAATTATAAGTAAATTTTATTATCGAAATATCTATATATTTTTCGAATTTCTGTTGTACAATTTCTGTGATTTTATTTTTTTTCAGTACAAATGATATATCGGCATACGTGACCAAGCTACAGTTCGCGCAGTGCACATACTTGCTCTCCGTTTATTGGTCAGAGACCTTACGGGTGGCTAACAGTCCTGAACCGAGTCTGCAACCGATAATGCAATACCTGTGCGATACCGATTTGCAGAAAGACAAGAGCGGCATGTGGCAGTGCATATGCTGCGTAGCGGACTCCGTATTTACGAAATTCAAGGATGTGATGCAGCGCAAACCGAAGGACGAGCAACGTGAGAAGGAGCTCGAGAATCACGCGCAATTTCTGCTGGTGCACTTCAATCACGTGCACAAGCAAATCAGGCGGGTGGCAGACAAATACCTCAGTGCTTTAGTGGACGCTTTCCCGCATCTATTGTGGAACTGTAAAGTCCTTTGGAGTATGTTGGACATATTACAGGTATTTATTTATTTTATTATACTTATAGGGCCGGTTCCAATTTATTGATAAACTAACTAATAGTTAAATCATATGTCTATCCTTGTTTTATTTAAAGGAAAAACAAAGACACATATATGATTTAACTATTAGTTAGTTTACCAATAGGTTGGAACAACCGGCCTTTACAGTTATTGTTTTAGTATATTCTATACTTTGACTTCTTTATTACATGACTATTGCAGATTTTATCGTATTCGTTACAACTCGACCCAAATGAAGAAACGCCTAGCTTAAGAATACCCGGCACGCCATATAGCATCGAGTTGATGAACACTATTGAAGCAAGAGAGGTATGATGTTATTGACGCTATATTTGTTAAAATAAAACTGTTGCCGTGACGTCACGCAAATTGCAGATTATCGTGAAGGATTTTACCGCGAGATGCAAGGGCATTGTGCAGGAAGCCATGAAGTGGGCGCCGCAAGCTACCAGGTCGCATTTACAAGAGTACATCAATCAAATACCGTCTGCTGGCATGCGACATCATTCTGGTTTGTCGTTGGCCATTGACTCTGTTCTCGAATTCGTGGACACCGCGATTCCCACAATAGTTCCAGCAAATGTACGTAGCAATGTTTAAGCGTATCATACAACGTTTTATTTTAGATTTTATCTTAACCATTCTTCTATTTAACGCATTGTAAGTGATAACTGTACTCGCTATTAATTATATTGACGAAGCGATATATTTAACAGACGAATTCGTTGGATAAGAGACCACGCGCCGTAAAGGGCGCGAGTTCGTGGCTGCTGTCGATGATGTCTACGAGATCGTGGCACGCCGGCGAGGTAGCGGGTATGCTTGCCCTTGCACGCACCGAATCGCCAACCGCGGAGGTGACTCTGGAAGAATGTAGGGACAAAGTCGTCGAGAGATTGATCGAGGCTGTCCATCGCGCCTGTCAGGATCGCGATGATACCATCCATCGCGGAGCTCTTTGGCGCGCTACCGCTCTTTTGATATCCATGCCTGGTAAATTTGAACTAGTCAATTTTGTAATCTTAGATCTTCGATTAATTTGTAAGGCAATTTATTGGCAAGCTTTTCTTCAATTTTTGCGCTGATTAGACTTCACACTTATAGGTATACATAGACGGTTGTTACACTCGGTCGCGTGCTCGCAGATAGAACTGTTCACGACCGCAGCCATGACCACAGCGGTCGAGTGCTGGCAGTGGATCCTAACTGTACGGCCAGATTTGAAATTACGATTTTTGCAAGAGATGTTACTCGCGTGGCAGTATACCGTTGACAAGAGGATGGGCTTGTTCGCACCGAACGAGGAGGAGGTCAGTCCGCTCGCGGTCTACGAGGGCTGCAAACTCGGACCTAATCCGCCACAGGTGAAACCGCACGACATCTGGGTGACCTTCATAGTGGAGCTCGTCGAGACAGCCAAGTACTGTTGCCAGGAGACGGTCGATATGATCGCCCTACTCCTGCATCGCTCGTTACCCATGACTGTCGGTGCATCCGGCGAGGAAGCCGGTATCACTCGACACGTCGCCGCGGTTGGCGTGCGTTTTAAACTTCTCTCGTGCGGCTTGGTACTGCTGCAAGGTGACGTTTTACCAAGGTAATATGTCCTTCATTATCGCGTGAACGACTATGACAGAAAATAAATAATTGGATCTATTTTTGCAGAACTTTAAGCAAGAATGTCCTGCGAGAACGTATCTATTCCAATTGTCTGGATTACTTCTGCCGAGAACGTCAATTGCCGACCCAAGAGATCGACCAGCTTAGCGAAGACATAGTTACGCTGATACGCTTTTGGCAGGTAAGTCAAAGCGCGTTAAAAATTAAGAATTAAGATACTGATTCCATTTATAGAAATTATACAAAATTATTCTTTTTGTTTTTCATTAAAATACTGAAATTTATTCTAGTATTAATCTATTTTATACATTTCCATAGGTAATGCATAGCGACAAAAAGTACTTAATGATGACAGGAGCCGATAACGAATTTGAGATCGTGACATCTCAAACTTATACAACCGCGATGATTCCAAGCGAGACAATTGGTTCGTTAGCTGCCACGCTAGCTCCTACGCCGAACGACTTCTCGAGATCGTCCAGCAACGTATGGATGAACACCATGCCTATGTCGACCAGTACCAATACATTGAGCAAACGCAGCAATCGCAGCAAACGAATTGTAAACGCCAATGTTCTCGTGAAAGATTACATCAAAAAGAGAAATTTGATTCTCGAGTTGTTAGCGGTTGAAATCGAAATGTTACTGGTGAGTTCTTAATGAGTCACAAATATACAGGAAACTATGATTTATCGCAATAACGAGAATTGGCTTCTAAATGTCAAAATCTCGTTTCTTGTCAAGGTCTGGCGTAATCCCAGCGGAAGACCGGAACTCGCGTTGCAAGGAGAAGGAAGTATCGCGGACTGGCGTGCCAAGGGGATGAACGATCGCTGGCGAGAATATACGCGACTCGCGTGGGAGATCAGTCCTGTTCTGGCCATATTCTTGCCGGTGCGGTTAAAGAATCACGAAGTCATCATCAAGGAGATTTGCGGCCTGGTGCGCCTTAAACCCGTGCTAGTCATGCATGTGTCGGAAGCATTGCAGTATCTCGTTACGACGGATACGCTTCTCAACGATGTACCTGAAGTGAGATTTTTAACTTTACGTTTTATAAATAATAATTTACAAATTAGCTACTCAACATTTACTTCCATAATCTGTAATATTAATATGCAATTAATAAGTAGAAGTTAGAGATTATCATCTCTTTATAAAAAATCTTTATAAAAAAATTTGATTCTGTTTTAGTTAGTTTATATGTTAACGTGGGCGAGAGTGTCTCCGATTCAAGCGCTGGCGTTTTTCTCGCGACAATTCCCGCATCATCCCATCTCTGCGCAATACGCAGTGCAAGTATTGGACAGCTATCCAGCCGACGCTGTGCTTTTCTATATACCCCAGCTAGTGCAAGCTGTCCGTCACGACACAATGGGCTATGTAATCGAGTTTATTAAGAAGATTGCTAAACGATCACAGGTAATACGTATTGCAAGATCTAAAGTTAAGTTGAATATTAAATTGTAAGGAATCGTAATCGCTTTGGCTTGGCATGGTTTAGGTGGTGGCACATCAATTGATATGGAACATGCACACTAATGTATACATGGACGAGGATAAGCAGGTGAAAGATCCAGTGCTGTACGACGTCTTAGATTCGTTGACGAAGAATATTCTGAACGCCCTGTCCGGCCCGGCGAAACAATTCTACGAGAGGGAGTTCGACTTTTTCGAGAAGATCACTAACATCTCGGGCGAAATCCGGCCGTATCCCAAAGGGCCGGAACGCAAAGCCGCGTGCTTGGATGCTTTAGCTAGGGTCAAAGTACAACCTGGTTGCTATCTGCCGTCGAATCCCGAGGCGATGGTCATCGATATAGATTATCAGAGTGGCACTCCTATGCAAAGGTACGATTTAGAATAATTTAAAAAAAGACAACGATGTATATATTATGGAATATGAAAAATATTATGCAATTATCCTATAATTACAGTGCTGCTAAGGCGCCGTTCTTAGCGCGCTTCAAAGTACAGAAGTACGGCATCAACGAGCTCGAGAATATCGCGCTAGCGGTGTCGACCAACGGGAAAGTCGAGAACAAGAGAGAAACGGAAGAGCAGACATGGCAGGCCGCTATTTTTAAAGTCGGCGACGACGTCAGACAAGACATGCTCGCCCTGCAAGTGATCAGCATTTTTAAGAACGTATTCCAGAAGGTGGGGCTGAATCTCTTCCTGTTTCCCTACAGAGTGGTAGCTACAGCTCCCGGGGTAAGATAGATACTGATTTCTCATAACGGTACACTTTGATATTTCGTTTATGATTATATATCTATGTATATATAATTATATATCTATATTTATGTGTTATCAGTGTGGCGTGATAGAATGTGTGCCGCATGCAACGTCGAGGGATCAACTCGGCCGTACAACGGACAGCGACATGTATCAATACTTCATCACGCAACACGGCGACGAGACGACCAAGGAGTTCCAAAACGTTCGTCGTAACTTCGTCAAGTCGATGGCGGCTTACAGCGTAATCACCTACCTCCTGCAGATAAAGGACCGTCACAACGGCAATATCATGATAGACACTCAGGGTCATATCATACACATTGACTTTGGCTTCATGTTCGAGAGCTCGCCTGGCGGTAATTTGGGCTTTGAGCCAGATATCAAGCTCACTGACGAGATGGTCCTCGTGATGGGCGGTAAAATGGAAGCTGCGCCGTTCCGCTGGTTCGTGGAACTGTGCGTGCAAGCCTTCCTCGCAGTTAGGTGAGCGTTATTTTAACAATATCATTTCAAGTGTCTGCATTTGCACTACATTCTATATATCGCAATAATAAAACAAAAAAGTTTACATTCGGATATTAACGCATATAAAGGCTATTTAGAATCATTCATACTACTGAATAGTCACTTAAATGCATTTTTGAATATTCTTTATCTTGTAGGCCCTACCAGGAAGCCATCATCTCCCTCGTCTCCCTCATGCTCGACACGGGATTACCGTGCTTCCGCGGACAAACTATCAAGCTCCTACGCAGCCGGTTTGTGCCGACCGCCACCGATCGTGACGCGGCGATCTTTATGATCAATGTAATACGTAACAGCTACCTCAACTTCCGTACGAAAACTTACGATATGATACAGTATTATCAGAATCAAATCCCCTATTGAATCATTACCGGAAAATTTACTTCCGCCTCCTTCCCCTCTTTCTTCCCGGTCCAGGTGATTGTTTACGGGCGACGCTTTGCGCTCGCTATGACTGTTGTTATCGAATTAGAATCAGGTATTAGAATCAGTACTTGAGGTACTGCAGTTGTTAGATATCACATTATAACTACTGACTGTGAAACTGTACAAATGTATTGGTGTCAATATTATTTTAGTCCCACTGTGTATTTTACGAAAGCGTTTAGCCTTGTATGTATGTAATAATGTATCATAATTATCTATGAGAGATCGCTTACATATGAATATGCATGTACATGTCTGCTGTATGCAGCACATCTGTATACGAGTACATTCCTGTCCGTTATTAATTTATGTATTGTTAATGAATAAAAATTAAATTACTTTAACCATGAACCGATGAAATCCCTTATCTCGCGGTGTATTTAAATTTTCAACCACGATAGCATTTAATCATATCTCGATAGATATTTCGTAAGACATCAGAAAGAATATGTATACATTTTTTATTTCAACTTACCGTTTCCCGAGGTCTTCATAATTTTACGTGCAATTTTATTTCGAGGGTGTAATTAACAATTGAATGAACAAAAAAAAACAGTTTAATTTATTCTCTATGTACAGTAGCTAAGCAAACTTGTCATTGAACAATATTAATCAATGTGTTTGCAGCACGAGGCAACCAACAGCTAGACTTGACTCTGAGAAGTTCAGAACTCAGAAATTATAAGTTTTCCCCGGGGTAATGTATTTCTGGTCGGTAAGAGGCTTCTTCCTAAAAGTTAACATATCGCTAATAGCAATAGATCACAAATTTGCTCATTTGATGAAAGAATTTCCATATATGAATCAATTTTTTCAATTATTCTGATAAACGTGACCAAAAAACACTCCATATGTACAGGTATTGATTTTAATTCTTTTAAATGTAAACTTGCTGACATTTATACTCACTCTGTACCAATTTGCTTCGAGCCGGCAATCAACATCGGTTGTTGAACTTCACGTCTCGCATCTCGGAGGTAGTAGTAAATTTGCGAAGTTTTGTGATACGGGCCTCCCGGTATGTCCGGCGGAGGTTGAGTACGCTTTGCCTGTTCATCCGCGTACCTGAGGCCTTGCACAATTTTTCTCTGCAGAGAATATAAAGAACAATGAAATTTCAGACGTGCATTATCGGCTGTAATCCATTTGATGCTGACAAATGCTTTGAAGCGTTCTACTTCTTTCTTCATTGAAAGAAAGGAGAAGAAGAATGCTCCGAAGCACTTGTAGCGTTAAGTGGACCACAATTCAAGTAGCTATCTGAAAGCAATCGAAGGAACTTATATATAATTTCTTATCAACCTAACGTTTAGAGGAAAGTCTCTTGGAAGTATACATTACTCTGTGGAAAACTTCTATATACTTAATTTGGGTTTTTTAACTTCTCAAATTTTATCATAAAAGATACACAATCTATCGAATGTGACTTTTTGAACTCCAAAACTTCTGTTATCTTTACATCAAAGAAACTGTGTAAATATATTGTAAACAAGAGGAGAAGAATAATTTACAAGTGAAATGTATACACGTTTTCCATGAAATATTGATGAAATTAAGTTTAGCATATTTGGATCTAACCACGTGATAAATATTACAGCCGGTGGCTCGTTTGCCAGGCAGGCGACAAGATTTGTTCGGGAAATATCTATATACATCAACAACGCGAAATAACGTAATCTGATGCACAAAAAAATCCCAAAACAAGGTTACATAATTGAGCGAGTAGCCAAGACTTACGCCTCGACAAAGTTCACGGAAATATTTTATTAGCGGCGTGACGCTCCGGTGCTCGACTGGGCCTGGCATCCTTCTTCCGCGAGTCGACCGGCTAATTAAGAAATAATTAAACTCAGCGCGGCATTTACTTCGGCAATCGAAGAGCTAGGAATTAACCTCAACAAATAAACACTGATATGATAAACACTTGTATATCGATGTAGATCGACGTCGAAACGATTCGATTGTCGTCACGTGCTTGCAATCGATATGTCGAACCAGTCGAACAATACCGCCTTCTTCTCGTCAAATTGGGCACGTTCAGCAGACCAAGCCGCTGAGTAGCAGTCGAACGTGATTGGCTCTTACTTTTAGAACCAACCAATCAACGCAGAGTGTTGATAAGACGAACTCAACAGTTGTGTCTGCTGAACGCGGCCAATTTTGCGATTGATCAAGCTTAAATTGTGTTTTTCATAAATAATTAGTGAAATAACGGTGTTTGTGATAAAAAAAGTGCGATGGGTGAAAATTTTATTTGTTATTTCCCAACAACTGGACACATAGTGCGCCTTGCAAAGTACATGCGTGAACTTTCCACGTGTGGAAAGTTGTAAACCCATGTGACATCTCATCTCGCGTGGAAGCAGAAATATATGATATAGTGGGATGGTTCAAATACTTCGAGCTATTTTATTTTTTATTTTATTCTAAAAGTGTACATATTGTATGGAGAAACGATACATTCTAAAATTAAATATATAAAGATTATAGTGTAATTTTCAAGAGGAAACAGCGGACAAATTCTGCCAACATTTATAGTAGCATTTATGAGTTTATTTCAGAACAGTATAAAAATAATTTTTACAACAAACTTTACGGAAATTTCGAAATTTTATTATTTTTTAACTAAATTTGTTTCTTAAGATGCAGTCTATGATTATAAATATTTTTTCGTATTTGAAAAACACACTTACCTTGGTGGGATTTGAACTCGGGACCTCATCTGCATCGTGAGCCAACTGCCTTACGTGGTAGACTATACTTCTTAATTTGATGTAAACGTTATATATAGTCTACATATGTCAAACCAGCGCAAATATATAATTTTTCAAAAATTATCTTAAGAAACAAATTCAGTTTAAAAAGAGTAATAAAATTTTGAATTGGATATATGATATAATATTTCTTAATGTCGGGTGAATGTCAGAAACCAGTGCCGGCTCATTATGAAATTTTGTGTTCGTAAATATATTTATGAAAAAAGTATATTTATAAAGTTAAAACATTCTTATATCAAATCCTTACAAGGACCTCACTAGACAAAAATAAGGAAACTTTTCGTTAATGAAACTTTAGAAATAATGCAGAAACATAAATTGCTGATGCACCGACTAGGGCTAAAATGTGTCAATCGACATGGCAATTGCATACAAAATCTTATTCAATACAAGTTCATTCCACCTGCAGTATACAAAGTATAATTGCAGCATCAAATTATAATTCACTATTGATTTATCCATTAAAAGCTATGACATTGCCATATAAACGCAGTATAATAATACTTTCATTGATTAATTATAATCTTTTATAGAAATTACGTGGATGTAGATTTATCCACAAACTATCCACATGGATGCAACGTTCTTTTTTCATCACTAATCGAAGTCTTTTATCCTCGATATGTCGATAAAAATTCCTTGTAATACATATCTCTTAATAGATATATCCACAGAGAATCTACATTGATATATTTCGAGAATAAAAGACTTCGATGTAGTGATGAAAAAAGAACGTTGCATCTATGTGGATAGTTTGTGGATAAATCTGCATCCACGTAGTCCACGTAAATTACGTGGATTCGACGTGGATGTGACGTGACTGTTTTTATCAGGACGCAACCCTGCATAAAACGTCTTATTCAAAAATATGGTTTCGCATTCACGAGATTTTGTCATGAATTCTGCTTTGCAACAATTTCGGATTGGATCACGGTCAATACTTTTCAGTGCGATACTGGGAATAGAACGTAAAAATCTTGTATGCCTCTGAATCCAAAAACAATTAGCAGAAGAAGTGAATCCTTTTTAATGCGAGAATTCGCATTTGTTTGAAGGTTATCGATTGCGATTGAATGCGAGGAATATTTTAAGCTAAGTGAATTCTTGCGAACCAATACTTTTCAATCCCTTTCTTCGCATCAGAAAGCAGAATTTAAATTAATTCTTTTCAATCCGACATTTTATGCAGGGGAATTAAAATCAAAGATATAAATATTTTTTTCTTGTAGTTTGAAACTTCAGTTATAATATCCAAACGTTTATTTCCATAAATTTATATTTTTTTAAAGGTATCCAGACACAGGTACGTATCCATCAGGTATTGGTACATTTACCTACTCTTATAAGTATCCGGGTATTGGTATCTTTTCTATCATGTATGTATAGACGGACACGTGCGGATATCTTTCCTTCCATTGATTAACCAATTGATTAACCAATCGATTTATATGATTATTACACTTACAGAAAATGAAATAAAACTCCTGCAGTTTAGAACATTGTTTCAAAATAACGGAACATTTATCAGGTTTATCAAGTTGCGCGCTAACAAGATACAACTTTTTTAAGTTTCTGCACTGTGCTAGTAATTCCAACCGATGATCAGTGAGGACAACATGGGACAAACCAACTTCTTGCAAGTTTTGATAAGAGGAAAGTAATCTAAATAAGCTCTCATCATCAGCTGGGAATCCGTATCTGTAACAAAAATGATGTAATTAGTACAGTACTTTAATTGCAAAGAGAAAATTCATGTAACTTTTTCAAGATGCTCGCAAAAGAAGCAAACAAATTTCAATAAAGAATACAATTATGTATGTTTTAAAAGAAAATGTAACACACACTTACAGACTAAGTTTCACTTTTTGTAAATTCTTACAGTTAGCGAGAGCATTAATACCCTGAGATGTAAGACCACGTATGTACATTGAATAATGTGAATATAAATATATTGCTTCCAAGTCACGACACGAATTTCCCAACTCTATTAGAACTGCATCGTTTATTAAGTCGCTATCTGCCGATAACTGACGCATCCGTTGATTATTTCGCAGTATTTTGCAAAGACGTTCGCTTCTTATATTAGTATGAGAAAGGTTTAAATGTTCCAAATTATTTAGCCCCTCGAGATACGACCATCCTTCGTCGTCTAGGTTGTAAGAATAACTTAGATCCAAATCTAAAAAAAATTTGTATTACAAATTGTTAAACAATTTACCAATAATCTTGACAATTATATACATATACTATATGCATATACCTTTCAAATTTTTGCATGTCTCTGAAGTTTTAAGTAGGACAGGATTTAAGTCGACGTCATTGTGATCTGTTCTTAATCTTAAATGCGTTAAACGCCTGCCGCAATTATCAAGAAAGTTTACGAAATCATTAACATCAAAGTTGCAATATGTAAGATCTAATTGTTGCAAATATTTACATCTAGGTGTAAAATAACAAAATATATCGCACATATATTTGTCAGAGCTAATATATCGCATGCTCAAACGTGTATAGAGTAAAGGATCCCGTGTTAAATCATCAAAGCGCTTATTATTTACTTCATTCATGCGGCATAATGTTACCACATCTAAGTATTCAAATATTTTTAGTAGCATTTCATTCTGTAAAGATAAAATATAATTAATATAATACAAAATAAATACTTTAATACTCGAAGTGTACGAAATGTCATTGTAATAAATATTATATGAGGAGAAATAGACTTCTTAGAATACTTTACAGGAAGCGCAGATAAACTACAACGGGATAGCTCCTTGGATTCATCCAATGAAAGTTTCACTCTCTTGACATAATTCGAAATACTTTTTAATAAAATAATAAAACGTCGTTTAAGAAAACGACGCGGATATCTCTGATCAAGAGGTTGCTCATAACCAGGGATTACCTCCTGAGATACCTTTTTGTGCTTCAAATTATTCTTATAAGAAACTCTTCTTATGTTGCTGCAAATATTATCGGAATAAATTAATTTTTAAATTAATTTTTATTATTAACAGAAAAAATGGATTCAAATATTATTTAATGTCGATGATAATAATACCTTTTAGACATAATAACACAATATTTGGAAAAATTCTGTTGCAGATGAACTATATCCAAGTGTGCACTATTTAAATCTGCTGTTAAATTATGAACATCGTCACGGTATGGAAAGCACATGAAGTTAATTTCTTTGAACAGATTAGTTAAACTCTTGTTAGGATTTCTAGATAGGATCAATTCGGATGTGCCGATGAGCATCACAGCATCTAGCTTTGTGTAATAGACCTGCGAACTGCCCTTAAATACTAGTTTGAGCATTTTGGTTTTAAAGTCACACGGATGCGACAACGGTGGAGAAAATAATCTTGATTTCGGGTACAATCTGAGACGATTCATCCCACAACTGAATCCAGTCGTCATTATTGGAATCTTGAGCCAAAATTTGAATTACGCTTCCAGGATTACATATTTCGTAAATACAGACTCTGATTGGATATACAGCTTCATGAAACTCGATATCTGTAAATAGAAAATATTATATATTTACTCTCTTCTCAGCAAAAGCGTATCTTTCTTAACAATATCTTATTTATCGATTTAAATATTACATACCAATATATCGTTTTTTGCTCTCCGTGACATCATTGTCTCTCATGAGCCTAGCATCAAAGGGTCTCATGAAATCTTCGTTTTGCCACGGAGATATTGAAATACCAGTACCATCCTTTATTTTCTATATTAGAAAATCAAAATTGTCAAATAGTAGAAAATCTTGTAACATATAATATATAGCGATTACTTTGTACAGGACTATAAGTACCAGAAAATACACGTACCATGAAATCATAAATAAAAATTGGTGGTAAATGAAATAGTTGTCCGTAATTTTGAAATTTGGGTGGCCCAATTATGTCAGGGGCAGTATGGAATATGCTAGGACTCCAGTGGTCCACGGGAACAAATCTTTTCTTCACAAATTGATAGATGAAGTCAACACTATCCTCTTCTCCTACGGATACTCTGCCGACATAGGGATATCGACTACAACTCTCGCAATATGAAGGTTTATTGTGGGTTGTCATATTGTCTCTCTAAAAGAAGACAAAAAACATGAAGGATAATAATCGTTTCTTTTTTAGCATATGCTAAAATGCATTATAATATCATATATATTTATAATTATAGCGTTAAGATTATATGTATAATCTAACAATAAGTTTATCTTGCTTCCATTCGCATTGCTAAGTACTGACATAGTCTGCATGGGCTGCGTGTGTGTGGAATATCATTATTATAAATAATTAATTATTTTAAAGAAAATAACAGTTATTTTAATTTTGTTAATGTAGAAAAATGTTCTTTTATAAATCTGAAATATCGGGCACACACGTGCAGGAGCACAAAAGAAAGAACAAAAAAATTACACTATTTAGATTGCTCACATTCGCCAGACTTACGCTTAGTTTCTAAATGACTATAAAGTTCCATTCTACATTAGTCGTAAGAGTAGATGTAAGACGCGTAAGCAGTAAGCTATTGACTAATAAAATTTTTACAATCCAAGAATAATCGATTGTAGTTGGTCAACTTTTACTGCTTACGTCTTACCGCATACTCTTACAGTTATATTGTACAATAATGATGAGTTTAAGATTTTTCGAAATGTATTTTTTATCTCACTCAATGTATCTTTTATCTCATTTTCTAATACACGTTATAACATGTTCTACCACGTGGTACTGTGTTTCACACAGTAGAACATACGGCATACACACGTTCACGTGCACCAAAGAAAAAAAATGCAAAATTTAAATTGCTTACGTTTACGCTTTTAAATGACTAAAATTTTTCAAAATTTATTTTTTATTTATTTAATGTATCTTTTATCTCATTGTCTGATATAGGTTATAGCGATCTAACAATAAGTTATACAAAAGATCACACAGTGAATAAAAAGAATTAATTATCTACCTCGGAAATTTAACTCGGAACTGAATCAAAAAATTAATCAGTAAAACTAATTTCTATCGATTTTCATACTACTTACTGTTTATCAGCAAGGCAGTTTTGATTTTTTTCTGTATAGAATGAAAAAATCATGAAAGAAAAGAAATGTTGGAACACGTGGTGAGGACATACTATTGCATACTATTTCTGTAGGTCCACACGTGGACGTTGGGACCCCCCACCATCTGGCACGGACTCGCGCCTGCCGAGTCATGGCTTCTGCACACAAGCAGGACGCGGGAACGCTTGCCGCGCGGCAAGAAGCGACTTTGGTTCTTACGGAAAAACAACACGTTGATTGTCTACCGCGTCGCTTCTTGCCGCGCGGCAAGCGTTTTCGCGTCCTACATAGAGCATGTTGGTTAAGAAAATTATATGTGAACATTAATTGCATGAGATCTAAATGTCATTATGTTTCTCATATTTTAAATCAAATGCCTTAAATAATAAAATAAATGTTACAATTAAATTTCTGCAATTGTGTTTTGAAATTTATTCACGCAACCATGTAATTATATTCGTGTTTATATAAATTCTTAAATACATATAATTACCGCGTGGAGGACCTCTGTACAGCTTACTTGTTATATTTAAATGTTTATAACGTTAATAATCTAAACGTAATGTAGCACAGGTCACAGTTCTCAATGTCGTAACACGCTCACTGCATCGCTATTTAACTTAATTTAATTATCAAATTCTTAATTTAAGTAACTTAATTTAATTATCAATTAACTTAATTATTATTATACCTCTGCTATATATCTTATTGCCAATGCGGAACGGATTATTATAATTTTTTATTATTTAATATAACATATAGAAAAAAGATTAAGAAATTATATGATATTATAGATTAAGAAATGGAATAAAGATTGAGAAATAATGAATTATAGAAATTTTAAGGGAAAGGAACTAAGGGGAGCGGATAGCGGACGCCGCGCCGTGAATGCGACGAACCGGTGATCATCGGCACGGCGCGGCGCGCATCCTCGCTAAAGCAAACGCGTGGGCGGAGGAATGGGCACGTTCAGCAGACCAAGCCGCTCAGTAGCAGTCGAACATGATTGGCTCTTACTTTTAGAACCAACCAATCAACGTAGAGTGTTGATAAGACGAACTCAACAGTTGTGTCTGCTGAACGCGGCCAATGAGAGGGGAAAGGAGAGAACAGCGAGAAAACAACATATGGAGGCGTTTGTGTGAGGTAGACGAGAGCAGCAGAGAGGCCAGAGAGCAGACGAGAAGTTCGGGGCGTCAAATATCCGCCGCGGGAGACAAACAGATCGGGACAGCTCGGTCACGTCGAACTGGGGACACGCTAGATCCTAACTCGATACGCGGTATGTATGTATGACATACATAGTTGAAACGATAACACTGCGCGTTCTGGATGTATAGGTTAGATTTGCACAGAGATTATGGTCTAATTGTCTTTATAAGCATTGACACACTTAAATGATGCATTGAGCGTGTTAACAGTGAGAACTGTAACCTGTGTTACATTACGTTTAGATCTAATTATCGTTATAATCATTAATTTGTCAATGATACGTTGTACGACAGTAAGAACTGTAGCCTGGAACTGTAGTGGTACATTTCAACTTGCGTCAGATTAACTTTAAGAGATCTAATTTTCGTTGTAATCATTAATTTATTAATAACACAGTTATGCGACAGTAGGAACCGCAGTCTAGAACTAATATTTAGACCTCTACTAGGTTATGTTAAGTTCTAATTATTGTAATCATTGGTCCATTAATGTTGTGTTACAGAAAGATTTATTCTTGGACATTCGGACCTGGGCCTGCAGCAGGTTACATACGAGTAAGGCATTTGTAGAAGCCGTATTGCTTGTCTGACAACTGCTACTTGTCGTCGCATTAAAGTATGCCAGCATGTTGACGGAACAGAATGTGATTATGGAGCTGACCGATTCCAGTGATACAGTGCCGATTGGTTTTATCACTACGGACGATGGTCATACGCTGCTGGCAGTAGGCGGTAAGAGGATAAAACTGATGTATTACATAAAAACAATCTAAGCGTAATAATTAGAAGAGATTCAAAGTTGTGTACATAATTCTATAACTGCAATGCATATATTCTGTAGCTTTCTATACACAGTAATTAAAAAGTTTATCTACAATCTACATGTTTAGAATTTCACGTTGTTCACTAATGTACTAAGCTTATCAAAATTGTAATTTAAGTAAACATGCAAGTGAACAGAGAGATTATCTAATAAACATATATGTTTTGTTTATGCGAAATCGCTGAAGATTTGATTTTTTTTTTTTCCAGAACATGAGGACGGCACGCTGGAATTCATGGCAGCACCAATCGCTTTAATGCCACAAAATAACATGGTGTCCCCGGCATTGATAAAGACTGTGGATGGAAGTTTTATTTTACATCCGGTATGTGGATTTAATAGTATCTTGAAAACGTTGAGCAACATCGAGATTTGTTGGACACGACGCGCTTTTCTTCTTTCAGTCTGTTTTCCAATTGAATGTGGATGGTCTGTCGGGAACTGTGATGCCACAAACAAACCTACTGCCATTGATGCAACATTTTGAGGATGCATCTGCAGTCACGGAGCAATTGAAAGTACAGGATACAAATGAATGTGGAGTTACGGAATCTCTGTTACCTGTTAGAGATAATAGTAATGTGTTATCAGACAAAGAGCAATCAACAGTTGACAATCGTGCTAAAAACGAATCGACAACTGTATCCATGATACAGAACGCCTACAAGAGATCTCCAGGGAGACCGAAAAAGACTGGAGTAACTTCGCAAGTATGTAATATCATCGATTAACGTATCTATAACTTGAGGATATTTTTATCGTCTTGAGTTATTTAAAATAGATTTATATATTTTGCGTGTGATATATATTGGAATTATTTTATTTTATATTATACCATAGTTCTGAATTATTCTTATCACAAAATTGTATATTATTAATATTTTGTCATAGAATGCACAGTCCCTGAAGTGTGATATATGCAGGCAGGAATTTACTAAAAAAACATTGTACCGCAGACATATGGAAAATCACGCGGAAGAGAAACCGCATAGATGTCCCAAATGTCCAGCATCATTTAATATTCCAGTAAGTACTTTTCTTTTCTATCAAAGGGTTCCTTTAAAAGAATCTCATGATTATGTTCTGTCTTTAGAAAAAGAAAATATTTATCAAGTCACTATACTTATATATATATACGTTATTTTATCATTTTAATTAATTTTAATTAATATATATAGTATAGCAAAGATAATATCAGATAGAGAATATATAAAAACATATTTAGGGTTGCACAAAACGTATATCTAAATGATTTTTGTTGAATAAATCTGCTTGATCGCCGGCTAATCTCTTATTAGAATTAGATTAATAGTAGCAAGAGAAAGTTGCTTCTTGATATTGGATGCAATGAACGGATTCAGTCTAGTAACTTCACACAATGGTATCGTTACAGACAAATTTCACGCTTCATATGGCAACGCATAATACCGGCGACCCAAAATGTCCCGAATGCGGTAGGAAATATGCGAGAATGGCGAGTCTCAAGTCTCACATGTTGCTGCACGAAAAGGAGGAGAATCTCTTTTGCACGGAGTGCGAGGACGCCTTTTCGACGAAGGTAAGTCTGCAATTATTCGCTTTTTATTCCTTTGTACGTATAAACATAATTCATTTCTACATGTAAAATCACCAAGCAGCCGAAGATTCAATATTTCTGTGTACAATTTCGATAATGGTCACAAAAAAGACGGGTCTTGAAATATCAATCTGGTGATTTGAAACGGTCTGTATATACATAAGAGCTGTATCGCGCTAAGATTACCTTATCGATGCTCTGTCCTGCTAGCGCATTTCTGCTGATCGCGCAGACCGACCTACTGATAACATTCATCATTGCGAATACGATATACATAATTATTGCGGCTAAGGTCTAAAGTGCTGGCTGCATTGCCTCGTGCTCGTTCATTCGTTCCTCAATTGATCCACGTGCCCGAGTTGGCGTTCATAAACCTCAATTGATAACATACAAATTCTAATTACCTATTTAACACGCGCGAATCTATTCTTCGAAATGTACTTATCATTGTTTCACAGCGTCGGTTGTTTGAACGATCGGTAAGAACTATTTATTATCAACGAATAAGATTTAGACAACGAACAAGTTTGGTCCTGCTGATATAACGACTCGATATAAAACGGATGTTACTCCGTCTAATCAAGGGTCGATCTCGGTGACCCATAACGATTTATTATTGCTCGGCGCCAGCCAGCCAAAATCAAAACGATCGTAGAAAATAGGAACCCGCGATTCTCGCCGTATGTCGACCCGCGACCGACTGCAGTCAAAGAAATAAAGGAGATGATTTAATAATTCTCTTCAATGCTCTCGAAGATTAAGAGGACATTATCTCATAGCGTCTTCAAAGTATGCCACCAGCTGTAATCGGCCTTGCACACTTCGCAAGCATCAAAATGGTATTTAGCTGCTTCATCTCTGCTACATATTCATAACAGTATCTGTATAACAAGCACCATTAGCAATAATTTGCAGGGAACGGAATTAATGAATCATGCATTCGAGATAACGCGCGATGTCCTCGATCGAGCGTTTTAATTGATCGGCCAGCGAGAAGAAACGTGTGAGTTTTCTGTCAGAAGAAGACATCTTCGATATAACGTTGCGATCCCACACGTGCCCGAGTTTACGAAGACAATATTAAGAAAATAGGAATCGATCGGGATCATCGCCGATCGTCGCAGCGATCACGCGTGACCGTGATAGCAACGTGGGCCGTAAAACGTGGGCAAGTGGGCGGCGACGGCGGCTGTATTAATGGGGCGCGCACGAATTACGCAACCGAATCGTATGATCTCACACAGATCTCTCGCCGATTGCCCTCGCGTTTGGCTGCCGACACGCGCCGCACGTCCACGCACACGCGTGAACGCGCGTGTGAGGGCGAAATGTGGAACAGACTCCAGGAAACGTTGCATCGTCGTATCATCCGTCTCGGTCAGAGTATTTGAGTATACACAAATATTCATTTTAGGTACAAGAAGAGAGAATCGATGAGAAAATAGAGAAAATCGTGGATGTATTAAGATAGGATTGTAAGTTTGAGAATTTAGTTTATGTAAAGGAAGACCAAGGAGAGGAAGTGATATAAGCATCTTAATTTTAATCAAAAATTTAAAGAAAATCATTATAAATATGAAGAAACATATTTGAAGATGAAAAAGGCTAAGAAATATAAAAAATAATTACTTTTAGAAAAATGAGGAAAATTAAAGAAGATTGAGGCGAAGATACAGAGAAACAATCTCTGTGTTCATATAAAAATAGTGCGGATTTGAATTTCAAGCTAGATCTAATATAATTCATTTACTATGACACTTCTCGGATGAATCTCAAAGCAACTCGCGGGGAGAAAGGAGAACCGATAACGATGACGACGAATATGATTTCGACGACGACGTAAGCGACATTTACAGCCGCTTCGTCAGTGAGCAGCGGGTACTCGCGAAGCGTACACATGCACGCGCTTTCGTCATCCCGTTGCCGAACGCGTATCCCTTTTACGAAACGTGCGATTTTGTTGAAGTCAAGAGACTTCAAGAGCATATCACTGAGATTCGCCGCGAGAATTTATATGTTTATTTATCTGCAAGATGGCGTGGCCGCAAAACTATTTAACTTCTCCTTATTGGATTAATTAGTCAATGTGTTGCGCGATGCGTTGATTAAACAATGGTCATACATTCGAAAGTTACTTGCACGTATTTCGTTGGTGTTCTGCAACGTTGGAATTTACCACCGAAGGGATAAAGGACTTGAAAAATAAATGTGCAAGTAATTTACACGCGACCGGAACGAACTATTTCTTTGCAAGATCATTTGGCAATGGACACTCAATTTTGTATTTTGTAATATCTTGTCTTCTATCAAATATCGACGGGGAAGAACTTCTTCTCTTGAAAAACACAGCTTACGGTCGTTCCGGCAGTTTTTACACGCTCGTCCACGGATTCGTATATTTTTTCTGGCGTCGGACTTGAAACGTCTTCGCGGTGGTCCCTCGCCTTTCTCCGAAAACCTCGAAGATCGTAATAGAAATCGTGCAGATGGTGTCTCTTTTTAATACACGATGCGTGCGACACGTGAAACGAAATTTATATATTAAAGAAAAAAGGGAGAAAAATTCCGAGCATGAATAATTGACGTGCGTTTTTGTTGCTTAGGTGGAGTCGGTGCTCGATGCGTCTCGGATTGATAATCTACGGTGAACGTGCATCGATAGGGGATAACGAATACAAAACGAGTTCGCGAGGGAGGCAGAAGTGAACGGCGGAGAGGAAGGATCGTCGGGCGAAATAAAAGCGCCGATAATGCGACCGCCGTTGATAAGAAACGAACCGTTGAACTTTACCGGGAAGAGTGAGGATATATAGCCGGCCGTTCCGATGATAACTCGCTATTATTAGTAACATTAACCCTGAAAATCGCTTGACTCTCCGTCGGGATCGCTCGTCCGTCCTGCGAGCGATATTTAATCATCGCGATCGAATTGAGATTATAAAAACGATCCGGCGGTCGTCCCGCGTTGTGTCATACCTCGAAGGCATACGGAAGATCAAGTTTTCTTCGCGGAAGAAACTTAACGCCCGGAGCGACAGCGCGATCTTTCGCAAAGGCCCGTTTCGCGCTCGTGTTTACGCACGAAGCAATAATAATCCGACCGCGGCGTGACGCGCGTTGAAGAAGATGAAGACCAGAGGGAGGCGATCGGCGAAATCTACGACGGCGTGGGGAACGGTGGCGAGAAAGAGAGCGATTTAATACGGGGAAACCGATGACGCTTCCTCGAGACCGTATTTTAGGAACTCCGTCCCTTAAGAACGCACGCCGTCGAACTCTTCTTCTTCTTACTTCTTCAGTCTCGAGTCATTCGCGTCGCCCGCGCCCGCATGACATTTGACACGCCAATTGCCCGTCCGTCGCTGTGCAATGATTCGCGCTGCCCAGATCGTCCTCATCTCCGAATGACGAGGGAAGATGACGCTGGAAAGAAGCTACAAAGCTGATTCTTCGGTCCTTTGGCCCAGTGAAGTCCCTCCGACGCTGTAACGCGTTTTTACAAAAAGCTCTGCGTTCTCTTCGACATTAATTCCCATTCAGATAGAGTGTTGTTTTACACGACTGTACGAATCTACGAGTGTTTGATGACAAGAAGCGAAATATAGGAGAGTGGTTTAGCGAGGATGCGCTCTCCTCAAGGGTGGGCGGTGTATCGCCGGAGGTCGTTTCCTGAATCGCTACGTCCGACGTGATTAGATGTTCCGTGCGTTGGTGATTCAATGCGCTTCATTGTAAAGAGAATCGCTGCAACGAAATGTATCCGTCGATCCAATCTAGATTTTTCTTTCGGACGCTGCCAGCAAATGAGATAAAATCCAGGCTCACGAGGACGGAAGAGATATTCTTAATCTCACGCATTGCCCCACATTTTATTAGATTTTTTATTTCTCAATTAATGATTGTGAATGATTATTACGGCAAACCGTATAGTGCCCTATAGACTTATAGAATATATTTTGAAACGCTTTCGTTGTGAAACTTCAGTTTTTCATGTAAGGGTCGCAAAGGAAGAATCACTTGAAAGAACTTCTTTTTCTGTCATCTCATCTGGAATATTGCCAGTCTTAAAATTTTCGCCTATCATAAAATTTTAACAGACTTACGAGTTATGCCGTCTCAAGTTTACTTATGCAGATCGCCAGTGGCGTTTGTCGACAGTATTTGAGGAATCCGAGATGCGAGCGGCGGGCTTGTCGTTGATGAATCGAAATTTCGTCATCGCGAAGAAAGAAAAAAGACTGCTGCTGCTGCTGCTGGAACGGGAGGACGAAACTCGGAAGAGGGAAACGTGCGAGAGAGAAGAAGACGAAGAAACGGGAGGTCGATCAAGCGGAAGAAGAAGAGAAGTGCGATCCGTGGGCGGAAGGGAGAATAAGAAGAACGAGACGAAAGAAGATCGGACGTCTTTGGGAAGATCAAAAGGGCGAGAGGGGAGGTGACTGCCGCGGCTGGACCGCTAACAGTATGCGTGCCGGAAAAAGTGCAATGTCCTCCTTCGCAGACGCAATACCGAAGGCGATGCGCGGGATTAAAAGAGCACGGTAATCCCCACGACCTCGAGATCCGTCTTGAAACCGTCCCTGCCAGCTCTGGACGCTGCGAGAAGAAAAGAAAGAGAATTATATTACGTATGCAGCGCGAGATGAAATTCGCTGAAGAAAGATAAACGGGAAAGATATACAGAGATAGAGAAAAAGGAGAGACAAGATACGAAAAGAGAATTATTATATATTCTGATATGAAATTCTCCGAGAGAAGATAAGGAAGAAGAGCGTAGCGGAAGAAAGTATCGAGAGAGAGGGGAGGAAGAAAGAGAGAGTGGGATCCGAGTTCTTGCATTCGTTCGGCTGCCGCATCGCGAAATGCGACCACCATGTGGACATATAATGCAATAAAGCTCCACGTATAGTTAATCGCTCGACGAGTAGTCTGATCTCCAAGACGAGTAGTCTGATTTTCAATTTACTTCGCTCCTTCCTTTTCGGTTGTCTTTATCGCTATAGATGATGAAAAGTCGCTGCGGGCGACTTTGGAGTCTGGATTTATCGCCCGACGCGAGTCATTAGCGGAATTCTGTGTACACGCGGCATACGCGCGATTCAATTTACTATCGAAGACGCGATAGTAACAGTCAAATTTCGTGTTCAATGTTGTGTTCATTCTTTATCGGCGTTGATACTGCGAAAAAGGCGTTTCTTCGAAACGGCCGATCGGTATCCACGATAATTCGGTGGGTCACCGCGTTGTGTTCGTCCTACTTTTTGCTCCAAGCACTGCCATATAAGTACCCACTGCCCGCCGGCGCGTATTACTTTATGTTACACGACATAATCCGAGCCACGGTGCCGTCTTCCGATATGTCGTTCGCCGTAGACTGCCTGAATTTCGCGCTCCTCTTCATCTGCACGCGCGTGTTCCATCTCGCACTTGGTATCAGCGCTCAGTATTATAAGGTACATCAATCTCAGTAATCCTTAAAATTATTATACATAACAGCCGCAAGGATGCTCGGAGATGTGTACTTTATGGAGAATTAAATAGATGAAATAGCTTTCGCACGCGAATTATATGAAATAGATGATATAAAATAATTGACAATTATTTCTAACATCTAAATTATTTTTACGTGTATTGTAACAGGCTCAATTGGACGCGCATTTAAAACTTCACGGAGAGAAGTGGGCGAGCGAGGATGTGCGAAAGTGCAAATTATGCAACAAACAGTTCGTCCAGCCCGCACTCTACCGAATGCACATTCGCGAGCATTACAGGGTAAATAGGAAGAATTTATTAAGTAATTTATCAAATTTACTTACTGTTACATTTGATAAGTGGATCAATAACACTATCAATGTTCTGTTAGGCTCTTTACCTTTTTTTTTCCTTTTGCATAAAACTGTAGCTTCTCTCTTCGCTTCATCCTATTTTTTCCTTGGGAGCGCTTTTACGTTTCTAATAAACAGATCGCGTCTGTGACCGGGAGTCTTATCGCGTTTATTATTTCTCTACAGCTACAGACGAAGATAGTAAAGCAAACTAAGAGGGGAACGAAACATAAAACAATGTACAAATGCACCATATGCTTGAAGAGTTTCCAAAAACCGAGCCAACTGATGCGACATATCAGAGTACACACCGGAGAAAAGCCCTTCGAGGTAAACGTTTTATGAAAGAGACTCGATGGCTGCGTTCTGCCGATACTCCGCTAGCCTAGCAATCGTGAGCAGTCGCTCGTTTCCTTTCCTTTGACCCAATGGATTAAAAGGAGAGGAAACGAGCGACTGCTCACGATTGCTAGGCTAGCGGAGTATCGGCAGAACGCAGCCATTAATGATAATACCTTGAACAATAGTTTCATATATATACTTTTTCTTATGCAGTGTACCATGTGCAACAAGAAGTTCACGCAAAGGAATTCGTTGCAAATCCATACGTGGCAACACACGGGCATTCGGCCGCATGCCTGCAGCCTCTGTAACGCCAAGTTTAGTCAAAAAGGTTTGGGAGAATTCATAATTAACATTAATATACCAAATGTCTCTGAACTGATAATACAAACGAAGAGAAAATGAGTTAAGCCTAAGGAAGTGCGAATATGTTATTAATCTTCACAATAATCCTTCCTGAAACACAAGGAAAGAGTCTTCTAGAAAAAAATTTTGCATTTTTGTATTTTTTTTCACAGAAATAATATTTTTTTGGTCATAAGTATCATCAGTTCGGAAACATCTGTTCGTAATGTGCTGGAAATTATACGAATCTTAAATCGCTACGAGTTTTACTGTCTAATTTTCCAGGGAATCTAAAGGCGCATATACTCAGGGTACACAATGCGCCAGAAGGTGAGCCCACGTACGCCTGTTCCTATTGCTCCTGCATCTTTAAGAAGCTGGGCAGTTTAAATGGACACATAAAGCGAATGCATTCCGTTTCTTTGGAGGTAAGTGCAATACTTTATTACACAGAATGATAGAATGATTGGGATTATAAACGTTGCGCTTGTTTATAGGAATCTGTCGCCAAGTCCTCGGAGGCTAATTCCAATATCTCGTCGGAAGCTGACATGCGCGCGACCGTCGACAGCGTCATATCGCAATTGGCATCTTTGGAATCCGTCGTGAACAATACCGCAGATTCCACGAGAACCGCGACGCTAAGTGCGGAAGAGAATGATATCCTGCAACAAGCATTGAAAAACAGCGGCTTGCCGAACAAAAACGAAGGCACTTCGAAAGGTAATTGTTTTATTCGCCATTCATTAAGTGATAAACATCTGAATATGAATATAAAATATTCTATAAATGTAATTTTCTATAAGTGTTGTTACTTCGAATGATATAAATACCTAATTCCTTTGCTCGCAGAAACCGCGGAACCGAAGAAAACGGATTCGCCAACGTCGTATGTCACGCTGTTGGATAGAACCGCTGATGGTACTTCGAGGTAATAATTTTCACTCTACGGAGAACGTAAAATCGTGATGAAAAGTAGATCGGCAAATAAAAAAATTGTATATGATGACGGAATAGATGAAATTTTATATTTGTGTAATAAGCAACTATCTACATTCGCAGGAAGTATCTCACTATAAAACAGCGCTGCGTAGGAAACGTACGGTGGTATGCATGTTCGTTCTGCCCGAAAGAATTCAAAAAACCGTCGGACTTGATACGTCACTTGCGCGTACACACCCAAGAGAAGCCCTTCAAGGTAATTAAAATTTTATTTCATTCGAAAATACGGATCGCGATGTTTCATCTGACTTATTTCGCAACTTTCAGTGTATGTATTGCGTGCGTTCCTTTGCGCTAAAGTCGACAATGATAGCGCACGAGCGGACTCACACCGGATTGAAGAAATACGCCTGCGATTCCTGCGACAAAACCTTCGCGTGTCATAGCAGCCTTACCTCTCACACGAGGCAAGTTTCAACGTTTCTTATATAATTTAATTTATCATTTTGCATATGCATCTATTTTTCCCTTTCTTGGTTTTTTTTGCACAAGACATAACAAGACCAATCCAAATGTTTATTAATAAAAATCATTTTTCTCATCTCAGATTACACACGAAACCGCACAAGTGCAACATATGCGACAAGTCATTTAGCGCGAGCATCATCCTAAAAAATCACACGAAGAGTCACGCACGGGAGAAGCCCAAGATATCGCCGGAAGCGGAGAGCCTAGTGCCGCAAGTGGTACTGCAAGAACCGCTCGTCATCAGCGATGCCGATAATAAAATCAGCGTGGTGCAGGTGCAGTCGAAACAGAAACAATTGTACGAAAGTGTCAGTGTGGCCAGGCCGCACGAGTGTTGGGTCTGTCACGCAGCGTTCAGAAAAGTCAGCCACTTGAAACAACATTATCGCAGGCACACTGGCGAGCGTCCTTACAAGTGCTCCAAGTGCGACAGGTTCGAGATCTGACGTTTCTGTAGTCTAATATCAAATTGATAAAAAAATCTCTTTAGTATAAGAACCATATGTATATACACACCGTGTATATACACACACACAAAAAAAGAAATTTTTCGATCAATCTATTTGCATAATTTAACTTTTAATATATCTTACATTGCGTATCGATCTGAATGCTTACATTTCTTGGTTTGCAGGAGATTTACAACGAACAGCGTTCTGAAATCTCACCTGCATACGCACGACGACGCGAGGCCGTACAGTTGTTCGATGTGCGACACGAAATTCTCGACGCAGAGCAGCATGAAGAGGCACTTAGTCACGCATAGCAATAAAAGACCATACATGTGTCCGTACTGCCAAAAGACGTTTAAGACAAACGTCAATTGCCGGAAGCACATAAAAAGTCACAAGCACGAGCTGGCGCAACGGGTTGGTATATTTAACGTATGTTGTAGGTAGAAAGTATTAGAATTATTAAAATCTCATACGCATGAACAGCAATTAGAGGAACAAAAGACGCAGAATCAGAAGGAGCCGCAGCCTCTGAGCGAGGATAAAGGAGCTACCTCAGCATTACCGGGGAGCATCACTCTCGCCGAAGATATGGAGGTGTCGTTTCAACCGCAAATGGCGCCAGATTTTACACAGGCTTTCTCCGATCAGTTTCAAAGTCTCAGTGCGGAGAAAGAGAAATCCTTTTTACTCCCGGACAACGCAACGTCGTCGATAGTGAATCGTATGTTTTCCACAAGATATAAATTACATGCAAAATTTTACAGAAAAATAAATTAAGCATGCCGGAAGAAATCAACGAGAATTAAATCTATTTATATATATGATTCCAGAAAATTTATCTGTCGACACAACTAATTTAGGAACGTCGCAAACGTTACACGCCGATGAAACCGGTACTATCACGTTACCTAATTACTCAGGGGATCAAACTCTCACGCCGGTAATTCCAATATTCATAAAAGATTTATAAATGTGTTGTAATATAAAGAGTGATGAGTGAGACGTTTGGAAAATTTTGTAGGAAAGCATACGAGAGATCGAAGAGACTCTGAATCAGCAACTGTTTAATATCGACATGAATCTCGGGCTGGGAGCAAACAATCTACCAAGGCAGATGGACGAGGCGAACACGAGTTCTCTCAACAATTCCAGAGAACAACCGGTGCTCAATATTATATATGAGCAAAACAAGAATCTGGAATCATCGAGCAATACCATATTCATGTCACAATTCGATTCGTTTGATATGAACCAAATTACATTGCAGGTGAATGCATTTTCTGTGAGCGATATGGTTTTAGAGCCTATGCGTATCGACACAAAAGTATCTCAATAAAATATTAACATTTTATAATCATGAAATGATATTAATAATCGATTTTCCAGACGGATAACGATATGGACATCGATCTAAATCCGCCCAATTCCACGAGTATGTCCAGTATTTTGCCCAGATCCATGGGAAACAACCAGAAAGAGGAACAACGAGCTGCTCCAGTTACCACCAACAGCAATGTAGACGCTTCTCAAATTACGAGAAACACTCATCTGGTGGTAATAAGTCCTAAGGAGAATTGCTCGGAATTGGTGAGACTCTCACAAGTGTCCCCATCGAAGTACTCGAAAGTCATCGCGAAGGCAGACACCACAAATGGATCGGAGATACAAGGCACAAGTGAACATGAAAAAACAATGCAAAAAAGCAGTACTGTGTCATGCGAGAATGAAAAAAATTCTTTGTTTATGTAAGTTATTTTAATTTGTATGTGTAAAACCGTTTTACTATCAAATAATTAAGAGACATGCGCTGCTTGTAGGAAGAATTTCCAGAGCACAATACAGTCGGAGACGCTTGTTTCTTCTGGCATGGACAGTTCGGTGGGGTGTAACACTTTGCTGCAGTGCCACATGTGCGGCGATCGAGGTTTCACGACAGAGAGATTGAAGGTACGAGAAACATATCCTAGATATTCGTACATTGCAATTACTTTCTAAGTCATGCAATAAAATAATCATGCAATTAACATAATTATTACAGGAACACCTGAAAACTCATCGCGGTGCCAAAGAGTTTGAGTGTTCGGAATGTTCCCAACGATTCTGTACAAATGGCGGTCTCAGCAGGCATATGAAGATGCACACAAAGCAGTAAATGATTTAATTGACATAACGAAAGATGTCTCAAACACGTCTCAATAAAAAATCATAATTTTTTTTTTTGCTTTTTCACAGGCGGTGGAGATGCACGACCTGCCAGAAGACACTGGGCAGCAAACAGCAATTGAAATTTCACAATAAAATGCATACCGAGTCTTGGAATGTTTCATCCACGGAACCGGACAGTTCTCAGAAAGATCTTACTTCCTCGAACCCCGGCCTATCGGGGATAATAACAACGCTGTATATGCGAGATCCGAACCCGTCGGTTTCCGAGAAGGTTTTGATGGCCGCAGTCGCCGAGAGAAAAAGCATTGACCGCGTTGATGTAAGTACATACAATATTTGCACTAGTTCGCACAAAGTCTTGCATCGGCCAAGTGACTTATCATTGTAACGTCATCTGATCATTCAGGAGAATGCGGAGAAAAAAGAGACGAGGGAATACATTAATAAGTGCAAGTACTGTCCGAAAACTTTCCGTAAACCGAGCGATCTCATCAGGCACATTCGCACGCATACGGGCGAACGACCGTACAAGTGCGATCACTGCAACAAGAGCTTCGCAGTCAAGTGCACGTTGGATGCGCATATGAAGGTTCACACGGGAAAGAAGACGTTCTGCTGCCACGTCTGTAGCAGCATGTTCGCTACGAAGGGCAGTTTGAAGGTCCACATGCGATTGCATACGGGTGAGAGTGATTCCTTGAATAATGAGTTATTTTATATCACAATTTAGCGAAAATAATTACAAGGAGGATTAATTCTTGCTGTTTGAATATCTCGTTCATCTATAACTTTTAAATTAGAGCTATGTGTGCTGAATATGAGAATTTTGCTTGAAGAAAAACGATAATTCATAACGACACGCTTTAAATCTTCTAGGTTCGAAACCATTCAAATGTTCCGTGTGCGATCTACGATTCCGCACTTCGGGACACAAGAAGGTACACATGCGGAAACACGCGAGGGACTTTATGTCCCTTATGGGCGGCACGAAGCGCAAGTCGAAGCATTCGAAGATCGCTGCGGTGGCAGAAGCGGCGGCCAGCCTCGAAAAAGTCTGCAATAGTTCTCTGGACAATGCGTCGACGACAATGACGACGACCCCTGCCATGATCAACGAGACTGCGTTATCGCAGAATCTGGATTATCCCGCGTTGGAACAGACAGTGAATCTCGGTACTACGGTTCATCTGCCGAATCAAATTGCGTTTGACCACGCCGACGCGACGACGGCGACGATTCTCAACAACAATTCTATGCTGTCCGTGAACGAGAACAACGAGCTGGTGGCGAATCTGCAGTTCCTGCTGGCGAACGGTCTCGTTACCATTCAAACGGACGACATCCTGCTGACGCAGCCGGCGACAAACGGTTCCGATACCACCGGCGTCGGAGTGCCAACTAATGTGATCGAGTTAGTCAATCCGGATCCTTTCCAGGAAGCTTGCGACCTGGGTAACGCTGATCACATGCTGATAACCAACCAAGTGTTGACGGAGACGACAACTGCGGACACGAGCAACGCGACAGTTACTCAGATGAACAATTGTATGCCCCCTGTATCCGTACAGATGCAGACTCAAGACACCGGCGCTGGGGTATCTGAAGTGAGGACGAGCGATCGAACGATGACGATGGCAACGACGATGCCGGCAACGGCGACGACGACGGTGAAGGCTTCGACGCAGCCTTCAAGGAAGGAGTGCGACGTGTGCGGCAAAACGTTCATGAAGCCGTATCAAATGGAACGGCACAAGCGTATTCACACGGGGGAACGGCCGTACAAGTGCGAGCAATGCGGCAAGTCGTTCGCGCAGAAGTTTACGTTGCAGCTACACCAGAACCATCACACCGGTGATCGGCCGTACTCCTGCCCGCACTGCAAGCATTTATTCACGCAAAAGTGCAACCTGCAGACGCATCTGAGACGCGTCCACCAGCTGGTCATGCTCGACGTCAAGAAGCTAAAGAGTGGCCAGCAGATGTTGGGCGCGCTTCTACAGGACAATCAAGGCAGCGATACCAAGCTACTAAACCTGGACGACATACTGGTGGTAGATTTTCTCAAGTAAACGTTTTCTAAAAAGTTTCAAGAAGTCTCTTCGAGAAAATCAATCTTGTGATCCGAGCAAACTGCTCGTAGGTGTGTAATACAATGTACTAATTACAAATGTGCCACAAATGAGTTCACAGACGATTAAATACTACGCTTCCAAATAGTGAACAGATCTGAAGAGAAAAGAGATTTCGAATGTTAATTATAATGATCAAAGCTGTGATGTGTTTTGCGTATCGCTAATGCTGTAACAATATGCTGGAGATGTAATTTAATACCATTCGTTTAGTCTACTATTATATTTTGTATCGCTGAGCCACATGTCGTGAAATTGTCGCCTGAAAGAATTTCTTTTTTTTATTTTAGCAGTTTGTCACACAACAACCGACATTTATCTTCTTTTATTTAAAATAAAATGCACCATTACATACACGTTTGACTTAGATAATTACATATAAAACTTCGCAACGTAGAACAACAAACAACAAAGGGAACTCAGTGCTGGAAGTCGCAATCGATCTCGAGAGCGGGACACCCATCGGGGTGGTTTTTGTAAAACCAGCAAGGTTTCACCTTCCTCAAAGTTTCGCGAGCATTCCTTCTCCTTCTCTTCCTCTTGTCAACGGTACCGGGAATCCTAAACTGCACCTTTCCCTGAGCGACGCAAAAAATGTGACTGTGATTCTTCAATAAAGTTTCCAGCCGCCGCACTCGTTTCGCAGCTGTTGCAGCATCCCGGGCGCGATCAGCTTCGCCACCTCGCCGATGCCGATCTGCCCGCCGGCGTTCCACGTTTCACCGGGTCTCCGTTCCAACGGTATCCGGCGAGCCGCGCGAAGGAGATGCACCACGACCACGTTGACTATCTCGAGGATCCGCGTTCGTTCCGTCGAGTCCCTCGGTTTGAAGCTCGCGGACCACAGATCGCCGTTCTCCGCCTCGATCTTCACGTCATCCACTCGGGATCTTGCGTTTATGATCCTCTGGATACCGGCGTCCAGCGCCGCGATATTCTCCTTTGCGCAAGTCCTCTTCCATCGTACGAAACAAGTCTGCTTGGTCGACGGGATTCGCAGCCTGTCCACTGATGTGAGAAAGTCGCAACCCTCGCATACGCTTCTAACGTAGCACATGTACTCCGAGTACTGGCTCTCGGCGGCGTTGCACCGCCGATACTTGCTACCGTCGAATTCGTAGGCGCAGCACGGCAACAGGAAAAACCGGCACTCGTAGGAGCTACGCGCGGCAATCACGGGAATCCACGGGGTGAGCTCGTCCGAGTGATTCCCTATGATCCAGTCCACACCGGGGAAGACCATGTCCGAGGCTGGAACGATCGTGCCGACCTATAACAATGCCATATGATTATTAAAATAAAACAAAAGTATAATACTTACACGATAAAATGAGTATTGGCGTTAAATGTTATGTCAATCCATAAATTTTTTGTGTTTATCGATTAATATAGATGAAGTAAAAAGATTACTCATAAAATTACAATAAATTTATTAATGAAGGAGCAATACAGGGTAATTATGGACTGACGTAATATCCGAGTTCATTCAAGTAGATGAAGCGAATTTTTTCACACACTTGTAAACGAGTGCTCTCCGGGAACAGATTCCAGATCTTCCTCCTGCGCAGATCGATTCCCGTCCCTCTGTGACCTTCGCTGGACAAGATGTAATGTAAACGAGAAGATCGTTTCCGCAGCCGAGATCGACGAACGACTGCAATTCCTGCGTCCCCTTCTCCAGCCTCTCCTTCTCCCAGAGCAATAACAGGTAAGTAAGTCGCGATCGCGACATTCTCGTAGACGAATTTCGCCGGGTCCGTGTTCTCCGTCCATATCCTCACCATTTCCGTGCCGTACTTCTCTTTCAGCCGATTGTACAGCAAGGTGTACTTCTCGACGGAGACGAGACTGAGGGAGCTGATCCTCGGACCGGCGCGCGCTGTCGTTCTCGCTGTCCATCCATCTCAACAGCCGCGGAAAGAATCGCAGCTTCTACCGCGACCATCGTCGTCCGTTTTACATACGTTTATACACGTAGAGACGTACTCGCGATGTTGTATCCTGTAGGCCGTATTCGGGCCCAAGAACTGTTTACCCGGGACAATCGGTTTGTGGAGACTGCCGAGACTGGTAACGCTCGCCTGCGCCGATCCTTTGTCGACAAACACGAATTCCAGCGTGGACGAGAATACCTGCGTGTTGCGAGGCAGCAGCTTTCTCACGTGCAGATACGTCTTGTCGCCCACCGCCTCGATCGGATCCGTACATTGAGCCGACTGACAGTATTCCGCGATACTCAAGACGTCCAATAAATATTTTACATCTCCCGTGGATGATTCGCCCTCAAAATCATCAGGTTTGATCTGCAGCTTCTCAACGTGTTTGAAAATATCCAGAACGTTGCAGTTGACTTCGACCGCTAATAGCTCTTGGGACGTCAGGATTCAACGGTTAACGACACGAGGGTTTTTCATTCAGATCCCGATGGCTTTCCAAAATTGTAAGTTGCTGCTTAGTGCTCTCACTAACGACCTCCTCAAAATTCATTTTTTCTATAATATCTAATACTACGTTGCCACGTCGCGTGTGTGAATAGTAGCGGTGAAAGTGCGTTGTGCGATTTTAGCTTTGTTTCTGGGTTTAAAGATTAGTATGTGGCAAGTATGGATAATGGAAAGATAGGGTGTAAGTAGGGGATGCGATGAGAATGAAGGGATAGTAGGATGCAAGTAGAGAAAAGTAGTATAGAAGTGTTTAGAGAACGTGGTAGGATGAGGTTATGTTGACGAGTCAGTTACGCGGTAAAGGTAATGTAAATAATGGGTTTAGTTGTTTAGGGTTTAAGAGATGGTTTTTCTAAAACATTTAAGAAAGTACAGACATAACGAAAAATGTCTCAAACACGTCTCAATAAAAAATCATGATTTTTTTTATTTTTTCACAGGCGGTGGAAATGCACGACCTGCCAGAAGACACTGGGCAGCAAACTGCAATTGAAATTTCACAATAAAATGCATACCGAGGGCCAATATCACAGTCTCCGATTAAAGTGATACCCCGATTAAACTCACTCTGCATCTCTTTTTAACTGTCCCCCTAGGAAGAGACGTAGAGTTGAGTTTAATCGGAGGATCACGTTAATCGGAGACTGTGATATCGGCCCCGAGTCTTGGAATGTTTCATCCACGGAACCGGACAGTTCTCAGAAAGATCTTACTTCCTCGAACCCTGGCCGAACCGTTTTACTATCAAATAATTAAGAGACATGCGCTGCTTGTAGGAAGAATTTCCAGAGCACAATACAGTCGGAGACGCTTGTTTCTTCTGGCATGAACAGCTCGGTAGGGTGTAACACTCTGCTGCAGTGCCACATGTGCGGCGATCGAGGTTTCACGACAGAGAGTTTGAAGGTACGAGAAACATTTCCTAGATATTTATTAATAGATGTTTATTAATAAAAATCATTTTTCTCATCTCAGATTACACACAAAACCGCACAAGTGCAACATATGCGACAAGTCATTTAGCGCGAGCACCATCCTAAAAAATCACATGAAGTGTCAGGCACGGGAGAAGCCCAAGATATCGCCGGAAGCGGAGAGCCTAGTGCCGCAAGTGGTACTGCCAGAACCGCTCGTCATCAGCGATGCCGATAATAAAATCAGCGTGGTGCAGGTGCAGTCGAAACAGAAACAATTGTACGAAGGTGTCAGTGTAGCCAGGCCGCACGAGTGTTGGGTCTGTCACGCAGCGTTCAAGAAAGTCAGCCACTTGAAGCAACATTATCGCAGGCACACTGGCGAGCGTCCTTACAAGTGCTCCAAGTGCGACAGGTTTGCGATCTGACGTTTCTGTAGTCTAATATCAAATTGATCAAAAAATCTCTTCAGTATAAGAACCATATACACACACAAAAAAAAAGAAATCTTTCGATTAATCTATTTGCGTAATTTAACTTTTAATATATCTTACGTTGCGTATCGATCAGAATGCTTACGTTTCTTGGTTTGCAGGTGGTTTACGTCGAACAGCGTTCTGAAATTTCACCTGCATACGCACGACGACGCGAGGCCGTACAGTTGTTCGATGTGCGACACGAAATTCTTGACGCGGGGCAGCATGAAGAGGCACTTAGTCACGCATAGCAATAAAAGATCGTACATGTGTCCGTACTGCCAAAAGACGTTTAAGACGAACGTCAGTTGCCGGAAGCACATAAAAAGTCACAAGCACGAGCTGGCGCAACAGGTTGGTATATTTAACGTATGTTGTAGAAAGTATTAGAAGTATTAAAATCTCATACGCACGAACAGCAATTAGAGGAACAAAAGACGCAGAATCAGAAGGAGCCGCAGCCTTTGAGCGAGGATAAAGGAGCTACCTCAGCATTACCGGGGAGCATCACTCTCGCCGAAGATATGAAGGTGTCGTTTCAACCGCAAATGGCGCCAGATACACAGGCCTTCTCCGATCAGTTCCAAAGTCTTAATGCGGAGGAAGAGAAATCCTTTTTACTCCCGGACAACGCAACGTCGTTGATAGTGAATCGTATGTTTTCTAAAAGATATAAATTACATGCAAAATTTTACAGAAAAATCAATTAAGCATGTAGAAATAAACGAGAATTAAATCTATTTATATATATGATTCCAGAAAATTTATATGTCGGCACAACTAATTTAGGAACATCGCAAACGCTACACGCCGATGAAACCGGTACTATCACGTTACCTAATTACTCAGGGGATCAAACTCTCACGCCGGTAATTCCAATATTCATAAGAGATTTGTAAATGTGTTGTAATATAAAAAGTGATGAGTAAGACGTTCGGAAAATTTTGTAGGAAATCAAACGAGAGATCGAAGAGACTCTGAATCAGCAACTGTTTAATATCGACATGAATCTCGGGCTGGGAGCAAACAATCTACCAAGGCAGATGGACGAGGCGAACACGAGTTCTCTCAACAATTCCAAAGAACAACCGGTGCTCAATATTATATATGAGCAAAACAAGAATCTGGAATCATCGAGCAATACCATATTCATGTCACAATTCGAATCGTTTGATATGAACCAAATTAAATTGCAGGTAAATGCATTTTCTATGTAAAAGCGATATGGTTTTAGAACCTACGCTTAGGCTCGATACAAAAGTATCTCAATAAAATATTAATATTCTATAATCATGAAATGATAATAATCGATTTTCCAGACGGATAACGATATGGACATCGATCTAAATCCGACCAACTCCACGAGTATGTCCAGTATTTTGCCCAGATCCATGGGAAACAACCAGCAAGAGGAACAACGGGCTGCTCCAGTTACCACAAACAGCAATGTAGACGCTTCTCAAATTACGAGAAACACTCATCTGGTGGTAATAAGTCCTAAGGAGAATTGTTCGGAATTGGTGAGACTCTCGCAAGTGTCCCCGTCGAAGTACTCGAAAGTCATCGCAAAGGCCGACACCACAAATGGATCGGAGATACAAGGCACAAGTGAACATGAAAAAACAATGCAAAAAAGCAGTACTGTGTCACGCGAGAATGAAAAAAATTCTTTGTTTATGTAAGTTATTTTTATTCGTAGGTGTAAAACCGTTTTACTATCAAATAATTAAGAGACGTGCGCTGCTTGTAGGAAGAATTTCCAGAGCACAGTACAGTCGGAGACGCTTGTTTCTTCTGACATGAACAGCTCGGTAGGGTGTGACACTCTGCTGCAGTGCCACATGTGCGACGATCGAGGTTTCACGACAGAGAGATTGAAGGTACGAGAAACATTTCCTAGATATTCGTACATTGCAATTACTTTCTAAGTCATGCAATAAAATAATCATGCAATTAACATAATTATTTCAGGAACACCTGAAAACTCATAATCGCGGTGCCAAAGAGTTTGAGTGTTCGGAATGTTCCCAACGATTCTATACAAATGGCGGTCTCAACAGGCATGTGAAGAAGCTGAAGCACACGAAGCAGTAAATTATTTAATTGACATAACGAAAGATGTCTCAAAAACAGTCTCAATAAAAAATCATAATTTTTTTTTTTTTTTACTTTTTCACAGGCGGTGGAGATGCGCGACCTGCCAGAAGACACTGGGCAGCAAACAGCAATTGAAATTTCACAATAAAATGCATACCGAATCTTGGAATGTTTCATCCACGGAACCGGACGGTTCTGAAAAAGATCTTGCTTCCTCGAACCCCGGCCTATCGGGGATAATAACAACGCTGTATACCCGAGATCCGAACCCGGTTTCCGAGAAGGTTTTGATGGAAACCGTCGCCGAGAGAAAAAGCATTGACCGCGTTGATGTAAGTACATACAATATTTGCACTGGTTCGCACAAAGTCTTGCATCGGCAAAGTGACTCATCATTGTAACGTCATCTGATCATTCAGGAGAATGCGGAGAAAAAAGAGACGAGGGAATACACTAATAAGTGCAAGTACTGTCCGAAAACTTTCGGTAAACCGAGCGATCTCGTCAGGCACATTCGCACGCATACGGGCGAACGACCGTACAAATGCGATCACTGCAACAAGAGCTTCGCAGTCAAGTGCACTTTGGAAACGCATATGAAGGTTCACACGGGAAAGAAGACGTTCTGCTGCCACGTCTGCAACAGCATGCTCGCTACGAAGGGCAGTTTGAAGGTCCACATGCGATTGCATACGGGTGAGAGTGATTCCTTGAATAATGAATTATTTTATATGTCACAATTTACCGAAAATAATTACAAGGAGGATCAATTCTTGCTGTTCGAATATCTCGTTCATCTATAACTTTTAAATTAGAGCTATGTGTGTTGAATATGAGAATCGTGCTCGAAGAAAAACGATAATTCATAACGACACGCTTTAAATCTTTTAGGTTCGAAACCATTCCAGTGTCCCGTGTGCGATCTACGATTCCGCACTTCGGGTCACAAGAAGGTACACTTGCTGAAACACGCGAGGCAATTTATGTCCCTTTTGGGCGGCACGCCGAAGCGCAAGCCGAAGCGTTCGAAGATCGCTGCGGTGGAAGAAGCGGCGGCCAGTCTCGAAAAAGTCGACAATAGTTCTCTGGACAATGCGTCGACGACAATGACGACGACCCCTGCCATGATCAACGAGACCGCGTCATCGCAGAATCTGGATTATCCCGCGTCGTAACAGATAGTGAATCTTGCTACTACTTACAGTTCATCTGCCGAATCAAATCGCGTTCGACCGCGACGACGGCGACGATTCTCAACAACAATTCTATGCTGTCCGTGAACGAGAACAACGAGCTGGTGGCGAATCTGCAGTTCCTGCTGGCGAACGGTCTCGTTACCATTCAAACGGACGACACCCTGCTGACGCAGCCGGCGACAAACGGTTTCGATACCACCGGCGCCGGAGTGCCAATCAATGTGATCGAGTTAGTCAATCCGGATTCTTTCCAGGAAGCTTGCGACCTGGGTAACGTTGATCACATGGTGATAACCAACCAAGTGTTGACGGAGACGACAACTGCGGACACGAGCAACGCGACAGTTACTCAGATGAATAATTGTATGCCCCCTGTATCCGTACAGATACAGACTCGAGACACCAGCGCCGGGGTATCTGAAGTGAGGACGAGCGATCGAACGATGACGATGGCAACGACGACGGTGAAGGCTTCGACGCAGGAGTCAAGGCTTCAAGGAAGGAGTGCGACGTGTGTGGCAAAACTTTCATGAAGCAGTATCAGATGGAACGGCACAAGCGTATTCACACGGGGGAACGGCCGTACAAGTGCGAGCAATGCGGCAAGTCGTTCGCGCAGAAGTTTACGTTGCAGCTACACCAGAAGCATCACACCGATGATCGGCCGTACTCCTGCCCGCACTGCAAGCATTTATTCACGCAAAAGTGCAACCTGCAGACGCATCTGAGACGCGTCCACCAGCTGGTCATGCTCGACGTCAAGAAACTAAAGAGTGGCCAGCAGATGTTGGGCGCGCTTCTACAGGACAATCAAGGCGGCGATACCAAGCTACTAAACCCGGACGACATACTGGTGGTAGATTTTCTCAAGTAAACGTCTTCTAAAAAGTTTCAAGTGTCTTCGAGAAAATCAATCTTGTGATTCGAGCAAATCGCTCGTAGGTGTGTAATACGACGTACTAATTACAAATGTGCCGCAAATGAGTTCATCGACGATTAAATACTACGCTTCCAAATAGTGAACAGATGTGAAGGGAAAAGAGATTTCGTACGTTAATCGTTAACTATAATGATAAAAGCTGTGATGTGTTTTGCGTATCGCTAATGCTGTAACAATATGCTCGAGATATAATTTAATACCGTTCGTTTAGTCGACTATTATTATGTTTTGTATCGCTGAGCCACATGTCGTGAAATTGTTGCATGAGAGAATTTCTTTTTTTATTTTAGCAGTTTGACACACAACCGACATTTATCTTCTTTTATTTAAAATAAAACGCACCGTGTTACGTACACGTTTGACTTAGATAAGTACATATAAAATTTCGCAACGTAGAACAACAAACAACAAAGGGAACTCAGTGCTGGAAGTCGCAATCGATCTCGAGAGCGGGACACCCATCGGGGTGGTTTTTGTAAAACCAGCAAGGTTTCACCTTCCTCAAAGGTTCGCGAGCATTCCTTCTCCTTCTCTTCCTCTTGTCAACGGTGCCGGGAATCCTAAACTGCACCTTTCCCTGAGCGACGCAAAAGATGTGACTGTGATTCTTCAATAAAGTTTGCAGCCCGCCGCACTCGTTTCGCAGCTGTTGCAGCATCCCGGGCGCGATCAGCTTCGCCACTTCGCCAATGCCGATCTGCCCGCCGGCGTTCCACGTTTCACCGGGTCTCCGTTCCAACGGTATCCGGCGAGCCGCGCGGAGGAGATGCGCCACGACCACGTTGACTATCTCGAGGATCAGCTCTTTGTCCAGCTGCGTGCAATTTCGCGTTCGTTCCGTCGGGTCCCTCGGTTTGAAGCTCGCGGACCACAGATCGCCGTTCTCCGCCTCGGTCTTTACGTCATCCACTCGGGATCTTGCGTTTATGATCCTCTGGATATCGGCGTCCAGCGCCGCGATATTCTCCTTTGCGCAAGTCCTCTTCCATCCGACGAAACAAGTCCGCTTGGTCGACGGGATTCGCAGCCTGTCCACTGATGTGAGAAAGCCGCAACCCTCGCATACGCTTCTAACGTAGCACATGTACTCCGAGTACTGGCTCTCGGCGGCGTTGCACCGCCGATACTTGCTACCGTCGAATTCGTAGGCGCAGCACGGCAACAGGAAAAACCGGCATTCGTAGGAGCTACGCGCGGCAATCACGGGAATCCACGGGGTGAGCTCGTCCGAGTGATTACCTATGATCCAGTCCACGCCGGGGAAGACCGTGTCCGAGGATGGAACGATCGTGCCGACCTACAATGTCATATGATTATTAAAATAAAACAAAAGTATACTTACACGATAAATGAGTATTGGCGTTAAATGTTATGTCAATCCATAAATTTTTTGTGTTTATCGATTAATATAGATGAAGTAAAAAGATTACTCATAAAATTACAATAAATTATTAATGAAGGAGCAATACAGGATAATTATGGACTGACGTAATATCCGAGTTCATTCAAGATGAACAGTTGTAGCGATTTTTTCACGCACTTGTAAACGAGTGCTCTCCGGGAACATATCCCAGATCTTCCTCCTGCGCAGATCGATTCCTGTCCCCCTGTGACCTTCGCTGGACAAGATGTAAACGAGAAGACCGTTTCCGCAGCCGAGATCGACGAACGACTGCAATTCCTGCGTCCCCTTCTCCAGCCTCTCCTTCTCCCAGAGTAATAACAGGTAAGTCGCGATCGCGACATCCTCGTAGACGAATTTCGCCGGGTCCGTGTTCTCCGGCCATATCCTCACCATTTCCGTGCCGTATTTCTCTTTCAGTTGATTGTACAGCAAGGTGTACTTCTCGACGGAGACCAGACTGAGGGAGTTGATCCTCGGACCGGCGCTGTCGTTCTCGCTGTCCATCCATCTCAACAGCCGTGGAAAGAACTTGGATTTCAGCCAATCGCAGCTTCTACCGTGACCATCGTCGTCCGTTTTACATACGTTTATACACGTAGAGACGTACTCGCGATGTTGTATCCTGTAGGCCGTATTCGGGCCCAGGGACTGTTTACCCGGAACAATCGGTTTGTGGAGACTGGTAACGCTCGCCGATCCTTTGTCGACAAACACGAATTCCAGCGTGGACGAGAATACCTGCGTGTTGCGAGGCAGCAGCTTTCTCACGTGCAGATACGTCTTGTCGCCCACCGCCTCGATCGGATCCGTACATTGAACCGATTGACAGTATTCCGCGATACTCAAGACGTCCAATAAATATTTTACATCTCCCGTGGATGATTCGCTCTCAAAATCATCAGGTTTCACCTGCAGCTTCTCAATGTGTTTGAAAATATCCAGAACGTCGCGGTTGACTTGGACTGCTAATAGCTCTTGGGACGCCAGGATTCGACGGTTAACCACATGAGGGTTTCTCATCCAGATCCCGATGGCTTTCCAAAACTGTGAATTGCTGCTGTTAGTGCTCTCACTAACGACCTCCTCAAAATTCATTTTTTCTATCTAGGTAATACTAATTTGCCACGTGTGCTTCTTGTAGATCACAACTTGTGTTTATCATTTGGGCGTTGGGGTACTGCCTGGCTGGTTGTACTGGCGAATGTAAAGAAAAAGACACGAGTTATTTCGCTAATTCGAATATTAAATTTAATGTAGGTAGATAGCGAGAGGAGTACCTTTTGTATCACCCACTTAGCGTCTAGCAGTGCCTGTTCCATTATTTGCTGCACGCGTTCCTCATCGGATTCCGAGGCGTGCTGCTTGAAACTCTGGGAAAAAACAATGCCTCCAATAACAAAAGCTTACTTCATTAATAGAGGATTCGTCGCAAGAGGCATACTTTTCTCGTGAAAATTATAATAGATGATAGCTTATCGTTAGTTAGGGACATTGATATTTAACAGATCCGTTTTTGATTAGGCGTCAAGCAGAGGTTACCGTAATCAGAAAATCATTCCGCGCTTACTTGTTTGACCGAGTGTTTGTAATATTGCTGCGTGTGTTCCGGCAGTTTTTCGCATTCGCGCAATAAATATTTGTACAGCTGTTTAGGCGTGTTCACCGTCGCGCTGCCGAGCACTCGGTTCGCCATCGTTTCCCGATGATCGCGAGACGCACGTGGAGCGAGCCCGGAGTTCCCCTCCTTCCCTGTCACTATTTTTCGACGTACGGTACAACAATTCTCGTAGAATATACCCGCTATTGATAAGATAGAAAACAAAGACTTTTCATTAGGCTTGGTCAAAGTTCAAAGCAGATTTGTGTCAACGTAAGCAAATTTTGTGACTGCATTGTCTTTTGTTATAACGATACAAGTTTGCCGTATATCAATTAAAAAAAAAAAGTTCAAATTATAAAAATAAAAATATTATTATTATTATTATTATTAAAATAAGATCACACGAAAATTATAATCTTACGAGGTAAGAGAAAAAAAAATAAAAAAGCAAGCTATGAAAAATGGTATCTCTAATCTCAAACGTGACATACATTCTGTCAAGAAGGATTGGCGATTTCTAATTTTTTTACATCTTATCTAACAGCGACGCAATTACTTGATAGTTCGTATTTATCACGATGTTTTAATGATATTCATGTAAAAGTTATGCCAATCGCGCTCTTTCCTGACAGACTGCGTCATAAATTACACGCACAAAAAGACCACTCTCGTTTTTTTCGATGAATAAATACTTATATACAATTTATTTTTGATGATGTCATGTGATGGAAATGAAGGTGTTACAGCAGATTAAGCCTACGATACTGCGCAGAGTCTATGAATCTTTTCAGCAGTCTTATTCAATACAATTCCATACGCAACACACAGTAGAATTACCGGTGAAGAGTTTCAAGTAAGATCACAGCAATCTTTCTAGCAAGATCCCCCCGAGTACGTCCGATATTCGCCGAATATACCTCTTACGCACTCGCGTTTTATCTCTCATCGCTAATTATTGTATTTTGATATTCTTTTATACGGTTGATATCGCTCGTACATACAAACGCTACTACATCACATATGCTTATGTAAAAAAAAAAAAACGTATTTTACGAAATATCATTGTTCCGTTAACTAGAACGCCGTCGCTTATAAACGCTATATAAATTCTATGTGCGTGATGTCACGATCATATCGCCGATCTGTAAAAAGTGTCCGATTAAAGCTACAGTTACTCTACTAAAATACCGATATATCAAAGATATTAAAAAATAAATATATATATTTATATATATACGAGAGGTCGCAACAAGTAAAAAATATACAATTGTTATATGCTACGGTGGTCGTAAAACAAGGGGCCACCTAATATCCTTGATGAAAGGGTAGGAGGGGGAGGGGGGGAGAAAGAGAAAATGGGGAAAGAACCGATCTTTACCGCGACACAATTGAAACAAGGATATTACGTACACGAAAAATCACAACCAGCGAGTAGCCAATTATTATGCTAGTAACAAAAATAATGATTAATACGATTAATATTACAATAAATTATGCCATGCGGCTTCAGGAATTTTCACGAGGGCGGCACTCGCTCGCTCCGCTCTGTCAGAAATGTTAATTCGATTAACGTTTGCTCCCCGACGAAGTCGCTCGTGTGTTCGTCAATTGTACGTGTTGAGCAATCCTCGATTACGGATCGTTCGTTCGCGCGAATTAGGCATTACTGTTTCCGGCACAGTACGGCTTTACTAACCAACATATCGTATTTTGGCGTTTTGTTCTGGCAGTTTGTTAGTTTGTGAAACGCATAAAAAATGTACAGTATAAAAATTACGTGTTAGATGATGGAGATGAATGAGCCACGTTGAAGCATTCTCGCGCGTAAATACAGGATTGCTCTCGGCTCTCACTCGCGCGCGCGAGTGTCTATTAATAGTCGTCCCGTCTAAAATCTAAATAACAAAGTACCAGCGCAGCTCTATTTTTACGACGAGATAATCCTCAACCAACTGTAGCTACTGAGTATGTCATGCCGAGGGATGACGATTCTGACAGGAAGCAGGGCGGACCGCCTATGATCACAGAGGGATTTCTAAAGAAGTATATAGAGTCTCTATCAATTATGATAGGATTTTGTTTAGGTCTCGCTCGAAGACGGCCGTTCCCAGCAGCACAACCATCTACGCCACAACGGGGGCGGCTTCCTACGCCGGTATAGTAAATTGGCGCCTCCGCGCCGCGTATTGAGGGCACTGACTATCGCCTGATCGAAGGCCTCCTTGAGGTCGTGTTGCGTCAACGCGGACGTCTCTACGTAATTGACGGCGCCTAGCCTGTGCGCCAATTGATGGCCCTGGATAGTGGTGATCGGTGCCTGACCGTATCTCGCCAATTGCAGCATCAGACGTACGTCCGATCTTAAGTCACTCTTTGTCCCCACCTAGAAAATTGCAATACAATTAAATAACACGATGTATTATAATACTGGACTAAAATTATACAATTATAATATATAATTGTATCATTTAGAATATCATTATTGCGATATTAGTAATATGTTATGATAAATTTAATTGTATTAGAAATGTATCAATTTATGTCAATTATATATTATATTGTAATCTCTTATCTCTATCTCTTATCTATCTCTTAAAATGATACAATTTAATATAATTTCTAATACAATAATATTTATTAAAAAATCATTTAAAAATAATACAATTATAATATATAATTGTATCGTTTGTAATATCATTATTGCGATATTGGTAGTATATTATGATAAATTTAATTTTATTAGAAATGTATCAATTTATGTCAATTACATATTATATTGTATCATCTCTTAAAATGATACAATTTAATATAATTTCTAATACAATTATATTTATTTAAAAATCACTAAAATAATACAATTATAACATATAATTGTATCGTTTGTAATATCATTATTGCGATATTGGTAGTACATTACGATAAATTCAATTGCATCAGAAATATTCTATTCTATTTAAAAATAATTCAGAACTCTGGATATCGTACCAAAATGATTGGGGCATTGGGACAGTATTTTCGCACTTCATTGATCCATCTGGAAGCCACACTGTGATAAGATGAGGGGCATACAACGCTGAAGCAAACTAGGAACACATCTGTCTCGGGATAGCACAATGATCTCAGGGGGTCAAAGTCGTCCTGGCCCGCTGTATCGCACAGCTGGACGTTCAGCGGTTGTCCATCGACATTTACGACCACTAGATAAATATATCACAAAGATGTTAGTACCGTCGGACCGATTTAACTTCAATACATTGTTATCTACTTGCTCGGAATAAAATGTCAAATAATGTAGACAAAAAATTACAATTAAAAGATCAGTTAGGATACAAAGCAAAAGTAAATATCTTATGTTTGTCATGCATATTAAAAATTGTATTCTAACAAGATACACATGTTGCTTTGGAATATCTACAAGGTGTTACCCGCGAATCACAATCCTGAAGGCTGCGTCATGCAAAACTATATATACACACCATTGTAATTGTCGAACGCGGTTGGCACGTACTCCCCGGGGAAGCCGTTGGTGGAGTACGAGACGACCAGGCTGGTCTTGCCGACCGCGCCGTCGCCCACCAGGACCACCTTGATCCTCCTGTCAAGCGGCGTCGCGGGATGCTCCGCCAGATTTTGATTCTGCGCTCCGGCGGCGGCTCCGATGGTCATCGAGGACGTCGTCGTCGCCGTGGTCGCCGTCGTTACCGTCGCCAGCTGCTGCTGCTGCTGCTGCCTGGCAGCCTGCATCATCTGCGTCGTCTGTCCGCCCTTGAGCAACGGCCTCGTCCAGTTGGTGTGCGAGGACGGCGGCATTGTCTCGCTCTTGATCTTACCGCAGCTCCGACCTTTCATACGTCCGTCCGTCGGGGGAACGGCGCGTCGTCAACGCGCGGATACGACGGGTGACCCTCGCGGAAACCCTCCCCGTCTCCTCGGGGCGCCGACGGGGGACGACGTCGTTGATTCACCTCAGGTCGCCGTTCGGCGGCAACGTCGCGTCCGCGCACACGTCATTCCTCGGCGCGACGTGGACAGCGTCGTCGGGACGGTGCTCCGCTGATCGACCTGGTGTGCGGATCCTCTCGCGGGTGCGTCTAGCGGCGGACGGGGGAGCGCGAGACCGAGATAAGCGGCGCGAAAACAATGGGAGAACTGGGATTACTGTGGGAGAACGCGAGCGGGGGGAACCCGTGGTCGGTCGAGGCGCACAAAAAAAGCCAGTCCGAGCTGGCCCGATTCACCTGCCGCGACGCGGAGCCACCTGTTACCGCGCCCCCGCCTCCTGGTGTGCGGTGTGCGCCCGCCCGCCGCCGGTCGCGGACACACGCAGACACCCAGCGGTCACGCACACGCGCGCGCGGCGACGCGACGCGGGCACGCCGGGCTGGCCGGGCAGGTGGACGCGCGTGAGCGGCGCGCGCCGCGCCATGCCGCGTCCTTCAACCCTTTCGCACTCGCGGCGAGCATCGCGTTTCACTGGAGTAAGCGGTAATTTGGCGAGGGTTAATCTGTTTGCGCGTAATTAGGAGCAATGTACGCCAAGCTGCTCGGAGCGGTCCTCTCTCTTCTTTAATTAGCTTGACCCGCGGTGATTTTGGCAATTAATATGATTTGGAGGTCGCACTGACAATTTTCGGCGAAATCGCAACATTTTCCAAGGCCGCGTTTCTCTTTCTTCCCTTGGATTATTTTCTCGTCGAGCCAGCGCTACAAAATCCGAAAGATTTGATATTATTCATCATTATCGATAATCTCATTATCCGCTTTATTCAATAAAATATTCTACTTCAAAAGCGAAAGCTTGTAATATTTTATTCTACCTCTGCTATCAAATTCGAAAGGTCGTACTTCGAAAGTGCGCGCGCATTTATTATTTAGGCTGCATTCCGATATTCACTGTCAATACTGCAAATCTATATTTTACGTCACGTATACTATAGATTTTCAGTACTGAAAGTTGCTGACAGCTGACGCAGTGAATTTCGGAATGCAGCCAAAACTCGGAGCCGGCTTTGCACGCGGTCGTGCCCGCAACAGCAACGTTAGCGTCATATGATTTATAGGCTAAATAATAAATAAAACAAGCTGCGGGATGATCAGGAATAATCTATGGAGACTGGGTCTCCTCGTCAGGTACGTTTCTCTATCGTTCGATCGCAACGCGAGAATTTAACCTGCAATCTTGCGCCCCGACATAACCTATCGACTTCTCCCAGGCGATGCCAATATTGTCGTTCTTCGCTGAGAGCGACGTCGAAATGCTCCGCGAGGCTTGCCGAGCGATCTGTCTCGAGTCAAGTCAGTGCGCGATTCGTCAGGAATACGAGTCGATGGTGGCGGCTCGGCGTCCCAACTGGAGTCGGCTTCTCGCTGCTCGCAGCAACGCAATGGAACTACCTGCACAAGCACGGGTATCCCGTTGACGTGGACGACAGGCCGGAACTGCTGAATGACGTTATAGTAATGAACGGATATCTATGTGTTAAGTTCTGTCACGTTGTCGAAATGTAAAGTCCTCTCGCCGTAGGCGACGTGCTACTGTTGCCTGCCGTTGAGGACGACCAGCAGGATGTGGGGCTGGCTGACGAGCATCGAGCTGCCGGTCGGCCTGAGGCCGACGCTCTACGGGTTCTACGCGAATATCTTTCACGCCGACCTGGACGAGGTGGAGCTGGATCTGTCCGCGTTTCCGAATCTGGTGGAATTTTTTGTCAGAAAGCTCAAACAAAATGCAAGACCAATCGCTCAGAATGCAAATATGGTAAATATTTATTGTAAACTTTGATTATATTTCTATTTAAACTTGTTATGAGAGTTAACATATCTGGAAAATTTTCCTTTAGACTTCTCCTGCGGACGGTAAAGTGCTTTATTTTGGACCGGTGACTTCCTGCCGCGTGGAGCAAGTAAAAGGAGCGACGTACGATCTCAGGCAGTTCCTGGGCGACCCGAACGGTTTCACGTTGAACCAAATCGCAAAAGAAACGATGCAGAAGGACGATTACGTTAATTCCCTACTGAAGAATCCAGATAATAGACTGTATCAATTGATCGTTTACTTGGCACCCGGTGATTATCATCGATTTCACAGTCCTACCGATTGGAATATAAAATTCCGACGGCACTTTCCAGGTGTGTCTCGTCTCTGCAAATTTATAGCTCCGTATATTGAAATCCTTTCTTTTTATTTCTCTAAGCAAACTGTTACTGTTCTTCTCTTATAGGAAAGTTGCTGAGCGTCAATCCGAAGGTGCTGAAATACCTGCCCAACTTGTTCTCGTTGAACGAACGCGTTGTGTACGTCGGGGAATGGGCAGGCGGCTTCATGGCTTACGCGGCGGTCGGGGCAACGAACGTGGGCTCCATACGCGTCTACTGCGACCGAGAATTGGCGACCAATACGGTACACTGGCCGGAAACCGTGCATTGGAAGGAAGCGTGTTTAGGTTGCGCGCGTGTCGCCAAAGGCGAGCTGTTCGGCGAATTCAGACTCGGATCAACGATCGTGCTTCTGTTCGAGGCGCCGCGAGACTTTCAATTCTGCCTGCAGATCGGTCAGACCATTAAGGTCGGGCAGGCATTGAGCGCGCTTTCCGTCATCGACGAGTCTGACGAAAGACAGATCAAACGACAGCATCTGATCATGAACGTAGCGCAGGATTGGAGAGATATATGGAAGCCTAGAGTATAAGAAACAGTACAATTAAGTAGGAATTATATATATTCTAATTTTACTGGAGACTGTAAAGAGACGTTTTTTGACACCTTGCACACTCTTGCGTCTTCGAGGTCGAAACGTAGGCGCAATAAAGAGAACACTAGAGTTACGAGAACTCTAGAGACACAGTTTTCTCGAGTGAGTATCGATCCTGTGATTGCTTCCGTACGTAGCCGTGTTCGTGCGCGAGAAAAATCGTCATTTCATGCGGGTCTATCGGAGATTACATGTAAATACATCTCCCTGCTAATTACGCTCGTTCGTTACTTTAATTGCGTGATACTGTGATATCACGCAAAAGATTGGTTTATAGTAGATCTGACACAGTTGATTTATTGCTGCGACCGGGTACGCAGACGTGTCTCGCCTGTGTGTGGGGACTGGAACTTTTATGCGATTACGACGATAAAATATTGAGGGAGCCCCTTAATGTAAGGAAACATATTTCTCTTTCTCCCTTGTGCGTCACCACCGATAGAGGTCGGATCGTAAACTGTTTTAGTTGCATGCCAAATCGATCTTTGTTTGCAGTTAAGTCGGCCGGTCAAGGCCGCTAGGTGAAACACTTTCCTCAATTAAAGCTCTAACTTCTTTTTTAAACCAGAAAAGGTTTATACACAGGCATGTCGCGTATCTTGAATCTCCGCGCGTATATGAAGCACTGTGGTCTTGCTGACCCCGTTATATTTTTACAGCAGTATTTTTACCGATCCTCTATCGTTAATATTAATGTTACTTCTGGAAAAAATTCGAATTCAATCATTGTACATCTCTTGCCTCGGCTTGTTCCAGCGCGCGCGAACATGACTCCGCACTTTCGGCCAGAATTAATTATAATACGAATGCTTATAATCGCGCGGATATATTTTATGACGTATCTATTTTATGATATATAAATAATAAAAAGACCAATTATAGAGAGTACCACATAGTCTCTGCTGTTAAATAATTATTTTATATCCAGACAAATTTATTAAATTACCGTTTATTTTGCACATTTAATTATTTTATTACTTTTATCGTAAATTTAATTTTCGATATTGAGAATTTAATTCACGATGAAATGATATTTCCACATATTTATATTGTTCTGATTAATATTCCGCCAATGATACTTTTTCTAGACCTGGAAAGTCGCGAGCCTTTTCCCAGTCCTGCCTAATTGCACACCACATAAGCAGCAGCTATTAGAAGCATTACTTTGACGTACTCTTAGTCATACATATGTATCGATGATGACCTGTTTACCGGAAAATCGGAAATGACAGGCATTAGGACTTAGGAGAGACAAGTCTAATTTGTTCGTTCATACATTTGAATTAAACTATCGATGCATTGAGATCTTCACTCGAAAGAAATTAATTATTAATTCGTGAATGCGCTTACGAATTTTAACGCGCTAATTTAAATTTATCTGCCTTGCAATTTCATGTTAATTTAAATTTATCTTTCTTGTAAATTTTGAGAGAGAAAGAGACAGCTTAAATTTATCTTTTCTGCTCACGTGAATTGCCTAAATACACGCTAATGCATCATCCTGCGATAGAATATCTCCGCGTCCTCTCGAACAAAGCTCCATGCACCTCGTTTATCATTGCCAGGAGCTTAACGCTGTCTGAGATCTCCCGACGAAGATACACGGTGGTACGAGAAAAAAAAGGAGGAAATCCGCCGAGCCGGCCGGCGTCGCAAACGTCAAACTCCGTTCGGCGGATCAGTGAGCGTCGCGACGCCCGCGGCGCAGGTTGCACCGCCTCCTCTTCTTGCGCGGCTCGCCGATAGTACATAGCGGTGCGTCGGACAGGACGCCGTCGCGCGGTACCGCCGACTCGCGTCGGTGACACCGCGTGTCTCCTGCATACGTGGCCACTCGATATTCTCTTTTTTTTTTCTTTCTCTTTCTCTCTGGGGCACCAAGACTCCGGACGATTATTATGGGGTATCTGAGCGGCGGCTAAATGGGGGCCGATGGACATTTTCGCGTGACCTTGTCGCTCAGGAGGGAACCGGGCGCCGGGCCGGTCTTCTGCAAGATGGAAACGTCCGCCAGGTTCCGGCAGCTGAAGACGGTGAAGCTGAGCTGCGAGACGACCTATCGGCTCGACATCAGCTTTAAACCGCCGCAACTGCTGCAGTGGGTACAGTGAATGTGCAATTATATATATGTACATACGTCGGTCGCTCCCCTCTTCCTGCCTGCCCTTTCTTCCCCGCTTGAATCCAACGTCGAAGATTTTTCTTTCTTAGGAGGACAGTGGGACCAAGTAGCGACTCCGTGTCGCGTTATCTCGATGATCGGTGATTAGTCGCCGAGTTGTATTATTACAGTTTTACTTGAGAAAAAGTAAATGTATGTCAAACTGGATATATCTGGACGTATATCGTTTCTGTTATAATTTCACAGATCGATTCATTCTTCGTTACATAATGAAAATTTAACTGTATTGACCAAACTTTAATATATTTAGAATCCAATCCACGTATCTGGAACAAATCGTAATTGGCTGATCCCGAATAGAATTTACGGTCTGCACCAGCGCTTAAATTATTTAATCTTACTCGGAGTACACGAAATAAGCATATAGCGACCGGTTACCCTTTTTTTAAGGAGGTCTATAAACCACCGTGAAAAAGTCCCACTCGACTAATAGCGGGTCATCAGGAATTTATACGATCATTTTCAGCGCGAAGACGGGATAGGAGCAGGCAATAAATTTCAACGTCTGAGCTCCTATGCTCCAGGGACGAGGATTACGGTTTCTCGCTATATACGTTCGGATATAGAATCGCTAATAATCCCAACTTACAATTAGCTGCGTAATACTGAAAATAAACTCGGCTGCCGAATACGCACTGAAAACGTTTACTTTTGTGTTTGAGTATGTAACGGAGGGAAAATAATCGCCAATCTCTGCGTTAAAATGTCTTTGTCATATCGCGAGTAAAGTTGTGTCAACGCTTTGCCGTTCAGTCGGACTCGCAGGAATTTTTTTCAGTATACTTACCGAAATAAGATCTCTGAACCGTTAGACATTTTTAATATTAATTTCAGGAGTGAATAACTTAATTGTAGCCACATTTTGTTGCCCCATTCAATTAGTCTAAAAACAAAGTGGAATGATATTAGATCCATTAGATTAAGTATATGTATAATTAGTTTAATAATTTTTATCAGTTTTAATTTAAATAAAATATGTGAACTTTTAACTTTTTACATTTAAACGAAAGACCTGGGGTAATTTTTCAGCAGATAAGTAAATCTGAATCGGTAAGATTTGTTTAATATTAGAAATCTAGTTCATTTTATTCATATCGCATTGCATCGTGAAAATTTTCTGTACAGATCGAAACTTTCTAACATAAACGGAACGAACGGGGTCGCGCTGGGACTCGCAAAACACCGGCGGCTCGAGCATTAAACTCGGATCGAGGAAAGTTTGGAGCGCGCAGCGTTGAAATCAAATAAGCACGTGTGAATGACGGCGACAATCGGCGTGCAGCCAGCCGGTTAAATCGACACGAGCGGATTGATATACAGAGGCAGGCAATTATACGTATATCACCGAGCTCGGGAAAGCGTTACGTTTCCCGTCTATGCTTTTATAAAACGAGATCGCATTACGCGTGATCTCGGGATAAACTTACCCCCTCGCGCGCGCACTGCAGTTTCTAAAACGTGCACGAGCGCGGCGGCAACACAATCGTGGAAATCGGCGGCACGTGGAGGTGAAGGCGGAGGCTTTAAACGTGCGAGCGCACCAGCTGCAAGCTGCAATGATACCCGCAAGGCTCCCCGACCCGTGGCGGGCCCGCGCGAGAAAGAGACCGCGACGTGTTATCGCCTTGAACTGCAAAACTCCCCAGTCCCCAGTCTCGGAAGGGATCGATCGTGATTTTACACGGTGCGCTTCGTGCAGCGTACACGTGCTACTTATTAATTGGCTGATCGATGTGATACAAACCCCCCGACCCCCCGCTCCACGAGGGTGCAAACGTGGACGATCAACTTGTTGTACGACACCGGGGAACCTTATCGCGGAAGCGATGAAGCATGATGGATGTGTCTTTCGTATATACGCCCCCGACCGCGGTCGTGTGGCTTGCCACTTGATGAATATGTGTCATGAATTCAATCGGGTAGATCGGGCTCAGGCTTGAAATATTGCCCATACTATTGCGATTACCCCCCCTCACCCCCGGTAACAGGAGCCCTTGATAACTATCGCGTTGAGAACGATCGCATCGTTATTGTCGGTAATAAATCGCAATTACTTCGCCGCGCGGAATATATATATAATATACACACAATCGCGAATGAGCCGAAATCCCTTATAGAAATTTAATACTGTAAGTGATTATTTGGCTAGTAATTAATTACTTATTTTGAGTATTAAAATCATTAAAAACAGTATTTTTAATACTCAAAATAAGTAATTAATCATTATAGCCAAATAGCCCAAATAATCACTTACAGTATTAAATTTCTGTAAGGGATATATATGCCGAGGAAACTGAGGCGCCGCGCTTACCCCTGGATTAAAATTGTTTATCGAATCTTCGTGATGTTCAACACAATAGACTCAAGGCTGGAAGTTTGAGACAACAATGTATAGGAATTTAATATCAATATGAGGTAATAAGGGTAAGAAGGAATTTAGCGTGGTAGCTTATTTCATTCGATAATTGAGTCGCGATAAAACGACAAGAGGCAAATGTTATTGATAATTAAATTTGAATTGACTGTTTTTTTTTCCTCTTTTTAGTTGTCCGTGCAACATTCCGCGGTGATTTACGGCGAACGGGCGCGATTTGCACGTGATTCGCACACGTTGAACTCGGAATCGAATATGGAGATTATATACGCGAGCAAAAATGCGATGTGCATAAATATTTCACCCACTCGCCGGCGCGATCACGAAGTCCGCCGGAAGTGTCCGCGTGATCTTCGAGAAGTCACGAAAGGCTCGCGTGTCGCGCGGCCGCGCCAGAAAACTGAGCAGTTTCCTCCCCCCCCCCCCGTATCATTTTTCGGACAATGGAGAAAATCCTGCCCCCCCCCTCCCCGACGACGGAAAATCCGGCTTTCCTCCCGACCGCGGCTATCGCCGAAATCTCGGTGGAATTTTAAACAACCGCGCGGATTATTAGTCCGAATCACGCGATGCGCTCTTGCCGCGCGCGTGGCCTGCTTTTTCGATTTTAGTCGTCGGAGCACGACGAGCAATTTTCCCCGACCGCAACGGGAACCTCGTGCTCCCGCCACTGAAAACAAATTAACGATTAATTCGTCGTAATGGAGCACATGTCACTCGCTATGCATTCAATTAATTATTGCATACATACGCGCCTGTGCCCTATATATTTCCTCGCATATGCGGCTTGTGTATGCCTATAAGTCGAACGATTAAAGTTTCGTAATAAGCGGAAAGTTTGCCGTCCTTGTTTTCCGCATTAATATTTCCTTACGGACGGAAGTGAGGCAGGAGAACGCGAAATGTAGACACATTGACGAGCTTGTGACGTTACGAGCCGACGGGGCGGGGCGTTTTGCATTTTTTACGAACGCGATAATGCTATATCGACCGCGCGCGCATTCCTTCGGATATGCCAGTCCACGACTGCAATTCCCCGGCTCATCTCTTATTTCAGATGTAGCTCTTGCACCATGCATTTTTAATCTTTAAACCTGGACCGATGTGTCCCGCAAGACGCATCTCTGCCCGTCCAGATCTGCACGGGACGTCTCGTTTTTCGGCAAAATGTTTCCAACTCGTGTAAATATATATTTTCAAATCTCTTCAGTTTATCGTTTCTTGTTCTATTATCTAAAATCTCATTTTATGTATATATTGAAAGTTTCTTAATTTTTTTGCTTCCTCATAGAGGAAGCTTTAATTTTTTTTGTTTTTCTGAACGTGGTTCAGAATGTTTTAAAACGTCGAAAAATTGTAATTTTAAGAAATGTATGTATGTATGTATGTATGTGTGTGTGTATGTATGTATGTGCCAAATTTACCGAAATTTCTATAACTCCAGAACTAATCAACCAAATCTTAACGAATTATATATGAAATAGGGGTAGAAAAAACTGAAGAATATAATAGAATTAATAAAAATTGCTAATAATCAATAATCAAGGGATTCTTTTTTTAAATTTAAATTTTGAATTTTTTTAAAAATGTCCATGGTTGCTCTAACTTCCGCAAATTTGGAAATATCGATCAATTTCTCATTTTATTATATTTTTCAGTCTTTTCTACCCCTATTTCATATATAATTTTTTAAGATTTGGTTGATTAGATCCAGCTTTATACGCGATCAAAAGTCGATAATTTTGCTCGCATATAAAGCTAGAGCATATAAAGCTCGCATATAAAACTAATCAAACAAATTTAAAAGAATTATATGAAATAGGGGTAGAAAAGACCGAAGTAAAAATTGTTTTTTGAGTTTTCGATGTCAATGTGTTGCTTATGTTCGAAAACGTCGAAAAATCGTAGACTATCATTAACCCTCAGGGTACGGACTGGGTTAGCGTAACCCGAGCGAATTTTGAAAGTAGCGCCATTTCAAAGGAAGTGAATGGTTATTTTCAAATGTATCTTTGTTTAAACAAATAATGTAATAAATCTATCAACGCCATTGTATTTTTGAGAAAATTTCCGATTAAAAAAAAAATTTGTTTTAATTGACAAATTACAGCCCGATATATACAGTCAATCAAAGTCGCCGGGTTAGGCTAACCCATGTCCGTACGGAACGTAACTTTTTTATAGTCCGTACCCTGAGGGTTAAAGGTAGGTTGGTGTTGAATTATCTTTTTTTTTCTATTTTATATATAATTCTTTAAGGCCGGTATTCATAGTCGGGTCTTATATTCAAGATCGTCTTAAGTATAGTCTTAAGGCGTCATCAGCCAATCAGAGGGCCGTATTAGCATCTTAAGACATCACTTCCTCTATGAGGAAGCCAAGTGCAAATTTCTAATTTGCACCATTTTATATTAGTAAGATTTTTGTATTAATATTTATTAGAGTTTTCAATAAATTGCGTTGAAAAAATTGTACATATAAATAGAAATTTAATCAAAATCAATCTGACTCGATCTCAAATGTATAGGAAATATAGAAATTCAGCTGTATAACAGTTTTTATTATTTTACATGATTGTGAATTTATATTCTATATATTAGAAGAGAGTATATTACATGTTATGTGTGCAATTATAATACTTACTCGCAGTCCAATTACACTCATGGTTCCAATAACTATTATTAAAAAAGTTAATGCATATACCTGATACGATGAATTTAATATATCAACAAACCTACGGAATAGAAATAATGTTAGCAAATTAACTTTTGAGTATAAGCTGTAACATTATTTCAATATCACATATAAAAGATAAATTAAGAAACAATTTCATCAAAATTGCTTACTTTATAGCAAGCTGATGTTTTTTTTTTAACATATTACGTATTTCCAATATATCATTTCTTCGTTTAATGAATCAAGTTCCTCATTTCTACCAAGTTTATTTTCGCTAGTATCATTGTTATTGTCCACTTTTGAAATTATATTTTCCATTTGCTTACTGCGAAATAAATTTGGCAGTATTTTGCACAAATCAAATAAAATATGTATAACACATAGCATATACATGTATTATATACAATAGATTTTCAGAAAATATATATAATATAAAATCAGAATCTTGTTAATTGTAATAATAATAATTGTAATAATATAATAGAGCGTTACACGTGTTCTATCATATACGTCTTATCTTCATACTTTTCATCTGCTTACCTGACAGCCGCAAATAAGCTGCATGCATGCGCGGTACATGCGATATGCATTGTATCAACGCTTACCGTGATGTTTATACTCACAATAGCTAGAACGGAAATGTAACAAAAAATTGGTAGAAAATATTCATCTTTATTCACTCTAAATTCGACTTCGATGACGAAGAATCGCGGACGTGATTCGTTAAGAGGCATTATGACATCTAAGAATTAGGGATATGCCGAATACAGAAATTGCCGGATGTCGGATACCGGATATCCGGTAATAACGTGAAACCGGATACCGAATAATCCGGCCGGATAATTTTTTGAGCGGATACCGGATATTTGCCGGATTATCCGGTAGATACTAATTTCTCACAATTAATTTTTGACGGTTCATTTCAAATTTTAAAGATTTAAGAGATTAAGATTTGAAATGCACTGTCAAAAATTAATTGTGCATCGTCCGAATGATCATACAATAGTAATATCTGTATAAAATGTACATACATGTGATACGATGTTATAGTATGTACGATAAAAAATAATAAAAGTCAACAGTGTTTGAAAGTATTTTTTGTTTCAATAGAATATGTGTCGATTAATACTTATTACCTCTAACGGATAATAACTTATTAAATAAGTTACTATCCGTTTGAGGTAATAAGTATTACTTTTCAACTAAAAAGCATGCAGAAACTCCATATTAAATTTTTCACGAGCTTATTTTGAAACGGCCAAAGACCTACAGTTGACAATTTAAATATTGAGTTGGTATTGTATTCTCGATATTATTGTCGACCACAGGTCTTTGGCCGAATGACTTCCGAATGCGACGTCTTACAAAAGTCAGGAAGACGAGAACACTACAAAAAATAGATATCAGACAGCTGCAAAAACCAGGCATGCAGACACACGTGAGCTCCAGACTCGAGGATGAACTGAAGGAAATTCAGAGACCGGAACAAACCACAGTGGAAATAGAAAGAACCTGGGATAAGATAAAGACCACCATAACGGAGATGACAGGTTCAGGACATCGGATTCCCCGAGGTAGGAAGGAAAAAGAAGTGGATGACCACGGAAATTTTAGAGCTCATGACCGAAAGAAGGATACAAAAACCAAATCCTCGGCTATACAAAGAAATCAATAAAAAGATCAGGAGAAAATGCAGAGAGGCAAAAGAACAGTGGATGTCTGGAGAAATGCAAGGAAATCGAAGTACTTGAAGAAAAACATGACGCGTTCAATGTGCACAAAAAAGTAAAAGAAATGACAAATCGTGCCCGAAGACATCAAGTTCTATAACCCTACGAGATGCTAACAACGAAATAATCACGGGAGTGGAAGCAAAACTGCAAGTATGGAAGAGATACGTGGAGGAGCTCTTTGATGACGACAGACCAAGACAAAAACATAAATGAGTGCGGCCCAGAAATTACCAAGGACGAGGTTGTTCACGCAATAAAAGCTCAGAAAAACGGAAAAGCCACTGGCCCAGACAGCGTATATGCTGAAGTCATCAAACTGATAGCCGACCGAGAAGGTAAGGGACTAGATCTACTGATCGCACTTTATTTCAATGCGATTTATAGATCAGGTAATATCCCTTCCGACTGGTTGAAATCAACATTTAATTACTCTGCCTAAAAAGACTCAGGCCTCACGCTGTGATGACTATCGCATGATTAGTCTCATGTCTCATGTTCTAAAAATATTCCTTAGAATAATTCACACCCGAATCTTCAGGAAATGCGAGTACCAGCTGGATGAAACCCAATTCGGATTCAGGAATGATCTTGGCACCCGCGAAGCGTTGTTCTCCGTGAACGTACTATTCTGTGAGATTTTATACTCATTTTCTTTGCGACAGAATTTTAATCCGAGCGACTTTGTAGAAAGTTAATTTACGAAAGCGAGTGCATTTACGTGCTATAATTAATTCTTGCATGATTCGTAAATCTGACTCTTTCTTCGACCAAAAAAAAAAAAACATACACATTTCTCCTCATCGTATGTGTTGTCTCACGTTCCATTTTTCATTGCTTTTGCAGGATTTACAGACCGTTCGTTTCTAGATAATGATCCGATTGCTGCCACGCGATTGTTTATTTCGGACGATAAAGCCGATGCACGCACGCAGGTCATTTGCGCGAACCCTCGTCGTCGTCGTCGTCGCCTTCGTGAAAACTCTAAAAATAAAGCCAGTCGAAGCGTGAGTCAAGTGCGCCTCGTATCCATATATCAGAGCTAAACTAGACCAGCTTTGAAGATCTATCGATCTAAGGATCAAAAGCGTTCAGAAATATCGGCCTGACGTAAAAGATCCAAATTCGCGGTTCAGGATCCAAGGATCTGGGTGAAGCAAGAACGACCGCAGCCACTCGCAGATATTATTGTAACAACGTATAGTTCTCGCACAGTTCGAGATTAAGTAATCATCCTTGAACTCGTTTATCCAATAATTGTATAAGCGCTTTTAGTTATTAACGGTAAGTCGATGTCAGCGAATTAAGGGTTTAAGAAGTAGTACAGTGAATGTTTTAAAGATCTTTTATTAGTATAACAACGTTTTATTTTATTTGTTACATAATTCTTCTTTAATTAAAGCGTCTTTTTTTACTGTGTAAAAATTGCGCGTTTTAATTTGCGAAAGGGTATAATCGATATAAAGGATAGTTTAATATATTTTGATTAAAAAGTGCTTGAAATTTTTATACAAGGTTCTTAGGCGAACCTGCATTCTTATATGCGACACGTAATTTAGTTTTCTGATTTACGTCGTTTTCCTGCCGATCGCTATTTCTAAGCGCTGTAAAACGCACTTTTACGACGAGTTGACTTATAGGAATGTTTTGTTGGTATACATTAATAATAATCGTCGATCCGTTTATTTTGACGTTATGCCAGGCGTGAGAAAAAATATTGCCAAAGTACACACACGTGGCAACGATTGTGCCACGCAAAACATCTATTTTCGCCACAAAAAATAAAAGAGTTCCACCCGGTGTTGTAAAGCGCGTTTTGAGAGACTCCGCGCCATTTCCGTTGCATTCGTTCGAACTTTTGTCGGCTTTCTCGCTTTGCGGACAGTCAATATGCCGAATAAGCAAAAGCAAATGATGTTCTTTTGGAAATAAATAACTGTAAGCTTTGGTCGAAAAGAAATAGGTCATATCAAACAGAATGCCGCAACGAGGATGTGCAATAATCGGAGTTTCTCCGTTCGTTCATTATCCAGTCGACACGCAAACTTTCCGTCTTCCATTCGTCACTCTAATCTCGAGCCCATTATTTTAGGTTTTAAATTATTTAAATAAAACGTTATAGCATAATAATTAAGAAATTCAGAGCGCAATTCTCCTCCGTAAATAAAATAGAAAATACGAATACAAATTGTTAAGAGCTATGCGTACACTTTGAGAGCTTTACAGAACATATTTTTTCTGCTAAAATTCCTGCCGACTTTTTCAGGTCCCTGAGTATCGGAGGGAAACAGGTGGAGGCGATCGAACGCGCGAGGAACGCTACGGCGTGCGCCTACAGCGCTTATCACAGCACCAAGGATATCCCGGCGAGCGCGCGCGGCCACCGAGAGGATCTGCCGATCGCCATGAGAGTCCTCGGCTCCGGTTTCCTGACCACCTGCCTGCAGATCAAATACTACCGGCTGGATGATCAGAGCCACTGCGAGTGGGGTGCCAGATTGCACTGCATCGAGCTCGATTGCTCGAGCGTCGAGGGACGTCTCGTCACGGTGGACCGGGAGACCTACAGAAAGCTCGGCATAGAATCTTAACGAAACGTCTCATCACGCCGCACCGGCGGCGCGTATCGGCTCGCTGCCAGCTCGTTACATAGGAACGACGAGGAACCCGACGCCGCGCCGCACAATCGATGCCTCTCGCACGCGATCGGTTGAATACTTTACGCTCGTAAATGGTATAAACACAGGTTGCACGGGGGGTTTATGTTCGGATGAGTTAAGAACCCTAATCTTGGGTCCATACTTTTTGCCTAGAAAACCCCGAGCATATAAGCATAAAGGTGGAATCGATAACGAGTCTAATGTATTTTGACCAAAATTGTTAAAATTGCGATATATTTTTTTTTCATTAATATAGAAAAACAGGAGCTTAAAATTTTTGCCTATTTAATTATATAAATTTTGCCCAAATATTCGCCCCCCAATACTTCGAAAATAAACTTTGGGACGAACTTAAGTTAATCGTCGCGCCAGATTATGTTGAATGAGAAAGACTTCGTTAGAAGGGTATTTTCAATTTAGTACGACGAATATAAATTGCGTAGGAATTCCGTGGAAGTATCACGACCGACGCGTAATTGAGATTGAACGTCGCCAGCTGGCTAACAACATTGTGTTAATAGCGTGAGTCAAGTTATTCAGAGAAGCCTATCGCAAACTGATCTTTTGAGGATTCCTCCTCATCAAAGGAACACTGAAATTTTGTATCAAAGTGATGGCCTGAACGAAATTAAGAGTATTATTCTTATATTCTTAGAAATTTAAAAATTAGGATTTAAATATATCCTACAGAAGTTTCATGCTTCTATGCGTTAATACATTATCGATTGCATTGCATCGATTGCATTGCACAACTAGCGTATAGTAATTATTACACACTACTTTCGATGCAGGATAAATTATAAACATCTAACGTTAGAAGGAATAATCAACCACAATTATTTTCGGCTGATATCTTCCATTATTTAGCGAAGAGAACTATTGCAGGAATCAATATGATAGAAAAACAAGCTCCAACACATACGAACACATCGATAATGAAATACTTGTTACATATGACGCTTTACGTATGTATTATGTGTCGAACACACGCCAACATACGCGTTATTGATTATCGATTAAGACTTAATTGCCAGACGAATAAATAGTGAGGTAATATGCCGCGGTGAGGAAGAATGTTTTTTTTCCTAATTGAAAGCATCGACAGAAGTCCTACTCGTCAACGGCGCGGTGTCAGCTTTCGTAAAACTTCGCGATCGAAGTGCACGATGCACTTTCGCGCGTACTGTTAACGCGTTCGCTTTAGTGTTAATTTTTCTCATTTACGGTAATTTTCCCGTCTCTCTTCTTCTCTTATTTCATATCTTCGCACTTCTCAGCGGATGGAGGATTTTTGTATCGAGATAGCTCGCCAGATACACACGTTGTCGTGTGTAAATTAATTGCAGAAACGTCCTCAGATGACGATCGCTACGATATAGGTATACTCGAAGCACCGCGAAAACTTGGGCAATCATCGAAGTGACCAATTAACGCCTTTAAGCTTACTATAATAATTGTGCAAGTTGTTTCTACTTTCTCTACTCGTTCAATAAATCTTAACGAAATTATCATTGTATAAATGTACTGCATATACAGGGTGATTCTCGATTATATGTTTATACTTTATTAGAAGGTGTCATATGGCTCATATGGAAACATGGATTAAACATTCATTCTCGAAGTCGCACCAATCGTGTCGGCGTAATCGAGGCACGTGCATGTATTTAAATATTCACACTGTGTGTTCGTTGTACTGTCACTGCAATCAGTCTTGCTCGTCCTAATGTGGATGACGAAAAAGAATGGACAGTGAATCAAGTTTTAGAGATCGCAATGCACGGAATTTTTTGCAACTTCTTACTCCTATAAATGTATAATTAACAATCACTCTGGTATGAAATCTAAGAAGAAATATATACAATTTACATACAATGCAAAATCACACGTCGCGTCTTTTCTGTTCTCATTTTACATTCATAATTGCGGTGGTACGTAGTGCAACAATGCATCGGCGATATCTTTGTTCCGCAACTTCTCCACTTGCGCACGCATTCGCACCGCCAGCCTGTTCGAGCGCTTCAGATACATTGCCGAGTGGTGCAAGGCGATCGTGAAGGGAACCGGGCACCACGTCTCCCTGACCACTCCGCGAACGAGCGCAGTCATGTAGCTCTCTATGAGCGACGTGTCGTCCTCCTCCGGATAGAGATACTCCTTCAGCGGCAACACCAACTTCTCCGGCGGTAGTTTCAGGTATCGCAGCGCGGCCGCGTGTTCCGACCACAGCAGTTTTCGATAGTGCGGATCGTGCCGTTGCGCCGCCGCCACCAGCAACGTCATGGCGTAACCGTCGTCGCCGTACGAGGTCGAGCAGAAGTGCTCGCACAGCGCGATGAACAGATCGGTGAAGGAGCTCAGCCCCGGCAGCTCTGTCTGGAAGTTCAATCGCGTGTGGTACCTCCTCAACAGATTCGACAGAACGTTCAGCAGCAGCGTGGACACGTCGCTGTCCAGGTAGATGGTGTCGCAGAGGTACACCAGTATCAGTCTGCTGAATCTCAATGTGGGCGACAGCTTCTCCATGAGATCGGGCAGGACCAACGTCAGGCTCAGCACCGTCAGGACGCTGTCCTTATCCTCCGACTGCAATTTGATATCGTTTTTGCACTTTGTGTACATGTGAACCAGCGGCAAGAACAGCCAGTCCTTCGGCATCGCCGCTTGATTCCAATCGCCATTCGGCGTGACGTATCTCTCGTACAGCGACGCCGCGTCGGAATGCGAGCCTATCTTGACCCGGTCTACCGTGGACGCCAGATCTAATTTGGCCAGTTCGTTAGTGATCATTTCCAAATTCACTTTTTCGTTCGATAACGCGATTTGAAGGAGCTTCCTCACGTGATCCGTGGCATCCGCGGGCAATGACGAGATGAGCTTGATGGTGATCCTCCACACAATTTGCGCTGTCTGATTATTGATTGTGTCCCCGAGGAGGGATGCTGATTTTACTACCGCTGTCAAAAGATACAACTCCGTTCTGCTGTACCACGATCTTTCCAAACTCCACTCGGTCGTTTCCAACTCTCGTATGTATTTGCGGAAAGACGGGTGTTCGAGTATTGTACGAATTTCTGCTACGCGTGAGCTACTGTGAAACGTATTCAGTATCGTCGCCAAGAATGGTATGCATGAATGCACCGACACGATCGGCTGCAACTCTCCGTTCTCCGTGAGAACATTCAAATTTGGAAGGCAGGATGGTTCCCGATCCGTAGTCGTGTTACAGTCGCTCAATAAATTTGAACTGGAACTACAAGAAAATGAATATTGTAAGTTGTCATTTTTATACACACGTTTCGAAGTAGTAAAAAAAAAAGGAGTCTCTTACCGAAGATTTGAGAAAACGTGCTGATTGGATAGCCACGTTGTTTTGAATGCGGAAATCTCGTCAACGGCGGATAAACTCTTGGCGATTAATTTCATAACACCCCACTGAAATTTACATTTCATAAGCCTTCTCGAATATTGATAAGTGTTAAGATAACAATAAGGTTGATAAATATTAAGGAAACATACGAGATACAAATATAGCCTTAACATTTTTAAGCATTTTTTTAGGTAATTATTTCTTAATAATTCTTGATAAATTGATGACAAATAGATCAATAATTGCTCTCACCGTTACATTAGATACCGACGACAACTGTGTACTCCACTTCGCCAGCAACGTAGAAATGTTCGGTTTTAATGTTTTCTCGTGACTCGCCACAGCAATTAAAGCCGCGGCGTGCTCGCACGCCAACTCGGATGTATTTTGAATATCATGATTACTTAATAACAGCTGCAATTGCGATATGAGAGTTAACTGGGCGCCTGCGACACTGTCCAATCCTATTTCGTAATGCAACAATATTCGCCAAAGCCGCAGGCTCTCGATGCTGAGACTTATGTCATTGTTCCTGCTAAAGTATTATGTGTTTAATAAAATAAATGTATGTAAAATTAGCAGACGCATGAGAATGCTTACCCCGTCTCACTGCTAATGTACGTTAGGATGGATTGAATAATTTTGAAGTTATCCAATTTCTGCGCGACGGGCTTCTTGCCATACGTGACGAGAACACGACACAACTTAATCGCCTTAACTACGGGAATCCCGTAAACGTTCTTTATCGTGTCCTGCATCGCTGTAAAGAGATTCAGATTCTTAAATCTTACCTAATAATTATTTATCCAATAAGTAGATTTTAGATTTATTTAAAACCTATCTAATAACTTCAAGCTTAATTTACCTAATTGGTCTATAGACAGTGGTATAAAATTCTGGACAATGGTGTCTAACAAATATGACGTGGACGAGATATTCAATGCCGTAATGTGCGAATGTCTCGCGAGACGGATGAGTATCTCTAAGGCACACGTTACTCCAACAGGTGGTGGATGCATCTCATTTAAAATGTATCTACAAATGGTTACACTCAAATCAGTTTTACAATTTCATGTGCTCTTGAAGAAGACTATAATAAAGTCATGTGATTACAAGAGTCTTAAGATCATCAATATTTAAATCAAAGTATTACGAATTTAACTAAAAATAATGACAAAGTTGTACCTGATTCTCAATAAAAAATCTGATCTCAGTAACGTAGCCACGGTATCCAACTGTGCCAATTCGTGATCCTTGAGGCTACTTGTATCCTTGTCTTCAAGTTGAGGCGTCAAGGTGGGTTCTGCGTATCCGTCGAATCCATGTAGTCTGTCCAAGCATACCTCGTCCGCCTCGCTGACCAGGAAAGCTCTGAGAGCTTGCAGAGCCGCCGTGACCACAGCCACCGACGAGTCATCCAGCGAAAATCTCAGCAGCAACAGAATATTCTTCTGACTGAGCGCGACCAGTGGTGCTGGATGCAGGGCCTTGTCGTACCAACCCTTGCGCGTCTTCTCCATGATATTGGCCAGAGTGACAAGGGCTGTACCCCGTTGCTGTTGAGTGGAAGACCTGCTCAGTTGTAGCAACTCCTGAAGGGAATATCCGGGACGTACGGGTTCCTCGCCGTGATGATGGAGGCCTTTGTCTACAGTTAAGCTCTCATCTTTGTACGGCAATAAAAGACCTGGAAAAATACAAAAAAGATAATAGAAGTAAAAGATGAGAAAAATCAATATCGTAGCAAAATTTATGATATTATTCACCGTTGAAATCAAATCTCGCATTGTATTCTTTGGTCGGATCGGGCTCGTCTTCTTTCTTTTCCGGCAAGTCTTCCATCCACTTCAACTTTTCTGGTTCGGGAGCGTTCATATGCAGCCATCCTTTCTGTTTGCTTTCTTCGAATAATTCTTTGGATAATCCTGGGATTATGCTCGAGGAGTCATCCTCGCAATCCATTTTTGTATCGACATCATTCGAAGGAAACTTTGTCTTCTTATCATTAGATCTTGTATCCATTGTTGTTTCTTTTGTAATTAAAGTGCTCGCTGTATCATTCTTGCAATCCATTTCCGAGTCGTTTAAGTTGTCGTTCGACGAAAGCTTCATCTTCTTATCACTGGATACTTCTATATCCATTGCTGTGGTTTTGCTCGCGGCTGAAACGCTACTTTGCTTATTGTCCTGTTCGATTGATCTTTTGCCGGATTTCTTCTTTATGTTTCTTAAAAACTGTATTATCTTAGGATCAAGAGTCTCCTCAAGCTTCCTCTTTTCGTGTAATATCTCCGCCTCGTTCATCTGCGCCAGCTTTTCCAAATTTTCCTTGTGAATTTCAATGGCCAATTGATCTTCCATCGCAATCGCCTCTCCCTTGTCGCAGTGGAAAGATTCGTCCCTCGGAACTTTCACCGACTCAATTCTCACAGATTTCACCTCTGAAACTTTTTGCCCGAATAAACTCTGCTTACCATCGGTCTTCTACAAAGAGCAACAAAATTATACAGTTGGCATAAAAATAACAGATAACACATTTCATTCAGACATACCTTTTCCACAAGTGACGCGTCGTCGAATCTAAAAACCTCGGGGAACCCTAACTTGACTGTTGCGGGAACACAGTTGTTAAACTCATATTTGTCGAATTTCCTTTCCAAGATATTGCCAAGTATTATGTGCGACGACGCCGTAGGTACATTCTGGACCATGTCCTCCAACTTTCCCTTCATCGTTTCCCGAATCTTGTCCTTGACAGCCGGATTTATCACTTCTCCGCTGCCTCGCGAGGTAGAAACCACATCTTGTTTCGCCCTCGATTGTTTCAATTTCGAGAATTGGGATCTTGCTCTGCTAGCACTCGGAGCACCGTCCGAAGCGTTGGCTGAATTTCTTGGATTTATTGGCTTTACGGACGGTTGCTGCTTCGCCTTCAAAAACTCTTCTTGCTGGCGCAGAAGCTCCTCCTCGCTGTCGCCCGCTTTAGGTCTCTTCCACGCAGCTTCACCAGCCATCTCTCAGGTTCTTTTTTTATATAGAAAAAATAACTTCCTCCGCCAGTGATTAAAAACAAAAAATATTATTTTATTACTCGACTAACTGGCAACAATATAAATAGTAGCACTATTTTTTTTTTAATTTGTGACAAATGGATGGAAATTCAAACGCAAGAGTACGTCTTGCCAAGAGAACTTCTCTAAAAAAATATAGCCGTTCGGAATCGGCGTTAAACTGTAAGTTCCATATACAATGTGTATAATCCACGTGCGCAACGCCCAACACATGTATATGAAGAGAAGTCACCACGCTCGGGCACGAGCAATAGGACTGAGTATGAGCATTTATATATACTCTTTGTCGTCTCCCCTGCATGCACATCTGCACATAAATAAGGAAAAAATTAATGCAATCGCAGCATAATATAAAAGAAGATGTTCTTTAAGAATTCTTTATTAAGAATAATCTTCTTTTATATTATGCTGCGATTGCATTAATTAATATTTTCCTTATTCATGTGTAACTGATGCAAGATAGAGCTTCGTTGGTGCATCAATTGGAGCAACTTAAAAAAAAAAAAAAAAAAAAAAAATAGCGATCCGGATGAAGAGGAGCTTATGACTATTACCGAATTCATAGAACTGCCGTAACAAATTGCAGATCTGCAGCACAAGATTCTCGAGTCAGACCAGGAAACTAGGCAAAGTGCCAGATGGAATATAATACGTACAATAGCGGACGCCGAGGCGGCATTTGAAACGGCATTTCACATAATTACACAAAACAGGAAGCAACAATGTTATAAGTATGACGAATTGGAGAAAAAAAAGTATCGGGACTTAGAAGCGCGACTAGAGGAACATGAAAAACGATATAGAGTAAATGCTTCGTGCCCGAGCGTGATGACTTCTCTTCATATACACGTGTTGCGCACGTGGATCATACACATTGTACATGGAACCTACAGTTTAACGCCGATTTCGAACGGCTATATTTTTCAGAGAAGTTCTCTTTTGGCAAGACATACTCTCGGTGGCTTGCCATTGCCATCCGAGAGGAGAACGAGCGAATATAAAATTTTCTAAGCTCTACCGGGGATCGATCCCGGGACCTTTGGCTCAATAGACCAGTGCGCTGTCTACTAGCCCACGCTCGTCCTCGGTGGTGCCTAATACTATTTATATTATTGCCAGTCAGTCGAGTAATGAAATATTTTTTTCTTTTTTTATATGATATTTAACAGGCTTCATTCAATTTTAGGTTTCTTTTTACACTTCTAATTAACTTTTTCGTATAATCTTATTACCTTATTACATTCTTCTTTAATTATTTCTTATTCTCTCAGGTTGTCATAACCTCTCTGTTATTCTCAACAGTTTGTAATCATACATGGCAACGGAGCAAGACCTGCAAAATCGAAACTCGATAATCGCAGTTTACAAGAATTATTATCGTGACAATTCGCGTTGCTGTCATCTCGTCAACTCACCTGAATTTACCTCACGCGATGCGGTTTGACGCTTGACGCGATCCGATGCGTTCCCGTCAGCTGTCAATCGTTGCTCTTGGCGCCAGTAGCGCCACGAAAAACGCGACGACTGCATTTACCGTGCGTAGGAAAAGTAGGTATTACCGACGATTGGAAAATATGTTTCATTGTCCGAATTTTTCATATTATATATATATTAATTAGAATTTCTATAAAAATTTTCGGATTTTCTCAAAATGCTCAGAATTTTTCAAATTTTTTAATACCAATTGGAACACATTTTTTTAAAAACAGACAAAATAATAAAAAATATATCAGATTTTTTCCACCAACACACATCTTTGTAAAAATCTAAATAAATATGAAAAAAATTGTGCAATTTATCAGAAATTTTCACACATACGCGCAGATACTGAAGTATTTCGAAAATCCTCTCGTCAAATTATTTCTGAAAATATCTGAGGAATTTTATATATTTTTCCAGAATTTTTCACGAGTCTCAATTCTCACAAAATTTCTGAGAAAATATGAGAAATTTTTTCAGCAGGAGTATCCTCGGAACATCCCCGCGTGTCGCCTCAGATATTTTTATAAATAAATGTACTTTTACATTATATTATCGCCGGCTCGGGCAGGAAAGAACCAACTTCGTTGATTTAGCTTAATAAATTACTTTATTTATTCTAGGCACAACGCTGGAGAACACGACGCGCGCCGATCATCGCAGTCGTGGTGCGCTGATCATACCCGGGAATCTCGAAGAGAGCGGTTCAGAACGAGATCCAAACCGCTCGACGATTATTATTTCACTCGCAGCTATATACGCTGCCATGCATGCGTTCTCGATCCAGCGACCGGTCGCGTTGTAGTCAAAATAAATATAGTCCTTTTTCATCTTCTCCGCCTCTTTAAAGTAATACGACACGTGTATGTGTGTGTATATATATTAATTATTATTATGTTTCTCAAATTTTGCATGAATTAAATATACACGATTTATAAAATAACAATTCACACGTCGACGCTTCGAAGTTTTACGAACTGAGAGACAATTTTGCGAAGATTTCACTCTCTTTCGAGAGATATCCCGAAGTAAGCTCGGAAAAACAGATGCGAGGGATAAAGGCTCTCCTGTGAATCCCCTTCGGACACGTTAAATAAACCCTCCGACCGAACGTTCCTTTCGCTTGGAAAAATACGATCTCGCCTATATACATATATCGGATTTATTATGATTGCGTGTGCGTTCTCGTTTTTTCTCTCTCTTACGAATATGTACATACAACTTTTATTGCGCGCTTCGAAGCAAAGCTGCGATCTCTTCGGTACTCACGACAGAATTATATTGGAGGAAAAGCCAAAGAGTCTGTCGTGTATGTGATACAATGATTTCGATTATTGTATCCTTATAGGTGAAATATAATTTCTGAATTACATGCGTAGGTACAGAGCGGGCGAAATATTGCCTCCGTAGAATCGCGCGACAAAATATCGCTCAACATCTTTATCTAAGCAAAATACTCGTGTCTCTCTGAACGCGTTTCGAGTATTATAATTTCAGATATTATAATCAAAACGTAATCTTCAATGATTAAAGCCGAAATACATCCTTATACGAGGATACGCGACGAATCTCGATTAGGTATCTTTTTTTTTCTTATTCCAGTCGAGGATTTCGGATTCGCTTGGAATAATTTACGGAATGTATTTTTTTTTCTCGAATAAAATAGCCGACGAGACAACACTTATTTACAGTCACGTGTATTTACACTAATTACAAGCACCGTAACGCATAGTAATTCTCTTCGGGAAAAAAAAAGAAAGGAAAATTACACGTCATCCGCGTGACGACTTTCGATAGAACTCATTCGCAGTCTCGTATTCGTTTTATGAAAATGCTCAGTCAAGAAAGACAAGCTCAGCGATCGTAATGTCGGTATTGCATTACTTTGGCGTGGCGTGGCTTTTCGTCGAATTGGATTATATAGAAGAAACGAAGGGAAAGGGAGTTTCTCGTTCCGCACGCGAGATCCGTCCTTCCTCTCGTCGCGACACTTTTTTTTCCTGGGGGGGGGGGAGGGAGATAGATATAAAAATCTTGCGCTACAATTATGTATAAATCGATCTCTACGGCTTGCGTATCAATTGTATAATTGAGTCAGCTTTTTTTTAGCTTGTCTCCGTCGTCATTCACGCAGCTTCCTGCAAACATGCGCGCACATTTTCGATATATTTGACACACACAATACATACACATTTTTTGACACGCATACACGCACGCACGCGAGGAGACAGAAAGAGACAATTATATATATAAGGCACAGAATACACATTATTTATATTAGATTATATGTATTACAATTATATTATTTCGAAACGAAAAATGTGCTTTGAAATATTTATGTAGATTTATCTTTTTATAAAAGACAATTGCAGAGACGACAAGAAGTTGAATTGAATAAACATAAATATTGTGAAGTGCAATTTCGAGATCATATAATTGTAATATATATATGCATATACATACATACGAGCGATAAATATATACACACGCGCGGTTGCACAGCCCCGATAAATTAAGAGAGAAGGCGAGGAGGTAAAAGGAACTTATACGATGTAAGTCGAGCTCCATACTTTACAGAAAACGTTATCGGCGACGTGTAGACTGAACGCGTCACATTTACATAGTACATATATATATTTTATATATATATATACACATTACATATACATATATATTAATTTCCTGAGAATATTAATTAACTTTTCGATATAGCCCCCGGCTCTGAACAAGAGTGATATAAACGAAAATATGTTATGTACATACTCTTGAAGTAATACATTTGAACTACATATAAATTTGATTAACATTTTCACATATAAATTATACCGAATTATGAACCTTGGAAAAGTTAATTAATATCCTCAACGATAATCGTTATGCATATGAGAAATCATTTAATATTCGGTTTCAAGAATGCCTTTTACAGCGGACGAAGCGCGATTACAGGAATATTAATTACTTTGTGCCCTAATATTATCACAAAAAAATGAGTCAGCATCTTGCTCCGATTAGAATCATCCTAACTAATCATTCTCGACGTACGACATACTGACTCGACTATTCTCGTTCAAGTCTTAATGATTACGAAAGATCATATGTACATTCGCTGGTCATATTACTCGGGGTGATAATAGAAAAGTATATATAGTTTATATTACGCTTATATTCCATATATGTATATATATATATAATATTATATTATCTTGCTACAAGAAATCCAGTTGTATTTTATGCCAGCATAATCATCATGGATGTGTAATCATCGACCAAAATTTGATTAAAAAAAAAAAAAAAAAAAAAAACGAATGAGTCTCACGTTTTACATGGCAGCATTGTTAATCTTTTTTTACGATGTTGCACGGAATATCTCTAACAATTCTCAATTAATTGGGTAAAATCGATAGTCTTTTAATCCTCAGAAAAGCTCCCGAAATTTTTCCGAAAGATCACTTTCTTCAAAGCTATACTATTCTCTCTTATAGAATCGTTCTTACAGAACGTATTGTTTTTGGATACGGTTATATTTTTAGACACCTGTGCGTGCAGGTGCAGGTATAAAGTAATACTGTGTAGATAGACGTATTTTTCACTTGGATAAATCCTCTCCCTAGCAAGTACAAGTTGTACATAATGAAACGATGCCTCATATACATCAGTATGTCTACAGGATTATTGTACTTTCGGTGACAGTTACGATCAAACGGTGCCAGTTCCGACGCAACTTCCTCGTGGATCGTGACCGTCATTATGATCGAAGCCGGCTATTTATTTCCAAATACGATATCTGTAGAATATTACGTTTTACATAACAGCAATCTGCATGAAGAAATTGATAGAATTCCATGTTAATCCTTCTGACAAAAATTTATCTGTCGATCTTTTTTTATCTATAAAAATTCAGCGAATTTTCTCTAAATGATCTTAAATTAATAGACGACACTACCTTATTATTATCACAATTTTTTTACTGCAACTTTTTGGTTAAAATTTATTCAAGTAAAAGCTGTTAAATTTATCTTTGTTTTGCTTACATAGAAATATCTTTCTCTACACTTCGTATCGAAACGAAAGGTATGCTTTTTCTTCTTGTTTTTCTTCTTCATGTAGTAACTTAACTCACGTATTATATTTGGAAGTTCAGTTCTACATATTGACTGATGGACTTGGGCTAAGTTAAATAAATTGTGTCTAGATAAGCCACACGCATTAAAAGTTCGCAATCCGAACTGTTCAGCGGTTCTCCTTCTGCCTATAGACATTGAAACAAGAACTTAGTGAACGCAGAATTATTTATGGAAAAAAAATCACCGTCTACAAGACTGAGGGATATTTGATATAAATTTTCTAGAAACTCTGCCCAGCAAGAGTAACCCGATCGATGAGTCATCCATTTGTCTTTGCGTAATATCCAGACCAAAAATGTGGAAAGCTGTAATAAGTCTCCAACATAATACGATTTACGTTCTAGTCCAGTACGTCCAGTACCTCTAGCCACAGGCCACCCACAGACATATAATTATAAATAAATTCATTTTTTATCCAAAACTCCCAAGCTCCCCAAGCTTGACGACCAATTTCAAATTTAATTTTTCCTTCGAAAGATAGCCCAGTTTCTCCGCACGAGCCCCACTACTCGTGCGGGGGGTGCAGTTTGGAATATAAAAATTCCTGTGATCAGGTGGACTCGAACCCGGTTCCTCGGAGTTACGAGTCTGACGCTTTATCACAAGACCACACTGCCACCCCGATAACATCATACTTTCGGACCCCATTCGAGTATCCCGTTTCGATCGTGACGGATAATCGTGTGTTTTCGCGAACGAAGGTAACAGAACGGCGGAACGTGATCGGGTCAGATTGCGAATGATTAGTTCAGTCGACACGGCTTGGTCGTCGTATTCGCAATAAGAAGCGACGTCGTATATATTCATGAAGAAAAAGAAACAAGGAACATTTTACATAAATACAATTAATTCTTACATACCAAAAGAAAACAATACGGTCACTGAGTTTCGGCAGTCACGCGAGCGAATGTAGCATTTTCTAATTTTAAGTACTCAAAGAGATACGTTTTACTGTCTATCTACACAGTATTACTTTATACCTGCACCTGCACGCACAGGTGTCTAAAAATATAACCGTATCCAAAAACAATACGTGGTACGACTCCTTACCTACGCACTAGGTATCCTTTTTACGAAAACTAGAGAATTACCACCGAGAGGATATTTGAACATTGCGACGTACATTACTTCTTTCGTGCAATCCTTGTCTCTTCACGTTGCCTCGACGTTTCCCGTAAGACACTAGTACCGACGCTGCTAATGATAAGAGTGATGGCAACGATGATCGATGATGATCGCGATAGCGAAGGGACGCGCTTATCACACGCGAGCACGACGCGTCCGTGAAACAATGTTGTTACTCTAAACTCACCGAGTACTTATGCGATAATTTGTTCGTTCGGCACCGTTGAGTTGGCGATAATTCGAGAGAAGGGGAAGTGTTCTCTACGAATCGCAGCGAATTTTTTTCGGGTCCCACTCGCGAGGGGGTCGGACGACGCGCACGTGAACACGATCCCGGGGTCCCAGAGCGAATCGCAGCTTGCTGCGAATCCGGGCGATTTGTTGCTGCGCGACGAAACTCGACGACGAGGACGACGACGACGATGCAGACGACAGGGAGGGTCGCAGATGATTCCATCGTATGGATGAGCATCTGTAAAGCACGCGCCGTCGTGCCCGTGACTCCACGGGCTACACGGCGCAGCCCTTCCTCGTGCCATACAACACCTTCAGCTCCGGCATGATGATCTTTTTGATAAGCGCGTTCGTCTTGGCGGTGAGCATGTCGCGATGCGGATCCTTCTTGAAGATCTTGATGCCGGGCCGATGCACCAGGAAAGCATTGTCCAGGATGAGAAAGTCATAATCGAGAACGCAGAGCGCGTAACCCTGCAAGCGTTCGCCAACGATAATTTGATTGCTGACGAAATTATCAATATAATAGAACAGATAATATAAAAGATGGTAGAATTTTTTACTTTTAACTTTTTATACATATATATTGTCTAATTATATCGTTAAAGAGAAATATTAATGCTTAATTATCATTCTAAATTATACGTTATACTTAAAATATATCATTATCTTTTCTGTAATCCATTGATGTTTCAAGGTAATGACAATTTTTTATTTTTTTTGCGTCGCATTCTTATTCTAGATATTTTGCATGGATAGGTAATGTTTACCTGCGTCATTTTATCGCTCTTTCCCTCCCAACTGAGCCTTTCGTCGTAAAAAGGATCGTTATTGGTCCCGATAAAGATCGGCTCCCAGTGTACGAAGCTGCCAGTCCTCTTGCCGACGTGAAACACATGCAGGTCCTCCGTCTCTGGAGCTTCCTGCCATTCTTTACTTTTCGGCACGTTATGGCAGCCGGAGCATAATTTCTTATGAAAGGGTATGGCGGTGCCCGCTTTCAGCATCTGTATCTGCAAATTTACATGGACTCGTCGAAACGGCGCTTTGCAACGAGTTGTTCGAGATGCACGTAAACAAATCCGTTTCCGTTCCGATTACGAGCGTTTTGTGAGGATTAAAATGAGTTACTGGGCGTTATCAGATCTGTGACGTTTCGACCTCCGACATACCGTTCATCTACGTTGAGAAACAAATAAAAAGGATGAAAGAAATGCTACGCAGATAATCTGTACAATCGTTCTCTGTTATGCCGCGCTAGTTCTGAATATGAACACGACAAAAGGTGTATTGTGCGCGGTGCCGTGCCGTGCGATACGCACGCACGTCGGCCGGACAATAGCAACGCTAATTCTACGTATCAAGGTCCACGGTCAAAGGAAGCTCCATTGATTCGCCGTCGACCCTCGCGCGTCCGCGCTATTAACGACACGACAGTCGGACACACCGTCGGCCTCGTCGCGCTCTCTTTCGCGCGTGCTTAATTGCCCCTGACGGACCACGGACCGGCAAGCGATCGCAAAACGTACCAGGCGCGTCTTATTGTTAGGCGGCTGATTCTTCTCGTCCACCTCGAAGATGGACAACACGAAGACCTTGGGATTGGGCTTGTAGAGAGCCGGCTGATCCCGCTTGCGGATCATCTCGAGGAACTTGACGGGCAGGTTCGGGCTGGGATACAGCTCGATGTCGCTGGGGAACACGTAGAAGGTGGGCGCGGACTCGCGCGCTATGTTGCGGCCCACGTTTACCGGGTACAGCAGCTTCTTCTCGTTTTTGTACATCTTCGCGAGGCTGACGTTCACCCATGGCGCCCCGAGCGAGCAGTTGTACGTGTCGGAGGCGATCTTCTCCGACGGCGGTATCTAAGACAGGATCGAAAATCGAGCATTTGAAAAGGAAACTTCAACATCAGGAAACTTCAAGTTCGAACGAAACAGTTTCGCAAGATTACTAACGTAATTGCATAATAGCTTTTTTTCGATCTTTCATATTTTTATACATATATTTTTTTTTATATTTTAATATCATCAATTGTATCATTAGATTGTGAGATACGCTAGAGAGAACATTGCATTTTGTTGGCATCTTCGCGGGAAGGAATATAATGCTGGTGAACGACAGGATATTCATGTATGCAGGACAAGTGGTTTCGCGATTGTAATCGCGATTACGTTAAAGACTCGTTTGCAAAACGCGAGCCACGCAAGCTTCGTCCCTCGCGAACAAAACCGCACGCGGAAACCGCGAGGCTGTTTTACGATGTCTAGATACGCGTATCCGTTAGACCCGAGGTGCTTACACTACAAATAGACAGCAATAACAGCAACGAACAATCCGGGTTCGTGGTACGAGCTAAATACCCTTCGCGGACGAATTGCATATGCATAAGGTAGATTCGTGCACGCACCACATTCGAGAAACATATTATCGTAGTCTGATATCGAATCTTTAATTAATTTGTCGTAGTTCTTGGCATTAACAAACGGAATAACTTATTGATTTTTTCCGTGAAATGGCCAACAATTGTAGAAAATTATATCGAAGAAAAGAACCCTGTTTTGTCTGATAAGAAAAAATCGCCACGAAAGGTCTAAAAGATCTCACATTTAATATAAATAAATATTCTTATTATTTCGCGAATGTAAGTATAAGATTAATGGCATTAATGGCAATTGTAACATTAATAATTGTTTTGTGCAATTGTAACAAATTTGATCCTTAAATACGCAATTTTTCGTAACATTCTAAATATTTTTTGAATATTTTTCCCCTTCTAGATCTTCCCATCCAGAAAGGAAAGAAGGGTCAGAAGGGTCAGAAGAGCCAGAAGGGCCAGAAAGGCCAAAGAAGGCCAGATGTGCAGAGCATGTTTTCAGTTTGAATTTCATAAGGGAGAGCACACAGATCATCGAAAAGTCGCTGCGCATATATACAAAGCTGAGCACTTACGGGTTAATGTTAATATCGCAGGCTTTAGCATGAGTCTTTTGAGATTCTAAATACGGAATATCGATCAACGTATCATATTAGCGTACTCGATACTTGCGAGATAATTAGATTCAGGACTGTGCAGAACTCTTGGGAAGGATTTGGTGAACACGCGGTGCATTCAGTGACAGGCTGAAACGATTAAGCGGAATTAATGCATTATATCAAGTTAGAACATTTGCCAGATGCTCGCGGTGTATCCGGAACTCGAGAGGGATTCAGGAACACGTCGATTCAAGGAACTCGAGGGACAATCTTGGGCCGTCTATTTACCACTTTTGGCACGTGTTTGCTGCTGAAGAAGACGTGAAAGGTCACTAGCTGCGGGACCAGGGGGCTGCCACAGTTCCTCGAGTACCTGATGGCGTCGAGGGTCGCCGGGAAGTCGGTGCCGGGTGCGTGCATGGCGATCGATATCGGCGCCCGCCAGCGCTCCAGCAGCGGCTCCAGATTGTCGAGGAACGTGTAGTCGGCGTGCGTGGTGTATGTCACGCTCTCCCAGCATCTCACCGCCATGCTCATCGGCACGTAATTGTACAGCACCCAGTAATCGCCGCGCTGCGCCCGCCTCGGCTCGGTCGACTTCTCGTGGCAGGGCACGGCGTCCCTCAGGCTCATCGGTTCGCGCGCGACGTTCGTCGTGCCGTTCCTCATCTAGACGAGGACAAGAAAAAGAGAGAGAGAGTTTAATCGCCGTTCGAGGGGGAAATTTGCATGGAAAGCGGCGGAAATACCGTGAATAGCGCGCGGTGGCGAACGCCTACAAGCCTGAATACCTCTATCGACATACCCGATGATGCATCTCGAACCGCCTCTTTCGACGAGTTTAGATACAGAATAACGATAATGTACTTCATTAATATCGCATAAGATCAATGAGAATATTTCTATCTCTATTATTATTATTGATACAAATTAATTACGATGTATATCTCCCGATTTCTATTAATTCTCGATTACATCTTCATTCCTATCGTCATAGACCGCTTCTAGCAATTAATCAAGCCGCATACAATGATTAATCTAAATGTCAGGAGTCATTCAAAGATCGAAGGAATCAGAGGGATCATGAGAAGAGAGAAGAGAGAAAAAAAAGAAAGAAGCGGTGGAAAACGGAAGGAGTGAATACCGTCTGATTACGGTGCTCCTGCGGCTTGTCGAGGGCCTCAGCCTTGACTCCGTTGGGAGGCGTCGTGGTGACGAGGCTGATCCTGGGAGGACGGCCGGCGCCGTTGTTTGTCGGCGCCGCATTATTGGTGGCGCCGACGACCGCGGCCGAGGATGAGGAGGACGACGCGGCGGCGCCGACCTTCTGGGTGCCGTTGACGAGGTCGTTTAAGGCGCCGCCGTAGGTGTCCGACTGGAGCGGCGCCGCCGCCGCCCAGTTGGTCGGCGGTTCCTCGATCCACGGCCCGGACGAGCCGATGTGGGCACACACGTACAGCAGCACGCACACGTTCAGCACCACCGAGAGGCGCAGCGCCCAGTTCTTGCGGGCGATGGCCGCGATGCTCATCCTCCAGGTCCAATCGCGGTGACGAGGAGACGCGAAGATCTAGATGGGCAATCCTGTCCGGTTGACCGATGGTCAATCTCCCGCTCTTATTATCGATACTCGGGTCTGTGATTCTTCTCCTGCTGATGGCGTCGACCCGCCGCGTCCATCCCTTCGCGGCCCACGACTGGTCTCGGCGATCAGGACCTGCTCATGGTCCCCCGGAGGCTGGTCGACCGGGGCTCGGTTGCGTGCAGCACCTGAAACGGGAGTGGAAGGAGACCTTTGATTATGACGGAGGTCGCTACAAATTGTTCCGATAGTTATTCTGTAACTTTGCGTACTGACAACACGCGAGCGCGTGTACCACTATATGCGCTCCCATTAGGCGACTTCAATGGTCTTAGGAAACAAGTAAACATCTGTACTATTGGTATCCGTTTTGTAATAATAAATTCTGAGTTCTCAAAAATAAGAGCTATATAAAGTCATTGAATCTCTCTCTGGTAATCCTGATTCCTTATCTTAATTCGCACTGAAGAGAGAGCATTTAAAAACGAATTTCTCACTGCGAATTAAATAGGCAGGCTTTCTTTAAATTATACACACAGCACCCAGCTAGCAGAAGCTTCTAAAAGACGTCTTAAAAACGTCTTAAAGCCGCTTAAAAGATCTCTAAAGAACGTCTGAAAAATTATGAACGTCTTTTAGAATTTTCCGCTAGCTGGGGCAGTTATATTAACACAACGCGTAAAATATAAAGTTTAATTAACACACATCCAGAATTATGTCACGCAAATAAACATTTAGCATTTTTATATCGCGTAAGTAACGATCAGTAAATTCAAGCGCTGCAGCGGCATGGCAGAAAGCGTTCGTCGCTGCAAATAGGTACACGTTCGCTCCGCCCCGTTTCATCTCCCTTCAATAGCAACTATAGCAAGTACAGCAACAGCTGCGATATCGCTCGTTGGATCGCATCTCATTTATCTCACGATCCAGTTTATAGCGCGTGCTATACGCCGCGCCGGCGAGGACGACTTTCCCCCTATCTCGCATCTTCTTCCCCGCGTTCGACGTTCGAGTTGTGTCGCAACCCGAGCTCGTAACGCGACATCATCGGGGGACCGGGCGGTCCGAATTGAGCAATCGCGGAGATTCCGGTCGCCAACGGGACCGCGGGTGATCCCGTGGTTTCCAGCGCGAGCGCGGCGAGTGAAATCGACAGGGGGGAGGGGAGGGAACGAACAGGACGGCTATTATCGAAAGACGGAAAGAAACGACTAATAAGAAGTCGTCGGCCTCCTCCTCGTGACCGATCTTGCGTCAACGCCTCCTTCTCGGCGAACGAACGCCGAACGGGACTCGCGAGTCACCGCCGATAATTTCGACGACTTTCACGCAGGAAGACGAGAGATACTCTTTTCGCCGCGCGTGTTTCTCCGGTCACGAGTTTTCCCGGTAATCCGCGGGATTGATTTCCCCTCAAAGAAAACTCTCCGAGGCACGACTCCGTTTACGACCGATCGAGTCTTAAAATTTGCTTCCTTTTTATTCCGTTTAACGAAGTTCTGCATAATTGAAAGGGGTAGCCGCGCGGGAAGTATATAGCGCCGAGAAGTGAGACGTCGCGTCGAAGAGGATCGATTCCGCATTGACCGAAGAGACTTCGATTAAAAAGTAATACCGTTACAACTGGGTCACCCTCCCCGTAATACAAGACAAACGCTTCTAAATGAAAAGCGACGGGGAAACGGGCTTTAAAACTACTTTCAGTAGGAAAACATGGGTATAACAGTGTTTTCGTGCCGCGAGAGAATAATTTACGGCATGCGATATTCGACTGTTATAACACAGCCGGGCGGTATAATTCAATCTTAAAGTTGGAATTATCGGCGCAGCATTGGGAAATCACATGATGCGCGCGCGATTTCTGCTTGCAAAATCCCTGCACTCTCCGTGACTTAAGAAAGATGCAGAGTCGCGTAATAAACGTCTCTCTCGCGCCTTTGTGTTCCGCCGACATATATAGCCGATATTATCGACTCGAACGCCAAACGTTTACACAATTGTCCAAGATAAAGTGCAGTGGGATTTATCTACTTCAAAGCAATGGAAAAATTAGGAGGATAACCGCGCGTAACACAGAAATGACAATTAGCACCGTTATCAATATCACTTAATCGATAATTACGTCGCTATACACGCGCAATCGTCGTCGCGTAAATGGGCATAATTGGAATGTACGATGCGATGTGGAAAGAGATACACGGCTTTGCGGCTTTAACTTTTTCCCCACACAATGCGTAGCGTGATAGAAGTGATTTCCGATGTAGGACCGACCGCCGTCGCTCGCGATAAGAGCTCGATGCTCGATTCGACGGCCGTGGTCAATACGAATGCTCGTTAGCTGTCAATTGTGATCGTTCGCGATCGGCAAAGTTTGTTAAAACGCTTGTAAAAAATAAATATCATCTAATATAAAATTTTCAACGATACAAATAGCTATAGATAACAAAGTTAAGCGCGCTATTCAAGCCACGATGCAGTTATTTTGTCATATTGTACAATATCTTGTCATTATATCGCACACCGAGAATAATACTGTTACAACTCCAAAAATTCACAATTTTCAGGAGAGAGGAAAAACAAAGTTGGTTCAATTTCTTTTGAATTGTGAGATAACTAACGCAATTGCAATTACGACATTTTGTTACAATAAAACTTATATACGGTTTTCTTGAAGACGTCTGCTGTAATTCACCTGTCAATTCACTTATGACACTAATTATTCATCCAGTGACCGCAGCTTAATCGACCGTAAACTTAATTAAAAGAATAACGATACTTCTGCTATACCGTGCGAAGAATGAAAATTCTATCGTGGGATGCACGGTTAACAATTTCACAGATGCTAGTACTATAAATAGCGTCAACTCGTGTCCAATTGAAGACGTGTGTGTGTGACTTGGAATACGGTCATAATTTTAAGACTTCATTATCACGTCATTTAACACACCTGGGGAGCACAGTCTGTTACGCAATATTTCTACTTAACGTGTAAGAAGTAAAAAATTTGGGCAGATAACGATAGGTGTCAACGATCGCGTCGAATAACAAAAATAGTGACGGTAAAGATATCAAATGGATGGCAGGGAATCACGGAACGACGGAGAGGAAACGTCACGAAGGACACCGGATCGCGAGAAAGGAAGTAAAATCCGCGAGGCCCCCCCCTCCCCCTCGACGATTTCCCATCGTCGAAGCGACAGGTTTTTAATTATCGACTTCCCTCAAAGAGCCAACCATCCGTTCATCATCGATCGCAGGGGAGGAAAACTCATCAACGGCCGGGCGCGGCGTAGGAGTTCTTTGATCGCGGGAACGCAAACACGATCGCTATTTTTAAAACGCGAACACACGCCGATCCCCCACGCCTGCCGTGCAATCCTTCCGTAAAGCTCGCGCGCTTATATATACGGAAAGTTCGTGATAACGGATCGCGCCGTTATCTCGCGGAAATTTTCACTCGATTCTTTCAGCGCGCCCCGGACGTGGAAACGGCGCGGTGTGTACGGCAGCCCCGTGGAACTTTTCTGTTATAACTTCGCGAATATTAACACACCCCGACAGCCGCGTTTTCCGTACTTAACAAATCACGTTGCGCACAACGTCGAAACTTTGTTGCTATCTCCAATTACATTACGCTTCAGATATGTGTAAATATATATAAAATACACATACCTCTCTAAAAGTTATAGCATAATATAATTTATTAGCATATCATCATATTGCATAATATCATCATATATCGATATGATAGCATAATATCATTTATTTACAATGTTATTCTTATAACAAAGGACGTATATTCCAAAAGAAGTATATTTAAAAATAAGATTGCTAAAAAAGATAACGAAACGATAATGATCATCACGCGACTTATAAGATGTTCAAAAAGATTAAAAAAAAAAGAACCAACTTATTGTTACTCGTACAGTTGCTGGTAATTGATACTAATCGCAATATCAATTCTTGCGCAGTAGCAGCTATTATATCAAACGCTTGCGATTGTAAACAGTAAAAAATAACAAGCTCATTATACGCAGCAAAGCGAGTTACCCAAAAACAGAGACATATCTGCGACAAAGGCAATGACTATCAGCTCAATTCAAATATTTGTAATAAAGCAATGAACATTGACTGTACAAACATTTACATTACAATTTCACTTTCCACTCGACTCGGATATATTGATTCATCGATGACGAACGACATTGCCCGACTAATGAGATGCCTATGTATCGCATGAATAATAAATCAACTTTATAAATATCGTTAGTCGAGCATAATAAGCTTAATCGATCGGAAGCGAATTTTGGTGGCTCAATAAACGTAATATAATATCCTGCAATCTATAACAAAGAACATTTTAATAATGTTTTCGGATATACAATGTCTGCTCCGTTCCATTTTGTTTCATTTGATAAATTTAACAGAAAATCCAGATTTTACCGCACGATTTTTCTCTGTAAGTTATTTGCACATATTTAATAAATTTTTTTTTCTAACGTTCACCTTTCAAATAGCTCGATGAGTCTTCGTCGTGAAAATTATTTCCGCGAGCTTCCTTGGGTGGAAATTTGGGGATGGGAAGAAAAAAAGGAATTAGAAAAAATTATGCTAGATTATGCAAGATGGGTTTTCGATTTAAAGTTCTGTACTCCAAGATACCTAATGTCAACGAAACTGGGGTTGAGAAAGCTTAGGATAGGATGAGGTGGAAGGGCAATGGAATATGAGGAAAAGGTTGAGAGCAGATGGGTCAAGAAATGTTGGATAGAGAAAGAGAAAAACAAATAGAAAGACAGATATGGTAGAGAGAGAGAAAAGTACTATAATAGAAACGGGTGAGGGGTGGAAGCAGTCGAGTCGTTAAGGAGAGAAGAAAAGAACTTAGAGAAAAAGATTAAATTAAGAGACTGGGAGATACAGAGGCAAGTGGAAGAGAATAATATAATAGAGTCAAAGTATAAAACAGAAAGTATAAAGAGTTAGAGAGAGACGGAAATAGACCGGAATATCTAAGGAGGGCAAACATAGATAAAACAGATCGAAGGGGATAGTATCAGAGCCCTGATAAATCTGAGATGTGGTAACATGGAATCGGAGAACATGTATTGGTGGGAGGAAGAGAAAAAAATGTGTTTGTTCTGCAAGGAAGGAAGGGATAATTTGAAGCACTATGTGGAAGAGTGCAGCAGTATAAAGAAACGGTTTATATAAAACTAGGGAGGGATAACAGGAAAAGAATAGATAAACTATGGAACGATAAACTAGATACAACCAAAGAAAAAATATTAAGGAAATTATATAGGGAAAAGATAGAAGCGGAGATGAGAAAAGATAGGCGAGAGCAGTAGTGATAAATAATGGCGAGTTTTAGCGTGAGAAATGATCCCGTCAAAATTGTTGTGATTGACGGGCGATGTGTGGATGGATGAGTGTGTTAAGGAACGTATTGTAAACCAAGTCCACTTCTTGGCAGCAGCCGAAGTTAAATAAATAATTATTTCCGCGAGCTTCCGTCAAAAATGAAGATACTCGCAACGTTTATATTGACGGCGCACGAGCCCGAGTGTATCTCAATTACTTTACGCCACGAGCTGCATGAATAACGTGAAATTTTCCAAGCTATATAGATGCACGTCGATAAAATCGATCGATTTCGGAAGCGGCAATAAAGGACGCCATATTTTTCTCCAAACGAGAAATTCGCCGAGCCGCATGCACACGTGCACGCGACCCCGAGCGACGATCCCTATCCGCGTTATCGATCCACGATCGGCCCGGCATCGCGATCCTGGAAAGCCCACGCGCATCCGTTCGGTCTTCCGGCCACCTCAGGAAGTAGGCGTCGGTGACCGAAATTGATAGTGGCTCGGCGTCGAAATGATTCGCGCTCGTTAATCATCGCCTTACGTCCCATCTGCCGCGCGCGCCCGGTGACTACGAAACTCGACTCTCCCGCCAAGATCATATCTCGCGACGTATTAGCTCCAACATGATCTCGTTAATTAAAAGTTATCTCGTCGAGCATTTAGAGAAGTTTATCATTATAAGATACGTCCCGAGAGAAGCAGTGTACGATTATATATAACGTAATACGAACACAGTATTATAGGATCTTCATGTAACACAGGGGATGCTTTTCGTTACATGAATCCGTGTTATACGAGTCGCATAGATTATACGTGGATTGTGTATCCATATAAAAACATGTATTTATAAAGCATGTGAGGGTTTATTATAAAAAATGTAAAATAAAAGAATATTGAGTATGCACCTAACGGTAAAATATTTTTTATTTTATTTTGAAAGAAACAAATATTTAAATTTTTCCATCGTGTTATACATATAAATCCGTTATATAATAATGTTATATAGGGGGGGGGATCTACTGTATATCATTTAAATAACTTGACACTGCAGTCATCATTTTTATAATAACTCATCCTTGATATCACATAATCGTGCGATTTCGCGCAATTGTCCCCGTAACTTAAATTATTTTTTCTTTTTCAAACTCGCGTCGAGTTTAAAAAAATATCAAAAGCCGCAGTTAGAGACACAAAGGGGTGTTTAATTTATGCTCCGTGTGGTGCGCGTATTTCTCGACCGCGCTGCATCAAGCCAGAAAATATTTAGCGATGGACGGAAGTTAAGCTTTTGCGTTCGCGTGGCACCGAAAAGCTTATCAGCGTTGCATAAACAGGAAGCTTAAAACGACGGAGCTTCGCGAAAAAATCGGAGCTCGGAGTCTTTCACGGCTATATATGAATCAACCGTGGCGGCCATGCACAAACTTGCACACGCGCTCATTAACGCGCAATCCGCCGCTCGTCGCGCGATAAAAATGTCATTAAATTATTTTTAACTATTAGTAAGTTGCAGGTGAATCATTCGATTACGATCTTCTTGATAAACGTTAGAAGCGACGCCGCGGCGCCGTCACGTGAACGCCGCGCGACACACTGGCTATTTAATTTGCGTCTCTCGCAATTTACGACGCGCGCGGCGTGACGCGGATCGTAACGCGATCTTTCCTCGTGAAAATGAAAATGGTAGTACGGGATGTGCGCGCACACCGCCGTAAAACTGCACTCTCAGCATTGAAATATCTATTGTGGCGTTATGAAGTTTTATGGCATAAATTCCCAGAGAGACCCAATTAGGCCAATTAAGATATTGCACTTTTCAATTTCATATTGAAATAAAAACAAATATTATATAAACAATTAAACTTTCATTTCTTCCGGCTACACTGAGAAAAAAAATTGTTAATCCCAAGAAATATTTAGTCCGATACGTTCAACTAACATTTTAGTTAGTTAACTAAATATTAGTTGTTTCAACAATTTATTTCGTTTCTTCAATCAAGAATTAATTAATTCAACTAATGTTTAGTTAACTAACTAAAATGTTTAGTTGAACGTATCGGACTAAATATTTCTTGGGATTGACAAATTCTTTTTTCTCAGTGTATAATTGGCAAACACTCATCGTGACCATTGCTTTTGTTCCTCGTCGTCAAGACGTTAATAACAACCATAACAACGTTTGCCAATTATAGCTGGAAGAAATAAAAGGTTAATTGTTTATTATATTGTTGGCAATTTACGAATGTACTTTAGAAATATTATTATATACTTTTGTTATTTTTACATAAAGTTAGAGAGTAATTTCGAATATATATACTTGAAATATCGTCGGAATATCGGAAGCGGAAAGATAAACACAATCTTCCTGCGTCGTTCGATCGATTGAAATCGCAAATTTGGTATAGAAAAGGCTCGATTTGCCAGTCGCGACGGCGCGGCGCGAGTCAATTTTCCCTCGTCATTTCGCACGAAATTCGCATAATATGACGTAGAACGTGCGCGGGATTGAGTGATTTTATTGTCGCGTTATTCGTCAAGGATACGCTTTCTGCGATCGTTTCGAGCGACGAGCGAGTCCAATCAAAATCGCGAAAGAAATCGGGCAAACGAAACGAAGCGGATAGATTTATTGTTACGAAGCTGCGAAAAATATATATCATAGCCCTATTGTTTATGAGAGTCGAAAGCAAAGCTCGTGAGAAGTAAAAAATTCTAGAATTTATATAGAAGAAAGCGAAGAGAGAGAGAGAGAGAAATAGCACGCAAAGTCACGGCAAACGAAGATTAATTTCGATCGCGAGGTTGAACCTAACGATCGTTTTCCACCCTTTGGGCCGAGAACACCGCGTCGAGATTCACGCATTGCCCCCCATGAGGGGACTGAAACGCACGTTTTCGCCTTCCATTCGCCTTCGCGCGCGTCACCGCCGTCGCCGCGTTTGTTCGATATACAACAATTAAGCGCGATGAATCATGCGTATATCGCGGCGCATCGAGAATATACATTTTCTTACCCTCTTGGCACCAGGTTCGTCGACCGCGACGAATCCGCGACGCGCGGAGGCGAGTAAAATCGCGATCGCCGATACTTCCGTCTCGCTTCGCGTCTACCGCTATTTCGTTAAACACGATCGCACGTCCCCGATAAACGTCGCGCCGTTATCCGGGGCCGCGGAGCGCGGGCTCTCTTCCGCCGTAAATCTTCGGCATTTAATTAAGGCGGTTAATTTATTGCGTTACACCGATATACCCCGTATCGGTAGAAGCCGATTGATCGCCGCCTTCTCGCGAGCGAGCGCGATTCAATTTAGTTTTAATACATGCTAAATTGGCGAGATTACGTCGCGCGGCCGAGCGGACGAGTAATTTTCACCCTGCCATCGCAATCGGTCGTGAAAAATCGCGCGAAACAACCGCGCATATAGAGCCAGACGCGGAGATTTAAGCTAATCCCTGATAACGATGATAACGCGAATCGCGCGCGCCGTTAAAGATTTCTCGTACGCGCGATAAAGAGTGACATTGTGCGCGACGGTAGCGGGCGTCTTCACTTAAGCGACAGTCCGGATAAATTATTTATATCGCGATACGCTTCCGTGGTGCACGCGATGTGCGAGCCGGTGCTGGCGATCGATGCGACGACGATGCGTGATCGAGTAAAGCTGATGAATGAAAAGAGTCCGCGAGAGAGGTTCTCGCGTACGTGACGTCGGCGCGCCGAGACCTCCGATCGAAATACTGTTTTCCCCCCCGAAAGATGGGATCAAAGCGGCAATCACGGAAGCGATATTATAATTACAGAATACCAATTACCGAGTTCAGTCAAGTGTAACATCTAGAATACGCGTATTTACGTATTTTTTCACTGCTCCTGCATATTTTGGCATTCTCGGTATTCAGATATCTTCTTAATTTTTAATTTTAATAAACAGCCGATCGCGACCTTTCGCTCCGCCGCGATAATCCGAGTTATATTGAATATCACAAGAATGACCGATGTGGAGATAATTATAGAGATGATTATAGAGAGGATTCGTGCAGCTCGTAACTATCGCCGATTATTAACGTCGTGAGATACACTTTTGCGAAATAAACCGGCGCTAATTCCTTCGGATATACGTGGATTGTGAGATCGAGCGCGCTAATAGGTTTCCTTCATAATTACTTCATGGCAGGCAGAGCGTTCGCGTTCACTTATCGCGCCCGACACATAAATCTCCCCGATACGATAAACTCGCAGTAAAGCCGCGCCGATCTCGCTGCAATATGCCTCTCTCGTCAACTTCATCGTGACGAAACCTTTTATCTCCTTTTCATCGACACGAAAGCGTCGCCGTTTCGTGCTCCCTCTCCGTCAGCCGCCGATCCCTTTATGACGACAAATTAAATTTCAGTAGAATTACACATACAAATTGCTCCCGCACGTAACATCGGAAAAGTAAAGGGTTTCTTATATAAATACTCTTTTATGCTCTTACAAATATTAATGGAATAAGCATTTTTATTCGCTTGGATAGCAGTTTTTCTTTACGCAATTTCCGTTCTAGAAGATATGTATATGAAGGATTGAATTAATAGTTATTAACTGGCGACTGTGTGTTGTTCCGGAAATTGCGGTGACGTTATCACAATCTTCTACGCGGCTAATATTTCCAATTCACCTTTGAATGCTTGTAAGATATACATCAACCACTAATAAACACATAATGATGACAATTCGTGACTAGCGCAATCGAAATATTTTAAAACGCTTGTAAAAGATTTTTGAAATATAAGACCTGTTCTTTTTAGCTGAACTTCTCGCACATCTCATCTTTTTTCTTTTTCCCTCCAACGTGACGAGAAAAAGAGAACAGACGAACCGTGCAAGAAGTTCAGCTAAATAGAACAGGCTTAAAGTATTTTTAGTAATTTTGCTTAGTCAAAAGTTTCTAGTGCAGGGTAGGTTGGCCTTAGCAAGAAATCGGCACGCATGAAAGTTCTCTTTCCCTTAGTGCACTGTCCCAGTGTGAACACCTAGCAAGAACCTTCTGAGCGTGCAAGCTGCCCTACAGATAAGAGATTTATTTATTTCTGTTTGTACGTGATAAATAGTAAAGTAAATTCTGTTTCTCTGCTGTGCGAAAGAGCAGTTCGTCATATTATTAACTAGTCGTTTTGATATTTATTTAAGTTAAGAATTTCGTTAAGATACTTATTTATTAAGTTTGTAGTTAGACACGTGTTAGCGTGCACCTTTTCGTTCGAATTATTTTCTTGTAATAGTTACACGAAACAAAGAGCTTCGTATATTAGATTAAGTCTGCGAGCCTCAACTGCCAACCTGGCCATAATTTAACAAAAATAAATGCCATCTATAAAATTTTTATTAGCTATTAGCTAGATAACAATATCAAGTAAAAAGTGTGATATTCAACGCAATAAGGTAAACTCGGGTAAGATGGCCAACCTATGTTCTTTCAATCTAGCTCGTCATGAAACATCGAATGAACATGGCCATCTTTCCTCTATGGCCATCTTACCCGAGTTTACCCTACCCATGAGAATTTAGTCTTATTTAATCAAGTTACATAATATTTTATCATTGTATACTTATATGAAAATTCATGACGTACATGATACAAGACACACAAAACTCGCTATAAGGCAGGCAACGTGTTAATTAGATCGATGATACGAAATACGTTTTACCCCTGCGCACACGATTCTCCGGAACAAACGCCGGCGACAAATATTTCGAATAATGAATGCAAAGAGGAGAATACTTGACGGGAAATTGGATCGTTTCGCGGCCAAACGCGAGCGAGTGCGGAACAAACATGCATGTTTTCGAGTAACCGGATCGAATTCGCGGAGAGAAGTCAAAACAGCGCGCAAATTGATAGGCCTGCCTATTATTAGCAGCGCGCGTGCACGTCTACCTCGAGGGCACGTCTACTACGATCGACGTTAACGGCCAAACAACGGCGAGCCGCGATCAGGCACGTATGCCTCCGTACCGTCACGTACCCGATCCGCGATAATTCCTCGCAACGATCTGTGATTTGTTGCGTGCTCATGCCCGGCGCGTTTTCCCCGCGTGCTCTCCCGACAGTTTGATCTCCGGCATCGAGATCGATCGACTTTCGTGCTCGTAATAAGGGCACCTCCTCGAGATGAGTCATACCGTATCCGCGAGCGCGCGCGCGCGAGATTTCCGTGCTTTTAACGAATGCATTCAACAGGGTCGTCATTCTTCCGGAGGAGGCATTCGGAAGAATTCCATTCTCGTCGGCGAAATCGCGGAATTAATCGCGAGGAGAATCAGCAAGCTCGTGAATGTTAAAATTCGTTACTATAAATTACGACGTTGGAAATTTCTGCGGGCCCCGTATCTCCGTCGTTATCGGAATGACAGGGGAATGGAAGCGATAGCGCTTTCATTTGTACTCGGGAATTTCGACGCCTTAGCAAGTTCGAGATTAACTTCGTCGTTATTTAATGATCGCGCGAGAGAAATAAGGGGAAAACGAAAGAAACGGCTAGTATATATTATATGGAATTTAATAAAATAAAGAGGCACGGACGTTAATGCGAGTGATTCGAGACACCGTGTTTTCGAGACGCGAAGTAGCATCATCAATCAATTCATCGTCGCTTCGCGAGCAAGTAATGTATAACGCCCATACACACGCGTGCAAGTGCACCACCTATATATTTAGGTGCCAGGCTTTACGCCGGCTTCTCAAGGTAATCCGGTTTTCCGCCTTCCGATCTGGTATAATAATCCAATCTTTTTTATGACGTTTTTCTTGCAGCGCGTTCGATCGCACTTTCCGGCTTCTGAATCGCGCTCGCCTTCGCGCGACCGCCGCCGCGCCGCGGCAAGAAACCCGCGTTACTCCCATTTTTCTCACCGTCACCTCCTTTTTTCACCTTCGAGAAATTAACGGCGATTATTTTCCATGTTTTTCTCAGCCGCGGAGGTTCGACACGCGCGAACGAGCGCGCCAATTGTTGACGATGCTCCGCTTGGACGTTGACAGATGAAAGATTTAACTCGGCAGTGATTTATAGCGTGATAAATGTCACATATAAATCAAATAATATAATTAATGTAATATAATAACGAAATGAACAATGGATAAACACATACGATAAACAGCTACGTATAAATCTGAGTGTAATCTAATGTAAAAATATGAAAAGTGCGACGAACAAATGTATTTGCTGCCGTATGAAATTCCTCACTATTCACCTTGCTGTCGCGGCGGAAAATTGCACGAGCGCCGAGATTTTCGCGCAAAATCGCACCCGTCGTTCCTGAGCGCGCATAAATCGACGCTAACAGAGCGGAGCACTATTGTTAATGAAGTGCACAACTTGCGTAACCGCTTGTCGCATTCGCGGTCTCGTTTACCATTTCAAAATTACGACGATAAATCGACTCACGCGCGGCGCTCACGCGCGCGCGCACACGGTGCGAAATCACACCGTTAATTACGGGTCCTCCCCGCGGGTTCCTCCAGATCGTCGAGATGCGGTAACACATCGGCAACGAGAAACACGGTCACCCACAACACTGAATCGTCGTGAGCGATCGCGTAAACGCAGTGCCACCGCGTCAAGGCGCGGGTTACGCCCCTTTAATTAAAAAATCTAGGGCGCGCGATACTTAGCGCTCCCCTTAATCACGAAATTGACGGAACGAGTCACGCACCCGCGTTTGCGAACCAGGCACACCTTTATTTGCGCTGCACGGTTGGAGGAAAAAATGGGGGGAAGCGGAAGAAAACGGGCTGACGCGGATGAGAGAAAAATTGTTGGCGAACACGGGAAAGTTATCGTGATAAGACTGATAAGGCATGATTGAGACGATCTAGCGAGAGGGAGAAATTCTATTTATACAAATCAAACACCACGAAGTGATATTAATTTACATGATTTTGATGCGCGGTTGATTCATGTTTAAATTTTCTATCATAGAACGAAGAATGATAACGGAGCAATCGGAGGAAAATTTCATTGTTATATGAACTAATAGAATTATTACAAATGTAATTTATTGCTGAACGTTAACGATTTGAAATTTGCATCGTGTAAAAAGATCTCCAATCACGTTTCCAAATAAATCACTGGAGAGATAAACGGTTTCTCTTTTCAATTCAGTTCAATCAATTGCGTAAATGATTAAATTAAAATTCATAGCTGATACTAAAAATTGTGATTTCCAACGTGCGCGATTAAAAGCGAAAAATCTTGATACCTTTCGAGATTCAGGGCGGTTTCTCTCTTCCTTATCGAGCTCCTTGCCGGCGCTAAACCCGATTCGCGGCGAGCTCGCGAGAGCCGTGGCGGTTCGACCTCGCGGAAGTTCACGCTCGCGCACTCACGGAGGAGGAAAGTCACGTATGTCTAATGTCGTCGGCTGGAAACCGGTTCGGCGGAAAGTCCGTCGTGAAGACCTTGAGCCGCGAACGCACTCACCGCCGTCATCGTTGCCGTCGAGGCGCGTTTTCCCTCGCGCGGCGGGGAAGCCGTGCACAAATTCTAACGTGCAAGTTCACGGTTTCCCGATCACCGACGCGAGTCGTCCGCGCGAGTTCTCCTCGATCGCCGGAATGTGGATCGCGGATTCGATCGCCGCCGCTCGCTCGCTCGCGAAGCGATAGCGACCGGTATCATATCGCGTCTTGTTACGCTCGATATCTCCGCTCTGCGCTCGAAACCTCGTGGATCCGCCACTTTCCCTTACGAGCGAGAAGGAATGTTATATCGCGCGGCTTAATTTTTAAGCATTTAAATTATTCCATAATCTACTTTATATTCCTTAATCTACTTCATACGATGTAATTACGTCTTAAATGTTATATATTATGTATCGATTATAATTTTTAATATTTCTGTGATTTCGATATTAATGATATAAATGATGAATTTAGTTTATTTTATGTTTTATGAGCTATCTAGAATTTTTCGTTTCATACGTGTTCGTTTTACAGTGGCCAAATAAAACAAGTATATAAATGTTATAGAATTTTAAATTTTACATAAAATATGCACGAATAATCGGAAATATTATAATGTGAATTACTTCGATGTAAATGTGATAAACATTAAAATAGATATTAGCATAAATTAATTGTATTCTCACGGCTTTCCCTACAGCGTTGAAATTATTAAACCCTGCTTCTGCGGATCTGGAAGCTACAATCATTACGTCATCCAAATATCCCTTCGCATAAAGATATTCCTATATCCGATAACTGACCTTTATCTGGATAAATGTAACATTGAGTTCGCAGCCCCCGACTGATTTTGACGTCGGCATTCTCGCGTAAGCCTTTGGAGCCCTTTAGTGCTTTAGCTTCAAAACTATTTCAGCGGTACTCATCTCCTTCCAAATGGAACTACTAATACCGTCGGAATTAGAATTCCGAGAAGGCGCATGGTTTCATCCAACAGCTCAAAGGCTTAAAACGCTAATGCTCTTGCCCGATCTTAGGGTACGTGTCCCAATAGCGTTTAGCGACCCGCTTGTTGCCGAATATCCGCGTCGCGCCCATACAACACGCTAAACGTGTAAATCGCTCGCGATAAGAAAGCTCCATATTCCACGTACTGCATTAAGTACAGCTATCTGACTTTAAGGCACGCGCCTCCCGTCGCGCGCCTTTTAACGGTAAACGCTACCGGCTGCCTCGAGACGAGGAAATCATCTCAAGGTTGCGAGCGAAATAACGGGCTTTAACATACTTATCTCCTCCGCTTTGCATATACATCTCCGTGTTGTTTTTCCAACTTTCGACAAACACACAGTTTCCTTCTCAGATAAACGCGCGACTGTAATCTGCAAATCCTTTTCTTATCTACATTTCAAGTTTATGCACGCCGTATGTACATCAATATTGAGCGATTCACTTGCAACTTAAACGTGATATTGCACGGACAAAATGAAGTATCCCGAAACAAATATAAGAGAGAGAGAGAGAGTGTGGAGAACTTTACATAAATATTCCAATTTCTCGCCGTCTCAGAGTGAGCGCCGTTCGCTTCTTGAGGCTCTCTTCTCGTAGAAAATGGCTTCCGGCTGACAGAAGTTTTCTTAGAAAGACGTATACAAACGTTAACGTGAATTTTCTTTGAGACCTCCCTCGGAATTTTCTTCAAGTCGCGAAAATTTTCCTTCGCCCAAGCACAACTGAATTCTATTTGTTACGAACTATTGTAAAATTTTTAATACCAATTTAGCGATACGTTGAAAATTTATAGATTCTTTCGTGAAAATTTATTCGAGAAATTGTAACTTTTTAAAATTATTTTATCATGTACAGTGAGCGCATTATGCATCGTATAATCGTCACAATTCTTCGAAATTGCAATATTTCTGTCACATCCCGCCATGCAATCTAGATAAAACACGTTTCACTGATAATAGATAAAGAGAAAACGAGTGTAAAGTATTTACTTTAAAGTATTTTATAGTGTAAAGTATTTACTTTTAAAGCAAAACATTTTAAAAAATACACGTATTTTACAAAAAAATAGATATACACCTGCAATTACATTAGGTAAAAACGGAGTTATATTATACGGCACGTGATGCTGAAATTACTCGGCGCAATTTCCCATAACGAGCACTGAAGTCGCGAATTCCGTTTCAAACGTAATTAACAGCGAGGATCGATAAACGATCGCGATTTACATATTTTTGCAGTTTCAAGCCGCGCAAGTTATCTTAATGCAAATTCTCCGTCGTTTGGATCACGATATGTATAATATTCTATGAAGTCCAATACTATTCACGGTATAATAATACGACGTGTGTATCATGAAATTCTTTCTCACCGGAAATTAAATTCTCCCCTGGTCCCGGGTGCCTCGGCTTGAATTTTTACACGTTGTGTCCCTAAATCAATTGGTGTGTTGCGTCGAATTTTTATGTCGTTTCTCGATCCGCAAAATTTTCGACCCTCCGTTCAGCTCTTTTTCGTAAAACAGTCTTCTGATGTTCTTCTTCCGTCTCGCCACTTTCTCACAAATAGCGATTAAATTTCGTCGGAATCGTCGGATTTCCGTGGACGGTCACGAAGGAACGATTCGCAGCCGCGGAAACGCAAATTCACAATGACGACGTCGAATCGCGAATCCGTTCGCGTAGGCACGAACGGAGAAACACGAGACGCGGGGTCGCGGGAATTGTGTTCTTTGTTTCCCTAAAACCCGCTCAACCGCGACGGCACATTTAGCAACGCGATATTTATGCCGTACGTACGATAATATGCACATTTTTATGCGAGATGCTCGCTCAGCTCTCTTCCTGCATTTGCTCGTTTTCGTCGCGCGAATGACGAATTTTTCGGTGCGTACCATCGCAGAAATTTACGCTGAATTTATCCCCGCCCCCCCGCCCCCTCCCTACAAATCTGCGGGACAGAGAGGGGGAGGAAGGTATAAAAATTCTTTTATCTAGCTATATTTGCATCGATTTGAACGAACGCCTTTGCGAATACAAACGAGCCAGCGTTATTTTTATTTATATATTTGCCTTGATTTTAACGAACGCCTCGGAACACAGAGCTACGAGATTTTTATCCAGGCGCTCACGATGATTGCAACGTGCGCTTCAAAGTAATACAACGTTATAACGTCGAATTCACGGATAAGCAGCCATTTCTTATCAGATTTTTCGCTACTAATGATTTTTATTGACAATTTAATTTTGCGATTAATCGATATGCTATCACATTGCATAATACGAACACGTGGAAAAATTTTACCTTGTTCATTTCTATGCGCTTTATCTAGTCGCACGGAGGAGCGCTATAAAAATCGCTTATCAGTGCGATTATTCACCCGATGATCGAGTCATCGAAATCCATTATCGAATAACGCGAAAAACACGCGCGAGAAAAAAAATACATGGCATCTTTACCGAAGCGGCATTACTTTCTTTTTATACGCAAACTCGTATATTGACGGACGGTTGCACAGTCACCTATTAGCATACGTGTCATTTCTACGAACATCTGTTAGGTCAGTTAGGTCAAGGTGCCGGTAAAACAGCTAATAAAATGTCCGTACTATATGTTTGTGCTCAATTGCGCACGTTTGCTTATCTCGCAAAGAAATTATTAAAAGCAATTCTCTCTCTTAAATAACTTAACAGCAAGTACAAATTGCCTATAGTCCGCATGCAGGAAAGTCGAAGTTAATAGACGAGAAAACGATTTTCAGTTGATTGCTGGTCGTTAATTGTCCGGTAACCGGTTCTCCGATATGGTGAAAAAAAAAGAAGTACTCGTACCAAGATGAGTCAAGTTAAACGCATCATCTGTGCCCATGAACGGGGAATCGTTCCGCGAAATTGTCCGTAAATCTCTTTAAAAAAAAAATCCGGCACGCCGTAAATTGGCGATTAAAATTCGGCGCTTCTCGACGAAAGAAATTCGAAGGATTCGCTCGATATGTTGTTCGCAATTAATATCGCGGACAAATATCGCAGCGGCGTTCCACGGCGTTGTGTTACCGCACTGTGGATATCGATTGCGACGCCTTTGCGTCCTTATGACGTACCCTCTCTCGCCAAGAAGCACTCTGACCGGTCGCTCACCCCTGCCCGCCCCTGCAAATGCGCCCTGTACCATCCCCCGTGAATTAACCCTTGTGTAACTAAAAAGAAACCGCCATTCTCCCGTGAGAGTCAAAAGAAAGATCGGAGGATCTCTCGTCAAACGGATCTATAAATGTTTCCCGGATAATTTTATTAGAGAACTTTGTGAATTACAAAGTTCTCCGTAGTAACTCCATTTGACACTTCCATCGTGATTTGATATTTCAATCGCTCTTGATTATTTATTTTCAGTTAGATGCAAAGAAACAGAGCTGAAATAACTTGTAAATTAAACTACATAGGAAGACGATAAATACTTTATAGCATATATGTTTCAAGCGCGAAAATATTCAACAATTTTTCTGCGGACTTTGTTGGTAAAGTGTTGCGTTATCATCTCGTTATATTTCTCAGTTTCTCTGTTATATGTTTATAAATTATGTGCGCCGTGTACATTTTTTATTTCCTCATTATATATACGTAAAGCGTTTCATTATTCTTTTTTTTAACGTCACATATATAATTTTCATACCTGGAACTTTCTGGACTGTATTTCACTATTCTTTTCCTCCTACGACTTTTCAAGGAAAAGAAAGATCGTTGCTCAATGTTCCGAAGATACAGTATGCAGATCGCGATCGAGGAATTCGATCCTCGCGAAATGTTCGCGGAGCGCAGGCAGTTCAGCGAGTACTTTCACGTCTCATCTCTCGACGAGGGTTTCTTCTTCGTCCTCAAGATGCTTATCCATTCTTGCGCCTCTCGATCGCGATCTTGGGATAACGCACGATCACCCGAACTATCGAATTTCTCGACAGCGCGACCTCGAGAATGTCTACTTAAGACGATGAGCAAACTATGTCGTGCACATACAGTTATTTACAATTGGCATACATTTCTGGATAAAAATAATTCCAATTTCAAGTCTCGCGATATATGTACAGATTTCCGGATTTTCGAAGATATACACGACGCAATAAAAGAAAAACTGTTTTTACCAAGATTGATTTAATTTTTCTTAGTGATTTAATGGCAAGACTGTCATACTAAGAAAAAAAATTTGTCAATCCCAAGAAATATTTAGTTCGATACGTTCAACTAAACATTTTAGTTAGTTAACTAAACATTAGTTGAATTAATTAATTCTTGATTAAAGAAACAAAATAAATTGTTGAAACAACTAATATTTAGTTAACTAACTAAAATGTTTAGTTGAACGTATCGGACTAAATATTTCTTGGGATTAACAATTTTTTTTCTCAGTGTAATAATGTTATTCTTGTAAATACTGCTCTTATTTTCAATTTATCCAAATTTTCACTTTGTATAACGCTCAGAAGAATTCGCCGATCTATAATCAAGTTACGCAAGGTCCGTCCGTGCATCTAAGATGCGGCGGTCGCTCCGATTTTACTTTCGACCGCTGACACAGTCGCTGGTGACCGACGAAAGCTGTTCAAACTTTCACGACGGTATCGTACGTACGCGACAGGCGTGCTAATGTTAGAAAGGTCGTATACGTTTTCAAACTGATTCTTCAAACATGAGCGCTCTTGGTCGAGATCTACTTACATGCCGAATTAAACGAATCCAAGTTGAAGGGCGTGAAAGCGAAATTTATTATTTTCCCCTAATTTTCTTCAGCATTAAATTAGAAATGCGATCTTAATTATATACGCGCTTCGGGTAAAATGCGGCGTGAAAGCGTGAAACGCGGCGTTCGAGGTCGTCGAGCATAATTAAATGTTTAAAAATTCGCTGCTCTTACGAAGCCTAACAGGCCGGCGAATTATGTCATGCATAATATATTATTACGTTATTCCCATCTTCGATTATTCGTGGGAATTTCGCGATATTATAAGAACGTCGCGATTATCCTTAGGAGTACGATTGGTTGATTAAGACGGATTATCCGGCGAGGGAGACAGCCGCATGATCGAGCGCAAAAAGCACGAAGTCATTAGCTGTAAGTGGTGACGCAACGACACCAACCTCGATCGTCTTTGATCAATTATGGCGTAATCCTTGCATCATCCTTGCATTCCGTAAAGCAACGAATTTATAAACGGCGAAGCCTTCCCGAATTTTTCTACCCAATAACTTATTTCTCGAAAAATTATTGGCTTGTAATAATAATTGTTTAATATTAAAAGACACCCACTGAATCAATTATAATATAATCACAACAAGCAATAGACATATGCAAAACTATGGTATATACGTGTATTTCTGGAGAATGTAAGTTGAAATTCATCGAATTTCGGCGCCGCAGTAGGGAAAGAGGCCCGGGCTTTAAATATCGATTGAAATTTCGCGGAGGGCTTTGAAATCCGAGGGTCGATTTCTCAATTCTCCGTTATCCACCTTTCGAAATTTGCACTGAGAAAAAAAAAGTGTCAATCCCAAGAAATATTTAGTTCAATACGTTCAACTAAACATTTTATTAGTTAACTAAACATTAGTTAAATTAATTAATTCTTGATTAAAAAAACGAAATAAATTGTTGAAATAACTAATATTTAGTTAACTAACTAAAATGTTTAGTTGAACGTATCGGACTAAACATTTCTTGGGATTAACAATTTTTTTTCTCAGTGTGATCGATCGAAATCTCCTCCGTACGTCTGCGTTCTCTTCGCGGGAGACAACGGCGTCCCTGAGAAGAGTGGACGATCATCGTCCGTCATCAAGTGCGTTCGACTTCCAGTCGGAAGGCCGTCCGGAGAGCTTTCACCTCACGATCGTCCTCGTCACGAGCGCTCTCGCCAAGGTCGTTTCGAGGATGTCGCGCGACCTCTGCGTCATCATCCTAACTGGAATATGCATGCGGCTTGTGCGCACTTAAGTGCACTTCGGCTAGATAAGACGGATAAATATTTAAGTCCCGACTAAGGCGACCGGGCACGACAGGGCGCTATAGTTTCGCCTCGCCGAGTGCCTTCTGTCTCGACTGCGACGAAATAATCACGAATGTTTGATAAACATTCGAGACTCAAGGATATTAACCAGACGTTGGCGTACTAAAAACGTGGGAAACGGACGGCAAGGGTTTCGGAAAGCATTGCGGATGCGCCACGAATTTAACTCTCCGTCTGTATACGTTTTCTTTTTTTACACCCTCGGCGTGTATATGTGGGTCTGTAACGCTATTTTTCCTTTATACTTTAAAATATTTTAAAAAATCTGAAAAAATTCTTAAAACGTCTGTCTACATTGTACTTAATGATTTTATAGTCATTTTGACAAATATTGTTTATTTAATATATTCTAGCAGGCTTGCAAGTTGTACAGTTACGAGCAGATATTTTGGCTCGGACCCACGTATACAGACGGAGGGTTAATTTTAACATCGTCTCGCAAGTTCGAAAGAAAGGATTATTTTTGAAGAATGGGAAAGTTTAAAAATATTAACGACACACATTCCTAAATTAGTTCATCGCAAACGAATGTATACCTCACGGACATATTTAATCGTATATTATCGCTCGGGGCGTTGGGCCTAAAATATATTTTATCGAACCGCCTGGGCGTAAGCAAAAGTTGGCCAGCGTATAGCTGTGTGTTTTGCAGTCGCTCGTGTCGGTTCCGCATAAATTTAAAATTGGTGCAAGGAAAGCGATCGATCCGAGGTTGGATTTTGGCAGCGGGACTGTTATGATTATCGTGTGCGGGCCAACGATTGCGTCGGTCGGGCTCGGGTGCAGGTGTTAAGCCTTATCGACCGACCGACTGGCTCTGCAATTGCCCGAGAAGGACTTGACCTCGACTATTGCCCGGCCGCGATCCGTTCGGCGTGTACGATCGTCGTTAATCGGCATCTCGTTAGCGTAAACCCCTTTACTGCGCGGTCCACCTAGAGACCAACTGCACCGCTGCAGTCGGCTAACTTCGAGCGCCTGTATACCCGACTAACCCGGATTCGAATCGGAATACCTCAGATTTGAACCGACACGATCGCTTTAGATACTTTAGATATGGATCAAGGTAGAGGATCAGATTGGATTTACTCTAAGCTCACATCCCGAACCATTAACGTGAGAACCCCGGTGTATATATTTTGCGCTTGAGAGAAACATTTGCTCGATACTTTTGTGTGACCGGGACTATAGAGAAGCCGCGATTCGCGAGGTCGAATCGATAACAGCCACGGCGATCGTTCAAAGCCGCGTCGCGTCTCTTTCTCCGCGCACGGTCGCGCGACGGTCGTCGAGTGGTAGAGGGTTAATTGAGAATCCGCGATTTATGTCCGTCACATCGCGCGAGTCAACGCTCTCGTCCTCGTTTCCACCTCGGCCTCGGGGCTGCGATCCAGCTGCTCGTCTTCTGCTCGGCACGCGACGACGAGCTTGCAGGGGAAAAAAAAGGACGGGGATAGAGGCATAGAGGCGATGCACGTTGCATCGTTCTTCGTTCTCGCAAATTTGCCGGAATATCTTATCACGTTCACGAGAATTGCCATCGATAAGCAAGTTCACTCGCCGGTGTGTAACGTTACGTTATAAGCGTATCATGTATTGAGTGTCGCAGGACAGGTGTAATATCTTTTTACAAAATATACGATATATATATATAGTTACTGCAGTCTAGCATTAACAATTATTTTGAACTATGATATAATTTATGCTGTATAAGAACGGTTGCTGCACGCAATTACGTGTAGAAATATTGTACAGTTTTTTAATGAAATAAACAAGAAAGTAATATAATTTATATTCTTATAATTTATATATCCTCAATATGTTCCTATCATTCCTCTCTCACGTTAGCATTATGAATAAATCCATAGAAAAAAAAGAAGTATTAGATCCAAACTTATACATATATTCGTATATGTATACGCGACAATTTATAATTTTCTTATAAGAATTTCAACCTTATCGTTTCAACCTTTTTTTCGGTTGAACTATATAAAATACTTTGTTCAAGCAAGTTTTCTATACATAATTTAAAACGGCCAATTTTTGAGCATTTACAAGATGTTAAAATTATATTTAATAATTTTAATAGTATACAGTCGTTAATGTTTCGTGCCTTACTTGGCCTTCTTCAGAACAATAAAAAACTAAACGCATTACAATGCATTACAATGCATTTAGCTTCTGCTTAGTCGAGCGAGATTATTTTGTCAAGTTTTCTACATTTAACGCAATATAATCTCATTTCCACGTTGAAACTAAAGATATTTTTAAATCAAGAATATTTTTCTTTTTGTGTACGACAGTGTCGTCGAAAGAACTCGATCAAAGCAGCCGGTGCAGAACAATAAAAAACTAAACGCATTACAATGCATTGTAATGCATTGTAATGCGTTTAGTTTTTTATTATTCTGAAGAAGGCCAAGTAAGGCACACAAAACGTTAACGACTGCATACTATTGAAATTATTAAATATAATTTTAACATCTTGTAAATGCTCGAAAATTGGCCGTTTTAAATTATTTAGCTTCTGCTTAGTCGGGCGAGATTATTTTGTCAAGTTTTCTACATTTAACGCAATATAATCTCATTTCCACGTTGAAACTGAAGATATTTTTAAATCAAGAATATTTTTCTTTCTGTGTACGACAGTGTCGTCGAAAAAACTTCGATCGAAGCAGCCGGTGCAGACATTCGATCGGCAAATAATAATTCTTCTCCCGCGATGAAATCGATCCGGCGTAACGCTCATTTGGACGGTGGCCAGCGACCGGAGGAAATGCAATTAAATTTCGGACGCGTGATCTCATTGCCGGGAATCAGGTTGGAGAGACGAAACCGACTAGAGCGGCGGACCGGCCGATCGATTTCCTGCTTCGCGACTGCTGGCGGTCGCCCTAACTTGGCGTGTCGTATATGCGAACAGAGCCATTCGTCCCTTTTATCAAACGCAAACGCCCCACCCAAAAGGGCGATTTCTGACGCGCACAAGACCTGTGTCCCACTTAACCATTTTTTTTTCTTGTCCAAACAAAATTATCTTCGTCCCGTGATTGCTAAACCTCTCTCTTATCGCGAGCACTTTACTTTGCAAACGGTCATCCTTGATCCGGTAAAATCGAAAGTGTAGGTATTACGTCGAAATAATATGTTACAAAATATCCCCAAGTATTTCGCCATTATCGAAACGTTGTGTTTTTCATCGTTGTATTATATTTGCGTCGTGCCACGTAATATTACTTTATCTCTACTACATTTGTCTGCATTTTTATTCGTTTTTCCTATACGAACTCGAGCCGCACAATGCCCGATTTTGCCATAGCAACGCGTAAATTAATAAATCGCGCATCTCGCTTTGATTGCGCGCGATTGATTCTAACTTTTTTCCTCGCTACAATTCATCGACGACGTATGGGGTATCCTCGTGTTACACAAGAGACACCGGCGAAGCGTTCAGCAGCCTCGCGTTTGAAACACACAATTCCGCACAAACCAACGGCAGGAAATTAAAAACGGAAATGATTAACTCTCCCGGGATGTGACTCGTTGCGCATACAAAATAAAAATAAAAATGGAGAGGCAACGTGGAGCCGCCCTTTGTGTGTGTGTAAGCGACGATGCATTTTCGCCGCAATGTGGAACGCGACGAATAAATAACGATGTAATACTGCGATACCGTTGCAAAACGCGGGGGACGACAATGCGATTGTGTGCCACACACCGTGTGCAGATGGCAATAAAATGCATATTTACAGCGATTGCATCGGATCTTCGGCGGAAGAGAAAAAAAGGGAGGGCTGCGATTGAAAAAGTTTTATTGTTCAAAAGTTCCGATTGAAGAGAGAGGAAGAGACCATTGTGAGTCACTCCGCCGACCATGAAGATTATGACTAGGCAATTTCTCCGGTCGAAGGATTCGTTATCGATGAATAATACATCAGCAGGAATTAGCAGCTATATGCGTGTTATATGTTGAAGCGCTTAATTTGAGTAACACTGAATTTTTAATTAATGGTTCATAATTTTCTATTCTCTAATGTCGTTCGTAATATTCTATTAAATCTTTGAAAGCTGCGTGTCATTTATGATCTTCGAGCTCTAAAGAATTTACTGGCTCAATCACAATCACTCAATCACTGATGTTCCGAGAAACGTAATAAAGTGTCACTGCGTTTTTCTTTTTTTTTTTCGAGAAACACCGTTTTAATACGCGGAAATATTAAAAAGTATTGCACAAGTGTTTGCACAGCGCGCAGTTAATCACAAAATAAATAAAAAAAAAACGAGGAAAATCGGCCGTGCAGATTTATCTTATATCAACCATCGCTAATCTTGAAGCACGAGAAAACGTTAATCGCAGTTAATCAGGATGTACGCGATAACGGCGAAAGGAGTGGATTATTACAAAATTTACGTTTATATCAGTATTAGACACTTCTTTCGCGTATCGCGATACTTATCGCAAGATAACAATTTTATGAGCTGTCGTTGTACGTTCGACCAGACAATGGAATTATTTCGATAATCAGATATTCAAATCCTCATAAAAGACGCATATTATCTATAAAATTACGCGTGATGCTTGTCAATTCTGTCTGAGAAAATAACCCGAGGGGGAATTCACAACCCAAAATTTTGTACACCAATGCCGCTAGCGACTCATCGTTGCTTTATCTTTCTTTACGTAGAATATACATCTTATATTTTTAATTTTATTCTTAATCTTTTTTTGTGATTCATGATATTTCGACAGTGTATGTACATCTTATAAGGTTATTTCGAGGGGGAATTCACAACCCAAAATTTTGTACACCAATGCCGATTTTTGACATTGCTGTAAAACACTGCCGACATTTTCGTACACTGCCGACAATGCTTAGTCAATACCTACAATGCCGTCAATCCTATATATAAATAATATAAAATTAAGGCAATGCCATGCAATTATGAACACTGCCGCGTATTGCCCATTTTTACGCCAATGCCACCTCTATCAAGTTAACCCCCCACTATTGCAAAAAAATCCGCACCTATTAAAAAATTTAGTGCTATTTATGTGCTAATTTGTTGCTCTAGTCCGGATTTTGTTGCTCAAGCCGTTTAGCAAGAAACGGCGATCGAAATGGGGGGGCAGCTTGTCGTCATAATAAAAAACCTATAGAGTGCTCAAATCCAAAAAACAAATTGAACCAGAACCCAGAATTGAACAAACACCAGAATTTGTTGCTTTTTTGTTGCTCCAAGATAACGTGAAAACATTTTTTAAATATAACGTTTTTTTAGAAAATACGTAGGGGAGACCGGGGCTAACTCGACACCGGGGCAAACTTGACACTAGGCTTTTTGCCAATTTAAATCTATCGTAGAAACTTACTTTTCCTACTGTAAATGCGTCTTTATGTGCCAGTATTATCAACGAAATTTGGTATAAACATTCTGAGTTATAGTGTAATTTTTAACGCGACATAAGCGTTTTTGATAGTAAAAAGTAATTTTTCTGATCTCTCGAAAATGGTCTACTCTTTCATCGAGCTTTCGGGCAAAACTAAGCGACGTACAGCAAAATTTCCTTAAGTAATTTTGTACCTGAAGGAATGCTCTTTAAATATGTACCATTACATTTGCTTGACAGCACTATATATTGACTACATAATTATATCTTTTTCGAAGTATATTCAACATTATTAACTCGTAAAAATTGTGCCAGTTAAAGAGATACGTACACCTAGAAATAAAATCGATTATTAAAGCTTGATATTTTTCAAATCTTTGATGTTTTTATTTGTTATGCTAAATAAGGTTGTATTGTATTACTACTGTATGGACCAGGAGTGGATCAATCTGTCAAGTCAGGTAAAACACCTTGTTGCTTAATCACTTTAAACTTTCCTTAAAACTTTAAATGCGCTTTCTTGAAATCGTGTTTTTGAAATCGGCACCAGATATATCTTGAAAGGTTTTACATCGATTTATTTGAAATTGAATTTTACATGTTTACTCTACATGTTAAAATGTTTTTATCATATTGTAAAAGTTTTTTATTTTATACATTTCTTTGTTCGTAATTGCAAAATTAGTGATTAAAATTGATATGTCTGTTTCGAATACCTGTCATTTTGTTTAGAATAAGAATTTTTCAAAACAAATTCAGAGAAGATATTTGTATAGCTATTTCGGCTCATCTGGATATATATATATATATATGTTTTTATAATAATAAAATCTCTTATTTTTTAATAAACTTTATACAATATATTTTTTAAATGTATTTAAATGTCAGATTCTTTTCTTTATCGTTTTAAGTGTATGTACCTCCTTAAACAATAATTACTGAATAGAACTTACGATGTATTTCAAAGAAGCCATTTTAATGGATTTCTTTCTTTGTTCCTCTCGTATCTGCTTCTGTTACAAATCGATAGTTACAAGAATTAATGCGAGATTGTAATACATTAATATATTTTGACTGTGTTTATAAACAATGTATATATTTACCTAACATGTGCTAAGACGACTGCTAGCTCAGAAACGCAACGAGAATGAAATATTACTATCGTGTGTTATTTCTGTAAGCAATATATATACTATTGTTATCATACTAATTGCGTCATTATTTTACGTAAACCTAATAGCTACATAAATGTTCCATATCTAAACTACTGGAATTATATGTATAATTCATCGCAATAGCCGTCATTTTTTAAATAACCATACAATTTTTGTCATAAGTGTGTCTAAAAGTAGATGTATAATTTATGTAAAAAATTCAAAAATTGTCTAGAACATAATAAAATTATTAAAATATTGAATTTAAATAATTTTTGTTAGTTTTTTTGTTAACTTTATTTATTTTTAAACATACCTATGTAATTTTCTTTTTGATAAAATATTTTTAAGTGGTATTTCTATTTCGAGATGATAATAGTATATAGAGATAAAAATAGCAAATCCGGATTATAATAGGTACATCGTAATCTCGCTTTTGCATGACCAATTTTCACAGCGTATTTTCGACAACTTTCCACAAGAAATGCATGCTGCATTGTTAAGTTTTTATTACTGTTTTTGCTGATTACATTTATTAAAGTGGCTAGTTAAGATATAATTAAGTAAGGTATCGAAGATATAATAGTTATTGAACAAATAATAAAATGATACGATCGCGTGTTTTTACGGCAAATAATACAATTTTAAACAAACACTTTAAAAAAGTTTGGAACCCGGTGACAAGTTTTAAAGTTGTGTTGTATGACATTGAATCATATTACTCATTCCGCGAGCGATAAAGCTCAATGTCGAACATTGTTACAAATAATTGGACACACGTTCGCATGATTCAGTAAGTAAAATGTTGCGTTGCGCATGTATTTGCCATTATCGTAGCTAATTACCTGCATTTAACTGCTACTTAAACAGTGTCTTATCGTTTCTTAGTTGTTTCATGTAATTACCACTATTACAGTTTGCAAGGGTAGTCGATTGCTCTTTTTGCCGAATGTCCTTCGAAACGCGGCAATAATCTACAATAATCTAACAATAAGCCAATTCAATGAGTTTTTTAGTATGTGGTGGGGCTGGAATCTGTGTCAAGCTGGCCCCCCCCCCCCATGCGAAAAAAAATATACAGAGTGCTCTCAAATCGAATAAACGTTTATACCAGAATTTGTTGCTATTTTGTTGCTTTAAGATAGCGTAAAAACCGAGGGGAAATTCACATCTTAAAGCAACAAAATAGTCAATATTTTAATAATTTTATTATGTTCTAGACGGGGTTTTTGAATTTTTTACATAAATTATACATCTACTTTTAGACACACTTATGACAAAAATTGTATGGTTATTTAAAAAATGACGGCTATTGCGATGAATTATACATATAATTCCAGTAGTTTAGATATGGAACATTTATGTAGCTATTAGGTTTACGTAAAATAATGACGCAATTAGTATGATAACAATAGTATATATATTGCTTACAGAAATAACACACGATAGTAATATTTCATTCTCGTTGCGTTTCTGAGCTAGCAGTCGTCTTAGCACATGTTAGGTAAATATATACATTGTTTATAAACACAGTCAAAATATATTAATGTATTACAATCTCGCATTAATTCTTGTAACTATCGATTTGTAACAGAAGCAGATACGAGAGGAACAAAGAAAGAAATCCATTAAAATGGCTTCTTTGAAATACATCGTAAGTTCTATTCAGTAATTATTGTTTAAGGAGGTACATACACTTAAAACGATAAAGAAAAGAATCTGACATTTAAATACATTTAAAAAATATATTGTATAAAATTTATTAAAAAATAAGAAATTTTATTATTAAAAACATATATATATATATATATATATATATATATATATATATCAGATGAGCCGAAATAGCTATACAAATATCTTCTCTGAATTTGTTTTGAAAAATTCTTATTCTAAAGAAAATGACAGGTATTCGAAACAGACATATCAATTTTAATCACTAATTTTGCAATTACGAACAAAGAAATGTATAAAATAAAAAACTTTTACAATATGATAAAAACATTTTAACATGTAGAGTAAACATGTAAAATTCAATTTCAAATAAATCGATGTAAAACCTTTCAAGATATATCTGGTGCCGATTTCAAAAACACGATTTCAAGAAAGCGCATTTAAAGTTTTAAGGAAAGTTTAAAGTGATTAAGCAACAAGGTGTTTTACCTGACTTGACAGATTGATCCACTCCTGGTCCATACAGTAGTAATACAATACAACCTTATTTAGCACAACAAATAAAAACATCAAAGATTTGAAAAATATCAAGCTTTAATAATCGATTTTATTTCTAGGTGTACGTATCTCTTTAACTGGCACAATTTTTACGAGTTAATAATGTTGAATATACTTCGAAAAAGATATAATTATGTAGTCAATATATAGTTCTGTCAAGCAAATTTAATGGTACACATTTAAAGAGCGTTCCTTCAGGTACAAAATTACTTAAGGAAATTTTGCTGTACGTCGCTTAGTTTTGCCCGAAAGCTCGATGAAAGAGTAGACCATTTTCGAGAGATCAGAAAAATTACTTTTCACTATCAAAAACGCTTATGTCGCGTTAAAAATTACACTATAACTCAGAATGTTTATACCAAATTCCGTTGATAATACTGGCACATAAAGACGCATTTACAGTAGGAAAAGTAAGTTTCTACGAAAATCGGCATTGGTGTACAAAATTTTGGGTTGTGAATTCCCCCTCGAAATAACCTTATAAGATGTATATACACTGTCGAAATATCATGAATCACAAAAAAAGATTAAGAATAAAATTAAAAATATAAGATGTATATTCTACGTAAAGAAAGATAAAGCAACGATGAGTCGCTAAAAATATAGTTGCTTTCTACGTTTTAACCTTTTGCAGAACGGACAAAACTAGAAAAGATACCCCGCCAGCGACCGGGAATATTCAACGTCAATTTTGGACATTTTCGCCAATTTTAACCCGCGTGCAGTTAAAAAGTGACGGATCTGTTCCACGTATGTTTCACTAAAATTTCTAAATTTATCCCGACCCTTTCTCCCGAAGAATTAAGACCTGTCTCGCTCCTCTTAGACGGAATTGACGTAGAAGTAAATACAAAATGTAAAAGTATATGATTAAAAAGTTAGCGAGAGCTAAAGCCTAAGACACGTTCTTTCGAGGGAGATCGCGCGGGAATTCGCCATTAGTAGCGAGTTTTCTATTTTCCAACATTAAACTTCCTCCGCGGGTAAGTCTCGAGTGAAGTTTCGGATGGAGTTTAAGTTTAGAATCGAGTCAATTTACAATTAAAGGAGACTAGAGAGTTTCCTTTATCCGTTTATATATTTAATCACATCTTGATTCACAAAGATCCCTTTTACATGAAATATGAAATACCTTCGTAATTAGGGGATCGCCCTACGGGAACGCGTACAGTCAAGGGAAAGAGCCGACTCCGCATCCGTTAGGAAAATCTAGACTTCCCTATTGCGCTTTACGTATATACAAGCGCTCTCATCCTAATAAAAGGATCTATATTAATTCCCAGGGATCCAAGATTCCCCATGAGAAAAACAAACTCGTAACAAAAGGCTGCAATATAGAGCGAGAAGACGATAAACATCGTTCGGGAGTGGGGGGAGAGGAGAGGGGACTGTAAGGGCTCATGCACAATGCCAGGAATAAGGAACAAGGAATTAAACATAGTAGTCGCATCTTTTTTCAAGACACGGAATTCTCTCTATGTTTAATTCCTCGTTCCTTATATTCCTCTCATTGTGCACGAGCCCTAATGCTTGCGCAATCGTTCCCGGATGTCACCGATATTAGCGCCCACATATCCCGCAAAGGTCAACGTGGCCCGGGAAAAAGAAGATTGCTCTGCTTGTGGGTGATCTGATCACTTTGGCGACCAACCGACTTTCCATCGGACGTTCCCTTTCACGTTTTATCGCGTACTAAATCCTGCACCCGGGGGGGAGGGAAAGACCCCCCCCTTTGACTGCGTGGTGACCGCCGAGTGGCGAGAGAGCGCGTGCAGACGCGTTGGGTGCACGCGATTGACAACGCGATCCAACATGCAGAAATAGATTCGACCGGTATATACAGAGTGTCCCCGCGAAAGGCGCACGCCATAGCGCGGCGTCTAATATCCCCCTCTCTCTTATAGGTCGTCGGTTGAACTTTCTCGGCGCTATTTTGAAGTTATTTCGCCAAGTTTTAAAGCTATTCTCGCAAGATTACGCCGTCTATTTCCCGTCAAATTACAAAGATATTAAATTCCACGCCGCGCCCGCGCCGTTGCGATGGAAGCGCATCTTACTATACGGAGTAACCTATACCGGGTCACGATCTCGATTTTCGTTAACAAGCGCGATTTCAAAGACGGATTAACAACTTAAGCGATATACCCGCTTATAACAATTCCAGGTCACATGAAATTAGACGGCTCGTATGCTACCCTCGACGTTCGATGTACACCCGTCGCTCTATAGAGCCCGCTTATAGATTCGCGCTATAAATAATTGCGTTTGAATCATTTCTCTGTCATCGACGTGGAAAACTAATCTACGCCGATCCGATATCGTTCGCGCGAATCAATTCGCGCCGCGGCGCGGCGGGCGGGAGCTAAAACGGAATTACGCGTCTGCCAAACTTTCCGCGGCGTGTTCCGGACACAAGAGTCGAGAATCGAACAATAGAATCGAATGTCTCACGGTTATAGGACAATCATAATCAACGACGCGCTCGTATACGGGGTGTCGCGGAAAATTTCCTCGCGCTCGATTCGCGTCGATTCATCTGAGGGGGGGGAAAAGACGCGAACGATATTTGAAGTAAGTCGTTCGAAAAATTGCGAGCAAGTTTACCGAAACTTTTGCCGAAGGCAAATCGAGCTGAAATCTGACGAAGCGTCCTCATAGAGGCGAAAAAAAGGAGAAAAACAAAATGCTGCAGAGAATCTGGGGCACGAAAAGTTGGGAGTACCTCGAGAATGTCCCGAAATTATCTCGTCGCCTGTTTCCACCCTTCATCGCGAATTTCCCAATCAATTTGTCGAGCGGCCTCGTTTGACGAAAATTTACTACCGAGACACCGGGTGTAATAAGAAAACGAACTATAATTCTCTAACGAGATCCAGCACGCGCGATTAGTGACCGGTTACTTCCGCCTCGCATTTCACCTTTTATCGCCTTGCAACTGGCTGCATATATCGCGAATGAGTTTCGAATTTGCAGTCATTAATTCACGTTTTCAAAGCTTCTTATTATCGAGGTCTCGTTTTAATATTTTAATGAATTATTGTGTTGTGTAGCGCTTAGAGGCTCCGCGATTACGCCGTGCGTTTATTTATTCAAAGAGAATTCTATAATGAGAACATTCTTTGAAGGCCCAATAAAAGTATTGCGTTTTATCCCGCGACACATATAAACGTTAGAATAATATATTAATAAATCATTTAAATTTTATTTTAATTTTATTCTATTTTAAATTCTGTTTTAAATATACATATATAGGGTTAAAAAAAAGTTACATATTTTGAGAGTAGGTATTATTCTCATCAAAACAAGAAGAAAATATCCGGTAAACATATCTGTTAAAATATAGGACAGTCTTTATCGTATACCTACTATAGGAAGTGCTCTGCGTGGTTCCCATTCATTGTCACACATCCTTCAGTCAGGGTGGTCCAACAGTTTGGTCTGTCCGTCCCTTGACCTTTTTTAATCCCTTAGATTTTTGGCTCATGAAGACACTTAAAAACCTTGGTGGATTCAACACCTATTGATGACATGCAAAACATTGCAGGAACGTGTATTTAATGTGTGTCAGCAAATCCCAGAGCAGCCAGGTGTATTCGTAAGAGCGTATTCGTAAAGGATGTATGACAATGAATGGGAACCATATAGAACACCTTTTATATAGTATATTGACCCATATCTTAACAGGTATTTAAGAACCATGTTTACTGGACATTTTCTCCTCGTTTTGATGGATACTACCTGCTCTCAAAATTTTTTTAACACTGTATATAATGATATATAATAATATTAATAAATATCTATCCTTATACTATTATATAAAGGGGAAAAGTTTGTTTGTTCCATTGTTCAGGGTAATCTTAGAAACTATTGAATCGATTTCAAAAATGTTTACACTGGTGGATAGCTTATATCTTTCTGAGTGATAGGCTATGTGCCATTTGTGATATAACCCAATTAAAAAAAAAATTAAAAAGCTTACAAAGGAAGGTATAAGAATTTACAATAAAAAATGGGAATTCAAATTGCAATAACACATATAAAAAAAAACGCCCGGGCGAAGCCCCGGTAACTAGCTAGTATAATATTAATAATATAAATAATATTTTAATAAATCATTGTGTTGCGTAGCGCTTAGAGACCCAATGATTACGCCGTGCGTTTATTTATTCAAAGAGAATTCTATAATGAGGACACATTCTTTGAAGGCCCAATAACAGTATTGCCTTTTATCTCGCGACGTATAAATGCGTCCGTTAAATTGCAATTGTGGAGCGGCGGCGGCGGAGCGATCTCGTGTATCTCGCGCGCAAGTTTGCGCGCGACAAACGGAGGCGGGAAGCGGAAGCGGATGAAAACACGGCGAAATTCCGCTCCGCAGCGCGGAGCCGTGTGCAATGAAATTTCGTGCGGTAACGAAGTTTCATTGGAATACTCCGGTTACCGTCCCCGGTCCCCGGCATAACGAAGCCTCGATACGCCTCGTAAAAGCGCAACGCGAGCATCCGACGCGTAGCGCCGCGTCGTAACGAGCTTTCGCTGCGATCAAACTGTAAACTCCGTTGTTCGTTGTTTACGCGTTACATTGAGCTGCTTCGAAACAAAACAAAAAAAGAAGCCAATGATTTTCCCGCTGAGAAATAAGAGATTCGAGCGGACTTCATTAGCGCTTTCCTCGTGAAAAGGAGCCGATAAAATTGACCGAGTCGACGAACGACGCGGATGAATCGCGAAAACCACGCAAGGGCGGTTTCGATTTGCGTTACGTAAATTAATATTAATTTAATTCAACTTAGTTGTTACTTAGCCGACGCGGCAAATTGGATAAACGCGTTCGTGGATCGCTTGGCGTGTCGTCCATCATTCGCCTAACGGCTGAGTTACGATTGTATCGCTTGATAAATGTTCCCCGAGCTGATAAGTTTCGCGTATCGCATAAAGATGAGGATATTACTCATACTTAATAAATAACGTAAACAAAAATGTATGATGTATAAACAGTATAAATCAATGTGAAATCAAGAATTTCTCGATGCACGTCTTAGCGTTTAGAAAAAAACAAGGCTCTAACGACAGAGAGCTTGCCATTAGAATTATATTCATTTCTATAAATGTACAATGAGGTTCGAGGAAAAAAACCTAGAATTCTTTATTTTAATTAGACGAAGCGACTTTCGTCATTTACGTCAATGCATCAAAATGTTTTGTTTAGAATTATATTTACTTCTATAAATGTTAAATGAGACTCGAGGAAAAAAACCTAGAATTCTTTATTTTAATTAGACGAAGCGACTTTCGTCATTTACGTCAATGCATCTCAAATCGTTTTGTTTAAAATTATATTTATTTCTATTAATGTTTAATAAGGCTCGAGGAAAAAAACCAAGAATTCTTTATTTTAATTAGACGAAGCGACTTTCGGCATTTACGTCAATGCATCTCAAATCGTTTTGTTTAGAATTATATTTATTTCTATAAATGTCTAATAAGGCTCGAGGAAAAAACCTAGAATTCTTTATTTTAATTAGACGAAGCGACTTTCGTCATTTACGTCAATGCATCAAAATGTTTTGTTTATAATTATATTTACTTCTATAAATGTTGAATGAGGCTCGAGGAAAAAAACTAGAATTCTTTATTTTAATTAGACGAAGCGACTTTCGTCATTTACGTCAATGCATCTCAATCGTTTTGTTTAGAATTATATTTATTTCTATAAATGTTTAATAAGGCTCGAGGAAAAAACCTAGAATTCTTTATTTTAATTAGACGAAGCGACTTTCGTCATTTACGTCAATGCATCTCAAATCGTTTTGTTTAGAATTATATTTACTTCTATAAATGTTGAATAGGCTCGAGGAAAAAAACACTAGAATTCTTTATTTAATTAGACGAAGCGACTTTCGTCATTTACTCAATGCATCAAATCGTTTTGTTTAATATTATATTTACTTCTATCAAATGTTGAATGACGGCTTGAGGAAAAAACCTAGAATTCTTTATTTTAATTAGACGAAGCGGACTTTCGTCATTCACGTCAATGCATCAAATCGTTTTGTTTAAAATTATATTTACTTCTATAAATGTTGAATGAGGCTCGAGGAAAAAAATCTAGAATTCTTTATTTTAATTAGACGAAGCGACTTTCGTCATCTACGTCAATGCATCAAATCGTTTTGTTTAGAATTATATTTACTTCTATAAATGTTGAATAAGACTCGAGAAAAAAACCTAGAATTCTTTATTTTAATTAGACGAAGCGACTTTCGTCATTTACGTCAATGCATTCAAAATCGTTTGTTTAGAATTATATTTACTTTCTATAAATGTTAATGTGACGGCGAGGAAAAAAACTAGAATTCTTATTTTAATTAGACGAAGCGACTTTCGTCATTTACGTCAATGCATTCAAATCGTTTTGTTTAGAATATATTTACTTCTATAAATGTTGAATGAGGCTCGAGGAAAAAAACCTAGAATTCTTTATTTAATTAGACGAAGCGACTTTGTCGTTAGTCATGCATCTCACTTTGTTAAATATGTTATTTCTATTAATGAGGAAAAAAAACCTAGAATCTTTTAATTAGAAAGGCTCGAGGAAAAAAACCTAGAATTCTTTATTTTAAATTAGACGAAGCGACTTTATTTTAATTAGACGAAGCGTCGTCATTTACGTCAATGCATCTCAAAATCGTTTTGTTTAAATTATATTTACTTCTATAAATGTTGAATAGGCTCGAGGAAAAAAATCTAGAATTCTTTATTTTAATTAGACGAAGCGACTTTCGTCATTACGTCAATGCATCTCAAATCGTTTTGTTTAGAATTATATTTACTTCTATAATGTTGAATGAGGCTCGAGGAAAAAAACCTAGAATTCTTATTTTAATTAGACGAAGCGACTTTCGTCATTTACGTCAATGCATCAAATCGTTTTGTTTAGAATTATATTTACTTCTATAAATGTTGAATGAGGTTTGAGGAAAAACCTAGAATTTTTAATTAGACGAAGCGACTTTCGTCATCTACGTCAATGCATCAAATCGTTTGTTTAGAATTATATTTACTCTATAAATGTGAATGAGGCTCGAGGAAAAAACCTAGAATTCTTTATTTTAATTAGACGAAGCGACTTTCGTCATTTACGTCAATGCATCTCAATCGTTTTGTTTAGAATTATATTTACTTCTATAAATGTTGAATGAGGCTCGAGGAAAAAAACCTAGAATTCTTTATTTTAATTAGACGAAGCGACTTTCGTCATTTACGTCAATGCATCAAATCGTTTTGTTTAGAATTATATTTATTTCTATAAATGTTGAATAAGGCTCGAGGAAAAAACCTAGAATTCTTTATTTTAATTAGACGAAGCGACTTTCGGCATTTACGTCAATGCATCAAATCGTTTTGTTTAGAATTATATTTATTTCTATAAATGTTGAATGAGGTTTGAGGAAAAACCTAGAATTTTTAATTAGACGAAGCGACTTTCGTCATCTACGTCAATGCATCAAAATGTTTTGTTTAGAATTATATTTATTTCTATAAATGTTGAATGAGGCTCGAGGAAAAAACCTAGAATTCTTTATTTTAATTAGACGAAGCGACTTTCGTCATTTACGTCAATGCATCTCAAATCGTTTTGTTTAGAATTATATTTATTTCTATAAATGTTGAATGAGGCTCGAGGAAAAAACCTAGAATTCTTTATTTTAATTAGACGAAGCGACTTTCGTCATTTACGTCAATGCATCAAAATGTTTTGTTTATAATTATATTTACTTCTATAAATGTTGAATGAGGCTTGAGGAAAAAAATCTAGAATTCTTTATTTTAATTAGACGAAGCGACTTTCGTCATTCACGTCAATGCATCAAATCGTTTTGTTTAAAATTATATTTACTTCTATAAATGTTGAATGAGGCTCAAGGAAAAAAACCTAGAATTCTTTATTTTAATTAGACAAAGCGACTTTCATCATTTACGTCAATGCATCAAATCGTTTTGTTTAGAATTATATTTATTTCTATAAATGTTGAATGAGGCTCGAGAAAAAAAACCTAGAATTCTTTATTTTAATTAGACAAAGCGACTTTCGTCATCTACGTCAATGCATCAAAATGTTTTATTTAGAATTATATTTACTTCTATAAATGTTGAATGAGGCTCGAGGAAAAAAACCTAGAATTCTTTATTTTAATTAGACGAAGCGACTTTCGTCATTTACGTCAATGCATCAAATCGTTTTGTTTAGAATTATATTTATTTCTATAAATGTTGAATGAGGTTTGAGGAAAAACCTAGAATTTTTAATTAGACAAAGCGACTTTCGTCATCTACATCAATGTATCAAATCGTTTTGTTTGCCTGCGATTAAGTTTTCATTAATTCTTCATTAATTGTTCAATTAATCGCGTTAGACCAATAACTTGTAGTTTAATTGTTATTAGCTACACTTCTCAGCTATGTGATAATTATCTTGCAAAGGCAATCTACGCGTAATCATTAATGATTCATCGCATCGTCAAGTTTACAAAACACTTTATTTACAATACCTAAATTGAAAAACTGAGCCGTATCGGTCATCGAGCGGCTACGGAAATCAATTATACATGCCGTAATCGCGAAAACGAATCACAGACTAAAGTCCAGCTAATTATAACACATTGTTTTTGTGTCGCGCAAGACGCCAGAACGTTGCCGAAAAAAACTAACGTCAAAATAAGCATTGTAGGCGTAAATCTCGTTATCCTGTTAATTTCGTGGTGTCCAATTATACTCAATTTGAGTCGTTTTTTAGTCGTTCCTATATATAGATCGCCTACTGCTCGTCGATACGCCGTTAATTCAACTAAAACAATGGAGTTAAAAAATAATACTGTTCTGTACTAAAATGATACATTTCGACACACACATGGTAAAATAAAAAAAAATGTTATTCAACTCAAGGTTTTGATTTAGATGTCGGTTTAGATTTGCACCCTTTAATATTTAACAGCGTAAACGTCGCGATGCGCAAATTGTCGGAATTCTACGCGGTTTCTCGGTCGCTGAAATTCGGCCCGCTGTGTCTCTCGTTGCCGGAACGGTCGAACGGGGAAAATTGGAGACCCTCGGGACGGGGCGTCGAGCGACGAACGGCGGCCGGCGGAATCGGCGGCCCTTGGACCACTTTCGCGGACGCGAACGTTCGCCCCGTCCGCGTCGCATCGACTCGCACGACGCCGCGCCGTACAGAGAACGAATAAGAGACGAGGAAGAGGTACTCACCAGCAAGCAGCGGCAGCGGCAGCGGCAGCAGCGGCGGCGACGGCGGCAGCTCAGCCTCGCATTCTTTCGGCAGCCCAAAATGCTCTTCTTCTTCTTCCTCCTCCTCCTCGCCTCCGCCTCCACCCCCCTCGTCCTCGTCCTCCTCCAGGGCCGCCCGTTCGTCGGGACGTCGAGCGGCAGATGGCTCGTGGCGGAGATTGTACCGGGGATCGCGCGGCGCACTTCCCGAAATCCTCCACCGCGTCCTCCGCGTCGTCGTCGCGCGGAACGGAACTCCGCTCCTCCTCGCGCTGCTGGTCACGCGGCGTCAACGCGGGGAGTAACGCGGCGCATCTCGCCGGGACGCAGTTTCTTTTTTTTCTTCTTTCTTTATTTTTTCTCGTTTCCTCCTAACGAAGGATCCCTCGCCTCTCCGGATCGACGACGACAACGACGACGAAGATCGCGCACTCTCTCTCTCTCCCTCTCGCTTAATCGCGAGGTGTTACCGGTTCGGAGCCGGGACGGAGCATAACGAGTTTTCGGCTCGCCCCGGCGCGACGGGTGGAAAGGGTTGAGAGAGGGGTATGCGGGAGAGAGACGCTCGCGCGAGAGCGTACGTTGCGCGTATGTATATACGCGTGCGTGCGTGTCGTCGAGAAAGCGGCGGCGACGAACGAGAACGCGGCGCGACGAACGAGAGAGAAGCGGCTGATAATTCGATGCTCCTCGGCTGGACGAAAGTGTGGCTATGTGGCTACGCTTCGCGCGTCATGTCCGTCAGGAAGGAAGAAAAAGATAGAGAGAAGAGAGTAAGAGAGAGAGTGTGAGAGAGAAAGAGGGAGACAGAGCGCTGAGGGGGAAAGGGTTTACGCGCGCGCGCGCTGCGAGAGCAACTTCCCCGCGATAACGAACGCGCCGCTCGAATGTCAGCATCCGACTGAACTCTGAACTGAGTGAAGGAAAAGGAAGTGCGGCGCGAACTGCGCGCTGCGCGCGAGCGGCGAAGCGCGAACGAGCGAGAACGCGCGCGCGGCGCCGCCCGTGGCGCCGCGCGGCGGCCACCGGGCAAACCGTCGTGACGCGCGGCGGCGCGCGCGTCGATAATTGCACAGCGACCGCTAAAAATCCGTGAAAAAATATATGTATAAAAAATAAAAAATAATATATGACAAATATATGAAAAATATATAGGAAGTTGTATATCGATTAGTCGATTGTTTCGCGTCTGTGGAACAGGCGGGGAAAAGTTTGAAATTACAAACGAAGCGCGTTCGAGAACATAAGAAGGATATAACTGCAATACCCCAGGTAGCATTAATGTCTAAAAGACATCATAAAGATGTTTTTAAGATCCCAGAAATCTTAAAGATGTCTTTATGATGTCTTTTCGACATTAATTGCTACCTGGGACTGCAGTGCAATAGGTAGCGCAGGAACGAATAGGTTTTTATCCTATCGATCGCGGCGTTTATCAACGCTTGGAAAGGAGAGTATCATTGATCGTACCCATATATTTCTACAATTTACACGCTCCGTAAATCTTCAAGAACGTTAAACGAGATCTCTAAACGTCTCATCTACGCTATTAAAGCGTTTCAGGCATTTAATTAAAGGAAAATTTCTCTCGTATCGAGTAAAAGTAGGTCTATCTATCTCGGTCGTATTTACAGTGCACTTTCTGCACTTGACGCAGCACGGCCGCAGGCACCACCAAACTTTCGGGAAAAGAAGGGAAGACTTTTTAAATAAAAACAACGACCGAAACGGAGCCGAATCGCGCGGACAAATTCGTCGCGTCGCGCTCGCGAGTTTCTCGCCTCGCGTTTCAGCCTTGCTTTTGCGCCGTGAAGCAGCGAACGGGGAATATCGCCCCGGACTCCGGAAGGCTGTGTGGAGAGAGTGTAGGGGAGTGCAGTCGCACTCGGGCGAACCTCGTGACACAGTGTTTTCGCGTACCGCTGCGCCTAGGCCGCCTGAGTGCGCCTACACGGCGCGCGCCTGGCACGAGCCCGCAATACGGCGTCCGCGTTCGCCGTTGTCACACACGCAGGCCGTTTATATATACTGTCTCTCGCCTGCGGGCGCGTCCGGCCCCCCCGAGCCCGTTAGTAGGCCACGAGCGTCGCTGGCCGACGCGATGGACGTCGTCACCGTCGTTGTCGTTCCCCGCTGCGTCCTCGCCGTCCTCGGCGCGGCCCGCGGCACGTCGCCGCGAATCCCGTCGTTGTCGTTCCAGCGCAGCGTCATGGTTGAGCTGGCCGAACGTGCGGCGGCAGCGAGTGCACGAGCACGATTCCGAGGTGAGAGATAGAGAGAGAGAAATAGAGATAGAGAATTCCGTTGCATTTGGCGGACGCGATAAAGAGCGTGGCCGCCAGCCGCCACCTCCTTTTCCTCCTTCTCTTCCTCCTCCCCCTCCTCCTCTACCCCTGCCCCCGGTCGACGCGAGCGTGTTCGCGACCGTCGCTCGTCGCCGCGGCGCAGCGCGGAGCGGAATGGAGAATAAGCGGGAATAGCAGGATTCGCCGCTGCGAAGCCGGAGCACAGCCGACGGAGACGAGCGCGTGCGAGCCGTGCGAGCACGCGTCGTCGTTCGCCGTCACTCTCGTCGGCTCTTCGCATTCCGTCTCCGCACGTGCACACGTGCGACCACCCCCCGGTCGCGCGAGCGAGCCGATCCCGCTTTCAACGTCCTCGCTATATTCGCGCGGGCGAGCGAGCGCGCGAAACGCAAAAATAGCGCGAACGCGTGTGCGTACTTAAACGTGTGTTTGAAACTCGACGGACGACGCAAAGTGCGTCGAGTTATTCTTTTTCGGACACGAAGAAATCGACGAGTGCTTCTTTCCGGCGAGTCGCGCTCCCGAGGACGCCCGCGGCGATTTTGCGCGGAGCGGACCTTTATTTCTTTTTTTCTTTGCATAATTTCGCTATTATGCCACGTCGCGGCGACATTCGACGATTGCTGGTGTTCGGTTTCGCTGATAGAACGTTTTCCGGCGACGGCGAGCGATGGCGAGGCCTCATCGTCTAGCGACGGATTTCATTTCGCGAAAGGTGAGACGAATCGGCCCGTCGCCGCGGCCGCCCAGCAATTAATTGCGATCGATAGTTTCGTCGCGCTCGTGTCTTATCGTGGCCCCGTTTTATCGTCGGGCCGCGCGAAAGAGGAAAACCTCCCTCCACCCCGGCCTCCCTATTGTTGTGATTTTATTCGATCGAGATTACCGCGCCAATCCTTATCGCGATTATACGCGCCGGAATTTTAATGAGCGCGGGGAGATTCGGACTCGCGCGACGACGGTTTTCTTTTAATTAGTCGCGTTTAATTACCGCGGGCGCTTTCGCGCTCTTTCGGCGAAGATAAAATAATGAATATTTATTTCTTCCCTCGCGTTTTCCCCTTCCAAGCCTCGTCGTTACTGCGATTTCCGTGGAAAAGTTCATTGTATAAATTTAAATATCGGGCGAATTTTAATTTCAAAATTTTCTCACGCGTTCTCGCAATACGTTACGAATAATTATATTTTCCCCGATAAGTCGCGTTTCCGCTCCGCCGCCGTTGCGTAAATTCCAAAAAGTCTATATAAATGGTCTTTTGTCTTCTTTTTCAAGTTCCTGCGCTTTCCAGGATCAAGGATGTCGAAGCGGCTGAGCTTCTACGGTCTGGTAGCCCTGGCTGCATCCGTCTGCATCTTCTTCCTAGCGTTTAACCAGCGCTACAGCAGCTACCTCGAGCACCGGCTGCAACCGGTGATATCGGTCAGTAAATATTCGGAGGTGGGGTGATTGCCCTAAATTGAGTCACGCCAAACACACACGCTCTTTCTGACGGTAAAGTCTTAAACTTTTGCACCCTAAACTCTTTTTCTTTATCCATCTGTCTTGACGCGAAGACGCGCGAAGGACCGACGCGCGCGACTCCTCTTTCTCCCTGTTTCCATCTCTCTTTGTGTCCGCCGCCCCCTCCCTCTTTTCCTTTCACACATCGCTATCTGTCGTTTACGAATTGTCAGATCAACCGCGTCCTGAACGATAAGATATTTTGTCAACTGCAATATATTTTATCGAAGACCATCAGCTCGTTGGAAACTAAATCGACAGGAAGTTCACGACTTGCTGCAATTCGACACCATTTAACATTTGACAATTCGTATCTATAAAATTTGAATAAGAAAAGACACCTGGTAACATGATAATTCGAAATCAGCATGATCGCGCGTAGAGATTGGCACTTTTTAATCATTCACCTTCACTCTTGACAACAGTAATCTCACGGTACAATCATGGGTATCTCGCTGCTCGCACCTGCATCCTTCAGAAACATCAAACACGCTACCTAGAATTGAGAAAGAGAGGGAGAAAGATCGTTGTTCCCACGTCACGATTGTTTCCATCAGCGAATATATATTCGTGCTCACGACGCGAGACGCACAAACAAAACGCTAAAACGTCGTTGCTTTTTTTTTCTCCCACGATATAGGATATTGAGATAAGGCCGCGGACCACCAAAATCCAAGAGCCGGTAACGGTGAGCCAGGTATGCACACGTATCGATCTGAATGCGCAAATGCTGCGACTTGTTGTTAATTGTTGTTTAGAGTGCCACTTATCGTTAGAGTGCCTTATCTTATCGCAATGTTGACACAGCAAGCATAGCGAAAGCTGTAACTAGCTCCTGTCCTTAAGAAATAGAGATTACTCTTTTTTTGCAATTTAATTTCCACGATGTTAACTTTAATAGGGTATAATAAAATTGTGTATTTTTATCACTTCTTAAAAAACATACGTGTTTATATTTATAACATTGTTAATTATATTGTTATTAACTGACAAATAAGATGGAAAAAACAATTTATATTTTTAATAAAGAAAGTTAATCCGCGTTTTTTTTAATAGATTTTATTTCGTTTCATTGCATGTGATGTCATACATTAAGATCGATCGAATTTGTTAAATTATTACTCTGTAAAGCTTCTGTTCATTGTATATATATGTATATATATATGTTTTTGTGTGTGTACTAGCTTTTTACTAACGTATGTCCTCTGTTTTTGGATTATAATTTTAAATGTTTATTCTGGTTGTTCGTGAATAATGAACGATATTTGTTATCTTTATTACATGTATCTTATTTCTTTAATACGTATAGAGAAATGAAGATTATATATAAATATAAATACTGTTTTTAACTAACGTTTGTTAGTCCATGCGATTTTCAAATTTATCTTCATTAAATTAGCGAAGTGATTAAAAACGTCTGCTATAGAAATCTGCTTTTATGTGATCAAATATCAAAATGTGATTTCATTTTCCTGTTCGCTTATTTAGGACATGTATATCGCATACCCGTTTCAAAGTTAAAGTGTTTTTCTTTTAACCTTGCATTTATTTGTAATGTTGGCTAACAAGTAACGAGTAATAATTCCCTGTTTAGTAATTGGTTTCAATTTGCTTTTTAGGCGTATATCACAGGATCCGCGTACAATGGCACGATCACCGAAATTCAGGAGGTGGTTGACCAACAAAGGAGGACGATCGCAAGAGAGATGGAAAATTATGAGTATCCAAACGGAAGATATGGGATAAATGTGAGGTAAACTACGCGCGCGCGAGAATGTAACTTTCGTACCGAATTTGAAAATCAGAACGTTCAACTATTACCCGTTTGCAGCAAACTTGAAGATTTAGTGATGGAGAAGGGCGGTAGACCCATGAGAAGCGTAATTCTGACGACCTGGAGAACCGGCAGCACGTTTCTCGGCGACGTAGTGAACGCGCATCCAGCCAATTTTTATCATTACGAACCGTTACTTGACTATGGAATTGTGCAAATCCGAGAGCCGCCGCTCGCTGAAGAATCCTTGACAAGGATAGTCTCTCTGTTGAATTGCGAATACAAGGAGCTCGGTAATTTCACGCATTTTTAAAATTTCTATAATTTATCTCGAGGCGCATCGTTTAATGATTGCGTATAATTGTAATTACAGATCGGTACCTGGATTATGGGAAAACTCATACTTGGGTATTTAAGCACACCACGGATTTATGGCGGCAATGCCAAGCACATAAACGCATCTGTTGGGATCCGCGTTTCGTTTCTAAATTTTGCCGACTATTTCCGTTCCAATCGATGAAGCTCGTACGATTGAGGTTGCGAATAGCGGAAAGTCTTCTGGCCGAAGAAGAGTAAGGAATTATGCGATAACCGTAAAGCATGCGATGTTCTTTAGATCTAATTTGGACATTAACTCTTCGTAACGCGTAAAAACATGCGTTCATCTGTATTGCAGTTTGGGTGTGCGACTAGTTCTTCTCATTCGTGATCCGAGAGGCATTCTGCAATCCAGAAAACACAGGGAATGGTGTCCTACTAAGCCCGATTGCTCCGATCCGGCTCTGGTTTGCGCAGACATGGTATCGGACTTTAGCGCGGCGGTAGAACTGTCAAAAAAATATCCACGTTCTTTCAGGTATAACACCGGATAATCAATATAATCATACCGTTGCTTTGCCAGTCACTGTACGTTCGGCATTTGCAAAAATTTATTCCGCGCACGATTTTCAAACGACTTATTAAAATCATCATATGAATTATAAATTTCATTAGTATGAAAGACTGAACGTTCATTAACATTCGTATGTGATAAACAGAGTGGTGCGCTACGAGGACCTGTCCGTGGATCCCTACAAGCACGTGAAGGAGCTTTACAATTTTTACGGTTTGAACTTTCACGTGAACGTGAAGAGATTCCTGGACACGCACACGAAGAACGACGAAGGCGGGGTGTCGAGCACCTTCCGGAATTCCAAGGTCGCACCATTTCACTGGCGGGCTGATTTAGACTTCGAAGAGGTTCGTGAAATACAGGAGGTATGCGCGACCGCCATGCGATTGTGGGGATATGTGATGGCCTTAAATTCCACACACCAAAAAGACTTCGATCCTATCACAAATTACCGGCTCCAGTTGTGACAACTGGCAGGCGACATGCTCAATGTAGATAATATGATGTATAGTATATCAGTATAGCGAACGGCAGCGGTCGAAAGTGCCGTAGTTCATGTAAATATTCAGCGAAAGGTGCTAGCGGTCACTCAGGAAGATAGCCACGTAATAAGAATTAATGTTGATTTATTCGAAAGGGAAAAACTTACGGAATGCCGATTTTTTAGCTTTGTGAAACCGATAAGAAGGCTACTTCTTTAAATGGCGACATACTCGAAAACGGGATTCGTTCGTAATTTTTCTATCGTATAACTAACACGATCTAAATCACAGGGTGTTAAAGTAAATTCCTGAGAGCTTGACGTGCGACACAAATTATGTCTAACCATATCGACGCAAACGTTGCAAGTGCATTCAAAACGTTTCTAAATATTGAATCTTTCAAGAGAGAGGAAGGGTATTTTGTGTCTAATGTATATACTATATTCATTAATATTAATTGTAATTATAGATAACTTGTAAAGAGATTTGTAATGATCATTGAATCATTATATTGTCTTTTTACATCTTTAAGAAATATTCCACATATGTAAGAAACTGAAATTTTTATATCGATTACGGAACACAAAGTATATACCCCCTCCCTTCTTGGATTCATACTAATTCATCGCTAAAAGCAAGAGACGACCAAATTTAATTTTTTATCTTATTGATCAATGACATGATATTACTATATTACGAAATATATTCAATATGAAACATAGAATATTTATCTAATAAGAATTGTATCGTGTCCAATGACAGAAAAGATCTTAACCATCGATCGATGGTGAACGAAAACTGAATCTCATGTAATGTTAGGATGTGTTTTGCAATATCATGAATCAGCGGCGGTGTTGAAAATTTATTTCTGCGCCGTCTGACGGAAAATTTCTACCGATATTCAATGTGATTCACGAAAAGGAGAAGTACGCAATATCAATTAGCTCGTTCGTGTCACGGAACACTCGATCTTATCTCTTGCTCATCACAACGTTCCGAGCAGTTCCGAGGAAACAGCCGGGCGGCGTATGTCAAGGACAAGAATGAGTTTCCACTCCACCGGCCTTTGATGCGGCCAACGACGAATTATTACGAGTATATAGACGCGACCAACTTGCCCGCAAACGCGTGTGATTTTTATAATGTACGACATGGTCGTAATAGCACTGCACACTTTAGATAAAAGATAGAAATATTACTGTGAGCTGTTTGTTGGCGATTTAGAATAAGAATACTTTTTTAAATCTTTACACGCTACATATATTGATTATCCTGGACAGCCTGGCCGGCTCGCTGGCACATTCTCCGTTATGTATTATAGTGTAATTACGTTATATCTTATGTACTCGCGTCCTTGTGTTATGCACCGAGCGCCAGATTATTATCAGCTCTCTGTGTGATCGATTAAACCTTCTCACGCGTTCACTTAAAGTAGAATCGATTTCAATAAGCGTATATTATGTTATTATACATAATAGAGTTTGGATATTATGAAACGAGATATTATGACCCTACCACCTCCCTTTTGTTTTATTGGAGGACAGTCTTAACTCTTCAAAGTTCGAACCCTAATTATTATTTACGTTGTTCCATTATCACCCTGTATGAAACAAAGATTAACGAAATGAATGTGATGTTTCTCGTACGTACGGATGAGATCTAACTATAGCGTTTCGCACAAGTTGACGAGTCACTGACGCGGACGCTAATGCAAATTCGCAATAACACCTTCGTGCAATCTCACGCCGTTATTATGTACTATTTCTCGCGGAATGGGTATCTAGTCCAAGAGGAACGCGTATTACTTCGCATTTTATACTTTAGATGTAAAGGTTCTCCAATAAAAGAATCACATTTCTATGGAATATATTCGCTATTTATTTCATCTTGTCCATCATCTCTTCCCATCCATATCTTTCATTTTTCATCTTCTCTCCCTAAAAAGTAACACAAAACTTTTTAAGCAAACAAAACGTCGTAATTGCAACTTGTGCAATTTTTCCGTTTATTGGTTCAGTAAGTTTCTAATTATCATTACACATCATAGCGTATATTTATAAAAACATCATTAAAAAAAAATAAATGTCAAATGTTTTTTAATACATTTCTATTTTTTCTTCATTAAAATGACTTAGATCTTCCTCAATTTCACATTTAAATATTAATAAAAAAATTTTTAGAAACGTTATAAAATATATTGATGTCAATGATCTGTTTTACCTTGACGTCCAGCTATCTTTAAGCAGCAAAGTTAATTGTGCATCTGTAACAAAAATAACAACCTTAAGATCAAATACAAAAGAAGAAAATTCTTTTTTTCTACCAATAAAATCAGCGAGGGCAAGAACCAATCATAGATAATCAGGATAGCGTATATATTTCATAACATCATATTCCGTATCTTATAATCTTGTATCATGGGTCAGTATTATTCATATAATTTAACTAGTATTTTCTTCAATATTTACCTTCAGGAATCTGTACGAATCACGCACAAAGTCACATTGTTTCCGCAAATCAATATCGATCTAAAATTAAACACAAAATATTCTTTATACACAGCACTTGTACAAAAAAAGTTAAAATAATTAAATTTTGTTATCAGATAAAAAATTTTGCAGCAAGGGATTCTCAGACATATGCTTGTCAATTTTATAATCATCATACAATCAGAAAAAATATATTTAAAAAAACAAACAATTCTTACTTTATTGAGAAAGATGTCATTTTGATGTACAGTTCATTATTCAAGGTCACATTGTTTCCGCAAACCAATATCGATCTGAAATTAAACAAAATATTCTTTATATACAGTACTTGTACGAAAAAAAGTTAAAATAATTAAATTTTGCTATCAGATAAAAAATTTTGCAGCAAGGGATTCTCAGACATATGCTTGTCAATTTTATAATCATCATACAATCAGAAATAAATATATTTAAAAAAACAAACAATTCTTACTTTATTGAGAAAGACGTCATTTTGATGTACAGTTCGTTATCACTTAGCGAAATGACTACCTTGCACATTCTCCGTGCATATTTCTCACATTCTGGAAAAGAAATTGTTTCCGTTAGTTTGGAAAGTTATTGCACTTATATTGCGCAATTAATGATACATATTGATACATCAGAAAATTTTTATCACCATCTTTTTATGTATGACAGGGATAACTAAAATTCAAAATTCATCATGTCTTAATTATTTAGACAATGAAGCTAATTTTCACAATATAACGTTATCTTTCTTATTAATGGAAATCAAACATAAAATATTCTTTATATACAGTACTTGTACAAAAAAAGTTAAAATAATTAAATTTTGTTATTAGATAAGCAGTAAGAGATTCTTAGACATATGCTTGTCAATTTTATAATCATCATACAATCAGAAATAAATATATTTAAAAAAACAAACAATTCTTACTTTATTGAGAAAGACGTCATTTTGATGTACAGTTCGTTATCACTTAGCGAAATGACTACCTTGCACATTCTCCGTGCATATTTCTCACATTCTGGAAAAGAAATTGTTTCCGTTAGTTTGGAAAGTTATTGCACTTATATTGCGCAATTAATGATACATATTGATACATCAGAAAATTTTTATCACCATCTTTTTATGTATGACAGGGATAACTAAAATTCAAAATTCATCATGTCTTAATTATTTAGACAATGAAGCTAATTTTCACAATATAACGTTATCTTTCTTATTAATGGAAATCAAACATAAAATATTCTTTATATACAGTACTTGTACAAAAAAAGTTAAAATAATTAAATTTTGTTATTAGATAAGCAGTAAGAGATTCTTAGACATATGCTTGTCAAATTTATAATTATCATACAATCAGGAAAAAAAAACAATTCTTACTTTATTGGGAGAGATGTCATTTTGATGTACAGTTCATTATCATTCACCGACTATCTTTCAATACTCTCTTGCATTGTAGAAGATTTAGGAGCAAAGGATCCCGAGTTCGAGTCCCGGTAGCACCGTTAATTTTTCCCGTCGCTTACAGCAATTTCTCTCATTCTGAAAAAGAAATTGTTTCCGTTAGTTTAAAAAGTTTTTCAATTTACTTATATTGCACAATTAATGATATATATTGATACATCAGAAAATTTCCATCTTTTATCACCATCTTTTTATGTATGACAGGGATAACTAAAATTCAAAATTCATCATGTCTTAATTATTCAGACAATGAAGCTAATTTTCATAATATAACGTTATCTTTCTTATTAATGGAAATCAAACATAAAATATTCTTTATATACAGTACTTGTACAAAAAAAGTTAAAATAATTAAATTTTGTTATTAGATAAGCAGTAAGAGATTCTTAAACATATGCTTGTCAAATTTATAATTATCATACAATCAGAAAAAAAAACAACAATTCTTACTTTATTGGGAAAGATGTCATTTTGATGTACAGTTCATTATCATTCAGCGACTATCTTTCAATTCTTTCTTGCATTGTAGGAGATTTAGGAGCAAAGGATCCCGAGTTCGAGTCCCGGTAGCTCCGTTAATTTTTCCCGTCGCTTACAGCATATTTCTCTCATTCTGAAAAAGAAATTGTTCCCGTTAGTTTAAAAAGTTTTTCAATTTACTTATATTGCACAATAAATGATATATATTGATACATCAGAAAATTTCCATCTTTTATCACCATCTTTTTATGTATGACAGGGATAACAAATTCATCACGTTTTAATTATTCAGACAATAAACCTAACTTTCACAATATAACTTTGACGTTATCTTTCTTATTAACGGTTTTATTAAGAAATTTTAGACTTACGTTAATTCTTATTGCATTTCATGGTCTGGCCAAGATTTGCCTTCATCCATTCTTCAGATGAACATCTAAAATGGTATATACTCCTATAATACATACATAATTAATGTTATATTTCTTCTATTTACACATTCTCATTGAAATTATTGCTATTCAGAAACAATAATCATCAAATGCATTCAGATTGACTGAGTGCGGCTTTATTTGTATATTCATCATGCATGTATTGTTAATTATAATTATCTTTATTATAACTGTGCTGACGAATATTACAAAACAGTATATATATTATTAAGTTTGAAGCAATAATATAGATAACTTACATGAACGCCCGAGTTGAAGAGGAAATTTGTAACAGGCCGCAATCCACTCCTCCATCTCTTCCTAATTATGAGATACATGAATATTAAAATGTATTCTCTCCGTAATATATCAATACAAAAACAAGATAGAAACAATTTTATCAGTAAATCGATTCATTCATAGTTCTCAGACTGGGGCGATAATTATCATCATATTTTTTATTTGTAGATCTTATATTGATCGTAGAAATATCTTGTTTTCTTATGTTACATTAAAATACACAAAGCAAAAAATCGAATCTATTCGCAAACAGGAAATCTACTTGCGTGATCTTGGTCCAAAGCAGAAATTCTATTCTTAAATAAATTTATATATCAAGTAAAGTTCTCAGACTGGAGCAGTATTTATCCATCATAAAATTTATTCAGATTGACTGAATGCGATTTCGTTCATGTATTCATCATGCGTGCATCGTTACTTATAAATTATCTCTATTATAATTGTGCTTACGAATATTACGAAACAATATATATTTTTAAATATAAACCAATAACGTAGACAACTTACACAAATTCCTGAGTTGAAAGGGAAATTTGTAACAGGTCGCAATCTCCGCTCTTCCATCTCTTTCTAAACGAGATACATGTCTATTAAAATATATTCTATTATATCAATAAAAAAATAAGGTAGAAATAATTTTGTCAGTCAACTGATTCATTCATAGTTTTCAGACTGGGGCGATAATTATCATCATATTTTTTATTTGTAGATCTTATATTGATCGTAGAAATATCTTGTTTTTTTTTGTTACATTAAAGTATACAAAGCAAAAATCAAATCTGTTCGCAAACAAGAAATCTACTCGCGTGATCTTAGTCCGAAGCAGAAATTCTATTCTTAAATAAATTTATATATCAAATAAATTATCTCTATTATAATTGCGCTTACGAATATTACGAAACAATATATATTTTTAAATATAAAGCAATAACGTAGACAACTTACACAAATTCCTGAGTTGAAAGGGAAATTTGTAACAGGTCGCAATCTCCCCTCTTCCATCTCTTCCTAAACGAGATACATGTCTATTAAAATATATTCTCTCTATTATATCAATAAAAAAACAAGGTAGAAATAATTTTGTCAGTCAACTGATTCATTCATAGTTATCAGACTGGGGCAGTAATTATACATCATTATAATTTATTCGTAGAGCTTATATCGAGATATTATAGAAATATCTTGTTTTTTTTTATGTTACATTAAAGTATACAAAGCAAAAATCAAATCTATTCGCAAACTGGAAATCTACCACGTGCTTCTAGTTCACATCAGAAATTCTATTCTCAAATAAATTTGTGCATCTAATAATCGAAAGTTTTATGCACTCCATTTTGTGGAATAATCTCCCTGCGTTTAAATTACGTTTTAATAATTAATGAACAATGGAAAAACTTGAATCTTTTCACGAACAAGAAATCTAAATCACGTGCTTCTAATCTCCGCATCAGAAATTCTATTCTTAAATAAAGTGCATCCAATAATTATAATCATAGGTTTTATGTATTACGGTTTGTGAAATAATCTTTCTGCGTTTAAATCTCCATAATTAATGAACGAAGGAAAAACTTTAATATAATAATAATCTTGAAGCAGAATGGTTCTCAAAATTAAGCTCAAACGAGAATAAAGTCCTTATCAGACTACGGATTGGGATTGAGATTGGATTGAAATTTAATAAATCAGAATAGAGAAAACTGATCTCAAGTTAAGTAAACTTTGCTCTGATCTCTGATTAGTCAAACTTCCCAATCCCAATCCGTAGTCTGATACGGGCATAAGAGAGCCGAGCGGAGGCACAAGACGCCGGCGATGGATCGAGATCCTTTCTCAAACATAGGAGAAACAAAATACTCACTAAAACGATTGCGGTGACAAGCGCGAGCTACTTAGCGGCTGCTCTTCGATATAGGAGTGAAAGGCAGAGGAGGTTCGGCTTTACAAAATCCAGCACTAAAAGAAAAACGAGAACCAAAATTTAGGCGATTGTAGAAGCACCCGGCGAGGTCGTCGCCACGCGAATCGACGTGATCAGTGAGACGTAAGGCTTATAATCAAGAAACGATCATACGAACGAGACTAATGTGCTCATCATGTCGTAGCGAAACGAAAAAAAAAAAAAAACGTGCTCAAGCTCTGCGCTAATAATTCGAAATGTAATCGAAAAAATACAATCGAGACTGTTGAATTAAGGAAAAATCGTGCGCAGGAAGCTCGCCGTAAGATGCTTGAGCGAAGTGTGCACGCGGATGACGATGGATTTCGAAAACGATCTCGCGCTTACCTTTTCTTTCCGTGAAAAAACGAGACGCGACGCGTCCCCCGAGAGCTCCAGCCGTGAAATGAACGAGAACGAACTGAACTACTGAACGAAGCTAGCACTGGCTAGCACTGCTAGCCGCGGCGCGACAGCCGCGCAGGCCGCGCTCGATAGGAAGCTCCGCAACATGGCGGATTCACATGAAGTTGTCGAGCTTGGTATTTCGACCAATCGCCGGGCTCGGCGCGTAAGAATTTTTTTTGCGGACGGAAACGAGATAACTTTCTATCGCAACGCGATAATCGATTTTTTACGATTTTATTCGGATGTCGAGAAAATTCAACGCATCTTATAATTAATTTAATTATTAATTATTAATAAATTAAACATATTAATTATAATTAATATTTAATAATTGTAATAAATTATTGATTATTAATAATAATTATTAAATTATCATAATTAGTGATTTATTCGCGAGAAATTCTGACACTTTGATCAACGATTTGATTCAATCGGCGGAATTTACGTTTACCCCGAAAAATTTCTATTTATATAACTCGTCTCTAATTTCATTTTTTTACTTTTTGCTTTAAACGATAAAAATTAATTACTCTATCCATCTTACTAAATATAAATGCCGAGGTATCGCTCGATAAAAGGTATTAAAATAGAATTACAAAGTCGCCGTCAGCCGTGAAAAACAAAACGTCGCATTGTGGCCTGAAAAGGAGCTGACTTCACCGCGTTTGCGCCACCAGACGCGGAGTGACCCAGTCCGATCTGTCATCTGTCCTAACCTTTACGTCAAAATTTGTCATCCGCACGGAGGAGGTATCTTTCGTCGTTGCGACAATTCGGAGTTTCGCGTTGAATAACGACGACGCCGGGGACGATGCTGTCGTCGCGACGCGGCTGATCTGCACGAGCGCGAAAGTGACACGGAGTGACGTCCCGCGAGGAACGAGAGGTGCCATGAAAACGTCTCTGCCCACCGAGTGATGACACCTGGACCCTGGACCGCCGTTTCCTACGGTGCGTATATCAGCCGAGCATTCTAATCGCGTCTTATCGCGTCCTCGCCACCGTACATCCGTACGATTCGCCCTAGAACGCGATAACACGCGACAAACACGCCCTTGAAGGCGCTGATAACATCCCTGATACACTATACATTTTCCTTTAAACTTTAAGTCCAAGTCCGTATGTCGTCAGCTGGTAATTGTAAAGTGGGACAGAATTTAATCTGATTGCATTGTAGGAGGAGATTGAGTGATATTTGAGAGCAGCCTGTGCGTGTGTGCATTTACTCGAAACAATGATGGAGTTGAGTCATAGTCTGACCCTCAACGAGGATGCTCTTAATCAAATCCCGGAGGCTAAGCGACCGGTCTTCATCTTCGAATGGCTACGCTTCCTGGACAAGGTTCTGGTTGCCGCCCAAAAGGTATCGATTCAAAAGCCTGACGTTGGTAGCTGTCAAATTCGTGATCAAGAAGATATATGATTGAAGTTACTTGTATAATAATATACCCATGATAAATTTCTAATTGCGGTAAATCTTATTCGCAGAGTGATATTAAAGGATGCCAGCAAAAGTTGGTGGAACAATTGACCAGGCACATGCAAGGAGCACCTGGTCCACCTACCCGGCGTCTCATTGCAAGATGTCTGGCAACTTTGTTCAGCGTGGGCGATACGTTCCTGCTCTTCGATACTGTCAACAAGTGCAACGATATCTTGAGGAATAAGGACGATTCCCCAAGCTTTCTACCCACGAAACTGTGAATACTGATTATTATTAATTTCGTTGGTAATCAATAATGCTGCACCATATGTATACATATACGTGTCGTTTCTCTAGAGCTGCCATTTGCTGTGTGGGATGCATGTACGAGAAACTGGGAAGAATGATGGGCAGGTCATACGAGGAGACTGTACAGATTCTGATAAAGTCCTTACGTTCGGCGGAATCACAGACGCGGATAGAAATTATGCATACGCTAGAAAAGGTGATGAATTGATCTTATTAAAATTTTTTTAACTATTTAGATAAAATTATGATTATAACGTATATTTTTGTTATAATAAGGTGTGCGCTGGAATGGGATCCGCGATAACCAATGTGCATAAGGAGATATATAAAGTTTCGAGGCATTATCTAACTGACAGAGTGATGGCAGTAAGATGTGCCGCTGCTAAGGTATTTATATTTATGAAAGAAATCGATCATGTGTGTCCTATTTTTTTAATTAACGACAATTCACTTTTGTGTATACAGTGTTTGTTGGAGATGTTAAATCACGCTCCGTTTTTGTATACGACCGAAATCGAAAGCGTCGCAACATTGTGCTTCCGGGCGTTCGAGGGTTCAAATTACGAAGTGAGATGCTCCGTCGCTAAATTACTAGGCACTTTGGTGGCAATGACACAGCTTCCCTCACCCAAGATAAAAAATCCTACAGGTATACAAGCGAAAATACATTATGAAACTATACATCCAAACCTTATTCTAACGCGTATATTCTGTGCTTTTAGTTGCACACAATAAAGGTGCTAAACAAGCATCGCTTGAAGAGGTGTTAAATATCTTGATGTCTGGATTTTTAAGAGGTGGCGTCGGCTTCTTAAAAGGAACCGGCGAGATAATAAAAGGAAGCTCCAGCATAAATAGAGAAGTGCGAGTTGGTGTAACACATGTAAGTGATCACAGACGTATAACTATACTCAGCATGCAAATTTACATGTGATTATGCAACAAAATATTCGTATTATTTTTTAAGAAAGCAAAGCGTTTTTCCTATTTATCAAGTCAAAAAAGCTTTCAATTGATTAAAGGGTATATTTTTCATGATAAAATATCTTGCAAACATTTGATGATCGCTATTACAGGCATACGTGGTGTTCGTTCAAATGTTAGGCGGTACTTGGCTGGAACGAAATATCGGCACGTTAATTGCGCACGTTTTAGACCTGGTTACAAACCCGAAAGCCGCTAGCTCGCACGTTGAGGCGGTATACTCGCGCAAATGCGTGAATTTCATATTACGCGGTACAATCGGCAAATTGTTAGGAGAAGGCGCTCAGGCAGCTGCTTGCAAAGAAATAGCGCATATTATCTTAAAGCAGATGAATTCCATCGGTAAGAATAATGTTTCAAGCGTCAATATTTAATATATACTTGCCCGTAATCTCGATGCGTTCTTACCAGATTTCAGTCCAGAAAACGCCAAAGATTGCAATCAGGAAACATTATTCAGCCAGCATTTATTAGTGTGTGCGCTACAAGAAATGGGAAATCTGATATTGGGATTAGGTACCACAGCCACGAATTTGTTATCCGATCAATCTCTAAGTACGTATTCGGGCATTTGAAACATGTTTTGTTTCTTTAATATAGAAACAGTTGGTTTGAACGATACAATTATTTATCGCAGGTCTAATCGATGCCATAATGGCCGTCCTGGTGCATCCGTGTCAAGCGGCTAGACTAGCGGCTTCCTGGTGCTTACGATGCATATGCGTGGCAGTGCCGAGTCAAATAACACCTCTGATCGACCGCTGCGTCGACGGGATTGAGAATATGCGTAGCTCACCGGAAGCCATAGCCGGTTACAGCAGTGCTCTTGCCGCGGTGCTAGGAAGCGTTCGTCTGTCACCTTTGGGAGTCCCTCATACTAAGGGAAAGGTATATATGCTTTTTAAACTATACTTTAAACTATATTTTAAGCTATATTACCCTTCTTTATCATGCCAATCATGCGGAATTAATTTATCAAGCTTTCGATTTTCAGATAATTTTCAATACAGCGGAAGAACTTCTGAGAAGCGCAAGTCAGAACAGTCGTTTATCTTTAAATCGCACGCACGCAGGATGGCTCTTGATAGGAGCGATAATGACTTTAGGTATAAATATCTTAACGATTTATTTCACGATGAATATTAATTTAAGAGTGAGCCACACGTGCATGTGTAATTTATATGTATACAGGTACGGCAGTAGTGAAGGGTTTATTACCGAGAATGTTGCTTCTATGGAGAAACTCCTTCCCACGCTCGAACAAGGAACTCGAGAGTGAAAAAGCTCGCGGCGACGCTTTTACGTGGCAAGTGACCTTGGAGGGACGTGCCGGCGCATTGTCCGCTATGTATAGCTTCTTGCTGCACTGCCCGGAACTTTTAAATGACGACATTACACGGCGATTACTCACACCGATCGAATCCGCTCTGGCAATGCTGACGAAGTAATAAATATTGATATACTATTTTTATACAATATGACAAAAAACATATTTGAAGTACCGATTCTGCAACTTGGATATATCTCTTTTTCAGTTTGTCTCCTGTTTTGAAGAATTATGGTCAACAATTGAAAGCTCCTGCGGCCATGGTTCGTTTGCGCTTATACGAAACGTTATTGCTGCTACCACCACAAATGTTTGAAGGTAAAATCTATATACTATGAATATAAACAATATAAAATCTACCATTTATATTTTACTCCTCGGTTTTCAATTTGTTGCCTATCTGATCGGTGATATCACACAGGTTCTTACACGCATCTTCTGAGAATGTTGGTATCGGAGTTCACGCTTACGGATAATCCTGGGAACACAACTACTTCTTTATTGAGTGTAGTTTGCCACGCTAACGATTCGGTAATTCTTGGTACATGGCTGCAAGAGACTGATCATCGTACAATAGAAGATCAGGTGAGTTAATTTCTATATATGTCGCAATATGGTTTTTATTCTCGTAAATAACATCTTCGTGAGTTTTCAGTGAGTGAGTCATTGTTTATTTGATCTCGTTTGAAAACTTATGAAAGTATTATCGCTTTAATAAAACTGATTTTTTACTAATTCGGCGGACTAATTCTAATTTTGCGTGTTTTATGCACAACTCATACTCTTTCTAACATCCAATAATAAAATATTATGATTCAATAATTCAAACACGTATTTTGAAATCTTTGTATATATAACTTGTTTTATACTTGCGCAACTCATGTTTTATATAATATTTAGCTAATTTCAAATAGAAAGAATAATATATATTCTTGCAATTTTAATTTATAAAATGTAAATTTTGCGTTAACTTGCAAATATCCTCGTGTTTAGATGGAACCAAACAGAAGGGCAGATTTGGAACATGTGAGTAAGGTGTTCTGTAAAGTGTGCCTTACTTTTTTTTATTTTGTTTTTTCTATTTATGTTTGTATGTATAAAACTACTTATAAAAATTATTATAGATTTTTTATGTGCATCTCATTTTGATGTTATATTATTCTATTTTATTATGTTATTAGTTAGTATATATACATGTACCATTTTATGTTTTTAACGTGCTTATTTGGAATACATCGGATAGCTTATATATTGCACATAGTAGTTATTATTTAATGTTTTACTCACGTCAGTTTGAGACAATCTATGTTTTATTCGTTTTAAAATATATATTTATCTGTATTAATTATTTCTATTTTTTTTTTAGGTTTTATATGATACAGCTTTACTTTTTTTCCGATCTCAAACTCGTACTTTATTATAATTCACAATCTTTCTTTCAGCTCCAACCAAATAGTGCTGCGGGATCTGGGGCATTGGAACATAATACATGCTGCCTTTATAGACCAATGCCACACGTAAGTTTAAGTAACCATTCCATATAAATTTTATAATATAAATTGCTGTGAATTATAAACATACGGATAAAGTTATAATACAAATTTATTGCATATGATTACAGTTTGAAATGATCCCTGGTCCTCTGCCGTTGGGTGTAGCAGTGATTGACTTATCGGTCGCGTTATTCGGCCAGATATTCCCACGTGTAGCAAACAAGCACAGACTGCAGATGTTGGATCACTTCAGCGAGTGCATAAAGCACACCAAGTCCGGAAGGCAGGAAGCAATACAAATGAATGTGTTCACGGCAGTTTTGAGCGGCTTGAAGGGCCTCAATGAGGCGAAAACAGGCTTCGGGCAGGAAGACGTCAAGAAATCCGCCACTAATCTTATCATCAGCACGCTGGTCAGCAGCAACCCTATTCTACGATGGGCGGCGGGAGAAGCGGTTGGTAGAATGGCTCAGGTGATCTCCGATCCCAAGTTCACCGCGGAATTGGCGCAAACCAGTTTTGATCGTTTGAAATCTGCTCGCGACGTCGCCAGCAGAACCGGTCACTCGTTGGCGTTAGGCTGCCTTCATAAATATGTCGGCGGAATGGGCTCTAGCCAGCATCTCAACACTAGCGTCAGCATCCTGCTCGCACTTGCTCAGGATAATTCGTCTCCCGTAGTGCAAGTAAGATATTGCCATGCTGTCACGTTTTATTTGTCTTCGTATCAACTTTGACAAAAAATTATAAAATACATTTTTTTAAGGTTTGGGCGCTGCACGCTCTGGCTCTGATAGCTGATTCCGGTGGACCAATGTTCAGAGGCTACGTTGAGCCTACGTTATCCTTAGCCTTGACCCTTCTTCTAAATGTTCCTCACTCTTACATCGATGTACATCAATGTATCGGAAAGGTTTTATCGGCGCTTATCACGACGATAGGGCCAGAATTACAAGGTAGATATATAACATTTAACTGATTATAGGGTAATTGCAAAGATGAAAAGTGGACTATTGTTTTTACGGAAAATAACTCGTTGAACAATTTATTTTACAGGCAACACGACAACAATTTGCATGGCACGGTCGTCATTTTTGTGCGCGTGTGCCATTATGCAGGATCATCAGGACCCACTCGTTCAAGCTGAAGCGACCGGCTGCCTTCAACAGTTACATCTCTTTGCACCCAGACACGTCAATTTGTCTTCTCTCGTTCCTACATTATGCGTAAGGCCTTTTTAAGCATTTAAAGATTCATTTATCATAAAATCTTTATTAATTTATTTGATTATTTGATTATTTTTTTATAGCGTACCCTATCGAGCAATCACTTACTTCTACGTAAAGCTGCGATATCCTGTCTTCGGCAACTCGCTCAGCGCGAAGCGAAAGAAGTATGCGAGCATGCAATGACCCTGGCTAATGAAAGCAGAGACACTAACGTGGTAGAAGGCCTCGTTATTACCGAGACCGGTCTTCCGGGCGTGTTATTTAGTATGCTGGATACAGAAACTGATAGTAAATTAATCAAAGATATTCACGATACTTTAACGAGCATGTTGCACATATTAGCGGCCGACAACCTGTCTCAATGGTTGTCACTGTGCAAAGACGTTCTCACGATAGCTTCAGGTAATAGTCAAGTTTTTCTAATTAATCATTGATGAAAAATTTTTTGGAAAGTATTTTGCTAAAATATTTTGCTTTATTACGTAGAATCGAGTACGATCGAAGAAGGCAACGCGGCGAATGCAGAGGATAGTGCCGCTGATAACGAATCAGCGGATGCAGAGGGTGACGACGACCAGGCTGAGTTCCACGCCGATGAGTCTACTAAACAGCGACCGTCTATCACACCGAGGTGGCCAACGAGAGTCTTCGCGGCGCAATGCGTACGACGCATTGTCGCGGCTTGTATGAGTGACAAGCAGGCGCACTTTGATCTCGCCTTGGCCAAAGAAATGCAACAATCTAAGGGAAAAGGTACGATTGATAAAGCTAACGTTGTAATCGTCTCTGTCATTAGGCTTTCCTTGATTTTTAATACTCGTTCTTATGGGGGTTTTACAGGAGATTTTCTGGTATTACATTTATCGGACTTGGTGCGCATGGCATTCATGGCCGCGACGAGTGATTGCGATCCATTGCGGCTCGAAGGTCTCAAAACCTTGCAAGAGATCATTGATAAATTCGCCAAAGTTCCCGAACCGGAGTTTCCCGGACACTTATTGCTGGAGCAGTTTCAAGCACAAGTGTGTCTCAATTCACTCTACATTTTTTTACAATTGTATTTAATGATTGTTATATTTTATATTAAATATGAATTTGTTTAAAGGTTGGAGCTGCTTTAAGACCAGCATTTTCCGCGGAAACACCGTCGCACGTTACAGCTGCAGCCTGCGAGGCTTGCAGCGCATGGATCGGCAGCGGTGTTGCTAGGGATCTCAATGATCTACGAAGAGTGCATCAGTTACTCGTGTCATCTCTGGAAAAATTGAGAGAAGGTAAAACTCGGCCGCAGTTGTACAATGAGAGCTTGTCGACGCTGGAGAGATTGGCGATCTTAAAAGCATGGGCAGAGGTATATAAAAAAATATTCTTTTTCATATTCAATGTAGAAATAGTATAAGCAAATATGAGATATCTGAGCAAATTTCATTGTTGAGCATTATGAAGAAAAAAAAGAAAATTAAATTGATTAACGATTTTTCTTAACAGGTGTATGTAGTTGCGATGATAAGAGACGGATCTGCATTGAACAGCAAAGATACGACCAATCGAAACGCGAATCAAGTCGACGAAACCAACGAAGAGGATTTTGGGGAATTCGAGTTTCAGAGCGAAAGTTTGCTGAGTCTCGTTCAGCCGGAGCTTCTGAGTCTGAGCCAACATTGGCTATCCGCTTTAAGAGATCATGCATTGCTCTCTTTGCCACCAGGTATTATTGAATATAATGAAATCTAATGTAAAACTATGTAAGCAACTGTGTGTTAACATTAATAACGATAATTGAAACTATCATTATGACTATCTCCCCAGAATTCTCCAGTCAGTTGCCGCATGACGGTGGTGCCTTTTATACGACAGACACGATGGAATCCGCGCGTCCACACTACGTAGAATCATGGGCGCCGATTCTCCACGCCGCGACCCTCTGGCTCAATGCGAGAGGATTTGAAATGGAAGACAGCAACCAGGATAAGGCGACGACGAATCTTGCTAATAATAATAATCATAACAATAATAATAACAACGATGAAGCTACTGCTTGTAAAACTAACACGAATGTTGAACGTTTTCACTTGTTATTTGGTAAGTATCTAATATATAAAACATTAACTTGTATGTATATCAACATGATTTACTTTATATGATTATGCAACATTTATCTTTTATTATAATTATTTGCAGGTATATGCATGGAAGCTTTGTGCAGCCCTCGCTCTTCCGAATCCCCGCAAAATATGAAGACATGCTTAAATGCGTTGTACACGCTACTCGATTCAACATGGGCGCGTAAAGTCTTTATCACGGATCGTTCCTTGCCTATCGAATTGTGTAACGTTCTTCATAGGTACTTTCACATATATACGAAAATACGCAATCTATTTCTCTATCGCGTAATATTAATATCGACATGTTTGTTGCTTTAAAGATTGCTTTTAACACGAGAGAGTTATGTCATCCAAATGATAGTGATGGAAGTGCTGAAGCAAGTGATGAAAGCAGCGCAGGAAGATCTTGCTGCAAGAAAAAAATTGAAACTCAAAGGTACGCGGACTCCGAAATTATTCTCAATAAATTTGATAAAAATAATACATATTATACATACATAAAAACATGTGTATTTTTTTGTTTAGATAATGCATCGGCGCATCAAGAAAACACTGAAACGTCAGAACTGGATCTGCTGGGCGAGGGAGAAGAAAACGGCGAGCTTACGCCAGGCTCATCATTAGTGTTTGCTGTCCTGGAGGTATGCCTGTGTCTCTTGGTGCGACAGATACCAGCGTTGAATCCGAATCCCGGCGGTGCCACTGCCATATTATCTCAGAAAGGATACGTACCGTCCGAAAAGAGTGGCAAGCTGATCGCATCATCCCTCAATATAATGGAATCTCTCCCTACATTATGCTCTCCGCAAGGTACCCTCGCAAAGCGTTTATATAATTAACATTGTTAATCAACAGTTTTACAGCAATTTATCATGTTTCTTAAGGCGCAGTAGCAATTCTCCCGACGCTGCTGTATTTGGCAACGGGCGTGATACGCGAAACCGCGGTGCGTACGGACAACGATAGCACGAAAGCCGGTTCGGAAACGCCGGTTCACGCTGCGTTACACTGCGTCAAGAGTCTCATCAGTAACAAATACGCCCGGGATCACAGGAGTCAAGAGCAATGGACGGGATTACTGCGAAGCGCGCTTGCCAAGATTATAGATCTGGCCAAAACAGGTATGTTAATTTTATCTTTTATGGAGGAGGAACATTAAACTATAAACGCATACCTCTTATTTATAAATTATCAGAAATCAAAATAAAATATATGTCGTGCGCGCGTTCCTTGTGTCGAAATATAAAATATCTATCATAATAATCAAAGAAATTAATATATATATATACTTTACTTATTTTTATTTTGCCTACTTTGCTTTTACAGGCAGTGACGAAACTAAGATGGATGAGGTGGCAATGATGCTAGGTATCGCAGTATTCGTACTCCACGCGTCGCCGGATGTGGTGAGCGCTCCGAATCTACAATTTCCATGCATCAATCACTTTCGTCACGCGTTCCAGTCTGAAAATTTAACGGTGAGCTAATGACATGCGAAGAAAATGTTATTCCTAATTGTTGATCTTAAAAATAATCGAATAATCTTGCATCTAGGTGAGGCTGAAATGCGTGCAAACGTTAAGAACGATATTTCTGCATCCGGAACGTAATGTAAGTACGCCATACATCCATGCGCTCGCGCCACGACTGGTAGAATACCTGTACAGCGACAAGAGCAAGCAGGTGACAAACGACATGGAATTGACTTTTACGCTGGAGTGCGTCAGCACAGTGGAAGCCCTCATAGGTCTCGCCGATCTCTCTAATCGTAAGTCATTCTAATTGAACTTATATAAGAAACTTTTAGTACTGAATTATATATATATATATTTAGTTCGTGAAATGTTAATACAATATGTGTTACACGCTTACAGGAGATTTGTTACAAGGTGTGTGGAAAGGTGTGCGGTCTTCATAATCTAATTTTCTAATGCGCCAATCAATTACTAATCATTTACTGTACATTTTTTGAGTTTAACATACACGTTTCATAAAATCACCAGGTATTCAAATGCTGACTCTACTTGTGCCGATTTTGATCAATTACTTGCTGGAAGGGGACGAGCTCCAACACGCTACTAAGTATCAAGCGAGCCTCCATCAACAGAGTTTTCAGTGGCTCAATAAGATCGGGCCGAAGTATCCGCAGGTACAATATTTCGAAAATATCTTCCGAATGACACGAGTATATCCAATCATTGTTTATGTCACTAGGAATTTAAGACACTGATGTCGCAGTCTACCGAGCTGAAAATTAAATTGGAGAACGCCGTAAGGACCAGCCATCAGCAGGCGCAGCGGCACATCCGGCCGGTTGATCCCGTGAAACCGCAGATCAAGATATCCGCGCCGTCGATCAAATTAAAAACCGATTTCTCCAACTTCAACTAAAAGGGGGATCGTATCTGTTGCAGATAAGAAATAAAAGATAATTTATTAAAACCTCGTAAGACTAACGTAAATAACGATATTAGCAATTTTGTCGTAGACCCGATCGTGTTAATGCGATTTCGACCCAACAATTATCAATTATCAGGCAAAATCGAATTACTGTTTACAACTTCTTAGCATCGTGATAATTATAAAGTGATATTTCGCCGTTAGAAAATCGTACTCGACTGTACTTAGAAATAAAAGGATTAGAAATTAGACGACGGATATAAAAAAAAGATAGGACAAAGGTGACGTGGATGGAAAAATGATGTCGGACGATCAATTTAATCGCTACTATAAAATGATACTTATATCTTGCTTCTCTTCATCCCACTTTAACTTCTTCATTGCCAAGTACAATAACGTTCCTGATTTTCCTATTATGCTTTTCAAAGTGCAAAAAGATAACTTTATATCAGACTTTCAAATTGTATATATACATATGTAGAATTTAGCGTAGAGTTTACAACATAGAGATTATTAATTTATTCAATGATGCAAATAAAGATGTTGATATACATATATTCTCACCTCACTATTTCGATGGATTATAAAAGATAACAAGCAACAATTTAATTCCATGAGAGGCGTGGTGTTAAAAATTAAATGACTGCGAATATATGCACAAAATAAGTTATATAGATAATATAATATAGATATTTCCGTGCTCATTCGGATCATTAATCCACGATTCAGAAGTTTTACTTTGAAATAATTTTTAGTATAACTAACCGTGTAATCGATAGAATTATTTATTAATAAATTATAATTATGGGTTTCCTTGGGAAAACATTTGCCATAAAACGGACGATTAAAGATCAATCTGAAGTATAGACTGTTTTAATCAAGAACATATTTAACGTTCTTCTGACAGGAAGACTGATAACCCGCTACGTTTTTATTTAACGATTTTTAATACACAGATGCAGGCAGAGAAGACATATGTACATGTATTAGTTTTGCGTAACTAGAGTGAGGATAGTAATGGGGTAGCGATTCTATCGAACGAATGTCTGATGTAACATATCGAATTATACCGAGCTTTTTTTGTGATATCAGAAACTTTGTAATGATTTTTTTTTTCTAGACTGCAATAAGATCCACGAGAAGCGCCTTCGGTAAATTAATACCGTATAATGCTGGGCATTACAGCGAAACGATTTGTAAAATTCAACAATTTTTTTGTATTTGATCTTTAAACGCGCTAGATTGTAGCCCGACGTGAACGAAAAAGAAGAATGAACTGCGTAACATAAATGTATGTGTATGTAAATTGAAATTAGAAGCCATAATTCAGGAAGCGAACAATATCTTCCCTTGAATTTGACATTGATCGTATTGTGTTGCGTTTTCGTCTTAGAAAAATCACAATAGACGAGCACGTAGATTAGATACAAACGTTTAGAAATTTAGATTGCTGTTGTTGCAGCACGGATGTTCTTATATGGATTATAAACTTTATCGCGATGTCGCGATTTCGTAATCGCGCAACGGTGTCACCAAAAAAGAGATGTAGGTAGAAAGAATCGACGGGAATTACAATTAATAATTTATTATTATTAATTGTGAAATTGAATTCTTGAAGATTTCCTCTTTTTTATACCGGAGAGATTTAGGTTCGCAAAATACAAAACTATCTTTCCATTTCCAACTTCCATTTGAAGTTCGGCGTAGCGAGTTTCGCGATGTCTGTACATAATTGAGTTTGAATTGCAATTGCGGTAGATCTGACGTAGCGCCGCGAATAAATTTTGTGAAAGTAAACCAGGACGAATTATTATAAATGTGAAATGGATTATGTGCTCGATAGAGATGTTCTACTATTTTTGTATGATTATTTTAGGGACCCATTGAGATTGTTTGTAAACTTTTAATTGCGTGCCGAAGAGAGCACGGCCATTCATACTACATATATAGTGTTATTGTATCTGATCCACCGAACTTCCATGTATATTTAAGTCGCGTTCTGATTGGAATCCTCTCCGATGAATATGGTACAATTATACATAACGTTGTATTACATAACTGCTGCAGTTTCGACGAAAATAAAAATAGCTGATTAGATAAGTTAACTTAACCGTATTCTATTGTCTTTTAAGTGATAAGTATACAAACCTTTATATATATATATATTTAGCGCTTATCTCGCAGAATATCGTTGATTAGATATGATAATTCAAACTGTTCCCGAGCCGGACAACTGGTATTGATAATCTTCGTCAGACTGGTTCCCCCTCTTCAACTGTAAGAGGGATAAGAGGGAAATTCTACCTACCGTGTGCGTGCACGCGCGTTTCAAACCGCTCGTGTGTGAATATAAAGACGATCGTAGTAGAGAACATGTTCAAACTGTTCAAAGTAGTGCAGCGCGAGCTGTCGTGGGGTCGGCATCACTTCAACGCGACCGTAATTGCTTGTCCCTTTCGCGACAACGTTAACGACGTTACAGCAACGAGATTGAACACAAGGAGCCCTTGGACCCGAAAGTTCTCGACGCATTTACGCGAGATGGTGAAGGCGAGAAAGTATGTGGTGGTGAGTCATTTCGTGAACGAAGCGAAACCGACGGATTTAAAACTGGTGGAAGAAGAGCTGCCGCCGTTGAAGAATGGAGGTAAGAGGAATTACGTAATTGTCACAACATTGTGCGAATATGTGTCCGTGAGCGTGTCATCGAGTGTGTTATTATAAGCGTGTGACTGGCATGCAAGTGTGATTATCCTATTACGCTTTCTGTATCTCTGCACGAACATTCTTCTCTAAGAGAAAAAAATGAATTACAAAGAAACTTTCATTTGTTATAAATTACCAAGTTTATATCTATCATGTTAATATAATATTTGTTTGTCTGACGATTATACATTAATTATAATATTAAACATTCATATATTATAACGAAAATTTATTAATTTAATTACGAGATTGAGAGTTTTTAATCTTTTACTATTGTGTGAGATTGTACAGTTATCAAAATTTAATAAATCTTTTATATTATACTTTTCATCAATTTATCTGTTATAAGTTAATTGTGAATTTTTTACATTTGTTAGCTTGAAATTAGACAATTAAGTATTATTATATTACCTATTTTATTGATTAGTTTATATGACTGTGTTGTCGGTAGGAGAGATATCTAATATTTATATTTAAAAAAATATATATACGACATTCCGAGTAAGCAAGGCAAATAAGCACGATGACGAATCACATTTCGCACAATAATCGATCGTATAATGATGTTACTGCGATAAGAACTTAGAATTTAGAATAATATTGAATATTTCATCGAAAAAGCGCGTTAATTTATATAGCGCAAGTAATTTATGCATATATGTTTTGTTTGAGGCGCATCGGCAAGATATAACTTTCATAATTATTGATATAGTATTAATTTTTTGATAAACGAATTATTTCGTTCTGTAATGGATTGTAAGACTATCAGCGAATTGCTCGACTTTTGTCTTCTCTTTACATTTTCTGCCGTAATATATAATTTTCTGGACTATGGATTATCTATACAAAATATACAAATAATTCTCAAGTGCAAGTAATCATAAATTTAAATTAGTTTACATTAAGTTGTTATTTAGTTTTGAAGTATAATTATAAGGTCGATTAATTCTCATTAGCGGTCAAGTCACGGTCCGATAAAAAATTGTTGCCATTAAATTCAATGCTTTTTCGAGTTTGCATTGAATTTAATGGCAGCGAATTTTTATCGGATCGTGACTGGACGGTGACTTGATCGATAGTGAGAACTGACCTTTAATGCCATATGCACTATCACAGAACATAGATAAGGAAGAATGAGACAATTTAGCATTTAAAAAATGAAGACGATAGCAAAATGGTACTTATGTCATTCAAAATATATAATTCTATTTTTACTTTGAGATATAAGTCAGTAATAATATTAATGATTAAATAATTAACTTAATTATTAATATATGTTTAAATAATAATAATAACAATAATAATAATATAATAATAACAATAAATACTTTACCAATATTAATAGTTAAATTGAGATCAGTAATCGATCTATTCTCTTAATTATTGATATTAAATTAATTTTATTAGCCATAATAAATTATCTCTTGATAAAATCATTTTTTTTTTATTCAGAATATCTCGTGGAAGCCGAATACTTTTCTGTGGACCCATACATGAGACCGTACGTGCAAAGATTCCCGCTCGGGATCACGATGATCGGCGGTCAGGTCGCCAAGATCATAGAATCTAAGAACCCGGATTTTCCGGTCGGCAAAAAGATCGTCGCAAGCCTGGGTTGGAGAACTCATACGATAGTCAATCCGAATGTCGTCGATGATACGGCGTTACAGCAGCCGTACATTTTGCCGGACATAGGCGATCTGCCGGCGTCCCTCGGCCTAGGCGTGTTGGGAATGCCGGGGTACACAATTTTCGCAAACATGTTTACACGAATATCCGCCTTGTATAAATGACATGCACTTGCTTATCGTCTTGCTTATCGTCACATAAAAACATAAAACACGGTTCTGAGTTAATATTTATATGCACTTGAACTTTGAGCTTTATTTAAATTATGTAAATCAGTGCCAGTATTAAATAAGAATTCCTGTTCGAGATAAAAATTAATTTTTTTTTATGAGACATTTCCAATGTCGATAACAAGAAAAAAAAATACATACAGTAAATTATTTACACGGAAATCTCTCTTTGCAGGAACACAGCATATTTCGGCTTGATGGAAATTTGCAAACCGAAGCCCGGCGAAACAATCGTCATCACCGGAGCCGCAGGTGCGGTCGGCTCGCACGTAGGCCAGATCGCCAAGAATCTGGGCCTGACTGTCATCGGTATATGCGGCTCCGACGAGAAGTGCAAGTGGCTCACCGAGGAATTGGGATTCGATTCCGCCATCAATTACAAGACCATGCCGATCGCGGCCAGCATACGCAAAGCCGCCCCGCACGGCGTGGATTGCTACTTCGATAACGTACGCGTTGATAAGTTATCGCGTTTTATTTCGCTCAATTAAATACGTGCATAGATCATCGCTTTTCAACCTTCATCTACTTCAATAACTCCTTGACAAAATTTTTCTCAGCGAAAACGTCAAAGATCATCGTTTGCTGTAACTTTTAAAATTATCATGGTACAATCTGTCAAGGTCTGATGTTTCGTAATAATTTGTTAACAGTGGAACTATTAACAAATTATTACGATTAGTTTTTACTATTTAAATATACTATACATATATCTTTGAAAAAAGGGATAAAGGGAAAAATAAATCGATTGATTTAATCATTGTGATGAAAGTCATATAGAAGATCTCAGAAAATGTATATAAATTACAGATGTTTAAAATTATTTTAACTTTTCAATTTAATTATAGTTATTTTAACTGCATTGGTAGCTTTAGTGTTAAAATATCATTTTAGAACCGATTGAAAGAAACTATACCTTCTCTCCTGTGATTAGCATTGAGCCGAAACTTTGTTAATTAACTTTGCAGGTTGGCGGAGAGATTTCTAGCACAGTCATGTACCAGATGAGGCAATTCGGCCGGGTAGCCGTGTGCGGCAGCATCTCGAGCTACGACGCGGACGCCTCGTCCTTGCCCAAGTGCGGGATCCTGCAACCCACGATAGTGTTCAACCAATTGAAGATTGAGGGTTTCGTTGTTACACGCTGGAATGATCGTTGGAACGAGGGAATCATGCAGAACTTGCGTTTGATACGCGAGGGCAAGCTCCACTACCGCGAGACCGTGACAAAAGGCTTCGAGAACATGTTCGATGCGTTCATGGGCATGTTGCGCGGCGAGAACATCGGAAAAGCGATCGTCCAAGCGTAGACATCAACGTCGCGATCGTCGTTGGTGATCGGCTAATACTTCTTATATATATTCCCGTTCGCTCGTAATTCCATAACTGCATTTGTTAATATTGATCAAGCGTTTAGACATTTAAAAGGCCAGAATTAATTAACACATATATAATTATCAAGCATTCGTTTTCAAAAATAAATTATATCTAGTAGAAAGATAGCCAGTTCTTTTTACTTGTCAAGCAATTTGTAGTATCTTTGGATTTTACAATAAAAGAAACCAAGACTATAAAAAATTATATATATATATCAATTATATATATCATTATAATTGACATCTAGATAATTTTTTATATTGTAACGTGTGATAAAATATAAATTTTGTTCAATAAATAATATTTTATAAAATCTTTGTGCTTTTCTTTTCCGTGAGAAAAATTCCTATTACCCTATAAAATGACACTAATAATAAATTATTATATAAACTTGTTATTATTTTGTTAATTCTTCGATCATTATTTCATAAAATAGAAAATTAATTTTGAAAGACAACTTTATAAACATCTTTCATATTTTAGCAATGTTTTCCCTCTCTACACTTATATGTAATAAATAAGAAAGTTATTACATATAATTAGACTTCAATTAAATAATGTAATATTACATAATATTACGTGTAGCTATATGTACTCAGGATTTATATAATTTAAATTTTTGACATAATTATTCTATACGTATATATGTATAATTAACATTATATTTTCAAATTATAATCCCTCCGCGGTGTCTCTAATACCTACCCGAACTTCTATGTCAATGTATTTGACATTACCTATTCATATATCCTTTTACCGAACGCGTCATATATTGTTTAATTTATTAGTCGCGACCGCGATTACCCGAGATTAGAGAAATATATTACAAATTTTAATAGTTTAAAAAAATTTTGCGCGTTTAATATCTCGTGTTTTTCAAAGTTATAGATTCGGTATGGATTCGTTCATGGATTTTCTGTCGCGCGCGTATGTTACTTACTTAACGATATTTTTTGAAAATTGCATTGAGTCTCGCGCGGTTTTTCGGAGCTTTTTTTTCTCGTCGATCGCACTTTAAAGCCCCTTGCACAATAGGCTATAGCGCGATAGCGACAGCGACAAGGTTGCCGACAAACCTATGTATACCTTTGTCGGCAACTTTGTCGCTGTCGCTATCGCTATCGCTATCGCCTATTGTGCAAGGGGCTTGACACCAACATTCTAAAACTTTTTATTGCTTATATAGCGCTCGGTGAGAAACTCGAAGCTCCGAAATGCGACGGACGACAATGGTCGAATCTCGAAAAATACGTTTATCTTAACATTGCTATATATAGTTAATGCAAGAATCATGCTATATCTCAAACGAGATTTCCGTCGAGTTTGCCGCATTTCGAAGCTTCTATCTTCCCGCCGAGCGTCGTCCGATCACGCTATCTCTTTCTCGTTGGCTATAAGCATTACTTATGCGACAGCATTAAATTCTAAAACTCTTTATCCTCTAATCTTGTTCGAGAGAGAATGCATTTCATTGAATGGCACATGTCGTCAACATAATGACATTTTTAAAAAGAATTATTTATATCCGTATGCCCCCCACTCAGAAAATTTAATTTTTTCCGTCGATTTTCTTTATTTAATAGCGTTCCGAAACTTTTTATTTTTTTATTTAGAGAATTATACTATACGAATTGGCAGGAGCATTGTATTGTTAATATTTTTAATGTATTTTGCCAAAAATCTAACGCTAATCACTATTGGGATATTCGTGATTTATCTAATCAACGAGAAGGCAATTTTGTTCGCAACCGATCATAAAAGCGATATACAAAAGTTCTCTTTTACTTATAAAATTAGTTATACGTATACCTGCAATATTTAATTTATATTTATTAATTAATAGAACAAACTGTTTACTAAAAATATAAAATCTCAAGGTATATTTCATCATTTGCATCAAAAATTATACCATTAATTTCAATTTGTTATCGTTTTATCGTTAATCTTGCGATATTCGTCGCTACACGCGTGAATTATAGACACTATCGTGTCTCTTGATAAGCAAATGTAATTAATGAATGCGTTACTAATTTATTAAACAATTCATATTAATATTTTTATTTATTATTAAGTAATAGCGAGAAATATATTATGCATTCGTTAAGACGCTTGAAAGATCATAAAAAAAGGGGGAGAATAATTTTAAGTTGCATGGAAAGCGAGAATCTAGAATTCTCGAGTTTGCAGTCGTCTGTAATTCCTCAGAAATGGCTCCTGTTACTCGGGAAGCATGTTGAGCAAGGAGGTTGCAATACGATCTCGACCAATCAAGGTACGACCAGAAGGGGCTGCAGGCCTCCACGCGCTGACCAATGACCGCGGGGTCGATACGAGGCGGCAAACTTCGCTCGGAATATCTCTGTAACAACCTCCTTGCCTAACATGCTTTTCTGCTACTTCAGATGATTTTACCGAGGTTTCCGATCCCGAAAAATCCAATTCCCATCTAACCTCTTATCCAAATAAATTCTTCTAATAATTTTTATGATCTTTCAGATGGAAGATCGTGAACACGCGAAGTGCATTAATCGCGCGAAATATCAATGTACATTTTGTGCACATAGAGATACCAGTGGACGGGTTCTATCTAAAATGCCGGCAAGTCCATTCTCAAACTTCTCTCTCTCTCTCTGATAAAATGCGCAAGCACAAAAGAGACGTCGTAGAAGTCATCTCTTTTTATCAAGTAATCAAGCAAGCGAAAACAAATAACGTTGAAACAATGACCGAGTCATTAAAAATTATTTTGTATATTTTATAATCAAAAGAAATGCAAAATGTATCTACGATTGCAATTAAATGTTCATTTCTTTCTAGAAATATGAAAGATTAATTTGAACCAAGTCAATTTTAATAAAAATTTATGGAGACAACCCTCGATAAAATTTAAGCAAACAATCTATTTTTTAGTTTTGACGCGCAAGGATTTTTATTTATTTATTTATTTTTTTTTATAATTTGCTCAAGAGCCTTCTCTGTTGCACACTTTTGTTTCACTCTCTTTCTTTATTTTTCACCTATGTTATATTTTACATGTATATATATCTTTTTATCTTCTTTTGGAACGATTTAAAGAATACGAGATATATTATAATGCCGCATCTTTCGTTTATTCTTAATAAATACAATAATCACCAGAGATAAACTTATATCTCTGCGTATAATGGCTTCCAGCTTTTATTTACAATCGTAATCCCCCTTATACAACGCGCTACGGTTCGCGCAATGTACGTTGATACGTAGACTAGATCCAGGCTACGATGTGAAGTCAATAGGGCCGCGTAAATCATATACGCGTTTAGCGGGGAGCATAAACGTGTCTGTCCGCGAAATGTATTATCTCAATAAACTTTAAAAGAAGACAGGCACGTTTAGTGCTAAACGCAATTAGGATATAGACTAACAAGTGTGATGATTCGCTTATTCTCCATAGAAATTTAAAAGTTGATAGGTTTGCCGAAGTAGGCTGCCAGATGAGCTTCTCTGAGCGCTTCGGCGCACGTCTGAAAGAAAGAAGAGGAAATGCGTGTCATAAAACATGCCCGATAAAATAATTTATTTAAATCTTTTTTCTCAATTTTAGTTTAAAAGTCAATTTCAGTGAGACCTTAACAGTCAAATATACTAAGTGATATGACTTAAATGATTAGAGATTATTTTTAATCTGTTCTTTCTTTTTTGCATGAAATTTCTAGACGTAGAGAATTAATCGTAGAAAGATGTCATGTGCAAAATGAAGCTGCTTAGTATACAATTGACGTTAATAAATACTTACTGGATGTGCGTGGCATACGCGGGCAACGTCTTCCGCGCTGGCGCCGTACTCCATCGCGAGAACCGCCTCGTTGATGAGCTCTCCCGCAGCCGGTCCGATTATGTGCACGCCCAGGATCTTGTCCGTGTTGCTGTCGGCGAGTACCTTCGCGAAGCCGTCCGTCTCGAGATTCGTCTTCGCTCGGGAGTTCGCCATGAACGGAAACTTGCCGACCTTGTAGTCGATGCCCTCCTTCTTCAGATCTTCCTCCGTCTTGCCGACCCAACCCACTTCCGGATGCGTGTATATCACGCTCGGCACGCAGTTGTAGTCTATGTGAACCGCGCCTGCATCGCAAGATAATCCACATTTAATCAGATTAAGTAAAAAAAAAAAAAGAAGCAAGTTCGTATTTGTATCTGTAGCACTAAAATGAGATGATGAATCGTATTTAAATTACGATTGACACTTACCTCCGGCAATACCTTCCACTGTGATTATGCCCTCGTCCTCAGCTTTGTGAGCCAGCATTGGTCCGTGAATGCAGTCACCGATAGCGTAAATACTGTGAATTTAATTACGGAATTAGTTATTCGAAATTATATTTTATCACAGATATATTGGAGGGATTTAAATTCGAATGACAGTTCAATTCCGATTTAAATTTCATAGTTACCTAGGCACTACCGTCTGGAATCTATTGTTCACGGGTATTCTTCCCTTTTCGTCCCTCTCGATGCCCAGATCTTCCAGACCTAAGTTTTGCGTGTACGGCCTCCTGCCGACGCACACCAACAACACATCGCATGCCAAATCCTCCTTTTTGTTGGAGTCCTTTGCGTCCTCAACGGAAACCATGATCTCATTGCCACGCTTGCTAGCAGCCGTGACTTTCGTTCCCAGTTTAAACTTCAGTCCTTGTTTCGCGAGTATCTTCTGCATGCTTTTACTGACCTCCCCGTCGATGCCCATGCCACCGATCGTCGGCATGAATTCAACGGCCGTTACATCGGAACCCAGTCTGCAAAAATAATAATTTTAGCGAGAGTGCACGAGTTTTTGCGTTGAAAGCGAATTTAGCGCACTACCTTTGCCAAACTGAGCCCAATTCCAATCCAATGACTCCAGCTCCGATGACAATGAGCCTCTTGGGAACTTCACTGAGCGACAGCGCACCCGTCGAGGACACAACCTGTTTCTCGTCGATCTCGATGCCGGCGAAAGGCGTGACTTCGCTACCGGTCGCTATCAGAATATTCTTCGCATTGATAGTAGATTCCACCGATCCGTCAGGCTTTAGGGCAGTGACTTGGTTCTTGCCTGTGATCTTTCCATGACCCTTGACCCACTCGACCTTGTTTTTCTTAAACAGACCCGCTATACCGCCGGTCAAGGCTTTGACCACGTTCGTTTTCTGTTCCATGAGCTTTTCGAGGTTCAATTGAACATTCGATACTGCAAAGAATCATCCGTGTTTTAGTATGCGATAACATGACACTTCCCACAAAAGAATTCGTCCAGCTCAGGTTACTCACCGACAACTCCACGGTTCGCTAAATCTCCACTGTGCGCCATGTGATAATAATGTGAATTGTTTAAAAGTGACTTCGACGGAATGCATCCAACATTGAGACACGTGCCACCTAGAGTCGGGTCCTTCTCCACGCATACGGTCTTCATGCCCAATTGCGCGGCTTTAATCGCAGCTACGTATCCACCCGGACCAGACCCGATCACCACTACATCTGCGTCCAGCGTACTGGCGTACCTGCGCTGCTGGGTACTTGTTATGCCAGGTAGAACACGCTTTATGCATGTTGGCTGAAAGGAAACGAAAAGAAAAGAAATTATATTACAGCATTTGCACACATTTGGCGAGGAAAACTGTTGACAATTCAAGAACAAGGAAATATAAATGATATGAATGTGAAATAAATTAATATAAAATATCAATGATGATAAATAAAATTAAAAGTCTATTTAAAAACTCTTATCATCCTGTGCTATCGTTCTGTCATTATTCAGCTACGCCTTCTCTGTTCTCATTCAATATTTTTCCTTTTCTCTTCAAAATTTCATTTTGAGTGCAGAAGGTGTTACCGGAGAACAGCTGAAAAGGACAGATTTCGGTGGTACACCAACGTCACCAACACAGAGAAAGCAATGACATAACCAATCCGTGAAGCTGCCATTATGCATAATACAGAAATTCCGAGGATTTCTTAAGAATCTAAAGATACAACTGATGAGATCTTTTCAGGCATGATCATCAAAGATTCTCACTAATTGACTGAAAAGATAACCACGCTGACCTGGCCTGGCGACGAGACGTTACGAAAGAGATGTCCGAGTGAAACAATCGTCCTACGTGAATCATCCGGTCGTCCGTGACTTACCCTGATCGACGTGGTCACCAAGTTCCAAATGCTGGCTTGCATCATACTTTCAAAACACAACCTCGAATCCCCGAACGGGAGGGATGCAAAGGGAAAAAGATTCGCGGCAGTGAAACGGAAAGGCCTACCGTATACCGGTTATCGCGACAGGTTCGCCTCGCGGGGGGGTGCCGATAATTCTCACGCGGTCGTTGAATGCACCTAGTTCAAGGATCACGCCGAGAGATGGCGCCAGGGATCCCGTCAAGCGGCTGGCGTTAGTTCATCGATTTTCACCCCGCAAGCTATAATAATCACCGGCGATAATAATCACCGTTTTGGAATAATCGACGACGAGCAAGTAAAAAAGAAATATCTTATCGAGGCACACTCGCTTTTATTGATTAAAAGAATTTATCGCTGTTTACATTTGTCGTCAAATATTAAGGGCCGAGATATTGTAAGGTGAGAATCGGGAAAGTTATGAATATTTTAACCGAACGGGCAATTTCGAAAAGGGCACGTCGTTTTTGTGCGAATTCCTGACAAATTTTAATTTTCAGAGATGTGCCCTTTTCGAAATTGTATGTACATTCAGTTAGAATATACAATACAAGATATTCGAACGACGAAATACAAGATGGATGTTATGATTAAGTAATATATATAACTATATTTTGTTAAAATTTGTTTGTCGAGAGTCATCTTTAACATAAAAATAGCAAAATGATACTTTTATTGGGAAGCGAACGAACAATTGTTCTTACAAGGAAATACCCCGAACTTTTCGATTCGGATAAACTTTTTTGGGTATGTTATAATAACTCATACATGCATGAATAACGGTATTTTTAATTTTAATTTATTCATATCCTATCGCCCTTTAAAGGTATGATTTTTAATCTCAATTTATAAAAAAGGGCGTTTCTACTTTTTTGCCCACACACTATATATATATATATATATATATATATATATATATATATATAATAACTTAAAGAGATAGAAGAAAATGCTTACAATAAAAGTCAGGGGTAAGTTATGGGTCTACAAAGAGACAAAAATTTAAATAAAAAAAATTTATATTGTACAAAAATTTTGTAAAAATTTTTATTTCTATTTTTATACGTGTATTTTGAAAGCGTGTGAAAAATTGAAAGCGTTCTTAGAGGTTGAAAATCATACTTTCAAAGAATAAAGAACTAATTATTATTCATGTATTGAATCATTATTCATGTATTAAAAGTCAACACGCCCATAAAAGTTCATTCAATTTGAATATCTTATCGACACACTCCATTTTATTGTTTAAAATAATTTTTTATTGCTTACATTTATCGTCAAGTATCAAGGGCCGAGATATTGAAAAGCCAAAATGGTGTGAAAATCGGGAAATTTATAAATAAGTACTTTAGAATACAAAACAAGAGATTCAAGTAAAATACGAGATGCGTGTTATAAGTATATGTACAATACACGTTGCAGGAATTCACAAAAGACCAGGATATTGTGGAATAAATAAAAATTATTAACATAAATATAAATATATAATTTATATATACATATATAAATTTATATATTTATGAATACATATAAATTTATATTATTATGTTTATTAATTATATGTACCTATATTTATATTTATAATTTATAATATAATTTATAATTATAAATTAATAAAAATCTCAATTCACTGACAATTTCACTGATCCCACAATAATTTGTTAGAATTGTTTGTTGTGTGAGAGTCACCTTTAACACTAATACATAAAAAATAGAGAAATTATAATTCTGTTGGGGAGCGAACAAACATATTAATTCTTAGATTTGTCGCGAATTAAATGTTTTCACCTTCTTATTGCACAAATATTACTCGCAATAACGTAAGCAATACGTCCCAAATTTAAGTCTAAAAATGTAAAAAAGTGCAGTTTTCTTTAACATTGTATAATGCTGTCTTTTAAATGTCTTTTCCGCCCTTAGGAAGCTGGTCACTGCTGAGAATGAGTCTGATAACGATCCCTATTCGTCCTCAAATTCACAAACAATTTCATTCACTTTACATTTTTCTATTGCATTCAGTCAGGAATGAGTTCGAGATCTCATAATCGTATTTTATTTTGAAATTCGTCTGCCATTCTTTTCCCGCCTGCCGATGTTCGTCCCACTCGCGCGGATATGATTTACCTTTACGTAGAGCCAAGTGATAAGCCAGATACGGTAGTCTATCTAACGCGCAAGTCGGGCACGTGCAAAACGGTTGCGGAATTGTCGCCAGGATTTCCAGTAACATCAACTCCTCCTTGAGTGAGAAAATTCTTCCATTGTCATACTCGTACTCTGCTGCCCCAGAATTTCGAAAGCGTTGTATCTCTATGCGCAGTGCCTCAAGATCAAGCACGTAACGTCTGGCGATCGACGAATCGTTCGCTCCAGCAAGAATCTCCTTCACCGCTGCTTCGAACTTCATTGTATAATTGAGATAATCTTTCTTCTCCTTTTTGATCTTTATTCTTTTAAGCATAGGTACGTAGTCGAATTTATCGCATATTCCGGCGACTGTTTTGGTCCTTTTTCTACTTGAAATCATGTTTAGTGCTAACGGAAACCAAGCTTCTATTATTACAGGGTCTTTATTCATGTCTTTATTCATGTTATTTTTTTATGATAACCTAACCTGAAAAAAAAACGATGATCACATGAAATGTACTGGTATATCTGATTACGACAATGTAAGATGGAAGTCGCAAAATCGTCCATGCGACTTCGATTTTGCGATTTCTATTAACTTATATTGAGACGAAACTTTATAGAATAACAGTTAAAATAAAGCAGATTCTCGTAGCATGCTGTAATATTTTTACAAGTATTCCTTAAGCAATTAGGCGATAAGATATAATTAAAGGAGAAAGGTAATATACTTACAAAGTCAATGCAAAACCGAATTCTCGAACGATAGTTTGAAGAATTGAGCAGAACGTTTAATACGACTTAATTCTAACTAGAAACTGAAGCAAGCGGTCAAACCTAAGACTTCTCTCGGTGTTTGGAAAGTTCAAGGATTATCTTAGGTGCCTTTAGACATCAACATTTACTTCAGTGTATCTAAATAAACATGTTTTCTTTCTTTCCACTTTCCTACTTGGCGCTAAACTCAGACCATGGCGCGGTCAATAATAACTGCTATTTTGGAGCAATCGTGACGAGGCGTATAGAAAAAAAAAAATCTTATCGACACACTTCATTTTATTGATTAAAATAATTTTTTAATGCTTACATACTTTATTGTCAAGTATCAAGGGCCGACATATTGAAAAACCAAAATGATGAAAATCGGATAATTTATAAATACTTTAGAATACAATACAACAGATTCAAATAAAATACAAGATGCGAGTGTTATAAGTAGGTATGTACGTATCGCAGGGATTTCGTGCAATTCATTTTTTTTGCAAAATTCCTAGGAAATCCACAAAAAATCAGGATATTGTGGAATAACCATAAATTATATTATTAATATAAATATAATTTATAAATATACGTATAAATTTATATAATTATATGTTTATATTCATATTTGTATTTATATTTATATAAATTATAATATATTTATAAATATAAATTAATAAAAATCTCAACTTACAATTTCACTGACAAGACCTAGAATTTTTCAAAATTGTTGAAATCTCCTAGGAAGATTGTTTAATTTTTACTCATTTCACAATATCCCGTTTTTTCTAGATTCTCTAGGAATTTTATGAAAAACCGAATTACACGAAGTCATTATAACGTTATGTCAGTACAATTTGTTAGAATTGTTTGTTGAGAGTCACCTTTAACATGAAAATAGCGAATAATTCTACATGATAATTCTTAGATCCGGCGCGCATGAAATGTTTTCATTTTCTTATTGCAAATATTATTCGTAAGCAGTACGTCTCAAATTTAAGTCTAAAAATGTAAAAAAAGTGCAGTTTTCTTTAACCCTTGAATGCCACACCTCTCAAGAATCTCGTAAATGACACATGGGGTCTAAAAGACCCCCAGCATGAAAAATGTCTCCTTACTCATTGACTTTTTTATATTTAGTTATGAAAATTATTTTCAATGTTATTCAAGTCTTAGAAAAGAGAATAAAATGCTTGTATTGTTGAAATTTCAATTTCAACATAGTATAAAAAATTAAGTAAACTGATTACTGCTAAGTGTACAACCGGGTAGGTCAATCACTCAACTATCATCAATGGGAGGATGAGCTCCATTTTTGGGGGGAACATTTGAAAATATATCATTCTAAAGGGTCTGGGGTCCGGTGGACCCCGGGTGGCATTTAAGGGTTAACATTGTATAATACTAGATGTTTTCAAAAATATCTTTTCCGCTCTTATAGGAGGCTGGTCACTTCTGAAAACGAAGGTTAACCGATCCCCCTTCGTTCGACAAATCGTCCTCAAATCCACAAACAATTTCATTCGCTATACATTTTTCTGCGGTAGATTGCATTCAGTCGGGAACGCGCCCAAGATCTCATATTCGTAATCCATTTCGAAATTCGTCTGCCATTCTTTCCCCGCCTGCTGATGTTCGTCCCACTCGCGCGGATACGATTTACCTTTACGCAGGGCCAAGTGATAAGCCAGATACGGTAGTCTATCTAACGTGCAAGCCAGACACGTGCAAAACGATTCCGGAATTGTCGCCAAGATTTCCAGTAACATCAACTCCTCCTTAAATGAGAAAATTCTTGCAGTTCCATGGTATTCGTACTCGGCCGCTTTAGAAAATCGAAAGAAGTTTATCTCGTCGCGCAGAGTCTCGAGATCAAGTTTGTAACGCTCGGCCACCGATGAATCGTTCGCCCCAGCTAGAACCTCCTTCACCGCTGCTTCGAACCTCATTGTTAAGTTCAGGTAATCTTCCTTCTCCTTGTTGACCTTTATTCTTTTAGGTACGTAGTCAAAATCGCATATTGCGGCGATCGTTTTGGTCCTTTTTCCACTTGAAGTCATGCCTGTAAGTGCTAAGTCAAACCAAGCTTCTTTTACAGGGTCTTTATTCATGTCTGCCATTTACCCCTTTGCCTTTTGTAACCTACAAAAAAAAAAAGATTATATAAGATGTACTGGTGTATCTGGAGATTGCGACAACGTAAGATGGAAGTCGCAAGATCCATTTGATGGTTCATGCGACTTCGATTTTGCGATTTCTATTAACTTAAGACGAGACTTTGCCAAATAACAGTTAAAATAACGCAGATTCTTGTAGCATGCTTTAATATTTTTACAAGTATTTCTTTAAGCAATTAGGCGATAAGATATAATTAACAAAGGAAGATGATACTTACAAAGTCGATACAAAACTGAATTTTCGGACGATGGTTTGAACAATTGAGCAGAACGCTTAATTCGATTTATATAATTCTAACTAGGAACTGATGCAAGCGCGGTCAGAATAAAATGTAAGGCTTCTGGGTACCTGCCGCGGCCATGTTGAATCGTGACGTCAGAAGCGAGAAAACGACGTTGAAACGCGTTGCGTGGTACTTCCAAATAAAAAGATATTTGCACAAAATCAAAATTGATATCACTTTAGGACACATCAAGATACGCCGAGTTGAATCCCTTTCCCTTGACAATTATTAAACAACCGTAAAACGAACGTGATACGAAGCCTGTACGATCCCAATCATGGGGGGGATACATGGGGGGGGGGGAACACACGTGATCTGCCAAATCCATCTTTCGGAAGGAGTGGTAAAGGCTCCTTGAACGTACATTCCTTGCTAATCTTGAGAACTCGGCGTATTTTCGAAGTGTGCTGAAGTGATCTGTAGTGTTATTTTAAGCAAATATCTTTTTATTTGGAAATATTACGCAATAATTCTCAACGTGTCAATTCTCAACATTTCTCGCTTATTCTCTATTGGAGAGAGTGAGAGGAGATAGTTCTTATTTAGGGCTTAAGCAGAATGGCTGTGTTTTATGCCTTTCCCTAGAAAGCAGGGTGGATTTATTTCTATTGGTCAATTCTGCTTTAACCATTGGTTAAGCTGGTTGGTGAAATTGGCCCTTAAGGTTATAAGGTAGCCATTTTGGTTAAGCCCTTACGGTGACGGTACGTCGCCACCGTCATGCCCGTTCTAGACTGGAGGATGAGCCGACTCTCGGCTCATCCGTCTTCTATAGTGTACGTGACATAAACTATACATAAACTATAGATTTTTACCCGTCTACACCACTCACTCGGATGAGCCGAGAGTCGGCTCATCCTCCAGTCTAGAACGGGCATCACCGCGGAGTTTCTCGGGTTAGAGCCAACTTCACCAATCACGGTTAGCTTAACCGACGGCTACTATTGGTTAACTTAACCCTAGACAGACTCACTTATTTTTCTCATACTTGAATGACTCACTGGGGTGTTAATAACCCCAAAATTGTACCGCGTGTATAATATTTCCAGAATGTTCTTAGAAAACTTTATAATAGATAATTTTGTTTGTTGTTTAATAGGGAAGACGATAGTAGTCATCAATTTGCGATAGTAAAAAAAAACCAGTAAAAAAATTTCGAAAAACAAGAAAAAGAACCAAAAATTGGGCTGAAATGACTATTTTTATAAAAAATGCTGTAGTTTTTCATAAAATTCACCGATTTTAAAATTTTCAACGGATTTTGAAAGACGAATAGACAACCTTCAAGGGCATGTAAGCGATTTTTTCGTTTCTTAAAAAAAACATATTTCTTTGAACATCTGAAGTAGAAGAAATGACGAAAAACTGTCGGATGGGAAAAATCGCAAGAAATGAAAAGTAAAACAGATTCTGTCGATTATTATTTATTTGAAAGGTAGTCAAAAGTTATAAAAGTATATGGAAACAGTAAAATTTACTCCACAAAAACTTTACAAAGTTTTAATCAGTTGCTGTGCAAGAACAGCAAAAATGAAATAATTGACCGAATCTTAAACAATTATATATGAAACAGGGGTAGAATTTTCTGGGGAGTGCTATAAAGTGTATAATTTTTCGTTACCGATTTTTACAAAAAATCTGAAATATACTTTATTGTGGTAAATGTCGAGCGTAAATGACTCACTGGGGTGTACGATACCCCAAACAATTTTCTTTTTCGGTCATAGCTGCTGCACGGATCTAACGCACTCGCTGAATCACAGAGGTCGATTGCCGGATGACTAAACTGAATTATGGTTAGGGTCTCGGTATGAAAACTAACCTTCCTAAGGCAGGGGCTCAATTTGAATTTCGCGTGGGGTCCCGTACATCCCAGTGAGTCTGTCTAGGGTTAAAACCGACCAATACTATTAGTTCTAACTTTAACCGTCGGTTAAGCTAGCCGTGGTTGGTGAAATTGGCCCTTAGGGACCCAAGAGCCTTAAGACTTCTCTTAATGTTTGGAAAGTTTACCTTATCTCAGGGTAAGTGGCCCTTAGACAGCAACATTTCTCCAACACGTCTAAATAAACATGTTTTCTTCCTTTCCTTTCTTTCCTCTTCCCCACTTGACGCCAAACTCTAATCAATAATAATAATAATGTATTAGTCCTCTAGATAATTTATTAAAACGTTAAAGGTTGATACACAGTGATACGAAGCATTAATGCTTCGTTTCCATTTCGTAATAAACATGCAGAGTTATTTAATTATTTATGAAGCAAAATGGAATTCTTTTGGAGAATAAAATTGTTCTTATGTAAAGTTATCTCTCGAGTTATCTTTTGAAGCCAGAATATAGTTTGTATCACTTCGTTACATATGTCAAGAAAAAAAAATGAAAATTTAAACGTGAGGGATAATTTTTAAAATTCATAAAATATAGACGTGTGCTTCAATAACGGCGGTTATTCCCTTTTACAAACGTAATACTTGTACTTTCGATTTTACGATTATTAATTTTTCAGCAGTTTTACAAAAGTTCTACTTATTTATCAAAAATTGAATTTTAATCATTCGGAACGTGGATAAACAATACGCAACGTCATTTTTGCGAACAACCTACAGAAGGGAAAAGAAAAATCCTGTTATTGCCATGATTCGCGTCTGCGAGATGAAAATTGAGCTGTTTCATCTTGCGGCTTCAAAGAAAGCAAGATCGAGGGTAGAGGATGAACTTTTGGCGATTGATAAAGACCCCGCGCCGCCGAGGCAAGAATTTCTTCCTTCGGCGAAAGTCGCGGATCGATTGACGCATGAGCATTTTAGGTGGCGTCGCGACGCCGACGCCGCCAGCGTCGTCGTCTCGCCTGTGCATCCCCCGCGTCGGTTATAATTCACGACGAGCCCCACGATTTTCTTTTTCCTTTTTTTTTTCTCTGTACGTAGGGTAGATCGGAAGGACTGCGCGGCGGAGAGGGGAGAGGGGGGAAGCGTAGCGAAAAGGGAAGGAAAAAAATGACGGAGAGAGAGGAAGGGAGCGTGAATTGGGGCGATAAGGGGATGAAAGGGCGAAGAGCGAAACTCGAGAAGAGAGAGGCAAGGAAATAGGGGGATAATTAGAGAGAAAGAGAAGATGATAATAATAAAGGGACCGCGGTGGTAGAATAGATAAAGAGCGGGGGATAAGGGAAGGGCAGGAGGAAAGAGACAGATGAATAAGCAGTAATGTAAACGAGTCCCCAAGCCCCCCTCTTGCATTTTAAATGTCGTAGATTGATAATTGCACGCACGCAAAGAAACAAGCGAAACATATGAATTTTAAAAAGAAAAGCAAACAATTGATTAAATCCCGAATAGACTGGACCAAAGTGCTGAAAGCTGCATTTTAGTAAATTATTTTAATCCTTATTTTAATTTCTTCGGGGAAGAATTTTTAAAGTTAGAAAAAAAATGATTTATATAATTTTCCCTTTAATTTTTTACATTTTACTCTATTTAAATCCATAGCAATTAAATGAGGCGAAGAGAAGAATGAGAAATGAAAAATATTGTGGTGAATATTGTCCGTTTTTCTTGTGTCGGTAATATAAAAAAATAGACAAGAACGTACACATAAATGTCGGTGTTTCTGTAATTAGAATCACATGTCATCATGATCCGAGTTGAATTTATTATATTAGAAAGATAAATATATTACAAATCATCGCCAGAGCGAATTGTACCGCCGTAATAATGACGCGTTGTATACCCTTGACAGTGGCAATTTTCATCGACACCGGCTGCATTTCCACGCGCCACCCTGTACATCACGCGTGCGTGGTGCGAGCGTAACGATCCCGCGTACGTGCGAGAGAGAACGAGTGACGGAGTAGCGGTAGGAGGGGCGAGAGCGTCTCGCTCGCTCGCCGAGGGGTGTCGCGGGCAAAGGGGCAACAGATGTCCTTCCGCATGACGCACGCGGGGTGGCCGGCCCTTGCGGAGAGGTAGTCTCGCGTCTGGTGGTGTCTGCGCGCGTCACGTCGCGACTCGCGGAATCGGAGTGCTGCGCGGCTGCGTCCTCCGCGAAGGATCCGAGCCGGGTGAAGGACCTCGTCGGCTTAGACGGGACAGGTAAGTCCAATCCACCCTGGTGCGAATTCTCTCCGCGCGTCAACGATAAACGGGGAGCGTCGTATACGGTGTCGCGTCCCCAGGCGTCCCTTCTTTCGGGGATGCCGTAAGTTCCCACGCGCCGCGAACGGGTGCGATCGACGAGATATCGAGTGGTATTCACACCCCTGAGGTATATTTAGCTACCGGCATATGGCTCGATTTATTACCTATCGCCGGACAATTCGCCGTTAGAAAAGTGGATTTGTTTCCGAATCGAGGACAGGCCAACGCTGTGCGTCTTCTAAATTAACGTCGATGTATCTCGTCGGTGATGCTCGTGTGGAAAGGGGCGACAAAACAAAACTCCGAGATAATTCGAAGCTTCATGCCCGAGGTGATTTTTACACCCCAGTATCGAAAAAATAAAGCTGACGTCACAGTAATTTTAACGTGTGCTTCTATATTGTTTTAAAATATTTTTTGGTGTCTTCTTACTTTTTCCAGGAAAAATGTTGAGTAAATTTATATACATATTGTCCTCGAATACTAATAAATTATAGAACAATTAAAAATATGGAATATGTAATTGATAACAGTGACTATTAATTGTGGTGTAAAAATCAGCCCAGGTGATCATTTATGAAATAAAATCTGGTATCTCGATGGCGATATGAAAGCTTTGAGAAGCGCCCTTATCTATTTTAAAATATCCTTTCGCCACGCGAATCTCCTCGTTGATCCATAACAATTATTGGAATTCTTTCAGCCGCTGGTCCGAGAAATGTTCGCGTGAAATGTCGCTGGACGTGCGCCGCGCGGCTTTCTCCCGGCGACGAGCATTCTCTGGTTAGCGTCGCGATGTGCGAGGTATCGAAGGGCCAACGCCGGACGTTCCGCGACCAGGACCCGCCGCGAATATGCAACAAGAGCGCGGAGAACCTGCTGCGGGACGAGCTCGAATTCTCGCGCTCGACCCCGAGCTCGCCGACGGCCCTCCAGCGCGCCGTCAGCCTCGAGAAGTGCTTCAGCGAGCCCGAGTTCTTCCAGAAGCAGCGCGAGCTGCTCTCGAAGCACGAGCAGCGGACGAGGGAGAAGGACGGCGACGACGGCGAGGGAAGCGTCGTCACCCCCGGTTCCGCGCGTGGTGACGCGGACGACGATTCCGGAAGCGCGGCCGACGTCGCGAGCACCGAGGACCTCCCGAGGGAACTCTCCGCCAAAGTGCCTTCCTCTTGCGATCAGGCGAGCGAGGTATACGTGGAAACAATCGTGACCGAATGAGCCTCTCCCGGAAGACAAACCGGTCGTTAAAATAAAAATTGAAGAAAATTGACGAAGTTATACGAGCCAATCTTGTGTTTCTTCTGACACTAAAATTGAGACACTTGCAAAAAACTTGAGTGCCCTGTTAAATATATATATATATATATATATATATATATATATATATATAAAGGAAAAAAATATATAATATATTTTATATATAATTATATTATAAATATATTATAATAATATATAATATATTTTATATATAATATATATATATATATAAAATTCAACCCAATACTTTGAATTAAAAAACATTTTGTTATTTTGTTAACTACTATATGTGTGTCGAAATTTATTATTTAAACAGTATTATTTTAACTCCATTTTTTGGTTTAGTTAAATTAAGATTGTTTTCGTTAAATTAACGACATATCGAGGAACAGCGACGACCTATTAGGAATAGTTAAAAATGACTCAAATTGAGTATAATTTGACACTACGAAGTATTGATCGGCTTGACTTCCGAGAGGCTCAGATAATAAATCGCGTGCCGATTGTTCTCATTTAGAGATATATATTTAAGCGTAAATCTTGAGAATTTTTTAAGAGCGTGAACATTGACGAATGACTATTTCGTGGCCTTTCCGCAACGCGAATCATTCGTGACAAAATACATCGCTTTGTTAGAAAATCATCGGGTTCATGCTATGCTTAAGCATTTGCTACCTTTTTTAGTCAATACGTCCTCTTTAGAAATATCAGGTCATTAAATTAAGAAACAATGTGGAGCATCGATTGACTCCACGTTTCTTCTTGACTCTCTTGATTTATACTTATCCTCGTAAAATAGCCGGGAGATGAGGCTAAATATATCATACATCTATCCAAGGATACGCATCCAACGATATTTAAAGCGTTCTTCAATCTCGAGAGTCGTCTTTTTTTTTTTTTTACCGAGAATTCGATCGAACGGCATTTCTCTTCGCAATTTCTCCGCACTCGCAATCACCTTGCTATTCTTATATGTATACGCATGACTCACGACGCATTTTTCTCGAGCGTTTTGATATTCAATACTTTTCACGGAGCATTTAACCCGTATTTCCGTAATTAGCGTTATCGATCGACAGCTATATATCATCAGGAAAACGTGACCACAACGCGGCTTGCACATGCGACAACAAAAATCGCAGATAAAGTTCGGGCAATCGATCGATCGCGAGCGTGAGTCACGAGTGAGTTTTTCGCGCGAAACCGGTAAAAATGCGTTAAATTTCCTGGAGAAGGAACGTGTTTTTGTAGGGGGAAAAAAATCTCGCTTGATTTAACCCGACGGAGAGACCGTGTGTATCGGGACCGGTGACTGACGTTGCCACCGAACCGGCGCGTCCGGTCACAACGGTATCTCTCAGCCGACGGACGAGTATACAGGTGCGCTATCGACTCGGCGAGAATCTCGTCGTGCCAAAGTATCGGAAGGAGCGTCAACACGCCTCGCCGAAGAGGCAGCGGACTCGTCCGCGCGGAATCGCCGGCCTTCGCTTTTGTCGGTGAAATCGCGGCACCTCGACACGTTTTTTCTCGACGTTGACGTAACGAGGTGTGCGGGCACGAGATTTGTTTCCCCGGAACAATATTAGGAACTCCGCTTTCGTTAACCGGGAACAGAATCTGGAGATGGTCATGCAAGGAATGTAGAAATTACATAGAGAACTCGGAGAATTATAAAGTGAAATTGAAAACCCACGCGGTAGTTTTCTCCCCGTTTAATTTTTAATAGAATTTCACATATTTTGAAAATTAAATTAAATTAAAGTATGAAAGTATTTGGAGTATAAGAGAGAGTGAATAGAGGTATAGAATATATATAGATATAAGAATGAATGTTAAAAAGGAGATATCGAAAAAGTTCTTCGAAAGAAATCGAGTCCGTTATTTTGATTGTGCAAGCCCCGTGACACTTATTTTACTCTCCTTATATAAATTAATCTACCGTATCTAGGATAAAAATGAAAACTAAAATTTGTTTATCATAATTTACGTATTAAAAAAATGTATTTATTGCAGATATTCGTCTGTGGCGTGTCGTGCTAATTAACGTTCGTGAAATTTTCGTTGCTGAAATTTATACTGCCAGTATGTACGTATTTTTTTTTACTCATTACCAAAGATTATACAGATCTCTCGTCGGTAATGCGGCACGTTGGAGCCTGCGTAATAACCCGTTTCTTTATTTATATGCCAATGGGGAATACTATACACATGCGCGGCGATAAAGTTGCGTAAATAGATTCGAAACCGGCATTCATGCCACTTGATACGCATATGCTTGCTATCCTTGAGAGGCTTAAGAAACTCGGTATCGCTTTATAGCTCTCCTTCACTTTCTAGACTCTCATCATTTTTATCACATATCCTGTCCGTTATAGGTATCGATTCGCCCAGTTTCAGCAACTGAGCTACGTTCGTCACCATCGAGTATGAGTTTATAAAGTCATGTTTGTGGAATTAGGTGGCAAGTGTTTATCGGTGCGGAAGATTCCACGATTTGGACGATATCATGCGTGAAAACTAGGCGTAAACAGATTTAACTTTAATTTAGAGTTGGAAGAAAACGCGAATTTCGCGTAGCAAAATTTATGACAAACATACATAATATATATCATTATGATGAATTGAAATGTGTATGTATATTTGCAATAGATAGAAAACGTCAGAAATTCAAGAGTTTTTTTATTTTATTTTATAGATTGTAAAGAATATGAAATATATAAGCATACATACATATTCACGTACGATTAGAATTTAACATAACTCGTGCTATGATATTACACAAATTTCTATTATAAAATACGAGGAAAAATTTAATACGAGACATAAATTTTTCTAAGGTTTAATTTTTTCTCCGCGTTAACTCGTTTCGCAGCTTAGAGAAAGAGATATTGCAAAAATCCTGTGACATGTATGTATCGCGGGCGCGCACCGTGTATGTGCAGTTTTACAAATTACTTAGAAATCACGAGCGATTTTCCGCTCTTAAGTTCGTTGATGCGCCGAGAAATTTTCCCGCCAGGTTTTACTTTGAGGAAACGCCGGATGAGAGAACGTGCGGGACGGCTGCACGGATGACGGATGCGTCGTTTCTAAAATTCTCAGAACTGTCGCATTAGTGACGGTGAGGCGAGGTGTTTGCGGGAGCATTGTGGGGCCCTGAGACGAATTAGGTTCGGGGTCTTGGAGGGAGAATGCCGGTCCCCGTGGCAGGTTCTTTTCCACCGGACGCCTTTGTGCGGAATTCGAATTAAGGGGCGCTCACAGAGATACGAGTTGCATTGCGCGACATGACATTTCTTAGATAAAACAGTTATGACGCTTCTGATGAAAAATTTTAAAGATCTTGCATCTTTTCAAAAGATTTTTTGAAAAATTAATATAAAGAGAGGAGAATTTACTTCTGAATAATATTTTCTTCTATAGAAGAAAATATAGCGATATCTCTTTTTACATTCTTTTCTTACATCTGTTATCATTTTTCGAGCACTTCTGGCATTTCCTCTCTCACAGGTTTCAAGAATTTTGCATTTTTAAGATAATAGAGCAAATGTTTCTCAGTTTTAAACGTTTGTGATTTAAAATTTTTAAGAGTCTTGCATTTTTGAAAAATTTGTGTAAAAAGAGAGGAGAGTCTATTTCTAAATAATATTATTTTTCTAGCTATCTTTCTTTTCGCCTTTCTTTGCATTCTTTTCTTACATCTGTTATCATTTTTCGAGCACTTCTGGCATTTTCTCTCTCACAGGTTTCAAGAATTTTGCATTTTCAAGATAATAGAGCCAATGTTTCTCAGCTTTTAAACGTTTGTGATTTAAAATTTTTAAGATTCTTGCATTTTTGAAAAATTTGTATAAAAAGAGAGAAGAATCTATTTCTAAATAATATTATCTTTCTAGCTATCTCTCTTTTCGCCTTTCTTTGCATTCTTTTCTTATACCTGTTATCATTTTTCGAGCACTCCTGACATTTCCTCTCTCTCCACCAGGTTTCAAGAATTTTGCTTTTTCAAGATAATGGAGCAAATGTCTCTTGCATCTCGTTAAGTCGCTAAACGATATTCCACCGTATACAGTTGTTCTCATATAATCGTTCTCTCGTAACGCAAGTGATAAATCCAGTTCGGTGGGAAAACTAGTTTCCCCCCACAGAATTTATTCATCGCGCTTCTGTCGTTTTGGGTCACGTATGCAAATCTTTCGGGAAGTGGCGGCGAGCAATGCAAATAAGCACCGGGAGTCCGCGGAAAAACAAAACGGCGGCGTAACTATACCGCGATTTTTCGCGATGTCGTAAGGAGATAGACGCGTGCTCGCGCGCGAGTAAGACGAATCGAGATTTAGCTGGAAATTTGCTCGAAATACACCGGTTACACGGTGCAACGGGGGTCGACGACCGGCAGCACCGGGCAGCGTTACGATATTGACGAGGAAGCTGCTATTTCGGGGGACGACGATTAATTGCCGGGGCGAGGGGAGGCGGCTCGGGAACGCTGCTGATAAATATTCAATCGATCCTTCATGAAATTATCACTGTGCCCCAAGATTGCTCGCCAATAACCCGCCCGAGCTAACTCGATCGAGAGTCAGCGGCCGCCAAGATGAATCTCGGACGAGCGTTTCGAATTTACCTATCTCTATCGATTGTTTTTTTTTATATAAATTCTGCAACTCCTGAAATTATCATGATTATTGACGTTCTTTAACGCGTTATATTTTTATCACCCGTTTATCCGCTTCTGAAACGTGCCACGAGCTTTAATTAAGCATGTTACTTTTATCAATATTATGATGCAGATATACAAAAAGAAAGATAAAAACGGAATATGAATATAAATTTTCAATTCTGAACTGTATCTCGTAGCTGCACGTCTTACACAATCGCGTCTCCTGTTATTCAACCGCATCAATATATCTTTGTACGTTACGCTATCATATATGTTATTGCACAAAAGAATGACACCGAGGCGTCAAGGTGCGCATTGCATTCGCAAGGTTGCCCGATGCAGGCCGTCGGCCAACCAGATGCAGGCGCTGCATCCCCACGGTTGCATCTCTTACGGTTTCGGTATGAAAGCAGCCTGTGTTGGAGGTCGGATCGTCGGATGCGGCGCGCGTGGTCTCTCGCACACGGCGACGCGGCGCGCAGCGCAGCACGTAGGCTCGTCAGTCCTGGTCAGTCCGATGTTTAAGCTTGTGCTTTAAACATTTTTCGCCGCGTGCTCTGCTCCGGGAAGCCGCGATCTCGCGTCCGCGATCTTCTCGCTCCCCTTTTCCCTTCCCCTTCGCGCGAGGAGCGTGACTTCACCGATCCGCGAAGAGCCCAGGGAGCGAGGAGTGTTTCGCAGCTTAGCGACGATACATAACGTCGACCGGGCTCGTAAAACCGAGATTCCGGCTCGCCGTTTTCGATCGACGATCCTCTATACGCTCCGCTGCGCCAGAGGCGCCGGTTCCGAGGCCTCTGCAATTAAGCCGCCCGTGTCCGCGAGTGGATTTGGATGGTCGAGAACAACGGTCGATGACAGAGGTAAAAGAAAGGAATTTACACATTGAGAAAGAGAGAGGAGAGAGAGGCCTAGTTTACACCGATCTCTTGATACGCGTATCAAATAGTATATTTGAACTGATCAGCCAATAATCAGACTTATTTACTAGTTATTTACTATTTAATACGCGTATCAAGTGATCGGTGTAAACTAGGCCAGAGAGAGATTTTGATACCACTCTGTGTGCTCCGGAAGATTTCGTGAATAGATATGACAGACATTCGGGAGTAAAGTATGAAAGAACATCGCGATTACCATGTATCGAAGTTTTATTTAACATGTTTAATTAACAAGCGGGAAATGTTTTTCTCCGCGTGATTTGTTCTTGCACGCGTGCACGTGACAAATGATCGAAAAAATGGTGATACAAATTTTAACTTTGACGTTCACTGTGCTTGCACACGTTGCACGTTGCACATGCATGACGCAGTCCGTTACGCGAATCGTGGTATCGCATGTACGTGACGCATAGAAGCGAAAATATCGAAGGAATTGTCGACCTTAAATTCCTCCAAAGATAAGAAACGTACCATTATGTAAATGTTTCGTTTTAAAATTATTAACAGAATTTTAGAGATGATCTTCGCTTAATTTCGTAATTATATATTTCAGCCTTCAAAAGTATCTTATTATCTCGAATTATATGTGATTATTTGAAAATTTGTCGTAAGAGATCGAATATATCGCATCACATTTTTGAAGTTATTATTTTTACGCCGCTTTTTGGAAATTTTCATCTTTAGTTTTAGTTGTTTACCTACTTTTGTTTGTCGAAGTTTCAATTTCGCCCTTCCATTGAATAAATAAACTTTTTTGGGGGGCGAAGCTACAATAAGAGGCAGTTCAATGCGTATATCGGCAAACTCTGCAACAATGCGGCCGTTTCGGCGGAATTGCAGCGGAATTGCATCGCAACTTTTTTGAGCGTATATTTATCAAACAATCGTACACCAAGTATATAACGTTTTCAGTTTATATCGGACAAAAATCAAAGGTGTGTTTACGTGTATATATGAAAGAGAAAAAGAAAGAAACAAACAAAGAGTCTTAATTATAGAAAATTATCTTACACGTCTTTGAATATCGATTGTTATGCATGAACGCGATATATGTCGACTGAAGTAAAAGAGCACGTAAAAAATCAGGCCGACTGAAATCGCGCCAGAGAGTCGATTGTATCGCGAAGGAATTCGAAGACTCCGAATGTTTACGTCGTAGATAATTATTTAGCTGCCGAGAGAGAGAGAGAGAGAAATGATAGCGAATCGTCGACGATAATAAACGCGGGCGCCGCGCAGTATCGCGACCTTGGAATTTCGTCTTCCTTTCGCGCCGCCCACGTCGCGACGCGTGTAACACATATTGTAAAACACGGGTGTAAATAAGCCCGCGGAGCCGCGGATCGCGGCGTGAGAGGACGACGAGCGGAGAGCATCGTCGGGGCACCGCGGTTGCGTAACGCAACGGGAAAACGCCTTCCTTCGCGTTCCTTCGCGACACACCACGCCCGTAAGTATTGTACGTACGTGCGTATGTGCGTCGGCGAAGTATAGAGTCCTCCGTGTACTTATTTCGTCATCGGCGATCGCTCGGTGCGCTCTCGGCCGCAGCAGCTGTTTCTCGCAATCGCGCCGTTCCACCTCGTCCGCATCGCGCGTACTTACCTCTACCTACTTGTGCGACTTCGGAGACGCCCATATTTATACAGAGCAAAATATTCAAGTTCACAGAGGTAATATCTGTTTTAATTAACCACTAATTTGAATGTAATCTCAAGCGTTCTAATGTAGATTAATCTCAGTCGAGAAAATGCAATTTTAATTGAACAATTTTAGATTGATCTCCACATCTTACAAGAAAAATTACAGGTTTTTTTTTCCGTATATCAGTTTTACTTTCATAAAGGATAAAAATCGTGTTTTAATATTCATTTTATACTTTCGGAATCTTCCTACATGGCGTAAACAGTTTTCGAGCTTATTACGCTCGTCGAATAATTAACGTGAGATAACGCTTATCGATGGCCACATATGGTCTCTGTGGTTTACACGTATTACGAAGTTTGGACAATCATCCAGTTGTTAGCGAAATCGCTAATTAGCATGAAATTAATTTAAAATAAAATTAATTTTAGTACAGTCTCTCTCTATCTCTCTCTCGTTTAAATATTCATTACCAAAACTTCATAATATGATATTATAATATGATATTATAATGAGATACATAAGAATTGGTTTAACAGCGGCGAATATACAGTAAGAATCCGAAGGATCCTGATTAAAACGTATATACCATTGTAACTTTTGCTCAAATATATTTCATAGGAAAATTACTTGATTTTGGGATTAAAATAACAAAGGTATACACCGATTATTCAATCGCGCGTTCATTTTAAGGAAGCGAAAGCTGCGCGTCTCGGCGCGCATTGTCAAGGATTGGCACGATTGGCACACTTGACCGCTCGGGTTTTACAGTTAATCGGCGACAGATAATAAAAGATAACAGGTCGTCGCGCGACGCAGGGTGAGTACACAAACGCTTTGTGTATTTTCGTGCGGCAACGGCAGCGACGCGGGGCTACCGGTCTTACGGCATTAATTAAACTGCAAACTGGTTACGCGCCGCGCTCGGGAAACTAGTTTCCGCACGGTAGACACGCGCATTCTTTATACACAGGGTGCGAAATCATTTCCGTCGCGCGATTCCTGACGTCGGAAAACGGTCCTCCTATACGGTTTTCCATTAAAATCGGCCGATGGCAGCCTAATAACCCGCCTAATAGAGCATTTCCCTCTCTTCGGGCGGTAATTAAATGCAAGAGCGCGCCGCGAAGGCGGCGAGGCACAATCTCGAGGGTATTCTGTCGCGGAGTCGAGTGCAACCGCGCGCCGTGATTGTTCCGCGAACGGCCCTCCGGCCCTTCAAAACGTGTGAATTACGAGTCTCGAGCTGAGAAAGGCGGATCCGCTCGCGTTCTCTCTCTCTTTCTTTCTCTTTCGAAATTGCACTTGCCATTGTTCCGTTCGTCTTAACGCAGACGATGACGCCGAAGAAATCGAGCCGACACTTTTTCTTTCTCTTATTAAGTACGCGTGATGAGTTCTCGACTCGTGTACGGTCGAGCAAATAACCGGGGTTGACTTCTTCAACTTCCCGTCACGTCGCTTTTTCTTCGACGGAAATTTCCCGGCTCGCCGATATATCGGTGCGCGCTCAACGCGAATGAATTTGACTCTCAAATGTGGGTAATTTTCAAACGTATACGCTGAGAATACGTATAAGGAGAGGCGTTTACCGCGTTCGTTTTCTCCGCGGTTATGAGTTTGCGTATATCAAGGCGAAAGATCGCCCATTTCGCTAAAGCTCGTCGAATAAGCTTCCTCGTTTCTTTTCGACGATCGCGAGAATCGCGTATCGCATTGATTATGAATATTCGAGCGGCGCGGTCGTAAATGACTGTTTTATTCGCGAGGCGTCGCGCGTTGAAACGCATTGGGAGTTCGTCGAACCGTGTCGTCTCTCCTCGGAATATAGGATCGATCCGACCGAATTTACCGTGTCGCAAAAATTCACCGGTACGCGTGCAGAAACGTGCTATTTCATTGAACGCGCAGTTTCGAAGCTGGTATAACGTAAACGCAATCTGACGCAGTCCCCCGACACGAGATGCGTATTAAAGTGAAAGATCGCGCCAATGCTAATCTCTGCGTGATGCTGTTTTACTTTCTAACGATCCAATACATTGTATCGATACTATCGATCAACTGCGATACGCGCCGCCGACCGGGACGGGTGTATCACTCTGTAATTCTCCTCCGATTATTATCTTTCCTTCGCGGAGACAAGCGACAAATAGCGAGACTCGATTGGAAAAAGAAGCTTAATTTCTATTTTAATGATGGATCGAGTTAATCTGCTTGCATATACTTCTTGCATATATATGGGGGCACAAAATGCCACTTTACACCGTCGTTAGCAAGGATTTCTTTGAGGGAGGGGTTGTTCATAAGCGCAACGCGGACATTTGATCATTTATTATTGAAACGTGTGATATATGCGTTCGTCTGCCGCTGTGTAGAGAAATCATCGCCCGCGAGCCGTCGTCGGCTTCAGTCATTACCGTGCCGATTATTGTATTAATAACGTTTGCAACGTGACTCATCTCAATTAAAGTAACGGCAATATAAGCGCCGCGCTGCGCTCGCGGAGCGACGAGCGCTATGATCGGATGGAAGAAGAGGAGGACCGCTTTCTAAAGACGGTCACACCGTATTATCAAGCGGAATCAATTAAATCGCGCGTTCGCGTGTGCGCGCCCGTCAAGAAAGATGAAGGAGACGGTAAAAGTGTCTCGTGTATAGATCGTATCGCCGTAATTCCGTAGACGGCGTAGATTTCTACGTGAAAGCCGACGGAGATTTTGCGGAATTAACGCCAACCCGGTTAATTTCCGGCGGGAGGAGCAAAAAAGACGTTTAACATAAGTCAAACGAACGTACGTAGGTTTAATTAGACCGAAGACGGCGCGGAGAGAGAGGACGCGACGTAAGAAAGTCTCGCTCGAGCCGATTCGCGAGTAATAGCTTCACGTCCGTTGAGACGAACACTTTAACACGCCGCTAATCGTGCGTTAACGCTTTTTTCGCCGTTGCTTATCGGCGTCGGAACACGGCAAAAATCGAGCCGCGCTCGCCGCGCATCGGCGGCGAAAGAGCAGATGCAATGCACGCGCCCTCCCCATCTATTTATCTCTCTCTTTCTCCCCCTTTCTCTCCCTCTTTCTCTCTAACGATAGAATGTTGCGGGCGATCCTGTTGGACCGGTACTTTTTTGTTTTACATAGTCCACCGCGGAGAAACGTGTGGCTCGCACAGGATCGCGTTCGCCAGGTGTTCGCTTCCGATCCGAACGCTCTCGGACTCGGCCCGATTGTATACACTGAATGTATACAAGATACAACGGATTGATTAGCATATATAATCGCATTTGAATGTAAAATTTAATTTATTAGCCGATTATAAAAGCTTTGATTATACGAAAGTTAATGTCCGGTGTCGAAAATTTAACTGGATGTCGCAAATTTGTCACATATCTCGACAAATTAAATCCCAATTGTTAGGATTCTGTCGAAATACAGCAGTGAATCGAATAGAAATACGATACTTCAATTTCGATGTCGAATTGCGGAAGGAGCGTCGATACTCGAAAGTAGCTAGGCATTACTCTTCAGGAGGAAGAAACTACCTTACAATTAGTCTATAATTCTACGATCGCGACTGTGTATTTCGTACATGTCATAGTCCTATGACTCATTACGGTGCGGAAGAGAGACAACGTGCTGATTTCACGGATGCTAGCGAGGAACGTCTGTAATTTGGTCGCGCTTTAATGACTCCATCGCTACCGTATACCGATAGGCGCTTCGCTCCCGCATGCAATAACCGTGCATTAACACTTTCCTACGGTTGCGACGTCTGCCATTTGACTTGTGCACGTGAAAAAAAAAGCGAATGCGGTAGTTCCGTGTGCATTCGACGAGAACGCTGTTTCGGTCTATACAGTTAAATTCCCAGGTTTTCGGTTTAAGAAACGCTTATAATTACTGAAGGGAAAAAACGGAAAAGGATTGTACGCAATATCGATTGTTGCAAAATTCTATTTCTATTGTAATATAAATATAAATATTCTTGCAAAGAGAGAGATAAAAATCAGAGTTATAATTATATTTGCTAAATTAAAGATGTTAATCGGAATATCTGCTAACTTAAAGATAAAGATCGGAATTATAATTATATCTGCTAAATTGAAGATATATAAAAGCTATAATATTTATAAATCGCAGGATATATGCCAGATATAAAAAATCTGCGAAGCCAAAAGAATCTAAATAATCTAAAAATCTTGATAAACATTCCATTTTTTAATTCGTAAGTTAATTAAAATTCTACGACACGAACCTTCCTCAACTCAAACGAAATTACAAAATCAAGAGTGAACGAAGTATCAGATGCAGAAAGTAATTCCATTAATAACAGGCGAAGATTCTCGTATGCACGGTAGCCACGTTCGCAACCGCCAGAATAACGCGCGACTATTTTTTCTTATCGGAAAATTCGTGTCACGTAAAAGTCTGCATAACCATGCTTTGCTTCAGTCTCTCTCGGAAGCAACTTTGATTATTGGACACGTCCGCGTAAGACGAGAGCCCGAGAGAAGTGAGAGCCTGTCGCGTCGCCTCAAGCCCCAAGGTGCATTTCGCTATTCGCTATTGTCTGCCCGCGACATTTAGCGGCGACACGGTGGCAGAAGATCGCTCTGTGACTGTCTTCTGACGTTTTACTTTCTAACGATAACACGCGGCGCGCGTTGGGATTATTACCTTTGCCGAACAGGAACTTCACGGCGCGTGAACGTGCGCGGAAAGCGGCGTTTAAGGCTTAAGAATTCGTTCTACGCGGGAAAATTCGTCGCGGCCGTGAGAGCAGAACGACTCGCGCTAATTTTCGTCGATTTTCATAAAATGGTCGCGTCGAGGAACGATCGCGATTGTGATTTTCACGCGTCCGCGAATGCGCGGAAAAGTGTGTTAACTTGTTGCAGGAAAATCAATCAGACACAAGTTAAGCGCATATATATATATATAATATTTTAAATTTAAATACAGAACTTTCTTTTAACATTTCATACACTAATTGTGACCTATTTTACACGTTAATAATTTTTACACGTTAAATTGGATTAGCGTGTCGTCTATCAAAACTGCAATTGAAAAGCGTAACGAGAAATACATTTATATAATGACCGAGGATGTTTTGATACAGGTAATGGATATTTTTGCCAAAGGAAAAGAACGAAGAATCGAGATATACGTTCTGTCGACAGCGATTTTGCGTGTCTCGTTTCTTTACGGTTTTTCTGTCATTTCGTTCTTCTCAATTGACTTTATACTGATTTAATGCTTCTTGACATAGAATTTTAATTAACGTGTAGATTTACAGATTTTTACGTTCACAATTTACGTGACTTTTACAGCTTAACCCTGCGAAGGCGCGTTGCGTTAACGCGCGGTGCGTTAACGATGCGAAAACGCGGTGATTTATTACGAGGCTCAAAAAGGAGACACGATTTCTCGCGTTGCCGACATTGCGTTGTTAGCACGTGCGCGCGAAACGGGCAGACTACGGCTTGAAGCGTACATACATATGTAAAGAACGACGATTGCGAAGTGATGATAAAATTGAGGTGATCGATGTGCCATAATTTGTAACTCTCCGTCCCGGTGGACGTTTTACTTTTATGTATATACTTGAACGAATATCGTTCGAAATTTCCATAGCCAACGAACTCCGCTCGGACTTTCCCCATTGACATCGGAAATCAGGAGCGCGCTCTCTTATCCGGCAATTTTGTAACGAACGTTTTGTAGAAATGGAAAAGATAATGCAAATGCAGACAACGCAAATTATTCCCTCGCATTTATATTAATTTATCTTAATTTTTTTAATCCCCGAACTTTCCAATGTCAGCTGACAAAAGTACGCTATTTTTTCTGATTGCAAAAATGTTTCACGAAAAGAAACACTTCTTTCACCTCGTTGTTATTCCACGCTGTCAATTCGTTTCGCATAGGGCAGAGAGCCAAACGTTGCCTTTCCCTTTGATTTTGATCGAAGATAGAAATTCGCGCTGTCGGATGTCGCGCGTATATACTCCCTTCGTCCCTCATTGTCTTTTCGCGCGACACGGAGGATGGGGGAGACGTATACACACACGCACGCACATTCGGTTTCGCTTTTCCCGATTCTCAGGGAGGCGAGAAAACAAAGCTATACGCGGCGCGCGAGTGCGACGCACGCTCGCTTTCTAAACGGTCGAACGCATCGCGTCGCAAAAGTGCACGCGGGACAGGAACGTATGCAAACGTATGTTCAATCAATCGACCAGAGAGTCGTCGTTGTCGGAGAGAGAGAGAGAGAGAGAGAGAGAGAGAGAAACGTCCTAACCGCGGCATTCGGTAAACTCTGCTAATTTGCATACTTATTACGCTGTTGCGTAACAGCGCATTACCCTTGCACCCGGAAAAGAAGACCGGAAGTTAATCAAGGAGGTTGCGGGAGGTTGATACATTTTTATTTTAGTTTTATCGTTTGAGCAAGATCATGACGATTGATATTATTATAATCATCTACATCATTCAGCTCGCGCTATTTAAATAAGGATCATTTTATTAATTAGTTAATCCGTTAATCAAATAATAATACTAATTTGGATAATATTTTCATAGTTAGATACGCAATTATCTTGCACGTATACGCGGTATCTTGCAATTATTTCCTTTAATTGCTACTCTCCGTGTATAAATTATATTCATTGAGCGCAACATTGTGCATCGTAATTGATAATTCGCAATTAACGCGGCCCTCGGACTTTCATCGACGGTCGCGTTCGCGTTCTGCATCTGGACGCACATCGGTCGGGATAAATTGCGTAGATAAGATATGCAGTAGCGCATATCTAATTTCTAAAATGCCGTAAATCATGGCGTCACGTAAAGGGAAAGGCGCCGTGAATTATAAGGTGACAGAAAATTCCGCTGTTCAATGCCCCGCGTGAAAAACATCCTCGCAGCTTTTCGATTAGTCTCGATCTCTCGGGCGATTCGCTTCGCGTGGAAACGTGAAATACTCTAAAATATGCGATACAAGCTTACCCAATTTTCGTTATTTTTTTACGTAGGATATCCCCGACCTAAATCCGCGGGGCAAACATTCTAAAATTTACAAACAACGACTTTGCCCGTTATAGGTTTTTAACTATTTATTAAAAGTATTCTAGGGCACCTACTAAAACTGTAATTTTTTCAGCTCAAAAATTAATTTTCACGTATAATTTTCTCCGTTTGAAAGATGATAAAGCATACCAATGGAAAAAAATTCAGGAGCTTAAGTTTTATGTTAAACGTGTTTTTTTTTTATTAATATCCACAAGTACACTCTCTCGAGAGAGAGGATCGATTCAGTTTTAGAAATTTAGATCAACGCGAATTTATCGACGTCTTAATGCAACCGTCATTTGTTACCGCGATCGAGTGATGCACCGCAACTTTTCAATTAGCTACAATTTCCAACTTTCGGAGTTTCCCGAGTGGCCGATTTCTTCGATCAGCCAAGTTACACCTGCATCCCGAAGTTGCATCGTAACTGTGCGGTTTTCCGATAAACTTTGGCACTCGATCGACTCTGGCCTTTATGTTCACGGAAGCATATACGCTTCATAATAATAGAAAACTATTTTTACCTTTTGTCCATAGAATAATTCACGAGAAAACTGTAATTTTGTTATTCACGCTGCGTCTATTTATGCATTGCAAATTTTATTTATCCCTGACATCAATTTTTAAAGTAAAATAATTCTGTTGTTCCATCTCTTCGTGTATATCCCTTCTAGCACAAAATTATTTTTTCACGCAGTAATGTTAAAATGTATTATAACGTTTATAACCCTTACAGAAATTTAATACTGTAAGTGATTATTTGGCTAGTAATTAATTACTTATTTTGAGTATTAAAAGCATAATAAATAGTGCTTAATGTTAATACTCAAAATAAGTAATTAATCAGTAACCAAATAATCACTTACGGTATTAATCTCCCCGTATATCCCTTTTAGCACAAAATTATTTTTTCACACAGTAATGCTAAAATGTATTACAACGTTTATAACCCTTACAGAAATTTAATACTGTAAGTGATTATTTGGCTAGTAATTAATTACTTATTTTGAGTATTAAAAGCATAAAAAAACAGTGCTTAATTTTAATACTCAAAATAAGTAATTAATCAGTAACCAAATAATCACTTACGGTATTAATCTCCCCGTATATCCCTTTTAGCACAAAATTATTTTTTCACACAGTAATGCTAAAATGTATTACAACGTTTATAACCCTTACAGAAATTTAATACTGTAAGTGATTATTTGGCTAGTAATTAATTACTTATTTTGAGTATTAAAAGCATAAAAAAACAGTGCTTAATTTTAATACTCAAAATAAGTAATTAATCAGTAACCAAATAATCACTTACGGTATTAAATTTCTGTAAAGGAAGACCTTACTTCGGCTATTGACGGCTCGATGTCGGCAGACTAGAAAAATTGTTCCACGAATCTACGCGTTCAAATGGCTCGGCAGAGTCCGTTGTCGATTACGAGAGAGTGAAAGTGTAAATGCCGGTGCGGTGGTACAGGTGCTTTCGATGGGAAGCACGTTTTCTCGGCTGAGATTCAGTTGCACGCACGATCCCGGCGAATGTCGATCGCGTTCTTGTCTTTTTTTCCCTTCTCGTTTCGTTCATTCGATTTTCACACGCGTGCGAGAAGCAAATTGTCCGTTTCGTATCGACAATCGCGCGATAACGATCGACGTCGTTAAGAGAACTGAGACGACGATTTGTTGCCCGCATGCGCTGACTATTACGGTGCGGTGCTGCGAATCATCACAAGTTTACGTTCGATGTACACGTACTTTGCGTATCGTCTGTATGAGAAGGCGATATTCCTCTGCGACGAAGAAAGGTAAACGTTATATTCAAACTTTCGGGGGAGGGGGGGGGAGAGAAGGGAATACAATACATATTGATTTCTCTTACTGCTACTTGCCGAGATAAAAGATTTCGAAGCCTTTATCGTCGTGAAAGTATTGAAGGCCTCGGTCTCGATTCCATTAGATAAATAGCGTTTGATAGCGCTCAAATGGATCGAGAGCGAAATCACGGCCGTGATCGATATCTGGATTGATATCTCGCTACAATTACCGCGTTTGTCAATCACCTTTCTATACAAGCGTGAGATAATCGTAACGGATTACGAGGAGTTTTGCTCCTGCTCGTTCCCACGACCGTGAACCCTGCGCCGTGGAAAACTGCAGGACATACTGGCTGCGATGCAGTCCAACACAGCTCGAGGCATCGGCGACTGGCGTGTGCCTTTCTGGTATTCCTGCGTCGTCACATGCTTCAAAAGTGACACAAAAATATCGCATTACACTTGGAAGGAAAGAAATGTTTCTCATTCTTCCGGGAAATATACAAAACGTGGAGAATGGCTTCATATACTCAACTTAGCCGACTCAGAAGTAAATTATTGAAATTTACAAATTTATGAGACTCTTTAAATTACGTCTTTGCACACATTACGAGAAAGGATATAAACCGCGTGCTCTCACTTTCTCATTTGTTTAAAAAAAAACTTTTATTCGTCCCTGTAAGTGGATCGAAATTATGAAGAACCTTGCTCGACGCGAATTGTTGTTAAATATTCTATTCTCGTTCCGTTAGACCTCAGGCGCCTTTAGAGCGAGATCCTTGTATTAAATACGCAAAGAGACGCTATATCCTTGAGAGACGAGCGTATACTATTTGCGCGCCCCATAAAAATAGCGAGGCAGGCCGGTATTAACCGTGCGCGACGCAAAGTGCTCTTTTTCTCTCCACCCTTGTAAGGTTTTTTCTTTATAGAGACTTTTCCGTGAATGTCAGCGGATTCACGGCCGTTGCTGCCGTAGGAGATGCGTAGATAGCGTAAGAGCGTATACCCGTTACAACGCGCCGACGACGACGACGACGGGGTCGCGTGCTCGCCGGCTCGCGTCCTCTCGCCCCGCGCGCGCCAGCGGTCTCGGCGCGCGGCCGCGCCGGCTGTCAGTATAGTGTCAGTCAGTTCGCGTCGCGCGCTCGAGCGAGCGGGTTGTAAATCCGAGTGCGAGAGCGTGTAAGGAACACGTAACGACGTAACACGCACGGGCGAATAAGAGTAAAAGTAACGAGATATATTTTCGCGCTGTTACACCGCTGCGTGATATCGAAGAGCGTGCCTGCTCCAGCGACGAGATATCGTGACATCCGCTCCGGGCTCCGGTACGTATATTTAATCCACGCTCGATTATTATTCTCGATACTGATGTGGATAAATTGTGTCACTTGAGCGTAATCGTCGCGATGTTCTCACGTTCGTGAGAATTCTGTCTGACTCTCTCGGAAACCGTTTCGGAGGACCTTCGCCACGTGCGAAGGATCCAGGATATTTAAAGGATCTTTGTTGTTCGCGGGAACCGCGTAAACGCGTATGGAGAAACCATTCGTGGTATAGATTCGAAAGTACTTAGATCGCAATTGCTTGCGCGAGAACTCCGGAGCTATTTGCGGAACCTTACCCGGAGGCATTTAAAAGGCGCTTTACCACGTGCGAGAGAGTCGCGAAAATATTTCGAGGATTTCCATTATTCGCGAGAGAATTCTGAAGGACGTTCGAAGGATCGCCGAATTCCTCGAGAGATTTAGAACTTCGCGGTGGAGAATCTTTCGCGAAAGATTTGACGGTTAAAGCCGCAAATATTTAGTCTAAATCCCTTTTCCGCGGTGACCGCGTCGCACATTCCCGGCCGTTTGACCGTAACACACGTGCGCCGCATGTGACATATGCTTTCGGTCTCTCGTACGTCAGTGTGTCACGTTGTATATGTGCGACGTTTCTCGCAGCTTATAGCCGCGGGGAAATTGAGCAGAGACATATTTGTTGTATAGTCGGTTTTCCGTTTAGTCCTTGGTAACGAACGTGTTGATTAGCCAACGGAGCGAGCGAAGCAAGACCGACGCGCCGTCAAGAGCACGAGTTTCCGTATTTATCGGAGTATCCCTGACCGATCCCTGACTGCCGATAAAACGAAGGTGCTCGCCTTCGTATAGGACCTTCGATTGCCGTATTTTCGATGAAGCGAGAAAGCGAGAAGACGCAAATCCAGACAGAAATATCTCGCGTTTGAAACGCTTCGTTGACGCGTACAATTTTTAATCTCTTTAATAGAACGGAGCGTAGGACATGATGAAATGTAAGAAAGCTGTTATTTTTCTGAACGGTTCGACAAGCAAACGAAAATTCGGAATATTTTGGATATCCCAAAGAATTCGCTTTGGATTTTAACGGTCAACACATGGTTTGCTGCTTGCTCGTCTTTTTGTCGAATTAGATGCGAAAAATGCGTGAGATCGAGCTAGGTATGTGCCTCTCGATAGATAATAGGAGATAAAAGAAAAATAAAAAAGATTTATCTACACTTAACGTATACGTAACGTATTATTCGCCGTATGAATATTATGAAACAGACAGGCGTGATCATCGTTGATCATCCTGATTACGGTGCCGGATATCACAGCTGTGCTTAATCGGCCATTCGATGATTATCATCGTTAAAGACGAGTCCCTCGTTCGAACGAAAACGGCGCAGTATCGGACTAAAATTGTATCGGTTAAAATTTTTGAAGCTTACGCAGGACTTATCGAGGAGGACACATCGACTCTTCCGCGTGTTTGTGTTAATCGGCGAATCTTTATATCGCTCATTATATCGCTATTTATAAACGCAATACCATTATACATATATCTATAACGTACATTTTAGATTAAATTTAAGTTTAAATTTAAGAGGTCTTTTAGAATGGACGCGTGAAAAACAAACAAGTTTTACCAATCTAAATTCAACATTAGATTGATATTTGACGGGCGATAACCGATACAAAATACACAACGAAACGTTAATCGAAATAAAAAATGCTTCGCCTAATGATATAGCTTACGCCTCTGTTGCCGACTCCAAAACGTAATCATCGCGGATGTTACGAGCGTCTAACGTTTTACGCGTCGGCTATTTCGCAACTTGCGAGTTGTGCGAGCAGCCAAACGAGTTCTGGCCATAAATTATTAGGAGGAAGCGCCGGAAGGAGCCATCGGGAGAAAGCACTCCCGTGGACCCGATTCTATCCCCATAACCCATCTAAGTCTCGTGAAATTACCGTTCATTACGTCAAGTCGTTTTGTCGGCGCGATGCACGCGAGATGAAAGGATCGGATGCTGGCCGCACCTACCGCGAATAAGATCGTCACGGGAAATCGATCGCGTATTCTAAGGAGGAACATTTGACATTTCCGCAACTTAGCTCGCGTTATTTTTTTATTTTTTTTTTTAAGAAGGAAATTATGCATGTGTCAACGCGCGTGTCAAAGGTGGCGGAAAAGGTGAAAGATCTAATCCGCGTGGACGTAAGAGACATATATGACGTACAGTTTTTACGTAAAGTTTTTATCTACGAATTTTCTTCTTAACAAAAATCTCTTTGATTATAAACCTCTGCTGATATATCTTTAATATTTAAGAAATATTTTGATAACGAGACCTTAAATAAGAATTACTCTCTGAGAATTACTCCGTGATTTAAAGTCCGATTAGTTTTAAGTTTCTGTAATACGTATTTAAATATAATGTAATATATAAATATAATGTAATATATTTGAAGAGCACGTAAAATGTACTCTTGTCGTGACCGGATACATTTTCTCGATCCGTGCACCCGTAGCTTCCTCATTGACGCTCCTGTGGCCAGAGAAAATCGAAAGTGGAGGAGAATTGTCGGAGAAATAATCAGGATATTCACGGCGTATCCGCCACGTCGTAAAGTTTATGTTGTTAAGTACGGCACGCCGGCAGTGGAAGCCGACTTTAGACTGTAGGAATTATAAATCGCTCCGTCACGACCGCTGCGTCGCGCGTCGTGGTGCCAATTATACCCTACAGCTCGGGAGATATAGACTTTAAAAACAAGCTACTCCGATTATTGTGGATTACGTAAACGGAAATAAGCGAGATTTACGATCTCTCCTGGTACGCTCTTGCGTTCTCTGAATTGCAAATTTCAGTCAATCTCGACAACAGACGTGAAACGAAACTATCTGCAGACTTCGGTTTCAAACATCTTTATCGCTGATTTTCGAAGTAAAATAACGTCGAAATAACATCCTTAGAAAATCGATAGAGAAATAAAATCTGTTTTATGTTCTGCAATTTTGTTCAATTTCTTCAATTCGCGTTTCTTTAGTTGAGCAAATCTGCTACGAACTGATCCTGCAGGACTGATCCGCGTGCCTAGGTAAAGAAAATATGGAGAAGCTCCGCGCATTTGCATTCCGCATGTTAAGCTCGAAATAAAAGAAAGAAAATTCATGGGCGAGAGTATCTTTTCCGAGCGATCTACGAATGAAAACTAGGTGGTCTTCTAGGGTCGCGGACAGACGGACAGATATTCTCGCGTATCTCGGCTTCCTTCGCCTCGTAACTGAACTGCTACTGAACGGGAAATAAATCACGGGTTCGCATCAGACAATTATCGCTCTGTGCCGAAGAGAAAATGCGCGCTCTTGTGCGCCGGATATTTAAACGTTAAATTGGCCGTTTCGGGGACAGCTCCGATAAAACGGAGGCGAGAGGTCATGAGACGAGAATCGTATCGGAAGCATTTGCCGGGATGATCTTCGCGAGAGGCGTAAGCTTTCAGAAATGAGACGGCGCGGCGGCTCGATTTTTTCTTCTCGCGTTGGTGGTCGCTCTTAAAAGCGGAGAAAATAACTCGCTTGAACTTCGCATCGTAAAAATGCCAAGGCGGGACTGTTATGACCACATTCGCGCCGCGTGTATGCAAATGCACTTTTCCTCGGCCCATTGTTGTACGCCGCGACGTTACGCGCGTCTCATCGAGCGAAACTAACCGATGCGTCGTTACGATGGAACGCACATAATTCATATATAGATGAATGATTCGCTGCGCGAAGAAAACGCGCATACCTTTTGAAGATGTTATCAACCTTCGCTTATGACTAATTTGCTGTGAGTAAAATAGACAATCGATATTCAATCATATAAATGTTTGGTGTAAAAATGTTATTAATGTAGTATTGAGAACTGGAGCAGCAGTAGAGAATATAGAAAATATCTTTTCTTTAATGTCTTAAATAATTTACATAAATAGTTAAATAATACAGGTATATACTTAAATAACTCGACTACTAATAACTAATTTGTTTTACTAATTTTATTTAGAGTTATTAACGGAATTGATTTTTTTAAGGTCAGCTCTTGTTCGGTTTTTCGAGCATGTTTTGCCACGATTAATATGCACAAAAAGTATGATATAAAGATATATTAAGTTTCTCACATACATTAACGAAATTCTCTTTCTCTGTCTCTTTTTCTACTATCTACTTGTCTATATATACATATCTCTCTCTCGTTTCCTTTTCTCGAATTGTTTTAATAATCAAGTCTTTCCCGCGTCGCAAAGGGCCGATCCCCCCAAACAATTCGGTCAGCTGGCCTTCGTGTTTTTTTCCCCCGTCGCGCCGCAAATGCGAGTAGAATGAGTAGATTGAGTAACCACCGCCGACAATTGCCGCTCCCCCGTTCCCCCGTTGATGCCGTGCGAGAAATATTAATACCCTTCCACTTCCTTCCGGGGAACACACCCGGCGTGGAGAACGGCCACGGTCCCCCTTCGGCACGCCGAATCCGTCGGAACTTGTTCTACGTAGCCGCGTGTGTACGTAAACACGCGCGATCTAAACAACGAGCCCCCGCCGCCGAGGGCGAAAATCCAAACACTTTTCGAGCACGTGCGGTTGAACGCGTGCGAGAGGGTACAATTAGCGGTTGTGCATCGTGCGCCGCTAGTGAGTTACATACAATACTCGGTGGATGGATGCTCCGCGAAATTGCTTACGGTCTATATACGGTGTAGCAAGGCGGTTTCGTTTTAACGGAGAGGAGAAACGTCGAACTGTGTGTAAATCGCGGCGCAAAGTTGATTTTCCTTGACTCTCGACGGACAATCGCCTCTTTCTCGCGTGTCTCTGATGTCTAAACGTCGTCGTTAGGCGACCCGATTCCTTCGTCTGTATAGCTTTCGCTGAAAAACGATGATTTTCAGAGTTCTCACCGCGATAATACAAGAAACGTCTATCATCGTCTGGCTAGATGGTCAGTAAATCGAATTGTGATACGTTGTTTTAATGCGAAAACAGATTGGTCTCCTCAGGAACAACTGTTTAAAAAAAGTGATTTAATATATTCTTTATATAATCATATTTTATTTTATTTAGATCCAAAATAATAAACGAAGAACAAAAAGTGAAAGAACTTAAGAATATTGTAGTTAATATTGTTTGTTTCTCTTTCGTTAACATTTAAAAAGAATAAACGTATGTACGCCAATGTTCCTGAAGAAGTTAAAGCGAGACGGGAAAAATAATGCGAAATCAGACTTTTTTCTGTCGCAGTAAAATGACAAAAACAGCACGTGTACTTTTTTACAATCCTGTTGTTCTGTTATCCGCGTGCTTTGCATTATCAGTATTAATTTTAGCAGCTTTGCATATGAATGCCAAAAAAAGCGTTCTATAAGATTTGCGGTGAACCGTGCCGTCATCGCGGTATCCCTATCAAGTCATATCGCCTTTTCGAATTTCCAACAAGATTCTGCTGACTAATATCCGATAGATTATTCAGACAATAATTCGTGGCAGAAAATTCTATTTTTAAATTTATACGACTATACGTAATACGACTGTAAAACGAGAAACATTTGAACAGTCAGAATACATATACGTATATAAAAAACAGGCCGTATAAAACTATAAATAAAATTTTATTCTGACACAAATTATAGATTCGTCTGAAGCGAGTTTAAATACACATTTAATGAAAAAAACAATTTTTAATTATATATTGCAATAAAGAAACTCCTTTATAAATATATTGCCCTTAAACACCGATATAAAATTATTATGCCAAATATTTCATAAAAGATCATGACGATACGGCGAATATAACGCTGCGAGTGCTAATTATTTTTTTATTTTTTTTTCTACTTGAGCTTGGTATTCGTATAAGCGCTATCGGCGGCCGAAATCAAGGGCGGAAGCTGTTAACGATAACTGCGGTCCTTCAGCATTGATGATATGATATTCAGGCATTATCGTAAATTGACGTAGAAGTTTTCATTCATCCAACAGACCCCGATGCGATGCATCTTTCGTGGACCCGGTAATCATCTGTTTTCCATAACCAGTTAGGTATACGAAAACGAGAGTGCTTCTGACCATGTATGAATTTTGTATCAACAGGATTTTTTATGTGTTCAAGCTAAAAAGTATTTTCTTAAAAGAATACATTTAAAGGCACATGATAAAAATTTTGCACGTTTTTCTTTTCAACATTAAACAACTTGGCGATCTTTCTTTCTTGTAAATTAGTTTTTTGTACAGATAATTTTAATTTTTCCAAGATAATTTATGTGTCAGCCGATCAAGAGAGATTTTCTTCGTTATTTCTCTCACGTAGACTTGCATGAAACTCTAGAGGATTTTCCCGCGTGGATAGCGGGAACAAATTGCGCGTTTAAGGATTAGAACGTCTTTCTCAGGATTGTATCTCGCGTTGCATCGCAATACTTAGGATAACTAATGTCATGTCATTAGCGTACGCTTGATGGCTGACTTTTAGCGCGATTAACATGCGTTTCCCATACGTTTCCCCATGCGTAATACTGGATTTTCGTCATGTTTATTTATATTCTTAGCGATTATGATAGACGACCGTCTGCGTAGCGGTGAACCGCCGCCTGCATGCCGGATGGAAAACCGCAATTACCAATCATCATCTCTTAGATATACTAACCGGAAGCGGCGGCTTTATCCGATTTTACACGAGTCCGTGGAAACGCGTATGGCGTTTCGCAAAAGCCCGGTAGTCGAGATCGCGATTGTAATTGAATAACGTGTTGGCGTACGGCCAAGTGAGAGTGATATCTCAGTGAAATCATCGATGACGACGACGACAGGAAGCCGTGAGACGCCGCCGCCCGCGAATACGGCTTTCGGTTCTTCCTCACGTTCGGGTGAAGCAGACGCAGAAATAGAAAATGTAGTCGTTTTGTAGTTTTGTTGGATGTTCCGAAATAAGTGAACTCATACGCCAACCGTGTACCAAAAATTAAATAATTATAATATAATATAATATAAATTTGCAAGCCTGCCAGAAAATATTAAATAAACGATATTTATCAAAATATACTATAAAATCGTCAACTACAATGCAGACAGATGTTTCTCATGAATTCTTTCAGATTTTTTAAAAATACTTCAAGGTAGGGAAAAATAGCGTCGAGCGTGACAGACCCACGTATACACTCCGAGGGTGCAAAAAAAAACGTATACAGACGGAGGATTAATAATACAGATTAATTATAAGAGATAACGAATAATTTAATGACAAGGAAAGGGCGGAATTTCTTTCATGACACATCGTCGAACTTATTTCCAAGATAAATTAATAAATTAAAGACTGCGGCAGCTCTCTATACGGGAGAAGAATGCGAACATTGAATAGACCGCTATAATAATTTCAAGAATTAATTTCGATTGGGACGCAGATGACCGACAAAGCTCGTCGGTTGACCCGTTAATTGTAGCTTGTCATCATGTTTTTATGTACGAATAGATCATTCATTGAATAGATATTCAATGTTAGATTCTTAGAATCTCTTTCCGTAACGTTAACTGTAACTATAAACCGCCGTTAATCAAGTCTACGTATGTGTTTCAGGTGATTACTAACGGTCTCAAGTGCGACTCGGACGACGTCGACGGTTTGACAAACGGTGAGTCACTAGAACTGTAACGCTCTCCCTTCTTTTTTTCCTCTTCTTCCTCATTCATTCCTTCGCAAAGAGCCGCAATCAACGATGACGACCGCACGAGATTAGGTTCATCCGATACACTCGGCGGTACCTTGGTTTCATTGACGAAATCCCATCACATAAAGAAGTCACAATGAGATAATTCAGGACTGTACGAAAGTTTCGATCTTCCTTTTCAATATTTAATTTATATTAATTAAAAGGTACTGTGTTGAATTTACTTTGAGCGTTACTATCAATTTATTTGAAATATTCTTATTTGTCGAAGATTTGCATTAAATAATTATTGCATAATTGTTTCCTTATTAGGTTGGGAATAAATTCGAGTAAAGTATAAATTATTTTGAACCTATTTGTTAATATATGTATATATAACTTGTAATCTTTTTTAATGAAGAACACGTTAAGTAATGAAGTTTCGTCTGTAGACTTCTGTGATTGATTTCTTTTAATTACTTAAGCACGATGACTTTCACAATTTAATATGTGGGGGGTTCACACTGACTCTATGCTATTTTTACGTCAGTGTTAAGTACTTTGTGAAACTAGTGTCTCTCTCTTTAGAAGAAGTCTTAACAGCGAAATGTGTAAGTTGCATATATCGAAAGAACGCGCAATTTTATAAGGGAGAAACATCGTGACGTTCGTGCATTACTCATTATCGTTCTAATTGGAGCCTAATGTTCGAGACGTTTCACACTCGTTGAAAATTTACGATTCTGGTTTTTACAACTCCGGCTGTAATTTACAGTGCGATTTTCCCCTCGTAAATCAAGTGCGCCACGTATCGGCGTTTTTATTATATGACACGCTTATACGACACGCGTGTACCTAATTGCACCGCGTTAATTGTGTTTTTATAATGTTTTCATAAAAATCACAGCTGCTCCATCGATAATTGCTTCGCTCAGAATACTGCTCCGATCGCAAACTTATCCCTTATTCCAAAATATTTCCATGTTATATTTATTTGGTCTTTGTGGATCAAAGGAGAATTATTTTCAACGAAAATATTTATTTCTCTCCGAATCTCAATACATTTTGTCTTTTTCTATTCATTTAATTCTAAGTTAAATTTTTATTGTTCAGAATTAAACGTAATTATGTTATTTTACTGTGTCAGTGTGATATTTGTTTTACGTTAGGAACAAATTGTAATTGAAAACTAAAAAAGTATCGCAAACATTAAAACCCGAATCTGAAAAAAATTTCTTATCTTCTAAACATTATCGTATGAAAAGAAAATATCGAGTATTTCTATCTTCGCTTTATATTTCATAATTTACAGTAACATAGGCTTTTCACAATGCCTCTAATATATCAATTTTTTTATAATTAAAGAGTAATATTTTCAAAAAATTATTTATTAAATTTTTCCAAAAAATGTCTGATTGTAACCACTGCTCCAGAGACAACCACAAAGTCAAATGTGTCAAAGACAGATGCGTGTTAATCTGTCTACAAATTATCCCGTCGTACATCTAAACTCCCGAGATTATTTGGAGCACAGAACACGGCCCCGGGGATAACTCGCGCTTTATATAGCACACGATTTTCTCGGATAAGATAATACGGAACCGGGCCGAGGGTTTCATTGAAGATTCTCGAGATGCCGCGGAGGAGAAAGCGCATTTTTTCTCATGACGTAATCACCGTCGTCCTCGTCCTCGTCCTCGACGAGGGTTGCGACGGCCCTGACTTTGCCCTTCGGTCACTATCATTCCGGGCGAGTGCGAGCGTACGAGAGAGCGCCGCCGCGTGTGTCTGCAACGCTGATGATCCCGGCCGCATTTTCTCACGCTACTTCAGCTGCTCCTTGCCGGCGCGGTGCAATGATCTCCCTTCCGCGGCCGCACATCTGCCTGAAAATTATGTTCCGAGGCTGATGGCTTATACGCGCGCGTCTCATCTCCCCTTTCGTCCCGTCTCTCGTCTCTCCGGTACGCGACTCGTTAATTCCGCCGCGTCATCCTCGAACAGGACACTCCCCCGACTCCTCTCGGTCCCGAGATTAATCCCTTCGGACACACTTCGGAAGGTTTGAATGACCCCGCACCGTATAATTTTCTTATCGCATGCACATCGTTCGCGTAATGCCGACAAGCTTCATTTAATTTTCAAGTAATATAAATCGCGTGAATAAAATTATTCCCCGATTTCGAGATTTGAATAAATAACAAAGTGTCACTTATTATTTAATTTTAAATTTGAAATTTAGCTACTGTGCAACTTTCGACTTTAAGGAACGAAGGAGAAACGTGCCGTTCGTTTTAAATTACGGACGCTGTAGCAATGTCTCGTGAATATTATTCAAGGATAGTGATTATAGAGAAACTTCTCCATTATTTATTTTATAACAGGCTTCTTTCGTTGGATGTTTTTTTCTACTTTTATCTTTTATTCGTCACAGTCTTTTTGTGAATTATTATATCAACTTTAAAGTGTGTCCGCGTTAATTCATTGTCGCGCAGCGCTTTTATTGGTATAGGTTCGTTTTTTTTCTTTGCGGAGCTTTGTTTAACATGGAAACCAATTGCGTGTAGCGATAAAAGTTAGGTAAGCTCGGTGAAAGTAGGAAGGAGGAAGAGAACAGGAGGATACAACGAATCTCGCGGATTCGTATCGCGTCGCGGATTATTAGATCATTATATCATCTTTGATTTAGTCCGCGGTCGAAACTACGTAACGTAACACGCGATCGAAAGCGCCCGCGTTGTTGACGGGTCTAATATAATCTTTCTCCGCCAGGATTCAAGGATAACAGTAATTGCCGCTGCGCGATGCGCGATACGCGTATAGTTTCGTAATTAGATTTTAATTGTTAATGAATAATTAGCGATTATACCGTAACTGCGATTACGGCCTTAATGATTACGACTTCGACCGCCGCTGCCGCGCGGTTTCTCTCGAGTTTAGAGCCCCTTCGAAATCTATTAAACGAGCTCATTTAACGAGAGAAGCCATTTTTTTGTAATAGGTTTTTAAGATCCTCGTTTAATCGCTCTCTATTGTCGTTTATCATCTCGCCTTTTTCAATACTCGTTATTGCATTTTTTTTTCTCACCGAGTTATTCACGCGATCTAAATTTCACTAAATAATTCATGATGAAATAATAGAAACGTCATCGTTTATTTAAACTCATATAGTGGATTTATTCCCTTACAGAAATCTAATACTGTAAGTGATTATTTGGCTAGTTAATTACTTATTTTGAATGTTAGAGCATTAAAAACAGTGCTTTTAATACTAAAAATAAGTAATTAATTACTAGCTAGATAATCACAGTATTAAATTTCTGTAAGGGTTGCGAAAGCTCTAATATATATATGTTTAATTTACCGAATCGTTTAACAAACGATTAAGCGTTAAATATTGAAAGATTTAGCGATTGCGGGGAAAAATTATTTCCTTGAGATCAAATCGATCGCGGAGCCTATCAATAAGTTTAGGATGGGCAGACATATACGCGGATAAAATTTTATAGCTTCAGTGCTTTATAGCTTCGTAAATTCTCTGATGTTGGTTCGCGTTTAGATTCCGAGATCGCGTGCCGTCATCGAGATCGAAAGTGAGAGTTACAGTTTTTGTTTATCGAGAGATCGAGGAAAGTGTCGTTGTGGAGGATATTTCGCGCGGCAGTAAACTTTCGATTTGGATCTCGCAAACGCTCGTCATTATCCCGCGCACGCGCCCGTGCACGTTCCACGACGTCTCGCTTCGGGATAAGCGGCCGCGAAGGCTGTAAAACACGCTTCGGTCCGCACGCGATTAACGGCGTCGCGCCTCGCCTCGCCGGACGTCCCGGGCGCGAAATTCACTTTCCGCTCGTAAAATCCAACAATCCGGATCCGGTCCGGATCCTCGCGCGACGACAAGGGCCGCCCACGTCGAGAGAGCGCATTACCGCATCACTTACAGATGGCCCGCTGCGGCTGCTGCTAGATCCGTTGAATAGAATAAAACTGACGGTTCGGGAAAGCTCGAGCTGCCCGGAATGTCTCTTCTTAAAAGTGAAACTTTACTAGTTCTTGTAAAACAATATAATTTCTCAGCGAGTTCTGCTTTGACTAAATATTTTTCTCGTACTGTAAATCACAGCACATTTGCTGGAAATAATTTGAACGGTCGATAATTATATTGCGAATTTGACGTCTTACGAGCTTTTGAATTTTTCTTTGAAATTGTATTGTCCTCCTTTTCTAAGATCATCGTATTTTTATTTCTATATATCTTATTTCATTTCTGCATCCCTGAAATCTTTTGAAACTGAGTCCCTTGAGATTTTGTTCAGAGCCTTCTAATCCGCGGATCTTTCGATTGTGTCCTCTTTATATCCTATCCTGAGAGATGAAGTATACAAATTTACGTGCTCAGGCATTTACGTCTAAAAAAAGTAAAACGACTTTTGAATTCCGAGAAACACGAAGGTGGAGATATTGATTTTTTATTTTTATTTGATAAAGCTACGTAGATTAATGAGTGTTAGATAAATCATGGTAATTTATCTACTTGTAAGATCTTATTAATTTGTAGTTACGGGTTACGGCACGTATTGTGCAACTCGTTTAGTCGAGTCGGAACATAATAGCGCATGTGAATAGAAGAATTATATATTCACCGTATGATTATATGTGCGGCCGATCGAAATACCATTTCTGTCGAAGTGCAATAAGGTGGTAAATATGACACGTGCGGATCTTATATAATCCCGTTATCCCGTTACCTGCATGCACTTTCTTCGGCTTTGCATTATCAGTTTCTTTTCAGTTCCGCGTATGAAGTATGAATGGCGACAAAAGAACGTTTCACGAAGCACAATGCATGCCACTTTTCACGATTCTTTTCTCGAGGCATTTGATCGATATCTTTCAGTTTTCGAGATTCTGCTAACATTTATCAAAATCCAGACCTGCTAGGTAGACAATATTAATTTTAATTTATTTTAACTAATGGACATATTGTAATAAAAATTGATATACTTAATTGCGTGATATAGATAATATTATTATTCTTTAAATCATGCAAACATAAATAATTAATATGTATTGTGTTTGATTTTTTCTACTCGCTGGTATTTAAGAAAAGCTTATCGATAGCCTAAATAAAGGGCGGAAGTTCTGGCGTCAATTGGGACTTTCATTTACGCTCATAAGAAATTTTTATCTCTAAAAGCATACGGCGCATCTTTGGTGGACCTCATATTTCCGATTCTGTATAAGTATTAAGCTAACTTATACAGCAATCTGTCGTAAATTGAATCGGGATCAGTGATATTTCCCATGCGAGGCTGACGATGCGCGACGCGTAAGTAGTCGCGTAACGGGCTTCCGATTGTCATGCACAACGTCATCCTTCTGTGCATCATGCTTCGATGAACTTGATTCAAACGCTGTTCGATGAAAATACGCGAATACCCGCAGCGCCATAAATCGAAGCGCCATAAATAAAAAATGACGTACGTTAGTAATTTACGTGATGTATAGGCGCAGCACGTGATGTGGAACAATCAATCAACTTTTTATCAGTTAAATAAGTTATATCGCGTGTTTTATATATGGTGGAAATTGGTGTCGCTGAAACACGAAGTTTCAACTTGGATTTTATAAAAGTAGTGGACAAAAAATTTGTCGCGTTTTTCACTAAAAGTATTATATTACTTTTACTACTAGCTATTAATGTAAACACGATGACGCGAAATATCGCAGCTATCATATAAAGTAATTTGTAATCTCCGAGATGTAATCTCCGAGAAAGTTCCTACAGCGTGTGATTTGAATATATTTTAGCACTCGAGAAAGATATAAAAAGATGAGATATATACTTTCCGTCATTCATCGTCAATGATTACGTGCGCTCGTATCTAATTGTTAAGGCTCGAATACTCTCTTATCTCGGTGCTGCACACTTATATCTACTCTAATGATGCGTTGCATACTGTATATTATACGTACGCGTTGCCCGGCTTATCTCGTGCTTTCAAAAATTCGGATCAATGCACCGTCGCGGCGAGTCAATGACTCTGCGAATAAATAAACAGAGTAGAATAACATCCGAGTGAATAACCGGCTAAGAAATGACAATATCCAATTTTTTTTCAATAAACGGAAATAGCGTTTTCTCCTCTGCACGCGTAGTACTTTTATCGAGAATTTTTTTATAACGTCGCGTCGTCATGAAGAAAGAGAAGAATTAATTAACCTAACGATAAAGTTAATAAATTTAATTTAATTTGGATATCTTTATCGAGCGGGTGTAACTTGTGTGTGAGAGATTATTTAATTAAATATCGTGTGACCTCTTCCTAATGGTACCTGTCACCGGATTTCCATAAAATTGCGTGTGCAGCCCGCGCGATGATGCACGCAAACGAAACGTTCGCTTACTTTCGCGACCTCGTTTCGCGACTCGATCGAACATTTCATCGGACGGCTCGAAATAAATTTGCTCATTTTTTTTCCCGTACGAATGTAACGCGAGAAACATCCGACATTTCGCACTCGCGATTTTCACGAGGAATTTGCAAGTACATCGCAATGCTCCAATTAGTTACGTTCGCACGTGTATTTCTGTCAATCCTTGTCTACAAAAAATTAATATTAATACATCTATATGTGGATATTATTAATCTTGTTTTTAATTAATATTACGTCATAATATTTTCATCGATATAAACGATAAAATTCGAAAATCTATATTTAAATACATCGATCGAATAGCATTATTTTAGCTTTTCAATTTGACTGGCGATTTCATATCTGGACGATTACGTAGAAATGACATGTATATTAATCTATTGGCCCGTGGTATCTTGAACAAACAATGATAAGTAACGAACGACACGTGTATCTAGCGTACTGTCGAATCGTATTTGGACTGTTGGAACGAGGAGCGAATTTTTTAAAGCGCCTATCGAAGAAAATCGCGACGCGAACATCCGACAGCAAACGGATTCTCGTGGCGCGATTCCTTAGCGTGAAGCTGCGATTTCGACACGGTACGATTTTTATCTATAAAAACGCGTTGCGTCCACTCCCGCAAAGGGAACGGAAGTAGAACGAACACGCAAGACGAACATCACGGTAAATGTCCTCGTAATCATTTCTTCAACCCTTTTCCTAATTTTTTTTATTTATTTGTAACAATCTATATTTATTAATATTAATGAATATCAGAAATTATTTGATTGTTAACCGTTGCCTTCTAAAGGTTGATATAACGAAAGGGTTGAAACCCTCGACTCGGATCAATTGGAACGGAAACGTATTGTTTGTTTCACCTTGAGCTACCATTCTATTCGCGCGCGGCTCCCTTATCTCATTAACGCGGCTATATCGACGAAGCCCTACAAAAATATATAGAACCTCTCTTTGATACTCACGTACTGAGGAAGCATCTCAGTCGCGATACCACGACGATGTGCGAGCAGGGCAGCTCGGTGAGAGCGAGAATAGCGTTGTTGGAGGGTGAATACTTGTTAAACACAGGCTACACTTTTGCCAATCTTGGGAATAATCGTGCGTGCATCGGTCGAGTCGTTGTTCTGTCAGAAAGAAAACAATTCACAAAATATCGCTTCATCTAATCTTCAATTATATAGATTATAGATAGATCAACGCAGAAGTGTTTGCCTCTCTTCGATCATTCCAAGACGTCGAAAAATGTTTTTTAATTAAAATTTTGTAACGTGACATAGTTAAATTAACGCTGCAATTTTATAGTGAGGTTCAAAAACCGAGTGAAATTGCTCGACTTTATTCACGCGATTATTTCTGTTATAAACGAAATTTAGTAACAAGTCTATAGTTCACTTTTCCAATAGCTCGAGAAAGTTGAACATTATTTATTCAATTTACAATATAATGTTAGAGTCGATTTCAAGGTTTGTTCTCTCGGATTCTTGAAAAAGTGAAACAATTTCTTGTGCGAAGATTGAAGATTTACTAGAGTATCCTCGATATCTCGATGTTTGTCATTTTCACGCAAATACGATATGCCGCTTGAGTCTTGAATTCAAAGGGATTGTGATGTTTTTTTAGGAAGAAAAATGGCACCGGTTCTGGGCGTACCGCCTCCGCCACCACCGGCTCCTCACATGGGACCAGACGGCCTGATCTTGCCGAGAAAACCATACAATCCTTGCCTTATCTCCACTAATCATAAGGATCTTCACAGGGAGTTACTTTTCAATCAGAAAATGTAAGTTGAATTGCTTCTTCGTTACAACGCGAAATTACTTCGGGAAAATAATATTTTTACAATGTGCGTCTAGTAGAGATAAATTATAGTTTCTTTAAGTTTGATAAACAATTCTTTATTTGATCTAAATATAACAACATAAAACGACTAGAAACTAGAAATTTAAACTAGAAACACTTCATCTTGCTGTTCCTCTTCTGCCAGAATTAATCTCTTGTAGGATGTTTTAAATTTCTTTTCTTAAGATTTTTTTATATAAAAAATGTTCTCTTAATAAGTTCATTATCTAAAGTTTCTCCGAATGTTTTTATAATTTCATTAATTCTCCAACGCTGAGTTCTTTACGGCGAGAGGTTCTTCGTTCACCAGGCAGACCAGTTTCTTTTATCCGGTCTGCGGTGAGGCCGGAATTTCGAATGAGCGATTCCTCCCTAAAGTAAATATTTTACCGCTTCTCCGCCGCTCCGCGCGCGCGCGCGCATTCGGAATTTAATTAATACATTAATTAATACACCGCGAGGGAGATAATATTCGCGATGAAAATGGAAAGCCGATTAGCCGCGTGTAAAAACTTCCTGATGAAAGCTGGCACTTCTGTGCAACGAATTTTTTTTATCGCGCGCGCGAATCCGAGCGTGATCAGAATTGAGTATCGCGCGGACTATATCCGAGTTTTGCGCCTCGTGTAATATTATTTCTCGCGCGATTACGTATACTTACTTTCGATCGCGGTCAATCGAGATAGAATCAAAATATGTTTTTCACGTTAATTCCCCTGTTTACGTCTAATCAGTACGCGACCGCGCGCTCGACACACCTGCGATTCGTTCACGCTTCGATGGAATTAAACGGTTCACGCTTACCGACTTTTACCTTGGCACGTAATTCACGCCAATTCGCGTGGTGTTTTTTTTTTTACTTGCGATCGAGACAACGTAATCTTACGGCGCGTTCCTATCTCGTTCGCAAAATCTGCGTATCCTTATTTCTATACGCATGCAAAAATATTTATGTATTTTTGTTTACTCAAGAACTTGTAAAATTTTTATTTCGTATATTCCATTTTCTTTTCGATATTGACATTTCTCTGAAACGTTTCAATTCTTATATTCGTTGGAGATCAATGTTATATAATTGTAGTAGCGAAAGCTGTGATTTTTTTTTAATCAGGAAAGATTACCTCATTAAATACACGCTTCTTTGTCTTTCTGCAGTGGCAAGAACGTCTTGAACCAGAAGAGCGAGCTGCAACGTGCCCTGGAGAAGCAAAGGGAAGCCGCGTCGAGAAGAGAGGCTGAGAGGATCCGTGAGGAAAGTTACAAGGACGATCCTAGGACTGCCTTGCAAAGGGCGATCGAGCAGAGAGCGAGACACATTCAACTGACGGTAATCTGAGATAACGCCCAATTAGCCGATCTTTAAAATTATATCCTTGGGTTTCAGATCCTGAAACCCGAACCCTTCCATCTTCAAAATCCTCGAAAGAGACTGTTCAGTTTTTGAATCTCCGCATTCTAGGAGAAACCGTTCAAGCATAATCCTAATCCTCGAAGATCATCGATCGTTCGACGTCTTATAGCTCTCTTCTAGAATCCTTAAACTCTGAGATCTTTGGATCGCCAGATATCTGTGATTACGAGTTCCGTTCTATCGCAAAATTGCAGAAGACGTTCGCGCGTAAATATAACAATGTAGTTCGTTTTTTTGTTCCTGTATTCTTGAGACTCGCGATTGAGCCGTGCAAAACTAAGTTATCAGATTAAACTCTGCACCTTTCTGGCCTAGAAATCTAAATCTTCTGATCTAAAATCAACTGGTTTCTTTAAAAGAGATGGATTTTTTGCAGCAGGGGCAATCGCGGTCGATGACGGAGCCGCCGAGCAACCTCCTGATAACAGCGAGGGCGAAGCTGAGGCCCCGCACCGAGTCCCAGTGAAGCCGGTGAAGATCGAAGGTCGCGCAACCCGCGAAGTGATGTCGCGCCCGGGGTGAAGAGAATGATTCGCTCGGGCGGCTCAGAATTTCACCCTTGGCCACCTTATCGATTGCAATCAGTGTACATACGCATAACCCGATAAGATTTCCTTGGCACGAACATTTATTAACGGCGTCACTTGGCGCGTCGAGAGGCGTGTGTCGCTTAAGTGTGTGACGTTACAGTCTTAAATAGGCGTTAAGATAACACGATGAAATGTAAGCGCGCATTTGATCGCTATCATGAGCAGGGAGAGGATGTGGATCTCTGGGATCTATCTCGAGTAACGTCTCGCGGACATTTAGCACCGCCACGTCGCCGCGCCAATCCCGCGCCGTAAAATCATTCCCAAACAACACGAAGGACCAAACGACGTGTCTCGAAGATTAGGTCTATCTTTACGACGCGTCGGTTTAGGCGCCGTAAATTATGGTGTCGTTTGCGTATTGCCCTGGATCAAGCAGCGCGCAAGTTGTTCTCGTAAAACGCATTACATATATCTGGTATCTCGACGTACAATACAATCAGCAACCAACCACGTGTCTTCGTTTAATAATAGATCAGCGTGTGCCGAGCTTAGTTTGACGACCAATTAGTACGTCGACGCGATAACGTTATTATATACGATTAATTATCGTAAATGCGGTAATTATGTTGTATTGTACGCGCGAACGCGTCGACTTGAATATAATAACCGATGTATTTTTTCTTACGAGGACGGACATTTCGTCGCGAAGGTATCGGCGGCGTGATAGTAACAGTAGAACAGATCGACAATAGATAGTAGACGGCGAGATAACGCGAAAGAATTTATTCGTGGACGATGTTTGTCGGTTACTTAAATGGGAAACTATCTCTGCTGCGAGCCTTTGATCTTAAGCGATATGTAACGTTCTCTTTAATTTGATAACGTTCAAAATTACTTCGTAAAAATCGCCGACTGCGAGTATTTCCCAAGGATCTCGAGGCATTCGTCTGCATAATGATGATAAAATCTATTCCTTCGTTACAAGTAAAATAATACCGCTCTGCACCGTTTAGGATTAATCGCTCGAGCACGAGTCATGAATCGCGAATGTCCGGGCATTCGCGATAAGTATCCGTGCCTCTGGACTAGTTCTCTTCGTGCTGAAGACGACGATCCCTTCCCTTTCCTCTCAGAAATCACGACAGTGGTTCCCACGATCTTCGACGCGATTTCGGGCACGTAGAAAGAGTGTATTTTGTACGAAGCTTAGATCGCCGGTGGCATTACTTCGTCCTCCGCATTCTCACTAAATACATCATATGAATAAATGAACATATTCGCGATAAATGTATAGAGACGAATTCCGCGAAAATACGTGGAACTAATCGCACTTGCCGTTAAAGTTTCCGATTTGTCGCGGTGACTTCTGATGTCGCGAGTCAGTACAGCTATAACGACGGATCGTTTAAAACTTATTTCCAAGTAATCTTATGCGAATTGAACAAAATTACATCGTTACGATTATACGGAAGTGATGCCACTGGAAGTAATAGTAGTTTCCGCTAGGAAACGAGAGACAAACAAGTCAGAACTCCGCGGGACCATGTGTTCTTCGTTACACGGCAGTAAAAGAAATCCGACGTCTGCCTTGCATAGTAACAATTATTATTAATCGTATTTAAGTATCGAATCGACGTTAATATTAACTGTATTTCGTGGCTCATTATGTTTGACGAATCCTGCGAAGGTGCGCAGCATCTTAGGTCGAAAATAATGTAAGCCGTTAAGTTTGTTACAACTTTAATTTACCAACCGATCCATGAAAATCTTATAATATATATAACTCGCGCTTAAGTGCGTAAGGAATTATATCCAACTAATAGAGGAGCCACAAATGGAGGATACTTTCGTTTCTTTTTTGTACAGTTGTCGTATGTATGTATAGGCTAAACTCTATGTTTTAATATAAACTTAATCACGATATTCAGGACCTTAAGAGAGATCATCACAATGATAAAATCTCGGATTCCAAATATATTTTATTCAACACTAAACATCAACCCCATCATTTCCATTCCAACGTGTAAGAAACCAGTAATAAAAAAAAAGGTTGCGAGAAATATAACAGCGAATATAGATCTTTTTCTCGAAGTATAGATGCCTGTAGAAATAAAAGAAAGAAAAGTCGAAAGAGATGTGTCACTAAACGACACGGAAACACCTGCGGACCTATTCTATAACTCTTAACGACAGTTTTTTATCATTATATTGTCGTTGCGCAGATTTTTTACTATATATAATATCTGTGCAACGCAAATATAACGACAACGAAACGTTAAGAACTACAGAATAGGCCCACTGATGTTTGATAGATGTTACCGGGTACGTTTTTATCGTTTACGTCGAAACTCGCACTGTCGCTGCGATACTTCTTCACGATCGAGAAAAAAAATAAAGCTACGGATAGTACATCACACTCAGAAATGCCAAGTTACTAACGTATTGTAATAATTACTCTTACCGCATCGCACATTGCGGAACGCGATGCTTTTGACAAAGATGTTACATCGAGATTAAAATACATCTTGACATCCGTTGATAATTCACATAAAACAACGGCCGATTTAATAATCGTCACCGCGGGAAATTACTTCTTTACATGTGGGACGCAGAACGAGTGTATGCTCGAACTGAGCGGTGTAACAGCCCTTGACGTCGACCAACGGCGGATACGCTTCCACGGCACCTTTCTCGCAGAGATCCTTCAGCGCCATTTGGTACTTGGTGCAACCGACGCGGTCCAACCAGCGTTTACAAAAAGCCAAAGTACCTGAAACACGAATGTTCGAGCATTAAGATTACGCTGTTAATTATTATTTCTTTTAAACCAATCAAGTGTTCGTTGAGCTTCTTACCGAAATGCTTATTGATAGTATTAAGAAGTGACTTGCTGCTTTGCAGTCTCAATGGCACGAAACCGGCGTCGAAACTCTTCATGTAATGCGAACATTCCATGTCATCGTGAACTACGCCTCTACCGGTAGATCCGAAGGTTTCGATCGCGTAAAACTCGTTTTCCTCCATTCGAATCGCCTCGCCGCCTCTGACTATCGGCACCGTTTTCCCAGCGTGTATGCGATAAGGGGAGATCGAGTGGCCATTCAGATTCCTAATTGATTTCACCTACAAAAGATTCGATCTAATTAAATCTCTATTACTATCTGTAGTTTTAATATTGATTTTTATTATTAATTTTGTTTGAAATATTTTCACAATTACGTGTCGAATTGAAGCTTAGGAACTTGCGATTAAACCAGGAGTTTTATTTTCAAAGCTCGATTCACTAAAATCAACTAAGCAACTTACTATCAAAGATAACTGGATAATCATAAATCCAAATAAGAAAAAAATTAAACAACGGGATCGAGAGATACTTTGCATATATTGCGTTCTATATTTCATACCTGATACGTCTTGCCATCCAGTTCCACCTCGTACGATTCCATAACTTCCTGAATAGCAGCACCGACGTCGCACAATTGCACGTCGATACCGGCGGCCTTGATACCAGTATTGGTAGCATCACGGACAGCCTCAATCAGCTTGTCGTATTTAGGATTGAATGTCAAAGTGAACGCGCAGTCGATGATACGTCCGTTGATGTGAGTACCGAAGTCAATCTTGGTGACATCATCGTACTCGAGAACAGTCGGATCACCGGCATTTGGGGTGTAGTGGGCCGCGCAGTGGTTGCGGGAGCAACCGGTTGGAAACGCCAATCCAGCCAGGAGACCATCCTCCCCTATCAATTTCCGAGCGGTATCCTCTAGCTCGTTACAAATCTCTATCATAGTCATTCCCGGCTTGATCTGCGGAATTTATTAAAGAAATATATATTAAATCAATTAATATATATAATGAACGTATATTAATGTATATATTAAATTTATATTGCTCATGCAACATATATATCTCGATGTTTAGCCTAAGATAAGAATACGGTCAACGTGACGCTACAAATGCTTTGGAGCGTTCTTCTTCTCTTTCTTTCTTCATTGAAAGAAAAGAGAAGAGGAATGCTTCGAAGCATTTGTAGCGTCACATTGACCGTAGCCTTAATGTAACACATACTCGAGAATTGAGAACTTGCGTTTTCGCAACAACACACAGACTTTACATACCCATTTCATGATATGCTTTCTGGTTTGTCGATGCGCCTCGGCCGCCTGTCTGGCCTCGTTGTAAATATCATTGTGCATTCTGTCGAGGGCGCGCGCCTCCTCGCTTGTGAAGCGCATCTTTGCCATCCTGTCGTCTATCCCAGCGGATCCGTGAACCATTACTTGCCCCACGGGGAAATTACCGTCCGGGAATAATTCTGACACGGGAATGCTCGGCGGATCCGTCTGCTGTTTAATACCGCCCTTATCTTTGGGTTTGCGCTTCTTCTTCTTTTTCTTCTTGGCCTCCTCGTTCTCACCGTTGTTCTCGGTTACCTCTGTGGTACCTAAAAATTTCACCAAACAATTTGTCATTGTTATCGAGTCACAAACGTTGAAGCCTGTAGTTGTACTTATAAAAATATTAGAGGAACTAGAAACTGTAAGCGATACCTTCGGCCACTGCGTCGTCATCCTTAGCCTTCTCTTCTTCTCCTTCTGGCACATCTGCACTAGCTTCTCCAGCACCTGATGTACGAAAATATTTATTATCAATAAGATAAATAACGCAATGAGATCAAGAACGCAATTTCTTTTATGAAAGCTAGCATATATATATATATATATGAATTTTATGGAAGTCTTAATTTCATAAAATATGGAACTTCTAATTAAATGTAAGCTTAGAATCAAAGAAAGAGGATACAAAAACATTTTGGAGACATAAAATATGTATCTTTCTTCCTGCGAGACACAATGTTCCAATGTACTACTTCATATTCATCACTTTCAACTCACATGTTCAGACTGAAATACAATTCAATAACGATATGTGCGAGAGAATCAATTTTCACACAGCAATTACCAACGTCGTACATAAATACGAAATATTTCCACGTAATATCGCATTCGGAGAAGCGATTTCCGTGAGCTTTAAAACTTGACAAGATTATTGCTCCGTTTTAACGTTAAAAGCAACTCGATGAACCGACGTACTCGCATTATTATGTACGGAAGCGAAATGAGTTTGCGAGCGTTTAAGAAGGTTTAAAATCGTCTCGGTGGACTTCGCGACTGATTATATCGCGACACGATGAAGTAAATGCGTTTAATTAATGCGAGGGGCGCGAAAAACCGAGGCGTGACACCCGGGGAGCACGTCGGTTTGAGGAGGCAAACACTCGAACAGAACGTACCGGCCTTCTTCTTCTTTTTCTTCTTCTTCTTCTTCTTCGAGGCCTCTGCTGCCCCGGTCTTGTCCTCCCCGTCGACAATCTCGTCCTTCTCCTCGTCCACGAGTTTCTCGGCGGACTTGCCGACCTCGTCCAGCACGGCCGCCATTTTCGGGAGTGATGGCCAAACAACGCGGACTCCGCACTCCGCCAGGCCGCCAGCGGCCAGCCGCCGCTCTGTCGCGACCGCGTAAAAAAAAATAAAAAACGTGCGGCGGTCGGATTACCGATCGCCCGGCAGGTAGCGAACGTTTTTACCGACTATATGACGCGCAAGGTAATACAGCACCAGAGAGAAACCTGAGAGAGGTCATATACCCAGGTAGCATTAATGTCTAAAAGACATCATAAAAGATGTCTTTAAGATGCCAGAAATCTTAAAGATGTCTTTATGATGTCTTTTAGACATTAATTGCTACCTGGGTATCCACGGTTGCATAATGCATATACAGGTTGGATGGTCCCATGAAAAAGACCGGGATGACCTCTTTTAGGCTTCCCTCTGGTCACGTACGCAAAAAACCTCCTTCAACTTTTGAAATGCGATGATCTTTTTCAACCACAAAAATTGAAAATCTGATAAAACTTACGATGTACAATTAAATAGTCGTATATTCACAAATGGCGCGTATATTTTTGTAATTTCAATTATTTAACGCGTAAAATTAGTATTATCCGGTTCTACATATGCAGACAAATTATTATCCAAGCCAATATTGAATAAAGTCCAAAATGCTTACATATTAAAAACTGTTGTTACGAATTTAAAAAAATAAGAACGTGAACTTTTATAACTCAGTTTTTCATAAACTTTCACGCTATTTCATCGTCGCCAATTTGGGAACACCTTTTGTTCTACACCTACATAATACCTATATGTACATACAATATCAAGCGTGCGTGCGCGATGGCATCTTGTGTATGCGCAAATAGAAAGATTTGTTTTATCTCGAGTCGAGAATCGGGGAGTCCTACTCTAAATACATGAATGAGTATGTCGGGCTTGACGCGTGCAATGTGTACATCTGCATATATACATGCACGTATACATACATTTTTTATACATATATACATATATACATAGAAATATGTATGCGTGTAATCTTTTTTTAAATATATTATCGATCTCTCTCTCTATTGAATACGATTGGCCTGTCTCAAAAATAACGAGACTAGCACTCTTTGAAGTATAAAATAATGGTAACACTGAGCTTCAAATCGGGCTGTAATTTTGATGTCGGAAATCGCCGCGTTACGTTTGAAAACAATAGGTCTCGTTACTGTTGGGACAGTAGGCTTCGTAACAGCAGATGTTGATTATGCCTCTATACATATCTACAAAAAAAAGGACAAAAGAAAACTGATGTAGAACTTTATCATTAATTAAACTCTCTATATGACTTAATCCCTTATAGAAATTTAATACTGTAAGTAATTTTTTGGCTAGTGATTAATCATTTAAAAGCACTATTAAAAGCACTATTAACAGTGCTTTTAATAGTGTTTTTAAGTGATTAATTACTAGCCAAAAAATCACTTACAGTATTAAATTTCTATAAGGGATATAATCGTCTTGCAACAGTTCTGAAATGATTATTATTACTTCAGTATGTAATAATAGTTTCTTTTATTGATATATATTCCACGTACTATTCAATTGTATCATTGTTTCAACAGTGTGTTTAAAAAGTATCTCTTTAACACTACATCTCTATTATTGCTTGTTGTTTAGTGCTACCGAATGTATTTTGGCACATAGCATGTTGTAAACCCTGAGCAACCACACCAATCAATTCGAAATGCATCCAACAACCCTCTCTTTTACTTAGCACAACTAGAAGCTATATAAGAATTTACATGCGCGTTTTTTGTTGTGTTTACAACGAGAAACTGGCCTGACCGAAGAAATTTCCATGAAAGTCGATCTATAAAAGCGTTTAGAAATGAATGAAGAATTTACCGACGATACTATATATAGAACAAAAGTACTTTCTTGTTACTAGATGGTAAAATTCCCAAGTGCTTCCGACTCGCGCACAAGCGGAAAGTTCTCGATTACATATCACTTTTTTCGAAATGTAACAAAATGTGTTAACGTTAACCCCTAATTTGTTTTAGGTATTGATTTCCCTTCTTCCAGTCTCGCCATCTCTTACGTTTTTTCTCCGTGCTCAAGTAATCGCTCGTTGTAACACGTTTTTTTGGCTTTGCGACAACTTCCGATTTCGATGCCGTATTAATACCTTGTGTTACGTCCGCATCTTCTGCAATCTTTCTTTGTTCATCAAAATCTGAATTTAGTTCCTCCTCGTTCGAATGTTTGCTGCAAAAGAAATAAAAAGAAAACGATAAAATTTACTTGTTCGCGTAATATTTACGTTGATTGTACGTGATTAATTTATCTTTACCTTTCCAATTTTATCGAGTTAATACAGCTAATAAGTATGATCTTCACTGGAACTCCTGATAATTACAGGCACCAGCTTTTCCGGCAATTTTTGTTTACGATCTACGTTAAGGTAGTTCTCCGCGTCCTTGTACTAGAGAAAGTCGATTTTCTCTAGATTTTCTTGAAACTGTGAATATACGTTAATTTAGGTGTGTTTTATGCGTGGTATAAACTTCAGTACCTCTTGCGGTATAAATCGAGATATACTGAGCCTCCAAAGTTTCAATTTTTACCAAAATTTAGTAAAAGTTGAAACTTTGAGGCTCAGTATCTTGATTTTTTATACCGCAAAGAGGTACTGAAGTTTATACCACGCATAATTAAAACACACCTAAATTAACGTATATTCACAGTTTCAAGAAAATCTAGAGTAAATCGATTTTCTCTAGTACAAGAACCGGAGAACTACCTTAAAATGATTGGGCTAGTATCATATGAGTCAATATAAGGACTATTTTTATTTTAAGAAAAACCATTTTTATGGATATATTCTAGACACTTGTATAATTACTGATTTTATAATGTAACTTTTCATTCGATTATGTATCAATTTATCTACTGATAAATGTAAACAATTCAAGATTTGACTTCAGTTGACATTCGTACAATAAGAGAAATGTCGCGATTGTGATGATCGTGTCGGAGTGTCGGGCGGATGAGCAACAAGTCGTCGGGAGCAACAAGTGAGCTCGTCGGGGAAGTGTCTCGCGCCGTCGAGGCGGACTTCGAGTAAACGGCAAATTCGAAACGTGCCCGTGCGCGTTCGACGGTAAATTCACGTGGCTCGACTCCTCGCATCGCGTTCGTCGGTTAAGAAACGACGTCGTGGTGACGACGAATATCGCGCAGGGAGTTTGCGGGAACGGTTTGACGGCGCTTTTCTCGACGCACTTTAAAATGGTCAAACACTGGGATCATTGTCGCTGCAAAACAGGATGTAAAGGAAGGATGTGCAAATGCGTAAGAACTCAAATAAAATGCACCTCAGACTGCGACTGTCAAAAAGATGCAAATGCTGCAGACTGCAATAATGTAAGTATAAATATTTAATTAATGTATTATAAATATAATAGTAAAGGCTCATAAGATTCTAAATCAATCAAAGAAAGATGGAGCGTGGACAGTTTATTAAATTGGGATATATGTATATGTACAGTATGTACATTACAATTCGTTAATTCTTTACGGAAGTATAGAATATATGAACACCAACACCTTATTGTTACGGCTCCACGCTCCATCTTTCTTTGATTAATGTATTATATATAATAAATACATAACTAATGTATTTTTTAGCCTTTCTCTCAGGAAAATGATATCGACAGTAGCAATGCTACTGAAGCAGCCTCATCACAAGAGGCAATAATTGAAAATCTGACACAACAATTAACAAGTTTAAAAACAGAATTAAAATATCAAACGGAATTAATAAACAAAGATTTAAGTACGAAAAACGAAGAGTTGCAAATTTTGACACAGCAATTAATGAGTTTAAAAACAGATTTAAAAAATCAAATGGAATTAAACAAAGGTGCAAATGTCTGCAATAATGTAAGTATAAATATTTTAATAATGTATTATAAATATAATAGTAAAGGCGGGGTGACGGCTGGAATCCTTTTTTTTTATATAATAGTAAAGGCTCATAAGATTCTAAATCAATCAAAGAAAGATGGAGCATAGAGCCGTAACAAGGTGTTGGTGTTCATATATTTTATACTTCCGTAAAGAATTAACGAATTGTAAATTGTAATGTATGTACATACTGTACATATACATATACCCCAATTTAATAAACTGCCTGAGGTAATATTTTTCGCAATAAATTCTTTACGTTTTTTTAAACAATTAAATCGTTTAAATTTAATTCCGGGGTAGGGAAGGGTATTAATTTTCCAAGATAGTTGTGTTTCAAGTCCGACAAATTTGCGGCGCGCAGTTTATTAAGTTGGAATATATGTATATGTACAGTATGTACATTACAATTCGTTAATTCTTTACGGAAGTATAGAATATATGAACACCAACACCTTGTTACGGCTCCACGCTCCATCTTTCTTTGATTAATGTATTATATATAATAAATACATAACTAATGTATTTTTTAACCTGCCTCTCAGGAAAATGATGTCGACAGTAGCAATGCTACTGAGACAGCCTCATCACAAGAGGCAATAATTGAAAATCTGACACAACAATTAACAAATTTAAAAACAGAATTAAAATATCAAACGGAATTAAACAAAAATTTAAGTACGAAAAACGAAGAGTTGCAAACTTTGACACAGCAATTAACAACAGATTTAAAATGTCAAAAGGAATTAAACAAAGATTTATGTTCGGAAAACGAAGAATTGCAAAATTTGAATCAAAAGATGGATAAAGAACGCAGAAAATTATTGCATCACGTGATTCACGAAATGAAGGACAATATAAAAGTATTTTGTCGAGTGCGTCCACGAACGCCGAAAGAAACTAAGCAGATGAAAGCGTAAGTAAATGTGTTTTGCAATTATTAGAGAAAATTTAATTGATTATTAAAATAAGAACACAGGATTACTTTTTCAACTGTATTTTACAATTTCTGCAGAACACAAGTTGGTCTTCGTATGTATTTTACATTGTATGTCATAACACTGCAGCTTATTTTATAGATTCTTTTTTTCTTAATTGTATGTGTTTTTAAATAAATAATCGATTGCAAATACAGTTGAAAAGTAGTTGCAAAAGTGTATATAAAATAATATATAATTATATATAATAAATAATGTATATTAAAAAATTTTGTATAAAGTTTTTGAGAAGATCAAATTTGGAAATTAAAAAATTAATAATACATTTTCTTAATTCTTTTCTTAATTTGATGAGTTTCTTTCAGCACGTACTCTATAAATAAAAATATATTTTATTCAAGGGAATAAAAGAGATTATTTTGATATTTTGATATATTGTTTGTTACAGGTTGTGTAATATACGCTTCATTGACGATTGTACTATTGAAGTGGGTAAATCGGATGGATCAGATGCAATGAGCTGCAGTGGAAATAAGCTACGAGGAACAAAACAAGAATTTTCATTCAATAAAGTATTTGCTCCGAATGCTTCGCAAGCAGATGTGTTCGAAGAATTATCCCTTTTAGTACAATCAGCAATTGAAGGATATAATGTTTGTGTATTTGCTTATGGTCAGACTGGTTCTGGCAAGACATATACTATGGAAGGAAAATCTGAGTTAGAGACTGAAGGGATGATACCTAGAACAGTATGTTTTTATATATATTTATAATATAATATATGTATATGTATGTATATATGCGTGTGTAATTAAATAATACTTTTATATAAATATTTAAATTTACGACTGTAATTTAACTTTTTAGAATCAAAAAGAAAATCGAACGTGTATGTAATTTCAGGTACGTTATATATTCAGTGAAATGGAACACTTAGAACGTCTTGGCTGGAAATATCGAATAGAAGCAAGTTTTCTGGAAATTTATAACGATAATATCGTTGATCTTCTCGATTCTGAACCAAAAACACACGAAATACGAATGGTTGACAATAAAGGTCAAGATTTATGCGTTAGCAACCTTCAGATCAAAGAAATACACAGTCCAGAAGAATTACACGAATACCTACGAACTGCACAACACAACCGAGAAGTTGCAGCTACTCAGTCAAATAAACGGTAATTTTGTTTATTATATGATTAAATATTTATTAGGATATATAATTTAACATAGAATTTAATTTAAAATAAATAATAATTTGCATTTTAGATCATCCAGATCGCATTTAGTAGCAAGAATGCGCTTGATTGGTACACGTGTTACGAAACAAGAAGGGTCAATTTCCACAATAGGAAATCTGAATTTAGTGGACTTAGCCGGGTGTGAACGTTTGACAACCGAAGGACCTCCTAGCCCGAACAGAGAATTAGCGGCAGCTAAATATATTAACACCTCTTTAGCCAATCTTGGCAACGTAATTTTAGCACTATCGAAAAAACAGGAACATGTACCTTATCGAAATTCGAAATTGACCCGTTTGCTTGAGCCTTATCTAGGTGGCAATTCAAAAACTTTGATGTTATTAAATGTATCTCCATTAGACGAACATTTAAACGAAACATTAAATTCACTGAAATTTGGTAGTAATGTAGCTAATAATTGCAAGACAGGAAGTATTAAACGACCGAGCCCGCGAATAGAAAAACAGAAAAACGTGGGATATTTAGGGGTGTCACCCCTTCGCGACTGATTTTAAGTCGTGCTCCTGCCATCACGTTGCTCCGAGTTCGTTCGGCCGAGTCCGCGCGGCGGTTCCACAGTGACCACAGTTCGCTCTCCGCGGCTTGCCGTGTTACCTCGAAGTGAAACGTGGTTTTCCTCCCCTTTCCGGTGTGCTGTGTGCGCGTACACTGCGTGTGTGTATATATGTAGCATGATTCATTTTATTCTTCACGTTAGAGTTAATAGTTAGTGTTAACAATTGGAAAAAGTGGCCTTTATGCGAATAATAATTGTAAAAAAAAAAAACGTAATTTTGTGGCAGAATATATTTATTACATTGTAAATGTGCATTTTTATTTCAGAAACATCTTTAAAAATAAATTTAATACCGTGTTAAAATTAAGTTCATTATTCATATATTTATGTTGGTAATTGTAAAAAAAAAACGTAATTTTGTGGCAGAATATATTTATTACATTGTAAATGTGCATTTTTATTTCAGAAACATCTTTAAAAATAAATTTAATACCGTGTTAAAATTAAGTTCATTATTCATATATTTATGTTGGTAATCTAAAAATTTAATTCCATAGTCAATATAACTTGTCTCCATATATATAATTTCTCCAGAATTGATCGTTTTTTAATCTCATCGATACCACAGTATACATGTTTAGACAACGAGAAAAAGGTAACCGCGAATGCTGACGGGCGGCGTTGGACGACAAATTCGGAGCTTCGAAATACGATACGCGACACCAAATAAATCTCGAGAAATACGTTTATTTTAATATTGTTATGTATTATTTAATGCGAGGCATACTCTCTCGAATGTGATTAGACGATAAATAATTATAAAATGCTGTTGCATAATGCTAGCCAACGAGAAAAAGGTATAGCTGCGAATGCCGACGGGCAGCGCGTTGGACGATAAAGTCGGAGCTTATATAGAAATACGATAACTAAATGAATCGTGAGAAATACGTTTGTTTTAATATTATTATGTATTCTTTAATGCGAGGCATGCTCTCTCGAATGTGATTAGACGATAAATAATTATAAAATGCTGCTGCATAATGTTAGACAACAAAAAATAGGTAGCGGCGACTGCCTTTTTTTAGTGAAGGCTGCGCCCCCCACCTCTCTATTTCACTACAGTCATACATATACTTACAAATTAGAGCTCTTTTACGTGCATATATTTACCCAATTTCACGCTTTTACTGTAACACACATGAAATGTCTGCGTATCGACAATTAACAGTAATAAAGAAATATTAGCCAAATGTATATGCAATGACTTGAAAATAAACTATATATATCTTGCACAGTAATCATATATTTAAAGATATAATAATAATAATTATATGATTGCGTGAATATACGTTAAATGCGATGAAACGACAAAATTGCAGAAATTTAAAAGCAACATTAATTTTATTATTTAAAGTATTTTATTTAAAATATAAGAAATATATAATGGGATCTCAATCAATATTTTGTCTTTTTTTTCATAAAATCATCGTCGTCCAGTTTGTATTCTTACGAATTCTATGTTTTTGGGTACATCTTCAATATAAGTTTACATTCCAGTAAGCTAGCTCCCTTAGGAAATAGTTTGGCAGATCTAATGTAACATGTCCTGATCGACGTTCTCTATCACGTCTTATCATGTCAATGATTGCTTCTCGACGTTCTTCTCGTCGTTCCGCAGCTTCCTCCAAAGCAAGAAATGCCAAATTCTTGACCTTGTTTTGCGCGGTATCACTTTTGCTCAATACCGTCAGTAGTTTCATAATGCCTTTTCTCACAAGTTTTGCAGCGACGTCTTTCGTGCTTCTAATCATATTTGTCACAATTAAAATACTTTTTTCTTGCACCTCACTGTATGGACTAGTGAGTAAAAAGCGTAGAGATTCCAGACAGAAATTCGAATCGTAAATCTGCTTGCAAGCCCCTTTGTTCGCCTCTGTCAGCATCATTAGAGCTATAGCTGCTGACAAGCTAATAAGTACATTCGCGTTCTTGCACAACAACATAAGATGCTTAACTCGAGAATTGTCCTGCTCGAAATATTGGACGGCGACTTCATGGCTTAAAAACAACAGGTTTATAAGTGTTAGGGACCCACATTTCAAACCATTATCCTCGTCATTCAGAAAGGCCTCGATCTTCTGAAACACCCCCTCTTTGCATATATGTTCTCGCATGCTGCCGTTGACTTTAGCAAGGTCGCACAAAACTAATAGAGTCGCAGAATTCTTCAAAATGGAACACTCCGGATTTAGGAGATTTATGATCGGCCGAACAACCTCCATCATTATCTGACCGGGAAATGCAATCTTAGGATGTTTGTTGAGTCCCAGAAGAACCAGGGCTTCTGAAGCTTCCTTTTTTCCCTTGTCCGTGCCGTTCAGCGCTAACGATAACAATGCCTTCGGGCCGCCTTGTTGAATCACTATTTCTCTCACTTCGCGCGGACAGCATATCATGTTGAAAATGCGGGCTATCAATTCCTTGCAGTTCTGGCTGTCCATTTCAGCGAGGCTCGCCAGAGCGCTAATCACACCGGCCTTCGCTAACACGCTTCTTCTTCCCACTGCGTTTCTGTCGAACAGATTATATCCCTCGAAGTAACGTTTAGCAAACATTACCAATTCTATCATCTCGGGTATGTGTTCTTGCTCGACATAAGCGTTGCAAAGATTCACCAACGTCGTAAGCGCGGCATAAAGAACCGATTGATCGTCAGTCTTGGTATTGGATCGAGCCAGCTCGATCATTGCTCGAATAGCTTGTTGGTCCTCGATCAACTCGTCTTTGACGTCGTCGTCGAAAGTGAGGTACGACAGGCCTTTAATAGCCCATTTACTCATATCTTTTTCCCTCTTGGGATTAATCAGGAATCGTTTACAAATCTTGGATAACTTCTTCGTCGCTCCATACGGGAACAGTTTGATAGTCGGAGAGCAGAGTCCGTTTTCGAAAATGGTTAACTTGCACAAACCCACTAACGCTCGAATTCGAATTGAATCATGCTTAGAATAATACAGGTTCTGCAATATATCTCGACCTCCCAATAGGAATTTGTTGGCCTTCTTACATTTGGTTATAGCGGCAACGATACATTCGCAAACCACTTTCTGTTGCAGTACGTCATCCGTTTTCGCCATGGCGAGGATCATCTCAACAACTTCTTTTTTACAGATAATTGAGTCCGCAATGTCTAATGGGCCGAATATTAATGTTATTGCAAGTACTATACGCACCTGTAAAACAATCGATTAACAAATTATGATTTTTTACATTTTGTGAACCAATAATTAGTTTAATAAATATCAATACAATTACAGTTTTATTTAATTTTGATTAAAAATAAGAAAAATCTCTGGTCGCAAAAACTAAAAGAAATTAAGCTTTAGAAAAAAAAACTATGAATGAAAAAATCAAATTCTTCAATAAATTTCCATGAAATTCTATGTGGCGGCTAGGAGCGCCCGAACAGACGGCGGCGCAACCGCTACACCGAGCGCGTACAAGCGCGCCCCTGCCGAATGGCAACCCATTCTTCACGTCCTGCTGGCGCGCGCTCGTAGCCGCCACATTCTATTATAATCGTATATTAATTTAAAACTTACAAAATACTGATAATTTAAAAAAGATCTTTTCCGACATTTTTGCTTTAAAAAGTTTAAATTGTTCAAAAAAACTAGAATAAACAAACTCTTTATTTTTAAATAATTCAAAGAGTAAAAAAAATCTCGGAAGACAATACCTTGGATTCAGTGTCGGATGAAAGTAGTTTATCTCTAATAAATTCATCAATGGCGTTGATAAATTTTTTCTTAGCAGTATTACAGTGCACGTTTTCAAATATATTTGCTATGCACACACTGATTATAGTTCGCGTGAAAGACGTGATGTCCATCGAAGATTCATATTTGTAGTCTTCCATTTCACCGGCTATATCCATCAATTTTTCGACACCGCGAAGTTCGACAAATCGTTCGGCCCAGTCTAATGTAGTTACCAAATAAATGTTACGCATAATAAGTTGTATTATTGCGTCTCTAGCAAGGCCTGTTAGCGTTCTACTTGTTACACTATTCAGCAAGCCCGACAGAATCGTATCAATTTCTTTCTCATGCGCTTCGCATAACGCCTTGTCGGGTTTTGAATCGGGTTCTTCACTCATGCCGCTGTAAATGTTCAATATATTCTGAAACAAAAATATGCAAAAAATTTTCAATTATTGAAATATGTATAATAACTACACGTAATTTACTCGATATTTACCTGCAAACAATATTGAGACGCGTTAACTCTCTCTGCACACGTGCTGTTCATTACTTCCAGACACCAAAGCAAACCGACATGTTCCACAATGGACTCGGTTCGACCAATATCGTTTTGACATAACTCGCCTACAATACGAATAGCGTTACCGATCATTTCCTCGTTCTTTTCCACTTTCTCTTCCACAAATCGTACGATTTTGGATACACCTCCCTTTTTGCAGATCTCGTCGGCACCAACTCTTTCACGTGCGAGCACAAGCAAATTGTTCATAGCGGCTTCACGTTTTTCGTTATCTGTGCTCACGTTGAATGCTACATCCAGCATTTGTGATACCTAATACGAAGCAAAATTATGTGTATAATGAAATATAATAAAAATATAAATAACTGTGAAAGATTATATTTGTATGACTTAATTTTTATCCATATAAGATGTGTAGACTATTAACAATAATAATACTTATATACATATATAGATAAAAGAAAGTACAACTTAAATCCATTTCTCAAATTAAATATGATATCGAATCAAACAGAAACTCTTACTGAAGTATTCAGTATAAAACATATGTTACACAATTTTTACATTACATATATCCTATTTATCATCTCTTGCGAGTTAATGCATTTCTATAGAAGTATATTTACCTTGGCACTGATTTCCATATTCTCATTACGGCGTTCTTGTATAATTTCAAATAAGCGCGTCGCTATGGTCTGAATAACTTTGTTATTGGGGTCAGATGAAATAATGATCTCCGCGTCCCGATATGCCTCCTCGAATCTCTCTAACGCTTCTAGTGCCTGACATCTGCGATACAGTGCTTTGTTACAACATATCTTTAACGCGGTGTCGCAGTCTTCAACCACTTTCTCGTAATCGTGTAGCATTAAATGTACTGCAGCTCGATTTTTGTAGTACACTCCTGTCTCGGCGTTGTCCTCTTTTATTATTTTCAGTGCGTTTGTATAGTGTCTCTCGGCGTCTGACCAATTGCCTTTGTTAAATTCTTCATTACCCTTCTCTTTCCATTCCTGTGCAGTCATGTCTGACTTTGCCATGGTGAAATAACTCTACAAAATATATGACGCTGCATTATATATTAAATATGAAATAACTCTCTGTGATACTTTATATGTATATTATCTTAACTGCAAAAAGCATAGAAGAAAACAACAACAGAAATCAATCACTGACGTCATCATTCAGCGTTCGTTCTTAGAACTTCCAGAAATTATGCATATTAGAATTACAGAGGATTACTGGACGATGTGGAACCATCCCGACGACTTACGACGCTACATGCAAATATTTTATTGCGTCCAGGGGTAATTTACATTCATCCCTTTTTTGCGTCGAGAATTCAACTTCCCCGAAAGAGAACTTGACAAAAGCAAGCGAATTATCTGAGTCGCGATAAATATACTTGCGTGAGGATGAATCTCATTCCATCGACATTTTTTCAGACATGAAAAAATGGTAACGTTAACCGAATATTTGTTTTTCAGTTTTTGATACATCTAGGCCCGGTTTCACCAACGTGATTTAATCTAATCGTTTGATTAAACTCACTCTTCGTCTCTTTCTAGGGGGACAGTTAGAAAGAGACGAAGAGTGAGTTTAATCGACCGATTAGATTAAATCACGTTGGTGAAACCGGGCCCTAGAGTTTTTTGTTAATTTCTTGAGTTATTAATGACCTCGTGTAGTTCTTTTTCTCGATTATTACTAACGTATCTCATATTACTTTTAACCTTTGTTATATTGTTGAATCTTCGTTCAGACCGTCTGCGAAACAAAACAGAATGTAAATTCTTTACCTGTCGGATAGCTCTTCCTCTTCGTAACGTTCTCTCGTGCTGCTCGCACACCCTAACTTTCTCTACTTTTCAACTGATCGATCTTTCAACGATGAACGAGAGCAACTAAATAAACCGGCAAACATTAAAGATCGAGTCGATTGAGGATTAAGGGCGCGGATCGCGGCTTACAAGTAACAGCGTTTACAGCCACGTGACTGGCGTAGCAAATGAGACACGACGCTGCATCAGCTGTATGTCATGTGACTTTTACGCAGCATCAGCTGCATGTCATGTGACTTTTAAAAGCGCGGGTTCAGCCCGGTGCTATATGTACGTCTCCGTGTATGCGTTATTTCATACAATAAATAATATTAATATTATACTTCGACAAATTTATGTAACAAATAAACCGTATCTATCTAAATATGTCCTGCGCAGTAAACATATATTTAAAGCTAGATTAAAGATATATAAACACGAATATAATTATATGATTGCACGACTACGTTTTAAACGACAAAATTGCAGAAACATAAATGCAACATTTATTTTATTATTTAAAGCACTTTATTTGAAATATAAGGAATATTATAGGACATTCAGATCTCAAATATTTTGTCCTCTTTCAATAAAGATATCGTCCTGTTAGTATCCATCCGAATTTTAAGTATACGTTTAAGGATACAAGGTTTTCAGTACGTTCATATACCCATAATTTTATTTCCAAATAATTTAGAAGGTCTAATTGTCCTAATCGACATGCTGTATCACGTTCCCATCTTATTACGCTGAGTGCTTCTTTACTAGATCGTTCCGCAACAGCCTCTAAAGCAATGGATGTCAATTCCTTGATATTCTTGTTCTCTACGGTACTCTTCTTGTTTCTCAATGCTCTCAGTAGTTCCATTATGTCTGTTTCGATTTTTGCAGCAACATCTTCCACGCTTCTTATCATACTTAGCAAAAATATAACACCCATTTCTTGTACGTTATTGCTTGGATTGGTGAGTAAAGAGCGTAGAAATTCCAGCCAGAAATTCGAGTCGAAAACTTTCTTGCAAGCCTCTTTGTTGGCCACCGTCAGCTTCACTAGAGCTGCAGCTGTTGCAAACTTAATATCTTGATTCTCGTCCTTGTACAATAACATAAGATACTCAATTCGAGAATTATCTTGCTCGAAATACTGAATAGCGATTTCACGGCTTAATATCAAAGTGTTTATAAGATTTGCAGACGCCAATCTCAAAAGATAATCCCACTCGTACCTAAAGCCTTCAATCTTCTGAAATACTCCTTCTTTGAATATATGTTCTCGCATGCTGTTGTCGATTTTAGCTAGATTGCACAAAGCTGTTAGAGTCTGGCAATTTTCATTAACGGAACACTCTGGGTCCAGGAAATTTACAAACAGCCGAACAATTTCTACTTTTATTTTCTGGCCGGGAAATGCAACCTCAGGATGTATCGTGAGTGCTAGACAGACCAGGGCTAGCGAAGCCTGCTTCTTTCCCTTGACTGTGCCATCCAGCGCTAACGACAACAATGCCTCCGTGCCGCCGTGATCAACAACTATTTTTCTCAATGTCTGTTCATTGCAAACATATATTATTATCGCGTTGAAAACGCGCGCTATCAATTCCTTGCAGTTCTGACTGACCGTTTCGGCGAGGTCCACCAGAAAGCTAATCACATTGGCATCCAGTAAGTCGCACAATCTTTCGAATTTTCCAATCTCGGGTTTTTGCTCGTCATAAGCGTTGCACATGTTCACCAACGTCGTAAGCACGTCGAAGAGAACCGATTGATCACCAGTCTTGGCGATCTCAATCATCATATGAATGGCTTTTTTATCTTCGATCAACTTCTCTTTGACTCCGGGGTTGAAAGTCAGATACGACAGACCTTTTACGGCCAACTTTATCATATCTTCTTCTTTCTTTGGATTAATTAACAATCGTCTGCAAGCCTCCGATAGTCCGATAGTCGCGTCTGGGTCTCCGGAACTACCTAACTTACTTAAACCCAGTAACGCTTGAACCCGAATTGAATCATCCTTGGATTGACACAGCCTTTTCAATATATTAACACCTTGATTTATGATCGCGTCGATCTTGTCTTTTCTGTTCACAGCGGCAACGATACATTTGAGAGCCACTTTCTGCTGCAATACATCATCCGTTCCCGCCATAACGAGGATCATCTCTAAAATCCCTTCTTTAACCACAACTGCGTTTCCAACATCTGACGGACCGAGTAATAAGGTTGTTATCGCAACTACAACACGCACCTGTAAAACAATCGATTAACTATTAATTAAGTTTTACGTTTCGTAGAACAATATCAATTTAAAATCAAGGAAGCTACAATGTTATTTAATTTTGATAGAGAATAGGAGTAATAAATTAATTACGCTTCAGAAAATACCACAGATGGCAAAGTCATATTCTTCAGTAAGTTTCCATTAAACTCTAATATAATCGTATTTTAGTTTAAAACTTACAGAATATATACAATATCAACAATTAAAAGAAATCTTCTTCGACATTTTTGCTTTAAAAAGTTTAAATTGCTCAAATAGGCTGTTAAAAAAAGATACTCGGCTTTTTATTTTGAAACAATTTAAATGATAAGAAATGATTGAAAGTTACAAAATTCATACTTTAGATTGTATGTCAGGCGAATGCAATTTATCTTCAATAAATTCATCAACGGCGTTGGTAAATGTTTTCTCATCATACCAGTTCTCACACACGTTATCATATATTCTTGCTAAGCACAGACTGGTTATAGTTCGCGTGGAAGACGTGATGTCTAGCAAAGATTCAGAATTGTATTCCTCCATTTCACCGGCTACCTCCATCAATCTTTGCACACCGCGAAGTTCGACAAATCGTTTGGCCCAGTCTAACGCAGTATAATGAATGTTATGCGTAATAAGTTTTATTATTGCATCTCTAGCAAGGCCTGTTATCGTTCTACTCGTTATACTGTACGACAAGCAGAACATAATCGTGTCTATTTCCTTCTTATGCGCCTCATATAAATCTTCATTACGATTTGAATCAGGTTTATTATTCATGCCGCTGTAAGTGTTCAATATATTCTGAAACAAAAATATGCAATAAATTTGTAATTACTGAAATACATGTATAATTACACGTATCTTACTCGATATTTACCTGTAAACAATATTGAGACGCGTTAACTCTCTCTATAGATGTGCTGCTCATTATTTCCAGGAACCAAGGCAAACCGACGTATTTCATAACGGACTCAGTTCGACTAATATTGTTTTTGCATAACTCGCCTACAATATGAATCGCGCTACAGAGTATTTTCTCGTTCTTTTCCACTTTCACAAGTTGTGCGATTTTGGATACACCTTCCTTTTTGAAGATCTCCTCGGCACCATCAGTTTGGTCAAGTGCGAGCCCAAACAAATAATACATAGCGATGTCACGTTCCTCCTCACTTGCGTACACGTAAAATGCTAGATCCAGCATTTTTGATACCTAATACAATGCAAAATTAAGAGTATGCTTAAATATAATGATCTGTAATAAAAATTTAAATAACTGTGCGTGAGATTAAATTTTTATGATGTAATTTTTACCCGTATAAAGTGTGCAGACTATTAATCAACAAGAATTAATAATTATATAATAAAAGAGACAAAAATTTAAATCCATTTGTCAAATTATATGTGATATTGAGTAAAACAAAAACTTTTACTAATACTTACATCCAGTATGAAAAATGTGTTGCATTTTTATTATTTTATCTAGATTAAATTATTATGTCTTGCGAGTTGACGGATTTTTTAACAGTTATGTTTATTTACCTTGGCACTAATATGTGAGCTTTCCTTACGTTCTTGTACAATTTTATGTAAGCGCTCCGCTATGCATTGAAAATCTTCATTATTGGGATCAGATGAAATAATAATCTCTGCATCCCGATATGCCTCCTCGAATCTTTCTAACGCTTCTAGTGCTTCACATCTTCTACGCAATGCTGTGTTACAATTTTGCTTTAACGCACTGTTGCAGTCTTCAACCACTTTCTCGTAATCGCGCAGCTTTAAAAATGCAGCAGCTCGATTTTGGTAGTATATTTTATAAGTATCGTCTTCGTCTAGTTTCAGTGCGTTTGTGTAGTGACTCAATGCTTCTGACCAATTTCCTTTTTCAAACTCTTCATTACCCTTCTTGTTCCATTCCTGTGCATTTATAATCATAACTGACTTTTTCATGGTGGAATATGTCTACAACACAAATTATATGATATTGCATTATGACTTAACATAGAAAAACTCTGACATTTTATATCGTGTTTTTTATTTATATATGTATTATCTTAAATGCAAAAAGCACAGAATGTAAAACTTTTTTTAATAACTTCGCGAATATTAACACCCCGACAGCCGCGTTTTCCATACTTATCAAATCACGTTGCGCACAACGTCGAAACTTTGTCGCCATCTCCAATTACATCACGCTTTAGATATGTGTAAATAAATAAAAATATTGGCTTTCTAAAAGTTATAGCATAATATAATTTATTTACAATGTTATTCTTATAACAAAGGACGTATATTCCAAAAAAAAGAAGTATATTTAAAAATAAGATTATTAAAAAAGACAACGAAATGATAATGATCATCACGTGCCTTATTATGCGATGTTCAAAAAGATAAAAAAAGAACCAACTTATTGTTACTCGTACAGCTGCTGGCAATTGATACTAATCGTAATACTTTTAACAATTCTTGCGCATGCAGTATCGGCTATTATATCAAAGGCTTCCGATTGCAAACAGTAAAAAATAACGATCTCATTATACGCAGCAAAGCGAGTTACCCAAAAACAGAGACATATCTGCGACAAAGGCAATGACTATCACCTCAATTCAAATATTTGCAATAAAGCAATGAACATTGACTGTACAAACATTTACATTACAATTTCACTTTCCACTTGACTCGCATATATTGATTCATCGATGAGACGAACGACATTGCCCGACTAATGAGATGCCTATATCGCATGAATAATAAATCAACGTTATAAATATCGTCAGTCGAGCATAATAAACTTAATCGATCGGAAGCGAATTTTGGGGACTCAATAAACGTAAAATAATATCCTGCAATCCATAACAAAGAACATTTTAATAATGTTTTCGGATATACAATGTCTGCTCCGTTCCATTTTGTTTCATTTGATAAATTTAACAGAAAATCCAGATTTTACCGCACAATTTTTCTCTGTAAAATTATTTGCACATATTTAATTAATTTTTTTTCTAACGTTCACCTTTCAAATAGCCCGATGAGTCTTCATCGTGAAAATTATTTCCGCGAGCTTCCGTCAAAAATGAAGATACTCGCAACGTTTATATTGACGGCGCACGAGCGAGTGTATCTCAATTACTTTACGCCACGAGCTGCATGCATAACGTGAAATTTTCCAAGCTATATAGATGCACGTCGATAATCGATCGATTTCGGAAGCGGCAATAAAGGACGCCGTATTTTTTTCCAAACGAGAAATTCGCCGAGCCGCGTGCACGCGACTCCGAAGATCCCTATCCGCGTTATCGATCCACGATCAGGCCGGCATCGCGATCCTGGAAAGCCACACGCATCCGTTCAGTCTTCCGGCCACCTCAGGAAGTAGGCGTTGGTGACCGAAATTGATAGTGGCTCGGCGCCGAAATAATTCGCGCTCGTTAATCATCGCCTTACGTCCCATCTGCCGCGCCCGGTGACTACGAAACTCGACTCACTCGCCAAGACCAAAAAGCACTGATATGTATAATATGGATAAAAAATAAACGCACAGTTCAATAATAATGCAATTAACCATTTCTAGCGTGTACCTACCTGCATATACATTATTGTAATCAATTGTTGCAATAATTTCTATATTAGATGGTCGACTTTCATTAAACATTGGAAAACAACAGAAGAAGTTAATTGTTTCAGTAATTATGTAGTGTTTATTCGCAGAATCTCCAGAAGCTGTTTGTGCATATTAGACGATGTGAAACTATATATTCAGACAACTTATTATGGCACTACATGCAAATATTTGATTTCATCTTAACGCGCTAGATGCAATTATATATACGCCTTGCTGCAAGAGTAAAAAACAATTTTACCATCCTCCCTTTTTTACGGAAATTCAACTTCCCCGACGAAAGAAAATCTGACAAAGGCGAGCGAATTCTGAGACACGCAAAAAATTTACTTGCGCGAGAATGAATCTCATTCCATCGACATTCTTTCTTACATTAAAGTACTTAAAGATGTTCTATAGGTACTGTCCCAACCAAAAGTATGCAGAAAATATTAAGAACTCTGATATATTAATTCTCCAGGGATCCAAAGACAAAAAAATCTATATAAATAGTTACGGAACATCTAATAGAATGTAAAATACGTAAATTTAGTGACTGTAAATAACTGTTACTACTTTTTTTTTTTTTTTTTTCCAAAAAAAAGTTGTAAATTGTTTCAAATTTTATTGCTATATTTTTGTTTGTTGATGATCTGCTTGTGTGTAAAGTATTATTATATTGCATGGTTACATTTTTTAATGTTTACACTTTTCTCTGCAGAACCCTTTGTAAAACGGATATTCAAGAATTGATAACTTTTTATCTAAATTGTAAATCGATTTGAAATTTAGCCCCGAACTTTGAAAGAGAATACACAATATGATATTAAATTTTCGTCAACTTCGTTATATTTTAACTAACTCTTTAGAACACCCTTACATACCGTCAACCGAGTATTTGTTTTTCAGTTTTTAATGCATCTAGAGTTCTTTGTTCATTTCTTGAATTATTAATGACTTCGTGTGTCCTCGTGTGGTTTCTTTTCCCGATTATTACTAACGTATCTCGTATTACTCTTAACAGTCTTTGTTATATTGTTGAACCTTCGTTCAAACCGTCTGCGAAACAGAACAAAACGTGAATTCTTTACCTGACGGATAGCTTCCTCTTCGTAACGTTTTTTCGTGCTGCTCGAACACCCTTAACTTTCTTCACTTATCAAATGATCGACTTTTCAACGAGTGCAACTAAATAAACCGGCAAGCAGTAATGTCTGATTGAAGGTCATTAAGAACGTGGAGCGCGGGTCGTGGCTTCCAAGTCACAGCGTTCATAGCCACGTGACCGGCGTAGCAAATGGGCGCGTTCAGCAGACCAAGCCGCTGAGTAGCAGTCGAACGTGATTGGCTCTCACTTTTAGAACCAACGAATCAACGCATAGAGTTGATAAGACGAACTCAACAGTGTCTGCTGAACGCGGCCAATGAGACATGACGCTGCCTGTCATTTGACTTCCAAAAGCGCGGGCTCGGCCCAGTGATATATGTATGTACGTCTCCGTGTATGTATTATATATTTCATGCTATATATGTCAATATTCTACTATGCAAATTTATGTAACAAATAAATTAACTGTATGTATATGTCTTCCACAGTAAACATATATTTATAATAAAGATTAAAGATATATAACACAAATATAATTACATAATCGCATGACTACGTTTCGAACGACAAAATTGCAAAAATATAAACGTAACAGTTATTTTATTATTTAAAGCACTTTATTTGAAATATAAGGAATATAAACGACATTTAGATCTCTTGACCGGCGTAGGAAATGAGGTAACGATGCTACATGATGTATATCTCCGTGTACTTATTATTTCATACAATATATATATTATACTTTAGCAAAATGTAACACAAATGAACTGTATGTATATATGTCCCGCACAGTAAACGTATATTTCAAGATAAGTAAACACGAATATAATTATATAATTGCACTACGACAAAATTGTAAAAATTTAAATGCAACATTTTTTTTATTATTTAAAGCACTTTATTTAAAATGTAAGGAATATAAACGACATTTAGATCTGAAATATTTTGTCTTTTTTCAACAAAAATATCATCGTCCTGTTAGTATCTTTCCGAATTCTGAGTATATGTTTAAGGGTACATTTTTAGCACGTTCATATACCCATAACTTCTTTTCCAAATGATTTAGACGGTCTAATTGTCCTACATCACGTGATCGACATGCTACATCACGTTCCCATCTTATCATGATAATGAATGCTTCTCTATTAGATCGTTCCGCAACAGCCTCTAAAGCAATGGATGTCAATTCCTTGATATTCTTGTTTTGGACGGTATCATTCTTGCTCAGTGACCTTAGTAGATCTATTACATCCGTTTCGATGAGTTTTGCAGCAAAGTCTTCTATGTTTCTTATCATACTTAGCACAAATATAATACCCATTTTTTGTACGTTACTGCTTGGATTAGTGAGTAAAGAGCGTAAGAATTCCAGCCAAAAATTCGAATCAAAAACTTTCTTGCAAGCCTCTTTGTTGGCCACCGTCAGCTTCACTAGAGCTGCAGCTGCTGCGAACTTAATATCTTGATTCTCGTCCTTGTACAATAACATAAGATACTCAACTCGAGAATTATCTTGCTCGAAATACTGAATAGCGACTTCACGGCTTAATATCAAAGTGTTTATAAGATTTGCGGACGCCAATCTCAAAAAATAATCCCCCTCGTACCTAAAGCCTTCAATCTTCTGAAATACTCCTTCTTTGAATATATGTTCTCGCATGTTGTCGTCGACTTTAGCTAGATTGCACAAAGCTGTTAGAGTCTGGCAATTCTCATAAACGGAACACTCCGGGTTCAGAAGCTTTACGATCGGTTCAACAACCTCCGTGATTAGGTGACCAGGAAATGCAACCTCAGGACGTATCGTGAGTCCCAAATGGACCAGGACTCGCGAAGCAAGCTTCTTTCCCTTGACTGTGCCATCCAGCGCTAATGACAACAATGCCTCTGTGCCGCCTTGTTGAACAACTATTTCTCTCAATTCCAGTTGATTGCATATCGCGTTGATAACGCGGGCTATCAATTCTTTGCAATTCTGGTTCGTTTTGGCCAGGTTCTCTAAAACGGGCCAAATCTTCAAGGACCTGGTGAGGCTCACCATAGCAATGAGCACACCGGCTTTCGCTAACGCGCACAATCTGTCTTCAAAGTTGTCATCCAGTTCAGGTTTCTTGTGAAAATAATATTTGACAAACTTTGTAAATTCTATCATCTCAGGTATGTGTTCCTCATTGTCATAAGCGTTGCATAAGTTCACTAACGTCGTAAGCACGCCGAAGAGAACCGATTGATCACCAGTCTTGGCGATCTCGATTATCGTATGAATGGCTTCTTGATCCTCGATCAACTCCGCTTTGACTTCGGCGTTGAAAGTGAGATACGACAGACCTTTTATGGCCAACTTTCTCATATCTTTTTCTTTCGTTGGATTAATCAACAATCGTCTGCAAGCCTCGGCCAATTCCTTGGTCACTCCATCCGCGAACGGTTCGGTAGTCGCGTTTGGGTCTCCGGAACTACCTAACTTACTTAAACCCAGTAACGCTCGAACCCGAATTGAATCATCCTTAGATTGACACAGCCTTTTCAATATATTAACACCTTGATTTATGATCGCGTCGATTTTGCCTTTTCTGGTCACAGCGGCTACGATACATTCGAGAGCCACTTTCTGCTGCAATACATCATCCGTTCCCGCCATAACGAGGATCATCTCTAAAATTCCTTCTTTAACCACAAATGCGTTTCCAACATCTGTCGGGCCGAATAATAAGGTTGTTATCGCAACTACAACACGCACCTGTAAAACAATCGAGTAACTATTAATTAAGTTTTACGTTTCGTAGAACAATATCAATTTAAAATCAAGGAAGCTACAGTGTCATTTAATTTTGATAGAAAATAGGAGTAATTTCTAATAAATTACGCTTCAGAAAATACTACAGATGATAAAATCATATTCTTCAGTAAGTTTCCATTAAACTCTGATATAATCGTATTTTAATTTAAAATTTACAGAACATATACAATGTACAATTGAAAAATCTTCTGACATTTTTACTTTAAAAAGTTTTAATTTCTCAAATAAGCTATAGTAAAAAAAAATACTCGGTTTTTTATTTTGAAACAATTGAAATGATAAGAAAAGATCGAAAGTACAAAATTCATACTTTAGACTGTATGTCAGGCAAATCCAATTTATCTTCAATAAATTCATCAACGGCGTTGGTAAATGTTTTCTCATCATCACAGTTCTTATACACGTTTTTATATACCATTGCTAAGCACACACTGGCTATAGTTCGCGTGGAAGACGTGATGTATAGCAAAGATTCAGAATTGTATTCCTCCATTTCACTGGCTACCTCCATCAATCTTTGCACACCGCGAAGTTCGACAAATCGTTTAGCCCAGTCTAACATAGTTACGCAATGAATGTTACGCATAATAAGTTCTATTATTGCGTCTCTAGCAGGGCCTGTTATTGTTCTACTTGTTATACTGTACGACAAGCACAACATAATCGTGTCTATTTCCTTTTGCGCCTCGCATAAATCCTCGTTGAGATTCGAATCGGGTTTATTATTCATGTCGATGTAAGTGTTCAATATATTCTAAAACCAAAATATGCAATAAACTTTTAATTACTAAAATACGTATAAAATAACTACATGTATTTTACTCGATAATTACCTGTAAACAATATTGAGACGCGTTAACTCTCTCTATAGATGTGTTGTTCATTAGTTCCAGACACCAAGACAGACCGACGCGTTTCATAACGAACTTAGTTCGATTGAAATTGTTTCCGCATAACTCGCCTACAATACGAATCGCGCTGCAGATCACTCCCTCATTCTTTTCCACTTTCACAAGTTGAACGATTTTGGATACACCTTCCTTTTTAAAGATCTCCTCGGCACCTGTTTGGTCGCGTGCGAGCACAAGCAAATTATTCATACCGATTTCACGTTCCTTCTCACTTGCGTTCATGTCAAATGCCAAATCCAGCATTTCTAATACCTAAAACAAAACAAAATTAAGCGTATACTTAAATATAATGATCTGCAATAAAAATTTAAATAACTGTGACATTATATTTGTATGATGTAATTTTTACCCGTATAGTGTGCAGACTATTAATTAACAAGAATTAATAATTAAACAATAAGAGACAAAAACTCAAATCCATTTATCAAATTATATGTGATATTGAGTGAAACAGAAACTCTTACTAATGCATCCAATACGAAAAATGTGTTACAATTATTATTTTATCTAGATTAAATTATCATGTCTTGCTAGTTGACGAACTTTTTTAATAGTTTTGTAACAGTTATGTATATTTACCTTGGCACTATGTGACCTTTCCTTACGTTCTTGTACAATTTTACGTAAGCGCTCCGCTATGCGTCGAGAATCTTCGTCATTGGGATCAGATGAAATAATAATCTCCGCGTCCCGATATGCCTCCTCGAATCTCTCTAACGCTTCTAGTGCTTTACATCTTATACGCAATGCTGAGTTACATAGCTTTAACGCACTGTTGCAGTCTTCAACTACTTTCTCATATTTTCTCAGCTTTAAAAATGCAGCAGCTCGATTTTGGTAGTATATTTCTTTACAACCATCGTCATCTTCTACTTTCAGTGCGTTTGTGAAGTGACTTAATGCTTTTGAAAAATTGCCTTTTTCATACTCGGCGACACCCTTATTGTTCCATTGCAGTGCACTCATATCTGACTCTGTCATGGTGGAATAACTCTACAACACAAATTATATGATGTTACATTATATGTTTTAACATAGAAAGAGTCTGACATTTAATAACATATCTCTTGATATATGTATTATCTTAAATGCAAAAAGCATAGAAGATGAAATTATTACTAAATAATTATATGCATGCATGAGAAAACATGTATAATGGACCAAAAATAAACGCACAATTCAATAATAACAATGTAATTTCTAGTGTGAGACCTGCATGTAAATTGTAATCAATTGCAATAATTTCTATACTAGAAAGTTGACTTTCTAGTTGAACAATGGAAAATAACAGAAGTCAATCATATATGTCATCATTCAGCGTTATTCGTTCTCAGAATTTCTAGAAGTTGTGCATATTAGAATCAGACAATGTGGAACCATCCAGACGACTTATGACGCTACACGCAAATATTTTATTACGTCTTAATGCGACAGATATGCAATTATGTACGCTTTGCTGCAAGAATCAGGAGTAATTTACATTCCTCCCTTTTTTTGCGTCGAGAATTCAACTTCCCTGACGAAAGAGTCTGAGAAAGGCGAGCGAATTACCCGAGACGCGTGATAAATTTATGCGTAAGAATGAATCTCATTTCATCGACATTTTTTCTTACATGAAAAAATAGTACCGTCAACCGAGAATTTCTTTTTCAGTTTTTAATGTAGGTATCTCGAGTTCTTCGTTCATTTCTTGAGTTATTAATGACCTCGTGTGCTCTCGCGTGGTTTTTTTCCCGATTATTACTACGTATCTCATATTACTTTTAATAACCTTTGTTATATTGTTGAACCTTCGTTCAGCCTGTCGTTGAAACAAAACATAATGTAAATTCTTTACCTGTCGGACAGCTTCCTCTTCGTAACGAATGTTTGCTGCTCGAAAACCCTAGCTTTTCTCTGATTTTCAACTAATCGACCTTTCAACAAGTGTAACTGAACCGGCAAACATTAATGTAAGGCCATTGAGGATTGAGGGCGCGAGTCGCGACTTAAGTAGCGTTTATAGCCACGTGACTGGCGTAGCAAAATGGCACGACGCTGCACGCCACTTCCACGTGACACGTGACTTCCAAAAGCGCGGGCTCGGCCCAGTGATATATGTATATGTACGTCTCCGTGTATGTATTATATATTTCATGCTATACATGTCAATATTCTACTATGCAAATTTATGTAACAAATAAATTAACTGTATGTATATGTCTTGCACAATAAACATATATTTAAAGATATATAAACACAAATATAATTATACATGATCGCATGACTATGTTTCAAAGGACAAAATTGCAAAAATATAAATGTAACATTTATTTTATTATTTAAAACACTTTATTTGAAATATAAGGAATATATAGGGCATGCAGATTTAGAATATTTAGTCCTCTTTCAATAAAAATATCGTCCTGTGAGTATCCTTCCGAATTCTGAGTATACGTTTAAGGGTACAAGGTTTTCAGTACGTTCATATACCCATAACTTTATTTCCAAATGATTTAGAAGGTCTAATTGTCCTAATCGACATGCTGTATCACGTTCCCATCTTATTACGCTGAGTGCTTCTTTACTTATAGATCGTTCCGCAACAGCCTCTAAAGCAATGGATGTCAATTCCTTGATATTCTTGTTCTCTACGGTACTCTTCTTGTTTCTCAATGCTCTCAGTAGTTCCATTATGTCTGTTTCGATTTTTGCAGCAACATCTTCCACGCTTCTTATCATACTTAGCAAAAATATAACACCCATTTCTTGTACGTTATTGCTTGGATTGGTGAGTAAAGAGCGTAGAAATTCCATCCAGAAATTCGAGTCGAAAAATTTCTTGCAAGCCTCTTTGTTGGCTACCGTCAGCTTCACTAGAGCTGCAGCTGCTGCGAAGTTAATATTTTGATTCTTGTTCTTGTATAATAACATAAGATACTTAACTCGAAAATTATCCTGCTCGAAATACTTGATAGCGACTTCGCGGCTTAAAAACAACAGGTTTATAAGTTTTGCAGACGCCAATCTCAAAAGACTGTACATAAAGACCCCCTCGCATGCCCTAAAGCCTTCAAGCTTCTGAAATACTCCTTCTTTGAATATATGTTTGCGCATGCTGTCGTTGACTTCAGCTAGATTGCACAAAGCTGTTAGAGTTTGGCAATTGTCATTAACGGAACATTCTGGGTTCAGAAAATTTACGATGGGTTGAACAAACTTCGTGAGTAGTTGACCGGGAATCTCAGGACCATCCGTGAGTGCCAAACGGACCAAAGCTTGCGAAGCTTGTTTCTTTCCCTCGACTGTGCCATCAAGCGCTAACGACAACAATGCCTCCGTGCCACCTTCATTAATAACCATTCCTCTCACTCTCTCTAGAATACATATCGCGTTGAAAACGCGTGCTATCAATTCCTTGCACTTCTGACTGTCTATTTTGGCGAGGTTCACCAGAACGCTGATCACATTGTAGGTCACTAATGCCCACAATCTATCTACAAAGCCTTCGTCCAGTTCAGATTCATCGGGAAAATGATATTTGACAAACTTTGTCAATTCTATAATCTCAGGTTCAGGCTTGTCATAAGCGTTGCACAAGTTCACCAACGTCGTAAGCACGCCGAAGAGAACCGATTGATCACCAGTCTTGGCGATTTCGATCATCATATCAATGACTTTTTTATCCTTGATCAACATCTTTTTGACTCCGGTGTTGAAAGTCAGATACGACAGACCTTTTATGGCCCATTCTCTCACATTGTTTGTTCCTTTCTTTGGATTAATCAACAATCCTGTGCAAGCCTCGGTCAATTTCTGGGTCACTCCATACGCGAACGGTCTGGTAGTCGCGTCTGAGTCTCCGGAATTACCCATCTCGCAAAAAACCACTAACGCTCGAACCCGAATTGAATCATACTTGGATTGACACAGCTTTTTCAATATATTAACACCTTGATTTATGATCGCGTCGACCTTGTCTTTTCTGGTCACAGCGGCTACGATACATTCGAGAGCCACTTTCTGCTGCAATACATCATCCGTTCCCGCCATAACGAGAATCATCTCTAAAATCCCTTCTTTAGCCACAACTTTGTTTCCAACATCCAACGGGCCCAATAATAAGGCTGTTATCGCAACTACTACACGTACCTGTAAAACAATATATTAACAAGTCATTAATTTTTACGTTCCGACAAACAATATTGATTTAAAATCAAGGAAGCTACAGTGTTATTTAATTTAAATAAAAAATAGACATTTTTGATAAATTACGCTTCAGAAAATACTAGATGACAAAGTCATATTCTTCAATAAATTTCGATTACTCTGTTATAACTATATCTTAATTTAAAACTTACAGAATATATACAATATTGACTACTGAAAAAGAACTGAAGTCTTCTTTGACATTTTTGTTTTAAAAATAAAGAGTTTAAATTGCTCAAATCGGCTATAGTTGAACTCGGCCTTTTATTTTCAAACAATTTAAATAACAAGAAAAGATCGAAAGTTGCAAAATTCATACATCAGATTCTATGTCAGGCGAATGCAATTTATCTTCAATAAATTCATCAATGGCGTTGATAAATGTTGTCTTATCATCATAGTACACGTTTTCATATATTTTTACTAAGCACGCACTAGTTATAGTTCGCGTGGTAGACGTGATCTTTAGCAAAGATTCAGAATTGTATCCCTCCATTTCACCGGCCACCTCCATCAATCTTTGCACACTGCGAAGTTCGACAAATCGTTTGGCCCAGTCTAACTTAGTTACGCAATGAATGTTACGCATAATAAGTTCTATTATTGCGTCTCTAGCTATGCCTGTTAACGTTCTACTCCTTATACTGTACGACAAGCACAACATAATCGTGTCTATTTTACTCTTATGCGCCTCACATAAATCCTCGTCACGAGTTGAATCAGGTTTATTATTCCAGCCGCTGTAAGTGTTCAATATATTCTGAAATCGAAATATGCAATAAATTTTTAATTACTAAAATATATATAAAATAAATACATTTATTTTACTCGATATTTACCTGTAAACTACATCGAGATGCGTTAACTCTCTCTATAGATGTGCTGTTCATTATTTCCAGGAACCAAGGCGAACCGACGGATTTCATAATGGACTTGGTTCGACTAATATTGTTTTTGCATAACTCGCCTACAATATGAATCGCGCTACAGAGTATTTTCTCGTTCTTTTCCACTTTCACAAGTTGTGCGATTTTCGATACACCTTCCTTCTTGAAGATCTCCTCGACACCAACTTCGTTACGTACGAGCTCAAGCAGATTAATCATAGCGGTTTCACGTTCCTTCTCACTTGCGTACACGTAAAATGCTATTTCCAGCATTTTTGATACCTAATACAATGCAAAATTAAGCGTATACTTAAATATAATGATCTGTAATAAAAATTTAAATAACTGTGAGATTAAATTTTTATGATGTAATTTTTACCCGTGTAGAGTGTGCAGACTATTAATCAACAAGAATTAGTAATTATATAATAAAAGAGATAAAAACTCTCATTTGTCAAATTATATGTGATATTGAGTAAAACAAAAACTTTTACTAATAATTACATCCAGTATGAAAAATGTGTTGCATTTTTATTATTTTATCTAGATTAAATTATCATGTCTTTTGCGAGTTGACGAACTTTTGTAACAGTTATGTATATTTACCTTGGCACTATCTGAGCTTTCGTTATGTTCTTGTACAATTTTATGTAAGCGCTCAGTTATACATTGAAAATGTTTGTTATTAGGATCAGATAAAATAATAATCTCTGCATCCCGATATGCCTCCTGGAATCTGCCTAACGCTTCTAGTGCTTGACATCTGCAATACAATACTGTACATGTGTTACAGCATGTTTTTAACGCACTGTTGCAGTCTTCAACTACTTTCTCGTAATTGCTCAGATTGAAATAAGTAAGAGCTCGATTTTGATAGTATATTCCTTTATTATCATCGCTCTCCTCTACTTTCAGTGCGTTTGTGTAGTGACTTAATGCTTCTGACAAGTTGCCTTTTTCAAACTCTTCGTTACCCTTCTCGTTCCATTGCCGTGCACTCATATCTGACTCTGTCATGGTGGAATAACTCTACAATACAAATTATATGATTTTACATCATATGTTTTAACATAGAAAGAGTCTGACATTTAATAACATATCTCTTGATACATGTATTATCTTAAATGCAAAAAGCATAGAAGATAAAATTATTGCTAAATAATTATATGCATGTATGACACAATAGATCTGTTCGTTTTAGCTGAACTTCTTGCACAGTTCATCTTTCCTCTTTTTCTTTTGACGTTGGAAAGAAGTTCAGCTAAAAGGAACAGGCTTAATTACTTTTATATGTCTAATGGATAAAAGATAAATGCACAGTTCAATAATAATGCAATTTCTAGTGTGTGACCTGCATATAAATTGCAATCAATTGTTGCAATAATTTCTATATTGAAAAGTTGACTTTCTTTAAACATTGGAAAACGACAGAAGTTATTTATTTAAGTAATTATTTAGTGTTCATTCTCAGAATCTCCAGAAGCTGTTTGTGCATATCAGACGATGTGAAACTTATCCAGACAACTTATAACGCTACATGCAAATATTTGATTTCGTCTTAACGCGATAGATGCAATTATATATGTACACGCCTTGCTGCAAGAATCAAAGACAATTTACCCTCCTCCGTTTTTTACGGAAATTCAATTTCCCCGACGAAAGAGAATCCGACAAAGGCGAACGAATTATCTGAGACGCGCGATAAATTTACTTGCGTGAGGATGAATCTCATTCCATCGACATTTTTTCTTACGTTAAAGTACTTATAATACCGTCAACCGAGTATTCGTTTTTCAGTTTTTAATGCAGCTAAAGTTCTTTGTTCATTTCTTGAATTATTAATGACCTCGTGTGCTCTCGTGTGGTTTCTTTTCCCGATTATTACTAACGTATCTCACATCATTTTCAACAGCCTTTGTTATATTGTTGAATTTTCGTTCAGACCGTCTGCGAAACAGAATAGAATGTAAATTCTTTACCTGTCGGATAGCTCAATTCCTCTTCGTAACGTTCTTCCGTTCTGCTGCTCGAACACCCTAACTTTCTCTACTTTCCTCGAGCTTTCAACGAGTGTGACTAAATAAACCGGTAAGAATACAAATTGCGGGCAAATCGGTCGCGGCTTACATACAAGTCATAGTGTTTACAGTCATAATGTTTACGTAACCGGGGGTAGCAAATGAGGAACAATGCTGCATGTCATGTGACTTTCAAAAGTACGGGCTCGGCAGAGTGATATATGTATATCTCCGTGTACTTATTATTTTGTACAACAATATATGAATATCATTATACTTTGGCAAATTTATGTAATAAACTATGTATGTATGTCCTGCACAGTAGTCATATATTTAAAGATGTACAAACACGAATATAATTATGAATGCATAACTACGTTTCAAACGACGAAATTGTAGAAATTTAAAAATGCAACATTTATTTTATTATTTAAAACATTTTATTTGAAATATAAAAATATATTATAAGATCTCTGAATTATAATATTTTCCACCTTTTTTTCATGAAATCATAGTCGTCCAATTCCCTCTAGTATTTTTGCGATTTCTGAGTCTACGTTGGTGGGTATATTTTCAACAAGTTCATATGCCCATAAGTCTCTTTGCAAACGGCTTAGAAGGTCCAATTGTCCTGATAGACGTGCTCTATCACATTCCCGTTCAATAGTGACGATGATTGCTCGTCGACGTTCTTCGTTACCGGATCGATCTGCAGCTTCCTTTAAAGCAACGGATGCCAATTCCTTGATATTGATTGGCACGGTATCATTTTTGGTCAATACCGTCAGTATTTTCATTATGTCTGTTTCAATGAGTTTTACAGCGACGTCTTTCGAGCTTCTCAACATATTTACCACAATTACAATACCCCTTTCTTGTATCCTCTCCTCTGGATTCGTGAGTAAAAGGCGTAGGGATTTCAACCAGGAATTCGAGTCAAAAACTTTCTTGCACGCCTCTCTGTTGGCCGCCGTCAGCGCCATTAGAATTTCAGCTGCTGCGAGCTTAGTATCTTGATTCTTGTCCTTGCACAGTAACATAAGATGCTTAACTCGAGATTTGTCCTCCTCGAAATATTGGGTAGCGACTTCATGGTTTGATAACAAATTACGGATAAGTGCTAAAGACGCCATTTTCAAAAGGATGTGTTGTTTCCCGTACACGAAGGCCTCGATCTTCTGAAACACTCCCTCCTTGAATATATTTCCTCTCATGGTGTCGCTGACTTGAGCAAGATTGCACAGAGCTGTTACAGTCTCGTAATTCTCGTCAACGGAACACTCTGGGTTCAGGAGATTTACCATCGGCCGAACAACCTCCATGATTATCTGACCAGGAAATGCAACCTCAGGAGGTAACGTGTGTGCTAGATGGACCAGGGCTCGCGACGCTTCCTTCTTTGTCTTGTATGTGCCATCCTGCGCTAATGACAATAATGCCTTTGTGCCGCCTTGTTGAACAACTATTTCTCTAATTTCGTCTGGAATGCATATCGCGCTGAGAACGGTGGCTGTCAATTCCTTAATATTTCGGCTTTCCGTTTTGGAGAGGTTCACTAGAATGCTGGTCATACCGGCTTTCGCTAACATGCATAGTCTTCTTCTTATTCTGGCGTCGTTTTCGTCGTCGACCACAAGGTGTTTCTCGGGAAAATGATGTGTGACAATCGTTATCAATTCTAAAATCTCGGGTATATGTTCTTCCTCGACATAAGCGTTGCACAAATTTATCAACGTTACAAGCACGCCGTAGGAAATCGATTGATCACCAGTCTTGGTGAGCTCCATCATTGCTCGAATGGCTTGTTGGTCCTCGATCAACTCGTCTTTGACGTCGTCGTCGAAAGTGAGGTACGACAGGCCTTTTAAGGCCCATTTTATCATATCTTCTTCTTTCTTATAATTGATCAAGAATCGTCTGCAAACCTTGGCCAATTCCTTCGCCGCTCCATGCGGGAACAGTTTGATAGTCGGAGTGCAGAGTACGTCTTCGAAATTGGATAACTTGCATAAACCTACTAACGCTCGAATCCGAATTGAATCATGCTTAGAATAATAGAGGTTCTGCAATATATTTCGTCCTCGCCATATAAATATGTTGCCCTTGTTACAATTGGTTATAGCGGCAACGATACATTCGCAAACCACTTTCTGTTGCAGTACGTCATCCGTTTTCGCCATAGCAAGGATCAACCCAATAACTTCTTTTTTACAGATAATTACGTCCGCAACGTCTAGCGGGCCGAATATTAAAGTTGTTATCGCAAGTACTATACGCACCTGTAAAACAATCACGTAACAATTTATGAATTTCTACATTTTGTGAACCAATAATTAATTTAAAGAAATATCAATACAATTAGTTTTATTTAATTCTTATTAAAAATAGGGAAAATTTCTGGTTTGAGAAACTAAAAGAAATTAAGCTTTAAAAAATACTGGATAAAAAAGTCATATTCTTCAATAAATTTCGATTAAACTCTATTATAATCGTATTTTAATATAAAACTTACAGAATATACAATATTGATAAATAATTAAAAAAATATTTTTCGACATTTTTGCTTTAAAGAGTTTAAATTGTTAAAAAACTAGATTAAAAAGACTTTATTTTTAAATAATTCAAATAGTAAAAAAAATCTCGGAAAATAATACCTTGGATTCTGTGTCAGGTGAAAGCGATTTATCTTTAATAAATTCTTCAATGGCGTTGATAAATTTTTCCTTAGCAGCATCATAGTACATGTTTTCATATATTTTTGTCAAACACATACTGGTTTTAGTTAGTGTGGAAGATGTGATGTCCATCGAGGAATTGCATTTGTATCCCTCCATTTCACCGGCCACCTCCATTAATTTTTGCAAACCGCGAAGTTCGACAAATCGTTCGGCCCAGTCTAATGCAGTTACGCAATGAATATTACGCATAATAAGTTCTATTATTGCGTCTCTAGCAAGGCCTGTTATCGTTCTACTCGTTACGCTATTCAATAGACACGATAGAATCGTGTCAATTTCTTCCTTATGCGCCGCGCATAACGCATCGTCAGGTTTCGAATCGGGTTTGTTATTCATGCCGCTGTATGTGTTCAATATATTCTGAAATCGAGATATGCAATAAATTCGTAATTACTGAAATACGTAAAATGTGTAAAATAACTGCATGTATTTTACTCGATATTTACCTGTAAACAATATTGAGACGCATTAACTATCTGTACAGATGTGCTGTTCATTATTTCCAGACACCAAGGCAAGCCGACGAATTTCGTAACGGACTCGGTTCGATTAATATTGTTTTTGCATAATTCGCCTATAATGCGAATCGCAGTACAGATCACTTTTTCGTTCTTTTCCACTTTCACAAGTTGAATGATTTTAGATACGCCTTCCTTTTTGAAGATCTCTTCAGCACCAGCTCTCTCACGTGCGAGCATAAGTAGATTGTTCATAGCGGTTTCACGTTTGTCGTTATCTGCACTCACGTTAAATGCTAAATCCAGGATTTGTAATACCTAATACAAAGTAAAATTATATTTAAATATATAATGATCTGTAATAAAAAAAATATAAATAACTAAGATTATATTTGTATGACTTAATTTTTATTCATACAGGATGTGTAAACTATTGAACAATAATAATTATATAATAAAAGAAAGTAAAACTTATAAAAACCATTTATAAAATTATATATGATATTAAACAGAAACTCTTACTGAAGTATCCGGTATGAAAAGTACGTTACAATTTTTACATTATCTACATATAGACCTATTCATCATCTCTTGCGAGTTAATATATTTCTATAGAAGTTATATATATTTATCTTGGCACTAATACTTGCATTTTCCTTACTACGTTCTTGTACAATTTCAAGTAAGCGCGTCGCTACGGGCTGAACAACTTTGTTATTGGGGTCAGATGAAATAATGACCTCCGCGTTCCGATACGCCTCCTCGAATCTCTCTAACGCTTCTAGTGCTTGACATCTGCGATACAGTGCTTTGTTACAACATATCTTTAACGCACTGTCACAGTCTTCAACCACTTTCTTGTAATCGTGTAGCTTTAAATATACTGCAGCTCGATTTTTGTAGTAAACTCCTTTCTCAACGTTGTCCTCTTTTGTTAGTCTTAGTCCGTTTGTGTAGTGACTTATGGCATTTGACCAATTGCCTTTGCTAAATTCTTCATTACCCTTCTCTTTCCATTCCTGTGCAGTCATAACTGACTTTGCCATGGTGGAATAACTCTAAAACACAAAATATATGACGCTGCATTATATATTAATACGAAATAACTCTCTGATACCTTATATGTGTTATCTTAAATGCGAAAAGTATAGAAGATGCAATTATTAGATACTAAATAATTATATGCAAATATGAGACAATAGGTCTGTTTTCTGTTGCTGAACTGGCTGTACTAGTTCAGCAATGGAAAACAAACTCAAAATATAATGGATCAAAAATAAATACGCTATTCAATAATGACTATGCAATTTCTACTGAGACCTGCATATAAATTGTATATAATCAATTGTTGCAATGATCTTTATATTAGACAGCTGACTTTTGTTGAACATTGGAAAACAACAGAAGAAGTCAACCGTTTAAGTATTGTAAGTAATTATTCGTTAAGTAAGTAATTTGTTCTCAGAATCTCCAAGAGACGCTTGTGCATATTATAATAGACGATGTGGAATTATCCAGACGACTTTTACAACGCTACATGCAAGTATTTTATTTAGTCTTAACGCAAGAGATGCAATTGTGTACGCTTTACTACAAGAGTCAGGGGCAATTTACACTCCTCCTTTTCACGTGTCAGGAATTTAAATTCCCGACGAAAGCATGTCCGAGAAAGATTGTGAAAGCTGTGTAATTAACCTTCCGGACACAAATTACTGATTTTTTTTTTTTTTCATCATTTAGAATTTAGACTATTTAGAGCCCAAGACTCATTGAGCCATACATATATACAGTGTAATAAACGAAACACAGTCAAGACACATGGGTCACCGGTGACTGGCAGCGACTTGGCGTTCGCCTCCGGAGGGTTAATCTGTAACACGCGAGACATTTATTTGCGGGAGGATAAATCTTGTTGCATCGATATTTTTTCTTATATAAAAGTATTTAAGGTACCGTCAAGCGAGTATTTGTTTTTCGATTTTTAATGCATTCAGAGTTCTTTGTTCATTTCTTGAGTGTTAAGTCTCGCGTGTGTGCGCTCTCGTGTGATCTCTTTCTTTTCCCGATTGTTACTATACGCATCATATATACCTATTATTTTTAAATAGCTTTTGTTATATTGTTGATGAATCTTGATTCAGATCGTCGGTGAAACAAATGTAGATGCTTTACCTGTCGGATAGCTTCCTCTTCGTATAACGTTCTTTCGATGCTGCTCGAGCACTCGAACTTTTTCTACTTTCTCCACCACGTGTTTACTTTTTTTACCGGGCAACTTTTCAACGGGTTACTAAACCCGCTAAACCGGCAAGAATTTACGTCAAGTTGAGGACACGTGGCTCGCGGCTACCTCGTGCTGGTTGCAACCACGTGACCGGCGTAGCTAATTAAGCTAATGAGTAAATGAGGCACAAATAAACAGAGAGAAACCTGCGAGTCCTGCGACTGCCTGCGAGCGGCCACCGGCCGGTGTTTTGTTTTGATACCGTTTTACCGACTGCTTCGCACGCCACTCGCACCCATTTTCAACGTTGGAACTATTTGGCATATATACCTGTTTCCTATTTCCTGGCACTGCCGATAAAGTCATCTCACTTGGTTCGTGTCCGTGCTACGCTCATAATTTTCGTGGCGGGAAACACTTGCTACATACGTCACATGTGTGTGTGTGTGTTGTCAGCGTTGTGACTGCGTGATGTACTCGGTCGAGTGTTTCGTGTTTCTCAATATGAAAATTATGGGCGTAGCACGGACACGCGTCAATTGAGGAGAGGCAATGCCAGAAAATAAGGTATGTCAAATAGTTTAAACGTTGAAAATGGGTGCAACTCCTTTTTATTCAAGGAGTACGTTATTTTCCGTCGATGATCTCTGTTTACTAATAGTTCGCACATGTCCGGTTCGCTGATGACTTGAGTTTTGCGATTATAAGAGAAAAGTATTGGAGATTTCTCCCATATTAATGATATTTTTTTACTTATGCTTTAATTGTTAATTAATGTATTTGATTTATAAACATATTAAATCGATTATGACAATATTATATGCTGTATTGCAGATATATAGTAATTATTCTTATTATTAATAAATTGCAAGGTATAAAAAAATAATTAAGTATTAAGGAATAATGGTAATTAAATACTTTATTTGTACTTTAAGGAGGAGTTTAATGGTTTGCAAAAATTTATTTTATCTAGCCAGACGAAAGCAAATATTGACAGATTAATTAACAATTTTATTGCTATTTCAATGACAAATAAACATTCTACTAGAGTCCTGGAATATGTGAATTTAATGATGTCATATATACATAATATTATAAGAAGATAGTTTTTGAATCTTTTATATATTAATTATACCCTTATAGAAATTTAATACTGTAAGTGATTTTTGGCTAGTGATTAATCATTTAAAAGCACTATTAACAGTACTTTAATAGTGTTTTTAAGTGATTAATTACTAGTCAAAAAATCACTTACAGTATTAATTTTTATAAGGGTACTCCTGTATGTAGAATTATAATCAATTTTAATTTTAATTTTTACACACACACACACACACATTTTCTCTCTCAATTAAGAATGACTATATTTTATTTATTGCTCAGGTATTAAATGAAAAAGAATAAAAACATATTTCAACAATAAAGTAATTACTTAAATATTATCTTAACACATATGAGTATTACATACGTTGAAATATATTACATAATTAAAAGTTATACAATAAAAAAATGAGGTAAAAATTTACCAACATTAATATGTTTTTAGAAAGCACAATAATTGTAATACTACTAAATATATATAATATCCTTCATGTTGTCTTCGTTTATATATAAGTCAAATAAGTTTTGTTTTTTAAGAAGTATTTAAAAAGTTTCTGTACTTTTTATATTTTATATATATGCATGATAGAGGAAAAAATTGGACTCTCACTACAATTCGAAAAAGCAATTTTAAATATATAATTCCACAGTGAATTGTAAATATGCTTTTCATTACTGTCCGTTAACTCCGTGTCCATTTGATAAGCATTACGTAACAGGGAGTCTTTTATTTTCTCGCTCGCAATTTCAACCAGAAGCCATTGTCAGGCATCATGAAGATCGTTTTCTTGTTTAGCACCACAGGAAATCTAGTCTGAACATCGGGTTCAAGTTCGCAACGCCAAAGTAGGTAGAACAGCATAATTTTTGCTTCCATTAGAGCAAATCTATTAGCTATGCAGACTCTGGGTCCGATACCAAATGGCACATAGACTGAATTATCCACATCGCCGTTAAGAAATCTTTCTGGATCGAACTTGTCCGGCTGCGGATAATACTTTGGATCGCGATGGAGACAGAAAACTGGGAACCATATACAATCCCCAGGCTTCATCGTAATTGGTTCGCCATCCGAAGTCGCTGGTGGCAATTCCGTCTCTTTGACACATATTCTGTCGAGGAAAGATACTAGCGGGTATAATCTGAGGGTTTCGTTTACCACGGCGTCTAAGTATTTCATGTGATTTATTGCCTCGTAGGTGGGTTTGCCATTAGTTTGTCTGAGAACATTATCAATTTCCTCTCTTAATTTGCTCTGAACATCAGGATTGGTAGCGAGTACGTGCGTCATAAAACACATGGCTGTTGATGTAGTTTCGAATCCGGCGAGAAAGAAACTGAACGCCTGGGCGGTCATTTCGTCAATGTCGAACTCAGGTCCGCTAGCTCTCTTCCTAGTCTCCATCATTAATTGAATCATGTCCGGACGAACAATTCCTTGCTCATCTCTGACCTTCACTGTGTTGGAGACGATATCTTTAAAAAAATTCTCAATCTTTGGGCCAAACATCTTGAAATTGAAGAGCTTCGCAAGTAGAGGGAAGTTTCTATGCATGAAGAACTTGAAGGACAGCCAACTGTCAAAAGTCATTGCATTTTGACCAACCAAGAAGAACTCGTTGTTCGGGTGCTTAAAAGAATCCACACTGATGCCGAATGCACACGTGGCCACTGTGTCGCTGGCGTATCTGCCCAGTATGTCTTTCATATCATACGTTTTGCCGATTTTTCCGGATTGCGTTGCCACGAAATCGACGAAGTTCTCGGCGCACTGACTCATAAGTCCGAACATCATCTTCATCTTGCTGGATGTGAAACTGGGGCTAAGAAGCTTCCGCATCTCGCGCCACTGATCCCCTCGCATGCCAAACAGATTTTTACCGGCTATCGGATCAAGAGTTTCGTTTACGAAGTTACGGTGATCGCAGAAGTTGTCGAATTGTTTGATGGCAATCGTGGAAATCAGATCTGGATCACGGATAACGAAGGTCGGCGTAATAAAATCGTAGAAGCCGAAGTATTTTGCGTTCGGAAAGAGATTGTATATTTTTTGTAAATGCTCCATGTGGGATATACGTCGATAAACAAATGGTGCCATGTTGCCCAGCAATGGAATTGGTCGCACATGCGGGATTCTCAGTCGTTCGAAGTAAGATAACTGCCTTAGAACAAAATAATATAAGCAAATGCTCGCCGCCAGAATAGTCAGAAGCAAAGTAGACGGCTCCATTGCGACAGGATTAATCTCCAGATTAGTTGTTCAAGTAGAAGGCGTTCCTGATTAAGTTTTGGTTTTCGACAGTTTTCGTTTCGGATTGATAAAACGATTTCCACACTTGATTGTTAATGTTATTGACGCGAGAAGAAGCGCAAATTACATTATCGTACTAGTTTTGTTAATTGGCGTTACAACTGCTGTTTAAATGGAAACAGTTAAATCGATAAATCTAGCGATAAAGATGCACGCACTACGCGTGAGATTTTACGACTGACTCGTCTGCACGGACGCCACGATAAAATTATGTAACATTATAAGTGCACGGATATGAATGTCATAAAGTCATTTATCACTTTGATTATCTTCTTGAAATGATGGCGCGCTTCTTCGCAAACATATTTTTATCAATATACGCGCTTATTGCCTCTTTAAATGAACTGGATTAGAGGTCAATTGTCTTTTTATTTTACAACAATGCCATTGCTCAAGAATTTGAATAAAATAAAGAGATATGATGTTTTCTTTTGATAATTCATAATTTTTATTGCGTATTTTTGCAAGATTCAATACGTAAATGATAAAAGCACAATATGAATTTATTTTTTATTTTCTTATGTTTTTGTTCTTATATCTTCTTTATAACTTTATATTCTGTATATTTTTAATTTATCGTGACTGATAAATAAAAAGACAGTAATCCAGTAAGTACAAATAAGATTAGCAATTGTTGTTATTTTTATTACAAATTATAAATTAATTTGTTTATTTTTGATTACATAATTTTCAAGAAAAAATTTGGATTTAAGTAATGCTTCGTATATTAATTAAACACATATTATGTGATAACATTAAATATATTTTTATTATTATATATTTATTAATTAATTTAAAAAATCAATACAGATCAAAAGATTCATAAAATGAATATTAATAGAGTTATAAATCGGAGTAAATTTCGATTTTTATAGGACACAGGTATCTGTCTATAAGATATTGTAGAATTAGAACATGACTAAAATTCTGATGAAATTGACACGGTTGTTTTTCCGCAATAAACGTCTAATCGGCACAACTTATTATAATAAAATTTTAACTTTTGTTTTTGCTGATACAAAATTTCTATTTCAAGCTATGAATAAATATAATTTCTATGTTATCTGCAGAGCTCTCGAAAATTATGCAACAGACAATGTAACAAGAAAATTTATCAAGGTGAAGTTCGCAGTTAAGGACACATCATTCTATCAACTGAATGTGATAATAATATAAATGGTGATTTGAGAAATAAATAGGCACTTATATAGTGTGCTACTATGATTGTCACCCCAAGGATTTGCCTAAATAATCCAGTTAATACTTTATACAAATGCGGGAAATCAATATTTTGTTGGATCTTTTCACTTGAATTAATTGACAATGAAATGAATGATCCATTCTTCTTAAATCGCAATTGTGTTAAATATATATTTTAAAAAATATACATTTTCTTATAATTAGTTTATTTCACAATTATTTTCAATTTATTACAAGTATATAAATGAATATTTGAGAATACAAAAAAAGTTGTTCAAATTGATCATACATTTGTCACTTTAACAAATTAACTAAATTAAACCTTAAAATTATAAATCAAATCGACGAATTAATTGCGGAATACATAGTCGCATTATTACATTCGTTTTTTTTTATTTATGAACTAAAGTAAAATAATTTTATACTACAACGTAAGCCATGTGTTTTATGATGGATATAACATATTACGTTGAAATAAAAATTATCAGTGGTTTATTATAAATTAATTGAATAAACGTGAAAAGAAATCTAAAAGACTCTTCTATACAACGTACAAGAAAGTGCATGTTTAAGAAACACTTTTTAAAAAACATTAGCTGCACTTTGCAAAACTTCTACACGCATATAATTTAGCAATCATATGCATCGGTGAATGCATAACGTTACATTTTGTGGATTGCTCATGTTTATTTCAGTTATTGTTTCACATCTTGTGAAACTTGGGTTTGTGGATAATTCAAAACGTTGTATCTGTTTGCATAAAATTGTAGTCTGTATAAATTGCTTGTTAGGATTTTAATGTAAAACAAAATGTGAATGTGTGTGTGTGTATGTGTGTGTGTGTGTGTGTATGATGCAGTGCAAGAAACTTAATTTAATTAGTTTTGGATAAGTATACATTTCTAAATTTCTGTAACATTTTTAAACAAAGTAAATTAGAATCAGATATTATATGGTATTTTGTTAAATAGCTGATATAACTTAAAAATTATCTTGATCCTAATTTTGCATAATCTACAAAACACGAAAATATACAAGATTGTCAACTCTGCTATAAATAAATCTAATTTATATTGCTACCAGTGATTTTATTAGTTCTCTAATCTTTTATCTACAAGCTCATAAATGTTTGCGATCAATAAACGATATCTCATCGTTTTGATGTTATCTAAAAATGTGCAAGGTATAAAAACAACTTTTCTATTCTATATCAATTAATTATACTTTAAGTGCACACATGTGAATATCGGTAAGATTGCACCATCTTGATAGTCTTATAATAAGTTGTATTATCTTACTGCTTTAAGATTATTATTATTGATATATAAAGTTTATTATTTAAAAATTGAGTTGGGTTAAAGATAAAGACTAACTAAAGATGCGTGGATCTCACTTCAACATCATCGTTGAATATTTTTGAACGGTACAAAAGAAATGTTTATTTCAAATGTTATAAGAGTATTTGGACATAATAAAATTATACTAAAGTCAAATAAGAAAAATTATTTCAGATTTTTTAAATAACATATTATTGATATTTCTTGGGTTGTGTTTTGTTCATTAATGTATTCGATTCGAAAACATTAATTAATATTATATTGTATTAAAGATACTTTACTCGTACTTTAACGAAAGTTTAGTTGTCTACAAAAATTTGTTCTATCTGGCCAGACAAAAATTTTTATAGATGAAATTAACTATTTTATTGCTATTTTAATGATAAACATTCTACTGTCCTAGAATACATAAATTCAATGTGATTTCTTATAAATTAATTATACTCCTTGTACGTATACCTACTATTATAATCAATTTTAATCTTAATTTTCTCTCTCTCTCTCTCTCTTTTTCTCAATCGAGTATTATGATATTTCATAATTGTTTGCTTATTACATTAAAGAGAAAAGAAACATATATCAACAATAAAGTAATTACTTAAATATTATCTTAACGTAAATGCATATTACATAAGTGTGTATAAGTTAAATACGTTTTGTACGTGACATTCATATACTTTACATATAACCATATATGTGCGGTCATGTGAATAATAATCTACTCATAATATTTTCATTCATTATTACGTACAAAATTTATTTGACTTATATTGTAAACAAAGACAATATGAGAGATATTGTATGTTTACAGAGAAATTAGTAGTAGATATTATAAAGATATTAGTAGTATTACAATTATACTGCTTTAAAAGAACATACTCTAAATGTGAATAAATTTTTATCTTGCTTTTTTTTTTAAGTAACAGTATTTATAAAGATAGTTTTTTGAAACTTCTATTCCTTTATACGTACAATTGTGGAAAAGGTTGAACTCCCGCTACAATTTGAAAGAGTAACTTTAAATATACATATAATTATATGCTTCATGAATTATAAACATGTCTCCTATCACTGTCCTTCAACTCTCTGTCCGCTCGATTGTGTACCTGGAGTTTTCGATTCTCTTGTTCGCAATTTTAACCAGAAGCCCTTGTCTGGCAACATAGCGAATGATTTTTTTGTCAACACGATGGGATTTGCAGTTTTAACATCGGGCTCGAGATCGCAGTGCCAAAGCAGGTAGAACAGCATAATTTTTGTTTCCATCAAGGCGAATCTATTACCAATGCAGATTCTGGGCCCGATACCAAATGGCATATAGACCAAATTATCCACATCATTGTTAAGGAATCTTTCAGGATCGAACTTGTCTGGCTGCGGATAGTACTTTGGATCGCGATGCAGAGAGTAAGCTGGAAACCATATGTTGTCTCCAGGCTTTATCATGACCGGTTCGCCATCTGAAGTCGCTGGTGGCAATTCGGTTTCTTTGACACATTTTCTGTCTATGAAAGTTCCTGGCGGATATAATCTAAGAGTTTCGTTTATCACGGCGTCTAAGTACTTCATGCGATTGATGGCCTCGTAAGTAGGTTTACCGTTCGTCTGTCTGACAACATCATCAATTTCTTCTCTTAATTTGCTCTGAATATCGGGATTGACACCGACTTCGTTTGTTACAAAACACATGGCTGTTGATAAAGAATCGAATCCGGCGAGAAAGAAAACGAATGCCTGGGCAGTCATTTCGTCAATGTCGAACTCAGGTCCACTATCTTTATTTCTAGTCTCCATCATCAACTGAATCATGTCCGGACGAACAATTCCTTTCTCATCCCTGACCTTCACTGTATTGGAGACGATATCTTTAAAAAAATTCTCTATCTTTAGGCCAAACATTTTGAGATTGAGGAGTTTTGCAAGTGTCGGGAAGTTTTTATGCAGGAAGAACTTGAAGGCCATCCAATTGTCAAAAGTCATTGCCTTTTTGGCAAGCAAGTAGAACTCGTTGTTCGGGTGCTTAAAAGAATCCACGCTGATGCCGAAAGCACACGTGGCCACTGCGTCGTTGGCGTATCTGCCCAGTATGTCTTTCATATCATACGTCTCGCCGGTATTTCCGGATTTCGTTATCACAAAATCGGCGAAGTTCTCGGCGCACTGACTTATAAGTCCGAACATCATCTTCATCTTACTGGATGTGAAACTAGGGCTAAGAAGCTTCCGCATCTCGCGCCAATGATCCCCTTTTAGGTCAAACAGACTCTTACTGACCATCGGTTCAAGAGTTTCGTTCAGGAAGTTATTGTGATCACAGAAGTTGTCGAACTTTTTGATGGCAATCGTGGAAATCAGATCTGGATCACGGATAACGAAGGTCGGTGTTATAAAATCGTAGAGGCCGAAGTATTTTGCGTTCGAGAAGAGATTGTAGATTCTTTGTACATGCTCCATATGGGATGTACGTTGAAAAATAAAAGGTGCCATGTTGCCCAATAATGGAACCGGCTTCACATGCGGGATCTTTAGTTGCTCGAAGTAAGAAAGCTTTCTTAGAACAAAATAATATAAGCAAATACTCGCTGCCAGAATTGTCAGAAGCAAAGTAGATAGCTCCATCGCGACAGGAATCTCCAGATTCGTTGCACAAGAAGAAGTTCCTGATTAAGTTCTGATTGTCGGGATTGCAGTTTTTGTTTCGGATTGATGAAACGATTTCCACACTTAATTGATAATGTTATTGACACGATAAGAAGCACAAATTACATTATTGTATTAGTTTTTTTAATTGGCATTAGAACTTCTGTTCAAATGGAAACGGTTAACTCCGATAGATCTGGCGATACGATACACACACCATGCGTGAGATTTTACGACTGACTCTTTCACGGACGCCAGGAAAGAATTATATATTCGCAAGTGCGTAGATATGAATGTCATATTAAGTCATTCATCACTTTGATTATCTTCTTGAAATGGCGGCGCACTTCTTCGCAAACATTCTTATCAATATGAGCTTGTCGCCTTTTTAAATGAACATGGATTAGACGTCAATTGTCTTTTTATTTTACAACAATGCCATTGTCCAAAAATTTGAATAAAATAACCAAGAGATATGATGTTTTCTTCTGATAATTCATAATTTTTGTTGCGTATTTTGCACGATTCAATACGTAAATGATAAAAGCATAATATGAATTTATTTTTTATTTTCTTATTACCGTGTTCTTATATCTTCTTTATAACCTTATATTCTGTATATTTTTAATTTATTGTGACTGATAAATAAAAAGACAGTAATCCAGCAAGTACAAATAAGATTAGCCATTGTTATTTTTATTACAAATTATAAATTGATTTGTTTATTTTTAATCACACATCTCCTCGCAATAATAATGTCCGTTAATTTTAAAATTAATATACCTAAATAGATCTAAGAATATAGCCAAAATACGGTAATAATATAAATCAATGTTATTTTAACTATATGTAAAAAGATAGAACACTGTACTAAAAGAACACGTTAATGATTTAATAAATCGGATTTGAATTAGGAACAAGAGAGCTTTTAGTTCTGGAATTCTTCCAAAATTATAAGGACGATAATACTGTCATTGACTAGGTTTTTCATGAATTCATTTCTATATTGATAGAACTTGTTTATCATTAAATGAATTGCGGGAATTAAGTGAAGGTGAACCGCGATGATGTATGGATGATTTATTGATGCGCGTGACATCCAATATAAAACATTGATAGAATCGAATAGGAGATAATTTTTTTCTACTGTATAAATACAGTAAAAGCTGCAGAATAATTTTTTGATTGCATAATCTTCAGGAAAATAATTTAATTTTTGATTACATAATCTTCAAGAAAAAATTTGGATATAAGTAATGCTTTGTATATTAATTGAACACATATTATGTGATAACTTTAAATATATTTTTATCATTATATATTTATTAATTTAAAAAGTCAATAAAGATCAAACGATTCATAAAATAAATATTAATAGAGTTATAAATCGGAGTAAATTTCGATTTTTATAGGACACAGGTATCTGTCTATAAGATATCATAGAATTAGAACATGACTAAAATTCTATTGAAATTGACATGGTTGTTTTTCCGCAATAAACGTCTAATCGGCACAACTTATTATAATAAAATTTTAACTTTTGTTTTTGCTGATACAAAATTTCTATTTCAAGCTATGAATAAATATAATTTCTATGTTATCAGAGCTTTCGAAAATTATGCGATAATAATAGAAATGTTGATTTGAGAAATGAATAGGCACTTATATAGTGTGCTACTATGATTGGCACCTCAAGGATTTGCCTAAATAATCCAGTTAATATTTTATACAAATGCGGGAAATTAATAAATTGTTGGATCTTTTCACTTGAATTAATTGACAATGAAATGAATGATCCATTCTTCTTATATTATAGCAATTGTGAACCATTTTGATAGTTTTATAATAAGTTGTATTATCTTACTGTTTTAAGATTATTATTATTGACATATGAAGTTTATTATTTAAAAATTGAGTTGGGTTAAAGACTACCTAAACATAAGTAGATCTCATTTCAACTACATCATCGTTGAATATTTTTGAAAGGAATAAAAAAATATTTATTTCAAATGTTATAAGAGTATTCGTATAACATAATAAAATTATACTAAAGTCAAATAAGAAAAATTATTTCAGATTTTTTAAATAACATATTAATGATATTTCTTGGCTTGTGTTTTGTTCATTAATGTATTTGATTTGAAAACATTAATTAATATTATATTGTATTAAAGATACTTTACTCGTACTTTAACGAGAGTTTAGTTGTTTACAAAAATTTGTTCTATCTGGCCAGACAAAATTTTACTGGCCATTCAAATTTTTATAAATGAAATTAACTATTTTATTGCTATTTTAATGATAAACATTTTACTGTTCTAGAATACATAAATTCAATGTAATTTCTTATAAATTAATTATACTCCTTGTACGTATACCCACTATTATAATCAATTTTCATCTTGATTTTCTCTTTCTCTCTATCTTTCTTTTTCTCTCTCTTTCTCAATCGAGTATTATGATATTTCATATTGTTTGCTTATTACATTAAAGAGAAAAGAAACATATATTTTAACAATAAAGTAATTACTTAAATATTATCTTAACGTAAATGCATATTACATAAGTGTGTATAAGTTAAATACGTTTTGTACGTAACATTCATATACTTTACATATAACCATATATGTGCGGCCATGTAACAAGTGAATAATAATCTACTCATAATATTTTCATTCATTATTATTATTACGTACAAAATTTATTTTACTTATATTGTATAAACAAAGACAATATGAGAGATGTTGTATGTTTACAGAGAAATTAGTAGTAGATATTATAAAGATATTAGCAGTATTACAATTATACTGCTTTAAAAGAACATACTCTAAATGTGAATAAATTTTTATCTCACTTTTTTTTAAGTAACAGTATTTATAAAGATAGTTTTTTGAAACTTCTATTCCTTTATACGTACAATTGTGGAAAAGATTGAACTCCCGCTACAATTTGAAAGAGTAACTTTAAATATACATATAATTCTATGCTTCATGAAATTATAAACATGTCTCCTATCACTGTCCTTCAACTTTGTGTCCATTCGATAAGTATTGTGTAACTGGAGTTTTCGATTCTCTTGTTCGCAATTTTAACCAGAAGTTCTTGTCCGGCAACATAGCGAATGATTTCTTTGTCAACACTATGGGATTTGCAGTTTTAACATCGGGCTTGAGATCGCAGTGCCAAAGCAGGTAGAACAGCATAATTTTTGTTTCCATCAAGGCGAATCTATTACCAATACAGATTCTAGGTCCGATACCAAATGGCATATAAACCGAATTATCCACATCATTGTTAAGGAATCTTTCTGGATCGAACTTGTCTGGCTGCGGATAGTAATTTGGATCGCGATGCAGAGAGTAAGCTGAAAACCATAATCTGTCTCCAGGCTTTATCATGATCGGTTCACCGTCTGAAGTCGCTGGTGGCAATTCGGTCTCTTTGACACATCTTCTGTCTATGAAAGATGCTGGCGGATATAATCTAAGAGTTTCGTTTATCACGGCGTCTAAGTACTCCATGCGATTGATGGCCTCGTAAGTAGGTTTACCATTGGTCTGTCTGACAACATCATCAATTTCCTCTCTTAATTTGCTCTGAATATCGGGATTGACAGCGAGTTGGTGCGTTATAAAACTCATGGTTGTTGAGGTAGTATCGAATCCGGCGAGAAAGAAAACGAATGCCTGGGCAGTCATTTCGTCAATGTCGAACTCAGGTCCACTATCTTTATTTCTAGTCTCCATCATCAACTGAATCATGTCCGGACGAACAATTCCCTGCTCATCCCTGACCTTCACTGTGTTGGAAACGATATCTTTGAAAAATTTTTCTATCTCTGGGCCAAACATTTTGAGATTGAGGAGTTTTGCAAGTAGCGGGAAGTTTCCATGCAGGAAGAACTTGAAGGCCAGCCAATTGTCAAAAATCATTGCCTTCTTGGCAAGCAAGAAGAACTCGTTGTTCGGGTGCTTAAAAGAATCCACGCTGATGCCGAAAGCACACGTGGCCACTGCGTCGTTGGTGTATCTGCCCAGTATGTCTTTCATATCATACGTCTTGTCGGTTTTTCCGGATTGCGTTGTCACAAAATCGACAAAGTTCTCGGCGCACTGACTTATAAGTCCGAACATCATCTTCATCTTGCTGGATGTGAAACTAGGGCTAAGAAGCTTCCGCATCTCGCGCCAGTGATCCCCTTTCAGGTTAAACAGATTTTTACTGGCCATAGGATCAAGAGTTTTGTCCGCGAAGGTAGTGTGATCACAGAAGTTGTCGAACTTTTTGATGGCAATAGTGGAAATCAGATCTGGATCACGGATAACGAAGGTCGGTGTTATAAAATCGTAGAGGCCGAAGTATTTTACGTTCGAAAAGAGATTGTAGAATCTTTGTACCAGCTCCATATGGGATGTACGTTGAAAAAAAAAAGGCGCCATGTTGCCCAATAATGGGATCGGCTTCACATGCGGGATGTTTAGTCGCTCGAAGTAAGAAAGCTTCCTTAGAACAAAATAATATAAGCAAATACTCGCTGCCAGAATTGTCAGAAACAAAGTAGATAGCTCCATCGCGACAGGAATCTCCAGATTCGTTGCACAAGAAGAAGAAGTTCCTGATTAAGTTCTGATTGCCGGCAGTTTTTGTTTCGGATTGATGAAACGGTTTCCACACTTAATTGATAATGTTATTGATACGATAAGAAGCGCAAATTATATTATTTTATTAGTTTTGTTAATTGTCATCAGAACTTCTGTTTAAATGGAAATGGTTAACTCGATAGATCTGGCGATACGATACACACACCATGCGTGAGATTTTACGACTGACTCCTGCACGGACGCCAGGATAGAATATATAACATTCGCAAGTACGTAGATATGTATGTTATAAAGTCATTTATCACTTTGATTATCTTTTTGAAATGACGGCGCACTTTTTCATAAACATATTTTTATCAATTTGCGAAGCTTGTCGCCTTTTTAAGTGAACTGATCTTCGCATTTTACAATATGCGAAGCTTGCACAATATGTCGCTTTTTTGAATAAACTGGGTTAAAGGATTTTTATTTTAGCAATGTCATTGTCCAACAGTTTCTAATAAGACAATAGAGAGACATGATTCTTTTTCTAATAACTCATAATTTTTATCGCGTATTTGTACTCGATTCAATATATTGAATATAGGATAAGTGATAAAAGCTCTATATAAGTTTATTTTTATTTCTCTTATTTTTGTTCTTTACTTATATCTTCTTTATAACTTTATGTTTTGTAGGTATATTTTTTAATTTATCGTGACTAATAAACAAGAAGGTAGTAATTTACGTTTCATCGGTTAACTCTTTTCACATCTTTTTCGAGAATTAGTATCGCGAATATCATCAATCGATTTGTTTCCTTGGCCAGTTTTTTATCGGGGTTTATCTTATTAATTTCATCATTGGCTTATCTTAAAGCTTAGCTTCTTATCGTGCATTGCACATTTTTGCAGAAAACTTTATAGAATTCTCCAATACTTGAACGATTAAGAAACATAATAAATAAATTTATTAACTATTTCGGTCATGTTTGCTTACATACGATAAAACTTGATAAATTGCAAACTGAATCACAAATTAACAATTACAAATATGATTTAATTTATCGTCATTTATCAGTATATGAGCAACAGCTAGGTCTAGTAAAATTCGTGTTAATATACGTATTTTGGACGATTGCATATAATCTCGCATTATTAAAATTTTTTGATTATATTATTAATAATGTCATTTTTTATGTGTATTTTGAATAGCATTTTAAATTTGTATTGTATTACATTATATTGTGAACAACATATATCTAATTTTATACTTTTATATTGTAATACGCACTATTTATTTGTATGAAACGTTAGAATTAAAGGTTGGATTCGAAAATTTATTGACGCGAAAAAATTGTATGAATAGTAATGAAATAAAATTAAGAAAATAAGATACATATTTTATCGCATAATATTACATAATGTTACATAGTATTGCATAGTAATGCATAATATTGCGTAACATCTGTCATATTGTATTATCGCATGCTTGCATTATCAGTTATCACATGCTATTCCTATTACATGCTTCTCTTTTATGTATCTCAAAATAAATTTTATATGCAAAGTAATAAATAATAAAAACAATTAAAATATCTATGCAATGAAAAGAGAATCGCTGATAAACACTTTATTCGTACTTTAACGAGAGTGTAATTGTTCACAAAAATTCATTTTATTTTGCCAGAAAAAAAAACAATTTTTAATTAATTAATTTTATTGCTATTTTTAATTAATCAATTTTATCGCTATTTTAATGATAAGTAAACATTCTACTGTCTTAGAATATATTAATTTAATGATGTCATGTATATATTAATATACTTCTGTACATATAACATTATAATCATTTTAATCTTAATTTTCTCTTAGATACATTCTCTTTTTTTTTCTTTTTTTTCTTCTCTTTTTTAATCAAGTATTACAATGTTTTATTATTTTTTAATTTAAAAAATATATTTCAAGAAAAAGATAATTATTTAAATATTAATAATTGTGATAAGATCAATTAATTAGAAATCAAATATATATATAACGAAAGGGCATACACAGAGCCGCAACAAGATGTTCGCGTTAAATTATTTAAATGTTGTATTAAGACACATGCGCGTATATTACATAAGTATATAGAAGTGTATTATATAATTAAAAATTACATATATGTATAACTCAAATAAGTTTTGTACATAATTTTCAAATACTTTACATATAAGCATTTATGAAGTCATATAACAATTGTAACGGTATTTAAAAAACAATTTTCTGAAATTTTTATTCTTTTATACATAATATATACTTTACATATAAGCATTTATGAAGTCATATAACAATTGTAACGGTATTTAAAAAACAATTTTCTGAAATTTTTATTCTTTTATACATAATATATAATTGAGGAAAAGATTGGAATTTAGCTACAAATTAGAAAGAGCAACTTTAAGTATATAATTTTATGCTTGATAAATTGTAAATATGCTTCATTTACTGTCCCTCAACTCCATGTCCATTCGATATCCCTTGTGTTACAGGAATTTTCGATTCTCTTGCTCGCAATTTCAACCAGAAGCCATTGTCCGGCAATGTGGCGAATGATTTCTTTGTCAACACGATGGGATTTGCAGTTTTAACGTCGGACTCGAGATCGCAGCGGCAAAGCAGGTAGACCAGCATAATTTTTGTTTCCATCAAGGCGAATCTATTACCAATACAGATTCTAGGTCCGATACCAAATGGCATATAAACCGAATTATCCACATCATTGTTAAGGAATCTTTCTGGATCGAACTTGTCTGGCTGCGGATAATACTTTGGATCGCGTTGCAGAGAGAAAGTTGGAAACCATATACTGTCTCCTGGCTTTATCGTGATCGGTTCGCCGTCTGAAGTTGCTGGTGGCAATTCGGTCTCTTTGACACATTTTCTGTCTATGAAAGATGCTGCCGGATATAATCTGAGAGCTTCGTTTATCACGGCGTCTAAGTACTTCATGCGATTGATGGCCTCGTAGGTAGGTTTACCGTCGGTCTGTCTGAGAACATCATCAATTTCCTCTCTTAATTTGCTCTGAATATCGGGATTGACAGCGAGTTGGTGCGTGACGAAACACATGGTTAATGATGAAGTATCGAATCCGGCGAGAAAGAAAACGAACGCCTGGGCGGTCATTTCGTCAATGTCGAACTCAGGTCCACTATCTTTATTTCTAGTTTCCATCATCAACTGAATCATGTCCGGACGAACAATTCCTTTCTCATCCCTGACCTTCACTGTATTGGAGACAATATTTTTAAAAAAATTCTCTATCTTTGGGCCAAACATTTTGAGATTCAGGAGTTTTGCAAGTAGCGGGAAGTTTCTGTGCATGAAGGCCTTGAAAGCCAACTTGCAGCTGTCAAAAGTCATTGCTTCTTTACCAAGCAAAAAGAACTCGTTGTTCGGGTGTTTAAAAGAATCCACGTTGATGCCGAAGGCACACGTGGCCACTGCGTCGCTGGCGTATCTGCCCAGCATGTCTCTCATATCATACGTCTTGCCGGTTTTTCCGGATTGCGTTGCCACAAAATCGACGAAGTTCTCGGCGCATTGACTCATAAGTCCGAACATCATTTTCATCTTGCTGGATGTGAAACTAGGGCTAAGAAGCTTTCGCATCTCGCGCCAGTGATCCCCTTTCATGTCAAACAGATTTCTACCGGCTATCGGATCAAGAGTTTGGATCACGAAGTTATCGTGATCACAGAAGTTGTCGAACTTTTTGATGGCAATCGTGGAAATCAGATCAGGATCACGGATAACGAAGGTCGGTGTTATAAAATCGTGGAGGCCGAAGTATTTTGCGTTCGAAAAGAGATTGTAGAATTTTTGTACCAGCTCCATATGGGATGTACGTTGAAAAATAAAAGGTGCCATGTTGCCCAATAATGGAATCGGTTTCACATGCGGGATCTTCAGTCGTTCGAAGTAAGATAGCTTCCTTAGAACAAAATAATATAAACATATAATCGCTGTCAGAATAGTCAGAAGCAAAGTAAATGGCTCCATCGCGACAGGATCAATCTCCAGATTCGTTGTACAAGAAGAAGACGTTCCTGATTAAATTTTGGTTGTCGGCAGTTTCCGTTTCGGATTGATGAAACGGATATCCACACTTGATTGTTAAAGTAATCTCAATGACGCGAAGAAAAACAGCGTTAATTACATTATTGTAATAGCTTTGGTTAATTGTCGTTTAATTGAATTATTAGAAACGGTTGACTCGTTGGATATGGCGATGAGATGTACACACCATCAGCGAGATTTTATGACTGGCTACTACATGTAACTTCATCGCTACCCACGATAAAGTTATATGAATTGTGTAAATGCTCAGATATGAATGTCATAAGGTCACTATGACTATCTCCTTGAAATGACGGCGCACTTCTTTGCAAACATTTTTATCTATATGTTAAGCTTGTCGCCTTTTTAAGTGTATTGGCTTTTTATTTTAAAAATGTCATTATCCAACAATTTCTAATAAGACAATAGAGAAAGATGATATCTTCTTCATTGATAATTCAAATTTTTATTACGTATTTGTGCTTGATACAATATATAAATGATAATATAAGTTTATTTTTGTTCCGCTAATGTTGTTGTTTTTGATATCTTCTTTATAATCTTAGCCCTTGCAGGCCACATTTATTTTTTGAATTGAGTTCGGTTAAAGATCAACTGAAGATACATACGTGGATCTTTTTCACTTTAACTACATCATTGTTGAATATTTTTGAATAGAAAATAAGGAAATATTTTTTTAAAAAATTATGACGAAAAACGACACGTTCTTAAAAAATGTAAATTTTTAAAAATTCTAATTTATTTAGAGTTTCTAAATTTTTACAGTTATATGAAAGTCTTTAGTGAATCTAAAAAAATAGATCATTATTTTACATTCTCACAGAAATTAGGAAAAATCGGCAAACCTTAAGGTCGTCATCTTACCCTCTTTCCCTATTGAAGATTTTTCTAACAACATATTATGATATTTCTTGGCTTGTGCATTGTTAATTAATATTTGATTTATATTTTATAAACATATTAAATCGATTAATGTTATACTGTATTGCAGATACAGAATTAACTTTTATATTGAACTGCAAAATATAAAATATAATTAGGTACTTTCTTTAAATGAAGAATTGTAAATACTTTATTCGTATTTTAACGAGAGTTTAGTTGTTTGCAAAAATTAATTTTATTTGGCAGAAAAAAAACAATTTTTAATTAATTAACAATTTCGTCGCTATTTTAATGATAAATAAATATTCTACTATTCTAGAATAGGTATATGATTTAATAGTGTCATGTATGTATATATTAATATACTCCTGTGTACATATAATTTATAATCAATTTAATCTTAATTTTGTCTTACATACATTTTTGCTCTCTCTTTCACTTTTCTTCTCTTTTCAATCGAGTATTACGAGTTTTATTGTTTGTTTATTAATTTAAAAGACCATTTCAAAAGAAAGATGATTATTTCAATATTATCTTAATACATATGCGTATATTACATAAGTAGAAGTGTATTACATAATTGAAAATTACATATGTGTATAAGTAAATAAGTTTTGTACGTAATTTTCAAATATTTACATATAATCATTATGAAATCAAAATAAAATGAATAATAAGCTATCAATATATTTTATTCATTATTACGTACAAAAATATTTGAGTTGTATATAAACTAATACAACATAAAAGATATTGTATTATTATATTATTAGATACTATTACAATTACTGTGGCTTTATCAAGAGACACGGTAGTGTCTCGCGCCAAGTACACGCGGAGCGAGACCGACCGTGACTCTTTACGCGACGCGACGATTTGCGAATACTCGAGATGTTGAGATTAAGAATATACTAAATGTGGAAATTTTTATCTTGTTTTTTTTTTAAAAGTAACGATATTCATAAAGATTTCTGAAACTTTATTTTCATATACGCATAATTGAGGAAAAGATTGGACTCCCGCTATAGTTTGAAAGAGCAACTTTGTACATAATTCCATGATTGATAAATTGTACGTATACATTATCGCTGTCCTTCAACTTTCTGTCCGCTCGATTGTGTAACTGGAGTTTTCGATTCTCTTGTTCGCAATTTTAACCAGAAGAATATAACCATTTATGAGAAGTCATATAACAATTGTAACGGTATTTAAAAAACAATTTTCTGAAATTTTTATTCTTTTATACATAATATATAATTGAGGAAAAGATTGGAATTTAGCTACAAATTAGAAAGAGCAACTTCAAGTATATAATTTTATGCTTGATAAATTGTAAATATCCTTCATTTACTGTCCCTCAACTCCGTGTCCATCGATATCCCTTGTAAACAGGAATTTTCGATTCTCTTGCTCGCAATTTCAACCAGAAGCCATTGTCGGCAATGTGGCGAATGATTTCTTTGTCAACACGATGGGATTTGCAGTTTTAACATCGGACTCGAGATCGCAGCGGCAAAGCAGGTAGACCAGCATTTTTTGTTTCCATCAAGGCGAATCTATTACCAATACAGATTCTAGGTCCGATACCAAATGGCATATAAACCGAATTATCCACATCATTGTTAAGGAATCTTTCTGGATCGAACTTGTCTGGCTGCGGATAATACTTTGGATCGCGTTGCAGAGAGAAAGTTGGAAACCATATACTGTCTCCTGGCTTTATCGTGATCGGTTCGCCGTCTGAAGTCGCTGGTGGCAATTCGGTCTCTTTGACACATTTTCTGTCTATGAAAGATGCTGCCGGATATAATCTGAGAGCTTCGTTTATCACGGCGTCTAAGTACTTCATGCGATTGATGGCCTCGTAGGTAGGTTTACCGTCGGTCTGTCTGAGAACATCATCAATTTCCTCTCTTAATTTGCTCTGAATATCGGGATTGACAGCGAGTTGGTGCGTGACGAAACACATGGTTAATGATGAAGTATCGAATCCGGCGAGAAAGAAAACGAACGCCTGGGCGGTCATTTCGTCAATGTCGAACTCAGGTCCACTATCTTTATTTCTAGTCTCCATCATCAACTGAATCATGTCCGGACGAACAATTCCTTTCTCATCCCTGACCTTCACTGTGTTGGAGACGATATTTTTAAAAAATTCTCTATCTTTGGGCCAAACATTTTGAGATCAGGAGTTTTGCAAGTAGCGGGAAGTTTCTGTGCATGAAGGCCTTGAAAGCCAACTTGCAGCTGTCAAAAGTCATTGCTTCTTTACCAAGCAAAAAGAACTCGTTGTTCGGGTGTTTAAAAGAATCCACGTTGATGCCGAAGGCACACGTGGCCACTGCGTCGCTGGCGTATCTGCCCAGCATGTCTCTCATATCATACGTCTTGCCGGTTTTTCCGGATTGCGTTGCCACAAAATCGACGAAGTTCTCGGCGCATTGACTCATAAGTCCGAACATCATTTCATCTTGCTGGATGTGAAACTAGGGCTAAGAAGCTTTCGCATCTCGCGCCAGTGATCCCCTTTCATGTCAAACAGATTTCTACCGGCTATCGGATCAAGAGTTTGGATCACGAAGTTATCGTGATCACAGAAGTTGTCGAACTTTTTGATGGCAATCGTGGAAATCAGATCAGGATCACGGATAACGAAGGTCGGTGTTATAAAATCGTGGAGGCCGAAGTATTTTGCGTTCGAAAAGAGATTGTAGAATTTTTGTACCAGCTCCATATGGGATGTACGTTGAAAAATAAAAGGTGCCATGTTGCCCAATAATGGAATCGGTTTCACATGCGGGATCTTCAGTCGTTCGAAGTAAGATAGCTTCCTTAGAACAAAATAATATAAACATATAATCGCTGTCAGAATAGTCAGAAGCAAAGTAAATGGCTCCATCGCGACAGGATCAATCTCCAGATTCGTTGTACAAGAAGAAGACGTTCCTGATTAAATTTTGGTTGTCGGCAGTTTCCGTTTCGGATTGATGAAACGGATATCCACACTTGATTGTTAAAGTAATCTCAATGACGCGAAGAAAAACAGCGTTAATTACATTATTGTAATAGCTTTGGTTAATTGTCGTTTAATTGAATTATTAGAAACGGTTGACTCGTTGGATATGGCGATGAGATGTACACACCATCAGCGAGATTTTATGACTGGCTACTACATGTAACTTCATCGCTACCCACGATAAAGTTATATGAATTGTGTAAATGCTCAGATATGAATGTCATAAGGTCACTATGACTATCTCCTTGAAATGACGGCGCACTTCTTTGCAAACATTTTTATCTATATGTTAAGCTTGTCGCCTTTTTAAGTGTATTGGCTTTTTATTTTAAAAATGTCATTATCCAACAATTTCTAATAAGACAATAGAGAAAGATGATATCTTCTTCATCTGATAATTCATAATTTTTATTACGTATTTGTGCTTGATACAATATATAAATGATAATATAAGTTTATTTTTGTTCCGCTAATGTTGTTGTTTTTGATATCTTCTTTATAATCTTAGCCCTTGCAGGCCACATTTATTTTTTGAATTGAGTTCGGTTAAAGATCAACTGAAGATACATACGTGGATCTTTTTCACTTTAACTACATCATTGTTGAATATTTTTGAATAGAAAATAAGGAAATATTTTTATTTAAAAAATTATTAAGACATAATAAAATTAAAATAGAGACAGATAAGAGAAAGTAGGGGAAAGGGGGATAAGATGACGAATTGCTAATTTTTCTAAACTAATAACAGATAACGAGTCGATGCTAAACTCATTAAAGGCTTTAGATAATAGCACATAATCTCTTGTAGTTTGATTTCAATCTTTCCACAAAAGTGGATAATATACCTAATAAGAAATGTGTTTTGGATGCACCCATATGTAACTTTTTGGTGTTTGTTATTGGTCATAAGGAATGACATAATCATAGTAAATACTTTCATTTTCGCTATAAAATTATAGTATAGTATGGCTAAGAATGTATAGAATGACATACTAGCATTTTTCATTTTTCGCATTGCAACATTTTTATTAAATGCAAAAAATTATTCCAATGACTGCGAGTAAGATGACGAACGTCATGCGTGTGCAAGATAACGTATCCGTAAATGCAGCTATAAAAGAAATTTTGTAATAAACTTATTCATTATAGAAATCGAGATCTATAAGCGATAGAAATCCAAGCAATAAGTAAAGAGAATTAAAATTAAATTTAAGTTGTCTTTCCGTCGCGATGTATTTACGGCCCATAAGTAATTATCTTTTAAACAGAACGGTCTCTTACGTGCGTCCAATACTCGATCATTTTTTACGTACCGACGCATTTATAAATCGTTTTCTTAAACATGAACGCCTATGAAAAATTATTTTATAAAGCGCTGATTATTTCAAAACCATACTAACTCGAGTGTTTTATGACAAACGGTATTTTGTTTTTTAATTTTTGATTTTTCACAGGAATTTTATCTCGCTCAGAACCAAACATAGCGTGTTACAAATATTCGCGCACATAAGTAGCTACGTAATTTAAAATACAATATCTTGTGCAGGTAGAAATGCTAGTTTTCACCTAAAAAAAGATTTCACTGACGCGAGCGTGTCCATTCTCATTCTTCAATCAATCAAATTTTGCACCTGTCGGTATGCGACACGAGTCTGCACGGAAAAGACCGATTCGAGCCGAATCCCGAATCGGGCGTCTCGTTTCTCGTTTCAGCTGTGTCGCGTCGCGAGATAAATAATTCTGTTGATCTCTCAGCCGCGGTGGATTGGTTTCTGGTTATTTCCGGACGCCGAGGAGCTCGACGGCGAGGAGAGTCGAACACAGGATTCCGAAACTCGTTGACGGGCTCGGGTAATTTGGAATTAAAGCCAAGTTAAAAGTCCATCTCTTTTCTCAGTTGCCCTAACCTCCCCGACTCGACGCCAAGACGGCGGCGACGGCAAGATTCCGGGATCGCCGGCGGCCAGGTCGTTGAAATTTCGTCCCGGGGGGGAGGAATATGAGGTGCGTATCTGCGTTTTCTTCGACGGGCGTGAAACCCGTCTGTCCTCACGGTGACGCTCATAAAACCTGTCGTCGCGCAGATAACCTCTCGACATGAGCTACAACAAGAAGGTGGCGTACTTCTACAACCCGGAGGTGGGTAACTTCCACTACGGCCCGGGTCACCCCATGAAGCCGCACCGGCTCTCCGTCATTCACAGCCTCGTGCTGAACTACGGCCTCCAGCGGAAGATGCAGATCTACCGGCCGTACCGCGCCAGCACCCACGACATGTGCCGCTTCCACTCGGAGGACTACGTGGAATTCCTGCAGCGCGTCACGCCGCAGAACCTGCAGGGCTACACCAAGTACCTGAGCCACTTCAATGTGGGAGACGACTGTCCCGTGTTCGACGGCCTCTTCGACTTCTGCTCCATGTACACCGGCGCATCGTTGGACGGCGCCACCAAGCTCAACAACAACTGCTGCGACATCGCCGTGAACTGGAGCGGCGGTCTGCATCACGCCAAGAAATTCGAGGCGTCCGGCTTCTGTTATATCAACGACATCGTCATCGCTATACTGGAATTGCTCAAATACCGCGCTCGGGTGTTGTACATCGACATCGATGTGCATCACGGGGACGGCGTGCAGGAAGCCTTCTACCTGACCGACCGCGTGATGACCGTGTCGTTTCACAAGTACGGCAATTACTTCTTCCCCGGCACCGGCGACATGTACGAGATCGGTGCCGAGAGCGGCCGTTACTATTCCGTCAACGTGCCGCTGAAGGAAGGGATCGACGACGCGTCGTACATTCAGGTCTTCAAGCCCGTCATATCTCACGTGATGGAGTTCTTCCAGCCGACGGCGATAGTCCTACAATGCGGTGCCGATTCCCTCGCGAACGACCGACTCGGTTGCTTCAGCCTCAGCACGAAGGGGCACGGCGAGTGCGTGAAATTCGTGAGGGATCTCAACGTACCGTTGCTGACTGTCGGCGGTGGCGGTTACACATTGCGGAATGTCGCTAGGTGCTGGACTTACGAAACGTCTCTGCTCGTGGACGAGCAGATCAGCAACGAGTTACCGTATACCGAGTACTTGGAGTACTTCGCACCCGACTTCACCCTACATCCCGAGGTCGTCACCAGACAGGACAACGCCAACAGCAAGCAGTATTTAGAGGCAATTACGAGACACGTGTGCGATAATCTCAAAATGATTCAGCACTCGCCGAGCGTACAGATGCAGGACGTCCCGTGCGACGCGTTGCCACCTGAAGAGGAGCGGCAGCCGGAACCGGATCCGGACTCCCGGCAGAATCCACAGGACACGGACAAGATCGTCGAGCCGGCGAACGAGTATTACGCCGGTGACAAAGATCAGGATAAGATGGACGTGGGCGATTCGTGATAAAGGCAGTAATACGGTTTACGAGAACGTGACCATGTTTAGGATCGCGCGTTCCTTCACGTAGAGCCAGCAGACTCCAGCCAATTGTACGCGATTGGAATTCAATCACTTTTGATTTACCGGCAACACGCAGAAACTGCCGTAAAACATACTGAGATTATCGCTTTCTATGACTGATGTCCCAGGACAATAGACGCTATTGTGCAATTACTAAATTTTAATTATTAAACTTTCAAAGCTAGTGATGTATGAAGCAAGATGAACGAGGGCTATTTGATGCAGTGCATACTTTTTAAGCTTTTTTTTTTTACAATGCAAAAGTGTAAATATGTAAACTATACAGACCGATTCCTTTATATTGATGACGAGAAACAAGCATATTTTACTCAAATAAATCTTGCAGACTTTGGATAAATGTGTGAAATCTATATTTAGATGATAGATTTTAGATAATGATGAATTCGTTTATCTAATATTGCTATATTTTAGATAATGGAGAATTCGTTTATCTTAAATGGCTATTGAGAGAGGAAACTATTTCTTTATTGAGAAAAAAAAACCGATATCGTGTGATACGCTTACTCAGGATATCTAGATCTTAAATATCCATTAGGCAAGTTTATTGTTTTACATCAGACAGCAATATCCGTATTGTCTACAATGGTACAACGACGATGAGGACGATATTAATAGCGAATAATAGTGTAATAGTAGTAATAGTAATAACGATAACGTCTGTATCTCTGTCTCGGGGCTATCTTGCTATATCACAGAGAACTTAATCTTCGCACGACATTAATTGTTACTTTTAGAGCTCTTTTTCTTTCCTTAACTAGAGTAGAAACACAAAAAGATTCTCTCGGAAATGATGTGGGGTGGGTGAGGGGACGGACCTCTCCGCTTGGTAAGAGCACTAAATGCGACTAATTGCAATAAATTAGATCTCTTAAATTAAGGCGCTTTGTTCTGTACATTCGTATTTTGTAAACTCTACAAAAAGTCTCTCGAAAAATAATACACGTACAAAAATATTCGGTACGAGAGGAACGCAAATACTCGATTTCCGATTTACTCTTTGCAAGAACAGTGCAAAAAGACTACGATGCAGAGGCAATGCGTGTGTGTACTCTTCGCGAATGCGTAACGCTGGGCTTCGTTCTTTGAGGAACACCGCGCGCGGTTATACGCGGCTCATTTTCGTTTGCAGAAAGCTGCTCGCGGAGCTGCTTACACAGTTATACGGCTCCTTTTTTTTTTTTCATTCGACGTACGAAAAATTCTCGAGTTCGCTCGTGTTCTACAAAGCGCACACGCCACATATGCGTATGTACGTGTACATATATATGCATATATAATATATAAAGTTTTCAGTCTCATAGTAACGGCAATTCCATTTGGTGTTTTGGTCTTCCATCGAACTCTGCATATACTCCAGCGGTTTTCATACGCGTCCTCCGATTCGAAACTATATACAACGCGTACAAGAGGATATAATTAGTAGGCAGTGCTGATCCAGCGATCTTCGATAAATCTTCGGAATCTTTCTTGCTGCATAGCTTTCTTCTTTTCAACATAAAATTGCTTGACTAGATGCTGTTGGTCTTTCTCGCTCGTCTCGCAATGCCGAGCGCATTCAACAGTAGCACGTGCCGTCTGACAGGCAATGCAAATGGAATAGTGATCAGTTACGTTTCGAAGTGCTTGTAAATGCTAGTCACGTACGTCATGACTTGTTGCCAGTCGGGTCGCTCGAGTTGACACATTTCACCGATGTTCTGTGGAAAGATTGATTTACGTTATTCTTAATCTCACAAGAGACTATATTCGTAACAATTCGATATACAATTACGCGATTAAACTATCGGCTTATTATAAACTATTTTAATGAATTATCATGCTCATGTACACTTATAGTTGTTTAGAGATAATTTATTAATCAATTTACCAAAGTAGTTGGTATGCCAACACTCTCGGCGGCAGAGAAGGCGATCGAGAAGTTCCGCCGCTTTTCGACTGGCGTCAACGTGTCGTACGGTACCTTTCGCGGCAAATAGGAGTGCAGAATCGCGCATAACGCTAAGCCATCGTTCCAGGAACTGCTGAAGTTAGTTATATCGATATTCCGGTAGCCTATCGTTTTATTTTGACACCACTTGAGCAAGGCGTTACGCTTAGATCCGCCGTTCTTGACTAAGCCATACAGAGGATCTTTGCGCTCCGACAGATCGGTGACGCTGTTTCGACGCACGAAGTCGATCGCCTTGGCGTTCAAAGCGGCTGAATCCAACAACTCACCCGGACTCAAAACCACAGGCGTTGATTTTGTTTCTGTGTAACAACAACAAAAGCGCACGATTAGGTACGAAGAATCGCCGTCTCAAAATGCATAGTAAATTTTCATACGATTATTCTTTTTTATCGTACGAGCGTTTTAAGCTTGCGAAGTTTTACTAATAATTACCTGATACCGGTTTCTTTGTGATTGTAGATTGTGTTTTATTGTTATTTGTCGAATTCGCCGTGCAGATTAAATTGTTGATTTGCTGTTGGTCTCTGAGGGGAGCCTTCAAAGACATAATATCCGTAGTTCCAATCGAATTTAAAGACGACGTAGAGCTGCTTCGGCTTCCAGGACCTAAAACATAAAACAAATCGATTCTTTTAACTTCTTTTTATTTCTGAAATAAATGAATAAAATGAAATATATATCATAAAACGAAATATTTTTTTATCTATTATTTTATATCGCAATTTCAAGTAAATACCATCGCGGACAATGTATATTGATAATTGTTAATGTATCTGAAATTGTATTATGGTCACTTACCAGCTTTAGCTTGTTTCGTGGCATTTTCAATGCTCTCGATCAGACACTTAACAGAAAGCCTTGAGTCCTGACGCGAAATGTTCGCCTTCCTACGAGCAGCAATCTCCTGTTGCACGCTCGTCAGCACGGATTGTTGAGTCTCCGTCGGTGTGCTGGCCGGCCTCGTAGGCGGTTGTTGTATCACTTTTTGATTAGCTGAAAAGATTTCCAAATACACATTATACTCAGCGAATTGCCATATACAAATAATTCCGCGAACAAATAGTAAAAGCAATAAGCCGTAAGTTCGTACGTAAAATAAAGCACAGATAATCAATAATTAATATACTTGGACGAAAGTCTCCTCACTTCACGGATGGAAAATGGCACGGTCGTACGGATTAATTCAGTAAGTACAAAATGATGATTTCATGATAGAAACATAAAGATAGATAAATAAGCGAGTATATCATAGCGTGTAAAGATACCGAGAGATCGAGAAACACAAAGAAAGCCGGGTGACAGTCAACCAGGGACAACACGAGCGGCACAATGTAGGTGCTAGCGATGCGAAGATACGAATTTTTGCATTCTTCGCCTAAATCGGGGAGCCGGGACGGACAACAGGCCGAATTTTTGCGATGCAAGCGGTTCCCACATTTAAGAGAGCGACTTACGGTCGCAAGACTCGCTTATTTGCGGGCGCCGTCCCGGCAGCGTCCTCAATTCCACGTCCTCTACGATCGTCTCAAACTTTTCTCTTAAGGATGACGTCCGTCCCATCGGTGGGGGTAGATCCGATTCCATGTCCGTATTACTTTGCGACACTTCCTCGCTCGTTGCGCGAAGCTTACTTTCGGAAGGAGTCGCTTTCTCGATCTGAGAATTGTTCTCGTTTGCCTGTGTGTCACCTTGCAGGAATCTTATGCGATTCAATCGATTAGTCTCGCTCGGACTCGAGCACTTTGCTTCTTGTAACTGTTCGCTAAACGCTGAAGATCCGGTTTCTTTTTCTTCGTTAACGGAATACTTTAATGGTTCCAGGATCTTCGTTTCTTTCTCCGAATCAATACTCAAAGTTCTTCCCGGTGTGTCCGATGAAACAATTGGAATCGATGAGAGAAATTTTGATTTATACGCGATTTCCGAGGGCGTTAACAACGGATACGATTTCCGTCTCATTAGAGGAGCACTTAATATATCATGAGAACTCTTTATTTTCTCACATTCAGTATTTGTATTCATAGATTTCGGAGACTTTATTTCGATATTTCCATTGAGCGAGCTTGATATCTTCGATTCCTCGAGCATATCAAAAACTTTTCTATCTCCTGGCATAGCATCGATGATCACGTGTTTCGCTGTCCATAACTGATTATTGCATGTTTCTCGTTCTGTTGCTTCGTCTTTTAAGCGAGACGCTTTTATCAGAGAAGATTCATATCTCATTTCCTGTGATTTTTCTTCGTTTTCATGTATACGACGACAATTATCAAATTCATCTAATGATTTGGTATGAATTCTAATTTGTGATTCTGCGGTCGTTTTTGGTTTCGAGTCAATTATCTCGCAGCTCGGTTTCGATTCACGTTTTTTCAAAAACAGCCTTTGCCTCTGCTCATTTTTCTCGCTTTCTTTTGATTTTAAACACACGGCTGAATCTGAAAGCGCTTTTGCACTCCTGACGTCTGAATCTGCGCGTTGTTTCATCGCGTCGCTCGGCACAGTCAAAGTTTCCGCAGTTGTATTATCTAAAGACGACGGACCAGCGTCCATGATGGCTAGAATAGGCGAACTCCTGTTGACTTGCGGACTGCTGTAACTTCTCTGCAATAGTTTCCCCATTTCCGGATCGACCTCGAATTTCAGGTCGTTCATCGCGCTTTCCACACCGGAAAATATGTAATCCTTCGGCACGAAGAATCGACTGTTCGAAATGTTAATGCCGTATGAATCTCCGTTGCCGTTTTGAATACTGCGAATACTTTTTAATAAGGCACTCTTGGCCATCGCGTCTTTATCGGACGTGCCCGTAACGGTAATGTACAGTTTCGGATAATCCTCCGCAATTATTAGAGATTTATCAGATGGATTGTGAGGAGCCTTATCCAGTTCAATATTGTTCACGTAGAACTTTGACGTATCGCTCCTCGATGGTTTTGATTGTCTCGAATTCTCACTCGCTAAACGCTCGACTGCATCATCGGTGGCGCATTCAGTATTCCGGCTGTCGATGCGATACGCAGGACAGAATTCAATCTCCTCGCCGGAAATCAATTTGTCCTCCAATTTGATAGCTTCCTTGAGTGTTGGTGCGCCAGTTGTGTTGGTAGCCAGATTATCATTCGGCAAACCGGGTTCGTCTCGATTCGCGGTATCGACATCCTGTAGCCTCGCTTTATGTGAGTCCCAGCCGCTCATCGTCGCTTTGAACAAGCCATTTCGTAACGCGTGCTTTCTCGCGTCGTAACGCTTTTTTAGAATCATTCGACCACGCTTTAGTAAAACACTCGCCATTTTCTCTTTATTCCCGCTAGTGACATCGAGTGTCTTGCAACTCACTACAGTGCTATCTAGTACGCAGTCCGATTGAGGAAAAAAGGAACAATTACAAAATTAATAAAACTTATTAACAAAATAGCTATATATGTGAAATAGATTTAAAAAAATTAATGTTCGCGATAAATTTCGTTTTATTGAGAAATATCCCCTTTTCCGACAATATTTACTAAATTCCTCGTATGTTTTCTTTTGCATAGAGAGATTATGTGTTAGTATACCATATATAATTTTTTTACCGTGTTATTATTAAATCTTCACGATCCTAGACGTTCGTCACGTATCACAATATACTATCACATAACAGTTTCTGTTTTAAGAGAAGTCGACCGTTTCCGTTTGTTTACCTTTGTTAAGTTTATCGAGTTGTGCCTCCAGCGCTCTCAGCTTATCTCTCTGCGCCTTGTTCTCCATTACCACGCGTTCCAACTCGCTCTGAGCCTCGGTCTTGAAGTCGTTGGCAACTCGCACGGTCATCAGCAAATCCGTTTGGAACTGCTCCCACTCCGCGCTCTCCTCCTGTCTCAGCTTACGCTCGTCGGCCAACGCGCGCTCCAACTCGTACTGACGCGTTTGCGCTTCGCGCTCTCTTCGTTGCGCCTCGCTCAGTGCGGCTTTCAGCTCCCGCTTATCCTCCAGGTGCCGTTGGCATTGCGTCTGCAATTCCGCCAAGGAATCTCGGACGAGCTGCAGTTCCGTGCTCACAGACAGTCGCTCATCCTTCAACTGATTCAGCCTATATTCTAGGTCGTCTATAGCGGATTTCGCATTATTTCGAGCCACCTGAAATTTCATTTGTATAAAAGCTATCTCCTTGATTTATTATTTACACAAACGAAAAAGTTTACTTCTACATTTTCACAGTTTTAAGGAAAACTAGTCGCTTTCTTGATCAAAATTGCTTGAAAAATTTCAAGTTTGTCTTTTCTACACATACAAAACAAATATACCTTATATTCTTCCTGAAGCTGCGAGTATTGATCCCTCAATCGATCGTGGTCGCAATGTGAGCGCGCCAATTGTTCCTGCAATGCTGCCGCCTGCGTCTCGAGCGTGTCCTTCTCCCTTCTGGCCGCATCTAGCAGTTCGTCCGCCTCGCTCTTGTTCTCCAGCTGCCTCGATTGCTCCAACTCCTCGATCTTCGCCCGCGCGTTCTCCAACAAAGTCGCCAATCTACTGATCTCTATACTGCGATTCGCGCCCTCCTGCCTCGCTTCCGCCAATTCCATGTCCAACTGCTTTCGTTCGACGTTTGCGGCGTCCACTGACGCCTCCAGTAATTCGACGCATTTCGTCAAGCGTTCAGTCTCTGCCGCACTAGCGTCAGCAGTCGCTCTCAGACTCTTCAATTCACTCGTCAACTCCTCCTGCTTTTGAAGTAGAGTCTCTCGTTCCTCTTGCGCACTCTATAACCATACGAATAAATCAGCAATCGTCCATTTCCTGTTTACACATATAAATTTAGTGCACTCACTTTCAGGAGGTCTACAAGTTTCTGTTCCCTTTCTGTATTGTAACCTTTGGATGCTTCCTGTGGCTGTTCCTCCCTTAAAAGTAGTCCCTGCAAAGTGTCAACCTTGGAACGGGAGTCTTCTAGCTTCTCTGTTTGACGACACAGTGACTCCAAAAGAACTCCTTTCTCCTCTGTTAGCCTTTCATTATCCGCTTGTAATTCGGTCAGTTGTGCCTGTGTGATTGGCATTAATTAGTTAAAAACTTGTATTCTCATTTCCGTACAATGTTTTTTTCAATATTAACAAGATAGAATCGTACCTGTAAGTCACTTAATTCTTGAATGGTAGCCTGTAATTCTTCGTTTGTGGAATAATGCGTTTCCTCCATTTGCAGGATCCTGTCCTGCAAGCACGCAACCGAAACCTCGGACATCGAGCTGGAGGAGTGCTTGTCCCAGTCCGGAGTGGTGCACTGAGCTCCTTCCTGAGGTGTGCTGGCATTGTGTGCAGAACCATCGTCCTGAGGAATGGCGATGGAGGCTGGCGCGGAGTTGTGGAGCCTCGAGGCATCTAACAGCAGCTGCTGTTTCTCCGAATCTGACAGCGGAGAGTGCGCCACGTCCCTGAGACGAACGCGAAGAGCTTCGTTCTCCTCAGTAAGACGCTCTAGCTCCAGATGATGCTGCTCCTATATGTGTCAAAGCAACAAATACAAACACCGTTAATCAACGACTCAAACTTAATCAACGTGAGATCGATAGAACGGAGCAGTTTCAAGGTAAGCATGCAATATTTCAAGCAAGATGAGGTTCTAACACAGTATCTACACCGAAAGAACATCTGCAATTGCTTAATTACGACTATAAATCGACGTTTAACAGCTACATCTGTATCGTGATCTTTTTGCACATAGGGGACTACAATATCCTCGCACGAGACACACTCCGAGAAGAGGGGCTCGGAAAAAGCGTGGGAAAACAATCTTGACAGTTCGCGATCATAACATTCGCGTCCCCCGTCCCTCGTCCCCCCCGTTTCGAGGAAAAACACAGAGGCGCACGAGGAACGACGCCGCGTAAATAACGCACCGACGACGGGGGGAGCCGTGGGGGGATGCGACACGGAGCCAATCCGGATTCCGGATTCGAGGTTAGAGTCAAACGACATGCGACGCGGAGACGGTTCAACGCCGGTAGGACGGAACTCCGCGACGTTCACACGACGGCGATCGCGACGGGGGGTAGGGGGGGAACGGGGCTCCCGCGGTTCTACGTCAGGACGGGCGAGGGGGTTTACCGTGGGCGACGAGAAGCAACGCTTCTTCATATCGGATCCGCTCGGCCTCCCCGGCTCTCTTCCTGCGTAAACATCCCCGCCGCGCTCTACGCCCTCTGGCTCCGTTTTCGAGCACGCAAAAACGACTCTTCGTGCCCTTTCTCTCTCTCTCTCTATCTCTCTTTCTCGCCCCCTCCACTGCTCTCCGTCTTTCTCTCTCTAATGTTCTAACGGTTACGTCGGTTACACGAGCTCCGGGACTGAAACCGGTATAATTTCCGCCGAGTTCAGATCCCGACGCCGCGCCGCGGCCGGCCGAAAATGATCCCCCCGCTGATCCCGGCTGTTCGCGGCGACGACGCCGCGACGAGAGAAACGCGATTTGTCTACTCGCGAATTTTCCATCTCGCAGTGTCGAAAATTGAATTCGATTGCGTAACGGAAAGGGGGTTTCCCACAATCGTCCCAGCAACGATTATTGGGGAGGGGGTAATGACACGGAGGGTGCACCGCACACCCTGCGAAATAGCTTTGTAGAATGTAGAGTATATTCTTTGAGAATAGCTGCGGGTTTTTATACGTTCGCGCGGTCGGTCGGACTGAAACAAGCGTCAAGCGTGACGATTGCGGAAAAATGTGAAGATTTTGCAGGTAGAAGGAACCCGAGAGAACACAATGGGATTGTTTTCGCGCAGTGTTCCGGGCCGAAGATATCTTGGCGAGGGATTCTTCGAGAAACTTTTTAGAGTCGATATCTAAAAAAAATACACTGCTAAATATTAAAGAATGAAATTTAAACCAATATCTTGAGTTAAATAACATTTTGTTATTTTAAGTTAAGTAATTGTGTGTAAATGTATTATTTTAACACAAAACAGTATTATTTTAACTCCACTTTAACTCCTTGGTTTAGTTAAATTAACGACATATCGAATAGGAGCAGTGGCAACCTATAAGAATAGTTAAAAATGATTCAAATTGAATATAATTGTATATCTAATAATTACATATAGTAATTACGAATTTAACAGTGTATATTTTTGTGGAGATTAGAGAAATGTTCAAGATTAAAAATGAAACATCTCTTTCGATGGATTAAATTGCAGGGGGAGAGAGAGAGAGAGAGAGAGAGAGACGAGTAAAGCGCGATTTTCTCAATAAAAATTCATAATTTGGAACTTAGATGTCGAAATGATTGACATCGGATGTTGAAAAATTGACAGAATAATTGAATTAAACTTCGAGGAAGCATCGACTCCGAATTGATCGAGATATACAAATCTGTTGCACCCCGATTACGTAAATTTTTGAAACACCCCGTAGCGCCGAAACACCGGCGATTTAACCGAGAGAAGAGGAGCGGCAGTGTTTTTTACTGGATCGATCTATTTAAGCGTAATTTAGATGCAAAGCGGATATTTTTACAGCCGCCCAGTCGTCCTCGACCGTGCCTTACGTCGCCTTCCTTGTACGGGACGTGAAAGAAAAAAAGCCGCGAGAGGAGGGAGGGAACGGCGCAGGTATGCACGTGTGCAAGGAGCACGCCAGGTACGGGCGCACACTTGCGAAGGGGGAAGGGGAGGAATTAATGCGAGAGACGTCAACTGTATAGATGAATCAGAGCGACAGTGCGCGGCGCGGCATAATTCATTCATCGAGCGCATTTTGCGTCGCAATCGCTAGCTAAATGCGCCTTACATTGAATGCACGTTATTATTTTTCAGCCGACAGAAATGGAGTATCGATGATACGTTACGTCTGAACTGCGGCGGAGAGGATATTTTCCTCGAGGTAAATCGCAGCTGAATTAACAGATTTTGAATTTTATAAGAATTACGTCGGTTTATCGATTTAATTCTAGCAAATTATTCGGAAAGATCAATTAACGTTATAAATAGAAAGAAAATTATTACGCGTGATCGAATTTTAATAGAGAGAAAGATATCAGAAGTACTCGAAATTTCTATATTTAAAGTCAGAGCTCTATGCATATTGATTCTATAAAATAAGCAATAAAAGATTCTGCCTCTCTGCATAATAAGGTAACCGCATATCCGAAATAGCGCGCTAAAGTTGGTTTCGGTACTTTCGGTCGGGCGGTGCGCGAAACGAGGAGAAGGACAAGCGCGAGATATTATTACAGAATAATATCGAATTGTGTGAAGGTGTTCGTGTGGCAACACGTTTATTTATATCACTCTTTCGCTTCTGATAAAGAAAAAACTTCTTCGAATCCTTTCGCCATCGGGACGAATTTAAGCTATTGTTGACTATCTTAGGTGTGAAATCTTGGAGATGAGACGGAGACACGAGAAGAAAATAAAATTATGTGCGCCTATATCGCCAATTACGTTTCGTAAGAATAATAATGCTTGAAAAACAACGATTATTTTTAATTTTAATGAAAGAAAAGCATGTCAAAAGGAATAATAAAGGTAATTAAGAATATATTAGGATACACCTATATCAAATACATTTAAAAAAAATACATCCTTTTTAGCATCGAGAAAAAAACCATGATATTATACAAATAATGGAAATGCAAGTGTAAATGTAGAGAAATCGTAAATAAACAGGGAATGAACCAGTGAGTGGCTAAATATGACTTCATGTATAATCGTCACGCTTTCGATATTTTGTAAATATCGAACACGCACATATGTATTTTAGAAGTAAAGAATCGTATCTCCAGTTTTTGTCAAAATGGAGTTAATACATTTTTCAATATAACAGAAGCTGAAATTGCGTAATAGTAAAGCATCTTATGTCTATTATTACTAATTCTTAAGGTGATCCTAAAGCCGTGATTCTAGCCGGTTTTTTTCGGTTTTTTTTTAGCACTAATCTTTTAATTGGCTTTATAGAAATGCAAAATTCTTGTCTAGAATTAAAGTACGCATCAAAATCTAGGTCATGGTGGTCGAATTTATATCAAAAACGAAAAAAAATTAATATTTTTGGTTATACGTGACGACCACCACATATAAATTCGACCACCATGACCTAGATTTTAATGCGTACTTTAATTCTAAACAAGAATTTTGCATTTCTATAAAGCCAATTAAAAGATTAGTGCTAAGAAAAAAACCGAAAAAAAACCGGCTAGAATCACGGCTTTAGGATCACCTTAAGTACAATGTTAAAAAAGTATTGAAAATTTTTATGGTGCCTAATTTTTAAATCAGGCACAGCGTGTTATTGACAGTTGTACCATTAAACGTGTCAGTTAAATTACTTTATTAAAAACTTAATAAATCAAGACTTGCTACTTTTATTTTATATCTAAAAAAACATATCATTTTCCTACTTAAAACTTTAAACCTTGTTTTTTCTGAATTCATAATAATGGAGATACAATTCTTTACCTCGAAGATACAGATATATATATGTATAACAATCGCTCCTGAATAGTCAGAAATTATTTGTCGATTCGATGCTGGGTTTTTCGGACGCTTACCTTGAAGGCGGCCAGCTCGGCATGCAGCTCGCGCAGATTCTGAATATCGGACGTCGCGTCGCGCAAGTTCGCCTCGAGACGCGCGCGATCCTTACGCAGAGCCTCGACCTCGCGTTCCAGCTCTTGCATCTTGGAGGCCTTGGCAGCGGGGCCCTTCGACGACGTCGTCGTCACCTTGGGTCTGGCCGGCTCCTTGCTGCCCAGGGAGCCGGCCCAGCTGTTCCCGGTCGGCGAGACGTCGCTCTTCGCCTCCAGCGAGGAGGCGCTTGGCACCTGGCGCAGCGGCGCCGGTTGCTGCTGCTGCTGCTGCGCCGATTGCTGCTGCTGCTGCTGTTGCTGCTGCTGGCTAGGCTGTCCTCTGCGAAACAGCGATTTGAACTTCATCATGGTCGCTCGATTGGTCACCGCGTTAATTCAGACGATCCTGTTTCTCGTGGCACGAGAAGAAAACTTCGGGGAGAGTCTGAGAGAGAGAGAGAGAGAGAGGGGGAGTGGGCAAACAGCGCGAAACGGGATGATTTTCTTTTTCGACTCGAGTCTCGTCGACGAGGAGGAGCGCCTACGACCTGGACCGACCCTCGCCGTCAACGAACGATGACATCGTCGTTCCCGTTAGCGAGCGTTTCCAGAACTCGGGCGAGGAGAGGAGCGAGCGGGTCGGCACGACCGTCATCCTGTCGCGTCTCCTCCGGTTACGACGTAACGAACGTAATCATCGCTATAGGTCACGGATACGAGAGTTGCCGGCGACTATCGCGAGCGCGGGGGCGTTTGATAGCAGTTTCTGTCTCTCGATTGGATTCTCGCGGAAGGACGCGATGCGTCGAGACGACTAAACGGAGGCGTTTCGGTGGACGGTGGTCGCACGTGTGCCGCCGGAGATGTCAGTTCCTTTTAAAAATGTTCTTTAAATCAATATACAGCTTTCCGATTGCATTTACGTCACATTACGTTAAAAAAAAAAAAAAAACAGAAGATTTAGATCAGCACTTCGCAACGAGATTCCTTCGAATTCAAAATGCACTCTGATAGTCTACTTAGAACTCTTATTGTCGATCCTAATCGGAAATCACTTAATCCATATCCACGTGATTAGTGTCACTTTGAGGGGCGAATTGCTTCTGATCGCAAAATCGGAGCACTTCAATCTCGACACGCTCGAGAGTGATCCGTCATCAATCCAGATAAAGACAGATAACTTATGTTTGTATAATTGGTTTCTCCGAAGGACGATCCCAACTTCACGAGATTCCTTCGAATTCAGAATGCACTCCGATAATCTACTTAGAACTCTTATCCTAATCAGGAATTATTTAATTCATATTCACGCGATTAGCGTCACTTTGAGGGGGAATTGTTTCTGATCGGAAACACCTCCCAAAATCGTAGCACTTCAATCTCGACACGCTCGAGAGTTGAGCCGTCATCAATTTAGATAAAGACAGATAACTTATGTCTGTATAATTAGTTTCTCTGAAGGACGATCCCAAAATTCGCAATGAGAGTTCTTCGACCGCGTTTAAAGTCCGATACACTTTCAACAGAATCCTCAACAGATCACTCAGTCGTTCCCTCAAAAGTCATCAGATCTGCGACCAAATCCACGGACAGCCGAACGTGTAGATAGAAAAACTTTTTATTCTCGCCAGTCTCCGGGTCACTCGGTTCGCGCGACGAGCATCAGCCACACACGCTAATCAGATTCCTACGTTTTATCGCGCGACTCCGATCCCTCGGGACGCGTCCAGGTGCGTGTCTCGCGACGCGTTCAGCCGCCGGTGCGCGTGTCGCGCAAGAATCGTCGCTCCGCCAATTTCACCGAGCAGCATCATCGCGCGTCTCCAGCACCGCGGCGATCTTGGCACGGCTTAAGGCCCAGGAGCCGGCTTTCTCTCGTTATCCTTCCGTTTCAGGACGCGCCGATCGGCGACGACGACGTGTTACACGACACGGACAGACGATCGCCGCATCGTGTGGCGCGCACTTCGCCGAGGAATTCCAAGATTCGTTGCGTGGAAGCGAGCGGCCTCGAGCCACTTTCTTCCTCGATCGCCGTCGAGAGAGTCTCCTCGCCGCTTCCTCCTCCTTTTCTCTTTCGGGGAAGTGCTGCCCCGTCGTCGGGAGGAACGGAGGCGACTCCGGAGCAACCGAACGAGAGACGTCAGTCTCGTCGCGTGGCGCGACCACTTGTTGCTCTCGGATTCGGCCAACGACCGCGAGACGTTTCGCCGTGCACGCCGCGGAAGGACGGCCGAATGTCCTTGCGGAGGCGCGGACCTCTCAAGGATCCCCAAGGACGGTCGACGAGACGGTCCTCGCAAGAACGATCGGAATTCAGCGAAGCGAAGGGGAGTCGACGTCGATCCCCGGTCAGATACCCGTTTCCCCGTTAATATTTTTGCCCAGGTGGATGATTCCCGGGGGACACGTCCTCCCGACGATATCCCGGACGTCGAGGAACTTGGACGAGAATTCGATTTAACCGGTCGTGGAGCACCAGCGACGACGCATACCGCGCGACGGTGCATCGAGTACTGAATACACGAGCCCGACAATCGTTCCCCTCCCATAATTCTGCTCCATCCCTCTTCTCTCCTTTCCGCTGCCGGCCGACCAAGGCTTTTCTTAGGCGGCCGCCTCGCCGGACTCACTGTACGAAGGGCCAACGAGTTGTAAATGCAGCCAGAGGTCTCGTACTTGGACCGCCGCATTCGTCGGCCATTGAGGAATTCTCCTCCTCGATCGTCGCGAATTCCCTCCGTGATCCATGCGTCGCCTTTTAAAGAGCGTAATTGCGGGCCACTCGCGGAATAGGCTTCTTGTATCCAGACCGAGAGAGTATAGATGCCACGTGGGATGCGCGACGATCAAATTTAATACCGCTGGATAGTATCCTCGAATTAAATTACACGCGAATCTTTGAAACGTAAATGTGCTAATTTGCGCGTTCTTATTATATTCAACAATGTAGACTAATTTTGACGAACAGACATCCTTTCTCAAACACTGAACAACTACTCAGAGAGCACGAGCCTCTGAAAATTCAATGCCTATCACTGGCTATCCTATCAACTTAATTTTTAAAATTTTAGAGCTGCGCATTGAACGAAACATGATAGCGAAACTGAAGACCAACGTCTAAATTGGATACAATTTGCGAAATGTTGATAGCGGATTCGTTAAATTAAATTCTGTGCAGAGAGCAGAATCTAAGATGCGTTGTATATACGCATATTACATGAGAAAAGGGTTGGAGGTAAGAGTCGATCGCAGTAATCGCGGATTAGCAATCTCCGATCGGCTGCTACACGGCCGATTGCCCTTTGACGCGCTCCGATCACTCGGAATCGCGTCGATTTTCGATCAGAGAGAGAGAGAGAGAGACAGGAGAGTGGAAGAGAGAGAGATAATTGTTCGGATGGGCTGGTGGGACGAGAGAGACAGCCGTCGAGCTCTTGGGAACGGGTACGCGCCTCATCGCCGTCGAGGATGGCACGATCGGGGAAGGGAAGGGAAGGGCAGAGAGAGAAGCGGAGGAGCTGCTTAAGGAGGCCACACGGAATCCGCAGACGTCTCACCGGTCGACCAGTTTTCTCATACGGTCGACATATGGTATATGTACCCGGTGGCCGAAAGGTCTCCTTCGCCTTCGCAATACGAGACGCGAGGATAGATAAATCTCTCCTTGTCATTCCGCGGCTACGTTCTTCATTATTTGCAGCCGTGCCTGGATGCAGCGCTATCTCGATTCGATCACTCGCTATATCCATGTCTTTCAAAATCACGCTAAAGTCAAATGTCTGAAATCTACGTGCGCTTTGTACACTTGTAGCTGCATGCACGTATAGACAATGTAGTTTGATCATCTCGACGAGTACTCGTAACTGTACTCTAGACGAGGAGAACAAAGAAGTTTTTATCGCTGAGTGGAGCTCGCCGGAGGAGCAGAATGGAATGCTCGAAACGTCAAGCCTAACTGTTCGCCGCTCGCTAGATGGTCGAATGACAGGCAGATATTGCTATCGGCCGTGTTTAGTTATTATCGATGCGTCAGTCGTAAAGGCATTCATGATACCGTTTACGACGTGACTATTAGTGTGCGCGGTGCCGGTTCTATACGGGGCCATAAATTCCCGAAATTTATCAGAACGGTAAACATAAGAAATTAGAAATTTAGCTTTGGACACGCAGCGGAAACGTGAATCTTGAGTTTATATCAGAATTCCCTCTTCGTATAGTAGACACAATTATGAGAATGTAATGGAGAACATTAAATCGTTACAACGATTCACTAATGCGGGAATATTGTGTGGGAGTATTATGACAGAGCTAACATGATTTCGAGAAGAATCTAGATTTTTTTATTTGACAAATTTATTTTAAACAAATTTCGAACAAAGGTGTTTCAATAATAAAAGTTTGACGCAGCTCGACGAAGAGAAATGGAATTGAAAGGAAGACGAATGGATCGCGTGTGCGGTAAAATCATTCGTCCGCGATACGGGATACGGGGGCCCCATATCCCGCAGGGGCACATGCCGGGGTGGGGAGGGGGTCTGGGTATACGGTTGTATTTGCACGCGCGCCGAACCTCCGCCCGGGGTAAACCGGTATGTATGCGTTTTTCCGGCCGACGGAAATACGACACTCCTCGACGACGACGGTCCCTCGACGAGCTCTCCTCGTCAGCGGGTATATGAGCCGCTTTAATGGCCTGCACGAGTAAAAATGTGCATGCGGGGCTGCAGTATGTATGTACTCCAGATTTCCCGCATAATCGCTTCGGCACGATCTTAGATTTCGCTCTCTGCAAGAATATCTCGCATTGAGAACGAGGAAAAGTAAGAATACTGCGCAAGGAGTAGAAATCCGAGCCGCATCACGAAGAGAAGAAAGGAAGTGTGAACGGCTGTTCAGGAAAATATGCAGTTATGTCATAATAATGTTGTACTTCTCAGATATAAATGCGTGCGCGCAACGAACGTGTGAAATTAAAATTATTCATTTAATTTTAAGCTAAAATCTCACTTCCAAGCTTCTCTCACACTTTCATGAATTATTTTGTCTCTCAAAACGGTATGGAGGCTTTTGTATCGCAGCTTTATATTATCCAATGGACTCGACTGTCGATCTCGATCCCGAGTGACCAACCGGACGAAATAAACAACAACGGTTGCTCTTTGTGCGAATCAGTGCGGTGTCGATTTTCGTGCACGTGGCGAGACGCGATGAGTCCTCGCGCGCGACGGCAACGTCCAGAAGACGAAGTGATCGAGCCGTGAAGCTCTCTGTCTGATCGCGCGATCGATGAGATAACGCGGAACAGAGACGGCACTGTGCCCTCGTGCGGCATTCACGGAGTCCGTTCGATGAGATTCCGTTACGATGAATGCCGATAGAAATTTGCGCCCGTTAGAATGAAGCATATTATATTCGGTCATTAAAAGCAGAATATAAATTTCCACTGGATTATCTCCGTAGAGACGAATATAACTGGAAGATCTATGCACGCGTGTGTGTGAGACTTGATTGTAGTTTAGATTTATATGAATAACTCGAATTCTTGTATATCATATATTGCAATCTTGTATTCTTGCCTACCTTGGCTTAAAAGAGATCTACTAAAAATACATAATATTAATACATAATATATAAAAATAATTATACGTTTAAATTAAGACTGCAAATGAAGAATGACAGATTGTACGTATAGTTTTATTGAGAGGAGTAAGTTATTCGGAATAAAAATTGACTGGACGATTTTACGTTAAGCTTTATGTTCGGCAGATACCAGCGAATTTATAATCGGAATCGCGCCAATTCGTGTGGACGTCAATTCAGGCCTTCAAGAAAAAAAAAACTCGTCTCTGCGCCTCGAAATTCACGGATCTGTTTATTAATCGTTATTCATCCGGCCATTAATATTTCGATATCGTATCACGGTGATGCGTAAGCAAGTTATTAGCGCGCATACCGGAGCCGAAGGCTGCGATACGATTTAAATTTCATGCAGAGCGCGCAGACGATACGTGTGTCGTCGTCGTCGTCGTCGAATTCGATGAGCATAGCCTCATCTGGAAATTATACATCGCAATCGCAGTCCGAGATAAAAGTGTTTGTCCGCGTCTCTCGTGAATTACGTCGCCTCACCTGAGAGCAAACACATTTGCATACGAAATCGCGCGCGTCGCTAATTTAAACGTGCTTTAGATTCACAATCCAGTATCTCTGATTCTCCACTAGCAATTCAATTTAAAATGTATTTAACTTCCCGGCAAGAATATTCCGCGAAGAGAGAAAATTATGGATGGTAAATTTACTACTTGAGGTTCGAAATTTATTCTTTCCTCGTTGTCGGAAAGATAAAATTAAATGTTATGACCGTAAATAAAAATGCGTTCGGTTATATTTATAAGACGGCGCCTCGCGATATTTCGTATCTCCGTTGTTTCTTATTTCAATTACGATTGATTTATCATCCCAGTATACTTTTATTTGCAAAATCATTGTTGTTATTACAGCATTGTTTCGATGAATAAAAAATTATGGAATGAAATGAAATTCTACTCCATTTTCAAGCGTTATCATCAGAGGTGTAAGGCGAACGCTTGAAAGAGAAAAAAAAACCGACTCCGTTTTGTCGAACGGCCTCGGGCTCGCTCATATATACCCTTTATCTCGCTCGAACGAGACATAAGTAGATATTCCTTATCGCAAGGTGTAGGATACAAGCCGGCTGTTCGAGAAAAGTATCGACCGCTGACGTCACTCTGTCCATAAAGGTGTTTCTATAGTTGGAGAGAGATAAATGTCTTCGAATCGCGCATTAGAATTATGCAATTGTCATAATCGAGAGAGAAAGCAACGGCGGAGATGCGCGCGTCGCAGACTACGCAAGAATGGAACTTCTCCACGAAACTAAGATGCCTATAAGAAAAAGAAAAAACTGCCTGGTGACAAGAGAAACGAAATCTCTCTCAAGAAACGGGAAAAAACGGGAGATACAAGAGCGAGAAAAAGAGAAATAGCGTCATATTTATTGCTCAGCAAACGTTCTCGGCACAGCCATATGCGCAAACAAATATTACACGATATATTATAACAGTCGTATATCACACACGCATGTCGTGCTCGTGAACATGATACGGTTCCTCGGGCTGTACATTTTTTGTTATTTTTCTCGCCCTGATTTTCATCAGATTTTTATCAGAGAATATCCCTTTGTGAGATTCGCGGTGATCTTCCGAACCGTCCTGCACCTCCAGGAGTTCACGATGATCGACGAGGCGAGGACGACACCCGGATGGAAGCGTCGCGATAAGATCCGGCATTTCTTTCGAGAGCGAACGACGTCACTCGCGTGCTCGTCTCATCGTTCCTTTCTCTCTCTCTCTCTCTCTCTCTCTCTCTCTCTCGGACGCGAGAGAAGTCAATTGGCTCCTGCCCTTCTTCGGAGACCCTTTCGTTTAGAGCCACTCGTTTCCTCCGCGCGACGGAGGCCGCTTAATCGCTCGGCGCACAGTGGCCGCTCTGTCGAGCGGATCCCATCCGCCTCGCGGACCAAGGGACAGCGTTTAAACGCTCGATACATCACGATTGTATGTGTTCCTTCGCTCTTACCACGTCGTTAAATCGGGCGCAGACGCCACTGGGATCGCAGGATGTCGATGGACTTTGGAATAGAGCCTTCTTGTAAAATCATTACGCACTATAATTCTGTCCCAGCGTTCTCATTTTTCAGATTTTCCAATGGATTGTTATATACGAGTCGAGTCTGACGGGTTTCTTAGCTCTTCAGCGATGATTTCTTACGATATAACGTAAAAATATTTTGGTATTGTATACAAATTCAATGCTCGACAGATCGAGTTGTCCAATGTTATATTGAAGAAACCAAGTTAAGAAAGAAAATTAAAAATCTAGCTATTTTAATATATATAATTATTTTGTAATAATATTTACGTCCAAGCTGATATAATTGTTAAGAAAAATCTAAAATTAAACTGCTATTCTTTACTTTCAAAATTAATTTCAAAATCATCTTTTGAAAGTAGTCTTGATGCTTTCGACGAAATGAATTATAGTTGGCATTTGAACCATCGTAATAATCCTGACATCGCAATTGATGATCGCAACGTATTACGTTGAAAAGTGAGTTTCTGCCTGGTGCACCGCGCTCCCAGGACCGCTTTCGCCAGAATCCGGTTACCCGCGCGACTCTCCGGCACAGCAAGTTCATCCGCGACCGACGTGCGCGTGTCTTCTCTCGCGGTTTTACGCGAGACCGGCGTAAATTGCGGCGAACGCACCACGCACCGGCCGCGCCGCCCATTGACTTTTGATTCACTGGGTATGTGGGTCGGAGTGCCGTCAGTGCCGAGTGCCGCTCTCATTGCCGGAGTGGGTCGTCGGTAGCGATGGGCCTGAGACCCACGCGTACATGGGCATCGACGCTCAAGTATTAACGAATACCCAGAAGGTACAAAAAGTCGGCGACGATTTTACGCGGCGTGCGCGATGCCAGAGATACGCGATACTAAATTTATGTACGATAGGTACATGCATTATGTATATATGATAGAAGAAAGTCAAGGAACTCTAAAGGCTAAAAATAAATGCGCGCGATATATATGTATATCCTTTTCGATCGCCACAGTTGCAAATTGAAAAAGAAACGTTATTTCGCGTAACACGAATATTCAAGGCTCGATTCAAGGTTCCCGTGTGCAAAGAATAAAATAAAAAATTCGTGACAAAGTTGCGAACCAGCTTCATTCTATAACACACTGCTAAGCTTCACCTGTCGCTTTGCGGGCTCTCGAGTTCATAAGTAAATTTTAAAAGCCTGTCATCCTGACGACGACGTTTAGCATTGAACTCAAATCCATGAGACAGATCTATCAACTTTTTTGTTGCTAGTTGTAAAGTTGGAATAAAATCACTACTTGAAAAGACTATTCTAATCCAATCATCATCGTTATACTTTTATTTTTCGCTATATATCTATATATCGCACGCATTTATTTCCTTTCAAGTTTTCGCTAGAAATAGCTACAAATTTCCTTTAGTAAAATTAAGATGCGATAAAAAAAAAGAGACCTGTTGCGCCAACAGAAGGTGCTGGTGTCAAACATGACACCAGCAGTTTCGATAGCGCCAATCATCGGGATATTATTGTAGCTTCGAGGTTTAGACTGGTTTAAATCGTGCGGCATGACTGTCCGCCTCCTTTTATCGGCGCAAGCGATATTTCGAAAGATTCGCGAAATCCAACCGCCGAGGAGCGGGAAATGAGAGAAAGTGAGCGCGAATGCGAATCGCGCGAGACGCGCGCGAATGCGCCTTGTAACGCGTTTAAGAAAATCCCGATATCTGTTGTTAACGCGACAATGCGCGAAAAATAAGCATTTTCGGCCTCGAGCAGTTAATTACATTTTTATAAAACCTTTAATTTCCTGAACAAGGTTCGATCCTCTCTATAGGAAACTCGATAGAATTAGATAACATGTAAAAAGGATACCGAAAATTTTTATTCAATAACTCTCCTATGGATTTCGAGCTTTCATTTAGCTACCCATCGACGATTAACGAACATGCAGTTTTCTCGTATCTTATAGAGATCTCGCCACACTCTTAGTGTCACAAGATTAAATAAATGCATCGAGTTAATATATTATCACGCGTCGTCGATTATCATTGAAACTCGTTCCAGCCAGCAGTCTGACGATTTATTTATTTCTAAGGTAACGTCTGGGTTCGCTGAACTCGCGTTATAAATCAGTAACCAAAAAATCGACCGGTCGACACGTAACTGGCTAGCATATTTTCGGCGGAAAGATCAGTCTGTCGATTCTGTGTCAAAAATATGACGCTAATTAAGCGCGTTTAGTTGACCGACCACTTTTTCATGCTTCGCGATATGCAAACGACAAGCGCGAACGAATCAGGATTAAAGGGCAGAAAAAGATAGAACTCGCGCTCGCGCTAGGAAATTCTCAATTGACCGCCAAGTGCCGCGGCGTTCACCTCGGGAATAAAAATTGACAGACACGGAAATATAGCTCTAATATACTGCACCAGATACGTATAACGAGGTCAACCGGAGAACGCGCATGGCACAAGGCAAGGTGTGCTAAGTAGATGTTAAAAAACATAACGTGTGTGTCGCGTCATTAAAATTCAAGAAAAAATGATAAAACGTAAAAAACATGAAAAATACGTTTAAAACAGGGTAAAACAAAAATAACCGTACAAACAGATAACCGCACAAAAATGTGTATCAGAGTATCAGGCGTTTTCGCCCGAGAATTCACCTGTTACGTAAAACGACCGACGCCACACATCTCGCCGTGCATCAAGATTGCGGTCGGACATTCGTCGCGGCGATCTTGGCGACGTCCTCGGCGGCGTAACCGAGCAGACAACCGGGATACCCGGAGATAATACCCGAAGATATATCCTTAATACCATTCTCGTACAGCGCGTGGCATCGAGAAATCGTGGGGAAAGGAGCCGCCGGAGCCCCGGGTCGTCGAACCCCGGGCTCGCGAGAACTAGCGACGAACGGGCGCATTTCGCGCGGTCGCGCGACGCGGCGTCTTCTTCCCCTCTCTCCCTCTTTCTCCGGTTTTTTTTTTTTACAACACACGGGCTCACATCCGCACATGCGAAGATCGCGCGAGAAACCATGCTTGAGGACTCACTTTAGCCGCCGATCGCCCGGCTTCGTCGCCTTGTCTCCTTGAACGACTCTTCTCGCCGGTCTTCTCGCGCTGAAGAGCAACGCGACCGGGTCCCTTTTCCGCCCCGCGCTCGGCGCTGCTCTGGGTGCTGGTGCCGGAGGCTCGGCTGGCTTCGCCCTGAAATCCAACATTAATTGGCTGCGGATTAAACCGGGGATTGATATTTTTTTCTTAATTAACGGGGGGAATGACCGCGCCGCGGTTAATTGGCCGAATCGCCAATTAATTTTTCTTTTCGGGGAGCAGTCATGAAGACGGACGTCTTTTGTCTTCGAGGCGCCGCCGCGCCGCTTTAATATTGATGTTAATCCCTTAAAAATCAAACGATCTTACAATGACGTAATACGCAAAGATTATGTTGAACATTTTTAATACTAAGTAAAAAGAGAAAATTGCTTTATAAATATTGTCCATTGCACCATGCGTCTCTCAGTATTTTACATTAATCCTCTTATTTTACGAACAAAAATAACTAACCAAATTACGGGCCAGGATTGAAGATACATTTATGTTGAAGATACATTTTACGCTAGCAGGAATGTATTTAATTTAAAAGTAACATGCTAGAATATTCTGCATTCCCGTCGACAATTTCTGGATCGTGTCGATTTCACGCACGATCATTTATTCGCGCCCACAACGGAGCGAGGAGTGCGCGACGCAGAGACAATCGGCGTGCAGTCCGCAATTTCGTTGCACAATAAAAATCGGAGGCGGTGAACGATCGTCCGCCCGCGCGCGATAATGATCGTTCTAACGCGAATGCAGGAAAGCCGCGGACTCTCCTCCTCTCTCTCTCTCTGTCTCTCGTTCTTCTCGTTGCGCAAAGAATCGATAGAATTATAGTTACGTAATGCCGCGCGTAATAACGCAATGCGACAGCGCAGAGGAGTGCGTGTACATGGCGTAGATGATTAACGGGGAGGATTGTGTAACGTTTGTGCGTGCGCGCCGTTAACATCTCCCCCATCCCCCCGCGCGGGAACAATCAGGAAGGACGGGGGCGGTCAGTTTCACGCACCGACGCTAATTTCGTTATCGCACATTATACGGCGGCGAAGCCATAATCGAGAGAACAACGTCGTCGGGAAAGCTGACTAATGAGATGACGGCGAAGGCTTTACTGCTAATAAACCGCTTAATTTCATAGTGGTTTTCTGTTATTCTAGACTGACAAAACACACTTTCGACTGACAAAAGATTAGGGGAACATTTCATAGAGACAGAAAAAGATAAAATTTAATTTACGTAACAAGTAGGTTTAAGAATATAATTATATAAAAATCAGAAAAATATACATAAATGTTCCCATGATCTGTTATACATCAGAAGTTTCGTCGACATATTCGCGTACAGATATGAATATAACATCACACAATCATACACCGATTATCACGATCCTAAAAGTTAATGTTAACTAGCCAATATTTTCGATGATGAATGTGTCATGCGTTGAATGTTCCCAGCGTTATCGTCAAGAGCCTGGGACGAAATCGCGCATTTGAAAAGAACGTGGGGAAAGAGATTCGAGACACCCGAGAACCCGATTCGACGAGTTTAGCGTATCGACGGGTTCCAGCAGTGTGTACCGGCCACTTGATGAGGTCAGTCCGCGATCGCTGAACGCTGGTCAATGCCCCCTCGTCGGATCCGCCTGTTACGAACGAACGAACGAACGGACGATCGATCGTTTGATCGTTCGACGGACACGGCGAACGGATTGATTTCATTTCAAGTCAGCGTTACCGCACCTGGTTAACAACGCTCACCCGGCATTATGTAAATTATGACCGATTTGTCGTGCCGCATAGATAGAATCGAGCGGGGCACAAGCCGTATTTTGTGCCGACGCGAGAAGTCTGATATGCTTGTCTCCTCTCGTGAGGGTACAGAAAAAAAAAAGATAAAATATATTTTCGATAAGCGATATAAAAAGTAAGAAATTAATTCAATCAATCGCCGAGGCAATATCGATAATGCGTTAACTAAACTATCCTTTGTAATGTTTCTATAGCTGCGTATTAGTATCGATATCGTTAAATTGATTAGCACACTGAGAACAAAAAATTGTTAATCCCAAGAAATATTTAGTCCGATACGTTCAACTAAACATTTTAGTTAGTTAACTAAATATTGGTTGTTTCAACAATTTATTCCGTTTCTTCAATCAAGAATTAATTAATTCAACTAATGTTTAGTTGAACGTATCGGACTAAATATTTCTTGGGATTGACAAATTTTTTTTCTCAGTGCAATTTAATTATGTAATTGTTATTGCTATTCTAGTTTTAGCTTCAGATTGCGTTTCAACACTGGACAGCAACAGCGCGTGGCGTTTGCGAAGCGAAAAATGTACCTATACATAAAAATTCACACGAAAAATATAGGCACAAAAGATCCAGCTCGACCGTACATTGGTACATTTTCTACTTATTTGATTGTTATCATAACGGTCACGACTCACTCAATATATATGTTAACTAAACTATTACACAAGAAACTAAACTTTTACGTGAAGATTAACGTTCCGATCAATATTATCCCATATCATTTCCGATACATCAGAGATAAACCTCAAGCGTTTTTCGTGCGTGTACGCTGTTATCGGACGTTATGTAAATTGAAAGAAAACGAGACTGAGTCACCGCGTCGTGGTCGCGTTAAAAGAAGTTTACAGTGCGTTTTTCCGGCTTGCGCGGACATCGCAGGTATAGAAGAGCGAGTCTCCTAGAGGACGGTCGTCGCCGGACCGGCTCGCGATAATAACACCGGTCCACAGCACGTGCGTCGGCATCGCCCGTTTATCTCCGTTACGTGGCTCGTGGTTCGCTCGTCCACGAGAATTGGATTTTCTATGCGATAAAACGCGACGTGAATTTACGGGCGCGTCCGCGGTAATTCTATCTGCGAGAGCAGATCTCGCGTTAATGCTAGCCATTGCTAGCCAAAGGGAGGTTGCGACACACCTTGCGTCTCTAACTATTATTAATCCAGGAAAGTTACACGGGTAACATCTAACCACGATGGAGTTATATATAAGTTTCACGGAGAGATTCATTTGTTGCGCGCACTCCGCGGTGCGAGAAAATTTCAGCGGCTTGTTACGAAAACGGAAATTAATAGCGGAGCTACTTCATGATTTCATTATTATAACGAGAAAAATATCTCTTTAATATTAATTACTGAAAGTAAAGAGAAACGCAATCTAGGAAGATAAAATTGGTTGATAAGATTTCTCCCTCTTAAAATAGTTTATTTAGCAATAATTTAATTAAGAGGAAGTAGTAACAACGTAGGTAAATGAAGATGATAATTTTAAACAGCTACACGCAAAAAAAAAATTAAAGGGGACACCCGGGTTTGAACCGGGGACCTCTCGATCTGCAGTCGAATGCTCTACCACTGAGCTATATCCCCGATGATACTCGTCCATCTTTAAATCGCGCTTTCCGTCCTGACAAGCACACTGAAATCCTACTTTAATGAATATTTATATAAATTGTACGTTAAAATATGACTAAACGAAAACGTATATGCTAAATATCGAAAGAAGCTTTATCAATTAAAATGTTTTCAATTTTAACATAAATTTCCATAACATAATTTATTCCGTATTTCTATACGCTTTGCTCTTCATTCTGACGCTTCGAATATTTATAGGAAAGAAGATTCTATTATTTCGACCTAAATAAAATATTTCACGGCTGACACGGTTAGACGTATAATTTTCCGATGCATTAAACGGTATAAAGCGCCGGTACCCAGGGAGAACAGAAAGTCACAATAAAATCAAAATGACGTCAAAATGATGGTAAAATGATGGTAAAATGATCAAAAATCGTCATTTTGCAGTCATTTTGACATCATTTTGACTTTATTGTGACTTGCTGTGCTACTTGGGTATAGTTTCTCGAATCGCGATAAAAGATATTCCCAGAAGTAAAGACGAGAAGTCGTTTGTAACGGCAGGTAGATAACGGACTTCCCGGAAAAAATAATGAGGGGGACCGGTTTTCCGATCCGTGACGGACAAGGAATCCGTCTTACTATGCCGCGTCTATCACGATTACGGTAACAAGCGCGCCTTTCAGCGCCTATATTACGCTACGACGACGAAACTGCACGCTGTCGTCCTCTACAGCGCGCCTCGCTCGCTACGAAAATCGCGTCGCGAGTAACGCGCGGTCGATAATACAGGAATTTACAAAATCGTACAATCATTTCTTCAACATCATCTTGTAAAGTCACAGTAATAATAATTATTGCCCTCATAAGTTGAATTTAAACATCTCTTGAGAACTGTTTAATATTTTATTTAGATTTTTAATTTACTTCTTTTAGGACAATTGCAATTTAGATATTTTATTTGTTCCTACTTGTTTCACAGCTCTTTAGCGTTTGCTATAAATTTATAAATATTTTGGAATTTGTGTATAATAAATTGATTGCAGTATGTATAATGGTTCTTTGAAGTTTATCGACGAGTAAGGCTATACGTGTTTCCGCAGAATCTCGCGGTTTCGCCAAGTAAATCTAGCGCAAATTTATAGTGATCCGTAATGGCAATTAAGATATACACTCACTGGCTTCGGCTGGACTTCCTGGGCGGCTGTATATTTTGCGTGGTCCGCTTAAACGGCGCCCGGCCGCCCGAACCCACGGACATCCCGCTTCGAGCCTGAAAGGAACAACACATTTCAATGAGAGAATGCCGTTTTCGGTCGGGCTGAATTGTTAGTGGCCTAATAATAATATTTCTGTATGAATTCGCCGATTATTTGCCTCGTCTTATTGATTTAAGCAGTGGATTTACTGTTTCAACAAAAAGCTGTGTTTTAAGACCGACAATTAATCGGCGCGCAGTTTACTTCTCAATTAATTGTAAGATTCATATCGGTCCTGTTTCACTTATTACTTTTTAATGAATGCCCCCATCAACTCACGAAAATATTTTTATGTATAAATATAAACTCATAAACAACTATAATTATCTTATAACGATAATTGAAGTTAAAGTCTGAAAGTTCTGTGACAGTTGTACGCGATGCAAATAAAGTTTTAGTGACAAATTTTAGGCATCGACGACGAATTATGAGAATTTATCTTAAAGAGACAAAATAACTTTCGCACTTAATACTATCAACCAGAAAAATATGTATCACTGCCACACAAAGAATACAATAAGCAAAATAAAAATTTCTCTGCAAAAGGGAGTATACATTTCATTTATTTGTTGAAAGCCGGAAAGACACAAATATTAAAAAATGACAATTGCATGTACGATCGGTTTCTCACAAAAACGCTCTGATAAGCAAGCGATTAAAGAACGTGTCGCTCGCAGATAACGCAATCTGCGGCGATAACGTCTCGCGACCGCGAAGAATCTGCCTCCGGCAGAAATAGACAATTGGGAAAGGGGCGCGCGATGGGGCGAAAACGCACTGAAACGTGCGCCGTTCCACTCTGTTTCGCGCGCGGTAAAGAGCCGGCAATTAAATCGCGAGGTAAAGCCGTTAAACGCGTCGGAATTATCGTCGGGGATACGAGATTTAATGAAAAGCGGGACGCTATCGCCGCGCCGGATCGCGCCCGCGAAACTCGCGTCCGATTTGCGGCGATGTCTTTTAGTGGGCCCGCGCGCTCGCGATAATCACGACGCGCACACGTGCGACATGCACGTAATTATATCCCGGGCGCGCATTAAAAACAAATAATTATCGGTGGCCGCGCCGGCTAACGTTTCCGTGACGCTCTGATTCGGCCGTGATTTATGCGCAACAGCTGGATAAGTAATCGGACGCCGTAAACGCGGGCAATTACACGCTGGGCGGTGACAGATCTCGGAGATCACTTCGGAAACGCGCAACATCGATCAATATTATTGATCGTTTTATTGCCGCCGCGCCTTAATAATTATAACACAGTATAGGCCTTCCCGTACGACGACGACACGAAACGCGAGCAAAAGAGACAATTATTTTTTCACGCGTATAGAGTTGAAATCGCTTAATTTTATTGCATTACGTGTAATTAACATGTTTGTGTAAATTACCTTAATGATCTGAAAAGTACTGGATACTTCATAGCGAGAAAGTTAATATGATTTATGAAGCTTAATTTTAGTAATTATAATCAACTTTTACTTCGTATACTTTGAGTTATAATGTGACTTTTTAGATATTAGGACGTCTATCGAGATCTTCTTATCTCGTTCCCACCAGAGAGAGCACAAAATACATTCAATTTTATTAATTATAACAAAACTTCAGATAAAAATGGATTACATCAGATATCGATTAATATTTCAAACTTTTTAGATATTGGGAGATCTTTTTATCTCGTTCGCACCAGAGAGAGTACAAAATAATAGAACTTCAGATAAAAATAGATTACATCCAGATATCGATTAATATTTCGAACCAAGCAGTAACCAAGAATGAAAAGTATTCTGAATCTACGATATTTATTTACAAATTCATACAGTATCACACTTTATAGAAAATTTTACCCAAATATGTGTTATGGCTTATCGATTGCGGAACATTCAATAGACACGAGACCAGTTATCGGCGTCTTATCTGTTACTATATATTGTATATCATATTGCAAATAAGGCGTTTTCTAAGCCATAATCTCCAATCAACATTTTAAAGAATATAATCGGATATATTTATAAAAGACATTTCTTGCGCGAGATGGCAAGGATTGTAAAACACATCTAGCAAAAGATACGCGAATACAGCTGCGTAATCGCGAAATATTACCGAATTCCCGCCCAGCGCATCTAGAAACTGCCGGATCATCTTGAGCAGCAGATAAAATCCCGCATTGAATCACCGTCCTGCAACGCACACCACGACTCACGTTACACGGCGAGAGGACACGTACGGTCTTACACCCGCTAAATCGTCGTCGATGCAAGGATTCACGCCTCCGCGAGATTAAACGCTCCTGCCGTAGGAGGACGCGTGATCGATACTTCCTGAAGGATCGTCTTCAGCGCTAACGGGAGCTTCGTGAGAAAAAACGTCGTCGAACAATCCACCGCGCAGACCGTTATCGGCGCGCGACTTCGCGATTTTCGCAAAACGCCGAGAATCGCGCGCCGATTCGACGGAACGGACGATTTCGTGCTCGACGCGGGCGAAATATGTTTTATTTCGAGCGGACGCGGATCCTCGCCGACGCCGTGACACTCGGGGAAGCGCGGCCGAAGACTGTGGTGGAATTCGAACTGGCGAGATAAGAATTAAGTTGCCAGCGATAAGCTAAAAAATATCTATAGAGATAGGTGTGTGCATACATATATATGTGTTCACGAGCGCCTTTACGCCTACTGCACAAACGCAAAGTTGCATCCAACACAAAGTTGTATCCAAAACGAACAATCCGCCGTCGCAAATTTTATAAAGTTTTATTATTTCATTTTTACATGTTTTTATTAACAATCTCTTCATTGATATTAACGGTCCCGATTAATCACTTGTGCTTTCTCTTTCGTAATTTTATTAACGCAGGTACGCGATTTAATCGCGTGAGGAAAGAAGTACGAGACCGTTCGAAGCTCGCCGGAGTGTCGGCTTTATCTCTGACACCTCCGAAACCCTTTCCGATCCCGATCCCCGATCGCCAATCGCCGCCGCGCGCGGATCGGCCGGCGTTATCGGCGTCGTCCCGCGGAAACACGGCGGATCGTGCGAGCAGGATTTTGAACCGTCGCGGACACCACAACACCAGACGACTTCGATCGGAAGGCCTATACGTCCGTATACATGCGTATATACCTTGCGAGGGTTCATCGAACCTCGGGCGCACGTACCGGACTCTCTCGGCCAATAATAAAGATGCACGCCCGGTACGTAACTACGCTCTGTACATACGTACCTAAGTACTACCCTGCACCCGTACCCGCTCTCTCTCTCTCTCCCTCTCTCTTTCTCTCGCCACGAATACTCGAAGTGTATACGGGGTGTCCCGAATCTACCGCGTCTCTCCGCTCGAACGAGTAAGAAATAAAAACTGATGTGTCAGCTATCGAATGTCAAATTAATTTGCGGTCACTTAATGTTCTCACACACATGTGAATCTTTTATTTGCTGATCGCAGCGTTGCGACTCTATAGGGTACGTAAATCAAAATGATTTGCGAATTACGCGGAGGCCGCAGGATGTAGATCGAATCGACTGCGAGGTGAACTATCGTTCGGGCACAACAGCTCGGAATTTCTGGCTCCCTGAATCGCTACATTCTCGGCACGGACTTTTCGAATCGTTCTCGCATCATTCCCGTTACATTCTCGGATCATGGATTCTAGGTTGCGCAACGTCCCCGTGACTGTGTTACGTCCCGCGAATTCTCGGATCGCGAATGGCAATATCTCCGGGGATTTCTCGTATCTCCGGAATAACGATCTTATCGGTCAACCCGTCTTCCTCGGTCTTTCTCTCGGATTTTTAAAGAGATTGGTTTCTGTGATAAATATACGCGATGCTCCGATCTACTTCGTGACATATCCTAAGAGTGCATATATCGAGAACGTTCAATATGTTTCTGTGAATCCCTCTTGACATATAATTACTAATATTTTTAATCATCGCAATATATTCCGAACTATTTAAAAAAATTTTAGTTCAAACACTTGAAATATTTATCATTGAACAAGCGCGAGAAAGATTTTTGGGACCCATCTTTAAATTTTTCTACAGTTTTTATTGGTAAGATTTATTATTATCACACACCTATATTATAGTTAAACAATTAAAATTTTGTATTAAAGTCTTTTATTTTTCTAAATTTTTTATTATTATTGCATATTCCGAGGCATATTCATATTATTATAATTATTATTACATACAATTATATAATATATTATACATATATAATATATATCTAAATTTTTTAATTATTATGCGGAAATAAGACATTCGTTCCCAAGATCTTTACAACGTAAATGGACTACCTTTGATTTTCTCCTTAGATTTTCCTTGAAAAATTTGTGCGCACACCCCGTATACACGATCGCGCGTATGTGTCTGCCTATTTAGTGACGACTACGTCGCACGTTTCCTTCGTGCGCGAGAATTGGAATTCCTGCGGGACGGATCATTGGCTCCCGATGATCCATTCCCGCGCTCGTGATAAAAATCGACGGCGAGACGGCGTCGAGGGTGACGTCGCCGCGCGTATAGTAAGCGCGAAAGTGTACGAAGGATATATCATCGGCTTTGCGTGATGAGCCGCGGCGCGATAACGGGACGAGCCGGGTATTTTCGTGTTTACTGATATTTACGACATAGTAGACGTGACGCTCGCTATACAGTCGTTCACTCTGTATACCGAAACGTTGTTACGCAAAAATTATTCTAATTGCGATGTCGTCGATCTCGCGCGCTAGAAAAAACCCAACACTGCAAACACGCAAAACGCATCGATGTAATTAGGACATGTCATTCCGCGAGAAATTTGTTTCATTTTATTTTCCTTTACTCAGAACAATTATAACGCAGAGAAAAATCGACCAGAAATCAGGTATCCAATATTCGGAGCTCGGAGATTCGAGGATCCGAAAATAGGGAGAATATACCAGGAGTATAGGAGAAAATCCAAGAATTCCAAGATTCTTGAATTCTTCACGTATTGCTGACACTTAAAGAATCCAAGGAACCAAAAATCCAAGAGATTCGTTTACCCGAAACAAAATCCGAATATATACCCTAGCATTTTAATAGGTTCAACGGTCCAAGGCAATTGCCTTGGATACTATTACTATGCATTATGCACGCGTACGTGCGTGCGCGTGTGTATTAAGCAATCACATACCAATTTCTCTCCGAAGGCGCGCTAAAAAGGCAATCCCGCGTTCCATCGAGCGAGACCGCCGCAGATGCATCGGAGATGATCGTTATTGCTCGCGTTATCGGCGAGTCGTCGTCATCGTCAACGTCATCGTCATCATCGTCCTCGTCGTCGTCGTCGTCGTCGTCGTCCTCGTCGCCATCGCCGTTCGATGTTTCTCGCTTCTAGCCGCAGGGTGTGGCGACGATTGGTCTTTTGCCTACACTTTGCCGGCAACAGCGGCAGCAAATGCAGCTGCAGCGGCAATGTAACAGCGACGCGCGTATTACGCTGGCTTCACATCGCGCGAATACGCACGCAACAGAAACGGCTCTCCTCAATCATGGCACTTTCCCGATTTGCACTCGAATATACTCGGCTTGTATCTTTTGTCGAAGCGTAAAGATACGAGTGCGGAATGAAATTAAAGTAAACGATAGATCCTAGCATTTCTAAAACGAGAGTTACGTGTATCTTAGTCACGTCATTAAGGGAAAGAAGGAATATATTGAAAATATGAACCTAAACTTGCCTTATTTAATACTATTTAAAAAACCGAACTCCTTGCTATCCGTATTTTTACATTTCTAACGAGATACTTTCGGGAAATTTCAACTCAAATGTAGAAGGTCGGGCTTCATTCATCAAATCCCACATATATCTCTTGTAACCCTATTGTACTTTCAATCATACTTATTATATGTTTCTATTCTAGGATGATTTCATCCCAGAGATATGTAACCTACCCCGGATAATTTTCACGGGCAGCGTGGAGACAGCTTTAGAATCGCGCAACCTACACGCGCGAACGTACTCGAACCGACCGCGCTTCTCGCTTCTCTCGTTCGAGCGGATCGCCAACCTTTATCGCCTATCTGCGATAGCGATCGCGCGTTCGCTCGACCGCTCGCGAAATTGACTCGCGCGGACAGGTGCGCGCGCGTGTTTATTAACGCGAGCGCGACGCACCGCTGGATTTCGCTTTCCGCGAAGAGACACGGCGCCGCCGCGCTGTTCGCGAGGGCCGTCGAACCGGAAGAGAATCATTGCGATGAATCGCCGGGAGTGCGTCGACACATGCATCGATAGATGACACGCGACGACGCGAGTTCAACTCGCAACAACCATCTCGCTCCAGATTGCGTGACTATGTATGGCAAGACAGCCGATGCGACGAGGAAGATGACGATGAAATTTTTGTATAGGAATCGAGACGTTGTAACGATTTGAACCGTGTATATCATGTTCAGAATGTTTCAAAGTATCGAAAAAAAGCGAAATTTACTTTTAACGAGTAAAACGCCATTAAGGTATCCAACCTTCTCATATAATGCCGATGTTCTACGTTCTACATTGATAACAGATTTATAAAATATTTTATAAAATAAAATATAAATAATTTTCATTCCTGACTCATTTAATAACCTTAATGTGTCTTTTGTTTAATACCCGTCACTGAATAATAAAAGACTTCGTGTAATGTAAGCGTGAGTGCTGCATCTTTTCTCAAGTTAACGCTCGATTAACGGATTAACGGCCGACGTGCACGCGAGATTGAATTTAAACACGCTTTGTTTCGACACAGATGAAGCAGCAACGTTTCCTTCCTTGTTACCACGATGTTACATCAGTACCGTTATGAGCATTCTGAAGAAAATCACAAGGCGAATGACGAAGCTGTCTGAGAGCAATCATGACATCCACGTCCTTTTTTTGGAAAATTTAATGTCTTTTTAATTTACAATGACTTTCTGCAAATGTAAATCATTATTGCCGTGGTTAAAAAACAAACACGATGCTAATTATAGTCCCAAATCAGCGCAGCTATTCTTTACCTGCATAATCCTCATATCGCGTTTACACGTTTATGTATTTTCTGTTCACAGTGCTTCATCGTTAAACTTCTCAATGTCATTCCACCAATTTTTTTTAAAAAACCTTACGATCGTTAAGGGATTTATTTAGCGCTCGAATATTCACGCCGCTCATTAAGCCTGATTACACCAGCGGGATCGTGGAAGCTCAGCTACTCGATACTTCGCCGTTACTCCCCATGCGGGCCTTATTTACGTCTCTCCCGCGGAGCAATCGAGACAATCCGACTAGAAATGCCTAGGATGCGTCGCACGCGTCCTCGGCATGCGAATCGCAAAAATCGACGTGAGAGGAATCACGAGGGGCGCACCTGCACATAGGTAGTATCCAATTTTCGCTCGCCGTCGTCCCGTCCGAGGAGACGAAGTCAAGGAGCGGCGAGAGATCCGCGCTCGTGACGATCGATTCCCTCGCGAGAGAAGGAGACGCGTCCGATTCGGCAGTTCAATGCGAACTGACCGCGTACCATGCCATTCCATTCCGCCATCGTTCCTTTCGGTCTTATTCCGCGAGTGACCTCTCTTTCTCTCTCTCTCGGTCTCAAAGTGACTCCCTCCTCTCAGCCGGCTTCTCGCGATCTCCATCACTCAGACTCTCATCGTGTCACCGCACCCGATCTCTATATCGCCCGCGGTGAGTCTCGCTGCGGCAATTAGTCCATTAAGATAAGGCTCGTCTCGGAATTAACGGAAAGGAAGGGACACTTATCCAGCCGGGCGAGTAAAGTATCTCACGGGGCATGCAGGACAAATCAACGTATCGCCAAATTACTACATGCTCGAGAAAAGTTTAGATAAATCGTATCTTGTTAAAGATGGGATATGCTTTGCATGACGTACGTTGCGCACGCTGCGAATAAACGCCAGAATCTGTCTAATGCGACATAGTTGCTCCAATCTAATTTCTCAAGAGTTTATTTCTCCTCTATAAATTATACCTATATATTCATGTGCACAGACTTAGATCCTTATTTATTCCTCATACAACGTTAAAGCGTTGTATCAGATTCATCTTCCTTAACATTTCTGTCGAGTTATACCCGCATTCCGCTAAATTGCAATCTAGAGCTCCAAGAGCGACGCTCTCGTCATCGTTGCCCTTCCGAGATGACCGATGATGCATCATCTAATCGTCGCTAATGAACGGGGTACGAGAAGTCGTCGCGTTTAAGCGGAATTCGGAATCGGTTTCAGAAATTTTACCCGTTGTCATGTATAAATCCGTACGAAGTTTCAATTGTCTCGCGAATTCTTAGAATAAAGACTATCGAAGTGATAAAACCTCGAAGAATCATTATCACCTCACTATCAGAAGAATAACTAAATGTCCGAAATCTGGACATTTCTGATTTCAATGCGAAGTATAACTTTATTCATTTCATGCTCGCTCTTCGCGAGCACCCCGCGGAATTTTTCCGGCCTCCGCTGACCTTGGTCTTCGCTAAGTGGGTGACCTTCTGACCTAATCGCCGCTAATTTCATTTGCTAGAAACTTGCCGTCACGGCTGCGAAACCGACGCGTCGTCGCGCGTCCGTTCTCGCTCGCTCGCTCGCATTTTTACGCGCCGCAGCATCGGGAGAGCGCTTTTGCCCGCCTGTCTGTCGCGCTCCAAATACCTGTTCGGCTCTACCCACCTGCCGTGATTATGGCTCGTGGCGTCCCACGTAAATCTAGCCGCGGCTCGCGACGGGGGAACCTCGCGCTACCGTCGTGAGAATCCATTTTTCCGCCGGTTGCACTCTCCTTCCGGCTGCCCTCGATCAGAACCCTGTATAGAGCATACAAGAAAATGCAGCCTGCTTCCTTTTTTTTCTATCGTCCCTCTTTCCCCCGGATCGAAAGAGGGACACCGGCTCTTCCTCAATTACATCCTAAGTGGCTTAACAATTTTTTTTTACTAACACCAGAATATAAGTCGGTACAAGTATGTACGACGACCAAGAATTAATCAGAAAAGTGAACGTATAAAATGTTACTATTTTTTAATATACATAGTCTTTCTCTTTCTTATAGTATAAAATATATCTCTCTCAATCAATATTTTACACAAAATTTTTAAGCCACATACATGGATGTTATAGAGAAATTCTGAGACATTCTTCAAGATCCCTCAATCCCAACGTCGGTTATACGATTTCGATAAGGCGCGATCGAATGCAATCTCTTATTGCACGATAACATTATAATGAGTAGCACTCCGACAGCATTGAGTCGCAAACATATTACACAGAAATATAAAATACCAATTTTGCGTCAGTAATCTCTTCATAGTTTGATAAAAAATAAAGCAGCTGGCATTAATAATTGTAATAATTTTCACGTGTGCAAATATTCTACCGTAAATACAAAAAACTTTCATAACATCAGAGATCTATATTCTCCAACCGAGGAAAATCGATCGCACGTGACGCGAAGGACAAATCATCTGGAATTCATATGCGGCGTAAGAGATGCATAACGACTCCACGGGATAAATGACAGCACCGATCGCCGTCTCGTTAACCGATCCCGGCCGCGAGATATCTCGATCGTATATACGGTTCGAGATCGTCGCGGACCATCGATTTCACGTTTACTCACGGAGGTGGTCGCGCGACACCACGAAGATGCTGTTGATCATCGCAGGGTCGGGAGGAGTTGGTCGTTTTGCAACGACGATCGGTGTCGATCGTGTCGGTGCCGGCGGTATAGCGAGCGTACGAACGAACGCGGAACTGCATGCGTCGCGAACGACAGCCCGCGCGAGACTGCCGGCGGCCCCCCGACGACGACGACGCATCCGCATCGTCTTTGGCATTCGGCTTGGATATGGGCAAAGTAGACGGATGGATGGGTGGATGGATAGATGGATCGATGGACAGACGCCGCGAGGCGCGTCTGAAACGCGCGGGCGCGATTTTTGCGCGTTTAATCACGTCGAGTACCGTGCGTCGAATCCGATTAAAGCTCCGAGCGACTTCCCTCGGAAATAAAATCTACCGATGGAGTTGACAGATGCCCCCGATCTGTCCCCTCGAATAAAGAGATTTGAAATCTCGCGATATAATACTGTCCTTTCTCGCACCGGTTGAATCTTTTACTTTTTTATTCGCGCCAATTTCGCGTTGTCTCTTTAACATACGCTCGATTGGACAGATAAGATTAAGCATTGCGGAAATTAATTTGCCTGGCATAAATTAGAGTAGAAGAGTTAAACGTGATAAATTTTTCAGAAAAATTTCTGTAGCAACGTCAAGACGTCAAGACGTCAAGATGTCTTCCTATTTTGATGATCAGCTTAGTTCGCGTGCGGCCATCCTCCATGAAATATGTATGGCGATTTAATTGAACTAATGGCACGTAAATGAAAAACGTGCGTGAAGCGCTTGTTCGTTCGTTCGTTCGTTCAATTATGCTCTTCCCAAAGTGCAATCAGACCTTCGTGGGTTGTATGATGTAATGCGCATTTCTGGACTAGCCCGTGACATTGCATAACGCATTAAATGCGTATCGTAATACGCAAATAGCGCGAGTTATCGATGCACTGGATAATAACACACGTACCGTTGCACCTTGTCGTCTCATTGTGATTACAATTTTTTTTACCGGTAGTTACGTGTCTACATTAATGTTCTAATATGCTTTTTTAATACGATACGGCTCGATAGAGCAAGAAAATAATTGATCCACTTCTCGCTCAAAACTTACGGCTCGATAGAGCAAGAAAATGATTGCTCTACTTCTCGCTCAAAACTAGTTGTGCTTATTTAAGACTGATAAATCGAATTGTTTAACTGAATTTCCTCTGTTTACGGAGGAAAATCCTTAAGGATGTCCAAAAACCTACTTTAATAATACACTTTTCTGTCAATTTGTAAGCGATTTTTTTTTTATTCGCGCCAATTTCGCGTTATCTCTCTAACATACGCTCAATTAGACAGATAAGATTAAGCATTGCGGAAATTAATTTTGCCTGCCAAGGCAAATTTTTACTTAAATTTAAAATATCAATGTAATCAGATAAAATCTTGACGTTAATCTAAAACAGAACAACCTTAATTCCATGAAAGTTTTAATGTCAAGATCAAGATGTTCAATGTCGCGGAAAATGTTCCTTCAGAAGAGCGCAGCCGATTGCAAAACGGTCGACGAATACAAGTTCAAGTCCACTGCCGCAACATCCCGTGTCTTCATAAATTTTCAGTCTTCCGCTTTGCCAAGGAGAACATTGCCAACTCCGCTCGAAAACGTTAGAGAAGTATACGCTCTGTACCAGGGATCCAGTCCACCGAAGATTCGTTCGTTCTTTATTTATACTTGAGATGAACCGGAATCGACGATTCGCGCAAAAAATTAGAAATCGACTTGACGCACGCGGAAGAGGACGGGGCAGAAGACAGTGAAGACACCATACAGACGAAGGGAGACAACAAGCGGAGCGTTTTGAAACGGTACGCGTTTCGTCACGCTAGCGTGTGCACCGCGTACGTGCGTCGTCGTAAATGCAGCCGTTAGGAGGAACCGAGACAGAGGCGCATGGAAGAAGAAGAGGAAGGGAAGAAGGAGCGACCGAGGGAGACGAGGAGGGCCTCGACATCGTCATCGGCGCGTCGCGAGAGACCTTGGCGGCCCGAAGAGCGTTACCATTTTCGCGGGGCGTAGTAGCGGCTCGACGCAGGTGTGGACCGATCACGCGGTGCCATTAGGAAACGCGAGTACAGGGTGGGTCACGAAGGGGCGCGGGCGTTTTCACGCGGGGTGAAAGAAGGGCACGAAGGGGTGCGGACGGAGTTCGATCGTGAGATTCGAGCTGACGAATCGTGGGGAAAAAATTTGTCAATTTTTTTTATCGTGACAGTAACGCTTCATTCGCATCGTTCAATTAGGTATTGACCTAATACTATAAATACTAATTGTAAGATTCGATCCTAACGTTTTTTCGTATCGTTATAGAATTTTTCTATTAAATTATTTTCCAGAACGATTACATCCGTAGCCTTCAGAATTGTGACTCCTCCAAGGTTCTTCAATAACCAACACGATCAATTTACAATGATCCCCGGTGGATGATTCAGAAGTGTAACAACTCATTATCAACAAAGGTAATTCTTTTTAGAATGTGCAACATTTGACATTAAATTAGAACGTATAATTTCATTAGAAGTGATCTACTTAAATAAAGTACTTTTTAATATAAGTCTTACGGATGTATATAGACAGGGATTCACGCGAACGTGGTATCTTCACATCCCCTCTTTTTCCCATCGAATGTCGCGAACAAAAATTCATTGTCAGCCAACCCCCCCACTCGCTCGCGCCGCGTATTACGCGTCACCCTGTATTACGCGTCTAGTTTTATTATATGCCAAACTAGAGCGCGCCGTGCTAAAGATAGGTCGTTGCAGCAGGCAGGCAGGAATCGGTGTGCATTACCGGCGCAGGGAACAAGGGCGACCTTGGGCCTTACGAGCTTATATAATGAGAAAACAGCCGATTCGCGAGCTCAGTCGTTTCGACGCGACACGCCGATTGCGATCTGCCGGACATATCATTTCCGGATGCATTTCTCCTTTTTCTCTCTCCTCGCATATGCTCGCGCCGCACCTCCTATATCGATTTCGACACGTAACGTCATGTAGAAAGCTCTTCGTGCTTTTTGCGAGAAAACACAAATCGCATCGCCGATGCACCGCTGAAACGTTTTCCGCGCAAATTGCAAAAACGTCTAGTTGAAGCGTTTATTTTCTTTCTTTCGCGTAATTAAAAGCCGGCTGAATTAAAAACGTAGTCTTCACGCGGAATTTTTTCTCTTCGCTGCGAAATTAATTTTCGTTCTATCGCGATCGGAGGTCGCGCTCCGCGATATCGGAAACTTCCGCGAGGTCGTTGCTGAAAAATGCGAGCGAGACGTCGCTCGAGATGGTAGCCGCGCGATCGGAAAAATATAAGTGCCATTAAAGGAGCGCGAGCGCGCGCCGCTCCGACTGATCGACTGACCGGCGGCCGCGGTGGGGATCTCGTCTCTCGTCTCGACGCGGAAAATCAACGTCTCTTCTTGGCAGAAACGGAGGTATAGCCCGTGGGTGGCGGCGGCACGACCGAGATCGCCGAGGTTCTTCCGCTTTTTTGACAGATGCGAGCGTCAGTGCCGCGCGACGCGTCGCAGTGCCTGTCGTCGAGCGGAGGAGGTCGGGCATAGTTCGCGACATTGTTTACGCAGTGTTCGCTCGTTCACGGTGAGTTAATGCGAGAAGAGATATGGATCCGTATCGACGTTTTGGATAATTCTGTCTGCATGATTATCACTGTTAAATATTAAAGGATGAAGTTTAAAATATCTCAACCACCATCTGTGTCGAAATTTATTATTTTAACAAAACAGTGTTATTTTAACTTCATTGGTTTAGCTAAATTAATATGTCGTTTTAACAAAATTGGTTAAAACGACATATTGAGTGGAAGAAGTGGCGACCTAAATGGTTAAAAACGAGTTAAATAAAATATAATTTGACACTGCGAATTTAACAGTGTAGCGAGGATATCTTCTAAAAAAAAACCTCAGTTATCTCTTACGGAAAAAGAAACATTTGGATTTAGTATCTCATACAGGCTCGTCTAACGTAGATCAGTTTCTTTTTCCGATGTGTTTATTATTACAGTTACATATTGCGATTTCAAAATGCCATTTCGTAATCTTTACTCAACTGCTAAATGATAATAACGAATGTGTTAAAATCGGAAGACGGATTCGTGGGGCTGATTTCGCATTGAGCGCGTGAGTCTGTTGAAAAGCAAACCGAACGCGACCTTGATTTTCTTTATTATGGTCATGCATACGAGATCGCATCTGCTATGCAGACTAAGCCCATTAGATATACAAAAAAAAATCTATTTGACTCTTTCAGTTTGCTCCGTGCAAATGACGTTACGTAAAGCGTACGTTGGATAAAATATCTTCGACAATAGGTACCGTAAAGTCGGATTACTTTGACAAATGACATTGAGCGTTGCGTCAAACGCAACGCGAAAATTCCGCGGCGAGACGAAAATTTGGCATTAACCACGATGCACTTAACGTGCATCAACACTTTAGGTCCGCATTTATTCTCTGACCGTGAGATCATCGCGAAACTTATTATAACTGGCGCAATACGTAAATAAAACCCGTACGATGATTTATGCCGCTCGAATTATTTCACGCGATCCGTTGCTATTCTTCAGCGCATTTAAATGTCAAGATATTAATCTGTTTCGCACGTTTCCAGGGCTGAAACGATTTCGACGAGCCACAAAGTGAGCGGGAGAGATTGCGCAATACCAGTACGAGTTTCCAGGTAGAGGGATGTTTACTACACCTCCAATATCATGAAAGCATTCATATCTCGCTTTGAATACTGAGTATTTCTGTGTACCAATTGCTAAATAATATAATAAGTTAAAAGGACAATTACAGTTTTCTGATATTATTAAATAGTCCGTAATAAAAGTCTTAATTTTGAAAGTTTCCAAAGCATGGCGAGTTACATTCACGCACACTCGCATCATATACTATATTTGGTTTATATACTGATTGACATTTTATGTAACATATTAATTTTATGTCGCGTACACCGATTTGAATATGATTTTGAGAGTAAACCGTCAATATATCACGTTAAAGACGTTCCCTCTTCCAGGTGACCCACTGGCACACCGCGACCGCAAAGAAGGATGGTCAATTCGATATTGCTGCTTTGGGCGTTGGTCGGCCTAATTGGCCGAGCGCACGGCAAATGCAGCTTAGCGCCGATCGCCGACAACGATCGGTCGATCGCCTACGCGTGCATCCACGGCGACCTGAACGACCTCAACGAGCTGCCCGGCGAGACCGAGTGGATCGAGTTCTCGGTGTCGCGCTTCCACGCGATCCCCGACGACGCGTTCCGCCGATTCCCGAATCTACGTCGCCTGTCCTTCTACAATTGCCACGTAAACCTGATCGAACCCGCGGCGTTTCGCGGCCTGCACCGGCTCGATTGGCTGATATTCCACGGCACGAGGATCCACGCGGTGAGATCCGCGTGGCTCCGTCACCTGCCGAATCTCAGACGACTGGTCCTGGACAGGTATCATTTTTTTCTCACGATCTAATTGAGTTTGACAAGATTGCGGAAAGAGCATGGCGAGAAAACGCTGCTCGAATGAAAAATATCAAAAGAATGTGACGGAATTCGGAAATGCAAGGAGCTGTAGCTTTTTTCAATGCTAATTCTGCGGGAAATGCACCATTTATAAAATAATTGCGATTTAGAAATTAATAATTTTATTATTATCACCTTTTCGTTTTACTTTACCCGTGGCAGTCGACGCCACACTCGTGATTCAATGCAAAATGTCATCGACAATATTGTCCTGCATCGCATATATTCATGAAATTCAAGGACATCCGATAGATCGAGGCCACGTGCAGCAGCTTATATAAAGCGTCAGTTATACATTCGGTAATGTCGATGACCCAGTTATCCATTACACCATTACGATGGTGACGTCATTCGATGTCCGAATATCAGATATTCTAAACTGATCATTCGGAATTCCGTGATTAGCAGAGAGTTCGCTTCAAACGTCAAAAATATCTCGAAATCCGAAGAGCCATAAATTTCACTGAAACAACATTTCTGACCTCAATTGTCCTGAGACGTTAATTATTAATTCTTATAATTATTAGAATCTTTGACGTCCCCACTCGCTACTAAGAACGAAAATTGTCTAGTTCGCGAGATGACAAGATCTCTCGTGAGTTTCGTAATTTTTGCCTTCTCCTCCAGTTCTAGAATTACGAGATCGCGAGAGTTGCGGAGAGTATACGCGCTTGTGTTCACGCACACAGTAGATAAAGCACGCTCGGCGTTTCTCCTTCCAGATGCGGCCTGGTGCACGTCGAGCCCGACGTTTTTCGCATGTTACCGCGACTGGAGACCCTGGACTTGCGCGACAATGACCTCGATTGTCTGTCGGTGGAGGAGCTGTCGCATCTGACCGCGCTCAGGACCGTGCGCATCGACGGCAACCCGTGGCTGTGCGACTGCCGGCTGAAAATGGAGAGGTTCTTCCGCGAAAGATCGATCATTCAGGAGATAGAGTGCAGATTTCGACCGAGAATCTGCACCGCGTACCGTAATCCGCAGTGCATGACGCAGATCGAAATCCCGCTTCCACCTCCGACGATAACCATCGAGCCGATAGAAAATCTCCAGGTAAATCGATTATTTATGATATAACACAGTTTAAACGTTTATACACTCTTCTTTTTGCGTATGTAAGTCAGTTTCTGTTTTAATCCTTTCGTTGCGGGAATTTTTAGCCCACAGGCGCCAACAGCAATGAAAAGATTAACGTTTCAGGTCAATTCGAATTGAATCAGAAATTTCAGATCTATGTGAAGACAAATTGTCAGAAAAATATCGCGAGCTTCCTGAATATATAGGTAACCCTCAAGTAATACGATTAATTAGTTTCGCATTGAAAATAATGCAATTTAAAATTGGGCACTTAATTCCAAGGGATTATAAAAAAAAAAGAAAAAAACTTTCAAAAAGTGGAGTCATCACAATTTTTTACCGTGCTACTCGAGCCTCCGTGCAATTCAAGTACCGTGTTATTCGAGGGTTACCTGTATATCGTCCGTCTCGCGCGATCCGGAATGAGCTGCAGCCGCATATCGAGCACCGATATACCGGCAAGTAAGGCAATACGGCTCGAGTCGAGCTGCGTTGTTTTTCCAAGTATCGCGTTTCGGGGAGTCGCACCGCGGGATCGCGGGATGAAGCAGAAACGCCTCGATTATAATTACGTATCCGATAACATCGCACAATGTGTCTCACCGCTCTGTGATTTCTATCGCCTAAAAAGCAGCCCGGCCTTATCGCGCGCCTATCACGGGCGAAAGTCGAAATTTAATGCCAACGTTTGCGCGCGATAGCTAATTAAAGGATGTAATTGCGCGTTTAACGACCGTGTAATGTCGTTAGTCTCGGCGCTCTTATTCCTATAGCGTTATACGCACGCGAAGGAAAACCAGGCGCGCAATTAATTATTTAATTTGATACGAACATCAATGCGAGATACCATAAATGGGTGTAAATCGGTGGCATTTCATTAGAAATGATTGAAGTCTTTCGTAACGCGAAAAATCGGGCTTTCACATCAAATCAATTTAAATCCTTTTATGCAAGCAAGTTTAGATCCTTTATATAATCTTCTACATAGGCTTTACACATCATATATGTATAATTAGAATACTTATTCATTATACGAGCGCCACTTTCAATTTTTTTTCTATACTTGAAAGTACAGCGATTATTAACCTACTTACACTTTTTTGAAGTAATTAAATTTACTGTTGTATATATATATTTATTTATTTTAGAAATGGTGGCCGTATAATGAATAAGTACCAATCACAGCAAGAATTATTCAAATTCTCTTCCGATTATTTCGACCGATTTGCAAACTGTCATTTTAAAAAATCCCAAACATCATTATGATCGCAAACTTGGCAATTTCCCCCCAAAAATAGTTTAAGCATTAAAACAATATAAATAAACAGAACTGGCGAACAAGCAAGGGTAATAAACTATTTACATAACTCGCCGCATACACACGAATAAAGGAACGTAAGCGAGTCTTTTGTATGCGGCGAGTTATATAAATAGTTTATAATTTCTGTGAATTTTTTTTAATCTATATCGATGTAAGACCAGTATCTCCGTTAATTATTTAATTTCCGTTAAACGATCAAGGTTATAATTATTTTTCACACTGAAGGCTACATTTAGGGCCGAAACGTTTGTATATGTTTTGAATTTATAATAATAGTATTTTTAGCACACAGACCTTGCTTGTTCGCCAGCCATGTGTATTTAAATTGTTTTATATCAAGCGAACATGATTAATAATTGTTTCAGCATTAAGCTTTATAAAAAAAACACAATAGAAATTTCCGCTCGATGCAGTAAAAATGCAGCCAATAATACAATTTTATACAACTTCTCGCTACGTACTAAACAATTTTTAAAAATAATTTGTTTAATTAAAAAAATTGTTATTTTAAAAATTGATTTAATTTTTTTAATTCGCTTTTTTGATGCTCTTCACTATTTGTGAGTCAAAATTGCCGTTGTTATACCTGAACGTTCTTCGACTAGGGAAATTATATTCAATAAACAAAAAAACAAACAAACTCACCCTATCGGTGGACGGAGCGGCGTGCTCGGTGGCACCGCGGACCACCCTCGCTTGTCGTCCGGCATCCCCTCGGGCGTCGTTGTCCCCCTTCGACGGCTCCTTCCGGGCTCCGGCGGCGGCGCGCGGCCTCGCCTCGCGGGCACCGAAAACCACGCGCGAAAACATGTGAACGACGCGAGCGGAGGAACGTCCGCACTCGGGCGACGCGCACTCGGGTCCGCTGCTCCGGCGAAAACCGCGCGCGACATATGGCGGACGGACGCGCGTGAGTCACGTGATCCGCGCGACGCGATTGTTCGCGGTCGCCCGACTTCCTTCCGGCCTTCTCGGTTCCCCGGGGGGGGCGGTTACCGGCCCGCACGCGATCCTCGAGCGACGAGCGACGGTCTCTGGCCGACGCGACGTGTTGTTCGATCCGCGCCGGGTATAGAAACGCGGAGAATGATCGTCCTCGGGACGAAACACAACACTCGCGAACGGACACCGGCCGGACTCGAGCTCGCGCAAGCCGGGTCACGTGACTGCCGGGGCTGTTGCCCCGATTGGCTCTCGCCGTGGGCCGTGGGATTGAACGAAAAATCGCGCGCTCGCTACGCAATCGACGCGGCGCGGCCGATACGAGTCACGTAGGAGGCAAAGGTTACCGTGTCCACTATCGCCGTTATGACGATCGCGATTAGAGCTCCGCACGGTCGTTGTCGATAGCCGTTCACCAATGACACCAATCCGCTCCGAAAATTCGCGAGGGCGAAACTCCGGAGTCCCGATATTCCGGCTGTCGCCGATGTATAGCGACCGAGATCGTAGCGTCACAAAACGGAATTTGGCAATAAAATAGCACGAACTGGTAGACGTAACCGGGGAGCGAGTACGCTCACCTTTGTCGCGATCGCGATTGCAATCGCGATCGCGCGATCCCGGATTATCTAATCTTGCTCGCTCGTATCTTTCTCTCTTCGCGCAGGAACGTCCCGGCAACCGCTTCCAGACGAGCGCGCTGACGTCGCTGGACCGCCTGCCGGACAGGACGACGTGGATCCAGATCACGGGGCTGCGTATCGACCGGCTGCCCGCGTACGCGTTCTTCCGCTTCGGCAACAGCCTGCGCAGCTTGGAATTGCACGATTGCGCGATCGGCACGATCGAGCCGGGCGCGTTCGCCGGTCTGCATCAGCTGCAACGACTCGCGCTCGTCGGCAACCGGCTGCCCGCGGTCGCCGCCCATTGGTTCGGCGATCTCGTCGCGCTCCGCCAATTGGTGCTCGCGCGCAACGGCATCGAGCGCGTCGAGCCTGGCGCGCTGAGCCCGCTCGCCGGCAGCCTGCGCCATCTGGACGTGCGGCACAATCGGCTGCGTTGCCTGCCGTTGGAGGAGCTGGCGCACCTGCGCCACCTCGAGCGCCTCGAGATCGTCGGTAACCCTTTGTCCTGCGACTGCCGCAGGAATCTGCAGAGATACCTGACCGACCGCAACGTGGGATTCGAGATTACCGGTCGCTGCTACGAGGAGAACGAGGTTGTCGAACCGATCGACGTGTGGCAGCACCCGGATGTGAGTGGCGGCACTCGAGAAAAAAAATCTAATTTCCATTAATTTCTACCAATATTAACTTTAATCGGTTTAACTTACTTTTTATCTTTTTCTAACTTTTATCTTCGTTTAACTTACTTTTTATTCTTTTCTAATTCTTAGAACTACTAACTAGTCTTTTCGATGTTCTCCCTTATGAAGTTCGAACTGAAAACGTGCGGTTTCACACATCTGTAAAGGGTCTTTTCTGACCCTTCTGGCCCTTTTAGACCGGAAGACCCTTTTAACCCTCTTCCCTTGGGAAAGTTGAAATTAGTAAAGATTTTTCTTAAATATTTTTTTAGGATTCCTTAAGCAGTCATTATTTGTTTGAAAAATACTCAGAATGTTACAAAAAATTGTGCAAAGGATTAATTGACCCTAATAATATTAATTAATTATATAACTAACAATTCGGTATTAACATAATTTTTTTTTATTAAGCGGTCTGATAGATCGCGGCATACTTTCTTTGTAAACTTTTTGAATTTCTGCAATATCTTCAAAATTGAAGAAAATATAGTACACGAAAATTTGCTGTGACGTCATACCTTTTGAAGTTGCCGTCATCAAAGAAACTTTAGCAAGCTATCTTTCTCAAATTTAGGTTTGTTTTTTTAAATTCAAAAAGTACCAAAAATTGGCTTAATTCTCTACATTAATTATGGATACCGTTTAATAAAGAAAAAATGTTAAAACCGAATTAATATTATATTAAATTAATATTAAGAGTTAATATAATACTGAACTACATCTATTCTCATTTTTTTAGACCTCGGTGACCGGCCACGTGTATTGGACCACTTTCGACGACACTCTGAGCCAGAGAAACATCACCGTGATAAAGCCGATCGTCGAAACTCCCACGGAGAGACCGCCGCCTCGCACGGGTACTTGCGTGCGAGACAGAACCCAAATGTCGCGACAGGTTTACACCTGCAGCGGCATCACCTCGATGGACGAGCTGGACGTTTTACCTCGCTCGGTCCACGCGATTCGCATCGTCCTCTCGAACCTGAAGACGATCTCAACGCGAGCGTTCGCCCGCTTCGACGGCTGGTTGTCCAGACTAGAATTACGCGACTCCGGTATCGAGACGATCGAGCATCGCGCCTTCATCGACCTGTACAACTTGGAGCACCTGTCGCTGCACAGCAATCACCTGAAAACGGTCACGTCCGAGGCGTTGGAGGGCCTGACGAATCTGCGGCACCTGGAACTCTCGCGCAATCACATCTCCCGGATCCCCAACGAGGTGTTCGACGTGGTGCCGCAGCTGTACAGCCTCGACGTGTCCGAGAACTACATGAACTGCCTCGGCGTGGAACACATGGCGCGCAAAATGCCGCATCTCTATTCGCTCAAGGTGTCGGGCAATCCGTGGAGTTGCCTCTGCGGTACAAAGCTGGCCAGCTTCCTGGACTCCCGCAGAATACCGTACCATCGTGAGTCCTTGTTCGACGTGAACGACGACTGTTACGTCACCGGATTTCCGGCGACACCGCCCACCACGGTGGTGACTATCCCGTGGACCACCACGACCGAGCCACCCTCGATCGGCCTCTACAACGAGACGCTCGAGGGTTCCTGCGCCCGTATCCCCGAGTCCACGGAACCGCGGTATCGTTGCGTGGGTGGTAATCTGCTGATGCTGAAAAACGTGCCACGCGACGCTGTTTACATCGAATTCTACGAGGGTCATCTGCCCGTTCTCCCGACCGGTGCTCTCTACAACTTTCGAAAGTTGCAGGAGCTGATCATCAGGAACTGCGGCCTGAGGACGATTTCGCCCGGCGCTTTCAAGGGTCTGGATTCCCTGGAACGGCTCACCGTCCGGGGTAACCCGCTGACGTCAATCGAGGCGAACTGCTTCAACATAGAACGTCTCGAGCGGCTGGATCTGCGCGGTAACTCGATCCGCTACATCGCACCCGGCGCATTCCGTCACCTGCGCAGGCTGGTCTACCTGAATCTCGAGGGCAACGATCTGCAGTGCATCTTTACGAGCGATTTTCAGGACATGCCGAATTTGCACATCGTCGAGTTCGCCGGCAACCCCCTCAAGTGGCGATGCCGCATGGACCTGGAGCAGTTCCTCGAGACGCGGAAGATCAAGTTCGTCAAAGTGGAGAACTCGTGCGAGGGCAAGAAGATCATGAGGAACCTGCTCTATGAGAATCGAACAGTCGAGGTGGAATGTCCGCCCGGCTGCTCGACGGCGAGCAACGTCGAGCTGAGAAAGAACCCGATGTTGTTTGTGGCATTTGTATTGTTCTTTGCGATACATTAGTCATTCGGCAAATAAGAGTAAAAATTAGAGTCAATTTACTCAAAGATCCCGTCTTATCGATAGACGAGATAGTTTTTGAGGTTTATCCGTCAATGGCTCGAAAATTACGTTCGGATATTAAACAATGATACGTCGGTAAAGTATACAGATGAGAGTGATTTTGGTAATCAACGGTTCTGAGAGTGAAGATATTTTTGCAGTAGGCGAGGATAGATTTGGTATTGTTAATGTTGTCATTCAATGTGTTCATACCGTGAAAAAGCGCTTATAAACTAATAAATACGTATATTTATTTTTGCGAATGCATATATATAAACTTAAACCCTTCGGAGTCCTTGTAATATTAGATTAATTTAATTATGTTATTAGATTAACATCGCGTACATAGGGAGATAATGCTTCTTAAGTAAAATTAGATTGTTAGGTCGCTTAGATTAATTGTTAGTACCTGTTTGTCGCACACAGAATAATTACGAATATCAGCAGATTATACATCGCGATGAAAATACGATCTGAAGTATCAATGAGAATTTGTACAGAAGAGGCAACCTCGTCCAAATTTAATTGTATAATTCGATCTCCCTAATCTGTCTCTTTTTCTACGTGTTAAATAAAATAAAAAATTAATTATTATATTTATATAAATTAATAATTAAGTTAATTGGATGTTTTGGTTGGTCAACCATACTGCCGATAGGGACCATCAATAAACGATCATCCCGGTTACATTGTACATTGCGTTGTAAGCATATACGTTAACGACAGTAAATACATTCACGTGCCATAAAGATCCGTACTAGTGCGACGTTAAAGTACTTCTTGTGTTCATTTTAATATAAAAGGAACGATTGTATATAATATATTTACCGTCAGGATTGTAACGAGCTATTTGTTACTAAGATACAATCAGTCTTAATAAAGATTTATTTTGTGCAACAATTATCCGTTCACTTTCGTCACTTTTTCTTTATTTCAACTCCCTTTTTATATTTATAATTATTTATGCCTTTGGATTTGTTTTAATATTGCCGTGTTGAAGGCTACGGAAGTATTGATCGTTATTGTTTAACTGTACCTTAATACTCATGTTAAATATAAGGGCTTCCAAGTAGCCCGGCTAGCTCAGTCGGTAGAGCATGAGACTCTTAATCTCAGGGTCGTGGGTTCGAGCCCCACGTTGGGCGAATTTTTTTTTTTTTTTTTTTTTAATTTTTTTTGTGATATATTAAAATTAAATATTTATAAAATTTCGATAAAAGAACTATTAAATAGAATAGAAAGAAATACCAAATATAATTTTTAGAAATGTAAAAGAATATATATAAAATATCTAAAGAAAAAAATGTATATAAAATTGTATATAATTAAAAGTTACGCATAAGTATAAAGAAATTTACAAAAATATATATAAATAAATACAAAACAGTAACTTCCGTCGTCAGTAAATAATTCAAAACAAAAGTACTTTCGTTATATAAATAAACTTTTTGTATGTCGAGAGTAAAAGAGAACCCCTCACTAGCAGAACGTGGTTTCGATCCACGGACCTCTGGGTTATGGGCCCAGCACGCTTCCACTGCGCCACTCTGCTTCTTGAGGGACCTCCCTCCAAAATTTTTAATATCAACATCGCAATATATTTTTATTTAAAAAGTACAATAATTTAGTTATGATTTGATTTTTATCCTTAATAATAATAGTGTAATTAAATTAACTTGACACACAATATTTTTTATAGCTATTTTTAGACATAATTTTTTATTGTTAATAAATTTTTTTTTACTGTTTTGTTTGTTTATTGCTTTAGGAGTTTAAGAGTACGGTTAAAAGTTATGTCATTATATAAAATTGTTATTTGTCGTCACGAAAGGCACTCTCGAGACATTCCCAGAATGCTTTTAAACGAAAGGCATATTATTTTAGAAAATCGAAAAGACAAGAAATCTTATCTACAGTATGTACAAAATGTAAAAATAAAATATGAAGAAATAAGATAACCGCGAAACGTAAAACGACGTCAAACTGATAACGAAATGATGACTTTGATAAAATAATGCAATAATTTCGAAAAACTAAAAAATCTGAAAAAAAACATACTTATATGTATTATTAAAGGACTATTAGGTATCTCAATTCGTGCCTTTCTTTAAAAGCCTCGCATTTCTGTTTAAGAAATCATTAGTCACAGTTCATTGTTTGCTGCACGTAGAAGGGCGGCACGGTCGTCTTTATTCTACACAATCGCCCAATTGAAAGAGCGACCGTCGTTTCTCTCGAGATTTCAAGAGAATGAGCAATCCTACCAATATAAGTCCGTCACCCAGTCCCGTGACTCACGTGTAACAAGCCCGGGCGAGGTATCAACGAGACTCAACAAGCACGAACCTGCACCGCCTGCACGGTCTCGTCTAATAGCTGGGAAATGCCCGCGGTACCGGATGCCACGTGTGTGTCCGCGTAATCGCGCCGACCTGACGCGGGCAATCGATAAAAAGACGCTAACAAAACCCCGCGAAGGCCGCGCGCGAACGTAGCGCACACAAACGCGCATCTCCTTCGCGACGCGCGTGGCAACGTCACGCGGAAAACGAATAGTGAATAATCCGCGGCGCGTTGAAGAATTTTCGCTCGCCGACCGATATATTCGCGCACGTAAGGTTACACGAGCGTTTTTATCGCATCCGTTATATTCTATCGAGAAAAAGACGACCGGAAATCGGAACTGATATCGGCGATCTCTAGCTCGGTGAATTATCGATAACGCGGAAATAAAGTACGACTATCGCGGCCGAGTGTCCCGTTTTCGTTCGCCACGAATAGACGGAGGTATTTCCGTTCGTTCGATAGAGTTTGAATTCAGCGGAATTACATAACGGATTGCATCCGCGATCCCGCGAGTCTTTTTCCTTTTGAGCGACGACGTCCATATTCGCGCGCCCTTACGCGGCCCTTCGAAACGGCTCGACCAATGAGAGATCGAGCTACTTAAATAGCCGGAAACGGTCCGTTTGCAATTTGCAAAACGGACAAATCTAATACGGGACAGATTTGCGTTTATTTATCGTTTACCAACAAGAACCATCTCTTGAATAACGTTAAAATACGACTGTAAAAAAGGCGCGAGCGATGCCGCGATGCTGACAGAATTTAGGAATTTATGATATAACGTGTGTATACACGCTTGTGGAAAATAAATAACACATTAGCGTGGCCTGTCCTTTTATTGTAGCCAATAAAACACAGATGGCGCCGGCAGTGCCGTTCGATACGCCCGCGACGGGAAGCCGGACGGGCAGACCTGCGAATTATCGATTTGCGATTGGGAACAATCTTAAATTCCTCCCGAAAGAAACCTCCGAAACGTTTTCTTTTGACCGAGGAATCATTCCCGTCCTGATTTTTCCAGCTTTTTTCTATTTTGTCGCGAATCTGACGCCTGATCGCCGCCGCGATTCGCAAGCTTGATTTACGTAGTGCTTGCATTACGGTCGGCGGCCATGTTTTCCGAGGGAATGATGCAATCGATGACGCATCTCGACGGTTGTCCACCGTTCGATTTCCGAACGGTGCGGAACCGGGCTTCCCGGGGGCCGATTTGTTCGCGCTGCCCCGCGTCGAGGATCGAAGTCCGAAGCCCGGCGGATCGGCGACGCGCGCCTTCCCCCGGGAGAGTCGCGCGCGTTCCCGCGCGGACTTTAATCCGTCGGGTCGGGCGAAAGTCGCCACACACAGCTGGTGAGAGCTATTTTGAACGGCGCGATGCGACGTTGCCACGTCGCCGTCCGCCGTGTCCGCCGCTCGTCGTCGTGGCGATCGAACAAGTTCAAACACGTGCCCCACCGTGTGTTTTGCTTGCTCGGCGTGGAGAGATAACCGCGCCGAGCGCGCGCGCCACGGCAAAACGACGGCGATGGCACGTTCAGCACTTTTCGCCGGATCGCTCTCGGCTCGAGCTCTCTCGCCGTTTTTAGGCCTTTTACGCCGTGCCAACGGGGTCGCCGTTTTCGCTGCTAACAATAAGATTCAAGATTTCAACTTCCCTGCGTTGGACAACCGCGAGGGACATTGAGAAAGAGGAGGGATGGATGAGGGATAACCCGTGTGAAATATCCGAAAGCGGATATGTATCGAGAAACCCGAGACTCGAATTTTAAATCGCGCTGGAAACGTCTCTGGGAAAGATTGACGGGCATGACGACGTGAACGTAGGCGTAATACGATTCCCGAACGAATTTCAAATTCGCTCGGGGAGATGAGCGCTCTGGACAATTTTTCCAAGTGCGTCATCTTTCGCGCGACGACAACGCGTCGTCCGGCCGAGCTGGACAAGAAATCAGGTTGCTTGCTCGCGGCGCGGCGGCGGCGAGAGAGCGCGAGCGATAAAGAGAGAGAGAGAGAGAGAGAGAGAGAGAGAGAGAGAGAGAAAAAGAGACGCGGTGAGGAAGGGAGACGGAGAGATCGAGGAGAAAGGAAGTGCGGCAACGTGGCGCGACTGCGTGAGCGGAGATGCGCGGCATGAATATAGCTCCGAAGTTTGACGGGCCAGCGCGTTGACGAGGAGTATGGCGGGATATCGGGCGCTCGCCGCGGGACGGGGAGCGAGGCGGCGGGGAAACCGCGCGGGGTAAAGGGGGCGCGGAAAAGTTTCCGCCGCGGTGGGGATGCGGCCGGAGGAGCGGCTAGGCTTGGGGGTGAGCGGGGAAAGGGGAACGCGCCGCCGGCTGGTCGCAGCCGCGCGCGCGCGCGTGCGATACGACCAAGGTAGCGTGTTACTTGGAGTACGAGCCGTGGGTCGCTTTTTGGAAATTTCACGAAACGTCCGTCTCCCTATAGTCTGTCTTACGTTTCGCACGTGGTTAACACGAGCGTGTATTAAATCCTTAACCTTAAACGTGATTCGCGCCCCGACCGACTCGAGGAGTCGGCTCGACCGCAGCCGCGCGCACTTCACGCTGTCTCCGCGAAAAGACACGTTTTTATACAAATAGAAGGAAAAAAAGAAAAGTAAAAAAATGTAAACGAAAGGAACGGGTCTTCAGTTTCGCGCCGGGCTAATCGAAAAATGCGAAATTTACGCGGAATCTCGTTCGAAAGTCGATTCTCTTCTTGCCGCGCGAAAACCGAAGTAATTCGAATTGGGGGGAAAAAAAAGAAAGAGAAATGAATTGCGACAAGCGAACTTATCGATAGGTGAGAGTGTTCTCTCGAGGGGCGACGCGCCTCGACGGTGATTCGAAATAAAGATCGGAAGCCGTGCTTAATCGGTAGATAAATAATTATCGCGGGTAAATCAATTCGGAGCGATATGCGCGACCGCGCGTATCTAATTTTTTTTCTTTCTTTCTCTTCTTCAAAAATTAGTGACGATTTATGAAGATATATAGATCGATTGTCCGAAGCAAATTCCCGCGATGAAGTCGCGAGACTGTGCCTTCTCGTTTGTTATTTTCTTTTCAAAATTTCGTCGTTATCTATTTTACAAGGACAAAGAGAACGTTGGGAGCGTACGATAAGCATCTCGCTGTCCTTCTTTCTCGAAACGCGTCTCGTTCGTCGCGCGTACAAACAACTCGAGCGCTATCCAAAGTAAAATTCGGGGCTCGCAACAATATCCCTCTACCCGCGCCGTTTGTAAACGAAATCAAACCGGCCGCGAACTTCGCGAAGTCCAGAAACGCGCTCTTATCTCTACTTGTCTATCTTCGGGCGCTAAAGCGCATTTCTAATTTGCAGTCTCACCGCGACCAATTAGAAGGCCCGCCTGTGGGGGCGGTAGCACGTGGCGGCCGAGTAATTGGACGTAATGGGGAAAGCGCGAAGTCGAAAATACAAATATTATATCGCGAGACACGGGCCTTAAAGGCGTTGAGGTTCGCATCGCGCGACTCCGCTCGCCGTCGTATCGGGACGGCCGACTTTCAAGGCTTCTCCGAGCGACGACGACGGCGGAGCGAGGCGTGCACACGTATGTACACGCGCACAGTTCCAGCCCTCGTCGCGTATCTGCCCCGCCGCCTCTCCCGCGCGTCGCGGCTTCGGTGACGCGGGGAAATCGTTGACGGAACGCGCGCGCGGTCGAAGTTCAGTTCGATCGGCGCGGCCCGCGGGCGATCGATCGCAGGCGGCATATTCGAAAACACGCACGGCGCAGCGGGAACGCGTGCGTGTGCATTCCAAAATCTTCCGCTCCGGCCGTTTCTCGAGAATCGTCGGCGAACGTCGGCCGCGCTCGTGTCGGTGAAATCGTCGACGCGGCGTGAGGAAGAAGAGGCGCGAGCGCGCGGGCCGCGGAAGAAAGAACGAACGAGAGAGAGAGAGAGAGAGAGAGAGAGAGCGCACGTGCATGTATGCGTGAGGTCGAGGGCAGAGCGGGTGGAGGAGGGAGGGGAAACGGGACTCCCCTCTCGCGCCTCAGCCGTTCGCTGCCATTCGTCCGCCGATCCCCACCGCGTCGCCCTCCGTCGCCGACCGCGCAACGTCACCGTCCCCCCCTCCACCTTCCTCCACCACTCTCCACCGCGCTGTCTCTCTCTCTTGCGCGCGACGTGCACGGACCTGCCCAGTAAATGCGAGGCTTCCGTTCGACGAGTGTGCGTAGCGGTGATAGAGTGCGTAATAAGCGCACCGTATACAGACGGTTCTTCGCACCTCGGCGACGTCGTCGTCGTCGTCGGTCGTCGTCGCTACTGAACGAATCGTCGTTCACGCCGGCATCGACATGCCGCTCAGTATCGGCGTTAATCTGCGGGTGACCGGCCACTGTAACCAGGGCGGTCGCAAATACATGGAGGACATGTTCTGCGTGGCGTTCCAGCCGACGTCGGACGACAAGGACCTGGAGTACGCCTTCTTCGGGATCTTCGACGGCCACGGCGGCGCGGAGGCCGCGACCTTCGCCAAGGAGAACCTCATGGACCTCATCGTGAAGCAGAGGAACTTCTGGAGCGAGCGCGACGAGGACGTGCTGCGGGCGATCAGGGACGGATACATGAACACGCACATCGCGATGTGGCGGGAGCTCGGTACGGATGACGATCGTCGCGTCGACTGCGACTCGCTCGCGCGACCATCCTTTTAGCTTTCGCGTGAATTTTAAATTTAAGATTTTGTCCCCGCTTACGGTTTCCCCGCGGCGACGGCCGACGATTTCTGTCATCGTCCCGCGTATTTCCCCCACCACCGTCGCCATCGCCGCCGCGACTATAGGCCTGATTAGGTTAGAATTTAGGTTATGTAATTCTTCGAGCTAACCTGAAAATTTGAGGTCGAGGATCGATGAGGGAAAAAAAAACGATGGCTTCTCGCGTCACCTCGCAAATCCGGATCGCGGCGATTCCCACGGCGGTACCGTCGCTCGCGCGCGCGCGTAAAGCGTAACGGGCACGTCGACCTTGAAGCGTCGTCGCGAAGAGCTCGCCTTTGTATTGCGAAACGTATACCTTGAACTGGCATTGTTTTCTGAGCAGATAAATGGCCGAGAACCGCGTCCGGACTGCCGTCCACGGCCGGCACGACTGCCAGCATCGCCTTCATCCGGAAGGGCAAGATATACATAGGTCACGTGGGAGATTCCGCTATTATATTGGGCTATCAGGCGGAGGGTGATCCCCAATGGAGGGCGAAATCGCTGACGAAGGATCACAAGCCGGAGAGCGGGCCGGAGATGACGCGCATACAGGAATCGGGTGGAAAAGTGGTCAGTAAATCTGGTGTCCCGAGGGTCGTGTGGAACAGACCTCGCATCGGGCACAAAGGTCCGGTTCGAAGATCAACTCACATGGATGAAATTCCGTTCCTTGCAGTAGCGAGATCCCTAGGTGAGAATTATACACTTGCGAGTATCCCTTCGTATCCGATGGTTTTGCATTTGTGCGAAAGAATCTGAACAAAAATTTATTTCAGGTGATTTATGGAGTTACAATTCCGAATTGAACACTTTTGTCGTCTCTCCCGAGCCGGACGTGAAGGTTATTCCAGTTGACGTTAAATCGAACCGTTGTCTTATTTTCGGCACTGACGGCCTATGGAATATGTTGTCACCGCAAGCTGCGGTAGCTATTGTTCAAGCCACAGACAGACACAATGAGAAACATTTGATAGCTTCTCAGCAGACCGGTAATGGGGTAAGTTTTGTTTATTTTATGTTATTAATTGTACATACTATTATATTAAAGTGAAAGTATATACAAGTTGTCTGGTGTATATATGTTGATAATTTAAATGTAACAGTGAGGTATACAAATTTTTTTGATAACAGGCTGATACACAAATGTGGATAAATCCTTCGAAAAGTCTCGTGGATCGTGCATTGGAGAGGTGGTCATCGACGAGATTACGAGCAGATAATACCAGTGTTGTAACATTAATGTTGGATCCGTCGGGACCATGTCGCAAAGAGGTAAATATTTGTTTTGTAAAATTTTTGGTCTAATATACGTACATAAATAATTTGTATATAAATATTGACGAAATTAAAACGGGAAATTCAAGCCTTAAAAATTTGAGTAACAAATTAAAAATTTGCTGAAAATATTGATAATTTTAAAACTGTCAATATTAAGAACTATTAAAACTATTAATGCGTTAGGGATCACATTTGGCTTTGTTTAAGGTACTGTTTAATCAAAAGAAGGATCGTGTTATACATCACGGAACACACACGCCAACTACGACGAAAGAGCTTGAAAACATCGAGGCAGTCAATCAAAAAATTATATCGCCGTGTATGCCAATACCGCCGCCAAGCGTTTCCACGGATCTCGACATTGATCCCAAACAACCGGATTCGTCGAACGGAAATGAGGAGGCTGTCGATCAGACGTTACAGCCGGAGACAGTTTCGTGTCCTGAAAAATCAGCTTTGTCCGATATTGACACTTTATCGGAATTACAAGAGAATACCGCGATAGACAAGAATATCGGGACTGTCGATGCTGATGAGAGTATCCAGGTCGCCGAAATCTCCTCCAGTCAAATGGCAGAAGAATCCGGAGATGCGGAAAGTAAGAAAGCGAATGAAACCAATCACGAGAAATCGGAACATCCTGATAACGAGATAAAGCAAGTAGCTGAAGAGAATGAAAACGAGAAAGCGAAAATCGACGATGCGCAGACTCTGATCCAATCAAATCCGAAATCGACAGTCAAGTTCGCCGAGCCTGAAGAAGTCATACCCGAGACAGAGGTATCTAACGTGACGCGGCAGAGTACGTTTCCCGGTGCGAACGAGGAGGCGCTTCAACCCGCTCCTTTCGTAAGTAGGTTACGTCGGAGTGGCGGCATTGTTCCTGTTAAGAGCAGCAGTTTCGACAACGGCGAGGTGAAGAATGGGGTTTTGAACGGATCTAGACATAAGCAGCACCCTTTATTTCCCGCGAGGGTGGACGTCAGAACGATAAAGCGACGACATAGTCTCAGCTCTTCTCAAACTCAGAATGCTTTTGCTGACGTTACGCCGAGTCCGGATTCGAAGACTTATGCCAGCGTGAAATCGCGGTACAGCAGGGTAAAGAAATCGTCTGTCGTGGGAAGCACGACGGTGGAGGAGACGACGAAAAGTGCGTTAAAGACTAGCGACCGCGGCATAAATAATAAACGCAAGCACAGCGCGATCACGCAAGCATCGGTTTCACCTGGAATCGAGAATAGCTGCGCGCAGCAAGAACCGTGCGCGAAGAGGAGGACGCGTTCCGAGGACCAAAGGCACAGTCCCACCGACGAGAACGACCCGGCCAATCAAGCGATGGAGAATGCTAATGCCCGATTAAGTTGGCCCACGTCGGATAGACGACCAGACTCGTCGTTGAACGGCGCCAGTTTAACGACGCTCTCTTCATCATCGAACACGTTCCAACGTAGAAGCTTAGGCAAAAAGGCTACGCCTGTTAAAGCCATTAGGAGATCGTCCATCAACGGTTCGCCTCGTTTGCAACAATTAAGAGGTAGTTTTGGCCTAAGGGATTGGGACCAAGGAAGGAATAATCGAACGACTAATTGTAACAGTAGAAGAACTATAAATAGGCCGGTAACGATAATCGGTCCTACGGATACGTCATTACCGCAACGATGGTTAAGGTTGGTTTAGTTATATTACCGTTTTCAGGAAATAATTTTCGCGTGATATATTGGAATAAAGTCGTATGAAACGATATAAATATTATCACTTATATTGAAGATTAACAAATTAAATGGATCGTTAAAATAATGTAGATTGCATCTTATTAACGTCTAAACAGGTTCCATGAACTTTTACTAAACTTTGCTATTTTATATTTTGTTTAGGTCAGACACAATGGCGGCAACACCTGTGAAAACACTACGTTCGCGCAACGTAGACATCGCCGGACATACAATATCTGCGCAATTAGTACATCAGTATGGCGTAGTGAAACAAAATCGATTGCCTCTACCGAACAAGTTGAAGCAGTCCGCGAACGGTGGATCGCTGCAATCGAGTAGAGTCAGGTCTTCCTCATTGTCAGCCAGTAAACTTAAACAAGCGAACGGTAACGGTGGAAGCGTGAGTACTTGCGCGACCATAAATCCCTCGACAGCAGGTTCCACTTCTGGCATAGCTAAGAAAGGCAAATCACCGTACAATCCTAGTGCTCGATCCCTGAGCACGCGATCTCGAATCAAACGTCTTGGAAAGTAAGGTGGTAGTTAAGGACTGTAGTTTTGCGAATTCGCGAGTTTTTTTCTAGGGTATGACATTCTTACCCTTAATTTTACTGTCTGCGAATTATCTAGTTACGATATAACAGCGATTGTTACGTGCATTTTACTATATGTCTCTCTCTTTTAAAAAAAACTTCATCTTTCATCTTTGAGACCATATATTTTCTTTTATTCGAGATGTTTACTACGAATGGGGCTCTGAGCATTATAAGTTGTTTTTTTTTTTCGTTTTGGAAAGTAGAATAAAATCAGATATAAATTGATTAAGCAAGGTAGGATTATTTTGATATATGTTGAAATTTGGTATCGCAAACTACCTACACATATACTTATATCTGCTTGTGACAATTACTATTGATTTATCGCACATACCATTTGTATATTGTTATTGGAATTATTTCCACGGACCTTTTATGTTCATACATGAAGTGCATATATCTATTTGATTTTATAATATTGCTTGCATGGAAATAAATTGCTACGCTCTCCCATTCTATTTATTAAACATGATCACATCAATTACTGTTGATTTATCGCATATACCATTTGTATTTTGTTATTGGAATTATCTACACGGGCCTCTTATGTTCATACATGAAGTGCATATATCTATTTCATTTTATAATATTGCTTGCATGGAAATAAATTGCTACGCTCTCCCATTCTATTTATTAAACATGGTCACATTAATTCCTCATAAAGGATGTACTGCGATATTATTTGGAATGGACTAAAAGAAATTAAACTAGTCATCCTTGAAAGAGTATCGTTATATTCGAAATTCCCTGTATAATTTACAAGACTGTGCTTTCGCTTTATAAAGGAAGATTATATCGTTCTCTCTTACAAAGGCAAAGTGTTCTTTTATATTTAAGTCGAGTCGAATTGGCATACAAGAAGAATGGTTGAAGGACGATATGGTAAATTATTACCACGAGAAATTTATAATATATAAAAAATACAAAGAAAATATTCGCGATCTTTTGTATGCTTTCCAATATTCGCGTAGATTAGCAAATGTCACGTAGGACAAAAAAAAACATGAAAGTATAATATGGGCGTAAAGTAGCCTGACAATAAGAAGGTACGGTTGCATATTAAAGGCATGGGGTCCGTATGCATATCTCACACTTGCACATTCTCAGTGATAACTATTGTTTGCAATCTTTACCTTAGACCGAGTGGGGCGATCAAACGCTGAATATGGAATACGAATTCGCGGGGCCCGTAGCTGTGCGCGTGTAGTCCTGGAAAATAATTTCTCCCCTTTCTCCCCTCCTCGTTGATTCCGCTTGATCGTAAAAGTCTTCGATGACGGCTCGGAAAGAACTCGCAAAAAAGCACACCGTATTTAGAGAATAAATCTACGATTAAGGCATTCAACTATTTTCTAGTACGTAGGATATGCAATCACACTGATCTGCCTTGGCTGAGTACGGAGTGGTTGTTGGAACAATTGTAATTGCGTGTGAATAGAATTACAATAAGAATTAATATATGAGAATAATTGGCAGCCTTTATCTGCGAAGTACATCGATTCATAGATATATATAATAAAACCGTTGCGTAGATAAATAATATATGAAAAAAAAAGGAAAAGGATTTAAATCTACCTCTGGAAAAGATTCCAGGCTCATGGTCTCGAATAACGACCACTCGGTACGAAGCACCAAACGACTGTTTACTGTGCGTTATAAAAGTTTAGATTATAACTAGAGGGAATATATTCGCGAGGCACACAGCTTAGGAAAGAAATAATCGAGGAAATTCAAATTTCCGTCGGTGCGAACAATTGTACAACAATTGTGTTCCAAATACAAACGTGCACTATCATACTAGTGATCTAATAATAATAATTTAAGTCATCGGGGTAAGAAAGATTTATATCTGATATATGTATATGTCTGACATTAATATACATACGTATATTAATGTCAGAATATAAAATACAGCGTATATAATCTTCTATATCAGTCTTTCACATGGAGCTATCCATTTTGCATCTCGTGCAGAGGAAAAGAAGACGGATTCAGGAATATCCATCTTTCTCGTTACGGAAATTACGCATAACGCGTTTGTTTTATATTTGCCTGACGAATTGAGATACGATGAGTTTTGACTTATATTACGAATGTACATTTATTTCCTCTCTTGTTCGCGTGATCAACTCTGCATCTATGAGGAAGAATATTTTAGAGCAATTTCGGTAACGAGAAAGAATACGTGTATCTTACGGAATGTAGTCACTTTAGGGTTTATACATTTCTAAAGAAAAGAAAAAACAAGCGAGCGAAAATGATGAAAACGCTGATGAAGTATATTACTAACATAAGAAGTGTAAAATGTAAACCATAAGTATATATTTATCGATATTACGTCGACTATTTATTAAATTAGCTTATAAAAGGTGATTCGATTTTCTATGTAAATAAGATCGCGCAGATAATATATGCTATATATCGTTCGGGAAGCTGCTTGGAGAGAAATTGTCACTGCGAAGCAGTGTACGCGCTACGAGACAATTATCAAAGACGAGAGAGCGAAAGGGAGGAAAAGGATGACGCGTGCCTACAATAGTTACCACTCGCGAACACGTGTGTATGTGTGTGCGTGTAAATAAAGGATTTATATTTCTGATGAAAGTTTCGAGGTAAAATTTCAAAAGTAAAAGCATGTTGCGAGGGGGGGGGGGTGGGGTAGAACCGAGTTACCGCGGGGAGAGACATGTGCGTGTTAGCTAACGGCGAAGATTTTTATTTTAAGAGTATTTATCCCTTTTTGGTGCATGTCCATAGGTCTCATGCTGCATGTAAATATACAGTGTTAATAGACATATATATTATATATAAACAGAGATATTGTATAGATGAACTTTAAACGATTATACAGGAAAGGAACAAGGCGTTGAAACAAATTGCGGGGGGGGGGGAGGCGATTTTAAAACGAAAAGGTCGAATCTACCCGACGCGCCTGTAGATTTATCATTTGTTACATCGTACAGATATGATGAAACCGAGTATTTTTTAAGAGATAAAGAATAAAGAGTTTAATGCTGTAAGAGAGACGAAGAGAAGAACTGTTAGTGAGAAGAAATATTATATAGCGATTTATCTCAGGTTAAGAGAATTGCGGGGAGGGGGGGGGGGATAAATATCGGAGGAACTCGAACAAATGTGTGATCACGTTTATATAATCTGTATATTTTAATTAAATAAACTGAGATATATAAATCCTATTATTAAACTGACGCTCGCGACTGTTTCTGCGATTATTCCGTTTTGCGATGAACATCCTATAAATCGTGAAGGATTATTAAATTTTGTTATAAATTCAGCAATATTTATTTATTGCTTCGATATCGATTAAATTTTAAGGAATATGCATACTGTGCAAAATTTAGTCCGAGAATCTTAATTTTAAACTAAAACTATCCAACATATTTAGTTGCAAAAAGCTTTTATTGGATTTATTAGGATTTTAATTAAGTTTTAGCTAAAAATCGCTACTTTTTTTATAATGTAAAAATTCATAAGTATAAGCATTGATGAGAAAAGAGATTTAAAAATCGACACGGTAAATTTTCATGACGATCAATGGAAGAGGAAGAATTCGAAGGTAAGTGAAAAGTATCGTCTATCGGTATAAACTTCTCGATCGTTGATACAAATATCCAATTAAACGATTAGCTTATATAAACGCAAGAAGGCTCGGGGGTGGGGATCTGATCGAGGCTCGATGCTCGATCCTCAATATGGCTGCGTTCAGCAGACACAACTGTTGAGTGTCGTCTTATCAACACGCTACGTTGATTTGTTGGGTCTAAAAGTAAGAGCCAATCACGTTCGATTGCTACTGAGCGGTTTTGTTCTGCTGAATGCGCCCAATCAGATCCCCACCCCCGAGCCTTTTGCATGTGTTATTCTTATCTCGCATCTCGCTCACTCCAATTACTGTCTCGCTCGCTCTTATATTGTCATCTCGCTCGCTCACATAACAAAAAATCAATAACTTTGCGTTACCGACATTAGCACAGAACGCAACCTAAATCGTGCACATGTGTTACCCCGTGGCCCACGTGGACATTGGCTACGTAGTTCATGTGCACGTTTTATATCGTTCCGAGAGGACGTATCGTGTTCGCGGATCACCGCCGTATCGTCTCTCATTCTTCTCTCTGGTTTGTTTAATAGGTTATGCGAAGTTCAACGTGATCATAATATCCGAACGTAAACATTGAAAGTGCCACTCAAATCCTCATTGACAACGACAAATTAATAATCATTTATAAGAATATAAACAGGAATTTGTATGACACTTGAGTGCCACCCGGCATAAAAGTCAACGAGACTGCAACCATGGAGGCGAGCGAACGGGAGAATGCTTCCGTGGCTTCCCTTCCCGAGGATGTTCCCGACGACAACGTTGACGCAAGTAACGGCGAAGCGATTCCCGAATCACCAGCGTGCGACGAGCAGAGCACCAGATCGGAAACGGAGGGCACGTCTGAGCGTTCTGGAAATGATGCGGGTGACGCTTGCCAAGAACCTGGGTTCAAGAAGCCGCTTCTACTGATCGGCCCCAAGCGGGGTAAGACCGGAAAAATTCGCGCCGTGAACAACGACACGGCACCTCCACCACCGTCTGAATTGTCCGCGAGTAAGGAGGCTGCCGAGCCTGCTCGTCCATCTCCGTCGAATGACGCCGAAGATAAGAGCGACAAGTCAACATCGGACAGTTCTGCGGACGAAAATGTCACGCCTGACTGGAGAAACGTTCCCGTACCCTATTCGGAGCCAAAGTGGGGCGGGAGACCGACCGGGGAGTATAAGTTAGAGGTCCTTAAGTCGGGGATGATTCTGAAGGAGATTGATCTGACCGAGAGAAGTTTCTACGTGGTAGGGAGATCGCCTTCCTGCAACTTGTTCCTCACCCATCCGACTGTCTCGAGATATCACGCGATTATTCAGTACAGAGCGACGGGGGACGAGAAGAACTCCACGGGTTTTTATTTGTACGATTTGGAGAGCACGCACGGCACATTTTGGAACGGGCATCTTATAAAATCGAGGACCTACGTTCGGCTGCATGGCGGCCATATGATAAGATTCGGTTGTAGCCAGAGAAAATATATTATGCAAGCCCCAGCGGACGATCAGGAGGAGGAATCCGAACTGTCGGTTACTCAACTCAAAGTTAGTTTTATTTGTAATTAAATTTATATGTAGTTAGTCACATAAATCGATGTAATAATAGTTTGCCGGGTGTTGCGACTTGTATTCTCGTAAAAGGCGAGACTTTCAAACATATTTGTTCGTAGGAAAAACGATTGGCGGAATTGCGGGAACGAGAGATCAGACAGCAAGAGGAAGAAGAAGCAGAGGAGAGAGCGAGACAGGCGGCGGAGAAGGAGGGTATTGATTGGGGAATGGGAGAGGACGCTGACGAGGAAACAGATTTGACGGAGAATCCCTACGCTTCTATGGTAGATGAGGAGCTATATTTGGACGATCCTAAGAAAACACTGAGAGGCTGGTTCGAAAGAGAGGGATACGATTTGCAATATCAAGTAGAGGAGAAAGGAATAGGCCAATTTTTGTGTTGGATAAAGTAAATATAGTTATATGAGAGACAATCTTTTTAAGCGCTGTTTTAAAAGTACCCTTATTCTTTATATCGTACTTTGACTTGTCGTTTCTTTCTTCTTTTTATTCATATTATTTAAAAATAAAAATTTCAGTTTACCCAAAGAATGTTTTGGCGGTCGTTCCATGAAAGCGGAGGCTCTTGTCAAAGGGAAGAAGAAAGAATCCGTTGTTCAATGCGCTCTGGAAGCCTGCAGAATCTTAGATAGACACGGGTTATTGAGACAAGCTAATCACGGTACCGTATAATATAAATAAAGGATAAGTTTTGACGAATGCAAATTTTATTCCTAATTATTGATGGATTATTAATTGCAGAGAGTCGAAGGAAGAAAGCGAGGAATTGGGAGGAGGAAGATTATTACGATTCGGACGAAGATAACTTCTTGGACAGAACAGGAACAGTAGAGAAGAAACGTGAACAGAGAATGAAACAAGCTGGCAAATTTGAGGAAAAAGTTGAGACATATAGCTCATTGGTAATGCCATTTTGTTCACTTACGTCTACATTTTTGTATGATATGTACAAATATATTTTTAACTAATTCATTGATATTATTTTTCAGACTGAGAAGCACAACGAGATCGCGAACAAAATTTCACGTTTGAACGATCGCTTAAAAGAAGCACAAGAAAATAATGCTAAAGCAAGGGAGTCCAACGAGGATTCGCTGGATGCCTTTATGTCCAATTTAATTACGTTTACTTTGAGCAAAGGCGACATAACGAAAATGAAAGTGGAGTTGCAGAATTTACGCAGAGAAGAAATGAAACTTGTTAAATTAATAAACCTTACAAAGCCGGCCAATTTGCCGCCGCTTGTCAGTCAAGTGCAAGCAGAAGATAAGGATGATCAGCAAAAATCAAAACCTTCCGCGAGAAAGGTTTCCCAGCTGGAAAGAAGAAGAAAGCTTTTTGAGGCAAACGTAAGCAATCTATTTTTGTATTTTTTTTTAAATTTTTTTATATGAAAACGTTTTATTATTTTACTTATGACTAAAAAAATAATACATTTTTCAGAACAAAGATGATTCCGAGAGAGATTCATCATATGGTAATAATATGGATAATGAAGAAGAAGATGATGACGATGATGTTGATGATCAAGAAGAAAAGAATGATGACGTAAAAGAGAAAGGAGACGAAGGAGATGCGAATGTACACAAGTCCGAATGCAAAAAATCCATACCATGTAAGGACGACACGGAATCAAATGGTAGTACGAAAACTGACGATAAACCGTGTGTCACGAAAAACGTTGATCAGGAAACAAGGAAACAAAACGTTAACGTTTCAGACGACAAGAAACGAAAAAAGGATAGTAAATCAGAGAAATTGAAAGGTATAAAAAAACAGTACGATCAAGATGTCCACTCGGAAGATTATTCCACGTGGGTACCGCCGCAAGATCAATCTGGGGACGGCAGGACAAATCTTAATGAAAAATATGGATATTAAATTAGCTCTAGCGTTATACACATGTGTAAGAAAAAACGATGTAAATACTCTCCGATCAAGAATTTGTTTGACATTAAGTACATAGAATTAAAAAAAAAGCTATTTATTTCTTACAGTCTTACACCTAAAATGTATTAAATTATCTATATATATATACATATATATATAAAACTTTTATCTAAAACATTTTTTTATCAACGAATGTTTCATTTTCAATATCTTTGGAGATCCTGATACTTTCTTCGCTCTTTCTTCCTCTGTCCGACAATAAAGGGGCTTGCGTTGGTGTTTGGTGTGCGTGGCCAACATGTATCCCCTCCATCTGAAGTTCGGACATGAACCATAGCACGGACACGAACCAGGTACAATTACCGAGCGACGTAACATAATGCTGTGGGATTTTCAGCACTCGAGTGACTCGGCTGATGTTTCTGGACGCACATCCTGGAGTGAGTCGAGCTGTCGGGTGTCGAATTTACATTCCAGTTTAGCGAAAAATTGGAGCGTCAAACGGCCGATGATCGCAGCGTGGACTGCATATCGAGTTGTGACATGTTGTGACGTCTTGGAAAATTTCTTGAACACATAAAGGAACATGGAGAACTTCCGAGACAGTCCGAGCTATCTCCAAACGAGTACGTATCGTGGGAATTTGCATATGTGCCTACTAATACTCCTATACTTACATACGTGTCATTGCGATTACTTTTTCTTCCTGTTTCCTGGAACGAGCTTTGTGCTCGCGGAACCAATTGTAACGCTTTTTTTTGCCTTTCAGTTTGGGCTCCGATAGCCTCCGTAGGATGGTACCTCGTGGGGCTCGGCATCATCGCGTTCTATACTTTTCCACATATCCAAGAGAAATACAAGAGTTGGAAAGTCGCGAGGAGTCGGCGAGATACCGCACTCGGCAAGAGTGAGTAAATAAAATTTGTTTCAGAATCCCAAACTTGTGACACTTGACGGGCAACAAATAATTTGGCAATGTTACTCACGATACAAATATGTATGATTTGTTGTATCGATTGTATGTCCAGAGACCGACGAATTGCCACAATTGTCAGCCAACGTGGAACTGGCGCGACAGAAAATGCAAGAGGCTTACGACAAGAGTCGCGCATTAGCTCAGGTCAAAGAGGAAGAGGTATCTTTTTGCTACGCGTTATTCGATACGTTAAGATACAATTCTTTACCCTTATATTTTTGAAATATAAATCGGAGCGATCTACCTCTTTTGCTCAGGAAAAAGAAAAAAAGAGACTAAAGGTCTTAAGATTGCTGGAAAATAAAAACGTGGGTACAAAACTCGGTGGTGCCGCAAGCGACGACGAGACCCCTGGTACAAGTGCAAAATCGAAGTCGTTCAAATCAGGTGAGATTCACGTTATATAAAGTCGTACCTCTAATCGTAAGGTAAATTTAAATGATGTGATATCCATATATACACTTTATTTTGCAGAGTACAATCCCTTAACGGGTGACAATACCCGTGGGTATCGTCCTCCGAAACGGAGCTGTTGTAAAAAGGGTGGATGCGGTTAACCATAATTTTATGGGATCCCATAAGAAAAAGACAATTTACATTCTTGCGATTTTAACGACCGTGAAAATAAAAGAGGGAAGCAACTTACGGGAATCGAATAGACATGCTTGAACTGCGGTACATACGATTTTTACAAGTTCTAAAAATTGTCAAAAAAACTGGTGTACGTGCAATTGTTACATTAATTCATAACTTGTATGATTCTTAAGCTTTAATAAACTAGATCGATTTTGCCTATCGAAATCAATATAGATTTCGTTATGTAAGTAATATTAAGATTAAAAACCAATGTGTGTTTTAAATGTCGGGGAAACAAGGGATATATAAAATCCTAGATAAAGCACAGGCACTTGCACTTTCTCGCAACAGGAGGCCCTTCAATTTTCAACATTACCTTTTATTAATCGTTATCAGTATAATATGCAATGATATATATCAGCATACGTCGCTTTATACGTGTGTACGTGGTACTTGACAATAGCAACTGTTACAAATTATCTACAGTCGTGCGCGTGTATGTCTATGTGTATGTATACGTGTGTAACGTTGTGTCTCCTGTGGTATGCACGCTCCTATTTTAACTCTTAAATCTCCATCGGTTCCCACTCGCGCGACGACGGTCGACGAAGAGAGACGAGCGGCGTGTCTCTCTTCCGTAGTAAATAAATTATAAAATTAACTATATAAAAATGCTCACCATTTTTATTTACTCGCAGTATTTACAGAATATAAAAAGGAAAGCTTGAGCTAAATACGCGTCCCCGCGGACCCGCACGTGCACGCGCGCGTCGTTCGCCTCCGGCGTAATCCGTGATCGCACGTGTGCGGTCCGTGAAGCGCGGTCCGGAGAAAGAGAGAGAGAGAGAGAGAGACGAATAACGGCTATCTCCTTATCTCCTTTTCTCTCTTTCTCTCTCTCTCTCCCACATTGCCTCCAATTCGAAATCGCTATCTCGTGTTCTTAATGATATGAATTATTTTTACGTAGCTCTAGCTCTCTAACGGTCTACTTAATCCTTCAAGCGCGATCCAGGACCAGTTTGCTCGCACCAACATCGATCGATCAGTGCTGTTCCGATATATTTAATTTTTCTACTCCGCGTTAGACAGGCTGCCTCAGACCTGGAAATTAATATTAAGAACACTTCGACGAACGGCGGAATTGACTTTTCCCTCAGGAGAAATATCGAGCGAAGCTACTACAATATTCTCAACACGAGTAAGTTTCATTGAAAAACAAGATACTGTATTATTATTTCATCGGGACTTTGAAATTTTCATTAAGAAAAAAAAAGTTGACTCCAAATTTGTCAATATATCATCGAAATATTTTCCGGCAGATTACGAACACCCTGTAAACTGGGCTCTCGGAAAAAATGCCTCGATCAGTTCGATCGGCGCAGCTATCGGCCTTCAGCTTTGCATTCGGCGGTCTTGGCGGCACCAAAAGTTTGAAGTCCGGAGAGCGTCTCTCGCAAAAGCGGCTGTCCCGATATCGCTACCAGATATGAATTTACAGATCGAAAAATTTCGCTCTAACGTTAATGCAATCGTTCCGTACGACGGCCGATGGCCGCAGTTCTATTAACAAATAGGATTCGTCAGTTAGTCGATTGATCGAGAAACGTTTATACGCGCGTTTATACGAGTTCGTCTGAACTTGCTCGATGAACTCGTCACGTGTTTTGGGGGTGTACGATGTATCATATGTCTCGTATGTCGTGTTAAATGTCGTTTACGTGTAAGACGCGCAATTTTCTTTCTTTCTTTTTTTTTTTAAGTTAAACGCTACTGTGTTTTATACAAGTCCTCTCAACCATCGTAACAATAATACAAAGATGACAAATTATAAAAATAATACGTTATCTTTTCTCGTTCCTTCGCGCATTGATACGATGGTTTGGCAGCATGCCCGTTGGCCGAATCACGATCATTTAGGAATGGAGATACGGTGCTTTTCCGAAAGGGTCACGATTCCGTAGCCTTCGAAGAGACGTATGCATATCCCGTATGTGCATGTAATAACCCTTTTCTCCCTCAATAATACGCGGCTGCGTCCCGCCGATTCGAGCTCGCGCGCACAATCTGGAAGCTGCGGATCCATTGCTGCTCGTCGCATCAAATGCGGGGTTCGCGGGTATTAAACGATAATATCATCGATCTAAACGCCTTCGCGTCTCGCCTGCTCATGCGGAACGTTCGCAGTGGATTCGCACCTTAACGGACGCAGTTATCTCCCGAGGAGGATGCACATTCGCTTCTCTAACGGAACACGAACCGACACCCTCGGGGCCTCTAACGACGACGGAAGTCAGGAAAGGGGTCACCGGGTCTGTCAGCCGCAGCTACGAGTTGCTGTGGCATCACGATGATATGATGATAATACGGCGGTCAACGTCCCGCAACCTCGTCAGAATGCCGAAGGTGGACTTCCGTCGTTCCTTCAACGAGGCGTTAGACAAGCGAAGGTGGAGAACAAGGCGGGGAGCAGGCCTTTAGAAGCGCCTACCTCGCGTCTTCCCTTCCTCGGCTCGAGCGCGACTCTCGTCGCGCGAACTCGCACCGGACGCACACACTCGTACGTGACGACGGAGATACTTAAAATACGCATCCTATCTAATTTATACGTGTAATGAGATGCTTCCTTCTAGCGATAGTCTCGCGTCTAACTCCTCTCGACGACTCGCTCGCTCTTTTTTTTTCTCTCCCCCTTTTTCGTTTTCTAAGCCTAAAAGTATATCGAGATGATATCTTCTCCCCGCACTTTAACTTATTCCTTTTGCCTGCTTGGATGGATTTTTTGTCTTACTGGATATGAATTTATTCGCGCGCGTCTCGACGCGCAAATAAATTTATACACCGAGACTCTTACGAAACTATATATGTATAATATATATAGTCATGTATCACTAGGTACGATCTGAAGTTCAACTTTCTGAATTAACAAATTTAATTCAATATCTCTGCTAATTAATTACTTCTTCTCTCTTTCCTCCCACCTCCCCCGAGATCGCAATTCCTCTGTGTGACCTATTTTTCTTTCTTTTTTTACGGAATTTACTCAATTTACATATACGGCAGTGGCAATTTGTTGCGTCGAGTAATCTGAATGAGTGGTATCGCGTGGGTTGGCTTTTCTATTCAAACAAAACGGACTCGAATCGAGTGAAGCTAATTGTATTGTGTGTGTATAACAAATTTGAGCGATTCACCATGCGCGTCAATAAACGAGCCACGTGCTCAGCGCACGCGCGCCTTTAAAATAACTCTGATCCGTTTACTCGTCACTTAATCGAAAGTCGTAATTAATAAGTAAGTCGCATACACCCGCGTGTACAAAGGAAAGCCACGCCCACGCTCTTCCCGAGACGGCGTCGTTACGGGGAGGAAAGAAAAAGGGGTCATCGCACGGGCCTCCGCGTAGCGCGCTATCGCGGTTGAAAGGAGCCCGTATCTCGGCCGGGACCCCCTTTAAAAATGCGTACAAAATGTCTCGGTTGTGTATATACATATCGATGGAACTTCGCGCGTTACGAATCGGCCGTCGCTCAACGTAGACGGATTCAGACGTTCCTTAGCGAATTTGTAATTTTTTTGTTATCTTTCTTCAAATAATTATATTCGTATAAAAGAGCTACGCCGTGCTCTCAGTAAATAGCAAACTCAGAATACACATGTGTGCGCCTGGTCGTGTTTTCACACTTGTATAGATACGGATAAGCTCGTTAAAAATAAAATCCTCCAACAATTTTCTTGTATTAAATATTTTATTCGCTGATGTACCCACTCCCGGATGGGTTGCAGCTCTACTTTTCGATCCGTCTACGAGAAACGCCGGCCCGAATCATCCGTAAACGCGACGATCCATCTATAGATGCCGCGAACGGACGCGACGTTGTACTCCATCCTGTTGAAAATGTGCGCTTCAAAGGAGAGAAAGACGAGGACGACAATAAAATTTCACGGTTCTAATAGTATGCAATTCTTCGTCTGCCATCCAAAAGACGCTTTCAATAAGTCGATCGTTACAAATGCAAATGTACCGTCGTTGTGTTCTCCATCTAAAGTCCCATCGCGAAGAAAGTCGAGAGATAAATGGAAAAAGGAATACGTGAGCTTAAAAATCTTCTTTTTTCAAAACTTTGAAAATAGCAGGAATTTTAAGACCTGCAATCTTACTGTCAATTTTGCTGTTTTAATAATTTTAGTTTTTTTATATATTGTTTCGTTTTATTCGTTATCATTCATTTTATTCATTGTTATCTCTGATAGTGATATTAATATCTCCGATAAGAAAATTGCGCAAATATTGTACGATAAGTGTACTAAGACGATTCGCCATAATGCACCGGTCTTGTCGGCGTGAAATTTCTGTGAATATTCGCCCAAAAATTGATAAATTTAATTTTGAGTATAAATTATGCACAATTATTTCGACATCTAGAAGCAAAATTATCTCAGCAAACACCGATGCTGTTTTGCTGAAATACTATTTAGAAATAAATTCTGTAAATATTTATCAATATTTCAAATATAAAAACAATTGCATCCCAAATTTCATCCGGATTTGTCGTATAATTCTATAAATCTTCTCCTAACGGAGATAAACGGTCTAGACGTATAAACGAATTAAATTGCGATAAAACGACGGGAGAATATCCGATAAAACCGGAATCAGGTACGCGTTCGAAAACAATACACTTTGTATCGACGGTATTGGAGCGCACATTTTCGGCGAGCACGTTTCTCACTTTTACATGTCAGGTCGTGTGTAATAAAAAGTACATGAGATACCTTACGTATCTGTCGCTTACATGATACAAGTTCAATCGATACGGCGTATAAATTAATAACTAATGACTAATCTCGTTAAAGTAACTTTGTACAATTTATACAGGGGTCGTTTACGTGATATGATAATATGTATATTTATATATATATATAATATGTATATTTTTTATGTATATATTACGCGTTTTATTGTTACTTCGTTTCGTTAAAAACGTATCTACTACGTGCGTTCGTTTTGGAAGAATTATACATGGCCCTTCTTCGTGGAGATTAGCCCTCGGTTGCCTTAGGATTTAGGAACGTTATATCCAAAATAATATGCTCCATTTGTCGTGGCCTGAGTACAGTACAGGCTGTCGAAAATAAATGCCACGCTTTGTGAGGCCGGTCGCGATGCCGAGAGCGCGAATCGTTCCGTCGGGCGCGATGCGTTAATTCCTTTCGCTACGACGATCATGCCCGCCTATCCGCTATCCGTACTGAGAGACGCGACTGTAATTGCCCATCTCTAATTGTTTGCATTGATGATATTCACTAAAACGCTCAATGTGAAATGTAAATACAGTTCGCGTTTAATCTTGAATGTTAGCTGCTTAACATACAGATGAGAGATGCTATCACGGACTCGGTAACAAGTTCGTTTAGCGCGAGAATGTTAGCAGTTGCCGCAGTACAAGCCGTAATATATTACACATTGGGCTTCACGATCGAAAACAATTGCTTCGTACGCAGTGAAGCCTCTCGACAAAAACCACCGTAGCGAAAGGATTATTCCGCGTACAGAGCAAGCAGGCACAGTCGATCGATAAGTTAATCTCGTGTACAGCACAGTGGAACAATTGTGAAACGATTGCCCGCTCCGATTGTTTCCGAGATAATGATTTCGGAGTGAAATCACTTTGATACTCGAAGAGTATCGCGGATCTATCCTATACTGAATTATTCTAAAATCTTGAAGCTTCATTTTCATAAACAAATTCGTCTCGATACCACAACACGCGTATACTCTTATTATTGCTATAGTATTGGAGTCGTTACCTCTCTTAGAGCACAAAATTTGCAATCGTGTAAATAATTTCAACCAAATATTTAGCTGCTCGTTATAAAAAAATATATTATTTAAAATATCATAAAAAAATGTTATTTAAAAAAAGTAGTAGTTATATATTTTATATAACTACAAAGAGTTCAGTCCTGTCTTCTATTGCTTTATGGGAATAAACTACAATATATTATTCGCCGTTGAGTTGTCTCGTATATAAAACTTTCTCGTATATAAAATTTGCCAATTAAATTGCCAATACAGTTGACTGCGCTTGCTTGATTCGTACGCGTTTTACGCGATCCAAATTCTTAGTTCGCGCTCAGGCAGATCAACCCGTTATATCATACATTCTTCTCTCCGTTTGTGCTATCGCCACGTCAAAAAAACGTGTCATGTCACAGGGGACATTTATACGCGTGGATGTTCATTCCGGAGCGATCGCGCGAGAACTTTTTGTAGCTCGCTGGCATTCGCGAGCTAAAGTGTGACTTTTAAAGTCACCGTTTAAGATATAACTTAATCGAACTAACAGTACGTCAGCGGGAATGGCAGTATATATGTATGGCAGTCGAGAGTACGGCGAAGTTCAAGAGGCGTTCAACTGGAATATCAGTCCGGCGTGATCGCTCAGGCGTTAAATGTTCACTCGACATGTCGCCGACAGCAAACTGCAATATACGAGAGAGAATTGTTTCCTTCTTTCTTTTTTCTTAATATCTCTCGAAAATTGGGATCACTTCTATCTCTTCGCGTGATATAAAGTGAAGAACAAAGAAAACATAAGCAAGATCCGTTATGATACGTTAATCAGTCTATTTGGCAGAGTGTCCAAAGAAAGATAATCCTACGCGACGCCTTCCTCTCTTCTCGCGATGCTATCTTTTTTGAAAGCCCTTATCCGAGTACAAAGTATAAAACAATCGACTATACGTGTATACATAACGGGGTCTATCGGCGTAGCGTTAAAGTGCCGCGAGTGTCGGTTACGGAGTTCGATCCTCGAGTCTCGAGTGTCGAAATTATGCTCCTACCGTGATAGAAGACCGTTATTGCGCTTCGTACGAACACAGGAATACTCTACGAGCTTAAACTACCGTCACGTAATCAGCCTAAACGTAAACGTTTGTCAGTCATGGAATACTATTAACTCGCAAAACCTGTGTTAAATATTTTCGATATTACATAACGGGATAATACGCAGAGAAAGCGCGAGATTCGCTCTGCCTCGTTGTCACCGAGCTCGCTCCCTTTAATGAGCCCGTATAATCAACAAATCAAATCGATGTACTCTTCCAGCGTGCGGGCCGTTAATCGCGCCAGGTATATATATAGAAATATAGCAACCCTTCGAAAAAGACGCTGCGCGGCCTATCTTTTATTATATATACGGCGCGCTGGATCGAATCGTACTTGATGAGCGTCCGCGACATTGCTGATTGCGAAACGGCCTCCCGTAGTCGAGACTGTGATCGTTCGTTGTGATCGAAGGCCGTTTGTTCAGGCACGTCCTGTATTTACTACATCCAGGTAATATTTAGCTTTCACGATGGTCACCCAGTCGACTAGACTCCGTCGGAGCGTTCGGATTATTGCCGCTTGCAAAGATACTATTTAGCTTGTTGTATCGTTGACTGCCCGTACTGCTCATCGTATTAGAGGCCGAAGAATTGTGCTGACTGTAGTTGCCCGTCCTTGAAAAGCTAGGCAGCTTGTCTGAAAGGGATAAAGATAGAAATACGTTAGGAATACGCGTTTGATCGCTCGAATAGGGAACTTGGGTAGGGATTAAGCTTAATTAAAGGCAAAACAATAAATCAATTTTTTTTTTGGCTGGAACGATTACCTTTACTACGATTATGCCTCAGTCTCTCCTGTGAATTCGTGCTTCCGCACTGCCGCTGGGGGATGCAGGAGTAATTGCTGTCGCTGCTGTACGTGGGCGAAGACGTCCTGTTTCTTCTTCGCGGACTCCTGTTACTTCTACTTCGAGAACCCGTCCTGCTGCTACTGTGGCCACAGGCGGTACCGTACTGCTGCGCGTTGTACTGCACGGTGTCGGCGTAGAGGCAGCTCGATTCCGAGCAGGAACAGCACGCGTCCGAATGCGTGTTGGAGTCGCACGACTTCCTGTCCCACTCGTCATTCTCGGGCTGATAGAGATTGTCGTTGTGGAACATCTCGTCCCTGTGCCGATACAGCTCCTCGCTCACGGCGGACGGTGTCAGATGTGATTGCTGATTGTTGGAACGGATGAACGCGGGATCGACGCGCGCGCCGTAATCGTCTGGCAGCCCGTTCTGATGGTGGCCGTAAATAACGGAGCCGCTCTCGTACTCGTTCTCCTGGTTTTTGTAATCGTAGTGATTGAAACCCTGCGGGAACGAGGGCAACGGTGGGGGATTGGTCTGCGGCGGCAACGTCGTGTATCTGCCCTGCGGGACCTGTAGGTTGCCGGGCACCTGGAGAGCGCCGGGCTCCGAATGCTGACTCTGCCCGCCGCCGCTCCAGGGTGTCGGCGACGGACTGAAGCTATTGGTCACTCTGATGGGCGGCGTGGGCGGACTCTGCGGATTGCACGAACCGGCGCCTGAGTGATCCAGATCGTTCTGAACGCTTCTCTTGCCGAGATGTGGACTGAATGGCACTTGTTGCTGTTGGTGCGGATGCTGCAGCTGGTGCTGTTGCTGCTGATGCATCCGGCCAGTGGCTATGGATGTGCCGAGGGGCGGTGGATGCTCAGGCGGCGGTGGCAACATGTCGCACCAGTTGGGCATCGGCATACCGGTTTGAGGCGTGTCGCCCGCGGCGCCCGCTATTCTGTACTGTCTCCTTTGCATGTCTAGATTCTCGTCCGCGTAGGCGGCGTCGCCGCCGCTCATGTTGTCGCTGCTCGGCGACACCGTAGACTTGTTGGGCTCCTGATTCGAATCCAGGCTCGAGTAATCCGGTTTCAGACACGAGTCGCTGGAGTTCGACTTCTGGCAGCTGGTCTCGATCGAATCTGAGTTACGGCTGCCCACGCACAGGGTCGTGGTCGCGTACGGCTCCGGCGGCGGCGCCTGCATTTGCTTGCGCGTGTTGTAGAACGTAGTCAGATTTACTTCGGCATACTCCGAGCTGGCCATGCCCATTATGCCGGCCGCAAGCATGTGCTGGTTGTTGAGTAACTTGGTCTCGCAGTCCTTGTCGTTGGCAGCCTGCAGGGTGTTGGTCGGCCGCCAACCTCGTTCCAGCCAGAGCGTGTCCTTATTCAATTGACAGATATCGTTTGCGGTGCTCACGGGTACATTCAAGTGACCCAGTTGCTTGCTCATCGCTTGCCTGCGTCTCACGTACAGGGCGGCCAGCAGCGCGGCGATAACGGTGAATATCATCGTTATTATCAATACGAGGAACCACGTTTCTCGGACGACGGACGCACCTCCGTGGCTGGGATCGGTACGCGGCGGCAATTGCGTCAGCTGTCCCGGATCCATGTTCAACAGAGTCGGACTGGAAAAAGGACCTAGCCCGACGCGGGTTTGCCCAGCGACGCGAGCCGTATACAAACTGCCGGTGGTCAGGCTGTTGATGATCACCGATGTGGTGGACGCGTTCAGGGACATTTGACCCAGGATCTTGTTGCTGCTGTTGCTCTTGATCTGAATCTGTATCGGGCGGATACAAATCGACGGTGAAATATAGATAAGTACTCGCGCGATATATCGGGCAGAAAATTAACGGCGACCCTTACCTTGTAACCGATCAATTGGCCGTTCTGGGTGTTCTTCGGCGGCGGTGACCACCGAACGAACGCCGAGGTCATATTTATCATCCCCACATGAACGTTCTCGGGAGTGCCCGTGGGCACGTCCTCCAACGTGGTGACCAGCTTCACGTTGCTCGGTCGACCCTCGATTATCTTGTAGAAGGGTACCAGGAAGAATTCGTAGCGCGTGTACTTCTTCAGATTGGTCAGCACGTAGCTGGTAGCGCCGGCGTTGAGCACCGTGACCATCTGATATTCCGGTTTCTCGGAAACCTCGCGATACCGTATATAAAGGCCCTCCACCAAATCTGCCGCGCCGAGAATCTAAAATTCAGATTCTATCAGATGTGTTATTCTAATCCGTTTGTTGTTATTTTAATATTTCCCCAATTCCAACGGTCGGCGTCCGAGTATCTCGAATATCGCGAAATTCTCTGAGTTTTCCCCTTTTTAGGAAAATGAAACAAAAGTTGATAGCTCGCCGTTATTTTTAATATAAATATAGTCTCTAAATTAAATCTCTGTTAAAACAGATGCGTTTGAAATAAACAAATAATACATTTTTCAAAATAATACGAACAAATGTTGTTTCCGCGTTGTATTTTTTTAAATTTCCAAGTTAGCATCTGCCGCGAAGTCCCGGCGCGTTGTTATGCTAAATCGATATAAGCGGAACGTCCGCGTATAATGTTACCCGATAATACTTACGTCCCACATGATCTTCACGCTGGTGCTGGTCAACGGTTGCACCTCTTTGAGATGTAAAATCTCGCTGTTCAGCCGATCTCGGGCGCGAGTCAGTTCCACTTGCGGTACCGTATGCTGATTTACGTTAGTAGTTTGCACGACGTCCGACAGCGGTCCGGGCAGCGAGAGCCCCTGGCTATTTTCCGCTCGTACTAGGAAAACGTAATTGGTCTCCGGCCTTAAATCTGTCACCTGTTGATGGATAGAGCGGAAAACCGGACTCATTAGCCTGACGAATAAAATAAATTAAAAAAAAAAAAAAAACAAGTTCTATGTACATACAACGTATGTATCTAAGTACGTTCTTTCCCGCTTGTTTATCGGTCACTAAACGTTTACTTTTTTATTTGCGACATTTGTCATCTTCGAGAGATCAATTTACCTTCTCCTTGAAGGGCTGGTTAAAACCCTATATTGCGCGCAGCAACGAGTCGAAGCATATTGCGTCTGTTTGCGAGAGGATATTAAAGTGTCTCTTACGCAGACCCTTACTTTGTAGCGTTAGGCTTCTCGGTCTCTTTATTACGTGGTTCTAGCTTAGAAACTTTGATATTAGACTTTTCAACGGGGCAGTAAGCGACTTAGGTTTATCGGCCTGTTACCCAACACCGTAACCGTCGCCAACTGTCCTCGCCAGCAGCGGGCAGTGCGCGCTCTAAACTTTCGAAAAACAATGCACAAAGGAAGGGAAAACTGAAAATGCCTCCTCGAGAAGATCGTTGAAACTCGACGCGGGATACAAGCACCCGAGGGAAAGGGGGTCAAGTATCATCGTCAGATTCTCGATACGCTCACCGTGTAGATGTCGTCGAGAACGCCCGTGGCCGCCACCACCCAGCCGGTGTTCAGGTTGCTGCTGTAGTACTCGATGTTGTAGCCGACAATCTTGCTCTGGCCCTCGTGGCCCGGGCTCCACGTCAGGGTGACGGAGTTGCTGGTGGCGTTCACTATCCGCGGTTTGCTCGGATTCTGCGGTAGCGCCGACACGTCCGGCGTCCGATGGAAGCTGGCGCCGGTGCTGACGGTCAGGTACGCCGACCAGGAGGTGTTGCCGGACTCGGACGAGGCGATGCAGGTGTACAGGCCGGAGTCGTTGGCGTGCAGGTCGTCGATGAACAGCGTGCCGTTGATGGCCATCGTGATGCGGCCGCCCGGTCGCACGAGCACGCCTTCCTTGTGCCAGTGAACCCGCGGCGTGGGTGCGCCGACCGCGCGGCACGGCAACGAGGCGACGCTCTTCAGCGGCAAGGTCTGATTCGCCGGGCCCAGCTCGATTATAGGCGGTGGAGTCTCCTCGACGGACGTCACCTAGTTCGCCGACGTGACAGGGTTTTATTCGAAGTCTAATCTGCTCGTCGAGTGGAGAAGGCAGTCTAAACGCCACGTGGACGCTCTGCCTTCCCCCCGATTCTGAGATATGGAAATGAGACACGAGTCCAAGAGACTCGTGAGGTCTACTTTAACCCGGGAACGGGCGTTTGGGGTGATTTTTACATCCCAGTAAAATGAAAAAATAAAGTCAGCTCACGTCACAGTAATTTTAATGTGCTTCTTTCGTTTTTTAAATATTTTTTTGGTTTCTCCTTACTTTTTTCAGGAAATGTTGAGTAAATCTACATACATATTGTCCTCAATTCTAATAAATTATAGAACAATGAAAAATATGCAATATGTAATTAATAATAATGACTTTTAATTGGAGTGTAAAAATCGCCTCGGGTGACCATTTAAAAAAATCAAGCACTCGTTCCTAGATTATTATATCAATATACGAATTTTACTTGGAGGATATCTCTTCGAGATGGGCAAAGGGAGTGACTACGTAAAAATGTCCGCGATTAGAACCTTGATATTTTAGCTCGGAACTTTGCTGAATCCACATCTGTTTTTTGCTGCAGCGTTTAGAATGTAAATTACTAACTGGCCCCCCCGTGATACCTGGCTACTGAATTAAGCGGCTATCTCGTCTAACAAGTTCCCTCGAATAGCCACGCCGGTGGAAATATGTAATTCAAAAGTTTCCTTTTTATATTACCACCTTTCAACTTTGGCCGCTGCGAGCGGAAAGAAGTTATGGAGTTTCCATTCGCCAAAGTAGATCGCTGTAATGCTCCCTATATGTAGATAAGAATTTTATTCCAGAATGTGGAGCAACTCCCCTCAGGCTAGGATCGCGGTACCACGGTGCACCAGCCGGAATGGTAATTCTGCACTCATCCGAAAGGGAACGGAAAGAAGGAGAGGGAGGGGGGAATGATATAAATATGTATCGAGAAAATGAACCACTTAATGTGCGTGCTCGCCTCTCTCACACGGACAGATTTATCTTGCCCGTATATTTTAAACTGTTGCGCGTCCCATTCAGCACGTGACTTTCATTGTCCTACGCGTGGACGCGCACGATTCAGTAGATCACGCATGATTACTGCCAGTTTGTAATATTTGGCCCGTTCTTTTTAGCTGAACTTCTTTTCACGGTTCATCTTTTCTCTTTTTCTTTTCACGTTGGAGAGAAAGCGTGCGAGAAATTCAACTAAAAAGAACAAACCTATTGTAACGTCGTGGTACGAAAGGAAAAAAAGCCGTGACGTTGATCGGGAAGATTTTCAGGATCGTGCGCGACCGTCGAGACGTGGATTACAAGGGTTTACGTACCTGAAGAAATACGGTCGCGGTGCTGGCGCCGGCCTGACTAATGGCGCTGCACACGTAGTGGCCCTCGTCCTTCCTGACGGCGCCCTTGATACTCAGACTTCCGTCTTCCGTGACGGTGTAATGGGTTTGATACGTGTGGCCGGGAAACATTAGCTCCTGAGAACCCTCCCGGGTCCAAAATATCGACGGCTTCGGGGCGCCTCGCGCCGCGCACGAGAAGGTGACGTCGGTGCCGGCGTTTACCGTCTCGTCCTTGGGGAAGTTGGTGAATACCGGCCTCGCTGTGACAAACGGCTCGATTTGGACACGTCTCCTCGTCGTACATTTAACGGTAAAAGTGCTCGATTAATCCTTAATCGATAATACAAACTAATCCTTGAGTAAATAAAATGCAAATTTTACGAGGTTTGTCGCATGATGTTATTGCCCGTTTAAATGCGAATTTATTGATTACTACACAGAAAGAATTTTTTCTTAGAATTTATCTTGAAAATCATGGTAGTTGTGGGACAACATGTATTATGAAGAATTTTATGCGAGCTGTTCTGATTAACATCTACCATAATAAAAATATTAATATTTATTACAATAAAATATAAAACGTGTTTGACTAATTTTACTAAAATGTGTAATTTACTAATTTCAGTAATTTTTCAAAAATTAACAAAATTACCATCTGCTTGGAAATCTTTATTACGTTTGTTTGTAAAATGTCTGTTGTATATTTCAAAAATTCCTATCGTTACCAATAATATTTGATTGGTTGCCAAGTTGTCCCAAGTTTGTAGTGAATTTAACGGAAAAATATAACAAAAAATTCCCTCCGTGTAGAGAATGTCGAAAGTCGAAGGACTTCAAAAAAGCGACGGAAATATTGAACATCCTGTATCCTCCGTCTGTTTTAATTATTTACAGCTGATGTAAAATTAATCGGTTGGAGCTGAATTTGAGTTAAACTTCATAATTGTATTAGAATGGATTACGGGATTACGAGACAGAATTTAATTTTCTATATTTCTCGTTTGAATAAAGTAGATAAATTTTGAGAAAAGAAAAAAGACATACATGATCGACGATAATGTTACCGATTATATATATGACATATGACTGTTCGGAATTCATCTCGCTTGCTTGAGCGTAAAGTTTGGGCTGTCTGACTGTAATACCGTGTCCATCGTGGATCCCCCCCTATACTCCGGGGGCGATTGCTCAACAACATGTTCGAATTTTCCAAGCCGCAGATTCGATTTCGTGTCGAAGCCAGGCGCAAAAGTCGACATCCGACAGGATGCACATTGCGGGGTTTGATATGCGGTGATAATGCGCGTCCGCCCTCCTCCCTCTCTCTCTCTCTGGCACCCCCTTCACTCGTCATGATAATCGTACACCGGGCGCGTAATTAATTTCACGGTCGAGCGGATCCTCTCGAGCCCGCGCAGAGGGAGGGCGAAGAGACGGGGGAGAAAGTGACAGAGGGAGGATTAGTACTCACAGTGCACGGTAAGAGTGGCGCTCGCTGATATCGCCCCGACGCCGTTCTCCGCGTCGCAGATGTACGTCCCCTGGTCCTGGGGGTTCACCCGCTCGATGTGTAAACTTTTGTCGTTCAGAATGTGCGCCCGGCCTATCGGCATCTTGCCGTCGTTCCGACGCCACAGAATCTCCGGCTCCGGGTCGCCGCCCACCCTGCAGGCGAACTCCGCCGTCTGATCCGTGAGGATCGTCTGGTTCGACGGCATGGCCAGGAAGAACGGCTTCACTGCGAAGACAGAAGCGAGGATTTGGTTGGAAAATCCCGATAGCGCCGGGAAAGGGGGGCGGGGGAGGGGGAAGGGTCTGGTGTGTATCCCGAATTACGGCCCGTGGCTTTTCAACGGGATTCCGAACGGCTCCGTGGTTACAAATTGGGCACGTGGACGTTATTTATTTAACGCCGTTTAGTTACCGGTGCGCGATCGATCGACCGGCTCGAAAGAACAAATAACATTTTAGTGATAAAATGATGAGTAGAATTAATAAAAGCGTTATATTAATAATGACGTTACGAATAAATGATTCTTGCTCAAAATCAAAAGATCGGCGATAAACAATTCGTTCTCATAATGCACGAAAATAAATTATCCCCCGCAAAATTAGGACAATATCGAAGAGACGACAAGCTAAAAATAATAACACAACCCAGGCAGCAAGCTGACGTTATTTGTCGTTACTTTCTGATGACATTTTGACGTTAAAATGTCGACAAATAACGTCAGCTTGCTGCCTGGGTTGCGTTCCCATTTTTAGCTTATGGTCTTTTCGATATTGTTCTACGAGTGACAATTGATTATGTCACGTATGTACACGGAGAGAATTTTCTCTTAAAATTTACCCTGAAATCATAGTAGTTCTGAGACAACACGTACCACCAAGAATTTTATGCGAGCTATTCTGATTAATATCTACCATAAAAAAAGTATTAATATCTATTACATTAAAATATAAAATATGTTTGATTAATTTTACTAAAATATATCTAGAAAATTTCAATAATGTTTCAAAATTTACCAATCTGCTTGGTAATTTTTATCACGTTGTTTGTAAAATGTCTTTTGTATATTTTAAAAATTCCTTGCTTGCCAAGTTGTCCCAAGTTTGTAGTGAATTTAAGGGTAAAATATAACAAAAAATTCTCTCCGTGTATGTACAACGGTTAAAGTTGAATAACGCTGCCGGCAAAATGTAAAAGCTGATACTTTAACCACCAACTTTCCCTCGAATATTTCACCCAAATTTGAGATTTCAGGCAGCTACGCTAGACGGAACAGTACTTATCGGACAATCAGGATTAGCGTTAAGTGCGGCGCTAAACCGGAGCTAAGCTCGATGATGTCTACGAATCCGTGCTTGGGCCCTCTTAGCCCTGATCGTGCAAAGGGATGCGGGGGGTGGGAGGGGGAGGGGAGGGAAACGAGGCACGTTCGTGTTACAAGCTTTCGCTTAATGCTTACCGTGAACCGTGAGAACCGCTATCGCGGACTCCTTGATGCCGACCATGTTTTCGGCGATGCACTGGTACTTGCCCTGGTCGGTCGGCCTCACGTCGGATATCATTAGGTTACCCCCGTCCACCAGGGTTATCCTGAAACGGTCGATGAACGATTAATCAGAAACCGCGCGCGACGTCTCTCACTCGATAAGAGCGACGACGACGAGAATTACGACGATTAATTTCCGCCCGCGGAGATCGACGGCCTCTTTAAGCGCCGCGCCGCGAGCATCGTCGGGCGAGTAGACGTAAATAGTCCAGTAATGTTTCCCCATATACTTCACGTTATCACATCATATATTTATTATCGTAATGCATTATATTATCGTATTACGTTACCCCAAGTTTCCGCAACTTGAGACACCGGGCGGCGGCGCGGGTGGGGGAGATCGTTTTTCGCGCGAACTGTCGCGCGAGACAATTTCGCGAGCACCCCGTATGTTAATCGTTCCGTTCCAGGAGACGCAGTTTGTCTTACCCGACCCGTTCCGTCGCCGAGAGGAGAGGAACTTTCGAGAACGAGCGCGCGTTTTCGCACGCGCTTTTGCCCCCCCCCCGTCTCTCCCGCACCCTTCGCCCTCTCGCCACCGTCCCCGATATTATTTATGCGAGGGAATAAGGCGCGCGAAGGCGCGCGTACTCAAGGCCTGCGTACTTGACATTCCCGAGCCGTTCCTTATATCCCCGAGGGATCGGTTCTTCCCCGCGTCGGCGGTCGCGAGATTAAACGGCCGTCTCGTTGAGGGGGTGGCACATGCACAATATCGCGCGTATGGAGAACGGGCGCTCGCGACGACGCGAATCGATCGATAGCTCTCGATCGCGCTCTCTAATTTATAGTGTCAATTAATTTTCGCGTCGGTGGTGCTCGATTACCTCCTCCCGTTCCTCCTGCCCTCCCCCCTTTCGTGCCCCATTTGATCTGCTGCTCTCTCCTCTCCTCACCACACGACCATTCTTCCATCGCTCTCCGTGTCCCGTTTTACCACCGTTTCGAGCGCGCTTCGAGAAGAGGAGAGAAAGCAGAGGAGAGAAGCGCGGTCTCGGCGTTCCGATACGGTCGGATTTAATTCCTATCGGTTGTCCTAATTTATCGCGGCTTCGGGCTTCCATCGGTAAATCCGGCGCGGGGACGGATGGTGGTGATGGAGGAGGAGAAACAAGGGGGGGGGAGAAGAAGTAAGGGGGAAACGGGAGGAGACGGGGGTTTCCGCGGGCCGCCGCAACGGAGGAGAGTACCCTATTGATCGAGACGAAGGAGAGGAAAATAGCCGTCGAAACGAGCGAGCGAATGAACGAGCGTGTGCGAGTTCCCGTTTCGTTTCGTTTCGTTTTCGAGGCGCGAGGGACCTCGTCGTCGGGGAGAGAAAAAAAATGTCTCCATTCTCGGTTTCCGTCGGCTTTGCGCCTCCGCCCCCTTGGAAATCCGAAAGGAACAGAGGAGAGAAAAAAGGGAAAATCGTATGTCACGTGCTCCCGGGTCAAAACGTGGGTACCGCCGCGTCCCATAGAGGACGGAAATCCATAAAAGAAAGAAAGAAGGAGTGTGCCGGGATCCCCGAGAGCGTTAAGCCAACGTGTACAATACGGTGTAAAGCGACGGGTGTAAATGGAAGTAATTACGTGAAATAGAGGAAAACCGAACCGTGCGCGGCGATAACATTCCGCGCGTGACGATGAAACAACGCGGGAATAAAAATCGCAGCGGAGCTAATCAATTAATAATTTATTAAGTCGATAAATTACCCTCAACTTTTTATGCTCCGCGTCCTCGCGCTGAAACATCGCAGATAAATTTCTCCTTAATCCCCATGTTTTTTTTTCTTCATCGCGCATTGGAGAACTTTGGTAATAAGAGTCCTTTTTTTATTCTTATCTCCAGACGGAGTTTCGCCGATCGGAAGGGAGGTCGCGCGAGGGTTTGCGCCGACATTCCCTCCTGAGAAGAAGAGAGAGACGACGCAACGAGAGGGGGCGAGATCGCGGCGCGAAAAAAACTAAGAGGCGTTCAGCGCCCCATGAAAGTTTGATCGAGTCGATCCACGGGGATTCGGGGGAGAAAAAAATCACCCGTTCCGAGATACGAATGGCAAGAGGCGGAGGAGCGCGCGGAAGTGCGCGCGGGTCGTTACAACGAGGTGGCTCGCGCAAGCGTACGCTTAAAAGCTTGATCCTGGAGGAAGAGGGAACGCGAGAAGGAGAAAGCCAGTGTGAGAGAGAGGAGGAAGAGGGACGGACAGGGAGGAAGAGGGAGGAAAGGTAAAATTCGTACCCCGCCGAATTTATGCGCCGATTCCTAACACCGGAGCTTGAGTTGCGAGTCTCCCGAGTCTGTTTCTCGGTTCGGTTACACACGCTTTCGGATAGCGCGATCATTGGGAACAACAAGTAGGCAAATACGGGGCACTTCCTCTCGCAATTCCGCGCTTTATTATATGTACCTACAATACATCGAATATCATTGTATGATTTATTAAAACCGATAAGCCTCAGCGGGAAATTTTATTGACACGTCGCGCAATGGATTTACTTCCGATTGATGAAAATATTATCAGCGACGGAGTTAAATACAGAAATATTCAATTCGCGTCATTGAGCGCCCGCAAATAGAAACGGATGATGTTTAAATCCGAGCCGATAAATGCAGTAATTTAATCTTCCGGCTCTTTTTTCATTTTAATTACAAAATAAACGTGTAATAGAGAGACTATGATACGTTTAGATATTACGTTTTAATTTGTAGGAAAGGATATTTTAATGTGCAACCGATCGACGAGTCGTGGTGTCGAGATGAATCTTCGGTCCATCGTCATGAGGAACCTACGCTTAAACCGAGACTTCGAAAAAGCGAAGGCGAGATAACCGTCCGTTGGTGCGGCGGTGTTTGATATGATTTTTTTTGTTCCGGCGACATCCCTTTTACCCCGGCGCGTCGCTGTTAGAATTAAGTTAATCCGGAGTTCCATCTCTCTCCTCCCTCTCTACCCTTTTGCACCCTCTCTTTCTCTCTCTCTCTCTCTCGTCTATAAAAGTAGATTACCCGGCCGTAATCCCGCGAGCATAAAAGTTGCTCTTACTGCTGCGAGACATTATTGCGTGTGGAGAGACACACAGGGCAAAATTCCCGTATAGGCGCTTCCTCATACGTACCGGCGCGGTGCGACGTTGCAATTTAATCGGGAATGGGCGAGTTTGAAGCGGATGCGACGGCGGATGCGCTCGCGCTTTTAAAGGGCTCGCAAATTGCGAACGGGAGGGATATATTTATTATTGTTTTACCATTCGTTCGAGGTACCCAAGTGACAAGATCGAATTAATCGCCATACCGCGGCCGAGCGAACGAAGCGCGCGTCAAAACACTCCGCGCTTATTTTCGGGTGGATTTAATTTCCCGCTATTTACTTGCTTATGTTTATCGCAGCGGTCGCACGGTTCTCTCTTCGCGCAGTTTATTTATTAACATTGCAACATTCGGTGTAACCATCTGAACCGTCCGTCTCGTCCGCTCAGCGCTAACGACTCGGACGACAATCGGACAAAGGTATAGGAAGAAGCAAAAGGAAGCTCCGCGGCTTAAAGTCATTTTCACGCGGCAGCTGCTGCACCGAATTTACGGCGACGGGGCCCCGGCCGTGGCCCGTGATGGTCTCTCCACGCCGGCAAAATAGTCGACCCCGCATTTAATCATTACCGCTTTTTCGCTTCGCGTCGGGCGTGCAATTTCGTTGCGTTTTCGGCCGTCGCCGTCGTCGCGGTGTGTCAGACGAAATTCAAAGGGACCAGGACCCGCGGGTCACAAAGAAAGCTCACCGTTTTGTCGCTTCCAAGTCTATTATGTGACCGTTCCTCTTCCAATGGAGGGTCGGCTCCGGATGGCCGCGAGGCGGTCCGCACTCCAGCAAAGCCGTCTCCCCGGCGGCGACCCTCGTGTTCTGCGGCTCCGCGCGGAACTCATCCCGCAGCACTGCAACAGACAACAACCCGTCACGATGATGCACCGTTGCATTACAAAAGACACTACGTTGCCAGTCGTCCGTCTGGAAAGCGGACAATACTTCCCCGCGCGCAACTGGGACAACAGGGAGAGACGTGACAACAGGGGGAGCGAAAGAGCGCTTGTACTTTTTGTTTTTTTTTTCTTTTCTTTTTTTTTCAGACGGACGGAAGTAGGGCATTCTTACATTTATATTTTTTCCATCCTTTATTATCAAAGTCATTTTATTGAAATCATTTTGATATCGACTTACTCCCTGAGGGTGTCATAACTACGTTCGGTTTGAAGCGCGCTCTGAAGTTTTAACAAGCTTTCACAAAAGTCATCCGATTTTTCACTCGTGTACCGCGAGCGCGGAACTAGGACAAACTAAAATGAATTTCAAATACCCCGCGATGGGTCCGGGGAAACAACTGAAAAAAAAGGAGACATATTCTTGGGTGACCGGGACGTCTCGTTATTCTAGTCGGATCTCATGTGTGAATAATTCTCTGTTGAAATCGCAGAGCGCGCCGTAATATTTTAATTCAGTTTTTCGGTAACGTTCATTTACGTTTCAGAAACTCCACTTTCGATAAAGTCTCTCAAGATTTCTCTATATAAAATTACTTGGACAGGGTTCAGATAAGGAAACTCAAACAGCAGCTATTTCGAATGGAGAATATTTCCAGAATACCCATGCGTCTTTAGAAATTTGTGTATGAAAAGAACTAGATGCCCTATTCAGTCTTTGTAAGAATACGGAGAGAAAGAGATGAATAAAAGCGTTTTATATATATTCTGTAAATGTGAAAATATTTAGAAGTTGACATTATTCCTACGTTAACAGGAGAATTCTAAATCGGGGTCGCCCCGCATAGATTAAGGCTTATATTTGAATTGTAAACCAAAAGTTACAAAACTGCGCGATATAAGGGGAAACGGAGATGCATGCCATCGGGTGCATTGCCGGGTTAAGCGTGGAATGACTACGGAATGAGACTGCGAGAAACACGCAGCGTCAAGCACGAAGCCCGCCGCGTGCTGCCAGCCTGGAAGCTACGAATTGAAATTTGAGACAAACCGAGGGAAAGAGAACGAAAAAGGGAGAGTCGGTAGAGAGTGAGAGAGGAGCGGGGGAGGGGTAAAGAAAGAAAGAGAGAGAGAGAGAGAGAGAGCTCTCGACAGAAGAAAGGTCGCTTTCATAGACGGCAAGGACGGTTTGAAAAACGTGGGTCGCTATCTCGGGTCCCGAGACCCTAACGATTCCGACGGTGAATCAAATGTAACGCAATTTCTCAGAAAACGAGGGGGGGAGGGAGATAAAGGGATCGACTCCGTCCTCGAGTCCACGTAGTCCGTCTCTCTCGGTCCCGGGTCCAGCTTTCAACCCCTTTCGCCGTGTCGCAGTGGCACTCTGTAAACTTTCCCCGGGAGTGACGTGAGCGCAGGAGAGGTCGGGACCCACCCTCCTCCTCCTCCTCCTCTCCTCTCTTCTCCTCTCCTCGCGTCCTTTGCTCTTCCAATCCTCCGCGGTCCGCTGTGTGTACCTTATACGGTATATACCGAATTCACGTGAATCCCATAGGCTACGCGCGCGCACGCGGCAACGTGAAAAATGAGGATTGCGCCCCCGTGGGCCAAGTATACGTCACGTAAATAGGTACACGGTGCATACGGAATCAGGATCAGGATCGGGATCAGGCGCGCTCTTTATAGCCTGGGGTTTTCCGGATTATTCGAGGCTCCTACTGTCTCAATCTAAAAGGATATAAGATAGCGAGTGGATAAATGCGCATGCGAAATGGGAGCGCAAAACGGCTTTCTAGAATCGATTACGGCAATTGCGAGACACTGAATTTATTTCTTCTCCAAATAGTAGAATTGTAATGGAATTGTAATGGAATTATTTAAGCGTGTGTTTAACGATCTAACAATTACTGTTTCTTTTTTTATTAAACGGAAAATATTGCCTTACGTCAACTACAGTGTTATATTTCTGTACCTTAGAGATAAAGAATCGCATTTTCAGTTTATTTCCGGTCAAAATGGAGTTAATACATTTTTCAATATACCAGGAGCTTAAATTGTATAACGGTAAAGCGTCTTATTTCTATTATTACTAGTTCCCAAGATATATATACATTGGAAAAAGTTATATCGAAAATTTTTATAGTACCTTAATTTTAGTCAGGTACAGCACGTATTGGCGGATGTGCTATTAAACATTCAGTTATTATATACTTAATTAAAAACTCAATAAATCAAGTCGCCACTTTTATTTTGTATCTAAAAAAAAAATACACCACTTTCCTATTAAAAACTTTAAACCTTGTTACCTCTAAATTCACGATAATGGAAATGCGATTCTTTACCTCTAAGATACAGATTTATGATTTATATTTATCTGCTACACTTTACCGTCGCTTCTCTGTGATTTCCTGAAGTAAAAAAAAGAACTGGGCGAATTAAGTACTAATAAAAGGCAGTCGTAACTCCTCGCGGTATCTTTTTAAATCTTCATTGCCGTGTCTAGACTACCGATATGACATATGCAGATTAAGATCTTATTGGAGTCGTTCTCATTAGCGCCGGTCTCTGCTACTTTTTTGCGCGACAGCGCGCATTTTACGGGCGGTCATCGTCGACCGGGCGGGCGGAGCGGAGCGCGCGCGGTGAAGAAAATCTCAATCTCGCGTCGCGGATCTCGTTTACATTTACATAGAGCGGGACTCTCGAATCGATAATGTGACACGGTCGGGCGGTGCGCGCGCGAATGTCGCGACATTACACGGGCGCGCGCGTATCGGAGCCGCGGGGCTAAAATTAGACCGCGCGGCGGCAAAATTATCTGGTCGTGTATACTACGTATCCGTGCCCGCATTTACATAGGAATAGCGCGCGCGTAAGGAGCCGCTTTATTTATGCCGCGAGCGCCGAACCGCGCGCGCCGTTTGTTGTCACGCGATCCCCGGCTCTCGGCGGAGAGACGCTCGCACACCCCTATATACCCGCCGCCGTCTCGCGTGGCATTTCTGGTCCTGGTTCGGGGACGAAAACGGCAAATGGTCGGCGCGAAACCACGTACGGGAATTAACTCGCGCCGCGGCCGGTTGCGATTTACTGATCGCGCCGAAAGGCTTCCCTCTGCGAGAGCGAGAGCGAGAGCGAGAGAGAGAGAGAGAGAGAGAGAGAGAGAGCCGCGCGTCTCCCTACGCGAGCGATCGATATCATCGCAGCACTCCCGGGCATCCCGCCGCCGAATCCCCGAGTGTGTTTTCTGTGCCAACGACCGCGCATAATCGATACTTCACAGTTCGAGCCGCAGAGAGGAGAGTAAAAAAAAAAAGAGAGAGAATCAAAAGAGAAATCATTTTATCGGTCGCGTCGGAAGCGCGCCGTTCCTACAATCGGCATGCGAACGCACACCGCGACCACATATCCCGGCGTCGCGGATCGTTAGCCGCCGTAAACTATACACACGCACGTTGTACGTCTCTACTCGATACACGCACGGGATAGACCGGGGAAGTACACGCGTATATACACGGAGGGCTCACGCACATCGCCACTTCCCTTCCGTGTAATGCCGTTAATTTGGTATTGTAGGCGATCGTGGCTAATGGTTTCCAGCCGGGAGCGGAGTATCGACCAAATTTCGATGACGCCGTATTATCATCGTGCTGAATGCGCTTTAATGAAGCGTGGATCCAGTCGTATAACGAATGTCTAACGATCCCCGGCCCAATTGTGGAACAAGAAATCGGCGACATCGTCGCGCAACCACGGGCGAGCGAGCGTGTCACTTTCGCCGAAATGTTTAGACGGCGGAGCGAAACTTCGTCAAGGGGGTCGTTGGTCAAGAAGAAACGTGTCGCGAAACAAAGGGGCGAAACGGCCAAACTTTGGCACTATTAGCGCCGACGAGACACGGGGTGTTTCGCGCGGTTTCACGGGCTTTCTATGGGAAATCAACGATCCTCTCCCGGGACTACGATCCTACTTGGTTTAAACTTGCCTAGGTCGATTTTTAAAGCAAATATTAGGATACGAATACCTTCGCGAATCGTAAGCGGATTCTTTAACTTCACTTCATCTCATTTTATGCAATGTAAATATATTAAATATTTGATGGCAAAATTGCAAGAAATATGCAGACGTTTAACTTTGTCAATCAAAAATTACTTTTTATCGTTAAAAAATAAAATGTGAAAATAAAAATTCGATTTCTCTAGATATTCTAATATCTCATAATGTCTCACTATTTTTAACATAAGAATTGATAATGTGAAGGTCTAAAAAATTTAATGTCAAAAATTGCAAGAAATAAGCAAACGATTAACTTCTCGGCAAACAAACATTATTTTTCCATATTTCAAAGAATCTATTGTTGGAAAATAAAATGTGAGGATAAACATTCGATTTGTAATATTCTAATAGCTCATAATGTCTCACTATTTTTAACATAAAAATTCATAATGTTCTGACATGTTAAAACATCCTTTCATGAGCGAGCCATTTCGAAGAGCAGCTTCCCTCTTGCACGATCGCCGGGGTCCAATTAGCTCGAGATACGCGTCTCCGTTTGCGGTATCGGCGATCGCACTCATCAACGTCCGTCACGTCGCTTTCGGTCCCTCGTTCGCAGGATAATTCCAGTCGGGCAATTACTTAGTCGGCCATTCGTCGGCGTTACGTTAAGCGCTCGAACGGACGTCATCGTCCGACTCTCTCTCTTTCTCTCTCTCCCCCTCTCCTTCTCTCACGCTCATCCTCTCTCTAATTGAGCCTGAATGGCGGGCTCGAGATATCGCGCTAATAGCACCTAAAGCTCCTTGCTTTTCGTTAAAGTCTTTCGAGCACGATGATTCCTGCCCGCCGCACCGCCGGCGGGAGATGAGACTATTTCCGCGTGTTTTTCCTTCTCTCTCTCTCTCTCCCCCTCTCTCTCTCTATCTCTCTCTCTCTCTCTCTCTCTTTCGCGAGCAAACGCTGGGCGGAAGTTAAAGACGCTAGTTGCCGGCAGTTGGTGGCGAGTGAGTCGCTCTGGCGAAATCTAATCCAAGTTTATACGTGCTTCCAGTCCAATTAGGTACAAGTAGGCACCGGAGCGCGAGGCAACAGCGGCGGCGGCGGCGGCAGCGACGGGGCGGCTGCCGCGTCGTCGTCTTGGGACGCGATCCACGTTTCCGTAATAACGACGTTTACGCGACGGGGGGATGGGCGAGGGGGAGGGAGAGGAAAACTGCGCGCGTGTACGCGAGTAAAGTGCGATGGGTTATCCCCCGGCGGGTACGAGCATTCGGTGCTTTAAAGCTCGTAAAGTTCGACAGTAACCGGCCCGCTCTTATTTCGTCGAACTTGGAAGTCTCGTCCGACTTTTCGTCGTCGTCCTCTCCTTCGATTCCGTCCTTCCCCCTGCAGCCCTTTAATCCCCGGGCGCGCGCGCGCGACGATATTACACTCGCTATATAGTGTGTCGCATCAGCTGGGCGTAACGAGGCTCATCGTTTCTCGGTGAAAAGTTATCAACGGCCCTAACGACGAATCTGTTGGAACTGCGGCGGTACACTTTCAACGTAAAATCTCTTCTCAGCTAGTATTTTTGCCCGAAGCACGTTGTAATGCGCGGACACTTTATCCTCGAGTCGTTCCTTAACAAATTTTTAACAAAAGAAATTGTGCCTCGAAGTATCTCGCGAACTTTCGTTAAATTAAAATCCATCTGGAATTAAAAAAAAAAAAGGAGAGACGAGAGAGGAGAGGAAGGCTTCTGTCGTTTTATACACATTTCTGAAATTTAATGCCGAAGTATAATGCGTTATATTAAAACGTTAATATATAATAGCCATTTTATTCGCTTTTTCGCCAAATATGTAAAGTACCTTTGCATGATCTTCCCTGAAAAAAGGCTTAATAAATGGGGCTCTCACAAAGCGCCTTTTACATCTTAAAGTCGGTTTCTCAAAAAAACGATATCCCGGAGAAAACGAGCCGCCTGTCGCCGTTACTCTCTGCTGCCTCAACCTGTCGTCTTATTACTCTCTCGCTCTCCCCCACTCTCCGACATTCTCTGCGCCGCGCCGCCCCGCCGTTTCTTAACTACTCGTCCAAAGGGATAAGCGGTCGAGCCTTATCCTCCACGGTAATGAGACAGCGGGCGGTACTTGGAAACCCTTGCAACGAAAGGAAAAGAGATCAGGGGGAGGGAGTGAGTAGTGCGGCGCGTAAGCAAACGACCTCCAATTAACAGATGTTGGATTTGGAGCGAAAGAATTGAAGGGTCCTTCCCGCACTTCTGCGCCCCCGTTGTTCTACGCGCGCTACGGGCCAACTAATGAGAATGCCATGCACTCTTTTTGCGGAGCGAGCGGACGTGCGCGCACGTGCTCGTGACATACAGGGTGCGAGCAAAATCTGCGGCCCCCACACACACACCGCGCTCCGAAAGTTGGGGAAGGTTTTTGCGAATACGAAATGAGCGTCGCGCTTATCTCGCGCTTAACGCCGGGATTATCATCACGCTCGAACGCCTCGCGAGGCGATTCTTCGTCGTCCGGGAACCTCGCGCGTCTGCACTCGCGGCGTGTAAATCTCAGGCGCGGGTGAGCTACGGCGGAGGAACGTCGTGCTAATTTGCATTAATAAATAATATGAATATGCAGCGACGTCTGTAGTAATAATAGAATATCGATCGGTGCGATACCTGTTACGTCGCGATACACCCAGCTATTACTTATCGTTCCTCCCACGGGAAGTTTAACGCTACTCTCGCGACGATCGATGTATCTCGACACGACAAGAGGGGTAACTTTGGAGAGGAGGTATTTGCGGAGTCATGTTTACGCAAACTTGTCCCGTTCTTCCTTCCATTTTTTTTTTGGTCGTTGTGCTCGTGCTACCTTCTTGCGAAGTTTCGTCGCGCGAGTTGCGGTACACGTTTTACTTACACCCTGTATACATAACGACGACGAAGACGAGGAGGAAGACGACGACGAGGAGGACATGAGCGAGTAGCTAGACGTCCAGGCATGTACGAGCGTAACCATCTGCGCGCGACAAGGGGGTCGGGGGAGACACGGAGCGCAACCCTCGTCGGTATACGGGTGTGGACCGAGAACCATCTAGGAACGCTTGTACTCCCTTGCTTGCCAGAATGCACGGCACTTGACCAGCTTGGAGAATCGAGAGGGAGAATCGCAGAGGAGAGAGACACGGAGAGAGGGAGACGCAAAGAGCAAAGGGAGAGAGAGAGAGAAAGGGAGCTCGAATATTGCTCGGACGCCGCGTAGCAAATGACGGGAATGTAACGACGAGAGAATAAAGCGTTCATCGGGATAACGGAGGATTCCAAGCGATCCGGTGCACCCCAAGGCCTCTACAAACCTCACATCAATCTTTTCCTTTCATCGATGGATCATACACGAGAGTGAGGCACGAGTTGCGTGCGTGCGCGATTATTTCCTCCGACATTCTATTATTTTTTCGATTATCTCGTTCTCTTTATTATTTGATTTAGCTCGTAGAATCCAAGTTAATCTTTTATAAATAATAGGCCAGATAAGAAACGTTCATATACACAAGCCGGAGACATTTTAAATGAAGCATAATTTTCTCGTAGGCACACGACTCTCATATTCGTTGTATAAGAATGGGGGGACGCTAATTCTACTCGGGGGCGCTCTTTAACGTAGAATTACGCACAACTTTTAATTCCAAACGGGCGTGTTATGCACGCCCCGCGCAAATCAACGTCAACACGTCAAACGCCCACCGCGATGAAAGGGTTAATCGCTCACGTCGCAACATTTTGGCTCGCGCTTAGAGATGTATGTTTAGGCCCGTCGGTCGTGGCGTGCCGCGCTGATACAAACAACGGTCGCTTATTCTACATCAATCGCGGATATCGTGTTCGTTTATTTCCTTCCCAACTGCGATAAAGAATCTCGGGCTATATTTTCACGCAACCGCGCTCCGGAGTTGTACGGTGATATGCAGCGCTATCGCGTTATCCAACCGAGCAGCAAGAACGAGAACTTTCGAAGTCTGACTCTTAACCCTTTCCGGTTCAGCGGTTTCAATTTACGTCACCTACATTGTATCTTCTATACCGGAACCGACGTGGCGTTTAACTGCGGAGCTCTCGCAGGCGAGAGAGAGTCTTCGAATAACGAACTTTCACGTACACGAAACGTGCGAACACACGTACGTATAACTGGGGTTCACCCGAAATAAAGTACAGAAAAAATATTTGCGCACACCTTGAGAATCGATTCGCCGGAGATCAAATCCGCCAATTAGCGAGTAAACGGTCCTCGCTTGTGCAGCCGGGGCTTGCGCAACCGTTTGTTTAAAATCATTAGTGGCCCTCCTACCGGAGCGGAGCTCCGAGGCTTGCACACGAAACCCATCGTTAGTGGTTAGAGAAGGATCTGCGACTAACGGATCGCGCGCTACACTGTATTCCGGGTCCAATCCCCGGTCTTTATTTAACCGAAGTATCTGCTCCGGGGATTTGGGTCCCCGACGAACGGGGTTAATTGAAAAATCCGCTCGCACGTGTCCGACGGCGTTACAAGTGTGAGATATTACCTCTTCTTGGCTCTATAATCGCGTTATATTCTCGATCCCGTCTCATTTGAATTCGTGAGCGCCGCGAGGACGAATCGAATCAGGGTTTTCGAGGATAAATCGCGGCGAAATCGAGGTGGATGAAGCACGGGTGAATTTTTTAAGTTGCCTTAAGCTAGAGCAACGACGAGATAACAGAGAGAGAGAGCCTTTTTAATAATTCACGAACGAGCGTGTTTCAGTACGAGGATTTTATGTTATAAAACGCGTCTCTCTCCTCTCCGTGACGCGCGCGCGCAGCGGCTGTCATTACGAGTATTACGACGAAGGGCGGTTGTTGTAAACGAAGTTACCCCGTGGAGAAGCTTGTGTGCGAGCTGAAAAATTTCCCGGGATGACCAAAGCATTCGCGAGAGATGAGAGCGCGCGCACGCGTAACGCCGGCCGGGCCTGCGCTATTTCTTAACGCGGATCATCGTCGTTGCCATGCGTCGCGGAAAAAGCCTCCTTTCCGGTCTGTATACACACACAAACACACACAGACACACACGCACATACCGCGCCGTCTCGTAAATCTCCTCCGCGCGGCTTCCACCGCCGTGTGCGCGAAGAATAGCCCGCATTGAATGCTCGCATAAACGATATTTATCGGCGTCGCGTTCGACGATGTTCGCCGCGACAATCGAGCGGCCTCATATTTGTTCGCGTGCGTTAAAGCACCGTGGAAGATGTAGGTACTCGGGGCTCGTGTTTTATCCATTAGACGCCGCTATTGCGCCTGGCGTGTCGTGAAAATATTCACGATCCAAAGCGGAGAGTGACGCGGCGACCGGATCCAAAGGCGGAATCGGAATTGATAAAACAAATTTTACTCGATATTTTTATTCTCTCCTCTCGCTGTTGTGTAAATAAAGAAAATACCATTCCAATCAATTCGCGTTATCTTTAGCGGGCTATCGGAAAATAACTAAAAATATACAAAATGTAAAGCGATTTTTAGATTCGTTCGAACACAATCTGCTTTTATCAAAATACCTTCTTTGCCTCAATATTTCATTTTTTTAAAGAGGCGCCGAGGGGAGAGCGAAGCGGACGGACGTATCGAGTTAATGCTTTTAGACGACAATTTAATTCAATTGATACGCTTCCGGAATGGACTTCCGGAGACGGGCGGAGAGGAGATTAAAGAGGTACACGCGTGTACCGCTATATCTATACGTATAAGCGCTCATCGAGATGCTATTCAACGGCGCGCGCGAGATGCTGCACCGCGAGAAAGAATCGAATTGCGCTTCCTCCGCGCGAGTGCACCCACCGCACACGCCATCATCGGCGCGCATTCCATCCAGGCTCCCGAGTACGTGTATACGAGGCCGCGAACGCGAACCGAGCCGCTTTATACCCGCGCTACCGAGAGATAAAACGAGGGAGGAAGAGGAAGAAAGAAAGAGAGAGAGAGAGAGAGAGAGAGAGAGGAGGAAGGAGAGCATGCGGTACAGTCGTTCTCGAGCTAAGAGAGCGCGTACCATATTCGATATAATTAAAGTGCATAAATAAGCACAATGGTACAAGGAGACTCCGGCGGCCGGTCGGCGCGAGACGGTGCGCAGCGCAGCCTACCTATTCGCCGCCGAAGAGGTAGGCGAGCAAGAAAGGTAAGAGAGTATTCAATGCAAATGCCCGCGGAGAGTTTCTTCTTCGGCCGGCACGACCGCGTGCTGCGCCGAGATCTCTCTCTCTCTCTCTCTCTCTCTCCTCCTCTTCTCCCCCTCTGGGTCTTTCTTTCTTTCTTTCTCCGCTCGCTGCATCCGCGCGGCTACTACGCGTACATATACATACGTGTACGTACGTACGTGGAGGCCCGTATACGGGCCGCGCGCGATACGCTCGATCGAGGAGGAGGCCCTGTGGGCGAACGCCTGCCTACCTGCACGCGCGTTATAAGCCACTCTCCACCGGAAGGCTATCGAATCTGGATTTATCTTCCTCCTCGATTTATACTTGCGCGCATTACTCTCTCACACATACACATACACACACACACAAATGCCATGTCTGATTCGCCGGTCATTATCTGCACCGTGCCGCGCGTTTCGCCGCGGGCCCGCGCGGCTTTGCATTTTCAACGTGTCGGTCGGACGGAATACGCAAGCACGCCGCGCCGCCGTCATCCGACGCCGATGCCGCGCTCTCTCTCTCTCTCTCTCGCGCGTCTCGCGGGGATTCACTGCGATATGCACCGGAATGGATGCACACCGGTCGGTCGCTCGGTCCACCGGGGCTCGCCTCTCCCGACGTGTCGGATATGATACGGCGTCGTGTTATACAGGGTGGTTGCGAATCAAGAAAGATATTTCGCGATTCCGTCTATGGCTCTGCTTTTCGCGGCTTGCCGTCGGAATCTATTGGGACTCTATCGAATACTTTCTTTTCGAGTCTTCTCTCTAAAACGAATCTTCTCTAAAAATTTCATAGAATTTCATAAATCCTTGCGAAAACACGACGGCGCGCGTACGGCTTTTCATAATATTTATAGGAAGCGTATCAAAAGCGCGGAGATTTCGATCAATATAAAATTTTATATATTGGCGTTCTTAATCCTAACCAAATATATATATATATATATATATATATATATATATATATATATATATATATATATATAAAACACGTTTGTGTAAATAAAAACGTCAAGATTACGTTCTCGAACAAATTTATTTTTTCAAGGAAGCTAGGAGATTGATTTGATTAATTTTAATATACTTGTATAATGTATAATACGGAGCAGGGCTGCGTTTAAACGATATACTTTAGCATGTTCTCGAGATAATTAGCATTTTCACCGCTACCGACCTTTTCCAGCGACAAACGTTATCTCGACGGAAGATCTTAGAAAAAAAAAAAATCCTCTCACATTTTTTAATTAATTTCCTTCTTCCTCCCGAGGGTCGAAATGCCTAACGGCACGGCGGAAAATATTCCGGTCTGATTTCCAAAGTGTTGTGTATCCGTAACGACCGTCATAAACTTAAAAGCCTAGGACGGGCTAACACGCCAGAACGTTAGAGGGTGCGCGCACGGGTTACGTGTTCGCTTAAATGGAGACATTTTTTAATGTTCATGGACCGTCGTCGACCCCGGCATTGCGAGTCCAGGCCCTTATAAGTCGCGTACCCTACCCCCCCTCGTCCTCGCGTCGCGACGACCAGCCGCGCTAACGCGAGGATTAAAATCGGCGCGACGCGCGCGGCTAGTAAATCTGGTCGGGCAACAATGTGATTAAGTTGCAGATAAACCGTCGCATGTTGCGCCGCCGCGCGCATTTATTGCGAGATACGTGAAAAATTATTTTCCCGGGGCGCGCGGAAAAAATGCGTTTTCCCGGTGCCGCCGCCGTTGCCGCGGCCGCGAGACCGACGGGAAATTGTATCGCGGATATTGTTTTGTTTCGCGGATTCGCAATGCCCGGCTTTTTACACAGTTCACCGTATTTACGCGGCAGCCGGAGCGAGAGATGCTACCCGACAGAGAGTAGCTGGATTGTCAACACCCCCCCGATACCGTTTGCCCAAGCCACCCGCGAATGTTTTCGATCGGGATTTGAAACCGATATAATGCCTGGCGAATGCAATTTCCGATATGCTACCAATACGAAGAGATACGCCTTAGATCATATTTTCGCGGATTTATGTAAAGTGCAAATTTTTAAACTTTCATTGAAATTACATTCGGATGGGGGCCCTGGCGTATCTCGGAGTATCCTTGCAGTATCCTGCTTCTTCCTCAAATCCAACTGAATAACTGGATCGTCGAGAAAATACCCTCCGCGATATAAACAATATGACGGAAAACGTTCGAAGATTAAATCTCCGGTTATCGACGAGAAGCACGTCTCACGACGATTCTCCCGTTCTTACCGAAACAGGACGTGGATATACGGGACGACGTCTTCCCGGGATTACGGAAAAGTCGCTCCTCTCTCGAAGCCGGAGAGAATCTTGGACGGCGTATAAGTTATACGTAGAGGGCTTTTCGGCGGAGAGGACGCGATATCGAGCGAACGCGAAAAGTGCGCAATTATAGCCGACCCATTTTCCCCGGGGACAATATAAACGCGCGCGCGGGAAAACGCGGGCTGGAATCTAGCCAAATCCCGACGGAGGAGCGCGGGGTTTTCTATTCCTACTTACGGTCGTCGCTCCGTTAAAGTCGGCTTAAGTTGAGCAAGGTCGCGCGAGTGCGCAAATTTATTGCCGGTCCGCGACAGCGTCTCCGACGGCTGCGCCGCCGCGCCGGGAATGCGGTTCCGTAAAAGTGCGTACGCCTATTCCGCCGCGGTCCTGACAGAAGCCTTCTTCTCCGCGCCGCCGGTATTCGAGGGTAAATGCGTTGACCCGTTGCGAGAGCGAGAGAGAAACAGAGAGGTCACGACGAGCCGCGAATGTTGCGCTCAAATGAAGATTATGAAGAAACTCACGAGAGAGAGACATGTATCATTTTTCAACGAGAAGCTCGGTCTTCGAGAAGATAACGAGATCTGTAGCTTTACACGGGTTTCTTACATTCGTATTATCATCCTCGTTATTTCGAGATATTTACGGATGACAATTGTCTCGAGGATTATCTGCATCGAGTTGACTTCGAAACTCGCGAGAAGTTTCTAATTATTATTCTTGATAAATTCTTTTCCTGAAATGTTTAGACTTGTTAGTAGTAGGTTTTGCATAGTCACCAACGGTTTCGAAGCGTTTGTAGATAAAAGAAAGCGGACGAGAGAGTTGAAGTATTCTGGCTCAAACGCGTATCGAAAGGCGATGTTTTCAATTGTGTATGCGGTGCTCTCCAGGTTCACCGCACTTCCTTTTATCTTGGGATATACCGCGGGCCCCTCGCGGTTAGTAATAAAACGCTTTGTGCGTGGCTCCGGCACTATCTCACTCTCGTATTTGTGCCGTTATTATCGCGGCGTGATAAAGCGTGATGAAGCGGGACATGTCTGACGTACGTTAATAATGTCAGTTCGAATCACTGGGTTACTCCCAGTTCTTGTTATTCGTGTATTTACGCTCGTCGCTCGTAGTTTAAAACGCAATTTCTCAAAGATGCCGTTGTTAGTAGGTCACAGCTTTGCGCCAAGTTAATAAATCCGATTGGGAATTCATTTATCTAAAGGGATACCCAAGCCCCTGGAACGTTTGATATTTAGGACAAACTGCAATCCTTCGTTTCTCTAAAAAAAAAATAATAATAATACTTAAGTAATCCACCTAAAAAGAAAGAAGTAATGACCTATCGGTTTCTCGGTGAGAACGGAAAGAAAAGCTTTCCCTGGATATAATCGAGAGGAACATCATGTACGACAATACTTGAAACTACACAACTCAATTCACGTCGCTCGCTTTGTCGCGCCAGCGCGCGATAAACTCCGGGACAATTCCCGTGTGCTGCCGCAAAGATTTCCCGACGATTCCACCGCGTTAAAACTCCTCTCGAAGTTAGCAAAAAGCGATCCGAGCGAGTGCGCTCGAGGGGTTAATCGATCGCGCTTTTCACACCCGGGAGATGATACGCGCGGCGCCGCTCGGCCACTGGCTGTGCCAGCCGAGTGGAGAAAAGTCAAGAGTGCGGATAGTTGCCCGCTTGTTTGACGATAATGAAAACTTTCTCTCGGCTTTCTGTGGCCGGCCGGCTGGCTGGGATTTAGAAATAGCCCTGCCGGTTCGCTCGATGCGGCGCGGCGTGGCGCGGCGGCGGGTAGAGTGGACTTTTCATCAGCGTGACGCGCGATTGTCCCCGTCCGGTCATTTATTTAATCTTCCCCGGTAATCGAGCCGTGCGAGTATTGTTTTATTGGAGTGTATACCGCGGCTCGATGAAATGCGTTATCGTCGGACGGCGAGCGCGAATATAATGCCGCGCCCATTACTTAACGCAATTTGGTCGCGATAATAATGCACATACACACATGAGATATGGAGTGCGAGATCGACGAGATCGGCGTGCAAACGACACCTTGTTATCACTGCGTATAATTACTGTTACTACTATTTATTGTATTTACTGCGCGTCCCGCTGCTTTTCTCGTCGTCGCGCGCTCAGTTAGATTTATATAATCAAATCCTCTCGGACGTTTTCACGTCCGGACGAAGCTCCGGGTGCGGAAGATTTCCCCGGAATTAAACAACGTGGATAGGATTTATATAAAAAAAATACACGAAACTCGTTCGGGACAGTTTATTTTCATATATCTTACGGTCCCGCGAAAATATTCGCGTAGAATGAAATGGGTCGAGTTAGTTTTGCCCAGGACTGTTGGGACTGTTTTTTAAATCCGTCGAATCCGCTCTGGGGCACGCGGTTAAAAAACACTCGCCGCCGCAGCCTGTCGTCTTTCCTTTCGGGCTGCGCCCTAACGCGCGGCGTATCCGAAGTTCATGAAAATCGGTGAGTGAGAGACAGACGCGACAGTCCGCGCGCGGGTCGGACGTGCGTTTCCTTGTTGGCTCGTCGACGTCGCGGCAAAATTCGTGGCGCGAACATAAACACGCGGTGATCCGCGTCTCGGCTCTTCGTAAAGGGCCCGCCGCCGCCGCCGCCGTCGCGCGATGGGGGCAGATGCCGGGGTTCGTTTACGTTTCGGTATCCTGTCGACGGAAATAGAGCCTGCCCGCAGCGCGGCAGCTCTCTCTCCTTGATATTTTTTCTTCTCTCTTTTATTTTTGTTTGCGCACCTCGATACGAGCGCGCCCGGCGCGTCGTTTTCTCTCCCTTCGAAAAGTTCTCTTTCCCGACCGCACAATTCTTTTTACGAGTAGAGACTAAACAGTTGTACGAGACTAATGCATCGGGACACGTCCCCGCGTCCCCGGTAAAGGACGACCGCCGAGGGATTCAGCGGGGGCGAGAGACCGAGAAGAAACGTTGACGAGGACCAAAAAATAGATGCACTTGGTCGTTTCGGCTCCACGCTTCGTCCGCGCGCGCGCGCGTAGTCGTCGTCGTCGTCGTCCGTAATAAAACGTCGCATTTGCGCGAGACGCGCTGCGGAATTTCGTCCCCCCCGGCTTCGCCGAAAAGTATGCATGCATGCCGGGCGTACCATAGCCGCGCGCGCGGCAATATTCGCGAGGGAAATATACGAAATGGTCTCTCCAGGAAAATAGCGTGTGCTTTCATTCCCGAACAAGTTTGGGCGGGCGCGAAATTTTTCCCCGGCGCGGGCGCAAGTTTCAACGTCGTATGTCATCGCGAAATCACGCAAAAACTAATATTCCGTGCGTTACGATTGACGCGCACGACGTCGTAACGTCGACGTTCTGTATCGATATAAAAATTATACGGTTTTTTTTTTTTATATCTATAATCGGCGCGTCGCGACGGCTTTTATATGTACCGACCATAAAACTGTGCGTCACTGTATCGACGTAAAATAGAACATGGACATTTCGCGTTACCAATGTAAAAAAAATCAAACATTTTAAAATAAATAGAAAAAAAAAAAATTATGTGATAATAAAAAATTTCATGTAAACACAGTGTGAAGATAAAAATTACAAAAATGTGAGATACTAAAAATCAGATAGAGATGATACTGTAAAATTGAAAAAGATCCGTAGCCGAAAATGATTCATGACTAAAAGGAAGGTAAAAAAAAAGAACTGGAAGGTAGAGATGAAATATGATATTGTGCCTCGCGGGGCTCAAATAACCATAAAAATACCAAAACCAATGTTTTTAAATCCCAGTCCATAATATCTAGGAGACCACTATATCTCTCGTTTCGGAAAAAAAAGCAAGAAAAAAAATGCAATTTACGGTAAAGGCAAATTAGCAGACGTGCGTCTTACGATGCAAATTAACGAATCTAATTAGCAGTAAGGACTTTAATCGATCCTACTGGCAATGATTATAAAATCGTTGCAACGAATAATCGTCATGACAAATCGTCACGCAGTTTCGACCAGATTTTGGTCCTTCTAAAATTGATGTAATTTAGATGCTTATATTATATTCCTATTTGAATAATTTAACAAATTAACGAACTGTAAACGAATAAGATTTGAAAGAAAAAAAAAACAGTTTTTTTTCGGCGGATCAATCGTGTAGCGTGGAACGTACAAAATCCATCCCGTCATCCCGAGAGCGAAAATGGCAATCTCCGAGTGCCGGAGATGCCGGTGCTCGTCGCCGGACGCGACGCCGGGCTCCTCTCTCCTCTGTCCTCTCTCGCTAGCTTTTTGGTAAACGGCGCGACAACGGGCTTTCGCTCTCGCGCGCTCGTACGAGCGAGGCGAGCGAACGCGTTCTGCCTCGGCCACCGATCCGGTATGCCCACGGATTTGGTATAAATAGAAGCACGACGTGCCCCGCGCACGGCTCTCATCCGCCCGGGCCCCCGCGTCCTCCGCCACGACGCCGGCTAATAGACAACGATAGCCCTTCTTCCCCGAGAGACAGCTGTAGTTTTCCCTCTCTCTCCCTCTCCCTCTCTCGCACTCGCTCTCGGACGCGGCTCGAAAGAGCTCGCGTATGTAAGAGAGAACATCCAAGGAGAGTGCATTTCTCCGCGCCGTGTGATCTCGACGTACGAAGACAACGAAGACGACGACGACGACGACGACGATGAGAGCGTCTTTCTAATTTTATGTGGAGAGCGCCGAGAGAGCGTGAACAGCTGTCTCGCGATCAAGCTGTCGTCCGGCACTTTATCTCCGAGCTGCTTTACGCGAAACTCGCACGTTCTCCCCCTCCGCGCGCGGCGGCGGCGGCCGAGACCTTAATTCGCGCCCAAAACACCCATCGTCATCGGGGATTTCGAGCGATTCGATCCCCGATTTGTGTTGCCTCGTTCGCGAGTCTTAATAGCGCCGATCCGCGGAGAGGAACGTCTGTCCGTTCTGCAGAATGTGAATTACGGTTTCCGGGCAAAAAATTGAGAATATACTTGGGACTATTGACAAATCGGTTTAGCTTCTGCCGCCGTGAACATACATTACTATAAACCGCTTACTATACTGTTAAGGATTAAGCAAGTGTGTTGCTGTTGCATTGCGTATATAAAGCGAAATCTGGATTTAATGTTCCCTCGGCTTAATGAAATCGTATGTAGTAAATATCCCCGGCGATTCCGGCTAAAATTCTATTTAAAGGACGCGCTATTTCCGCGCCCCGCGCCGGCCGGTTTTAGTAAATCTCCATTTGACGAGGACTCGGTATTTGGTATGAAAATAAATCGATGCTGTAAATCTCGTAGCTCGATTTAGTGCGAAATTTGGGATAATCTGGCGAGCGCACACGTCCCGCCTAGATAGCACGCTAACAAATCATCAGATTTTATATTTCCACCCTTCAACATTTGAAATTATTCAGTTGCCTGGATACGCGGCACTCGCGGATTTTGCATAAAATATTTCATTACAAAAAATTTCCGCATTATATTATTCCGGCCGCAAAAATAATTCATTTGCGGCTATTAATATGAAACACTTTTGGCGGGCGTATGTTTCGCTACGATAATTTCATAGTATAATTAAAATTAACTGACATATGTTAGCTCTTTACATTTATGTTGCCATAACATGCAATAACTTTTTAATTTCTCATACAAAAGCCGCCTCTTTCATTAACCTCACTGTAAAATTTTGCCGCGGGCGCCCAGCGGCACCAAAATTCGTTCTAGCCGCGCGCGCGCGCGCACGGGCAGAACACGAGTGCGCGAGAGGATGTCTCTTCAAAAAGTGATTCTGCGGTGGCTCGATTCAGCGAAAGAGAATCTAATCTTCCCGGGCCTCGTAAAATCGGGGCTTCATGAGCGCAATTTACAAACGCGAAAGAGCCCCCGGGATCGAAGTTCCTCTGTGTCTCTCTCGCCTTCTTGTCTAGATACTTCGCAGGTTCGTGTATAACGCCCGGCAAGCTCGTTACCGGTTACGGGTTCCTTGACTTATTAGTCCGCTCGCGGGTTCCGCTTTGCGCGCCAGGAACACGCAACCGCGCGGTGGACCATATGGCACATCGCTCGTTTCTCACGTCTCTCTCGTTATCACTGTCTCTCTCGCGTCGTTACTCTTCCCGCGTTATCATCCCTCACCGACGGCTATAATGATTATTTCGCCTCCTCTCTTGGCGGCGGGCGCGGGAGCGATCAAAGAATGACCCCTCGTATACGGCGCGGGTGATGAAAGAGTCTTGAAGAAGGAGCATTAGAAGATTAGAGATATTTAATCAAAAAGCTCTCCCGAAGACATTTAATTTAACACTCGAGCATAGAGAAAATTCTCCTATTTCGTTAATGATAAACGAAAAGAAATTAGCGTCTGTACACGGCTGCAATTTCAAGTTGTAAATAAAAGTTGAATTTCTTTGGATTGTAAAATTCGAGAATGTAATCGTCATTTTAATTCTGCTTATTGTTTTCAATGTAGCATCTAAAAACTAAAGATGGGCGAATAAATAATTTTTTATGTCGAATCGAATTTTATTTTCTCCGAATTTTCTCTTTCGAATTCGAATCGTTGAAATATAATTTTTAATTAACAATATAATCATTATTAGATTGAATTTTAACACGTAAATAATAAGAGAATATTTTTATGTGTAATACAAGTTCTTTTTAAAGCAAAAAAATATATTTAAATATTTAATATAAAATTAATAAAATATATTTTTTAATGTTGCAGTAACTGAAACAATTAGGCGAAAAATAAATTATTAAAATACTCTAAAGTAATATCCAATAACATTATCCAATTACATACATAAAAATTAAAATAAAATAATACAGTTTATTTTATCATCAATATTCATGGTTTACTATTTTTTTTGTGCATATTCATACTTTTATTTACAATTTGATCGGATCACAGAACATGTAAAAAAATTAAAAATAAACTTTTTTACTACTACTTGGTCGCTCAGTGAGTGATTGTGATACTGAAATTGCACCTAACATAACGGTACTTTTGTTTATTAACGGGAAATACGATTTTATGAAATTGACAATACATATCATTCGTATTCAAACATTTCGAACCATCTAGATACGAAATTTTTAAACAGTTCGGATTCGATTCGTAATCGAATAGCTTGCACATCTATAATAAAGACACTTTCAATATAATAAGACGTTAATATTTTTATTAATTTATGAAAGAAAAAGATAATAAAAGTATCAGTATGCCCGAAACGCTCAAAGATTAATTCCAAGTTTAAGGTCAAGATTTTAGGTGGATACGCACGATACAGCCTCTCAGATCTTAAACGAGAGAAGGCCGGTGCGGGCGAAACGCGCGGAGGGGAAGGGGAACCGCCGATTTTTATCGGGGTAGTCGTCGGGCTGTTTTCGAAAACAGGAAAAAAAAAGAGGGGAAAAGGAAATAATTGAAAGACCTCGGGCCGCGATCGACGCGAATAAAGCGCTCGGCCGAACGGGCGGGCGGGAGCGCGCGCGCGCTCTCGGAAGAAATGCGTCGGGTAATCAGTCTTCTAGATCTCGATAGTTTTCTCCAGCCCCGAGTCTTCCGTTTACCTCTCGCTCTCCCTATCTAGATTCAGCCGAGCGCCGCCGCCGGCGAGAAATATACCGGCGCGCGCGGGCCGGTATCTTGAATCTTGGCGTTTATTCGTTTATCGGTACCATTCGGCCGGCTCGGAGAGCGCAGGGCTCTCTCTCTCTCTGGCGCGCGATTCCGCCTTGACGTACGTAGACTCGCATGAAAGGAAGCGGCAATTTGTATCTGCAACTCCACCTCTGCTTCCCGTACTGCCGCCCGAGCCGACAAACCACGGAAAACTGACGCAAGAAGGTACCCCGCGGGAGAATAACTGACAGACTTGGACGGAGGTTCCGACGGGAAACGAGGTGGTTATCGCAGTTATGAGCAGTGGGCAGGATTATTTGTGTCGATGCTCAGTGTGCGAACGAGGAGTTGTGGAATCTCGAAGAAAACGGATCGGATGTTGGGCACATCAGAGTCGCTCGACGACAAGAATTAAGAGAATACTCTGTTCATTGTGAGTCGAGTTTGAAAAACATTAATGAACGGGCTCTATTGATTTTCAATGTTAATATTGCAGTGCCGCGAACACGGTGGCATTATTTTTGACTAAGAAACGCTCGATTCAAAATTCGTCAAATACGCGTATTCGCTATATAATATACAGTATCTCGCACCCGACGCGCGCTGTACACACATCGCATAAATTAACGAAGGTAGAAGCGGGTTGGGCAAATTTACACAGCCATGTAGAATATTTGTGAAAGCTTTCACTGGAATAACTTTTTAGCCCGCGACGAAAAGGGGGAAAAAAAAGGAAAAAATAACACGCACGCACGCACACACACGCGCGCGTGTGCATACAGAATATCCTACGCGACGGATGGTTAATGCGTACACGGAATTCCTTCGAGTGGAACAAGAATTATCCCTTTACGGACATATCTCCGGGTAGGGGGAGGAACGAGAGGGACGGGGACGGGGAAGTGGAGATGAAGAATCCGGCCGGTGCCGGCTAAGCGCGCGCGGGAATCGAGAAACTCTGTTTTCAACATCAATTTACGCCCACGTTCTCTAGACGCGCGCGCGCGCGAGCGCGGCGGATTAAGTTAGGGATATTAAGAAAGGAGACGCGAGACCGCATATTCGCCGAATTGTAATTCGACCCTTGCACACCCTCTCCCCCGCCCTCCGCCTTCTCCCTCGCCATCGTCTCGAACTCTCTTCACTCGCCCTCCGGGATCCTTGGTTCCTTCCGCGAAACGCCCCTTGTGCCGAAGCTACTTCACGCTCCTGTGGGGATTACCCCGGTTGCCGAGGCCGAGGGTAGAGAGAAGGAGAGAAAGAGAAAGAGAGAGAGAGAGAGAGAAAAAGTGAGAGAGTGTTGTCGGGAAAATATCTTTTTCCCCCCCGAAACGTTTTCCGTCGGTGCCATTCCGCGGAATGAGAGAGAGAATGGGAGAGGCGGGTGGAATGGCAGAGGGAAACTGCGGGAGGGAAAAACGAAGTAGCTGAAGTTTATTGATGGAGGCCGCGGGTAGCCCCATAGGACGGGGAGGGATCCCGTCGGAGGGATCGAAGGGATAGGGAAGGAGAGGAGGATGAGCTCTCTCTGGCTTTCTCGCCCTCTTCCTATTTCTACCTCTCGCCGTCTCTCTCTTTCTCTCTTTTTCTCCTTCTCTCTCTTCGGATCTTTTCATCCCCCGTTTCCTGACGCCGCACGCGCTTGGGGGTTAGTATCGTTTCACCCTGTCTTGCGGAAACGCGGCGGGAAGCTCGCCTCGGTCTCGAATCGATCGATTATCCGAAGAAGCTGTTGTTACGATTACGCGTTTCTCTCCGTTCTCTCTCTCTCTCTTTCTCTTTGTCTCTATCTCTCCCTCTGCATCTCTGTCCCTCTCGCCCTCGTGGCACGCCAGGTTCCGTAGCCGGGTCAGCACGCGATAACGCTGCCGGGACGAGTATCCACCAAGCAAGACCGGTTCGGTCAGAAACAAACGACTACCGTAAACTCCCTCTCTCTGTTCATCGCCCTTTCTCTCTCTTTCTACCGCCTGCTCTTGGTCGCCTCTCGTCGGAGAATAGCAGGTATATGAGAGTTTAGCAGCGGGGCAACACGGACTTCCTATTATGAGATACGATCGACCCATGCTACGCGATCGCGCCGGCGATGGATTGATTTCTGTCGTGTCGCCATTAACGCGCGTTTTTCCCCACATCGCACTTCGGACACTTTGCCCCCCCCCCCCGCCCCCGTGTGTTTAACGCTATACGTCGCCCCGTCCGATTGTCGGTCTCCGTTGACATTTACCCGATTCTCGTATTAGCCAAATAAAGGCGAAAATCGCACAATCACATTTGCTAAATGCGCGTGAAATATCAAGTCCGGCTATTACCTCGCGTCGATGTTAATTGCGCCGCTCAAATTGAAAATGTGAAAATAGATCTTTCTTTAAATGCAAATTTCAAATGGCGCGTTTAATATGCCGTATCAAATCGCGCTAAGAATTTAGATTATTTTTCGACCTCGTTTCGAAAATATAATTATATCTCACACGATCGAACTTCTTAAATAATATTGAAACAAATAAACTAGTATATAAACTCTACAATTGTTCTTCTCAATAATTAACAATTGCTAATTTGTTAAGCCAGTAATGATCAATTCCAGAAATATTATCATTAGGCACACATAACATGATATTTAATCTTTCTTTACGTAACGCTCAGCCGATTATACACTCGAACCGCCAATTTCCCAACCCTGCAATAACGATTACTGTCATCTTCAATTAGTGCTAAAAGCTAACAAGGGACGTCTTTGCCTGTGCGTGATCGCGTATAAATACGCCTGTCCGCATAATGCAAACATCCATCGCGTGATCGATAAACGATCGCCGATGTATATACATATGCGTTTTCACATCACACCCCGCAGAGAGAAACAGACAGGCGTCACTCTCCGGATGACGCGCATCTGTAACTCGTTGACGACGATGACGACGATGACGACGACGATGGCGCGCACTCGTGATTATCAAGCGTATCGCGCGTCCCAGTTTGGGGTAACCGCCTCGTCAAGGATTCCACGAAGATCCGTCGACGGGAGATATCTTTACGGGGAGTTTCAAGGTGAATGCCAGACGTGGCTCCATATACTTCTCGCCTCGCCGCCAAATGCCACCCGTTCTCGACATGTGCTCGCCGTTAATCCGTGAGAATTCACGCTTACGCGGCCTATCGAGGTGTCGCCGTGTTGCAGCTCCTGCCAGCCGCCTTCATCCCAACTCTTCGAAAACTCGCACTAATTTCCAATTATGAATACATGTTTAATATCGGACGTTACGTATATCGCGCGTATTTTCAAATAAACGCTTTGCAATAAAATTTGTGTATTATTTCTGTATCTAATTCTCAGACATCGACAGGATATTTTATGATACGAGCACTTGCGAATATGTCAGATGGACGTTCGTAAAAATATTTATCTCTATTCGTCGCGCTGTTAGCTTTATAGAAATATAGTTTATCTTATCAAAGTCCCTGCGCGGATGTCTCTGCGACGTATAATATCGCAGCGCGATTTTATTCCGGCGGTATACTCCCGCTGGAACAGCCCGGCGTTTCATCGTCGCTGAATTATGAGGACGATGAAGATTGCGTTGAATGGCAACGCGCGAGATGAGGCGCAGACAGCCGCGTTTCAGCGTCGATTAACGGCGAGGCTGGTTAACTCAATTTTCCTCTCCGCGTCTATATTACAGGTGTCTATGATCTCGCGAGGGAGAATGAAAGAGACGCGACGGCGGCGAATTACTGGCCTCCGAGATCGCTTAATTCAACGCTGTCGGCGCGGCGCGGCAACGCGGCCCACGTGTGCACCGTGGAAGAACCCGAGAACAATGCGTCGGCGTGCGTTTCACGCGCGCGATGAAGATTCCCGGGTTACAAAGGTGCTCTCCCGGGTCGGTTCTTACCTCGGCGACGGGAACATATAACGAATAATATACGTGCGAGTAAAAACGAAAAGGGGAATACTTGCAATTTTTAAAAGCCGAGACACGTGAGCCTTCCATTTTTTATCATCGAGAACACTTCCCTATCAATTATTCGCTAGGCGTGTAACCTAGTAGGATACGCGCCAATCTCACGTTTCCCGTGTAAACATCGATACGGTGGATTACGGCGAAGTGGAACTACGTAAGCGTCATTAATAGTGATGACATTCGATTTTCGAAATAAGGAGAGGTGCGGCGAACAGAGTGGCGAAATATATCTATACTTTCGGTTATGTATCCTGAATGCAAAATCGCGGGAGAAATTAAAATAAATTTTGCAAAAAGAGCATATTTGAAATGTGTGGTGCAGAATCTTGTTAGTTTAACGCCATATAACTTGGAAGTTAAAAACTGCACGTGCGAGGTCTGGCTGGACCCCAAGCGCTATTTTTGTTACATATATTTTCTCAGTTGTGCGTTTTATTATGTACTCTAAAACTTACACATCTTACATTACTTTTAGAGAAAACAAAAAACTTGTGGGGATCCCTGCAGATCCCACCTGTGATCCTATATGTTATACTAAAGATAACGCGTGTATACTTAAAGGTTGAAACCTCATATATCTATATTTTTCAAGTCACCGGTTACATAATTTCTTTAATAAGCGGAAAAAAAAGAATCTGGCGATGAAGGGTTTAATCCCTCTTTCAGCCTCGTTACTTTCGTACATGCAGGCTCGTGTGTGTCTTTCGTCCGGATGTCGAAGCAGTCCTCTTTGCATAAAATTATTGAGCGGCGGTCTCCCAAGCGAGAACGCAGCTGTCTCCGTCCTCTATCTACCAGGCGGTGAACAAGCAATTGGCACCCGGGCTCTTTGCCTGAGACCCAATGGTAGAGGAGGAGTCCTTTATGTGTCGAGTTCCCCCGGAATGTGTCGGGTGTATACTGCGTAGTGTCGGATATCTCGTAACTCCACTCGAGGCTCCACGGTGTCACTCGGTTTCTTCGGTATAATTTCCATCTAAATATCATTTCCATGGTGAAACTGTCGTCACTTACGCGTATTTGAGACTCGTGCCCGATCTCCTTTGTCCGATCTCAGTTGAATAAACACTCGTTGAGCTGTAGAGTCTGTTACATATTTAAAAACTATCGGCCGCTAATCCACCAATTTGGAATGCAGCTGCCTCTTCCGGCGATCAGATGGCAGAAACAATTGACACCCAGATCCCACCGCCTGAGACCTAAACGGGCAGACTCCTTTTGTACGTCGGGGGACTCTCTCCGGAACGGCGCGGCGTGTACGTAGGCGATATCTGGTTAGCGGGGTCCAACGCACCGCGAGGCCACTCGATCACTCAATTAGGCCGCGGTGTTGGTAGGCGTGGCCCTCCAACGCACTCGTGCACATATATCACCGGCGAACACACAGAGGACGAGACACAGTCGGAGAGGATGCGACGTGTACGCGATGCAGACGACCAGCCCCTATACAGGGTGTCCCAGACGTATCAAAGATCAACCTTTGTCCGCGAACATTTTTCATGGATTCTGCGTCGGTTTCTCCTTCGCAAAAACGTCGAAGAATCAATACTTTCAATTATTCATAAGTTTCCACTTATGAATAATTGAAAGTACAAAGGGTCCTCCGAGACTCGAATTCGCAAATACTTACAGCAAGTAAAGTTTGCCCCCTCGTGTCTAATCCCAAGTGGATCTTTTTTAAATAGACATTCATCAAAGACTCACTATCGAGATATTTAATATTTAAAGTCGCAAGCTCGTAGCGAGCAAAGTGACTCCGATCGATTTTAAGAAAAATTACGAGAATGAAAGGGTTCACCGGGTCCACAGGGGACACCCAATAGAACGTAGACGCTTCACTCTCTCCCTGGTTGAATCCCCCTTCTGCCGGTTATCCCTCCCCCCCCCCATGAAACAGCGCGCGGACGTACCGACATTCTGGATCACCGACAGCCGATGGCTCCGCGCGCCATGAATTTGGCCGGGCCGTCCGATTAATTAACTCGTCCTATATGCGGCATTAGCTCGTAAAGAACCGTCGCCGCTGTCCGGGGCGCGGTAACATTTTTCTGAACACCGCTGGTCCGTGAATTTATGCACGCGTGCACGCGCGTGATGTCTCTATCCTCGTCCTCCGTCCCGGTGCGTACGTGCGTGATACTTCGTGCGCGACACCGAAATGCGCTTACACGGCAGTTTGCTCGCCGCGCGCGCGATTCCGCGCGTTTAAAGGGGTGCGCGCGGTCGGGTGTGGCGATCGCGATCCTCGCGATTATTTCATACATTCCGCGAGGATGTGTGTCGGACCAGTCCCCCCCCGTTAAAAGTGCTCGACACCCCCGCGCGCTTCGATATTACGCGGTCGTACCCTCGCACTTCGGCAACGATACCTTTTGCACGGCGGGGTGTATTTATGTTCTCGCCGCCCCTATATACGCACTTTCATTTCGGGATCCTCGCCCGCGCGGTCAGCATACACATTATTCATACTTAAACGTAAAACGTAGCCCAAGATTATTCGCCGGTATAAGCTTCGTATAAATTGGCATATAAATTGAATGGTCATGAATATCAATGGTTCAATGACATTAATTAATTGATGACGATGTGTGAAATTTTCGCGTGAGTTTGAAATAATAGAAGTCTCATCTACTTTGTTTACGGATTAATAATTAAGATATGTATTAAAACTTATATACGCGCGCGCGAATTACATATAATACTAAAACATATATTTATTCTTTCTAATAAATATATCAGCAGCTAAATATTATCATTATTAAAAGTATTAAAATAATGCATTAGATATTGATGGTACTTTCAGTGAAAGTATCATACGCTCGAAAACTAACTGAAATGTTGCGCATCTAGTATCGTAGAACCTGGTCGTTCTAATGAAAAATGCAACATCGATATCGATACAATAGCGACAGGAAGAGAGGAGCGCGCGCGGCCGATGCACTTTCGTTCGATCGGGCGAGTCTCATCGAACGGGGGGGCAGCAGTCCACCGCGCGCGCGGCTGGTCATAAAATTAAATGGCACGCGGAAAACGAGCGAGCGTGCGCGAGAGAGAGAGAAAGCAACATAACGCTTGCGATGTAAAACCGCTTCCTTTCCGCCGTTTCGTCGAGTCAATCGGACAATCGCGGGGCTGAAATCGCGATCGATATTTTCCGGCCGGGCGACTCCGACTTCCTTCCCTCCGCGGCGTATAAATTCTACTTCCGGAGGTGGAGAAAGAGAGAGAGAGAGAGAGAGAGAGAGAGAAACAGAGAGGAGGAGCGGAGTTGCCCATCCACCCACCCATCCACCTCGCGTTCGACGCGTCGGCTTATCGAGTTTCCGCCGTCGTTTAAATCCGGGGAAAAGGGTCTAGCTATCTATTCCAGGAGGCGAATGAGACTTCTGTCTTCGGTTCGCGCCGCGAGAGAGGCGAACCGATACGAGTGACAAATGCGGCTCGACCCTACCGTCGGGGCCGTCCCACACCCGGCCCTTTTCGCGTCTCTCAATCTACGAACGTTCCCCGGAATCGTGTGAGACCACCCGTAGGTGCGCGCGGTAAATTCGGAGGATCCCCGACATTTCCAGCGGTTTTATGCGCTTTTAAAGCGCCATGTTACCCGACCCGTTACACCCGCGCTCGTTCTCGTCCCGCGCGCGATCGGGACGGCCCTTTGTCGGGTTACGATCGATCACCGTCATCGAATTTTATACCGGCCTCTAAAGTATCACTTTGGGTCTCTCCTCTTCTCCCTTTCTCTCGCGGCACCGAAGAGACGGTAATAATAACTATTATCGGTCCCGCGACACGAACTGCTTGGGCGAAACATTTATGCGACGACAACGACCACGCGGGAGATCTAATGGACACAAAGTTTACAGCGGCTTCGTTATAATATAATATAACGAGCACGACGATGATGACGGTGATAACATTCTTAACCCTTGGACGCACTTGGGCCTTTAAGGCCCCTCGCGGTATTCACTTGTTTTCGTCCGGTATCTACGATCAAATCTTCCTCCCCTCCCCCGTTCCACGTAATCCTCGGACGAAAAGACGATCTTAACGTTTTCCCCGAAGCGTTTTAAATTAATTTTTCAAAACTCTCATTTTAGTTTATACAACTCCTCCTCGGCGGAGCTACGAAGAAAATTCCCCGGGACTTGAACACGTCTTATTTTGTCTACCTCGATAATGATCGATAAAGAAAGTAATAAAAAGGTAAGATAGAAAGAAACACGACGGTGTTTCACAACTTTTGAGTTTTCGAGACATTTCTTTATCCCGGAACTTTTCAGCGTCGTGTCAACAACACCCAGACAACGACGACGAGGACACGGCAGCTGCGAGGAGCGGCGGCGACAGCGACGGCGACGACGAATACTTGGAACGTCGTTTCTTCATCGCGCTGTGCGAGCGGCGGGACGTTCTTCCTTCTCTCCGCCGCGCCGCGCGGGATCGAGAGATGCGCGAGAGAGTTTAGGCGAGTATTCAGTACATCGTGCATCGTGTATCTCGCTCCATTTACACGGTTGCTCGCGGGCATCGATTATTTAGCAATCACGGTGTTCCGCATCGTGCGCGGCCACTCTTGCCTCCTCTCCGTCGTCCCCTTTTCACCTTTTCTCTCTCCGGTAATGGCTCCGGCTCTCCCCGACCCCCCTCTCATTCTCTTCCCGCTCGCCCGCTCCGTTCTCTTCTTCACCGTTTTGGCCCGGAGCTCCGCTCCGCTCCGGCCGACGCGTAGTCTGCAGGAATTTTTCGCCCAACAGCGTGCATATCGTTACGGAATAATGCAACGGTAAGCGCTCCAGATAATGACACGCGTGTGTATATGTGTGTATGCCGGTCGCTCGCTTCTCGCATGGTTAAAAAAAAAAGTCAAAGATTCTATCTATCGCCGGAGTACGTACGATACGTACGTATATGATCGGACCGCGAGCGTCGCGGTGAAAAATCGCGAGCGTCTGAGAGCTGCCGCGCGGCCGCAGGAAGTGGAAGGAATGCAGTGAACGGACAGTAGTTAAGCATTCATTGAATTCAGGTAAGCGTGCCTCCTGTCTCCGCGATTATGTAAACGGCGTATTAATATTTACCTTTTCGAAAGATAGCGCCGCGATACTCGAGATATTAATTCAGGCGGTCTCTCGCTCCAACGAGAGATCCGCGAGATCATTCACCAGCGATATTGGCGCGTCTTAATGGTAGCCTTCCGGCCCAGGTATATACGATACCCACGATTTTACGATGCGAAACTACGCGACTCGTAAAATTGCGCCGTTTCCCGTCGACGTTACCGTACGGATCTTATCGTTCCGGATCTGTAATTGAAGAGGACAATGACCGCGGCGCGTGCGCGCGCGCGTGCCCGCGACGTGAAATTGGGGCGCACGTTTGCATAAAAGCACGTAAAAATAAAGCGATCCGCCAATTTATGGGACGTATCTTTCTTTTTTGCGCGCGTGTTGAAAATATCCGCTCGAACGCGATCGCGATGTAACGACAAGTCCGACTTGTCTGGGATTGTTATTGGAAACGTTAACTTCGAAGCGCGCGCGCCACGCTAAACGCGTTGTCTCTGATTAAATTCACCGGCAAAGCTTACAGTCGAATCAATATCTTGGAAAGCAAGCGATTTTGCGAAATAAAATATGCATTGCTATTCTCTCCGCTATACGAGGAGTTTCTCGTCTCTCCCCGGAGTTTCTATCTGCTTTTATTCGCATTTTCGTCCTGAGCGCCGATCGAACAAAAACTGTGTTCAGTTTCATGCTAATCTTTTGTTGCAAAACGTGTTGCTACAATTTGCAAATGGTAGCATCTAATCGAAGAGATTTCAATATTATAACAATAATACGTAGTGCGATCGATATTGAAACGTTATACGAAAAGCGATAACTATAGGTTCTCTACTACATCCGATAAATCTGACGCCTGCGATTTTTTTTCCAGGATTCTTCCCGCTCGATCGTCCTCATCATGATTAATCCTTTGAGTCCCGGCTTGTGCCGCTGCCCGTGCGAAAAATACCAGACGTGTTTTGCCGGTGAACACTTTAAGTACAAATATCTTAGCTTCTTTGCAGCTCAGGGCTATAAGGTAACGTCGTCGTCCTACGAATTCATCGCTGTCAACGACACCGGTATTTTCCGCAAAAATCTCGACCGACGCTGGCACTCGAAGAGTTAATCACTGAAATGGCAAAAATGTTTAACGCGCCGATAGAACGAACTAGCGTTCAGACGTGCGTCGGCGCATCGAAGATCGCGCTTCCTCGGCGAGAGATGACACGGTCGCGTCCTCGAAAGCCACCGTCGGATCCATTCGAATGTCCGCGACGGCAATTAGCTCTCCTCGCATCGGCAGCAGGATTCATTCGCGCGTAGGACTCCGGGCGGAACGATATAGGACTCCTCGCGGTTTTTCTCGACTCGCGAGACGTCGCGCGATAAATCCACCACGGGTAATTACGAGAGCTCTTATCCCGCGAGACACACTTCGAGACGGTCGCGCATTACGTATACGTATGTATGCACGCACGCACGCACGCACGCACGGCGTTCTAATTCCTTTCCCTCTCTCCCCTTCCGTGTCGCGCGGAGAACCCGTGTGCCGTAAAAGCGGGTATCGATAACGCTTCGACGCCATGCTCGGAGGCGTTGCAAAAGGCAAGAGAAAGCTGTAGCACTACCCTGGACGTGGCTGCGCGACGGCATGCAGCGCATACTCATTTGAATATAAATTACGCTCACCGAGCCGTGAGCGGCGGCCGCGGCGGCGGCGGCGGCGGCGGTTTGTCCGGTTATTGTTCCGACGAGATTCTCTCGCGCGAGAGAGGATACTACTTTACGTCGCCTAAAGACCGTTCCGAGATTCCAATTGCATCGCTCCTAGTCGGTACCCCGGCGCGACCTAAACCCGCATCGCGTCGCGCCGCGCCGCGCGGCTGCCTCCTCCTCGCGCGCGTGAACGATACGTCTCGCGGCGGCATTGTGCAGCGGTACCGCAGCCCGGTTTGCGAGCGCGCGGGATTAACCCCGGAGTTCAGCGCACTGGGGAGCTCTCGCGATTGTGCGTCCGTACCTATCGAGCGTGGCAAATTTTGCGAACACGCTTGAAGTAACCATTATATCAGAAGTAAGATTGCAGGTTGCGATATATAGAACGTATTCACTGTAATAACGGTTATATCGAAAATGAGGCAATTGCTTAGACGTGCGATTGAGTTAGGATCGCTACAACGTCAGTGAAATACTATGCGCCTTCTTGTATATCTTTTAGATCCAGTATTATGAAATTTTACGCGTGAAATGGTTGAGTGATATTTAAAAAATAAACACGATATCTCTTCATGATTATCTATTACTCCATTATTTTGAATAGCATGTAAATTATCTATACGATCCCATCACTGTTACTGGAATTCCGACGTGTAAATAAATGAACGTTAAAACAGAATTTTATGTATCATACATTTATCATACATTTAATCTCGAATTTCGCACATGTAACGCGTTCCTATATCCTCTTAAATCGAACGAATTATTTAACATTCAAAGTAGCGCGATCTCGCGCGCGGATATTCTGTCGAAAATCTAATACTCCCCGAGCATTCCCAATTAATGGACCGTGGCGCGCGGTCGCCGAGCGACGAAACGCGAGAACCGAGAGATGGTTAACGTCGCGAGACGAAGAAAGCGAAACTTTACGAGCGTTGAGTAAGCTGGCTGGCTGCTCTCGGGCCTAACGAGTCATCTTCCCCGAAGTGTAATTCTAGCGCGCACGAAACGATCAATCGAATCTATTGTTTGCCGTACCGTTACGTTACAATGACCGCGAGCAAATTCGAGACATCGTTGATTGTCCGGGCAAATACCGTTGGACAATTCTAGATAGTTGAGAACGATCTGTACCGAGGTATAGATCTCGAAAATAACGACAGACATTTCAGAGATGGAATCGTTCGGTTAAAACTCGATCGGTAGATTATACCTTGATAGAAATAATTCGTCACGACAATAGTTATCTATAAAAAAATTATTAAAATTACTTTATGCGCCATTACCATGATTACTGTACGTGTATGATAAAATTTTCATACGTATGCGTCATGGGATAGTTTTGGGAACGAGCACATGGACGGGGAGCTGCGCCGTAAACAACTCGGCTAAAACGCGGCGCGGATTAAGCTCCGCGGTAGCGTGACGTATAAATCCGAAATTCGCAGCGGGACGCGGTCGCGCTTGTAATTTCGCGAGATCCCAGGCGAGCTCCGAGAGGATAGGGAGTAGTTGGAACGATTCTATCATTCTCTATCTTTCTCTCTCTCTCTGTCTCTCTCACACCTCTCTGCGACCGCGCAAACCCTGTCTACCCCTGACATATTCGGAATTCAGCTCGTCGCTTATATTTTGGAAGCACTTTCGAAAGTGCGCCGGCGGCGGGCGGATTTCGGTGATTGACACCAGCGCAACAACTGCGAGAGCCGCGCGGCGCGAAAGAGCATCGTATATAAGCGGGAATGAGCTCCGGAGCAAGACCGAGCGAATGGGAACGAGGGAACGAGGGCACAGGGGGGGGGCACGAGAGCGAGAGAGCGAACGAGAGAGAGCTTTAATGCAGCCGGACGGCGCGGCACGTATCGGCGATCGTGCCGGGGGTTCAGGCTTGATGAAATAAATGAACGCCAGTGGACGCCGACGGTCGCATCTTAATGAGGCGACTGTCACACAATGAACCTACCCAATCAATTATATGCGGATCGCGCGCGGTATGTTTCGTGCCCGGTTACAAGCCGCGCGCGCGCTCGTGTCGGCGAGACGGCGATGATACGTGCCCTGGCCCCCCCGTCTCTCTCTCTCTTTCTCTCGGCATCGGGATATTATTGGCGCGATCGCCGAGCCCGGCAATTACGATCACGCGAGACCGGGGTCTCCCCCGGATCTCGCGAGCGAGAAAACTGCGTCGCGCACGGTTGCACTGTTGCAACTTTGCGCCAGTTTAGCCCCTCATCCGTCAACCCATTTCCCGAACGCGAACGTTAATTATTTTCTGGAAAAGTCACGTTACGTAAAAAAAAAAACCCTATACATACGCGAGCGTATCGATTTTGATAAGAGTTTTTAATGGAATTTTCACGAGAGTACAGAAATTTATTTCAGAGAGAACGTACGGATCTTAGGTGGAATTAAAAATCTTTTATCGACTCATCACGCTTAATTTGACTACAAATGCCTCCAAAAAAACGCTCGCGTCGCGAACGTGGCACGATTGAATTAAAAGAGCTCACGTACCCGTCCCTCCGGTGAATTGAGAATGCCATTTCTCACGGTTACAGATAAACCGTCATATCGCATTCCTCGACATGACGGTTCGTATTGGCGATCGATTATCGATCCGGGCGAATCGGGGGAGGAAAAACCGCGGGCGCCGCGTCGCGTCGCGCCACGTCGCCGTCACGTCGCGACTCGTCGCGTCGCGTCGCGTCGCGCAGGGAACTCCGACAGATTTGAATCCTAACGCTAAGTTATTCGCTTGTCAGCGCGCTCCCAAGAGCGTCGCGAATAGAATATGACGCCCACTTGTACAACCCATCTCTACATTCATTCCCATTTTTACTCCCACGCCCCGTCCATTCCCATGCAAAAGCGAGCGCGCATGTCTCTCATCTCCGACGACCCGTTTGGGGGCGTTTCTCTCTCTCTCTCTCTCTCTCTCACTCTCTCTTTCTCCGTCCTCTTCCGCCCTATCCCTATCTCATTCCCTCTCTATCTCTCGAGAGAGATTCTCCCGAAGCAAAAAAGTCCCAGGGTCCGGGACAAGATAAGACATTCGGGCATGCAACCCGGGCGTGAAACGACCCGATCGAATGTCCCGCGCTGGCGTAAGCTCGTTCGCCGCCCGCGCCCGACTCCTCTTCTCTCGACGAGAGATGCCCGATAAACCTTTATGTCGCCCGTTCCTCCTTCGCGCCACCAGCAGCCCCGGAATATGGGCGGCGTGCGCGCGGAATTTATTGGAGTGCGCTCGCTGCAAACGCGAACGAGGCTCGCTCGCTCGCTCGCTCGTGGCCCGTTTCGTTTTCCGATAATAACCGGATGTACGCTCAAGCACTGTCCCGCGCAGCCGATTACAACGCGGCGACAACGTTATGTATGTTAAATTACCTCGAAATTCTATTCATTTGTCCGTTTACGTTTGGCCCATCGTTGGCGGGATTTTCGGCACCCGTCCTATGAGCCGGGAAAGCGAAACAACGGGAACACGAAATTCAGTTAATTTACAATATATAATTACCACTATTATTAATCTATTATGCAAAATACAAATTGTACATTCAATCGCTGCGCGTGTAATCCGGGAAGGATTATAATGGCAAAAAGATAGAATTATCTGACGTGATCCTATCTTTCATTTCGGAGAGACCGTTATATCCGTCCCTCGGGTCCATTTGGACCCAAATCAATTAAATTAGATTGTTCCCGGAAAGCGATCCTATAAAAGCAGCGATCCAATATGTCCGTGTTATTTTTGGTGTTCTTGAATCAATAAGTGAAATTAAGATCCACGGACATAAAAAATAACAGTGAACAAATCGAATCAATGGTGTTAACGATTCAATTTAATCTGACAGATAGGCGACAGGAAAAATAACTGGTGTAATGGGTGTCTCCTCTAATGTCCGTTTCTACCAATGTAGATTTAACTTTAATCTCGGTTTAATTTTCATTTACTTAATTTACTTTTCATCCTTTTCTAATTCTTAATCGAGATTAAAATTAATCTACATTGATAGAAATGAACATATGTAGTATAAATTGACACTTTTTGTGATACCACATGTAACAACGGCTCCATTTCGAAGGGAACGTATTTTAAGACGCATACGAATCCTTTTCCATCCTTTCAAATAGGCACACACTTTAAACAACGCTCACAGTAACGCGATACAGCCTACCTAAAAATGGTAAACGGTTTTTGTCCCATTCGGGTCGGGCTCGAATGTTTGTACAGCACGCATGGCCCGGGTGGATCCGTTACAAAGGGATCGGTTCAATCGTTTCGGACGATGATGATCGAGATACTCCCGTCCCGAAAGAACCCGGGCCTCGCCCCGGAAATGTGTCTACGAGAGGCGATCGTTAAAGAGAAACGTGCCAAGTCGACTCTCGAGGTGTATTTCGCGTCGAGAAACTTCACCTCGCAGCCGCGAGCGGCGAAATTCCAGTTGGAATTTTTCGGAGCGGAGCGTTGCACGCGAACGACCGAACGACCGACCGAGCGAGCGAGCGGGCGAGAAACTTATTTTCCCCCGAAACGGCACGTTCCCCCCGGGAAGTTGGAGCTCTATTTTCAAGAGCGACTGAGAAAGGCCAAGGAGCAGGAAGAGGTGATCCATGCCCGCCATTGTTACCCGACACTGGGAACGCTCGACAGGAATAGAACATGGAAACCGACTCGCCTGCACCACTCGCCGCCTTCCTTGTCCTCGCGACCGCCCGCGCGTGCTTTTGTCGCGCCGGCCGTTGCAACGCGCGGCAATCCCCGCGATTGACACACCGCATTGTTCACGCCCGCGAACGGGCTATAATTTCATCGTTCCTCCACCGCGGATCCCTTACTCCCGTGATGAGAATGTCGAAGCGTATTGCGTGTCTCCGCTGCCCTACTGTCCGCTTTCGTGGGACGAGGAGGTGTAACCTTTTAGCGACGTTTTTTTTTCCAGTCAGCTTTCTTAACATTGTGCCGACAGGACGCGTAAAACTAAAGGGTATCACGCAAATTACCTGTTATTTAGGTGTATTTGTTAATATGTGAACTCCTTCTTTGTGACAGTTTTTTCAAAAGTTTATAATTACATGCTTTAAAAGATAAAAATTACAATAATTTTTTATAAGTGTCTTTTTATGCATGGCTGGATTTGCCTGCTGCGAGCCAAAATATCGGCGTGTTGACCCCGTCGGCGAAGTGTTGGGATTTCGTCAATTTCTGATTTTTTAGATTCTTACGGTATTTTTTTTTCCTCGTCATCTTAATTTCGTAGAATGATTTTACGACCATAGGCATTGAAAACTCTATAAGTAACCCAAACGGTAGCCCATAAATAATCGAAGACAATGAGATACTCAGGGCGAATGGACCAGGCTTTGTGGAATGGACCCCCGTTGCTCCGGGACGACCGGTATTAGAAAGAAGACGGAAATAAACGCTTACTTTAAGTATGATCGAGGCGGTCGACGGATATCATTGTTGATGCGGACTGCAGCTAAGGGCGTGTTTCACATCCTTTCGCCGTCGACGCTCTCCATTCCCGTTTTGTTCGGTCGCGGACGTGTTTCGTCGCAAAAACGTTATTTGAAAACGGCTCCCCCTCCGTGGGTCGGGCTGATTGGGGTGCGCTATGGCGAATGAGGGCCACTTGTATTCAAATGTTTCACCGACCCTTTCCCCCTCGGTCGGTCTTACGACCGAACGAAGCGCCCCGTGGCACGGAAGTGTGCGTGTGCCCTCGGCTGCGTGCGCGAGCACGTGCGTACGCCGGCGTGTTTCGCCGTGTACGTAGGAGTATAATTGCGCGTATGTATGCGTATGCGTTGGCGTACGCTCGTGTCCGGATCGTGTACGTGTATCGCGTGCGTACGTGCGTGCATGCGAAGGCGTACCAGCCAGATCTTTGCGGAGAAAGGCCGCCTGGCGCCGGTCGTGTTCCAGCGACACCGTGGTGGAGCGGCGGCCCGAATTTTACGATTATGTTCTTATACGTATACCCGCGCCCGACGTGTATATCCCGGGTGTAATTAAACCGGGAAATATTTAGCGCGCGACGTGCCTCACGCGCGCGACTACGCGACTACACCGCGGCTCCCCCATATCGCGTCGCGCGCAGGGGGTATTTCGTGAATTCGCCGTATAACGTTAAGGGTTCGGGTGACACGTCGTGTAGGCCGTGCTTTTCCGAGGCAAGAACATTGTGTTGTACGTACAATTTATTTCGTCGGAATTCTCACCCAAGGCGGAAAGCGCGCTAAATGTAAGACCTTCGAAAGTAAAGTCCCGTGACGCTTGTTTCGGATAACCCCGCCGCGTAGGGTTATCTCGACTGCACTTTTATGTATATCTTACGATACACAAAAATATAAAGCTTTCAACGCGGAGCCAAGAAACGTTTCTTTTTTTGTCCTCACGTGTCTGCTATCAGCGGTGATGTTAGGATGCCGTCTTGGAACGCGTTTTTTTTTGTAATAGCACATGTTTCCTCTAATTCTAAAAAAAATTAAAAAAAATACGGACGAATTATTGGATTTTTATATCGAATCTTTCGAATTTTGCACCGAATTTCACGACACCTGGTATATAATACGCTCGCTATACTCGACCGTGGTACCCTTGTCACCGAGAAAAGCACTACACGTTCCATCTAATTGTATCCTCCCCTGGGCTGCTTGCCAGCGATTATAGGAGATAGAAAGCAATCCGCAATTTTCAGGAAGTTCGAAATACAATACAATTTCTGCCCCAGCACACGTAGAGGAAAACCGTAAGCTTAATCCGGCATATAGGTATAATATCGTTGGTTTGCGGAGGGAGGACCGTAACGGAATTCAAAGCTGATTAATTTTGTGGAAAATAACTTTAAGAATTGAACTATAAAATATACACGCGGGTAACTAATAATTAATTTCAGAACGAGCAATTAATTATGTATACCCAGGTGAAAGAGGGCATCAAACAATCACCATATAATACTTTAATGGCGAGCTCACGTCAAAAATCTTAATGCGAAAAACATCGATATTACAATAACTTTCGAATTTACGAAAAACGATCACAGGTGGCCGAAAGTATCGCGTAAAAATTCCTAAGCTCAAGCACATACATGCGTATCGCCATTTATTATTGATTTTCACAGCTCGGGTGATATCGATTTCTGCTTGGCTAATTTTGTCTTGCTATTTGCGGGGAAGCAATATGATAATGTCTAATATGCGATCGCGTTTCGAAAGGTGATGTGCACGGTAAATGACACACGCAGCTGACGCAGCGCCTCGTGCCACTATCTCTGGCTCGCCCGAGTCGCTCGCGTGAATGACAACATAGTGACCGCGTGTACCCAGTGGCGTGCTACACCTCCCGAAAAATGTAAACACCAACCGCCGAGCGTCGAACGTCAAGGCCAGGCCAATTCGTTACCGCGAATTGTTTACCACGAAATATTTAACGCAAAACAGAATAAACGTATATGTCAAATATTCTTGTTTCGGATTAATTTCGGTAAATGAGTTATCAGAGTTATTCTCGCGCGCATTAAATTTAACGGTAAAATTTACCTAAATAAACTTACTTTAATTATCGAATAAATTTATCTTATCTTTCGGAAAGAATATTGACGTTAAATTAATTTACTATAATCGTCTCTTTTAGAATATTTATACACGAGTATAAAAATTTATACACGAGAAAATAAATTATATGAAAGTAGTAGCATTATAATTTTTATGTTAAATCAAGAACGTAATTAAATCATCGTGAAATAAATATAACGGCTCTCATTTAATGATTTATTAAAATAATATAGTCTCTCGGGATATAATTTGAAAATATATTAATAATAAATAAATTTTGAGATTTTCCTACAAAAATAAACCTTTATTGCTTTAAATTTATATTTAATTTATATTTAATTTTTGCATAGTCATAAAAATAAAAGGAATTTAATCAAGCACTCAAATGTTCATTAAAAAAAGAGTAAAAATAATTTGCCCGTAACTTTTGAAGTTTGTTATTAGCAATCAATCATTAACTCTGTGCAGATACTTTATTTACGCTGTATCATTCACTCTAATTGCTACAGTATAAATAGAGTATCTACGCAAAAATCAAGAGATAAAGTCAACTGAACGATAAAATTGATATCATCTGTGAAAATTAGTAGTTATTTAATAATTCGTATAAACAAAATTACGAACAAAAATTACACTATATTATTGGTTAATTGCGATCGTTTTACGAACCATTTTGTATATTGTATAAAATAAACTTATAAGATTCGACGATAGTTTCTTTAATAAAAAAAATACGAAATAATTAATTACTGTGTTTTAACACATTTCTTTCAATACATCTTATAAATGATAAATATTACTTGCATTGAAATTAATAATTCTGACGAGATATTTATTAACAAGAGAAGAGAATCTATACTTTATATAGTGGAATATATATGCTTTTCTATGAGTTTCTTGGTATTTCACCGAGTAAGCACGAGTGTTAAACGGCGTCAATTAGATCGCAATCAATTAGTAATGCGGCTAATCGAGATAATCCTCGAGATTTTTTCCGTGGAAGGAAGGGGAGGAGGGGTTACAACCGTTCCCGGTGTCCTTAATCTGACGAGGCGCTATTCACTCTGAGGAAGCGCTTAACTACTTCTCCGTAATCAACAGTCATCGCGAGATTCGCGGAACGTTACGTTTCGTTCGTTCATTCAGCCTTCCCCGAGTCGTTACGGATTTTCATCGGGTGGCGCGATGTTTTCATTTTACAATGTTATCGTTATTTTCGCTATCCGCCGTTCGTCACAATTATCGTCATTACTACAATATAATCAAAATGCCATGCCGGTGTAACATACCCGCTTGGCCAAATAGAGGGGTTCGTCTCTACTCGCCTAAACTTATATTCGCCATATCTCGCCTGGCTCGTATATACCCTCTTTCTCATTTTCTGGGTAATCTTGTTCACGCTCTTCTCTTCAGACTTGCGCGCCCATGCACTTACCTACACACATACACACACACATATATATACACACACCCACGTATACGCATACACCGTAATCTTCGTCATGGGCCGCCAACCAATCTGCCGTAAATTCGCCAAAATGTAACGTCAAGCGGCAAATACGCGGACGACCCCTTACCCGACGCACTTAGCGCATTAACGCCGAGGAAAATTAGTACAGACTAGCTAGGACGGCGAAGAACGCGCGAAGCGGCTATTATTTGCGATTATAACACCTATACTTAAAGCGGACAAATTATAAGGCGAGAGTCCGGATGAGCGTGGTGTTAATAGGAAGTATCCCCTCTTCGTTGCACGCGAACATGTCGATACCGCATTCATACAGTGTTATTATCAATAAATGAATGTTGTTATTAACATTGTTATTAGCGAAAGACATGCCGATTATGCCAAATTCGGTATTTAAATTCAAGACCGCAGAAAATAACAACTTTTTTTGAACGTAATGTTTTAAAAAATGTTTCTATTTTACAGATTATTCTTATTTAGCATAATTCGTCACTCCTTGACAGCGACGGAATATAAGCCCGGAAGTAATATCGCGAGGAGAAGAAGAAGAGAATAAATATTAATATTTATTTCAGAAATTTAAATTAATCCGACCGTTTTGATAAGAAGGTTAATGCAACTTCTTATCATTCCATTTTATACAGCTATCATTTACAAGAAGATTTATCTGGCGCCGAGTCGAGCCGCGGCTGGAAGGGGGAATTAAATATTCGTGACGCGCGCGAGAAAGCGCATGCATCAAAACCGAGATAAAGCCGAAGAGACACGATGTAAGCGATTAATCAGCCGAGGGCTCACAAGTCCCCCCCAAATTGCAGCTCGACGCCCACGACAACAACGACGACGTCGATTTCTTTTGTAACCGTCGAAAGAAAATCTACAATATATCACTGATTACCCGCGAGGTCTCGGATAAACGATAGACAGAATAAGGATAGCTGTGTCGTTACGTAACCTGGAGATTCGATGTAACAGGAAAACGACATCATGGACCCCTCTCTCTCTCTCTCTCTCCTCCCATCGATGGTAAACGAAAGGATATGCGGATTGGGCGAGCTCGTCGAGTTGAGCCGACTCGACCCCGACTCGATTCGGTTCGAATCGGCCGCCCGATTCGATTCGGTGCGGCTTTGGAGTCGAGAAACTCGGGGATCCGGCTACGACCGGCTGGCTGTATACGTATTAAATAAATCCAGGTACGACATGGAGGAGAGAGGAAGAGAGAGCGTGGTTACCTCGTTAGGGGTATCCAAGTCGCGCCCAGAAGTTCGGGCTATCGCGTTACTACCCTCCGCGGCGTTCGCGTTTGTTTTGAGCTTCCGCAAGCCCGCTTCGGGCAATAGAATGAAATTCTCCCCGCGGGCGGCTCTCACGCCAAACTTAATTTACCCACAACCACCATTTTGTCGCGCCGTTCCCGCGAGGGTGTCAGCGGAGAAGCAAGAGAGCGAGAGAAAGAGTGTGTGTCTGTGTGTGTAGCCCTCTCTCTCGATTTTATTCCTCAGGAAAATGTAATCAGGAAAAAATCTTTCCCCGTAATATTGATCATATGTGGGTCTATTTTGAGCTCATTTCGGTAATATACGTAAGTGATTGCTTTGAGAGACACCGCACGATGTAGGAGGAAATTGGCACGAGATGAAAAAGATATTCGTGCATGTGCCAATTTTTTCCGCATCTCTGCGGAGTTCTCTCCGTGCCATACGGGATTTCTATCCCCGGAGCCAAGGAATTACTCAAGTAGATTGAGGGATTTATACGTCGGAAAATATGGAATCAATTAATTAGCACTTCTTGCCCGCCCGCGGTGGGGCTCTCGGGGATCAGCTAAAATAGATTTAAGGATTTCTAAGATTAGAGTTACGAAACTGATTCCTAATCATCCCTCATAGCCTCGATTTCGGCTTTCACGTTAAAAAAAGTGTATATATTATAAAACACTGACAATATTATAATGTGTTAACATTCTGATTACATTGTAAACATTAATTTATTCAAAATGCAGTTTTTTATTCATTAAACCTGAGCAAGACTTTGTATTGATTAATGCTGATTACGGAGAGAGAGAGAGAGAGAGGGGGGAGGGGTACTTTAAATAACTACAGTCAAATTTTAATGAGAATCGACTGCAAGTTACAAAGCTCGGGTCAACGTATCCTGCGGATTGCCATTACGCTTGTATTCAACAAGAACAATAGTAGTAGAATCGCGCGCGGGAACGATCACGCGGTGACCAGATGACGAGAGGGTGAACGCAAAGGGGGGAGAGAGGAGGCAAAGGGGAGTATAATCCAGCGTCCGGATGAAAACGAAAGAAAGAGTGAATCGTCGATCGGATCGGATTCCGCGACTCGCCGATCGACGATTGCGACTATCGGCGGATCAACTCGAGAGAGATGAAGAGGAGGGATGCGGAAGGGACAGGGACAACGATAAAACTCGCTCTCGCGCCGCGCCGAGAGTCGTTGCATTGGCACGGCATGGCACTCGACGAGCGGAATATCAGCGAGAGAGCGATGGATTAAAAGCTACAAGAGATTCCCACCTTTCGTCGGCTTGTCCAGGGCACAGGTAAAGAGAAACAGAGTGCGAGTCGCGACGCCCCGCTCCGCTTCGCACCGCGCGCCGGCTAATCGATACACGCGCGCGCGCCACGCGAGAGACTAGCGAGCGAACGAGCGAGCGCGAAAGAGGGTCGGGGAGCGAGCGGAGGGTGTCTAGGTGTTATTTTATCCCGGGTCTTTTCGGACGGTGGAGAAAGAGCGGGACAGAGAGATAGAGGCGAAACCGGGGGGAAGCTCGGGGAGAGAAGGGAAGAGGCAATGGGGGCCCAGGGAACGAACGCCCGGCAGCGCGTGTGCGCCTAATTGACGAATTCCGCTTGGAAATTTTTGCCGCGCCATACGCGCCTAATAGACGCGCGCGCCGAGGATCGCGGACGAAAGTTCAATCACGAAAGATGACAAGAATGATGATGATGATGATGATGACGACGAGGGTGACGACGGCAATCCAATCCGTAGAACCGTCTCTTTTTCTCGATGTAATCGCGATATCGCGCGAAATTGCATCACGCTGCATCGCATCCGGTTTATCTAGCGCACTAACGAGCGTCGCTGTTCGTTCCTTTTCATTATCGCGATAGATTCTCTTCCCCTCCCTCTCTCTCTCTCTCTCTCTCTCGCTTTCTCCTCTCTCTTTCTCCCTCGTTCTGTCGTTTGTGCAAAACGCTCGCAGATATATCGGTATAAGGAAGTTTATTAACCCGCGTGACGCCGTGAGGTAACTGCGCAGCGCACTCGTGGATCGTAAGTAAGAAGGGAGAAATTTGTATAGTCATCGGGCACGAGTTTTGCCGGCGTGCAAAACCTAAGCGAAAACCGCGAACCAGGTCGCATCTGGTTTTATCGATTTAGTAACATTTAACTGGACTATATTTCTATACTGGAATATACTTGATGTACCAAATGTATAAATCATACGTCGTGCTTTAAATTGCGTTTACTAGCTTAATGTATTATATTAAGCTTATATCCAGGATATATATTTGAGTACCGAAAAATATCTCAGTTACAAGGATGCATATAAATCTTTATAAGTTTATGATTTAGCTAGCATGTGAAATTTTCCAGTAATTTTCTCATGAACGTTGATAACTGTTATTTTTGGTCTTTAAAGGAGAAATACTAAAGACTAAAAGAGAAACTTCAAATTTTATACGTTATATACGTATTTACATTCGACATACTTCAGAAAAATATTAATCTCAATTAATTTCATATAAGATTAATAAATTCACACGCACCCTAGTTTTTTATAGCTAAATAACAGCCTGGAAATGCAATTATACGCGATCCGAATTGAACGCGATAAAACCAATTAGATGCGAATCGGTATAAAATCGACGTCCGCTTAATGCAATGGCTCGCGGTATTAAATAAATCCGTATAATCCGGTGTTTCCGAACGAATTGGACAACTAAATTGTAGGCGGGCGGTAGTTCGTAAAACGCATAATAAAATGTGGTAAATAATTACCGGCGCCGGCACAGCTCATTGTTAATGTTAAACAGCTCGGCGCCCGCCGCCAACGGTAATTCCGGATGCGCGCACGCGGAATTCGCGGTGGGACGGCATTTACCGAACAACAGCGTTTCGAAATTTCCGACAGGAACTGGGCGTTATCGCCGCCTGTTTATACAGTTGTCGGGCAAACATCACGGGAATCTTTACCCCAGTCCCGTCGCGCGGAAAGTAGTTGAGAAAAGTTCCGCGCGCCGGAGATGCAGCTAGGGTGATGCAGTCCGGGTGCAATGTGCCCTCCCCCTCAACCCTCTGTGAGTCGTGCTCAAGCCAAATTTATCAACATCGATCGGCACGTAGCGTTCCGTTAATTTATACCTCGACTTTTTCACGCTAATAAAATCGTAAACGCGCTACTCCGGATAAGTAAGATAAATAAGCTATATTTTTTAAAAGAGGAAATGCACTTGCGAGAGAGGAGGCGTACACACTTGTGACGTATTCAATCAAGTTACGATGCCACGACGGAGGCGAGAGGAGAGACCGGGGAACCGGCGAATTATCATAAAGTTTTCCGCGAGTGAAACGCCCCCCGTCGAAGGGACGAAATCTCGCGACGACGAGATTATAGATTCTTCCGCCGTGAATGTCGCGTCAGGGAAATCCGCGCCATTGTTCGGCGCGGTGCAGCGTCATCGGAGACTCGGCGCATTCATTGCCAAAATTTTGTCGCGTAGTCGGGAGAGATGCGGGCGGAGAAAATACGGCAGGAGGAAGAAATGCGACATCACCACGGAAGAGAGGAAAAAGACCAAAAGATTTATGTTCGCTCCTAAGAACACGCGATATTAATATTATTCTTTAATATATTTACGTACAATTTACATGCGTAATGTGTAACAATCACAATGATTATTCCTATCTCTTTCAATCGACTATTTACCGTAGAAGATTGGAAACAAAGGCAAATAAAAAGTTAACCACTATAGTTCGGCAGTTAATCGCTGCTGGCCCTGACGAGAGAATAATTTTCGATTTGGGCGCGGGTTAACAAAGAGCAGCGACGGGCGGCGGTTTGGCTCCCAAAGGAAACTACAGCCACGGCGAAACTTGTCAAACCGGCGAGCGGGCGGCACGTGTTGTAAAGAGCGCAAAGTTATAACCATTTAATAGCCCGGCCAATAATGAGGGTTGTCCGGGTACGTAGTTCGTAGTAATATAGACCGGGTCGAAGAAAAAGTGTAGAAACGAGGCGCGAGTGGAGCCGTGAAAGAGCCTGGCTTTCGAACGAGAGAGAAAAAGAGAAAGAGAGAGAGAGAGAGAGAGAGAGGGGTCACGGGACGAGACGACGGCCCGAGGGAGAGCCAGGGGGGCGGACAGATGTATGCACCACGTGGCGCGGTACGTGTTGGAGGCATAGAAAATGGGGTGCACCCCGAATAGTCCATTCGTTAGATCATACAGTAAGCTCTCTCCGAGCATTTGTTCCCGCTATATACCTTCGTCCCGTTTCCTCCTCCTTGGTATGCATGCACGCATGCATGCATGCATGCAACGCGAAGGGATCGAAGGGCGGGAGGACCTGCGAGGGGTAAGTGAAAACCGATAGAGTTTCTAACGTGATGTATAATTATTCGCGAACGGATTTTAAAGAAGTCGGGGCAGCGCATAAGCGTGCCAGCGGGAGTATTAATCGAGATCTAGACGCACTTTACGTTAACAACGGTATATAATTACGGGCATGTAATTATAATACCGATATGTGCCAATATTAACGGACATATCATTTACGATATGTCAATTAATATATCTTGATATATATTAATAAATATCATTTAACGTATTTCACAATAATTTCCAGTACGGTGAATAAACGATCGATCGACTAATAACGTTGAACAAACGGAAATAAAATTTTCAGAAAAAAGTGAACGATATATATTATATATCGGCCCATAAAATAAAGAATTAAACTCGATAAAGCTTTCACAGTCTCTTGCTCTTTCCCTTTTTTTTTTTTTATTATTTCCCACCCCCCTTTTCCAATTTCCTTTCACATTCCCATTCCCAATTGGTTTTACCGTCTCTGCATCAAATCAATTACCGTCAGACCTATAATTGCCTGTCACCGCCTCCGTCTACGATTTCTTACAAAGGGGACCCGTGTTCCCGACCATGGTCTTTTTCGTGACATCGGTTAAACTTCGTTTAGCTGTAAGTATACCCATTAACCTGTAATATATCCCGCATTCTAATAAGGCACTCCCGTGTAAAACACGTCAAGCTACTAACTTTTCAGACGTTATTTTTCTGGAATATACATTTCTGCGCGAAAGAACACTTCAAAGAAGTTATACTTAAACTTTGTCAATAATTCTCCAACTATATTCAATCTATACAAAACTCTGAAAGTGCAGAATTAAATTTTTATCGCCGAGAGGATGAGCTTCGCTGGGAGAGCTATCGTGCAGAAGCTATCGAACGGACTGACTGTTATCGTGTTGATAAAGACGATGTGAAACCAAGAGTGTGACACCAAGGGCGCGTGAAAACTTCAGCGAGCACCATTCATTAATCCCCATCGAGCTTTTTCCATTTTATTGGCAGGACAAACACGTCGCGTCACATCCGACGTTGTCGCACGGCTGCAAAATTATTATCTCAATAGTCCGATGAATAATCAGCCGGCGGCGACGCGTCGCGCTGCAGTTTTTAACAATCATCCGTCCGCTCCGTCCGCCCGGATATACATCGAGCTGACAAACCCGAGAAGTGACGCTCCCACTAAAAACATATCTGTCTCTCTATGTGACCGTCCCGATATCGTCGTCGCGAGACGAGCCGGAGGAGACAGGAGGCACGTTAGCCTTAATGAAGATTAAATAGCAGCGACATTATACCTATTACCACCTATTTACTCCAATTTATCTTCATTTTCTCCCGTTTATTCTTTGGCGCTCTCTCGACTCCCCTCCCCCCGTCATCCTCGGCCACCGTCGTCGCCGCGCCGTCAGTTTCGGGCGTCGTGAGGTGCGATAGCGTCGCGTTATAATAAACAACCCTAGATCCCCTTCCTCTCCTCCGCTTGATAACGTTTAAGGGGAATAAGTACTCGCCCGTCGCGCCATACTAATCTGTCAAAATTCAGTCACATTTATCTCGGGGAAGGGAGAACGGTTGAAATTCCGGTCGCCGGATCTTGGCACGAGCTCTTCGGTTGGCTGGCTTGTACTTCGGATATCGTAAAGTTGGAGAACATCAAACTTGAGACCGGCATACTTGGAAGAAAGAAACGGCCGAGCGCGGTTTTGCGTCCTCTTTATCTTTCCTCGCCTGTTCAAATCATTTGGCGAAGCGAAAAAGCGAAACCTTAATTCAAAAATTGAAACATCTTCGTGTCCCGTGAAGTATAAACTCGGTGTTTTATACAATTTTTTTATCCGCAACATGTCCTAACTTTGATAATTATGCCGCTGGAGCTCGTGAGGATTCGCCGAGTTTGCTTAATTTCAAAACCGGGTTCTTCTTTACCTCGGCGCTCATTTCTCTTTATTTCAGCTTTAGTTTCGCCGACGCGAACTTCAGCCGAACCCAATTATAAATTTTGTAAGATATGCTGCGGAAACATCTCTTTATATTTCCCGTTAGGGAAAAAGAGACATCTCGGATGAGGAAGCTATATCGCGCCGCGATGTAACATTGCCGTTTGATGCGCCGCGCGTCGCGCGTCCTAGCTGTCGTCTAGGGATAATCTAGCTACTAGTCAAGGGGGATCATCCTCTATCGTTTTAAAAATATATCTGGGTCACCCGCACGTCCGTCGTCGTTTCTCGGTTACACGAAAGTGACTCCGCTCGCAACAGCTTTTATATTGAAAAGTGCATCAAGAGACTCTTGATAATTCTCTTAGCCAGGAAATAAATCACTGTCAGCGTGATAAATATGTTACTCAATTTTTAAAAAAGCAAGACTGTACGTAAGCATATTTTATACGCGATAAATTGCTCATTGATGTTGAACATAGACAAACTGCGCGTATCAACGGAAGATATTAGGAGACTTTAAAATGACAGGTTCATTTATCAAGAAGCAATATTATTATGTAACAACGTTTGAGATATTTGAGATAGAGAGCGTAGTTATGTACATTATTAACCGGTATCTATGCAAATTTGGAGAAAGTGCGACAATTACGTCATCACATACATATGTATATCGCAAGACACAATAAGAAATCGATATATATACTCATATTACAATTGTAGACGAGAACACGAGAATATAGAGTCGAGTAGATATAAATATTGTAATCTCTTAAGCCTTATAAATGTTTCTTAGAACATTCCAAAATGGAATGTTTTGAATGGACAAAGGCGAAAAAAAAGGACCGGTCCGGGATACACTAACAGGTTCCCAGAAAAGAACTCTCCAAGCCCCGTGTTGCTCCTCCACGCGAAAAAAAATGGGCGTAGCGGCGCCCATGGTCGAGAGAGCCTTATGGGTGAGCGAGGTACATGACTATTGTGCGTAAGCTCCCATTATAACGCGGTAAGCTATGCATTATACGGCGATAGCCCGGATCGAGAAGCCGTGTCCGCCTGTCTCCGCGGCGCGCCGGGTGCCGGGTCGCGTTCCGTATAGAGTGAAAAGGGGGCTCGGGTGGCGATCTCCGGGGCCTATTTATATTACGCTAGGAGTCGGAGAGAGTGCAAGTCGAGACGGAGAGAAAAAAGAGAGAGAGAGAGGGAGAAGAGGGAAAGAGCGAGCCGGCGCGAGCCGCAGCAAAAACAACAAAGGGGCGCGAGAGACAGCTACTTGGCGAATCTAGTTACCGAGAAAGGCGAGGTTCGCGATGCTTTAAAACTGCGATGGAGGAGAACGCGACAAAGCCGGAGAGATCCTCGTGTTTCTTCGCACCTCCGCTTTTTTTTTCATAAGAACGGGAGAGACTTGAATATCTCCCAGGTTATAATTCTATGAGATGAGAAGTTTGGTTTCTTCGTTATGTATAATGTTGAATTAATTTCTTATTCATTGAATCGATTCCCTTTGTATTTTATAAAATAAATCCTTGTTCTTTTACAAAATTAATTTCATTTTATGAATAATAATTATGCTAATTATTTTACGGCAATTAATTTATTACTAATAATTAAAAAGGTCGAAAAAGACTCGAATATCTCAAGCTATAATTCTATGAAATGATAAACTTCGTTTCCTCGTTATACGATGTTAAATGTTGAATGTTAAATTAATTTTCCATTCATTGAATTGATTCTCTTTGTTTTATGAAATAACGTAAAACCTTTTGCTCTTTTACCAAGTTAATTTCATTTCATAAATAATAAAATCATTCCGGTTATTTTACACAATTGCTGATTCATCACTAATGATTAAACCGACGTTTAATTTGCATGATAATAATTAGTACAAGAAATTTGAAATTCATGCGCTATATATTAATATGATAGAAAACGGGGGTTGATCTGTGATTCAGTTTCCTCGAATGTGCACAAGGGTGCATCTGTCCCCCTCACGCGTTCGGCATCCGAGTAATTGCGACGTAGATGCCTCGGCAGAAATTTTATCGCGACGCGATATCAATATTCTGGAGATTCCGGGGTTCCGCGAGAGATAGAACGGCCGCCGCGCGCGCGTTCCAGTCCGTTCTCCGCTAAGCACTCCCATTACGGCTGCATATTTAACCGTGCGCTGTCGCATAAATGCACGTTACGGATAGCTGCGCGTATTACAATAAGCAATTAACGAGCGATATCGTGTTCTATAAATTACGAAGCTCGGATGCATCGGCGTAACCGATGCTCGCGTACGCGAAACGCGAAACACGCGGGTGCATCCGTGATCGCCGAGTGCCATGCACGCGTGTGCAGCGTAGCCGGAGTATACAGCGGTGATTATACGTACGAGAACTTGAAATAACGAGCCGACGGAAAAGGGAATAACATGGGAGCGCGGCGTGCGCAATCCGCTCTCGCATTATCGGGAATCTCCATTATCGTTCTTAATCTTCCGTAATGCGACGCGCACATTCGCGATTTTTCCTATTTCCCCTTTTTTTTCTTTTTCCCCCCCTCGACAGTCGTACGCTTCGATCTCTTTTTTCCTGCGTGAAAATATACGATTCCACGACCGCGGAATAAAAATGGAAGCGATTCAATCGGCGACGGGAACGTTCGGATATTCAATAACCTGATATTCAATATCGCAACGCGCCGCGCCGCGCCGGAGAGTCGGTCGAGTTACACAGATGTTCCTCAGTATTCGGCCGATTCCAGAAACGCTACATTGACTCCGGGGGCACTAATTCAATTTGTATGGCATCTTTTCTCGAGATCATAATCGGGATTAGCCTGGCGAGCGCGCGAAAGCGAGGTGACGGGGGGATGCTGCGTAAATGGGGGAGGGGGCCACAATAGGGGGGGGATCCCCGGCCACGCTGCGTTACGTACACACACGGACACGGACTGGGCGAAGTGCATTCTTCGCCCAGTATAGCAGGCGTCGGTCGGTGTCGCATCGTCAGGCGCTCGTAGGTAGTAGAGGCGAGGTGAGGCGAGTGAATCGGTCGTTACCAACCAGCAAGCAAGCAGGCAAGCAGGCAAGCCGGCAGGCAGGCAAGCGGGCGGACGGGGCATATACCACGGACGGGCAGAGGCGAGGGTGCGTCGCCCGGGATATCGATCGCCTCTAAACAAACATGGCTCGTTTTAGTCGAAGGAGTCGACTTCTATCCCGTATAAATCACGGTTATTCCTTCCTGCGCCCGTACATACGGGGTGTCCCTTTTCGTTCGTGTGACACCAACACCGCACGCTATCGCCCGTCGTCACCGCCGCCGCCGTTCACTCTTGCCTCGCAATCCCGCGAACGAGCGAGCGAACGAAGGTGAGAGAAGTCATTTCGAGGCACTCGAGAGGCTCTCGTGAGCTCGCGGAGGGAGCACCGAGGAGAAGACGTCGGAGTCGCGGATGCAACCATTTTTGCCGTCAGGGGGAGGAGCTCATTCGTTCCCTTGTTAACACGGTTGAGAATAGATTGGAATACACCGGTGCGGAATTTGGCCGATAAACGCATTATGAAAGCGCTTGTTTTCCGCTTGTCATATAATTGTTCAATTAGAAACTTAAACGAGAAAGTAAATTACTTCTCTGCGACGTAAGATACGCATTCGAGAAGTAGTCATTGAATATTTTATCTCCTTGTTAAGCTCGACGTTGCGGCGTAATAGAGTAAAATTAATCTTTATTATTTGACTATATTTTATAAAAAGTGGAAGAGAAATGTGTGTATGAGATTATCGTAAAAAGAGAGTGGGAGCGCGAAAGGGACTGTGACGAATGGCACTTCGAGATAAGGCAAAATGCGCCGCGTAAAATTATGAAGTCGTATATAAAATTTAGAAATTTTACCGTCGAGTATAAAATTACGTTTTATTGATGCTCGCGTGCTCTTTTTTTTTTTACACATGAATTGTGTTTACGCTTCGGCGATTTGTTAACTCAACCGATTTATCAACTAGTAATCCCTTGAACTGTAAACTGACATTGAAAAATTACCGGCGCTTGATCTACGCGATAATGTACAAAGCTACAAAGAGACCGTACAGCTAAATGGTTACAACGGTTTTGCTTTACACATCCGTGAACACACATAAAGTTTATTTAGCGGAGTGCGAATAGATGAATTTCGCCGATCGCGATTTCCATAGAAACGACCCGAGGTATCTTATCGGCTCGGCGCCGGCTACAAGATTACGCTAATCGACACCTGCGCGCGGAAAATAATTACAGACCGGCGAGGGACAGCGGCGCTTAGTCGTATCAGCGACAATAGCTAATCCATACTGCGCCGGTTCACGCGAGTGTATGCGCGCGACCGGTCGATGCTGTCCCGGAGAGCTTTCGTTCCCCGGCTTAACTGTCGCTCTTCGCGGAATCGTCGGACTGTTTGATCGACAATAACGGACTCGTGTGAGAGCCGTGGAATTCCTTGAGGCGAGAAGCCCGTTTCACGGGGGATTCAATTCGTTCCGAGTTTAACGAGCGGTCTCCCTCGCGGTGTCTGATACGCTACCCGGTATAATCCGGGCGTAAAAAGGAGACGCGGCGAAAGAGACGGGAGAAGAGACGGGGGCTATCTTACCTGCGACTGTGAGTGTGGCGTTCCTGCTCGGGACGGATCCAGCCTTATTCCGCGCGACGCACCAATATACACCGCCATCCTGCTCCTTCTTGCCGTGCATCACCCGGAGAAAGAACAGGGATCCCGTAGGCAGCAGGACCCGATGTGACTTGGCGTCCCCCGGCGACGTCTGCACGAGCTCACCGTCCTTGTACCACTCTATCACCGGTTCGGGCTTACCCTCCGCCTTGCAGTTCAACGTCACCGGCTCATTTTTCGCGACTATTATGTCGGACGGGTGCTCGGTTATCCGTGGACATTTCAGCTGTCCTGAAAGCAAAAAAGGGAACGGAGAACTCTTTAGTGAATCTCTCGACGTGCGGCGTGTCGTGTCGTCTTGGCAATCTAATTAGTTCACCCCTTCTAGAGATATTTTCGCCGCGACGCGCACGGCATCGCGTTCTTTCGCGTTGACTTGTTTCGTCTTAAATAAAAATAAACGGTAACGGAGATTAATTACGTCCAATTAATGCCTCGTGACATTTCGATAACGAGTATCGAGTTTACTCGAAGAAATATAATCTCTCTTATTCGAATGTTTCTGTCGAGGTAGAGCACTTCGCTATTGGTTCAAAGTGGCCTTATAGATCCGTTTACGAAGGTTCTCGTCATTAGGTTATGCTAATCGATGTTTGTTGAGAAGGTTTACATAAATTTGCCGCCATTTCCCGTCCGGTGTACACTACCCTGTCGAGACACCACCTTATAACACTGAGATCATATAAATTTATTGGCACGTTGCCAATATTAATCTTCCAAAGAAGCTGCCGTCTTGCCAATATTAATATCACGAAGCCGCTGTTTACGTACTCATGCGATCGAACGCCTTTCTTCGCCGCGCGAACGCCATGAATTTTCTTCTTGTTGCCGCGTTGACTATCCTATCTCTCTACTTTCTCAATTTTGTATGGAAGCGGCACTGCGCGCAAAGGTGCACACCGTGATCTCGTTAATTTTCAAACACCTGGTCGTAAACCAGCTCAGAAACGAAAATTAAATCCGGCTTCAACCCGCCTTATTTTTAAGCGCCGTCTCGTAAAATTTTCAACGCTTAATGCCCTCGTTGCGCGTCGCGTAAATGTAAAGAGAAGAATTATGCGTAGCTTGCGTTTATTGTAGTAAAAAAAATTATGTTAATGCGAGCTGTAATTTGTGTCAACGCGATTTGCAGTTAAATCCATGTAAACTCGATTCGACATGTTTACGAGTCACCGCAATTTGCGGCAATATAGAATCGCATTACTAGGAATTAATGCAAATAATGCAGGGACGGTTTGCGACGCATATGCCATGGATATCGCATTTCTAGCATTAATTAATTTTAATTCAATTATTCTCGTTTTTATGCGTGGATGAAGGGAGTGATTTATTGATGAATGCGATACAACATGTGTTTTCATCAACGCGGTGTAAACAAATCATAAACCGATTTGCCGTGACACACTGTGCAACGCGCTTTCCGCCCCGGCTAATATTACGTAGCATCTCGCCGTGACATTTTATAAATAACGAACGTACGAATTATGCATCACAATAACTCGAATAACCTGACAGCGACGTAAAAACGAGAGAAACAAAAACAATTATTTTCAATTATATTTATACTTATATATAAATATATATATATACACAATTATATTTATTATACAATATTCATCATGTTTATTATTAGCGAGCTTTCATGTCGTGTTAATGTCACATTTTCCTGTCTTTTAAGAGATTTTCGAAGCTTCTGCTTCTCAATTTTAAAACCCCTCTCTCTCTCTTGCGCAGAAACCGTCTCTCAAAAATACATTATACATGGATACAAAGTTTATTCTACGTAAATAAAAAAAAAATTAATAGATTGCTGCGCGAATAGTTAATAAAGTATAAAATAATTGAAAATTTTTTAACTACTGCCCATGATAGCATCGCGGCGTTAATAAAAAGCGCGATAGCGTTCCGATAGAGACTCGGCGTGCACGGGAGTGCACAACCGCCATCCGACGTCCATCGGGTAGGATAATTCCGCGGCAGTTTTTTCGCCGTTCGCTCTAACAGCTACCAGAGATCATCGCGTACCGGCGCTCTCGTGCATCTAGCGCGCTTTGACGCACGCACATGCACGCGCGGGGGCACCGTGCACGTGCAGTGCGCTCGCGTGTGTACGGCACCCAGCGCGAAAGTCACATGTGTGCATGTGTGGCGCGCGGGTGTCCTATTTAGATAACTGAATTATGGATGAATTATTGGCCGCCGGTGTATACGTAGTGCAGGTATATAATTTGATAATATCGCCGCCTCTGGCGTCCTATCTCCGTGCCACGAGATTTCGGGCTCGCCGTGGTGTATGTCGCTCGCCGAACGTCCATATGCATTATGCGTGCGCGCTCGCTCGCATACGTGCACATACGTACGTGAGCGGCGCGACGCGACGGCTACATTGTCATGTCGCGTCGCGTCGCATCGCGTCGGTGTGAGCGGAGCAACGAGCGAGCAGGTATTAGTCATCGATAGTGGCTCGGATTACCTGTGGTTACACGCATTATTAGATAGGCGCACCGTGCTGCTGCCTAGTCGGGGCATTCCTCCGCGAAGTGCCTCCGCTCGCGTACACGTGTATTAAAAGGAGAGACCGATAATCGGATGACTTTTGCGCGGAGAAAATCGATACTTGTGTGAGAGCTGAGAAAAAGGAACTTTTCGCAAAAAAATTGTGTTTTTCGGAAAAACAGTGCGATTGAATAAACAAGGGTGATTTGTTACAGAGATAATGTAATTGCATATTTTAAAATTCATAATATGTAATTTCTCTCCGAGCAGTAATTTTTGATATAACAATGTAATTTAAAACAGAGATTAAACGGATATAAAATCCAATCATCGATGAATTAATGGTTTTAATTATCTACCTTTTAATTAGTGAAATTTTAATGTAATGTTGATCTAATTCTCTAAATTACGAATGGAGATGAAAAACATACATTAAGTCTTGTTAATATAGAGTATAGAGTATAGATATTTATAGAGGGAGAGAATTCCAAACAGAATCTCCGATAAAAAATAATTGAAATTGACTCTTCGCCTTTTTTTTCCGTAAATGCCGCACTATTAGCAGATCCGATTATTTTCACGAGCGCAAAAAAGCGCAGGTGCAATCTCCCGGTCTCGCTAATGTGAGTAAGGAGGAGGGCACAAGAGAAGCAGAAAAGTGACGAAGCAAATTACACGGGTGCACCTATTATTAGCCCGTTATAAAGGCCATGGATGTTTTATTTTATTTTTTTCAGCAATATAACCTCGCTCGTGTAAGAAATTGAGACCCCGTCGAAATCAGAAAGCGTACGACGGATGATGATAAAAAAAGAGAGCTCGATAACACAAGAGCGCACAAGAGCTCGCTTAACTTCGGCGGAAGCAAGAAGAGCTACACGATATCCAAACTATTTTGTACCTTCACATCGAAGTTTCACGGCTGTGTATAATTCCCACTTCTATCTTTCATAAAACCGCAAAATTTTTTCATCGATAAAATTCTTTTATTAATTTAAAAAACCGAATATCCGACGCGAGTATATGCCGTATAATCTCTACCTTTGATCCGGTAGCGAATTTAAGCGTGTAATTTCGATGATTAGATAGCGATTGACCTTTAAATTTGAATCGCCGAGAGTTAAATTGGCCTTTATGTCTCGGCAATTTGCTCAATCTCCGTTTTGCTATATGAGCCCCTTAAGCGACATATACGAGGAGGTTCGTACTGTTTGCAACTCATTATCATACCAGTTTCCACTTTTGCTATCACTAGGGCACACCGTGTGTGGAGTTGGCCGTGGAAGGCCAACCAGGCGTCATATTCACTAGTCATTCGCCTCGTTGCCATTGTGTATTCACTTAGCTTTCTCGTGCGTTCGTCGCGCAAGGTTAACGCAAACAGAGCTCCGACCTTTCCAGTACTTTGTTTAAACAGACGCGAATAAATTATTCATGTGAAACGGTAAACGATCTTGATTTTTCAAAAATCCCTCATCTGTTAGCTAAACCGAGGGAAATTAATGTCCAATGTTGAATATCCAATAATTTCTCGCCGTATTTAAGATCTCTAAATTCTGAAAAAACTAAGGATATATTCCTCGTCGATTATGATTATTCTTCACATATTTATTGTACATGGCTAATTACACACTATATGTTTCAAGTAATTACAATTTCGTTTATGTGGCATGCTTGAAGACTTACAGACGTCACGTCTCGCGCATACCAAAGTATTTCGGCGCGGATCTCTAGTTTAACGTAACTTTCCCAAGTCCGTGAAATTTAAACGAGGATCCGAATGTGCCCGGGATGTCGAATGCCGTTCTTAACATCGGTTAGACATCCGGTGGAGCAACGCTGGGTGCGCGACGCTTAATCCTTTGTTTGAATTATTCAGAAGTGCATGCGTTGGTATAGTGGTAACATGCGCCGGGCATTTTCCGAAAAGAAACAGATACGCGCTTTATATGCAAACGAAACAAACTACGTTCACGTATCCCCCTTCCCCTCCTCTACGTCCACGGGAAAGTAACCCGGGACACAGAACGGCGTGTCCGTATAACACGTTCCCCATACTCGAGGAACAACCTGTAGTTAACGAATAACTTACGTTACATCAATTTTCCGAATTTTCCCGGGTCTCCTTCGATTACGGATCTCGAAATTGCGCGATACCACCCCGAAACACGCTCGTGTAACACCGTCGGTTCCGCCATAATCGGATTTCTGTCGCTGCTCGTGCAGAATCGCTCGATATCTATAAATCAGCATAGCGCTAGGTTACGCCAACGGCGAAGATTTATATTGGTCACGTATGCGTATATATATACACGCCGCGCGTTTATCAATAAATTGCATCTGTGTGGTACTTCTCGAATCGTTAAAATAAGTAGAATTTATTTGCCCCGAGAAAATATACCGTCTTGCAATTTGCGAAAGAGCTCCTCGTTAAAATTTCAAACCTGATATTAGCGAGATATTACCTCTGGTAAAATACTAGAATCGCTATTCATTTATAAAGCTATATTTAAATATTAGACGGATTAAGATCGCAAGCCGTAACGACTAAATTCGTCTCGATCCGCGTGACTGCGCCAATAATTTATGCATCGATGACTGCGAGTTCGACGGCGTTAACCGATTATTCGTTCGGAACAGGGTCGTTGTTGTATAGATATGCATATGCACCGTAAGCACTCCAAGGTCTTCGAAAACGTTCGAGGAAAAAAAAACAATCAGTTTTAAGACCCGAGAAAAGAAATCTGAATATATTAAAGATTTAATTTTCATATAGATATTTATTCGAAAATTTAATAAACTAAATAAAAATGTTTCTTTCTTATTCTTCATGTTTTTTTGAAGTTCACATTAGATAGTTGAAGGGAAAAAAAACATCACGATCTCTCGCTCACTATTTTTTTGAAACGTGCAAAATAAAATTCCGTTTTGTTATTTCAGCGTTAAATGAAACAGGTATTGAATTTTATGCGATTACGGAGCTCCGTGAAAGTTAAAGCGATCGAAACGAAGAATTAAATGCGCAATTCCAACCCGGAGGTCTCCTGTACAACGCGCAATAATAATGTAGGCGACTTGGAAAACTCGGCACGTGGATGTAACACGCGCGTTGTTCATTTCCTCCTCTATTTCCGATGGCGCCATTTAAATCGCAACTGCCCTAACTAACTGGAAATCGAAGTCCTGCGCCGCACATTCCGGTCCTCAAGGGTATGTCGACAGAATGCGCGTGCGTATGTGTATCCGTGTGCGCGCGCGTGTTTATGAAACAGGGAGCGAGAGAGCGAGAGAGAGAGAGACAGCGTCGAGACCCGTTTGCCACGGAGTTTGATTTGTCCCGAACAAGCCCGCGCGAAGAGGAAGAGTCCTATCTATTGGCATTAATATATACGAGAAATTGCTCGAGAGAGCCAACGAAAATCGATGGGCACCATTAAACCTAACAAAGAACTGCTTGGCGTTCGTCGCGCGCCCAATTGCATAAGCGCGGAATAATGCAGTTTTACACAATGGAAACATAAAATGAAATTTGCAATTATAAACGGATCCATCGTTTATACCCTCATTTCGCGTCGCGGTATTGTACCATCCATCATTTACATTCGCGCATGAGACATCGACTGTGATATACGTAGAGACGTAGAAATTCGTATCGCGTTCGCGCCGCCGAAAAAAAAAGGAGGGAAAAAAACATTTAGCTTTGATTTTATTAAACGCTCCAAATTCGCAAAACCAACAATTCTCATCAATTCCGAGTTAAAACGAAAATACGTACCGCCCGGAGGCAGAACATACAGAGGGGAGGAGGAGATCGAACAAAGCCTCTTCGATGATTTTGATTAATTTTTCGGTATTTTGCTAGAATATCGCTTTTATTTTTTTATCCCCCCGGAATGCCCAAAATTATCACGTGATAAAATGTAAAATATCAAATGCAAATATACATTGGTCCCGCGGATTCGGATAATAATCCCGCGGAAATCACGTTCAGGGATACGTAATTTATTAGCCTCTTTTTTCTTTGCGCCGATTGCCGCAAAACGCTCGACGATTGCGTTACGCATCGGAATACGCAAATTTCGCGCCGCGCCGCTTTGTCCCGCGACGCGAAATTACAAAATCGACTCTTGCGCCAATAGCGAATTTTAATTCCGACGCTCGCCCTCCCGCTGAAAACTTTGTTTTCCACCCCTTCGCTCTCTCTCTCTCTCTCTCTCTTTCTCCTCTTCTCCGCCCGCGGCGCGTAATTACATTACACCTACGTCGCAACAGATGTCATCGCCGTTGATCTATTAAATAACGTGATTTATGGGTCGGCGTTCTCCCGGTATCTCGCGCTCGGATGCTCTCGTTGCTCTCTCGCCCGGCATGGAACCCCGGGCTCGACTCGACTCGAGTCGAGACGAGTCGAGGCGGAGAGTCGACTCCGCAAGACTCTCCGCTGGCCCTTTTTCTCGCGTATCTCACAAGCTCTATCTCGCCGTTCTCGAGAGCGGAGCCCTGCGCGCACACGCCCGCTCCTCGCCACGGGCTCCGGCGCGCGATTTTCTTTTGTTCGCCCGCGCCGTCGTGCAGAGAGACGGGAAACAATGGCGCGGTGCACGCGGCGAAATTAAAACCGCCTACGGACTTTTCATATTTCGCCGACGAGCCGAGTCTTCGCGCTCGTGGCTCTCTCGCGCTAAATCGCCCCTAGGCGTTTCTCGTTTCATTTCAGCTTCTAGCGTGTATCAACCGAGAGAGAGAGCTGTACACGAGCGATATATAGGGTCTTTTTTCTTTTATACTTTCGAGATTTTCGAGTCTATATATTTCTCTTGTCGACGACAACGTCGATGTAATATTTCTGCCTCAGTAATTCTGCGAATATATTCTATCGAAGATCTGAAGATCCTTTTTGCATATTATATTACAGAAACACGCTCATATCTCTCGAAATATTTGTTCTTTTAAAACCAAATAAGTAACATTTACTTCGCCAGTCATTCTTTCTTTTACGTTAGTTGACTCAGAGCAGATTTTTGGAAAATTTCATTTTAAAGCTAACGGCGTTCTCTCGTTCGTTGCACTAATGTAAGAGCTACTATTTCCAACGTCTGTTAACTTCTAACCGACCGTTAACTTTTCAGAATAGCCAATAGAAGTTGGCTATTTGAAAGTTAACGGTCGGTTAGAAGTTAACAGACGTTGGAAATAGTGACCTTATGTGCACCTGACATATTCTTATAACAAGATTTTGTTTATATCGATAAGAAACGAAAATATTAATTGTTCCAAAAGTTTAAATTTGCGATATGCAAAATATCACTTTTATCTAAATATACATGACTCATCCCAAAAATAGAAAAGAATAAACGTATGTTGCGTTAATTCATAAATAACTTCACGCAGACACAGATAATAAATTCATTCCTGGACACTTTCAATTATCGAGACCGAGCGATTTAGAATATTCAGAGAAAGTAAACGTTTATTATGCGCATCGGGAATTATTTATAACTCAATCTTCAATGTAATTTCCCGTAGCAATATTACGCTTATTTCCTAGCGAAAGGAAGACATCCGAAATGTCGGATTTCGTTAATAAAGCACGATTTATTGTATTTAGTTGATTTGTTGCCGGAAGGCAGCGCGATTCAATGGAGGGTTGATTCGTCCGGCACAATAGAGCTCTTCAGGTTTACCGTCGGGATAAAAACCGAACTCATCTCCCGTGGCGAAACGTACGTACGGCGCCACGGCCGCGGCGGCGGAGCCGGGAATATCCGTCCGACAGGAAGAAATTGCGTATGCGACTCCCGACAGCCGGAGACGTAATATTCTCATTGTCGGTACATAACAGGCGCCGGGCACTTCCGCGCGTTTTACGCCGCGAGGGACGGCAATCGATAACTTTTTAAAGCGGATAGGTCGCGCGCGCGAGCGCGAGCGCGCGCTTAGCGAAGAGAGGAGCCGAAATACTCGCACGCGGCACATAAAATAGAAATAAAGTCGACATCTCTCTCTGTCTTTCTCCGTCTCGCGGATTCCGACGGAATCGTAACGCAATACTAGTACACCACTTCGCGTATCTAACGGTATCGCTACCGGGTTTCGCAAATGCAATTCCGAATTCCGGACGTACTCCGATATTTGGATATCGCTGGGCCTGATATTGGAATATCCGGATGATTCAAGCGACTTGAATTCTCTGAATATCGGGAGCGAATGAAATTTTGTCATTTTTATATCGCGAATAGACAGAATAGTAATGTCAAACATGTAAAATTCCGCGCATTCCTTGGTTATCTATAAATTTCTATTGTTAATTGAAAATCCGAATATATATTTTCACCATTCGGATTAAATGGTATAAATAGAGGACAGTGCAAAATTCGCCCTTTAGATTCGTTAAAGGATTCGACATTAAAAGATAAAACTATATATAACGGTCTCCCGAGGGCCAAACCATCAGCGTCGAAGACATATTACGACGTAATCGATCCGGAGTATAATCTCCAAATAATGATACCCGCGATACTAGCGAGTGTTTTCCCAATAGTTGTCGGCGTTGCTGGTCTTAATAGCCATTCTACTCGTTGTACGTCCGATGACTTGGCGTATGGCGTCACGACCGCGATGTCAGTATTGATTTACCGTGTCGGTTTGGTGTGGGCTCCGGCCCACTATCTCTCTCCATCTCTCTCCGGTCCCACCTCTCTCCTCTGCCATGCTCTCACTGGCGCTTATCATTCCCATTCGCTCTAATTCGCCATTTCCTCCCTTGTTCTGCTACGGGCAGGAAAGCCCGAAGTGGGAAGAGACGTAAAGAAAGAGCCGGGCGAGCCGGCCGTTAGATCGATCTATACGGAGGGAAGGAGGACACTCCGAGTGCCCTCACAGATTGACGTTATAGTAGTTTCTCCCTCTGTCTTTCTCCCGTTCCCCTCCCTTTAAGCTCGATGACGACGATAGTGCGGCTACCATGGACGGAGGAATATTTGCGCGATGACTCGGCGCGCGCATTTCACGCGCGCGCGACCCGAAAGAAAGAGAGACACACGGAGAAGACCGGCTCCGCAGCTAAATGCGTGCGCGTGCGAGTGCACGCACGTGTGCGTGCGCGTGGGTGCATTCGGGGGATCGCAAAATGGAAGAGACGGACAGACGGAGAGAAAAAGAGGAAGAGAGGGAAAGGAGCTGAGAATTTCTCTCTCTCGGCAGGCTTCCAAAGGATCTTTTACCACAGAAATACTTAATTACAATGCTGCCGGTAGTTTAGTGTGATTTTAATTTGGTGGCGGCGGCTCTCTCTCTTTCTCGGTGGCCTCCGGGTTAGCTCTCCACTTCTCGATCGTTATCTTCTTTTGTGCGTCTGAAATTATTACGGTCGCGCGGCTAGCGTCGGTCGTCCCGCTAACGAACGGGCTGATTTCTCCGAGAGAACGAGAAGTGGAAGAAAAGGCAGCGGGCGACGCGACGGTGGCAGAATGCACCGCGCGTCGCGCGCAATTAGATTTAAACGGGAGATCCGCTTTGGAAAAATTGCTTTCGCTTTATCGACCTGTCAGCGGATCTATCTCGTTAGAGATTAATTCCTCGCAACGCAATTAATCGTTTATCTATAACAGCATATAAATCCACTGTTTTTAATTGATTCTCCATTGGTTAATAACATTACGTCAATCATAATAATAGCGGGGTTATAAAGTGGTGTCCGATAATCGACATTGCATAGGGTAATAATCCTTGTGAAAGATATCGGAATTCTCTACCGGAATTTTTGCGGAAAATGCCAGAGCTGCTGACGTTGTTCTTTCGGGTAAAATGATGTTATTTCACAGCCTTAGGCACTGAATGAGAGTGAGTGAGTGAGTGAGTGAGTGAGTGAGTGAGCGAGAGAGAGAGAAAAGAAGTTGAAATATTTATACTTAAACTGACCACAGGTAAAACCTAGTATTTTTTGCACGAAAAATAAAACAGTATGAAACTGGCACTCGAAAAGTTAATTAAACGTCATATGTTTTCACATAATTAAATTTTAGATAAGAAAAGTGGGAATAACCGTGAATATTTAACGTTGATTAATTTGACAATTAAGAGCGTGCTCAAATCTTTCTCGTTCGTTAAAATTCTGTTAAAATTAAAGGGAAAAAAACACGCGAGAGAGTGAGATTTTGCTATCTGTTCCTGCTGCGTAATTATTCACTCGAGATATCGCTATTTACAGTGCGGGAGGGAGAAAGAGAGAGCCAATCGCGCAACGATTCATTGTACTTTGACTGACGATATCACGCAGGATGATTAATTGAAATATTGTTTTACATCGTCGGATACGCGCGTCGCACAAATCGAGCTACGTACGACGGGCGGGATAAAAAAAACCTGCGAAACTCCAGTCAAAAGAATTCAAAGTGGCGGTTGATATCTACCCGATATCGATTATCGATGCCTACTATATGGGCTTCGAAATACTCATGCCCGTACTCAATTGCGTATTACGGATACCAATACCCTCCGATTGCGTATTATCGATACCCGGTACGCGCTTCGAGAGCTTTAAATCCGTGCTCAAGTTCATCGATCGCGAGCCTAAATAACGACCGAGACAGAACGAAGTGCGCAACTAACGCGCGATGAAATAATAATCTGTAAAAAAATGAGGAATTTTAGAAGGCGAACGTGCATTCCAAACCTGACAAATGATCGAAGTTGCGATGTACATACATACGTGGCATAAACGAATGGCTCGTCGTAACACATGAAAAGATTAACGTGAATTTCTCTGTTTTTTTCATATATGTAATATTTTTAAATTTATACTAATAGTTGTAAAATATTTTTGTTATTCTCTCTACATATAATCTTATTAATGTATCGTATATATTTATTCTCCTTGCTTCTTGTATTTTCTTCTCGTCCTACATCTTGACGGATGCTAACGATCGACGTGGCAAAATCACCCGGTATAAGGAGCAGTCACGTTCCAAGGAAGGGTGCCTTGTGTGTGCGCACAGTTGCCGTTAGTCCGTTGACGAAGGGACGGAATCTCGCGGCGCGCACCCTTCGGGACTCCTTCGACGGGGTCGCCGAAACTTATAAAAAAATAAGACCGTTTCAGGGAGACTCTAACGCACGATCGTTTCTCTCGCAAAAGGGCTCCTTTCCCGCCGCGCCGCGCGCGCGGGAGGGAAGCTCATCTCTTCCCTTCCACCCACGCCGAACCTCTCTACCGTCCCTGCCTCTGCTCCTCTCTCGCACCCTCTCGTCCTCTCTTCCCGTGCGCGCGCACGCATACACCTGTACCTAAAATGGCGATGGGTAGAAAGAAGCCCGCTTCTCTCGCTCCCGTTCTCTCTCTCTTTATCTATCTCTGTCTCGCTATCTCGCCGCCCCAGAAGAAATTGTCTTACGAGGCGCTCTTATCGATCGTGCGTTTTCCCCCTTGCGATTCTCTTCTCGCACCCCACATCTTCGGCCTTTACGGTCGAGAAAGGGAACTTAACGGGGTCGAAGACACCTTCGGGCCGTACATCTTTCACGAGTCCTGCCGCGCTGTATCCGCGCCGGGAAAGACGTCCTCCTCTCTCTCTCTCTCTCTCGACGAGAGACAGAGAGTCAGTCAGCCTGCCTGCCAACCAGCCAGCCAGGCAGCCAGCCATCTAGCCAGCCAGCCGCGTGTGCCAGCATCGAAATTGTCTGTCGCGACAGAGCGGCGCGCAACATCGAATATTAAAGGCGCCCTAATCGCGAGCGACAGGGTATAATAGCGCAATAATAAGATGATCTCGGAATATCGAGACTCTCTACCCTTCGAGAGAATGTCGCGATACGTGAAGGGATTATTTCGCTTTCCGCCACAATGCCATACGGAAAGTTAATGGAACGCTTAATTACGGAGTTGCCTGACGTGCAAAATCGTCGCTCGGTTATTGCGCGTGGTTTCGAGTAACGTACATGCCGTACATGCTGTAGTGCGCTAGCATAATCATTATTATCATTATTAGAGATAGCGCGGGTAACGACGCAAGTTCACATGATTTAACTTGAATAGAGATATTCGGCTTGGAGTTCTCGAAGCGTGAGAGAAACAACGTTTGAGTTTTTACCGAGGAAATTCGACTGTATGGATTAGCTGAAAGAACCCTTGTTAACAGATCGATGGAGAGGACGCGGGAGAACCAAGGTGTACACTTACGCATTCGCTTTTCGCTTAATGATATTGCTGCGATCTCTATCTAACCGCGGTGAAATTTTCAAGCCGCCACGCCAGTTTCCTTTGTGCCTCTCTTCCGCGACTACTACACACACACACTCTCTCTCTCTCTCTCTCTCTTGGCGCATTCATACGGGCCATCTGTGTACGCGCTCGATCTTGATAGAGAGGCCCAGGCCGGCGCGCGGCATTATATCCGTAATGGTACTCGCGCGAAATAATAGGACCTAATACGCCCTTTCGGAAGGCGACGGCGAACTACTCTGACGGAAATACCTCTCTCGCAGAAGAGTAGCGCGCGACGATGGAAGAAGCAAGAGAATGAAGAAAGAGAGAACGAGAAGGGAAAGAAGGGAGAGAGAAAGAGAATGCGCTCTCACGTTGGGGTTTCTCTGGCTCCGCCGGGCGAAGTTCAGAAAACATCTCGGTGGATCTCGGCGCTCGACCGGCCGGCGCGGCGAGGAAGGCCTGCAACGCGCGCGCGAACAACGCGCTCCTTTGTCCGATATATCGCGCGCGATCTTCTGCGATCTCTCGGTCGCTCATCATCGTCGTCGTCATCGTCGTCGTCGTTACGCGTGGCCGGCAACAAAATGTAAGCTGTTGCTCCGCGAACAGCCGATTCCTGTCGCGTCGCGTCGCGGTATCGCGGTCCCGTAGCCCCGTTTCGTTAAATTAGTCTCTTTGATGTGTCATACGTGTCACGAGCGCGCGCGCTCTCTCTCTCTCTCTCTCTCTCTCTCCCCCTTTCCCTCTTCGCTCGCTTCCCGCTTTCCTCCTTCGCCCTAATCGCGCGCTACTTTAGACAGAGCTTTCTTTCAGCGCGCAGCGGCGCGCCGTAAACGACCGTAACGCGCGGTGAGTTTCAGCCTGGAAATAAGCCGTTTTCCGAAGGTCTATTTTAATTGGCGGCAAGTCAAAAGCGCATACTCGTGGAAAATCGCCGCCGTTGTTCGGGAGCTGCGAGAGCGCCGGCCTCGTCGCAATTACTTCGGAAATAATACGATGTTGCCCCGGAACGCTGGAAAATTTGCCGCTAAATATCGCGGAAATTAGGCATGAAATTGAATTACCGTTGAAGCGCGGGAAATAGCGTAGGTCCACCTTAATACAAAGTTGATTAAAATTATGAAACCGTATCCTGTACATAACGTATACTAGAAGAGGAGGGAAATAAATTTTTTTCAGCCGAAACAGAATTTGATGGCGCGGGCGTTTAATAAAAACTACCGCGCGCGCGTGTACATTTCCGACTTTTGCCAGTGCAAATACCGGTCCTATTACCGGAGTGAATCGAATTACTCGGCGGCGCGGCGGGGGCGCGCGCGCGCGTCAAATAAACGAGGCGGACGTTTTCTTGTCCTCGCTACGACGACGAGGTGCTTTACCGCCCAAGGCGGAGACAAGATCCGCCGCTGCTTTACATTCACGGATTTGTCGTACTCGCGGGTGCCGAGAGGTCCCCGGCGCTGTTTTACATTCCACGGTTAAAGCGCGCCGGAGTCTCGCTTTTGTACCGTATGAAATAACTGAAAATCCGCGCCCGGGCTCGGCTCTGACGGCCCGCCCTTCAAAGTCCATCACCTTCGTTCTCCCATTAAATCCCCGAACGAGAGAACGACGGAGGTGTTTGCGGTAGGAAAGTTTAACCGTGGCGCTCGCTAGACTGCACTAACAGTTTATTTAACGACTACCACCGTCAACTTGGCTGAAACGTAAAATCGCGTTTTCACTAACTTTTTAACGTTATATCGCGACGATGTCAGGGTCCTTGACCCTCAGCTCGACGCGACCAAGCAACATCTTTATTATGTAAATGCACGATGTATTATGTATCGTTTAGTCAAACGACACATTTCGAAAATATTAAGGTAATCTCGGAATCGTCGATCTGTCGGAAAACATAGCTAAAGAAAAATAGAATATACTTAAACTTTTTATTGTTCTGACGAAAGTGGGTTACGAAAGATTCGTGCCATTGTGGTCATCAGAAAAGAATCTAAAAAAGAAGTATCACGTATCATTTAATCAAACGGTAGATTTCGAAATATTTAGGTGATCTCGTAATCGTCGATTTGCCGGAAAATAAAGCTAACGAAAAATAGAATATATTTAAATTTTTTATTGTTCTGAAAGCATGTCACGAAAGATGCCATTTGGTCATCAGAAAAAAATCTAAAAAAAAGTATCACACAAGTGTCATTTAATCAAACGGTAGATTTCGAAATATTTAGGTAATCCCGAAATCGTGTCAGAAAATAGCTGAAAAAATATATTTAAAGTAAAATATATTTACTTTAAAATATATTTTAAAGTAAATATATTAAAGTAAAATATAAGTTTATATATTCTGACGAAAGTATATCATGAAAGATTCGTGTCATCGATCAACGAAAAAAAATCTAAATATCGCGCCAGATATAAATATGGCGCATGCTGCGACGTTAAGTGATACATAGCGCCGTCGATTTCGATTCTCGAGCGCGTAATCTCCGCGATTAATTTCCAGGGCCCGAATTCGCCCGGCGACCTAGGACGACACGCGTACGTGTCGCGGCCCGTGAAAGATAACGCGAAGTCACTTGTCATTCCGCGGGAGAAAGGAACGGGCCTTGCCTTCGAGCAAGTTCTGATCAGCCCTTTTTAGTCTTCATTCGGATTCCACGCCGGCGACGCGAGCGAGTGCAAATGGCAGATGGCGAGTAAAAAAGGGGAGAGAGGAGAAAAAAGAGAAAGAAAGAAACAGAGAGAGAGAGCGATCGAGCGAGCGAAAAGAGAGGAAAAAAAGAGTCGAGCGCGAGAATGCATCCTAACGACACGCGGCATATCTCATTGGAGTGCTCGATGCACTCGCGCACACGTGCTAAGGTGCGACGGGGGACGGGTCGAGTGTGTGACGAAGTAACTAACATTCCTCTCGTGGACGCCGCAATATGCGAAAGACAACGTACAGCCGTCCCATTCCGTTATCCATCCCCGGCCGTGTTCATTCGTGTCTCGGTATTCACGGTACACGGTGTTTCGTGAGATTTGCATCGAATTCCCCGATAGCGTATCGTCTAATCGATTAAGTGGTTTGATACGCGAATACTCCAACCTACGCTTTCGAGTTCATTTAAATCTTGTTTTATTCATTTCAAAGATATTACCAAGTTTATAAATAGTAAATCAAATAATCGTTACCCTTTTATCGATTTCTCTTATCTATACCCACTGTTAAATATTAAAAGATAAAATTTCAAAAATTAATAACTTGAATTACATTTTATTTCTAACTACCATGTGTGTTGAAATTTATTATTTTAACAGTATTATTTTAACTTTATTGGTTCAGTTGAACTTATGACATATTGAGTAGGAGCAGTGGCGACTATAAAAATGGTTAAATGAGTTAAATGGTTAAATAAGGATAAGCTTCGGGTTGAATTTTAATTTCGAATTTTTAAGAATCTCATATATAATTTAGAATTACTATTAAAAATAAAGTATGCTATAAATTCACAATATAAAATCTGTTATTAAAGCAAACTGCATTTAAGAAATAGCGAAGACTGAACTTTTCCCTGTTAAATATTTCGAAAGCTTGAGCTTCGTAAAATTTTGATTTAATTTTTGATTAAGAAAAGATCTGTTTCATATTCATCAACGATAAATATTATCGATAAATATTAATTAATTAATTATGCAAAACGAGTCTGTATCTTACAGTTTCAGATTATAACAAATATTACATATAAAGGTATATACATGCGTTAATTACTATAATCCGTTATCGATTACATATTCTAGTCTTTAACAATGAATGTCACAATAATTTTCCAACGAGTCTATTTCCTATGCCTGAATGGAATAGAAATGAACTTAACTAACCAAGTTAATCAGTAACGTTGAATACAACTGTGCATTTGTTTCATAATTCAGACTATACATAACTTCTATAGACCGTATATGGAATACGATCGATTTATAATATCTGTCATTATGCCAGCTGGTCGGGCGTGATGCGGTTTACAATGTGGCTCTATCGAGATACGTTTCAGACTTCTATTATTAACGCGCATCGTACTTACTATTATTGCATCGAATTTTTCAAAATACATCGAAATTTAATTTCTATTACCGCCCCGAACCTTGAATTCGACGATTATCCCCGCTGATTACCCGAGCGGAATACCCGAAATTGCTCGAGTAAATGGCGAGCTTTATTGAACTTTGTCACGCCGTTCGACGTGGGTTAATTGCGTATCACGGATATCAACGTCGCGCAAAAAGGACGGACGCGGCAGGGGGGCGGACGTGTTTACGCGAAATGACGCTTTCATCGACGAAAGGAGGAGAGGGGGGGGGGGAGATACCCTTTTTTTAGACGGCCGTGCCGTTGTCTCTCGCGGTTGAAACTCTCGGCATTATCCACGTGCCGTTTTTACGAGCGAGCCGAGCGAACCGCGGAACAAAGACCATATGTACACGTCAGTCAGTCGCGAAACACTATCTTTAGATTCCTACTATAGATGGTGATTAATTATTCGTGTGTACGCGTCCGCGTTCGTTGTCGTCTGACACGATGAGAGAGGGAGAGGGAGAGAGAGAGAGAGAGAGAGAGAGAGAGAGAGAGCAAGGAGTCGGCAATCTAGTGGTGGCCGTCTTTCGTCATAAATTATTCATCCGCGTGCCGTTTTTGTTTCGCCGGCCGCGTACGCGATATCCCGAGAGTGCGGGTGCATCGATAAAGTCGGAACTGGTTCACGGAGCGAAGCCTCGTCTCCCTCGTTGCGTCGTCTCTCGCTGTTGTTAACCGCACATCCGTGGTAACCTTTGACGACCCGGCGACGACGAGTATAACTCGCGCGACTCACCCCGGTTTGGTCAGAATTTCCGCTCGACAAGAAATAAGCGCGCTATTCCAAGCGCTGGGACGATCGATCGTAGCGTCAGAGAGACTTAAATTACATTCAATATATTTAGCATGGTAAAAGTACTAATGACTTATTAAAGCGTGTTAAATATAATCCAGACACACGAGGAGGAGCAGAGATGATTCTACTGATTCCCGGGTTCTTATTTATGACGAATACAGTCTACGTTATATTGATAATAAATATGACAATAATTATAAACATGGGAAGGGTATAAATCGTCATCTTGTTCTAATGTGGCCTTAACGGTAGATCTAGACGTCTTTAGACGCGTTTTTATCACACGACGCACGGTACTCAACGTAATGTTAAATGCGGTGGCGTGATTAAGACGACGATTTATTACGACGATACGCGGAATGTCGTCGAGCATCGTGCGTCGCGAATCGCGTCGGTAACCACGCCTAGTCGGCCGCGCGCGCGACGGTTTCTAGTTTGCAAACACTTTCATCGCAAGTATGCTGAGGGAGGGAAGGAGGGGGTTTCCACGGTAGAGGAAAAAATGCGCGGTAAATATATTTTATGTCTCTCCCGACGTAAAAGGCAGGGGAGGCCGGGGGTATCGGTGGCGGCGATTCGGCGCCAGTTCGCGGCCGGGAAAAATGCCTCGTAAAGTTACGCGATGCGAAAATTCGCGAGCGCCGGCGTCCTCCATATACCCATACACGCGGGCGATACGGCCGATATACGTGCGTTCGCCTGTCGTTGACGAAATTTTCTGTCTGCGATATTCGGGACGGAAAATTTCGCAGAAACGCGCGTCTGAATCTATCGCGAGAAGCAGGCTGGAGATCGCGTGTACGTTTTATAAGGTATGTACGTTGAGAAAACACGTTTTCTAATTTAAAGTTTAGAATAAATAAAATATTCCTGATATATTACAGAAATCCTTTTCGCGAAAGTAATTGTATCAAAATCACGTTTAATCGCATTTAACATATATTTTATACGAGTTATTCTCTCACGTTTCAGCGAGATTTTCACACCGAATCACATTCGCATATAGATTTCCAAGACGTAAATACCTTGCGCTTTTTAGTTACTTTCTAGTATCGGATCATTTCTATACGATGACAGCGTATAAAAACCGGCGTGCTTTAGCGAGATGCGCATTTAACTCGCGTCTTATAAAACTGTCACTTTGTACATCCTCGCTTATACGCGCGTCTCCTGTTTGGGAACCGGTAAATATGGCGCGAGGCTGAAAGAGAGAACCGCCTGGGTGAAAAGGATCTTTAAGGGGAGCATGAATAGTCGGCGGTGCCCGGGACTAGCTTCTTACGCGCGCGCGTCAGCGTGTACGGACACCTGCGAAAGCAGAGACGGGCTTTTCTTCTCGTCGTAAGCCACGGTTTTTCTTTTTCCTTTTTCTTTTTTCCTCAGGGCGCATTGTCGTCGCGGCGGCGATTGAAGGAGATTAATCGCAGCGCGCAAGAGGGATCAATCGCCGTAATGGCCATTTAAAACGTGTTTCCGACCGAGGACGACGGATCGTCGCGCCTCGGCGCCACGTAATAACTAATAACACGGCAGCAATTATATCGGGACTCGTAGTAAAAGGTGAGCGGTCGTGCGAGAATTAGAAAAATAAGGAGAGAAAAAAAACGAACGCGGAAACGAGGTAGTCGATAGCATGATCAAAGCACGCGAACGAGTGAGTGAGCAAGCGCGAGAGAGAGAGGGAGAGAGAAAGAGAAAGAGGGAAAGAGAAAGAGAGAAAGAGAGAGAGGGAGAGACAGAGACTTGCAGAATTATCCAAGGAGTTACGGAACGGGATAAACTTAGCTTAATTTATCATTTACACATTGTCCAACGTGCCTCAACACAATCGTCGCGTGCCGCCCGCCCTTATTTCCAGCACACGCGCGTAATTATAGGGAAATCGATATAGCGTTCAACAGCGGAGTTCGCTGGCATACCTCCTTAAGGAAATGGAAATAGTTGACTAAGCAATGAATATTACTTCGCCCAATTCGCGAAATAGCACGACTACGGGCGAAAGACGCTTTGTCTTATCTCTGAGAGAAAAAGTAATCAATTATCTTTATGACTAGGCAGTAATAAATATATATACAAATACAAAATTATATTTTAAACACTTGAACTTTTGATCATATCCTGCGATGTATGTACAACACCAAGGGATCTATTTAACTCCGTTAAACGCATAATTTGCGTTCGTAGTCCGCGACGGAATGCATGTACTTAAAAAAAAAAGAGAAGAAGAAAAAAACAAATTCGTGGGGGGACGCGAAATGTTTTGAAAACCAAATGCTTGCCTACGCGCGCGGAGCACAATGCAGTGGACGCATAAGAATGAAGGCTCTCGGAGTTTTGCTTGAATAACGATAAACATCGCGTCGCAAACAAAAATAGAGCGCGGGGAAGCCTACCCCTCCCCCGTTCCGTGTATCGTCGTCTATTTTTAGACGGCCGCCGCACGGAAACTACTAAAATAAATAACCCGTCCACCCGAACTTTCCCATAATATTCGTCGAATCTTGTTTTTCCTAAACCCGCACGTATCGGTAACCCGCGATAAATTGTGAAATGCAACGCGTAACGCGCGCGCGCGCGCGCCGAGCGAAAACGCCGCTTACACGTTCGAATAATATTCGACGCGTGGGGCCATTTGGACCCGCGAGAGAACATAAACGCGACCTGGAAACATGGCGAGCGAGCACCGTGTTCGGTGGTTATTCGTCGCGTTTCTATTACGCGGATTTTCAAAAGGCAATCTGCTCTCTCTCTCTCTCTCTCCGCCAGAAGTTTAACTCTCGCCTATTTTCGATTTAAGCGGCGTAAACGCCGGCGATATAATTTCGCGGGGAAATAACGTCGCGTTTCTTCTTTTTTTTTCACGTTTCATCATAAATTTAAAAAGCGCAACTCTCGAAGCCGGTTTCGTAATTATGCAGCCATACGGCCGCCGAGAATAATCGGACTACGCTTTGATTAATAAAGCGTTTTTTGCGAAAGAGGAAAGGGGGGAAGCAGGGACAGCGGGGGTTAAGATAGAATTTAATAAACTCGTCGAAAATCGCGTGTGTCATCTTCAAAGGAAATAACTCGCGCGTTAATTAGGGACACGGGGGAAAAAGGGGGGGAAAAAGTGAAAATCATTTAAGCAATATAACGAGTCGGAGCTTCAAGATAAAAGTGATATCTCACGAGCTATCTGCATCGGGGGGTCAGATGTGCCTCCATCAAAGTAATTGAGGGTTAACAGAATTGATTTCGGACGAAATGATACCGGAGGCCTCGTATAAGCATTAATAGAGACGAAGGCTGTGCGAGGAATCGAAACGCTCTTCGGGAAGTCTTTAATAATCGTTCCCCGTTTAAACGATTAAAAGTTGCTCTTGCAGTTTAATCAATTATATATTATTTGTTACGCGATTTCGATGCGATTAATAATAAATATGTGCGGGCGCGGCGTGACGTTGCGGGAAAAATACGTAACACACACAAAGAGCGTTATTCCCCATAATTTATAACTCGTCCTACATCGCGGCTAATTACGTGCAACGTGCAACCAATATTGCAACCTCAGAAACCGAGGGAAAAGTTCATTTTGTCACCGCGGATTATTCTCTCTCCCTCTCTCTCTCTCCCTCCCTCCCTCTCTCTCTCTCTCTCTCTCTCTCTCTCTCTCTCTCTCTCTCCCTCTCTCTCTCTCTCTCTCCTTCGCTCCTTTCTTCTCTATTCTACACAAAAATGCGGAAAATACGTTTGGAAAAACTATACACGTTTGCTCCGACCGAGACATTAATCATCATCCCCCCCCCCCACAATCGTACTTCCTGCTTAACGAATCTTATCTCCCCTGTTTTATTATCTAAAACGCAAATGTTTGACTACGCGATGTGCGAGTTAATCTACCGTTATAAATAAATACTCCAGAATCAACGAGCGATATCGACGTATCTCCCATTGCTTTACTTCGAATCGAAGGGCTAGGAACAGCGTTTCCCCGATCCCTCCGAGTTTCCGAGGGCACCACGGCTCCGGCTCCGGCGGCCTGGCAACAAGAGCGACGGCAGCCGCAACGGGTCCATTTTCCCTCGACGACTTTTAACCGTGATACTCGAACGCGAAGTGCGTTCTCGTTACGCGCGCGAACTCGATTTGCGCGGATTCGATGGTGCGCGCGCGATCGACGAAACAACGGGAGGGAGGAAGAAGGGTGCGCGCAAATCAATTTATGCGAATAGGATTCGCCGGCGCCGTCGGAGAGCGCGACGCCGCACCGCTGATCGAATCGCTTCGACGTTTTCGAGGCTGAGAGAGCAGCCCGCGCTCGCATCTGTTATAAACGCGATCGAGAGGAAGAGGGATAGAGAGAAACAGAGAGACACACACACACACACACATACAGAGAATTCGTGGGAAAGTCAGGGATTCCGTTTGAACGACGAAGCGCCACGCCGCGCCGCGTGCAACGGGGACACCCTATATATGTACAATATTATTTACGCACGGCGCGACGCGCGGCGGGCGCGGGGGCCACGATGGACCGTGAAAGCACGGCCCGGGGGGAGACCCAAGGGTGGCAAACGGCGAACAAGGGGCGGGGAGGGGGGAAGGGGCTGAAAGAGAGGAGAGAAATCAACGTACCTTGGACTGTGATGCCGAACGCCGCTAGCAGGAGCAACCGATCGATCAATCCGCGGCACATCTTCATTAATGTATCCGAGGGCTGCCCCCGTCGCGCGTCGTACCCTTTTTCTTCCCCGTCGTGCCGTCCGAGACGATCTCGCACACACGTATACGCACACACAAAATCAAAACGGAGACGAGGTGGGAGGGGGGGAAAGAAGACTGGAGGATCGAGGCACCCGGGGCGCCGATCAACACTCGCGCGTCATCGGCTGACGACGACGACGATCTCGTTAACGACGAGTCGATCTTCTCTTTCCTCTTCGACGCCACACGCTGACGGACGAAAACGGACGGTTTCCTTCTTCTCTTTTTTTTCTCTCTCTCCTCTTCTTATTTCCGACGCACCACAAAACACACTCCGCGAATACTTGGCGCCGCGTTCACGCGCGGCCGCGCGCGCGCACGCACGCACACGCTTTTCACGCGCCAAGGGGGTTATCGATATATATATGTATGCGCGTCGCCGTTGAATCCGCCGGCGGTGGAGGACCCGTCGCTTACTTCAGGCGGATCGCCCGTCGCGGCCGCCGGTCCGCGGCCGCGTCTGCCATTGCACGGGGACGAGAGCGGCGGCGAATATCCATTCCCCTCCCCTTCCTATCCCTGCGTAGTCGTTACGTCGTATATCCGTTATCGATAACGCGGAAACTGATTAACTCAACTGCTGCTGGCGACGGCCCGGTGAGGGGGAGGGGGGTGAGCGTTCAGCGTGAGCGGCAAACTCTTCGTCTCGCCGTCCGCGTGCTTCGTTGTCGTTAGCCGTTACAGCGAGAGGGTAAAAGTCGCGCTCGCTTCGTCCTCACGGGTTGATCGATGCGCGCACCGCGCCGCTGACAACGCCGTCGCTACGACGGCGAGTGTCCATTCCTTCCTACGGGGAGCCGACGAAAGCACCGCCGAGGGGGAGAATAATCCGACTCCGAGTCTCGCGCGCGCGGTCGGTCGGTCGTCGGTCGGCGCGGCGTCAACAGTCGCGCGCGCGCCACTGCCCCGTCCGATGATCCATCTCGCGGGCGCGGGGGAGAACGCGGCGATCCTCGATCGAAGCGAGAAAGAGAATGGAGGGGGGGGAGGAGAGCGACGGCACAGGGTCGCGAACGAGCGAGCGATGGCCCGGTCGATGGTTTATCGCCGCTCGAATGTCACTCGAAACGAGCCAGGGGAACGGCCGTTAAATCCCGCGGGGACGTCAATCCGGACGGCCGCGGACGTCCATCGACCGCGCGTGTCACTCGTTTCAGGTAATAGCGGTTGCACGAAACGTGTCTCGCGTCCTCGGGGCGCCGCCGCGCCGGTCCGGTCGCTCGCGCGAACACGAAAACAAGAGGGAACGTGGACGCGGTGGCGAACGGCGGGGAATACGAACGTTGACGGTACCAACGACGCGAAGGCCGATCCGCGACTGGAGCGCGGCTACGCAAGCGCCCGTGTATTTAGCGCGCCGGTCAGCGCCACCTGCGCGACCGGAGAGAACTAAACCCATGCTCGTGTATACAGGGTGATCCTCGTGAAATGTTACGAGCGTTTTTCCCCGCGTGGAAAACTGTTGACTGTTAGAGGTGGAATTCTTTTTCGGTCATTTGAAATTCGTCGGGAGCTAGGTGTCTCGAGACGAATGCAGCTCCTTCGCCGCTGGATCCGCCGTGGAATAAAAAGCAAGCGTCCTTATTCTTTCAAATTGAAAGTGCTTTTTTCGAAGGTAAATCAAGTTCTCTCGTCAGGCTGAATGTAAATTATTGGATGAGATCCTCGTCAGGTGCAAGTGGATATTTTACGAGACTTTCATATTTTATATCGACACTTTCTAGCATAGAAATATGACTTATCTCGTAAAATATACACTTTCCGATGATTCTTAGATACTTACACAGTTCAATACTTCAATAGTTATTTATACATAAGACACGATAAAACGAATCGATTTCTGACACGTTTCAAGTTTCAAGAATAGCTCTGCCTAACTGTTAATAGTGCTTTTAATAGTGTTTTTAAATGATTAATCACTAGCCAAAAAATCACTTACAGTATTAAATTTCTATAAGGGTGGCGATTAAATTTAAGTGAGGATCCGCGAAAATACAGAACGCTAACTTCATGTCGGTACGTGAAGAAGTAATATCATTTTATTCAGTATCGAATTGAATCATAATACTTCACGACAAGGAGGTTCTTAGCCACTTCCAGAGAGAATCTCCAAGAAAACGTCCCGTTTGGGGTTATTGCCTAATCTGTTATTAAAAAGATAAGCTTCAACGTGAAAACTTTATTGACATTTCGCGCGTCAGATTCGCTCCCTCCGTTTGATGAAAATTTCAATGGCGCCGCGGCAAGTGAGAGCGCGGAGATAACCGCGTTCCGCGAATCGAGATAAAGAGGAGGAGAGGGAAGGGGATGTTAGAGAGATCCGAGCTCGTAAATAAATCACCGTTCGATATCGTGCGATTTATTATCGAGGCGACAAGTCGCGTGACGGATTTGTCTCACCGACGATTATGGTCGTTCCGGGTGCATTTATGGCACGCATCCGGGCAATGCACCACCACCTACGAGAAGCACCGTTCGAGAATTCGGTTCCGCTGTTCTTCTTCGTGATTACCCTGGACCCGCCGCGAACAGATTTCCCCGTAAGCGCCCGCGCTCGGCCGCCTTCGGTTCCGCTTCCCCCGCGGCGCGGCGGCGGCTCGTCCGCGACGCAGGATCGTGCTTATAAGCACGCGCGAGTCCCCGCCGATATCCAGAGTTCCAGGCCGAGCGGTTGATCCAGACTTTTAAATATCATAACATATGCTTGATATATAAAATTTATTATATACTGTAAATATGTCTAATAATGTATTTACAGCATATGTGATATACCTATATGTATGTTATATTATAATATGTTATAATATTGTATAGAAGTCTGTGTAGGTAGACTTGTTCTTAACAACTAGGTACTTTAATTAGTCCCTAATCGGATACTCTCGCGGAAACTATACAACTTTGTCGATAGGTACTTTCGCTCGCGATTGGAGTGCTTCGACGAAGCTTCGTATCAAGTGTTGAAAAGTACTGGATAAGATAGAAATCAAAATTAATAAATGACCGTTTGTTGAAGACCGTTCTTAGACGTTTACATTGACTTACATTGATTTCTTTACATATCGCCCAGTTAGTAGATTACGACATACTTTTAAGTACACCGAAGAGCTTCGATTCTATAGACATGGAACACGCCACTATTGTTCTTCCGATATCAGATAAATATCAAAATGTTATATCGAAATCCGCGCGCCGCAACGTTACAGGGCCACTATTTTCAACGTCGATTAACTCTAACTGACGACTCCAACTTGTTAACGGAATTTCTAAAAATAAAGAACAAAATATCGTTGTATCGAAAGAGAAAAAAATGTTAAAAATCTTTTTCTTCAGCGACATTTTGTTCATATTGAAAATGTTATCAATAAATTTGGACCATTAAAGTTAACCACGGTAAAAATAGCGGCCCGCATAATCAACTCCGAACTTTCGTTGCAACAACGGATAAACAAAATGGCGAGAACGCGAGCTGAAAGCCGAATGGGGCACGGAATCGCGTGAAACATAGCAGAATTCTCCGATGTGACTGTGCCATGCCTCCCCCGCATCAAAGTCTTCTTGATCTCGGCGGTTTATCGTCGCGGGGTTCGCGCGACGCGTAGAGCCGGCTCTGTTTCCTGGCCGAAGACCGGCTCTCGCAACATCGGGCGTCTAAGCGGCTCGCCGGCGGGCGGCCGGGCGATGCCCATCGACCACGCGGTTACGAACCGCGTGTATGCCTTTGTGTTGATAGCTGCGTGCGCGCATCGACGACGGCGACGTTTGCGAATAGAAAACTCCTCGGCGACTCCTGAGGAGAGTCGCATGCTCGTGAATAAGACTTTTGCGTTCCGCCTCGTACCTGCGAGGCCGTCGTCGTCGCCGCGCGCTGCCCTAAGTAAATATTCCGGAATGTTCTGGAATATTGTTGTAAAAGGAATCCACCTGTAAAACGAAAAGATAGATATCGAAAGAGACTCCCGGAGATGGTAAGCGAGGTCGAAAAAATTCCGAGAAATTACTTAGAACCCGAGCGCGTACGCGGACTTGTTTATCTTCCGGGAATTGTCTCGCCCGCGGCGCATCGAAAACAAGTAAGCGGGAGCGAGCGAGACGGGGAACGTATTACGAAGTTGAATTTGTATCTGTAATTGGAAAAAGATATCAAACGTAAGTATGTGCGGTTAAATATGTATCGCGTATACATTAAATTTGCGAATTTCCTGGGAGCTCAACGCGACCGATAATGGTCGGAAAATTTCATGTATCAACATTGGCGTGATCAATAATTGCTGGTAATATCGCTCGTCGCGTATAAACGCGTTTTGTAGATTACCCAAAAACCCTTTATCTCGCGGTGGACGCGTATTACGTTTTACAAATTCATCAAAGAACTGGGTCATGAAGGAATTATGATTTAAAATCGGATTGCGGAATATACATCGGCTCTTATCCGCCGGAATATTTTATAAAATGTAAGTTGCGCGGTATAGAGGGATCGCGAGAGAGCTACCTCTTCCCTCCCGTTTTCCGAGGCACAGGCGAGTTTCGAGCTTTATTTGTTGCCGAAATGGTCGACTTCATAAAATGTCTCTCCGCGCTCCGTCTCGAGCGCCGCGCGCGAGGTAAGTTCCTGGAAGAAACCGCGCCGCCGCCGCCGGGGCCGACCAGATAAACATTGTCGATCCCAAGTATTTTCCCCGAAACTTTCTCGACCTCGTACTCTCTCAGGAATATTTTCCAAGTTCCTCTATTTCTCCCCCGAGCAGCGCGCGCACGCTCATCGCGCGCCTTTGTCACCGTCTCGATGATCCGCGCGGTGCCAACACCCGCCGAAGGACGTCGGATCCGCCTCGACAGCTGCGTTTCTAGCATCGAAAGGCACTTATCCAATGTACTTGTCGCATTTTTTTTCCCTTTCCTCGAGCCTCTCCCGCCCGGAGAGGGTCTCCACGTGGAGACGTGCCAGCCGCGTATCGCTCAAGGATCCACGACACCTGCGAAAAAAAATGGGAGAAGTCGCCCTTCGGGCGACGATGTTTGCAGCGCAATCGGAAGACGGGTAGTGGTATCAAGTGATAACGGGAGACGGCGGAATGAAAGGGCGGCTGTGTGTGACACCCGCGCGCGTACCGGAATTCGAGCGAACAATCGCGCGGGCACCCCCCGACCCACCTTTTCCGCGCGCGCGCGCAAGTAACCGGAAACTACCCGGCAACGGAGATACAACGCGTGACGTGCGCGGCTTTGTTCGCTTTACGAGCGTTTCTTTCCTTCGTTTTTTTTTTTTATTTTTTTACGCGGCCTGATTAATCTCGTTCTGCGACTAATCGCGTGACACGGCGACCAATCGAGACGAACGTGACGGCGGAAACGAGCCCGAGTTTTCCCTCCGCGATAAATCGCACTGACAGCCTTAACCGATTCTTAATGGTGATCCCTGTTTCCATCTTGTCGGCGGTCCAATTAAGATATACACGGTGCCCCAGAAGAGAGATACGCTTAATCTTGATCACGCGTTTCCGAGATCAAAATCTCGGGGAGTTTTTTTTTTCTCGGGAAAAATTTCAGGGTGATTATTCGTCGCGGCCTATTAATGTCCAAAACGATTGAGCGTCTTGATACTTCGTTTCCTGTCATTTTTTTTCCTCGCCGGAAATGCGACTCAATTTCACGCAGCTTGAGAACCGTCCGTAGCGCGGCTTTTAGTCGAAGAAAAATTGGTATGTGGCATTGGTCGGCAAGAGGGCAGAGTCGTTAAAACAATAGTGGCGGTACACCCCGTAGATGAAGTAACAAAATTTAATTAATCGAGGTTAACGCTGATCGGCATCGCTGCAACCGGTCCTAACCGCCCATCATATTACTCTGCAAGATAACCGCTGTCGTTAGCATGACCAGATAAATATATTGTCGCTGAATATTGTCAGGTAACTCGGGCGTAACCACATTTTCGCACTCCATTTTTATCTAATCGATACGGGAGTCTCGTTACTTTCCCTATGTCGCGCGCATTAATTACAAATAATGGTTTTTCGCACTGTCGCTTGTTCGACCATTTAATAAATAGGATAAATAGGATAAGCCATAAGGAGTAGATTAATAAGGCAATAACACGTACGGAGAACCGGTTGCAGCGTTTATGTAACGTAACTCTGTGAATAATGCACCCGTGTAATCGTATATTGTGTGCGAAGTAAACATTGGAGATAATAAGACTCAGATTCCAATATATGGCAGATTAATGGCAGGCAAGTATTTATATAACATTCTATAAAGAGCACAACCGCGTTCTATAAAGAGCACATACTCCTGCTATAAAAACCGAACTAATTTGATTTTAAATCTTTAAGAAGCTCACACACGTCTGGCGCGATTGTATCTGTGTATCTAAATTGTATCGCGTTATTAATCAGATTTATGTAAGTCGCGTCGCTTCTCTTCTTTACATAGATCGAGCGGATTTAACCATGCAAAATTACGAGTCTCATTCATGCGGTTGCAGCCGCACAAGTCAGAATCGGAGCTCGAGTTGTTGCTACCGCTGGCTTCAACGTTGGTCGTTCGAAATACTTCCCGTCGAAGATCGTCCGTTATGTCCGATCGTTCATCGGCGGACGACAAGTAATCCAAAAGGTCGGCAACAATTTCACGACGTGGCCTGTTGAAAAATGTACCTACAACCTCGGGAATATCGATGAGCGGCTGCTTCGATAGGACGTGCCTGCGAGAGCAATTTTAATGACGTATCATTAATCTCGAACGATATTCTCGTCGCGTATTAAATATTATAATTGGCGTTTCGCGCTTTTTATAAAATTATTATTAAAAGAAAGGCACAAATTAAATATAAATCTCCATACAGTGACATGTAGATAAACAACTGTAATAAAACGTAAGTAGAACGAAATAATTATAATAAAATTAAGTATAAATTTAAACAAAGAGAGAGAGAGAGAGAGAGAGAGACATTTTTTTAAAGCAATTATAAATTATTAGACACTTGCGAGTACCTCAGTAAAATACCGATAAAGCCTCTAATTTCCGGGTGTGATTTAAGATAAATTTCGTTTTCCTTTCGAGTGTTCATTTTCATTTCGTTCAAAGCTTGTTTCTGATCTCTCGTTAGTGCGCCCACATCGTAATTTTGCATGCCGTGCGGCGGATCCGCGGGATGAAAAGCGTTTCGGGCTTTAAAAGGCTGGTCGGACATAATGATCACCGAAATATCTCTTGACAAGGGAGTTCGCGCTAACGAAGCGTGCTTGTCGCGCGTAATATCTCCGCGTATGTCAAATTTCAAATTATTACTTCGTATATATAATATTTTTTGTATTTGTTCATGCGCAAATCGCGCGCAGACGCGACGCGACAAGATCCGTAAAATACAGGAGGTAACTTGACCGACAAAAAAATTTGACGCATATAAATTAGCTTTTGTTTTAACGCGAAATAACATACACGAATCTGCACACACACACACACACACACACACACGCGATGCAACGGCACGGCATAAATATTGATGCAATCTATGACAGCGATACCCAGGCGATGACTCACGTCACGTCCATGTATATACTTGTGAAGATTAGCTAACTATAAGCCTTTCTAGTTAACAGCTTTGTGTGGAAAACCCAAGATGAACAGCTATGTACACACGGTTAAAAAATACATACGAAATGTTAACAATAGAGATAAAAATAAAAATCGACCTCAGCAAGATAATATTTTAATATATGCAATTAAAATAATTACTAGTAATAAATCGACAATAATGTCTCGCACACAGAGGTATATCATACGAGGTGTATCATATTTTTTCCTTTATATGCTCGTGAGAGGACGTATGTACATGGAAAAAACATTATCAGTTCAAACGTACGTTTTAATTGCGTCTATAAATTGTTCACATTTTGTATGTGAATGTTTGGTCATGGATATGTTTTCGTCCTGATAGATTTTTCCGAGTTTGCGTCAAATATTTTTCTACATTTTTGCATATAAATTTATTTCCAGATCGTGCTCTTGCATTCTAATAAAATAATATAGAGCAGTGTGCTCGAATAGTATTCTCGCGAAAAATATGCATTTGTCGTATTTATAATAAAGTATTGCAAGTTAGTATACAAGTCATATTTATATCAAACCGCTATATTTAATTATCGACTACCGAATCGCATGAGCTAGTTGTTATTGTTATATTAATCTTTTTATCTCTCCTATATATTACACGCTATCTATTACGCGCGCGCGCGCGATACAATATCTATCCTTTATCACATTCTCAGAAATGTCTGATCCCGGTATCGTAGTTGATTTAAGAGAACTATTATGATTCTCTTTTTCTTTGTTTTTGTTTTTTATCATGTCGTACCGCGGACGAGGACATTAAATCAATATGTCTTTAATAAATAGGCCCGTAGGTCGTTATCGATTCCACCTGATCGTTATTGCGCCATCGAGAGGATCGTGATTCAAGATAATTTCTTCCAGCAAGTCCCATTTGCTGTTAATTGGCTTGTTTATTCTCCCATATTTGACTAGATATTGGAATTTCTATAATACACGCGATATTCGCACGAGAATCTCGTTATCTACCTAATACTGGGTAGAAAATAAAGAATATATCTCTCGTACATATTTTCGAGTTATATTTCAACCTGTTAGCATACAGGGGGGCTTTCCCTCGAGGAGAGAGAGAATCACGTTCTTATTGCGTCTTTCCGAGGTGCGGAAGATCGCGTCCGTAAAAAGCGCCCGCCTGATGTATCGCTCGCGTTGTACACTAACAGGTTAATATTCTACAGTCTACACGTTGTAAAAACGGGAAAAAAAAATAATACGAGCGGGGGCGAGTGATGGGGCGCGTCGCGCGAATACGGTAATTAAAATGCCCCGGCAGGAAACGACGTCGCTCTCCGACTCCTTTATTATCCTGCCACGCAACGACGACGATGATGACGACGACGACGACGCGACGCCGCGAACCCGAGTTTTTCTACGACTCATCGCTCAGTTCGCGGCATCGGATATTGCGGCGGCGACGTCGTTGATTTTTTTTCTGTTCCTTTTTTTCCTCGAGAACCGGGAGTTTTCAGTGGATTGCGCAAGAAAATAATGTAAATGCTCGTGAGCGCGCAGTTGGCGTGAACATAATGACGAGCAAGGAGGAACTGTCGCCGCGAAATTACGTAACGTTGTATATGATAATCTAGGGAAGGAGGATCCCGCGGTTTTGCACGCTGCGGTTGCAACTGATAAGAACTTGATCCGTCGCATCACACGCATTTTTTTTTTCGGCGGTCGAGAAAAATAAAGTCGCTGATTCTGGAATGCCCACATTGCGCACAGTCATCGGACATCGGATCCGTTTTACGAGATGGTCGCGACTCCGGTCTCCGGTTTCTTCTTGACGCACCGCAACTTGTTCGCGAGCTTACGCCGTAGTTTCCTGTGGGTGGCGAGCATCAGGAGCCACAGAATCGGCCATATCAGCCGGCATATCTTCATCACCACGAGCTTGTTCATGCAGGCGAAGAGCAGGCCGAAGAACCACGGCGCGCCCATCAGCAGGTACAGCTGCAAGAAGAGGAAATACTTCTTCCTGAGGGCGTTGGTGTGATTCCTCGTCGCTATCTCCGTGCTCCGTCGTATCCGTATGATCTTGTACGTGGTGAACACGAACAGCACATTGTTCCAGAAGAGCGTCAGCAGCGGAATGCCGAAGAAGTATATGTTCACCACGTAGTTCGGCCCGTCGTGGTAGCGGCGGTAATTCGGCTTGAGCGGCAAGTCCATCGGGATGCCGGGGCAAAATTCCAGGATGACGGCGACGACGGCGGGTAGGAAGGCGCAGCCCCACGCGAAAACGCCGTACAGCAGCAGCCGCCTGTTCTCCTTCTGACTCGTCTGCTGACCGGATCCCGTCATCCAGCGAAATCGCGTGATGGACAGGGCCATGTCGAGGCAGATCACGTTCAGCCAGAACACCGTGGCGTTCGTGAAGTACTGCATCAGTATCCACAGGAGCGTCTCGGAGTCGTCGCTTATCGGGACGTCGCACAAGTTGCAGTAGGCGAGAAGCGTCAGCAGGCACCCCTGTAACAGCAGGCAGACGTTGTGGCGGAGCACCGCGCGATTGTAGATGCTTCTGCCGAGTTCCGGAACGGATAGGTACACCACGACGACGATGGTGGACAGGACGACGTGGGCCACGTTGGTGTCCATGTAGGTCTGCGCGCCCCAGAAGAACACTGATCTCAGATCGTTACAGTGATGAACGACTCCCGTCTCATCCTCCTGCGACGATACGTTCGCCACGCTGACGGTGGTGGTAATGGTAGTAATAGTCGTCACGGTGATGATTGTCGTCGTCGTTGTCGTCGTCGACGTAGTTTTCATTATCACTCTCGTTTTCGTCGAGTTCTCTCTGTTCGGAGTCACTCCCGAACTGGCCTTCGCGCACTTGATCAGCACCGTCGTACCGTTGATCATATTCTCGATGCAGTAGTCCTTCGATGCGTGAAAGATGGAAGAGACTGGCGGGTGGTCGCGCGGACGATGTCTCGAACCGGCGTCATCCTCCTCCTCGTCGTCGCGGCAGCTCAAACCCTGCACGGATGCGATCACCGTGGTGATCCTCCACGAACGTTGGAACGAGATCGTTCGCCAGGCATCGTACGTGGTGTAGTTGAGCTTGTCCGGCTCCGCGTGGACGCACTCGAGGTCCTCGTTGAACGCGTAACCGGCGACGCAGCACTTCTTCGGCGCGACCGGCTGGTGCGCCGCGACCTTCGTTGTCGTCGGATGGGCTGCGATCGAGACGAGGCGTAGCAGGAAAATCACAGCGAGTGATGGCACGTGCATGCTGGCACATCCGATGCCTCACCTCCTCGCACTGACCGACCGTGTCCAGACTGTGAACGATCGCGCGGACGTGTCTTCTCGACGTTTGACAAGTCGGAAACAATCCGGGGACCGGCGGTGTCTTGCCAGCGCACTACTACCGCACAACGCCGCCGTATTTTTCTTCCATTTCTCTGGATGACGCAGCCACGCCAGCCACGCGAATGTTTATCGCGGTAGTAGACAGGCTCGAACACCGACACGTTGTCTTCGGCTGTGAGCCACGGACGTGCGGTCAATTTTCGCAACTGACCATTATAACAAAACCGATGAATCTTGCGGGGATTAAACGAGAGTTTGGAAATTTTCCAATCGACGCGTTGCGTAATGCTTTTTCTTAAAAGCAACTGATGGAGACAAGAAGGAAAGCCACGTGTTGCTAAACTCTTTGAAATTTATTGAACATTTAATTAAATAATATTTCTTTTTTTTATGATAAGATATTTCCTTTCATGTAAGGGCATTATTAATCCATCCGATATATTTAGTATCAGTTTTCATATATAAATTCATCAGATTTTTAAAATTTATTAGATTTTGAAGATTTAAAATCTTATAAAATGCATGAAAACTGAGTCAATAATGACTTTACACAGGCTTTATTACCTATTTTTAATGAAAATCATAAATAAATCATAAAGACATTTTAAGGAATAGACAGTTTAAAAAGGACTATATATCTGTAAGATTTAAATTTAATAAAGTTGGATGAAAACTGAGTTAATAATGGCCTTATATAGTACTTTATTAGATTTTTAATAAAAATCTAATAAAATCAGAAATAAATCACAAAGATATTTTAATGAACATAGTTTAAAAAGGACTACATATCCGGGTGTCCAGATTGACCTGAAATCAATATTGTTCAAATCACAACGTCAATCAGGCATGGCATAATTGTTTACTTGGTCGGATCATGGAACTTTCTGCCGCGAGCTGCGTATGCGAAGTGCGAAATATTCGCAACGTAGTACGGCGGGGAACGCGTGCATGGTAGGGTCGCGGGCGCTATCGATTTTACGACCAATTAATCGCGAGACACAAAGAGACTTTTCGTATATTTATGTGACACGGCCGTGCATCTGCCTCGAACGCGCATCAGTCATGTCGACGTGTGCGTGCCGATTATGCAAAGAGTTTCCTCCTGCTGTCGTACGTTTCTCAGTATTCGTCCGGGGAAGCGTGTCGACGTGCGGAAAGCGCTCCAACGTCACGAGCAGTGCGATTGTTGCGGGCAATAAATCCCCAGCTTGATCCTTCGTGGATGAGGCGAAGATACAGGCGCGGAATAGCGAAGAACACCGCGGACATATGAAGGTGAACGCCGTCGGCGCCGTCGCCGTCGTAGATGGGGGACAAGGACGAGGAAAAGGTAAGGTGATACAACTGGAGTAATGCGTCAGCGACGAATATGACTGAATATGACTACTGTTAATGGTGTTGGTGGTGGTGGTAGCGGCAAAGAGACCGTCGACTTCTCGCGATCCTCTCGAGAGAGAGTTGCAAATCGCGAGACTGAGCTTTACGAAATTAACCGGTTCGAGCGAAGTTACCGCTAATCAGACATGAGGTTAGGTTAGGTTAGGTTTATGCAGTTCGTATCTGCGCGTGAAAATTTTGATTGATTATCGCTCAGATCGTTTGGAACTGGCTCGACAACGTTTTTTTAAATATAATTCTTTAATATAACACATTTATCTGATAAATAGAAAAATATAAATATTATAAATAATTTCTATATTATTATATATAATTTCTATGTAATTTCTATATTAATATAAATTTCTATGTTATAAATATACAAATATAAAAATATATTTTAAATTAATTCGCGTTGAACTACTCTTTTAGCCGGTGGTTAATTATTTTGTTTTGTGTTATATAAAAATATTTATATGCAACTTTATAATTGATATAGCGATCAATAACTGATGGCCCATCCGTCGGCTAGGTTGCACAGATATTATTTACTCCGAAAATTATTTTTTTTTTTAGTAACCATCTTTTCTAATTTCGCTTTTTTTTACATTGTTTTCTTATTTAAGAAATTAGAAAAAAAGAATTATATATTCGTATTTTTACGTCTTGCTTACACGCGGTCGATATTACCGCAACCCCATCAGCTTCAACATAGAGTATCGATGCTAGATGACGCCATTTTCTCAAACGACACGCAGTCGGTAAATTTAAATGAGGTTGTTCTCCATTTTGTTCCACTTCTCCACAGTGGTATTATAGATTTGAATTTAATTTAATCTCGGAACTGCAAATAAAATTGCAGTTTGACTGACTAAAGATGAGAGAAATTAAGTTATTTACCCCGTATTTGAGACTGATGCGAAACAATTGTAAAAGCGACGCAGAATAATTAATTTTTCTCGCGAATCAATCTTCTCTCGCTCTATAAACATTGTTTCGATTCATTGTTAGACAACCAACTACAGCCGCATTAGAAGAATAATTAATTTATTAATTAGAAAACAATTAATAAAAATTAATACATTAAGAGTTAAACGATTTTGGGATTTATCAGCTCAAAAGACTCGGGAGTGCGTTATAACATTCCGCCGATGGCGATTGATATACTGCAGGCATTTTGACCTGCAGCTAACAAATTTAACGCGCCATGAATAAAAACGCTTTTAAAAAAGCCATTGTAATTTTGACATTTTAAAATATGTAAATAAACTTTTTTGAAAAAGGAGATTTTACGCATTAATAAATACAATCCACGTTATACACACAATATATTAAGCGTAGTTTTCCGCGTCACGTCGGCGAGGCGTTAAATTTTTATGTATACGGGGAGATACAGGCAAATATGAGGCAAATCGGAGCGCCGCGGCCGTCGGGCGCTGTCGAGGGGCATGTATTGTGATTAGAGGCTTTATTGACACTGTCAGGACGGGTACATGATAACGGTCAATATCGCTTGGAGCGCGAGGGCCAGCAGGAGGTCGATTTCTTTGATCGTTAGGTCGTTGGCGGTGCCGGTACCGTTGTTGCATAGATTAGTCTCGCAACAGGCGGTGCAGGCGTAGAGCTTGGTGCGCTCGCCGATCACGATGCACCCGGGCTCGCATTTGTTCGTGCAGTTTCTCTCGAGGGACCACGTCTTCGGGCTGGAGGTCGAGTTCTCGGTGCTGGTGGTGTAGGAGAATCGCTTCACCTGCAACGCGCGCGCACTCGTCACATCGGGTTTTTTTTTCCCAATTTCATTAGGTGTGCGCAGTTTTGCCGAGCGTCCTTCTGTTTGGACTCTCAGCATGTGAGATCTGTGCGCAAGAGAAAAATTAGACGAGAGACATTCGTAATTACGTTTAAAGAGAAAGCTATTTGTTTTATCATTGTATAAATAAGCCGTCCAGCCTCTGGTTGGGCGATTTTGTGCTATTATAAGAGCTTTCACGTGGCGATATTTCCGCGTAGAAAAATTCACGGATTTTCATGCGAGGATCTGTTTCATAAAGGAAAGCCGATAGCTCGTATCCTATATACTTTGTGGATTTGTATATTTTGCAGATATATGCGATTGAGCCTTTTCTAAAAAAAAAGAATATTGCGAAAATATGGCGGTTGTTACGTTTTTAACGCATATATATGAATAACGGATACGCGAGAGGGTATTAATAGATGGAAAGGATTATTCATGTTTTTTTAAATATTAAGTACTTAATATATTAAACACACATTTCTGTTAAAAATAAAAATTTACGAGGATAGTATTACCGAAGTTTTACGGTATTGTCCTATATTATTCAGCGTGTTTTCTGTTACGTTAGAGAAATCGGAGGAAATTGTGGATGAAATCCTCTCTAAAATATATCACCTGACATTTCGACGATTGCTGTAGCTGATAAATAGACAGCCGCGATTCGCAGATCTCACGCGCGTAATAATTTAACCGCATGGATAGACGCTCGCTCGTGAACGCGATGCGTGTGTGTGGGTTCAATTAGATATTAATTTGCTCAGATAAACAAGTAACATGGTTTAAATTGTCGTAACGAGTTAAACGCGCGCGCGCGCGCGAATTTGCCGCGAACCCGTTCGTTAAAATCGCACTTCCGCAAACTCGCAACGCGAACTGGGAGAACTATTCCAATTTTCGCCTGAAAGCAGGTCAATCATATTCCCACGTAATATTGTATTCTGTACAAAATGTTGTGTGTGTGCGTGTGTGTGTGTGTGTGCAAAATTATGATACAAATTATGTAGGAGGATCGCGTGTTGTGTAAAATCGAAGGATATACAAACCTATGCTATCTTACCATGCAGATTCTTTTGTCGTCCACGCATTTATGATTGTAGGTACTGGTATTGCCGGTATTGCCAGTGAGATTGATACATTTTTCACCGTCATTCATAGTGAAGCACCGATAACACCACAAGTCGTTGGCTCTTTCAGAAGCCGCGTGGGTCCGATGCTCTTTTGACATTAGCTGACCTGTGTTTCATAAATGTCCGTATTACACACACGCGCAATCGATATGAATTTATTATATTAAAAGTTACGGACTGCCATATTTGTCGTCCAATCAAATATTCTTGCATTCCAAAAGCATTACGTGTAGAGATATGTATATATATTGAGAAATGAAATTGGGAAGAAGGGAAAAATGACAGATTATATCAAATAAATTTATCTGTTTTACGTAGATTTCTTTCGCTTTCAATTCGTCTCTTTTTTGCATTTCAAGTAGATTATCAAGGATAAGATTATATTACTATAAAATAAAGATATTGATTGTTTTTTATGTATATTTATATATATACTCTGACGTAAAATATTTCGAGAAAAAAAAGTCTTTTAAGTATATTACAAATTCAATATTAGCAATGTAAGCAAATCGATACGACTTTGAAAATTCCAATTTATTTGCAATCGAATATAGTTATAACCTTTCACCTACAAAAATAATCTTGTTAAAAGGCGAGCAGCGTCTTCTATTTTAGTACTATACACCGAAAAAAATTTAATAACATTTTATCCTCTAAATCCCTTCACATATTAAGGTCTCTCCAATTAAATTGAATTAAAGAAAATTTTTTCCTACGCAAATTTGATGTTTCCAAAAATAATCGTGACGTTATATCGCACAACTACATTTTTATTCCAAGTGTATTCCGCACTTACCGCTTGTAAGGGCGATCAGTGTGACGAGCAGGAAGCACGTGATAGCGACGTGTGCGTTCGCGTTCATCTCGGAGGGGGCCTCGTCGCGAGACTAAACTAATCGCAACGACGCGACGCGACGACCCGAGAAGTGGGCGGCTTACATCTTCGCCACGATTGCCTTCGCGCGATACGCACGCGGGGCTTTACGTGGCAGTCGCAAGACTCGCAAGGGATCCGGACGATGGTCCAGCGCCAGTGTTACGGCAGCTGGTTCCGCCATGCTGCGTCGGCGTCGACGCCTGCGTCGACCAGCTGCGTCGGGCTTGCTCCAGAAACCTCGAAAGTCGAAAATCAATAATCGCGACCGGTGAAAGGATTTGTCTCCGCAGCCACGACCCGCTCGATGTCGAAAGCCGTTGCGTGCGTGCGATCGCCGGTCGGGACGAACCTGAAACAACAACCTGAAATAAAGGGATGTTTGAATGTGTGTTTCCTCTCTCCTTGATCATCCGTCATCCGTATGGGGTGCGCGATCAATCTCGGGGGCGAACGCTGGGAAACGCAGTTCTGCCGCACCGACGATCCCGTAACCCTTCGCCGGGACTTAATTGCTCGGTGATGATTGTCGGCAACGGGAAGGATAATTCGTTTCGTTGCCAGCGTCATCAAATAAAAACGCAAACGATCGATAGAGGCCTTTCGAAGCCTGGAACTTGCGACGGAGCTTCCGGAACAACCCGGAACTCGATGCGCGCGATATCACTTAATAATATTCAAGAGTCTCTTTTAATCTATTTTTCGCAAATATTCCTTTATTAATCCAGAATTGATTTTTTTAAATCTATAAAATAGCGTGGGCTGGAACAATAACAAGTTCTTTAATTAATTATTTTATTAAAATGTAAATTTGATGCTTTTATACGCTACGCAATTTTATATGCTCTGAATATTTAATTTATACGATACATAAAAGCATAGAACAAATATTCTACGTATAAGATGCAATATTCTTTTTAGCACACTTACGTCTTGAATTATTAGGAGCGCAGGCTAGTGACATCTAGCTTGGAAAGAAGCGATGTGGTAGAGTGTATGATAAGGCATTGTAGTCCGGTTTTAACCACTCGATATTATCTCGAGTGATTTTTTGTTAGACACCATACATACATTTACGCAAAGCCGTTAGCTATATAGAGATATGATAATATAAATCTCTCTCACCCTTTTTATGCGAAGCTATTATGCTTGAAAATTTTATCCCTCATTCTACTTATATATATATATATATATATATATATATGATCGTACCTTAGAATCACCAGAAGCACTTTTCTCACGTGTTAGTAAGAATCATAAAGAGTCTCTTTATGACTTTTTCGCCATTTATAACCGCCGGCGACTTTCAATATTACAGAGGACTATTCTTCTTTCGGAATATTTTTGCGACGGTTCTCTCAAAAATGCGAGAGCCACCACTGGCGGTTCTAAACGTCAACGTCTCGATTTTCTAACTCTATTCGGACGATTAAATAGGAAAACGGTTAGAGTTTGTGGGGAAGCGGATTTACCAAAGTTTATAGTGGATCCACATGTGTACCTGGGATTTCGCCACTTTAGTACGTCCGGACAGTCGTGGTCATGCTGAATTGGTCTCGCACACCGGACACTTAGCGTCGTGCACCGCGACGATCTAACAATCGAAACAATCTAACAATGCAAAGTTCTGATTGACCTAATGTTGTGCCCGTGTTACAGTAACGAATATACCCTCGTCGTTCAACGGTATTAAATAAAGTTACGTATTATCTGCGTAAATTATTTCTTTTCCTTTTTCCTGGAACTTGTTTAGCTCCAGTTTCGATGTCGGCCATATCTTGTTTATCTTCGACGTAGATTGATCAACTTCGTTTATTGTGTTGCAAAATTACTTCTAGTGCGTCTTAATCGTTTATTACGTAACGGTAAGGAAAGGGTGTTTCGAACGGTATTGTAAGTAATTCGTATTGTATTTCCGAACAATAGAGTTTCCTATTAATCTTCTTCGTCAAATGATCCTTTCAGAGATTTAGTTATTTATTATGCACGTTGTAATTTAAGTCTTTACATTTAACTGTACGTAACCAACAATGTATTAAAATTTTGAAAGCAATAAACAGTGAATAAACAATACGCTGAACTGTTGCCCTTTCAAGTAGCAAATTAATACAGAATATTAATCTGTAAATTAAATTCTTCTTTATGGAGCTCTTTGTAAGCGTATATGCTTTTAAAATACATGCTGATATATTTTTTATGCGATAATTCGACTCGTATGAGTGTTAATTATGCGCGGCTATCAATATTTCAACACGTTTTTATCCATTGCCACGTGTAAAAAGAAACAGAAGAAATTTGTTCTTTGAAATGTAACATTCAATAATTTCAGACGGTATACTCACCACAGTCTATATTGCACCTGCATATTGCAGGGGTGAATACCCGCAGGGGAATCGATTTCAGGTTTCCCAGACAGCGACTGTTATGACTTTTACCGGCGAACGAACCTCTTTTGATGTATCAGCGAACATTCAGTCGATGTTCAAGGAAACTAAAGGCAGAGCAAATAGAAAATGACCCGATACGTCTGCTATAGAGTGGACGGAAACGATACTGATCAAGATGTGTATTTTTAGAACTAATTTTAGCGCGTTATTTTTCGCGACGTTACGTATTTCATTCCGTACATTTGAAAATTAACGTAATATTAAATTTTCAATTCTACTCCCATATTACAATAATTTTAATTTTAATAATGATATTGGCAATTAGCTCCTCTGTTACCTTGGCATCTATTTGTAAATTTTCATTTTGATAAATTATCATTTCATATCATTATCATTTTGATAAATGATATGAGTGAGATTATTTACACATTATTACATTGAATCGCGTATTCGTGATTACCTTCTTGGCGATATTTCTTTTCAGAAAACATTTTCAATTCAGCAAGAAGGCCTTTGTATGCTGGAACTCTCGTTCATATATAAATATCATATATACAGATTGTAAAGATATTCTTTTCAGAGTCAAATCACGGGGACACATGTATAAGTCTGTCGAGTGGCGTACATGACGCATCGACCGTACGTTCATGCGGCACGAGTACGCGAATTGTAACCGTCATATCCCCGAAATACCAAATTTCGATATTTGCACAGAGGACGTCAACAACGGGTTTACATATACCGATGACACCCCCTCGTGTCGCATGCAGTCGACATAGACAAGCGCGGGAGCTTAATGTCACTGGATTTCGCGCGAGAGGATATAATCCGTTGATATAATCCTGTCGATCCTCACCTCGTGCGCGAGATAAAAATGAAGCGCGAATAAATAACGAAATCTATTGGTCCGAAAGAAATATCTTGGGGTAGGTCAGCTCTTCGGGAATGACGCATCTGCGACGTCAGGTCAACGGATCCGGTGAACAATTGCATTTCGCGGACGAGTTTTGATAGATATCGGGAAAGAAAACTATCGCTGGGATATAAATTACTCAAGAGACCGGTAGCTTTTCCGACCAGGACTCACTCACCCTGTCGTTCGCGCGAGAACGTACGCGTAAGAAACCTCTCGGTAGAGTCGCGACGTAGAAGAGAAATGTCGGGCAATAAGTTTCGTAGCTCTAATATCATTTTGCCGTCTCGCAGAGCGAATATAACTTTCGGATGACGAAAATTGTTTACGACGTGAATTTTGTGCGCATTTTATCCTGTTACCCCAAGTAGCAAAGATGACGTCTAATAAAGACGTCTTATTGACGTCATAGACGTCATTAAGACGTTATTAAGACGTCATTTGACGTCTCTTTGCTACTTGGGGAACTTGCTAAATTAAGGGAAAATATTCCGGCGCCCAAGCGCCACTCTAACGACATGTTTTGCATTCTTTAGAAAAATTGAGGGAGATCGGTAGTCATGATTTTGAACGTTTAATATTAAATATGACAATTAAACTGGTGAAATGTTACGACTTTCTCGGGTGAAATCTCTTGGACGAGGTCTCGTTATATATATATGACGTTTTTGTTACTTTCTTGAAGCTTAATTTGTGAACACGTATTAAGCCTAATTAAGCAATCCCGTAATTTCACTTTCAATGTAAGCAACGGAAAGAAAACCTAATTCATACGCGTGACTTTTCAGGCTTGATTTTTGTATAATATTGCGTATAGTGTTGCACATTAAGCGCCTCCTCGAGTGAAGCTGCTGATAAATCGTTGTCTCATAATGCGCGTTAGAATTAATCGCGATGGAATGCAATAAATGATGCAACAGCTCGCGCGTAGTTAAGGATTTCAAGTCTCATAATACGTTTAAGCCTCGCAAATCTACCTAGCACGATACCCCTTTTAAGCGTTCTATTTGCAGTTGGATTGCCTCTACTCGGCGGCGCAGCGATGCCGTCGCCATTTAACAATCGCATAAAGTTTCGATTGCCTTTACACGCTGTATTGTCAGCGACAAATATCGCGTATACACGGAATTCCGCCGCGCTGCGATGAAAGCACTCGGGGTCGCTTTGAAGAGTTATATGTATAAATAAGCAGCGTATTTTCTTTGCACTTTGTTCTGCCCGCCTTTGTCTCAATTACGACTGCTCTTCTATAATTTTGCGATCGATGCGAAAATCCATCGCCTTTATTATATGTGTCGCACGTTTTAGAAATTAGAAAAAAATGTAATGAATATTATTCCTGTCACGTACGTTAGAGCTAGAATTATTAGCGTTAGAATTATTCTTTATCTTTCTCTTTCTTTCACTGGCTGTAAAATAATATATATATATTTTCATGTTGTTTATAGGTTCGCGCGATTGATATGAATCGTCGCGAGCATTCGTTCCGGTTCCGTAAATTTTCATCATTCGTGACGACCTTTGATCTGAAAATTTAATACCTCATCCCCCTCAGCTTCTCCGCGTGTGGTCGCACCTTGAAATTGCCGATAATATATTCCGCGCCGGTAAAAAATGTAATGTGGTTCGGATTTTTATTTACGACCTTCGATTTCTGAAACGCTCGTTTTCTTCACGTTCTGTGCCACGTGCGGCTGCACCTCCGAGCCATCATTTTTCCTATAAGTCGACATGAAAAATGTCATCAAAATATCTGTCAAAACAGCTAGATAGAAGGATTTAAAGTGAACAGAAATAGGTATTTTATTTTATTTTCTATTATATTTGAAATCATTTGTAATTCTTCTAAATGATTCGGATAATAAGAGCTGATCCCTCGCCGAATGTAAAAAATCAAATTTTTTATCATCATTTTTGTGACTGCTTTTTCATTCAGTTATATAAGGCTTAAAATATATATTTGGATATTTTTCTGTCAGAGATATTTCTGTTAGAGAGAGTGTAAACTAATCTTTTTCATCTTTTTAAAATATATAAATAAATGTTTTAAATAATTGTTGAATTCTTACACATAGGTAAAATTAAATTTCTTCAACGAATTATCTATTTATAATGAATTACATGGTGTACCTGTTGTGGTTCTGCGATGATCTAATCTTACAAAGTATTGATTGAATCAACGGGATGCTCGAGTCGCAGTAATTAATGTGACGAGACGTCTATTTTTTAAATTTATTAAATTTATTAAGGCGATCATAAAACTTATCTTCGCTTTGCTCCACGGTTATTTTTTCGTGCACTTTAACCCGAGCTTATTATCGTAACGTCTGGCAGAGGAGTGTCGCATTACAATATACACCATTACAGTAACACCGTTACAGCATCATCAGCTTACTATGTAATAATGTAATGTGTACCGGGAAAACGCCGCGTTACAGAACCATCGTGTTACATAATGTAAAAGATGTCTCAGCGTGACGGTGCTCAACTCCTCCGAGTCGACTTTTTAACTTTTAAGTAATTTACGTTCTAAAAATAAATCTGAAATAAGTTTGCGAGTTGGAAATTTTGTATCTCCGCATATTTAAAAACTTTCAGTTTAAGGCACGTGCATTTGTCGCTAGACTTTGACAGATGAGTTAACTCTTAAATGCGCAATTTTCCGCAGCATTCTGAGTATTTTTCTAAATAAATAACTGCGCTTAAGAAATCCTAAAAGAGAAATATTTAAAAAAATTCTTCCGTATTGATTTGAACCCTTTTAATCCTCTGAATTTTTTTTAAAACTTTTTTTTTATCTTTGCAGATGCGCACGTTTTCAGTTGAAACTTCATAAAGGAGAGTACACGGAGCGTCGAAAAGTCTCTTTGCACTTATATGGCCAAGCTACGCACTTATGAGTCAACGCTGAAAAATCGGAAGCGTTGCCTCGACTCTCTTTCCCGCTATACCGGGAATGTTCTCTTCGAGATGGCCTCGCCGCGTCAATTGCACAATCAATTTTCCTCCGAGGAACGTGGAGCACGGTCGACTGGCTGACATCATTAAATTACGTGTCAGTGTGTTCATACCGAAGCAACACGTGAAACACGGTACCTCCGTCACCGTTGGCGCTTCCGCCGTCCGCCGTTCGCCACCCCCCTGTGGGTGCGAGTCGAGCCACCCCTTCACCTCGTCCCCGGATCCAGTGGAATGTACTTAAACGACAGGAAGGTGCACGCGTCGATTGGTCGGGCGAACCCGGGTCGATGGTGAGAGGGGGCGCCGGGTCTTTCGCGAGGCTCGTAGTGCCGCTCTGACCACCGTCGCGGCCGGGTTTACTCGTCGTCTCCCTTAACTTGGTAAGATCGTCGCGATCGTTCGTAGAAAAAAAAATCCATCGACACACGTGACAACTACTACCGATTCCGGGATCATCGATTTCGCGATCCCGGGAGGGCGAGCTTCGGCTAAATCCCAGGTGCGCGAAACGATCGCGCGGAACGATCGCGATCGCGGAGGAGCGATGTGTAGTTAAGGGTGCCTGCTATACGTAGGTGCAACGGGGAGATCGCGGGGTCGTTACACCGAGGGAACCGACCGAACACCGCCGCGGAGCGTGTGCGTGTGCAAAGCAGCGAGGGATCGGCGAGGAGCGGCAGAGGCAGTGGTGGTATATAGTACATCCGCGGGTGGTGTGCCAGAGCGAGTGGATCGCAGTCGGACCGTGAATGCGGCCGCGTTAACAAACCCCCGGGGATCAACATCGCCTCGCGGCCGACAATTCTACGATATAAGGTGAGAGATTTCCCCGTTTCGCGCTCGCACGCCGGCTCCACGTATATCGTGTTTGCCGATCTCATCCCCCCGCTGTCGGGCTTTTGAATGTCCCGCGACATCGCGCGGTACCGCGCGACTACTCTGCTTCTTCGCGAGACGTTTGAAACTTTATCGCCCAAGGGGTCGACATTACTTCCCCTAATTGGCTCGAGAGAGCGAGCCCGGGATAATGATGGGCGACGGGATTTATACGGTACCTCCGTATCATACCTTCAGGGCAGAAACCCTTGAGATACATCGTCATAACTCATACACGGCTCCCGTTATTGGATTTGTATCGTGAAACTTGTATAAGTGGAGATCGATTATCCTGGGACTCGCCCTGGAGCGTCAATTACTTATGTGTTGGATCATGATTTTTTTTTTAATGCGATATTATTGTGGCGATCCGAGCGAAAAGGCACAAACGAATACACATGTGGAAATAATTTCCCTTGGAATTGTCTAGAGACAAGCTTTCATTTAAGAGCGAACTCGCGGGAATAAAGCTCGTCGGGTTTGTATTTATTGACGGCATAATGGAAAAACCGTGGTAGATTGTTATGAGCCTCCCCCAGGTCCGTGTTCCCTATTATTTATGCAATAATTACTGACTATTAAATAGAATTGTTTATAATGTTTATATTGTTTCGCTCGTGAGTTTTACCCGTTAAACGGAGCACTTAAAATTCCATAGAAATTAAATGCGATGGATAGAATTTGCCAAGTGTTAGAGAAGCGAATTATATATATGAGTTTATTTAAATATAAACTCGGTTGACGGGACGGTTTATCGCTTCTGCATATTACTGTAGCAATTGTATAAACGCGTTTGGTTAGGAAACTAGGGTGCGCGATGTTGCTCGCGTTGATAATCGCGAATAATCGATGTACATTACAATAAGGAATCATGCATACATTAAAAACAGATCGATGATATCAAAAGTATCGGTAAAATTTATATTTTACTTTCTTATTCCATTCCGCGATTAGAAGGTTGATAAGCTATCTAGCAAAGTATTTTCTTTCATAATTGTGGAATTAATCCCCATATTTATTTCGTACTTAAGAAAGAAAATACCTCGCTAGATAGCTTATCAGTTGGATGATTTTCTTAAGGAACTTTTCTCCCCGAAAATATGACCGTCCTCCGAGAACGGTCTCTTTCAGCCGCAAACTTTTCATCGGCAACAGCCAAATACAGGGATTATCGATGAATCGATAAAATCTTGACGGTTGGTCTAATTGACAATTACAAGCCCCGGCAGGTTTATATAGCTGTGCATTCGCAGCGAATAATTGCTCTCGGTAATTTCGGCCTTTTGCTGCCTGTACCCTAAATGAATCGCGCTTCGTATATATCGTAGTTACAACATACAGAAACAGAACAGGTCAATGAGGGAAGAACGGTAGCCCTTCAAACTTCTCTCGTCTTCCCGAGAGACACTTGATCGATGCGCTCAAAATGCAGTTTTCATCAGCGACTTTGAATCTAAATTTAGATGGAAATCCAGTCAAGAAGTAATCTCAGAATTGTGCGAGAAGGCAAGCAAATGATGCGAGAAGCAAGTCAACAAGGACGTATATGCGGATTTATAAATAATCCTATTCAATTCGAATCTTTTTCCGCTTGATTTTAATGCAATTTTATTTAATATAGTATACCTTTCTACAATAAAATGGTGCACGCGAGCAGTGATAAAATGTGTTTTGAAAAATATAACGAATTACTATATATAGAATATAAAAATAAAAATATTATTTCAATAAAAATTGTTTTTGCGAGTTTTGTTATTAGATGGCTCGCATTTGAATATTTTCGTGATAAATAATTATTTTATTTGAGTTATACAAACATATTTTTTGTGTGAAAACATTCGGTATTTTCCTCTATTTCATTGTCACGTAACGATTAAATTCTGCGAGTAATTTCATTATTTCAACTAAAAGTTTGCTTGAAATTCTATTCGTTACATAAAACGATTGAAAATCGCGACGATGAAATCTGTTACCCACTCTGCGAGAAAATGGAAGTAATGACGGGCAAGTGTTTCTATACAATACATGATCTTTTTGTAACGAGATTTCGATCAATTACACCTGTAACATGATTCGCTGCGAAATTCGCTTTCAAATGAATGAGTGCTTTGAATTACCCCGTTTACTAACAATTGCTGCGAATATACCCGGAGAGATTTTGCTTAACAACCGATACAAATGTCGATTGACGACAGATTAAGTCTAATCGACACTAATAAATATAAATCGCTGTTTCTGTGACAAAATTAGAACGGGGGAGCACAGAGCTATTTTTCCACTATGTTACACATATCTGTACCTTAGAGATAAAGAATCGTGTCTCCAGTTTTTGTCAAAATTAGAGTTAATACTTTTTTCAATATATCAGGAGCTTAAATTATATAATGGTAAAGCGTCTTATATCCATTATTATTAGTTCCTAAGATACAATGTTAGAAAAAGTCGTATTAGACATTTTTATAGAAATAATGAACTTTAAGTCCTGTTTTCTCTACATTTCTAATAATGGAGATACGATTTTTTACCTCTAAGGTACGTATTATTAATGTATGTAGATAATAATAATAAGAAATGTTAAATAATCGATTATGACATTATCAAATATTTAATTCAAGTATTAAACTCGAGTATTAAATTCGAAAAAGCACGCCACTGCATCATAAAATTCACAAATACAATTTCCGTTTACATGTTTGTATGCAAATATCGCTTGGAAGAGAAATCTTGATTTTATTTAGATTTCATGAGAAATCTATGTTCTATACGTGCGGTACACGGGAAACTTTATCGTAAAATAAATATTAATTTGAGATTTGTAACCTTTGGCCATAAACTTTCGTCCGTTATTTATCCATATTTAACAGTATTTTCTCGAGCTCCTGAATTATTATACATAAATAGAAACTGGAGGTATAGCCGGCGGGATTAAATTGTTCGTTTGCCGCGTAAATTCTTTGAGAAGGTATGCTTGGGATAAAGAAGGGAGGAAGATGAGACGGAGAAAAGGCAGAATCCAAGCGTACCATCCTCGAGATGACCGACCCTCCGGCAATATTTGCGACGATAGTCGGTATCCGAAGTATTTAATTAAGTCCGTAGGAAAATCCCGTGGTTGCATGCGTCCCTGCGCTTTGACGTCTCTCGGTGCGCGTATCCCACGAAGCAAAACAAATTCCCACGAAGGGGGATTCAACGTCAAATAAAAGCTCGGCCTTCTCCAAAAGGCCTCTTCGCGCGATAAGAGGAGCGACTCGTTATCGGCGAGGGCGAGCGAGATTTTCCGCCTTAATCCTCGGGGAAACTCGTCGGGAGACGAGGAAGATTAATCCCCGTGAAAGGTTCGATTCCCGGATATATTGCTTTCGCGTAACTTCGCTATAAGTTGCCCGCGCCACCGTGCGTCTCACGTCTCACGTCGCCTTTGGAGCCGCGTGGCCCACGCCTCATTTCGTCTGGTGGCGAGCTTGTACTTACGTAACGTAACGTAACGTACAGTGGCGCGCGTCTCACGTAATTACACGGCACTAAATATCCATCAGGCACAGAGGGAAGCTGCGCATTGAACAAAGAATGGAAGTTAACGAGGCAACAGGGACAACGGCGTGAGAGTTGGAAGGCCGAATGAATTGTCTTTAATAGCCATTCTGTCGTTGCACTGTAGGAAGCGCTCCGCTGGAGCATTTCACGTCGGACTGTTCTAAGGAAATGAGAGGAATTTAACAATTCTCATCTCTGTCGCCTCCGTCCGCGAGGGTGTAATTATTTAACCAGCCGCGCCTGGTACGGAATATTTTTAACCTTGATGCGACGTCGTCGCGGACTTATTACTCTAATTTGCAATTAACGGTAATTAATATTGGAATAGGCATAGTGTCCAAATACGTAATATCGATCTGTAATTGATGGGAAGGCTAGTTTAAAGTGCTTAGTTAATTAGAGGAATTAAAGACGATATTTATGCCATGCATGAAATAACATTGATAAATAAATGGAGCAGTTACGTTAAATGTTAGAGTTATATTAAATGTTTAATTATTAAAAGTAGTAAAGCAGTATCTAAGCATTAAATTATTATTATTTATTTAATGTAATTCTTGTAAATGAGATTTTTTTTTATTAATTTTAGAGATCGATATTATGTATTTATAATGGTTATGTGAGACTTCCTCGAAAACAAATTTTATAACAATTTTTATTGTAATAGAAATTCTATATTTTTGAATTCCTATAAATAATCATGTAAAAAAATTACAAAATAATTTTAGATTTTAATGATAATTGAGAACATAAAAAACAGACGGTCTGATTCGGGACAAGACTTGGGATTGAACAACACGATATTATAATATTTAACACAAATGTTGGCGAAATAAATACGTAACCGAAAAATATTGTTCCCCAAACAACAATTCTCTTTTGCATGGATATAGCGATGGATAATTTTACATTTATTATCATCTCGAAAGAGCCGTAAAATCCAACGATACACGTTGAGGAAATCATTAATATCTAATGATCTCGCGGTTGCCGCGGACGACGATGATCCGCGGGATTTGTTAACGAGGAGTCGGTCGCGAGTGTAATATCGTTATAATTTATCTACCGTAACGACGGGGATTATTCCGCACGCCATTAAATCACCATCTGGCGATTTTCATGTGACCGCGAAACATTAACGGGTTCCGTTTATAGACCGTCGACGGCGGCGGCGGTCGGAGTCGATCGCGTTATGCACGAGACGGAACAAAAGTGTGACGTCAAATACGGTGCACCCGTATTACGTCACGTATAGAGTTTGAAGGGTGGTAGAGGTTCGTGCGCCCGCCGTGAGGTATCAGCGTCCCCGTATTACACGTATACGAAAGACCTTTCCGTTACACGCTGGAAGCGTGCGAGCCGACCCCCCCTCGAGATTACTTCAACGCGGTGATTAAAGTTCGCGCGAGAGGGTAAAAGAGGGATTTTCAGACCTGAAAAATCCGTACACGGTGGTCGCGTGAAGCTCGTGATAAAATATATTAAATTCAGTTTTATACCTTTTATTCTCCGCGCGGATTTAGAATCCTTCCGAGCGAATGCGGATTTTCCCCTCTTTCGTCTCTTCGGAGAAAAACGAGACAAGTCCGACAAACCACAATGGCAATAATAATAATAATAATAATAATAATTTTAATCATAATCGGGAACCTTCTAGTTAACATTCTACGTCATTAATATGTCGCATAATGCTTTTTTGTTGTGCCTTCGTCTATTAATAGACATGCAGAGGAAGAAGCTTTATAAGTGTCCACGTTAATCGACACACGTCGTGTGGTTCTCTCTTAAAATAAAATCCGGTAGTAGACGGCCGCATCTCTAGCGGTAAATGAAGTATGTAACGTCGCGTCTGAGAAAATAATCGGGCGAGGATTTATTTACTCCGTCACCAGTATTCTCATCGCATCTTCGTTGATTATTCTCTCTCTTTGTTGTCTTCTGTCTCGCTTTTTTTTCTATGTACATTTTATTTCTTTTTTTCTCTTTCTCTATTGTCGCCTTTGCATTTTATTGCATTGTATTATGCATTGTTACAGTTTATGTAACAGTTTGTTTTTCTTTTTTGTAACAATGTCTTTACGCTTCAGAGGACGTAGTCCCAGCGCGTTTAATAAATTTCGATTCAATTCTCCCTCTCTCTCCTTTTCCCAGAGGCCAAGCTCGTCGGTCCGAAAGCCCTTTCGCCGGTACGATGCTAATGTACCGGTGACGATGCAACGCGGTAACCCCGTCGGAACAATCTCACCCGATCTTGCGGCAGCTCGGCATCTGGCCACCTTTGAAGCTCAAAAGCCAAGCTGCCACGTTTGTAGTAAACACTGTCGATCGATATGGTTTACTACTACTAAAGGTGCACTCTGCACGGGCTCTTTGGTTTATCGGTTGTCGCGCCCGTCTTCTTCGTTCGAATCTCATTTGAGTGTCGCGCCAACGCTGAAATTTCCGGCACGCTGAGCTTGGAAGGATATCGAAAGCGAAATGGGGAAAGGGGAAATCGAGGGGGGAAAATGAGAGAGAATTCGAGCGGATCGACGGAGTGGAAAAGAGAAGAGGCGAAAGACGAGTGATAGAGAATGGGAGACGGATGAATGCGGGGATGATGTGATTCATTCGAATGCAACGGAAACGCTGACCTTCCTCTCTTCCGTTTCTCTCTCCGTTATTGAATCCTCTTTGCGGTATTACGTCGTAATTGGCTCCCGCTCCATAAACTCTTACCCTTATATGAACTGACTTAAATTTAACCCCTCGCCGTTCGCGCGCGGCGCGGTTCGTTACGGTAGCTTCAAAGTGGATCCATTCGGACGATCTGATTGATTACGTTGCCCGTGTTTTGCGCATTTTCTCGCAGAGACCGAACAAATCTCGCTTCTTTTTTCCCGACTCTGTGATCGTATCGCGCGTTTCAAATGACCGCGTATGCGGTCTCGACCGAACGACCAAAAATATATTGCATGGCACGTACATATACGAGAGCGGTGAATAAATATACCGTATAAATCGAGTTTCCGCGCAACACGCAATTTCGCGAGCGGCGAACGTTATCGCGGTTATCGTAATATTTGCTCGAGTATCATATTTAAATTCGAGAGAACCCGCGTTGAACATTATATGGACATTAATATTTTCGCTGAAAGCGAAGAATTAATGGTTATATTCATTGAAAAGTATATGAAAATACGTTATACGAAACTAAAAAGAGCCCTTAAATATAAATAAACGTTTAATGAAACATTTTTCCCGTTTGAGAAAAAGAGAGACCTCTCTAAAAACTACATCCAGCAAGAATAATCAGGAAACATTTTCGCGGAAGCAGCAATGAAAACTTAGGCAATAAGACGGCTCTTTTTGTCGACCTCGCGCAAAGAGCTAGCGCGCGGAAAAATTCCGTAAGATTAACGTTCCCGTATTCGCAAGATTAATGTTCTTTTATTCAATGGGAGAAGTTATTTTCTCTCGTTTGTGCCGTGTACTAGCGTTTCTAGGCATTCTCGCTTGTGTCGCCGTGTAATATTAACGTCACGCGGACAATGGGGCTCGAGTACCAGCTGGGGCTTTATACCGATATATTGGTCGACGAGGCGTTGTTCCATTTGCCGACTTCAGTCACAGCGGCAACTTTGAATGGCTGAGAAACGCCGTACTTAAAGGGTAAGCGAGAGAGTTCAAAGTCGCCCCTTGGAAAGCGAGATTCCGTGTTCTTCTCGGAAGCCGATGACTTTGAAACGCTGACGTCGGCCGCGCGTCGATTCCGCGCGAATCGAATTAACCGTGGCATTCTGATCAAAGCGATCTTTCCTCGAACTCCAACCCGAGGTTTTATACATGCATTTCTCTCTCTCTCTCTCTCTCTCTCTCTCTCTCTCTCTCTCTCTCTCTCTCTCTCTCTCTCTCTCTCTCTCTCCCTCTCTCTCCCCTCCCTCCCTCTCTCCCTTCTCTCCCTCCTCTCTCTTCTCTCTCTTCTCTCTTCTCTGCCGAAGGGATCCCGTTTTATCGGAACAAATTCAGCGTCAATTCGACGTTGAACCGACCGATGAACCATCTTTCGAGAATATAGAATGGAGTTGCCAGCTCTGTGTTTTACATCGCTTCGGAAATTGCACGTAAAGTGCTTCCGCGAAGCGAATATCGAGTATTCTCGTACCGATAATTTGTATCCTGGGTCACGTAACTACGCCACGCTTAATTACCGGTGGTTTTGTCGACGAAACTTTTTATCGCGCGAGTTGGCCCGTTTAATTGTTGCAAATTTTCGATTCCTTCCACCGTCGAGGTCTCGTCGCGACAAAAAAGGTACGTCCGAATGTCGGTTGGGAACATCTGGCGCACGGTGCCGCTAATGAAACTGTCGTCCGTTGTATAAATTCGAGAGAAGGACCGTAGAAACTTCTATCTCGTTGCATTAAGAAACTTTTCCGACTAATCCGATTTCGTCCTAATCCGTTTGATCTCTCTAATATCTTCTTATGGGAATGCATCCAGATTTAGAGTGCCCTTCTAGGGTATCAGTTTTCATCGTGGATGGCCCTTATCGCGCGAGTAGGTAGGAGATGGAAGGTTGAGCGGGACGAGCGCTCCGAGTAGAGGATTTTCATATGTGCGTGATCAGAAATGATACGAGCGTTATACGTCGCATTAGTTGAATGGGCGTATAAATCTAAAGGACATCCGAAATGTGTCCCTCAATGCTTAACGAACGTTGGAATTAAATCTGATAAATCAAGATAAGTATTTCTCGAACGTATCAGGATCGGTGCAATCACGTATAATTTTGCCTCGTGTTTTTTGGATTTTTTGCGTTTTTCGAGGGGAGTACGAAATATCCATCGATATATTTGAAAGATATATCCAGATATATTTGATTGCCAAGTAAGGTAAATGTACCAATGACACTTAAGTCCTATGTCTGGACACCTTTATTACTTTAGTTTTTAAATAAGTATAACGCGAATGAAAATCAAAGATAAAAATATAATACAAGAAAAATATTTTTTCTTTGATTCTTCGATTTTAATTCGCGTTATAACTTTATTTAAGGAATAAAATGATAAAAATAATCAGACATAGGTATGTGTCCAGACAGGTATTGATACATTTACCTTGAAAAGGAATGCTTCGTAATATGGAGAGATAATTATCCTATCCGGAATACCGCAAATTTGAATTTCCGATCAATACTCGCAAATATATTGATATGTAGATAGGTTGCAATATATACATATATATTGAATAAGCCTTAGAAATCGTTCTCTTGTTCGACGCATTTTTAATTTAATTCCAGATTCCATCTCCTAGGACAGGTTGAACAGCTTATTGTTCAGCGGCGGTCTGTGTTCTGTGCACGTTCGCAAACGCACGAATCAATATACACAGCGCGCCGAAAGATATTACGTTAGTGATTGGATTCGCCAACGTGGAACTATCGACCGGATCCACATGTTGCTTTTATATCAGAAAATAGATTTTGAATGGGCCGGGCAAAGGTCAATTATCAATTCACGGAATGATGTGACGTTTTGTCTGATTAATTGCTGTATCATCAGCGCACCTATTCTTTTTACCACGTTAATATTAATTTTAATAAAATTGCAGACAGATAACTAATTTATGTTTATTATTTCTGACATATTCAGCAATTTTTGATGAAACAGCAATTGTTTTGCATACTGGGTGTAAAGTTTTATTCTTTTTACCACGTTAATATTCATTTATAAAAATTGCAGACAAATAACTAATTTATGTTTATTATTTCTGACATATTCAGCAATTTTTGATGAAACAGTGTTTTGCATACTGGGTGTAAAGTTTTAAAAAGGCCTAATTTTTTAATGCAGTTATTTCAATTATTCTGCCTAATCTAGTCAAGTAACTTTTACTTTATAAAATAATAGGAGCTGATTATTGTAATCGTTGCCAAACTTACATTACTTTGTGGAGCAGGTTCTAATACAAGTAACATATGCACAAATATACTTGCATTACGTTTAATAATGAATTATATTAGAATATGAAGTACACAGATGAAAAATCTGTAGGTATCGATGCGATGACCGATATCTAATAGGTTTTATTTGGAATATATGTTATAAATAGTATGACTATTCGATATCAATATCAATGCATTCATCACAATAACTTTCACAAGACTACATTTGGTTCAACCGAGATTTTATGCGCGCGCCATAGAGAGACGAGAAACGACTGACAAATGTTATACAAATTTCCTATCACGATGCCATTACGATAAACAATTTAATTAACTTCCATTAATAACGTCGATATTAGTACTCGTCAATTTCCCTTGAAACGATCCGTCGCCTGACGCGAACAAGAACTTTTGTTCTTATACCATCAACACGCTCGATAGCGACGCGCGCGAGAGAGTGATTAAAATAATTATCGTTAATAACGACGTTATCCCTTTCGGCGGAAATTCGCGCGGCGGGACAATCGAGGCCAGGACTATCGATCGGGTGATTAAACCATGTCCCTTCGTGATCTCCCATGAATATTAATTCGGATTACATACAATACGCGACGGCGTTCACCAATACGTAGTCAATACAGAATACTGTGGGACGGCGGGTGCGATAGCCCGGTTGCGGGATCCATGGGACGTTGCGTTGGCCGGGAGGTCGCGGTCGTCGCGGACGATTCGAGGGCGAGGACGACGCTTTAACGCCTGCAGACGCAGATGCCGCCGCGGCAGCGACCACCCCGGCGACCCTGCACCAAGCATTTGCCCGCGCAGGCACTGTGGTTGATGCTCAGCCACTTGGACTGCCAGGACAGAAGGTCGCAGGTCACGCGCCGGTTCCGGATGGGCGGCAGATTCGACTGCATCTCGTCGTTCTCCGGATCCTCGATTGCCGCTGAAACGCAATTCCCTTCGCTTTATTTTCCGATACAAAAATAGAGAAGCGGGTATTGCGGGGTAACTCGTTTTATGTACATAGGTATTCGGTGTCCCGAGAGCTCGCATCAAGAGCAAATCGTTAGATTAATGCGGGGGTGGTCTCATCAGGGATGTACATATTCTTTTGCGGCAGCGAAATTAACTTTTCTTCTTGCACTATACTTTTGACATTTAAAGCGAAAAGAGTGAACAGTTTTCGAAGAAATTTAAGAAGACTGATTACTTTTGCTCTATCCTTCTTTCTGTTTTCAAATGTTCGAAGTTTTATATTGGAAATTATACGATTCTTGCGAATTGAACTTCAAATTTTTTTATGCGACTCTTATGAAAATAGTTTTTTGAAATTTAAATTGATGTTTCAGAAACGTACACTGTTGAATATTAAACAATGAAATTTAAACCAGTACTATGAGTTAAATAACATTTTGTTTTTAACTACCATGTGTATCAAAATTTAATATTTCAACACAATACAGTATTATTTGTTTAGTTAAATTAATATTGTTTTAGTTTAATGAACGATGTATTTGAGTAGGAACAGTGGTGACCTACAAAAATCGTTAAAAATGATTCAAATTGAGTATAATATAACGCTATTTATTTAACAGTGTATAGCAAAAAAAAATTTGAAACAACTTACATTTAGCAATAAGTTCAAAGATTATTTCTAATTCAGCGTTCGGAAATGATAATGGAATCACTCGTAATAATGGAGTGTTACTAGAAAAGGTCGTATCGAACTCGATATGGAAGGATATCGACAGCGTATTATCAGTGTACGCTAAAAGGGTGCACGTCAGAGAGAGAGAGAGAGAGAGAGAGAGAGAGAGAGAGAGAGAGAGAGAGGAGAGAATATGTATGCTACAACTATTATGCAACGCGAGATAAAAGGCAGCGCATTCTGAACATTTATTACTCTATTGCAAAGTATCGTCGTATTACATCTCGACGACCGTTCTCCGCGAAAATGCAATTACAATATATAATATTCAACGAGCCAGCGTTCATTATAATTTCCCAATTATCGGCAAAAAGTGTCTTAATGTATCTCGAACTTGATATCTCGGCGAATAAATCTTTGACAGGGTGAAATTTATTCGCGATCAATTTCAGCTTGTTAGATCGCTCCGTTATCGAATAAAAACGATAAGGACCTCGCTGTCGTTTGAACTTTTATTAGATAATTTATTCGTGATCTTTCTCGGTGAGATATGTATATACTTACTCAATTCGTAAGTAGGCCCGTCGTAGACAGCCGGCAGCGTGTTGGCCGAAGCGTAAGCCAGCACGGCGAGGACGGTGAGGATAGCGAGCAGCTTCATGACTGCGGAAGAACGTATATTCTCGTGCGCACTCAAATGCGTCGTTGAACAATGACGTCCTTAAGGACGCGGCGTTTCTTTATATACCTTATCGCCGCCGCCGATAACATCCTCGTCTACTTTCCTCGGTCCACTTCCGTCCAGCACCGTCTTTCCCCCGATGTCCCGTCACTGGAATTCCCCGCGGCTTTTCGCAGCTCGCTATTTCTAGACCCGTCGGCCGCCGACCAGATCCGCAGCCACATAAACTTGACCAGCGTATCCGAATATTAATTTCCGGCATTATCGCTGTTACCCGGCGACGACTGAGGGTGAAAGAGAAGAGGCGACGAAGCGGGTCAATCGATCGTGGCGTTTCTGTCGTTGAACGGAAGCGCGGACGTGACTATATAGTTTGCAAGAAGTGAGTGGCGAATTAAAAAGAAATCGACAAGTATTTTCATTCCGGTTTTATTGAATTTTTGAACTCGGAAAAACTCGGCGACTACCGTGAAAGGGAGAGAGAAGTTTCTCGGATATATATTCTTCGTTTCCTTCGTCCTTTTGACACACCGGTGTATTATGTAAAAGAGGAAATCTCTAACGGAATATACCGAATGTTGGGCAAAGGCAATTTACCTCAGTCGTACGTTTCAATTATGAATGAGGGAACCGTTTTTTACATTTTCGATTAAACCGACGAGATTTGATCTTTTATGATAAAAGCATGCTGGCGCATGCGGATATTATAAACAATACGGAATTTCCGCATTACGACCGCAAAGAGTTAAAATTTATCGGAACGAAATATAAAAGTCAATCGGAATAACAGCTCGTTTCCCATTGTAAAAGTCCCGTTGTGAAAACTACGCGTTTCGCATATCCGAAGCGTTCGCATTCGTCAGCAATTTGTTTACGAGAGAGACACGTCGCGGTGTCGGTTAAGCTGTGAATAAACAATCGACGATGGAAGGTAATGCTGCAGCGGTCGCGGGCGATCGCTAAATTTCATTATCGCTCGAGCTGTAGCAGCTGACCCAGTTATGGAAACAAAAATATGACTTCTCCTCGAATGCTATAAATATTTGCGCAAACGTAACGTTCAAACGCGGTTACTGTCATTCCCGACAAACTTCTTTTCCACCCTCCCGCCGTATTCGAGGGTGTTACATCCTACGCAAATATATTTATGGAAATTTAACGCCGAAATTATCCCCATTTACACGGACGTGATAAACGAGGAGGGGAATATATACGTTCCGGATATATCGAATCGAAATGCTCGCACGTGCTCGGAATTACACGAGCCGAACGAGACTATATATTATGTGCGCAGTGCTTTACTCGCCATTAGATGGTTGTCTCTGATGTAGAATATAAAAAGTCCCTCCTGGGAATCTCTCGAATCCCGGCATCGCACATACTTGAGAAACCTCGTATCCGCTCGGAATCTTAAGCAGCGCGCGTATCGGAGACGCTGATTCCGTTTATAGATGTGGGATCAAATACCGGCTTGTCTGTTGGGTGAAACGAAGGAAATATTTGTAATAAAAGCGATTAAAAAATAAGGGCAAATAAAGTGTCCGTTGTCAAGTGTCTGCCCATAGTTTTAATGTTTTAATGAACTTTTATTAAACCCGGGAACGCGGGCACCTGGGGTGAATTTTACACCCCGATATCGAAAAAAGCTCACGTCAGTAATTTGAATATGCTTCTTTTGTTTTTTAAAATATTTTTTTTGTTTTTCCTTAAAAATGTTGAGTAAATCTACATACATATTGTCTTCAAACAGAACAATTAAAAATATGTAATTAATAACAATGACTTTTAATTGGGGTGTAAAAATCATACCAGATAACCATTTATAAATAAAAAAAAAACAAGCGTCCGTTTCCGTGTTAAAAGTTTAATTCGTCGAAATTTCGATGGACCGGAAAATAAGATCAACGTTTCAAAATCTTTGTACAAGGATAGAAAAGGAAAATGAAAAACCGAAAATTTTTGCCAGGATAGAAATGAGAAGGCAGTCGTACTGCCCGAGCACGAGCGGCGGAAACGGCGCCGGCGAGCCGCTGATCGTCGTCGAAGAAAGCACGCTGGGCGAGGAGGAAGGGGCGTGCTGCCGCGCGGAATCGCCGCCGCGATGCGTCGACCCGGACTCGCCATCCTTGAATCCCTATCTGCTCTCGCCGTGGAGGGACGCCAGGAAGCACTCCTTGCCGACGCCGCAGTGTACATCCGGGATAACCGCATCCCAGGTACGTGTTGTGCATGTGCACCGGAAGTCCTTCGCGGTCGGCGCTATCGAAATACGCAATTGCTTCATGCTGCAACACGCGCGCGCGCGAGATAGCCAAAATAGATTCGGTCCAGAATAATCTCGATAATGATCGATCTCGGAGAGAGAAAGATATTAGAGATAGATATTAAAAATGTCAAAGTTAAAACCTAAGATATTAAGTCGAGATAAAATTTGAAATAAATATATTTAAAAGAGCTTTTTTGCGCCTTTTCAAATTTTATCTTAATTTAGTATCTTATTATTCTAACATTAGCATTCAAATGATATTAGCATTTGTAATGCACGCAGTCAGATTTTCAAAAGTGCTGCCATGCGACGAAGCTAGATCTTTAAATAATTACATCAAAGATGCATAAAATCTGACGTTGTACGATTTAAATTTTTAAAACTTTCCGATGGCACTATTCCATCACTGCAAATCCAAGTGTGTTATTTTAACTGAAGCTTGTATTAACTTTTAATTTAATACGATTAAATTAACACTCTGTTAATTTAATACTCAACGTGTAAAACGAGCTTCGGTCAAATGTGTCATTTCTAGACGTTTATACGCGTTATAGAAATAACACACTTGGATTTACAGTGATCAGTTTAATTTCTCTCTCGAGCGATAACATAAACCCGTATTGGGTGTCAGTGTCGATTAGTTCGGCCTCCTCGTTAATTGCACGCGGTGATTAGGTGCGACGGTTGAGCGAACGCGGTGGAGAAGGTTCCGGTCCATCGGCGAGGGAGGCTGCTTTCCTGGCGACGCTCTCACAGACGCCGGCACCGCAGTCCGGCGGCCGACGGCACTCGGTCGTCACGATCTCCAGGGTGCCGACCACCCTGTTCGGGCGCAATCGACGAGAATCCATTGCCGCGTTTCCCATGGGAGGCGCTACCAGGATATTGCAGAGCCGGCGGGAATCGTCCACCGGGATAAGCGGCCCGCCCAGCAACAGCGGGAGCACTCACAATCTGCAGCTCGACATTATGGACGACATCGCCGAGATCAAGGCCAGAAAGGTAGATTGTAACTCTGGATTAGCGACATGTTTAGGAGTAGTCATAGTAATCGAGAGTTGACAACACAATGGTAATACTTACATAAATAATATAAATGAGATAAGACGAATAACAAATTATAGTGATGAGAGTGTATATAGTCTCCCTGCTGGTCTAATAGAACCGAAAGATAAAACCGGGCCTCAATGATAATCACTTGTAATCTTATGATAACCACTTAGGCTTATTAGACATTAGACTGTCCGCTATTGATTTTTATTATAGCTGCCCCTCCGTACTTTTCTGCCCTTTTTTTTCTATCTTCGAGATTAAACATGTAAGAGCAGCGCGGTCCATCAGGAGTCCAATCGCGATTCTCAGACATTCTCAGACATGGATTCAAAATTTAAGAGTTCTCGTATTTTATAAAGTTAATAAATCGGCTCTTCGAAAGTAAAAACGCGAAGACGAAAAATAGGACCGTCTAATTAAATCGAGGAATTTTTCCAAGTGAATAATTCAAGTTTCCAAAAATATAAAAAGATTGTTGGAGTTCGTATTTAAATTTCGTCTCGGAGAGAAATCGCTGCAAGGTCCATTAGCCATTCATAGATACTTCATATTAATTTGATGTATAGTTAAATGGACAGCTCTTTGACGTTTCGTTTAAGCGGGGAGCGCTCTAATCGTGCTCGTACACGCGTCCCAGGTCCGTTTAAAGATGTACAAGACGCCGTCTCGCGAGCGCGTATGCGAGATTCAGCCCCTGGACGGAAATGGCAGCTCGACCACGCAGAAATACATACAGCATCAGAAACGCCGGTTCTCCGAGTTCTCGGCGTCGGTCGCGGCGTCCACGTCGGGTTTACGTAGACGCGCGTCCGAGATGACGAGGCCGCTCTCCGACGGCACGACGACGGCGGCGGGTATCACGTGCTCCAACACGGATCTGATATCCATCCTGAGCTCCCTGACGTCGTCCGCGACGGAGATAAACATGTGCGGCACGTCGGACGCGTCGGGCACGAAGGACGATCAGAAATCGAGCTGGTCCGCCAAAACGGCGGAGCAGAGGCGCAGCCGGCTCAAGAGCTCTCGGTCCAACAGCTTCGACGTCTCCATCCTGCACAGCACCAAGAGCGTCAAGACGCCAACCAGCAGTGGCAAGAGCGCCATTGGCACGATCGTCACGCCGAGCACCTGGTTCGCCAAAAGACATCAGCCGATGTCGAAGAAGAACCGGTATGACGAGGAGAACGCGATGACGTTCAAGCTTGACAAGTTGCGGGTGGTCAAGACCGTCAAAGATACGCTCGCGAAGAACGTCAACGCCAGGCACAAGGTTCTCTGGGACGACAGCAGTGGTACCAAGGTGGACGCTCAGGTAAATAAAAGTTATCACTTTCCGTTCAGAACGGGCTTGGACTAAGCAAGTGAATATAGTATAATGATCTATTGTACTATTTCGCAGTCATTGAAAGAAAGCAAATTGTTCGCGTTTGTTCGCACTTGCTTGCTTAGTCTGAATCCAGACTAAGCAAATTATTCAAAGTAAGAGTTTTCGTTAAATATATTAACTACAGAAAAATCGATTAAAAAAAGTAAGCGAACGCAGTTTCTTCATCAGATGCGTTTACAAGCATCGAGAAAATTGTGATTAGAATTATTAACTTTGAGCAAAGCTCCAGTGTTGGCGGTATAGATATTTTCGTTCGCGCACCCAAGATAAAATACGTCGTAAAAAAGAATGTAAGGTCGCAAAAAGGTAAAATTTTTCGCTTGATTCGGTACTGATAGGTGCTTGGTAGTGCCATCGAGAAGATCCTCACCTCGGGCCACCGGGGAAGCGACGCGGAAACGTCGGGCAGCTCATCCGGAAAGCCGGCCGTGTCGCCGAACAAGTCGCGCGCCAGCAAGGTCGCCAGTTGGTTCACGAGCGGGAACAAGGAGCCGGAGCAACCGGACTGCGAATCGATCTGCTCCACCCTCAAGGACCTCTTCGTCAAGTAGTGCACCACCGCCGGGCCGTCTCTCGCGATTACGACAATTCATATGTTTCGTTTGTAAACAAGATCTACAGGATTGACAGAGTTATTTGCTGTGCGCACTGCCGCTATTTATTTATTTTTCTCTTTCCGCCGAATGAGTTCTACATCCCATGAGCTAACTCCCACGATCTGTTGGAATGGTTCTCTTGTTTATCCTCTTGAAGTGAGAAGGATTCAAAGAGAGAGAAGGATCGGGAGAGAGAGAGAGAGAGAGAGAGAGAGAGAGAGAGAGAGAGAGAGAGAGAGAGAGAGAAAGATCAAAGCTGCGGAAGATTACATAGGTTTGATCGAAAAGATGTTACTACGTTTCTTTTCTTTTTTTACATATTTCTTCGCACGGTAAAATAATTCAACTCATTCTCGCGCGCATATCTATCTCCTATAAAGCATATGTTTAGATACCTGCAATCTCTTCTCACGCTCGGATTCGGAGTTTACTTAATCCTGTCCCCGAAGATCAGCAATGAACCCGTATAAGGTGTTTACCGAATTTGTGAGATTTCTGTCGACACGTGTTTGCGATCTTGATCGACACGATATTTCGCTTAACGAGTAAATAGAAATTAACGTTTGGTGCATAACACTTATCGATAATAAATATTCACGATTTTAATTTTTTGTGGGAATTGATATTAGTAAATATGGCAATTTACGAAGCTGAAGGCCTTTGCCGATACCTTCGCGCAATACTTAAACACTGAGTTCGATATTTTCACGGACTATTTTCGCTCTTACCCGCCCGATTTTATCCCGATTATACGCAGCATCTTTTGATTCTTTTGCGGCTGATTGCCCTCATGATCGCCGCGAGATGACAGATAACGCGATATATCATCCTTGTCCACTCTCTGAGCGAAAACACAGTTACGCACACAACAACTTGATATATTATACAATATACACAATATGCGCCATATAATTTCTATTGATAGTGCAAATATCGAGGAAATCGATTACAGAAGTATTTTCATAAGGGACAATTATTTTTAGTAACATGTCACTTTTTTAAGTTGTCGCGAGCAGATAATGTTAATTACGTTGGCGCAAAAGAATATATTAGGATAAAATTATAACATATATAAGAGAGAACATTCTGCGTGGCATTTCTCGTATATTGACGCAGATAACACGTGGATAATCATAAACGTTAATGTATCCTTTGCGGGCCAAAGGAGATGCACACGTTATAATTATATATAATATATTCTGAAAGAAGAGCACACAGAAGGTGGCGGCTGGTCCGGTTAATTACGCGTAACTTTATCTGTCGTCCTTCTTCCTGTTTCAATGGTCGGACTTCTATCCGTTTTCCTGCTCCTTTTCGGTCGACGTTCCTCGACATCGTTTCGACCGCACAAACCGCCACTGATATAGAATATACAGATACATGATATAGATATATGGATGGACGTAGAGATATATATGTATAAAAAAATCGTCATGTACATTTAATAACTATGTACAGCAACGGTATGCACGAGGTGTATACACGTTGCTGTGGGTATATATGTGTGCGTGTGTGTATGTATAATGTACGTTTCGAGCAGAAGAGATATAAAAGATATATTCATGTTGCAGCCAGCCTCCCGGAAATTTTATCTTTCAAAGGTATAGAATATACGCGACTGCGTTGAGTAAAACGCAAATTAATTAAACATCTGACGAAGCCGTAAATGAAAGCTTATGAATGAGACTAATAAGTAGGACGATATAGCCCGCAAATGTATTTTCCTTCGGTCGGTTTTACTCCTCGATCGTGTTTGCGCTTGGTAATTTGTTCCTTAAATTTTGCAAGGTAATGAAGAAGACACACATTATATGCTCCTCCTATATTCGAAGTTATGTCGAATTATATTTTCTCAAGAGACTCTCCAATTTCTGTTCCTGGAGCGTCTGACGATAATTAAACAAGAGCGTACTAAATACAATTTTCCTTAATGATTAAGTATTAAGTTAGTATCTCTTTGGTGTGCAATCAAGAATAGTTTTATTAATTCGGAGGCAATCATCGTTCCGCTGCGGTGTGATTGGAATGACATGGTTCGTAATCTTCATGCTGCTTTATTAAGAAAAATTCGAAACAAAATGTTCAATTTATATTAAATCGATAGCTTCAGAACGTAGTAAGTGTGAACTTTATGTGCTGTCGATTTAGAGATAAACTACAGCCGTAAAACATTTTTTCGAAAATTTACGATGAAATATGTCTAAACGAAACGGCGTGACTTATAGATTACGCATTATTTCGATACATACTTACACGTCTCTTGATATATCAATGTTAAAAAAAAAAAGATGTTCCAAAGATAATAATCGTTGTTATTGAGAGTTTTGAAATCTATACGGAATTGATTGCGTAATGTGATTACCCCGATCTGTATGAACTTTAGAACTTATTTATGAAAATCATACGATGTGAGTAGAGAGTAAATACTTAAATGTTCTTCGATTGGTAATCAGAGTCTATATAAATCCGCGTGAATCTCTAGCTCCGCGTGAGCCTCCCTTTACATCACGTAAATATTAATTAGACGAGGAAAAGCAGCACAAATAAATACAAAACGAAGACGGAAGTACAAATATTAAACGAACGACTAAAAGACCAAAAGCGTGTTATTTTATTTTACTGGAATCGAGTGACAACTCGAATAAGTAGGTAATTTCTGAAGCAGATAGCAAGTTGTCTTTCTCTGAGCACCGTAATCCCTAATCCTTAATATCTTAAACGATTCTAAAATTAATTATTAGTGGGATTAAAAAAAAGAGAAAAAAATAAGTTACTTGTTATTTGCGTCAGAATATTATACATATGTATTTATGACTCTTCAACCCCTCGATAAGAATTCGTATCGATTTTTTATTTACATAGATGGTGAATGAATTTTATTAATTTAGTAACGGTAACAACATGAAAAGAAATTATAAAATTAGTTGACAAGTTATCTTCGTTATAATTCTTATGTTATGTTAAAAGAAAGAATTGTGGAGGGATAAAATCCGCTTACATATTTAGATTAGCGCACCTCCTGTACGTATGTTACAATCGAAAAAGTGTCCTAATACAAAGTTGTAAATAATATTGGTGCTGTATGTTCTATCAATGTTCTCGCAGCAGATTGATAAAACATGAATATGAAAAAGAGGTAAAATATACGTTGATCGTAAATGTTGCAAAGAGTGTGTTATTTATATATCGATTTTTCAACCTGGATCTATTGTCTAGATATTGAAATATAAGATAGGAAAGGATTAGATGCAATGTCCATCTGGATATTATCTTCAGGAAAATATTTATTTTGAAAATTAAAGGGATATATATATAGAATATAGTTTACTTAATAGAGCCGTACAAAATTACAATGTATGTAGCGCGAATAACGTACAACTTATTTTTCTTTCTGAAAACAATTTTATTTTTAAGAAATCGAAACTGTTCAGACTGTTGCAACTACATTTTTCAACTTGGTGTTGTATTACAGTAAAATGGTATCGCTTTCAGGCATTGCCCGCGTTACGATAGGTAAACGGGATGTTTGTTTTTTTTCCGGCAGAGAAGAGGAATGGTATATATATATATATTTATAAAAAAAACATACAATGAGGATTCTCTAATCGTGATATACATACATGTGTCATTTCCGCTATATCACTTAGCGATACTAAGCGAGTGTGTGGAAGAATATGGATTTCGCAACAAAAGTTTAACACATATTTCTTATAACACACAGGTGTATTGACTGTGGAACGAAGCAAGATTTCTGAATTAGCAAATCCTTCGTTATAGAAAAAAGTCACACTGCAAACGATTCTTTATCCTCTGATAAAAAAGAAGTATAATTGCTTGAAATAGAGTAGAAAACATTTCAATGCAGACAATTTCTTTTGTTTCTACAAAATTCGACAAGTTTGACATTCCGTGCCCGATAACAAATTATTAGCGTCGATGAGAGAACCTTGGTCGATAGGAATGGATGAAGTAGGGCAATAAAGACAGCAGATAGGTATGCAACAGCTAAATAAAAATGCAGTCATTACAGTATCTAGTTGATCTACAACTCTCCGGAATCCGCTACTATGATCTTTTTGGATGTCTTGCCGCTTTGAGAACCCATGGCCTCCAACTGAAAACAATACGTAAATAACATATATTAGCCAGGCTGTTGAATATTTGAATATAAAATAGCTTATCAAGCATAAAACCTAGACTCGATTCTTGACCCTGTTACTTTAAATACAAATAATTTCAAGTGACAAAATATTTCACTGTTGACTCGTAACTGGCAGATCTCGGGTTTGATCAAACGAATTTTAAAGTTGTAATTTGCATAAAGCACTTAGAAAAGAATCTTAAAATAACTAAATAAATCGTGCATTGAAGGTTAAAGATTTCCAAGAATTGTGGTGGCCGCATGTGCCCCTACTAAGATAGCAGCTCAGCACCACACTAAATAGTCACACGCGGGCAAGCGCTTTCTCACGAGCGGTTGGCCGCGCTGACTAAATGTATATAAACAAATTCAGGGAAATACTCATCGACCTTATCGACCGATCGACGCTACTACAAGATCAAATTGGGCACATATTGAAGTCAACTCGCAGAAATCCGCGTATTTTTAGAGACACCTCATCACATCACATCCGCCATCTCATAACATCCAACCTTACACGATCCCCAAAGAATAAATATAAAGAATAATAATAAAAAAAACTAGACGTCAATTCCTCGCTAATAAAAAATATGCAGTATCGCTAGAAATAGTAATAGAAAAACCATACTTTTCTAACAACATCCATGCCCTCGGTGACTTTTCCGAACACGACGTGCTTTCCGTCGAGCCAGCTGGTCTTGGCACTGGTGATGAAGAACTGACTGCCGTTGGTATTGGGGCCGGCATTCGCCATAGATAGTATACCAGGCTCGGTGTGAGTCAACTTAAAGTTCTCGTCCTCGAACCTGGCGCCGTAGATGGACTTTCCGCCGGTGCCATTGTGGTTGGTGAAATCACCACCCTGGCACATGAAGTTCGGAATCACCCTGTGGAAACTGCTACCCTTGTAGCCGAAACCCTTCTCTCCGGTACAAAGCGCGCGGAAGTTCTCCGCCGTCTTGGGGACGACATCCTTCCTCAACTAGAAAATTGCATTAAAAATATGATTAAACTCTCTGGACATTTCTAGACTATACTGTATATATATATAATTTCTAAATATATATTTATCTTAAAAGAATATAGTGGAGCAATAAAGCAGCAAAAAGGTAAGCAACAGTTAAATGTACAACACGCTAAGACACTCAAGTAAGATTTATGCTCGTTCGGCAACGAGACAAACGTTTTTTTTTAGCCCTTACATAAATTAGTTTCTAAAGAAATAATATTAACGATTAAAAAAAAAACGTGATAGAGGATATAAATAATAAATATGCGCTATTACTCCAGCTCGCGCCATCTGTGTTAAAAATTCTAAACTCGCGTGTTAAAAAGCCGATGCTTCTGCATTATGCAAAATATAAAATTGCTGTCGTGAGCGGAAACCTATGTTTAGCCTAGCGCAAAGTTTCTAATTATATAACACGCCAATTAATACACAGTATACTTTCGTTCGATGGAATCTTTTTCACGTAGGAAAAATCTGTTCGTTTTTATTTAAAAAAAAAGAAAAATCGTTTCACGTAAATACGGATCTGTCAATTCATCATAATTTTCGAAAAAGGACGGGAAGAGAGAGCGTCTTATCTTATCGGCCGTATTGCTAAAATGTAATAACCTTCCGTGCGAGCGAGTCACAATATTTTTTCACGTCCTTATCTCGAGCGATCACAATATCCTTCGATTTTCCGTGATTTCGGAGTAGCTCCTCCGATCGGAGTAAAAATATGCGCTCGCGCGGGGGACAGGTGCATTTTTTCTCGCACGCACGCGGGCACGCGTGGGCACGCGGCCGGTCGACAGGTTCGCCGTCGTGATGGAAAATTTCGTAATGGTTAAAGCGTGCTCGCGCGAGCGTGACGCATCGCGCTCGGCCGTGACTCCGCACGATCGCGTCCTCGTCGACCGACGGCAGCCGCCGATCGCCGATCGCCGTCGTCCGTCGATTATTTACTCCAGCTACGCGACACGGCGACGACGAGGACGAGGACGACGGCGGCGACGACGAAGGGGAGGAACCGGAGGAACCGATCGTCGCGCGAGAACGAGGGGTCCGGTTGAATCGCGAACCGGCGCGGTGGAAAAATCAAGATGGCCATGGGCATGCCGGGATCCGCGTAGGAAGCGCGCGGTCGGAGCGGCGCGGGACGTTCGGCGGTCGTTGCGGCGCGTACGGGCGTTAATTTCGGCTCACCTCCATCACGATGCGGCCCACGGGCTTGTCGTCCGCGGTCATGTCGAAGAAAACGCGTGGCAGTGCCATGTTCCCAGCTGCTGCGGCGATACTTCGTAGGAGCGTGTCGTGGGACGGTCGTCTCGGCCGGGCGGTGGCTCCGAAATGGCTCGACTGCCTGAAGGTCGAATCAATTGACAGCCGGCAAATCGATCTCAACGCCATATTCTGCCGCTCCTGGAAACCCGCCGGAAATCGATTCCACGCGCGGCGATCGGCGCGGTACGCATGGCGTCGTAGGTTTCGGCGGTTTTCCGGCCCTTTCGCCGGTTATTCCGCGAAAATATTATGTAATAAAAGGACCGTTTTCGGTTGCAAATTGCCTGCTGCCGAATGAGGCGGCGGGACCGCCGGCGACGGCCAATCGGGCGCCGCGCTTCCCGGCAGACTTCGACGGCCAATCAGATACTTGTTCGTGGATTCTTACTGACGCGCGTTGCCATTATTGCAGCATTAAAATCTCTAATCGTCAAACGAACGAGCTATGTCACAATCTTGTATTCGCGTGATTGAAGACCTGGCTCAGCAATTTTATAATTAAAACGAGATGACTGCGTATATATTCGAGCGTTTAGCGAGAGAAGAAAAACGGAGTTGAACTTGAAACAAAAAATAATCTAAACAATTTGTGAATCAAATTTCACGAATAGCCGCGCATTCCTACCGCCGGTATTATATCGACTATTTATTATGCGTACTATTGCCGCTAGAGTGCGCCACTTGGATGTTTTTATGTCCCAAAGGTTATGAGCTCATGTAATTGATAATTCTAAAATCTAAATAAAACAAGATGCATTAAATATTGTTTTTCCCCAGAATGACTGATTCGCACAGTCATTTGGGCTTGGCCAACTTACTTGCTAATAAGAAGGATAAGAAGTAGACCTCGAAGTAGACTCATACGGCGAAAGCTAAAAGGGCCATTTCGACTAAACTCCGATTAACTAAATCGTTGATTAGTCCATTAGAAATTACTAATCACATTTTCTCATTAAGCAGATTGGCAAATGCGATTGGTCATTTCCGATGGACTGTCAATTAAGTTAATCAGAGCTTGGTCGAAAAGTGGCCCTAGCTAATTCTTTAGTTATATCCTTTCGTTAAAAGAACGACTTGAATGTTGTCATTACTTCATAAATGTTGACATTAGCTGACGATCAATATTAATTTTTTCTAAACCTGCTCTTTTAATTTCGTATCATTTCTCTGCGTCCGTTTTCAAATCACTCGAAAATGAGTTTTTTTTTTTAACTGTCGCGACGTGTGACGAAATAATATCGACTCTGCGGATCGCTATAATGTTCCATATATTTGAATAATTAAATATTATCCCGTTATTGATTGTGTGCTCTGCCCAAAGAATGTGTCGAAAGGCACTATAAGCGATGAGACCTCAACGGGAAACTGCCGATTGTTGGAACAGGTTGGGGAAGAAATCTGTTTGTAAACACAGAGGAGAATAAGAACTTGTGATCCCAAATGTTTGTCAATATACCATCCCGTGTGTACCGTCGCATATCCAGCTCCACAAATCTTGTGCCACGAATTCAATAAAGAAAAGGCGTAACGTGGCAAACTGTATATAAGGCCATTGGCGATTTAGTAGGGAAAATTGAGAACCAACGATTCAATCGCGAATCCCGATTTAACTCCATTGCCGACGAATTCAACCGAGATCAAATTGCTTACGTCAGAACTTCCGACAGTACGATCCGTCGTCCGTAATCTATAATTTAATTATCAAACAATCAATCGAATTCCGATTTAACTCCATCGACGACGAATTCAACCGAGATCGAATTGCTTACAGGAGAACTTCCGATTGCGCGACTCCTTTGTCCCTAATCTAATTTGTTAAACAATTAATTCTTTTATCTGCGTCAACGAAACGCTATTGACACTGCTCGATAAGTCAATCGATAGTTCGCTGTCTATTGCCATATCAATGCAGATTAACTTTAATCTCGGTTTAATTGATTTTGAAACCAGAAAAAAGGTAAAAAGTAAGTTAAACCGAGATTGAATAAGTTAATCCAAATTGGTGTAGAAATGAACGTAAGTCGGCTGAACTCGAGATCGAAGTCGTCGCAACTTTTATAATCGTTGCACGAGAAACGGACACGCTCAGCCAAATCGAGCGGTCTGATTACACGTACTGACGCTTGAAACGTAATAATTTCATCATTAATTATTAATTCCGTTAACCATGTATACGCTTCCATTGTGTTTTGCGTCCACGAATTATCCCCCTGTCTAACCGTCTTGTTTCTACTTAAATACCCGCTGCTGACACGGTGCCCGAGCTCGAGCGTGAGAGTCGAGAATCGAGGACGAAGGCGCTTGAAAATAGGGAAAAGTAACGGAGCGAGTAACGGGTTGGACATTTATAATGCATCCTGCCGCAGCCGCTCCGAGAGCGTCCTACGATAGACCGTTCGTCCGCGTAGCGAACGGAGAACGGTCATATAATTATATGCCGAATCGAATGAACGACCAAAGATGAACGCTCGACTCGGGTCGGCGTTCAAAATCCTCGCTCGAGACAGATGTCCGTATCCTCGTGCGGCGACAAAATGCCGCTCTCTAGCAGGCCAATCAAAAATTAAAAAAAAAAACCCCCCGAGTGTCCGTCTTACTCGGTAAGGTAATTATTCAAGCGAACGCCACGCGCTCGCTCTCTCTCTCTCTCTCTCTCTCTCTGCGAGGATGAACGTTCACGCATAAAAATTCACGAGCGGCACAAAAAAAATGCGCTGCGTCGAAGGACACGATTATGGGGCAACATTGGCAATTCTGCGATTACGCGTTTTTTTTCTCCCACGAAAAGCGGTCCCCGCTGGTTTCCGACGATACCGCGGGGCTACGCAAAAGCGTCGTGGAATTTCGTCACGCTGAAGACGACGTAGAACGGTGATGCGCATTGTTTTCAGGCTGTTTATCAATTCGCGTGCGGCGTGACACACGTGTCGAGTCTTCTCGGAAGAGCGACACTCATCACCGTGTCGCTCTGAATCGAGAGGAGGAGAAACAGCGATGTTCCCAGGATCGGCGACGCGGATTCGGGGAAAGATCGATCGTAAACGATTTTTCCTTCATGACGAATAGTTTACTTCCAGCTGGAGGATAAACACGCTTCCGGAAAATGCATCGTTATGCATCGGAAATGAGCCGTTATGCGATCGCAGAGGTGACGACGAGGTGACGTAATCGCGAGAGACATAAAAGATCGAGAATACAAAAGTGAGGCGGTTAATTGTCGCACGAGGAAACGTTCTTCTCCACGAGCCATTCGGTTTGAATCAAACCGAGATGTTGCGCGATCTAAAATTAGATTTCCAAATCCGGATTTTTGTGGAGAGAGTGTGGTCCTCAGGAACTGAGCCTCAACAATTTTATGGTTGTGTTTGAGCTTAGGGAAATCATGCTAAAAGAAGAGAATTAAACCTGTTCATATATTTGCTAAGTTGGGAGATTTCGGCTTAAAAACTACACGCTTGAAATAAACTGGACAATGTTATCGTACGTGCGCATAAATATATTTAATCGTAATTATATGAATCGCTGGTTGAGCACGTGACAGCGTTCGCCTCAGACAGATAAGGATCTTCTCGTCCCCAGATAATGCCGAACCGGGTATTCTTATAATCTTCCAATCATTAATCTTATAATCTCATAATCAATCAATGGCTCCTGCTTTCTGACGAAGGACAATACCAGTCAACGTCCAGTGGTTTGTTTGGGTTCAGAAGTACCGTTAACACATTCAAGCGTATCTCAGTTGATTTTCTATTCACGCCGGAGTAAATGATTTTATATTAATAAGAACGATACTGAGTTTATAGTATTTAAGAGAAAAAAATCAACGTAGCTTATTATTGAGTTTGAAAAAAGTATACAAAAGTCATACAATATTATTATTAGATTATAGATATTATCAAAAGCTCCAGTCCCGTAAAAGGTTTTTCTCTCTAATTGATTGCATATTTATAACGGTCCTCTGTTTCACTTATTCTTAGTGTTGAATTTATAGCATTGATTTGCATAAAAATATCTCAGACAGAACGATGTCCAAAATTGGGACACGACGTCATTAAGACGTTTTAATGACGCCTCGTGCCCCAATTTTAGACATTGTGCTGTTTGGGACGATATATGATACTTTATTTGACAGTCGTTCCGTCAGTTCCGTGACAGTCACTGACGATCGATAAAACGAAAAAGCTCAGGGTGTCGGTCACCGGTCGGGAAAATCAATCAAGCGTTTTATCTCGTGGAAGGTCAATTTTAGATCAAGTTCGCTCGCGCGCGATACTGTGTGGGGTGTCGATCGTCGGTCGCGGGACGTTCGCGAGCGAGAAGGGGGAAAAGATAGGCGACGTGGGTCGTGGGTAGGGAGTTCGGCGCGCTTCGGAAGCGCGGTTCCGCGAAGCGGTATATTACCGGCGCGCGATGACTCGCCGCGGCAAACACGCGCCGAGCCGTATCGCGGGAGGAGGAGAGGATCGCCTCGCGTCGCGTCTCGCGTCACCGTCGCGGCTTATTACACGGCCCGGGCCCGCGCGCGCATCATCGTCGCCGTCCTCGTCGCTACCGCCGCTTACGTAAGTCGCGATCCGCTTTTTTTTTTTTTCACGAGGCACACTCCCCGCGGGAGACTTTAAAGACGTCGGGGAGAGCTGCTGATCGGCCAGATACGATTTTCGGCGCGAGTGCGACGAGAGGATAAAACACTTATCTTCGGAATTTCTTCCTCGGAATTTCGAGGGATCGAATGCTACCGTTTCGCGCGAGCAGATCACGCCGTGGCATGGTGACCGACGGCGGCCCTTTCATGTCAGCGCGACGCCACCACGGGACAGCGTCGTGGACCCCGCCGACGCGCATGCACGCGCGGATAACCGGGTCGCCGCTGCACAAGAGTCACGGCCGGGCGGTGCAGGACGAGTGCAGGACCCCGACGGCGGAGGATGCGATCGCGCGCGCTTAAATCGCCGCATCTCGCAGCACGAGTGACATTATGTACGTATCGAATCTTGTATCGCGCGCGCGCCGTGCCGAGAGAAGGCGCGACGACGAGCGGTTTTGAAATTTTCCGCGTTAAAACGGCGGGAGCTTAGGCGCGCGCCGTGAACCTAGACAGGTGGATAAAAGAGGGACAGAAGGGAAAAGCGAGGAGAGGGAGGAAACGTCCGCCGCCGCGCGCAATTAATTCGGCCGTGTTCGCCGAATTGACCCCCCTTTCGCGAGAACGCGCGCGGAACGGAACTTTCGCCGGCGGGAGTCGCGCGTCTACTCCGTGATTCACGGCTGCGGTCACGTGATTGGAGCACAGAACGGCACCAGCGCGAGGCCGGCGCCTGCCGCGCCGATTCGCGAAATCACTCGGCGACACGGCGATCTAGCGAAACGTACGCACCGCGGCCGGCTCGCTCACCCCCCCATCTTCCCCCACCCCCATTCAGTGGCCTGTGGCTTTTCGGAACGCCCGGTTTACGCGCCGGGCGGCACGCGCACGCACACGCCGTCGTGTTCGCCGCGTACATGTGACTGGTGCGTGTGGGACTGGAACGAACGCGGAGATAACACGCGCGCGCCGCCCACCCTCCGATTTCTGCTTCGCTTTGTCGCGTGGTCGCGCGGGCACCTCCGGTATACCACGGGCTTCTTCCGCGGCTTCTTTCCGCCGCGCCGTCCCGGCACGTGAGCGCGCGTGGAACGTGTGTACGTGTGTATGTGCGCGCGCGCGCGCATCTACGTACGTTACGTACGCGTGTGTGAGGGGTGCGCGCCGTTGTTGTGTTGTTACGTCCGCGCGCGCGTATACGTGGTGCGCGGTGCCTACGCTCTCGCGACTCGCGCGACCAAAAGTGCCGGTTGAGGCTTCTCCCCGTTTGCACGCGGCGGCGGGGCCGAAGATGGAGAACACGACGTGCCCGACGAACGTGCTGGAGAGCGCGAGCGTGCCCGGCCTGATGATGCTGCTCGCCACGTTGATCGCCGGCGGGATCGTCCTCGTGATCTGCTACGCCGTGAGCCGGCGATCGCGCTCCCGCCAGGACTCGCAGAAACGTAAGCATCCCTCTCAGTCATCGTTCATCAGTTCAGTTACGTACGCCGCGCGGATCGCGAGATGCAGGGGCCGCGTGCGCGCGCGCGCACGCACGCACGCACGCACGCACGTACGCACGTATGCACGCATGCATGCGACACACTTGGCGCCTACCGGAGCGATAACCGGGCTGTTATTATAGGTCTTACACTAGAGGCGCGCGGCGCGCTCCGGATGTTTCGCGCCCGGCCACGTTTCTCCCTTCTTTCTTTCTTCGGTGCGTTCTCGCGCAAATGTCGACGCGCGATGAAAACACGTGTTGTAGTTTTGGAGCAGGCTCGTCGATATATTGCAAACTCGGTACTCGTTTATTATACGAACGGCACTTCCGAAATAAATAAATAAATAAAAATATATATCTGTTGTCTCATCGTTAGAGTTAAAGAATCGTATCTTCAGTTTTTGTCAAAATGGAGTTAATAAAATTTAAAAATTTTTCGATATACCAGGAGCTTAAATTGTATAACGGTAAATGGTTTTATGTTTATTATTGCTAGTTTCTAAGATACAATATTTAGAAAAAGTCGTATTAAAAATTTTTATAGTGTCTAATTTTAAATTTAATTTCTAAGGTACAGTAGTAATCGTAGTATTTTCAAGAACAAAATTAGAAGTGATGCTTGTAAAATGAATAAGTGCCATAAACTCATTTCTATCTTTGACTTCTCTTCGAAAAGTAAGGCAATAAATTTTTTGTTCGAAAGAAATTGGCAATAAAAGTTTCGCAATAAAAAGCTTGATTTAGCTACAGTAGAAAGTTTACGGCTGTACAAAAAAAAAAAAAAAAACGAGAGAAAAGCGGAAGATTTAAAAAAAATGGAGTTAAAAAAACAACGAAAGCAGAGGTTGATCACACATCCTGACCTGCATTTTTAGGTGCTCTCAGTGTTTATTGTGTCGAGAACCTTTCGCACGTTGCTCACGAAGCAAGGTGCATATATCCGGATTGGATTAAAACCTAGGAGACCTACGTGCATTTTTTTTTGTGAATGTCCTAATTACTGAGCAAACAACCTCATCATGAAAATAAATTAATAAATTAATAATATACATGTTAAACTAACTGTAAGTGTATACAAAATTGATTTTGTTAGTAAGCTTGAACATTTAAAATTTTATCTTTTTCTTATTTATGGAAAGATTTTAATTTCTTTACAATATAATTTTTCAAAAGTGGTTAAAGTATGTATCATTAAAGCCCATTCTACAATAGCCGTAAAAGTATGCGTTAAGACGTAAGCGGTAAGCTATTGACTAATGGGATTTTTACAATCCAAGAATGATCGACTGTAGTTGGTCAATTTTTACTGCTTACGTCTTAACGCATACTTTTACGGCTATTGTAGAATGGGCTTAAGAGCAACTCTCTTTACTCCTAAATACCAATCACGCGGTCTAAAAATTTTGATTAGGAACCGAGTTACAAGGATTTAAAACAGAAAAGCACGTAGGGGCCTTCTAAGACTTAATGGATTTAGGTAATATTTCATTTGAGACGTTTATCGGATGTATTGATTGATTTATTGGAGAGGGGAGGAGGGGTATTCTCGAGCGGTTCTCTAGTCTGTAGATCGCGTGATCCGATTTAAAGACACTGCCAGGCGAGGAGTTTGACTGGGGCGGTACATCTGTCAAAGAATAACGCAGGTGTCCTAAGGCCACTTCAAGATGTTCAATGAAGGACCCCACACGATTCTTTTGAAAAACATTTTCAATGTTCGAGTTGGTCCACCACCACCACCGCCAGCTCCACCGGCACCGCCTCTACCAATTCCGTTTTTCTCATTCGAATCGTGAAGGGTCCTTTTTCTTGTGACAAACAAAATACAGGGTGGACCATTTTAATTCATCCAGTTGAATATCTCGAAAACCAAGCCCGGGAGAGAAAAATGTTTCAGACAAAAGTTGTTTGGTTTCGAGGGGGCCATAAGATGGTGTCATTGGTTTAACCATGGATGGTCGTTTAAAGCTCACGTGAAAATGGAAACCCCTATTTTTCCATGCATATTCTTGTAGCTAATCTCGAGAGCTTTTCAAAACACTGTAATGAAGTATTTTTTCGTTAATAACTTTTGGAATTATAAGGCTTGAAAGTTCTAGTATTTTGACATAAAATATAAAATATCTTGTAAAACATTAAGTTTTCGGTAATGTTACCTTAATACTTTTATGCACAGAATAATGAGACGAATCAATTGGTATAAAAAAGGCAGTTTTTTTTTTAAGAAAAAATATGTAATTTGCAACACGCATCTGCATACTTTTTCTTAAAAGCAACTATGTTTTTTTTCATACCAATTGATTCGTCTCATTATTCTGTGCATAAAAGTATTAAGGTAACATTACCGAAAACTTAATGTTTTACAAGATATTTTGTATTTTATGTCATAATACTAGAACTTTCAAGCCTTATAATTCCAAAAGTTCTTAACGAAAAAATACTTTTTTATAGTGTTTTGAAAAGCTCTTGAGATTAGCTACAAGAATATGCATTAAAAAATAGGGGTTTTCATTTAAGAAATTAAAGGTGTCTGAGCTAAACGACCATCCATGGTTAAACCAATGACACCATCTTATGGCCCCCCTCGAAACCAAACAACTTTGTCTGAAACATTTTTCTCTCCCGGGCTTGGTTTTCGAGATATTCGACTGGATGGATTAAAATGGTCCACCCTGTATATTAATACAACATAAGCATATGCGTTGCAGGTGTGTCAAACTCGTCTCGACTTTTACCTTTCCCCCTCGCACGTGTTCGCAGTACCTCGTCCGAATTTGCGAAAATCCACGTCTCGTCTCGACATCTGTTTCTTTCTTCGGAAAATCCCGGCTCCTTGAACGTGCCTCCCACTGGAAGAGAGAGACGCGAAAACACATCCGACGCACGTGTAGCGATCGTTCCGATCCGTACGATTAAGATCTCGGTCGCGGTCAAGCGAAGGAGCGTCAGAGAAAACGGCGAGTTTGTTCGTCTCATCATCAATAAAATTAAAAAGAAAAAGCAAAGGAGATAGGAAATTTTGCCACGCTCGGACGATGGCGCCGACCTGCGAGAACGATAAAGTCTCTCCTCTCGAACGGACGGACACATCGCTGATTCGCATCGCGGGTTTTCCCGTTAGAACTCCGCGATTCAGCGCGTGTCCCGTTTATCTCATTATCTTTGGTCGTTTTTTTTTTATCTTGTAAAAATAAAGTCCGCGAGATAGTTCATAAAAGCACCTTTCCGCGTGAGACCTTCGTTCGCGTTTCAATAGACACGCGCGATCGCGCGGTTTCCGTTAGGACGAGGCGCAGGCCCCGTTAGCGCGCGCGCGCGCGCGCGTAAAATTCGCGCGTGACGATCGCGAGCGAAGGACCCGCCGCGCCGGTTATCGCAGACGCGGTACGCGTGCACGTGCCTGTGTGCATGCGCGTACGCGTTTGCGTCGACATTATCAGGTGCAAAACTGGTGCCAGCTCGGTGTTGATAATGTCACCAGGCATTTAAAATGGCATTCAGAAATGACGCGAGGTTGCATTTAGACGCGGCGTTTTGAAAGCTATAACAATAAGATCTAAGAATAAAAGCGAGCCATCAAACGCGGAGCACGTGTAGGAATTAGCGATAATTTGTTGCCTCATTGTTAATTTTGTTCTCGTAATTCTTTTCTTAACCCTATTTACTCCAACCATGCCCTTTCGTGTCCCACGAGTTTCTAACAGTCGTTTTTTTGTGAAAAACAAATTATTGTGGGATAATCCCCCCCCACGCCGGAAAAATGATTTTTTAAATAAAACGAGTCGTAATGTGTGTTTGTCAACATATAAATGTTGTAAAAAAATATTTAAATAAATGATTTCCAAATGTTATTTACATTGATTTTTAGTCGAAGGTACAAAGATATTATAATAATTTTTTGAGAATTTTTCAAAGCTGTTAACATTATAAAAAACACGTGGGACTCGAAAGTGCATGGTTGGAGGATTAAAGGGGCGGAAAAAACGTTGGAGTGGAGGGTTAAAAATTAAAAATGCTTTTTTTTACGTATCGATCGTTTCCGAAAAGATCGAAATTTTGCTAAAGCACTTTCGCAATTTTTATAATTATAGATATATACCTTCGTGTTCTAGTTAGCTTAATTATTTTAGTTTAATTTAATAGAGATAAATCTCTATTTAGAGAATATTTCTTTTGCATCGATAATGAAAGCGCGCATAAAAACAAATAAGTCTTGTTTTTATTAAAGTATTATTTTGTTTTTTAATATCTATATGAAAATATGACTTTCGAATTCTTTTAACCCCTTCGTTTCCTTCCGTCGTAGCTATATGGCTTAGAGTTAGGTATGTAATAAAATAGTATCCGTCTGTATTTCTTAAATCTTATCTTGAACATATATTGTATATATTTATTAGTTCCTTTCAATCTTGTGTTAAGTAGGTCTAACACATGTTTTAATAGCACATGTATTTAAACACTTCTAAATAGAGATGTTATCAAAAATACGAACACGTATGTTTTTTCTAGCTAATTTTCTAGCTTAAATAAATGTGAAAATAAAAGGGTTAAATCGGCATTGGAAAGTTACAATTATCAATTTACGGACGATTCGAATTTTCTTCGAATTTATGAATGAAACGTTATTATCAAAGATACGCAGAATGTCGTCGGCTTTTGGCAGAGCGATAACAACTCGTGCTAATCGCTATGGTGGCGTCAACCCTCGGTTGTCACACGGGGTCAAAGTAATCCTAGACTATTTTTTTTTATATTAAAGTAACATATCTTAAGAGTACTATGCAAAATTTTGAGCAAAAACATTGGAAAATGAAAGTTATGGTTTTGTTTTTTTTCTGGAAATTTACATTTTTTGAGAATTTTTTTTAACATGATGCCACTCAAAAAGTTAATTTTTTATAATGAGAATACATTCTACAATGTTTAGATTTAATTTTAGAATTTTTTTTGCGATTCACTTAACTGTTAGTTTTTGAACAGCAGCTACTTGAAAATTCGTTGAGGTTAAATTAATCCTGTGTGACAAACGTATTCGAAAAAGGAGGTGTGACCGAGGATTGACCGAGGATTAACTTTGTCGTTGCCAAAGAAAATCGTACAGACTGTAAAACCTTGAGGATCTTGAAACTCTTAAAGATTTTTGCATGTCTGTGAAGTTGGCCCCCTTTTTTTCAAAATTCGGAAAATTTTTGCACAGGTATAAAGATGCAGATGCTAACTTTTGAAAAGGGTTTGACAAAGTCAAGGACGTTACGCAGATGCTCATATATAGACTGGTGAAAGCCGCAGCCGTGGCCGGTGTAAGTCACATTTTTTAAAATATTGGCTCGTGTGCGTAGATGCAATTTATAATATTGTATAGATTGCATCTATGCACACGAGTCAATATTTTAAAAAATTTGACTCACCCCACTATGGCTTTTATATGTATAATAAGATAAAAAGTGAATTTCTACAGCTTTTTTTATTCATGTAAAAGTCGCTTTCTTTATTCATGTAATACCCGCGGGCTGCGTATAGTTCACTGACCCCTGCCCTTGTACGTTGCACGTCGAACGACATGCGTCACTCATCCGACATGCGTTACGTCTTATTTCTACTTATTTTTTTTTATTTTGTTGTATCGCGCGAGCGGTTGTTACGCACGAATGATGCTCGCGAGTGAAACTAGCGTGATAACGCGAATGAAACGATGCGCAGTAAGGAACGTAATCTAATCGAGTGCGAAACGTGCGGAGAAAGGGGGCAGGGATGACACTGTCTTGCGATGATTTTCTTCCATTTCTTCAACGGTAAAGAGAAAGGCCTGTTACATGCGTGTCGAATCGGTCGAAGTTAGAAGGGGAGAAATAAAGCACGGGAGAGATAATGCACGTATCTTCCCAACGAAGGACGTAGACATTAAAGACGTAGAATTAACTCTGTCTTGAGCATTCTAAATTATTATTTTAAATTTAATTTATTTAATTATTATTTTAAATAATTTTAAATATCACATCAGTAAGGAAATTTAAATACTGAAAATTCTTTTGTGATGATTTATGTACGACTTTCTTTTACAAGGAGATCTTTGATCGTGCCGACTTGCATTAGTTCTTATATATTCTGCAAAATACATGCGATGTTTCAAAGACTTTTGTGAACAAAAATGAAAGATTTATATTTGGGAGACCACACAAGATTCTAAGGAACGATTGCACGTGCAAAAGTGACCTTTGTAGCGCTTACATTATGCACATAAATTTTAGCATACTCATCTTTCCGTTTAAATATATGTGACGTTTTTATCATGTTACAATTATTTATAATTGTACATTTATAATTGTACACACGCTTCGATGTTCGCGGAATGCACAAGCAAAAATTTCTGCTCGCGTATACGTTCGCAACAGGTGTTTGAATTAATTATCTATCTGAAGCCTCGTAACTAAAGCAGTCGTGTCTCAATTACGAAACTACTTTATGTAGTCATAAAATAAATGCCGGTATCGCGTTATCGCGATTTTACTTGCCGCTTAAATGTATCTCGCCTCTGATTCTTGTCGATCGAACCGAAAGGCACGGCGAGGAGTATCTGGCGCGTGGCCTTTTCCGCCTATTCGGAAGTAAACCATATCCAATCGATTTCTTCGATGGCAGAAATGGTGAAAACAGTGGTCACAAAAGAAGCACCTTCTTAAAAGGTAGATAGGATAGATCAAGATCTACTTCAAAACTTGTCGACTTCAAAACTAATTTTTTCCTCTCCATTACTTAATTTATGAAACAGCAAAATAGATTATGGGTTTTTCGGTTTTCCAAGTTGACTTTTTGACCTGAACAAGCTAGAATATTAGGAACACAATTCACATTCTTTATTTCAAAAAAGAAATTCTCTCATCGGCCTAAATAAGGCCGGGTATTCATAGTCGGTTCTTATATTTAAGACTGTCTTAAGTTACAATCTGAAGATGTCATTAACTAATCACAAAGCCGTATTAGCATCTTAAGACATTACTTAAGCCGGTCTTAAAATAAGAACCGACTATGAATACCGGCCTAAGTTTTGAATTGTATATAATTATGGTTTGAAGAAGAAAACAGTTTTTTGTTAATTTAAATTTAGACAATCCGCGATTTAGCTAATATAATTCGAGATATTAGTTAGCTGCAAAATATATTGTAAAACTTCAGAATCAAATCTTGATTTATATATATGTGTATATTAATAAAGAAAGAATAATCTCATGAATAAAATGAATAAATTCTCTTTGTGTCGCATGTAGAATTTCGCGTAACACAGTTATAAGCTTTTCACGCAGTTCAAATTTTTGCCTAAACACGCACAGAATTTTCTTTAACGGATATAATATTTTTTTAGAAAACGCTGTCGCCAGTTCGACGGCATTTCGCAGGTAATTTATCAAAGCCTCTTTGTTAAAGCCAAGCCGGTTTACTTGAAGGATCCCCGCCGCGCCGGAGCCCGTGAGGTACACGGAGAGAATTTTTTCTTATATTTTACTCTTAAATTCACTATAAAACTTGAGATTTTAAAATATACAAAAGACATTTTACAAACAACGTGTAGAATTTCGTATGTAGAATTTCGCGTAACACACTTATAAGCTTTTCACGCAGCTCAAATTTTTGCTTAAACACGCACAGAATTTTCTTTAACCAATATAATATTTTTTTAGAAAACGTTGTCGCCAGTTCGATATTTCGCAGGTAATTTATCAAAGCCAGCCAAGTCGGTTTACTTGAAGGATCCCCGCCGCGCCGGAGCCCGTGAGGTACACGGAGAGAATTTTTTGTTATATTTTACCCTTAAATTCACTATAAAACTTGGGATTACTTGCAACCAAGGAATTTTTAAAATATACAAAAGACATTTTACAAACAACGTGATAAAAATTACCAAGCAGATTGGTAAATTTTGAAAAATTATTGAAATTTCCTAGATATATTTTAGTAAAATTAATCAAACATAATTTATATTTTAATAATAAATATTAATATTTTTTTATTATGGTAGATATTAATCAGAATAGCTCGCATAAAATTCTTGGTGGTATATGTTGTCCCACAACTACCATGATTTCAGGGTAAAAAATTTTAAGAGAAAATTCTCCGTGTACCCACTCCGATCCGCGATCGGGCGGCATCCTGGCATGCGGTTCGCGTGCGACGATATAATAAGCTGCGTACGTATACGCGGACGTATCGCGTACGTACATCGTGGATCTCATAGCGATCGAGAGGAACATGTCTCGGGGACATGACGCAATGAAAGGATTCCACGTGGGTGGAATGCATAAGCCGCACGTATTCCCGGTGTTAAAATTTTGGAGCGCGACCTTGCTTGCCTCGGTGGTAAGTCCTAGTTCGCTCGTGCGACCTCGAATATTCATGTTTTATGATCGCAGAACTGTTATCGTATGATATATTGGTTTGAACAATTGAGTTTTCTCTCTACCTTTTCTCTTACTCTTCTCTATTCTGCCGTTTGCGATTTATAGCGAAACCTTGAGCGAAATACTTTTTTATTTTTTAGAGAACCATTGTAAGCATCGAACGTTGTAAATAAAAAGTAAAATCGCAATAAAATACAATTTATAGCTCGAGTGTTTTAAACTACGTGTTTTACGACTATTATTAGATTTATTATACATTCGAGATTTAACTAAAAGAAAATATTTCAGAAAAATATACGTTTCTTGTTATAAAGATATTTGATCGTTGAGATACATTGAATAATAATTATCTTCATCGCGTTGTACGAAAGAATATTACTACGGTTTTTCAAACGAGACAACATTCTACGTAATAATCTATAAAAAAGGGGCAAGCTAGTAACTGTGTATGATTAAAAGTTTTTGAATAATTCTGAATTGTGGATTTTATTGTAATACATGTAAACATGTAACTGGTCGAACTTTTATGTAACATAACAAAATATTGATCTAAACTTTAGAGGCGTGTTCCAACTGTTGTCGCAGAATGCAAACGGAGCAAGATGATTACTGCACACGTTTCACGCGAATGTAATCCTCACACACACACACGCGCACACACACACACACACACACACACATAATCCAAGAATTTTATAATTTTAAAAGATTTCTTTGGTACAGATTTCTTGTTTTATTTACTGCAAGTCATATAACACGTTAAATTCCTTTCAAGCGCAAATATTGAAGCAGATCTTTATTTAAGAACACGTGTAGCAAAAAATAAAAGTGAAATTATTTTATTAGCTCGACTAACACTGCAGCACTCAAAAATAAAGAAAAATTGCGAACGTATTTTTTACCATCTTTTTTTGTAAGATTCATATTGGATTTTGTAACAATTGTTGTTTCTTATAAAGAGAAAATATTCTTAAAAAAATATTAGATGTGCTACCAAATATAATCAATTTAAATCAGCGGTTATTGGCTGCCATTTTCGGCTTGATTTTCGTCAACGCCCAGCACTATCCCTTACTGCATTGGGCACTCGAATGGAAAATGGCCTGCGAGTCTCTGTTTAGTGATGGCCCCATGCACCATGATCATACCTTTTACCAAACTTATAAAAATCTTTTCGGTTTGACCATTTTTAGGACAGAGCATATTATATGTACGTCTAGTGACTCGCTGAAACGCGAACAAAGAAGGGAAAGTGGGCGTCGACATAAATTTTCTTTCAAGCGAAAATATGGAAAAAAAGATCTTTATTTGAGAACATGTGTAAAACACGTGTAGAACACGTGTAAAAAATGAGAGTGAAATTATTTTATTAGCTCGACTAACAATTCTGCAGCACTCAAAAATAAAGAAAAATTGCGAACGTATTTCTTATCATCTTTTTTTGTAAGATTCATATTGGATGTTGTAACAATTGTTGTTTCTTATAAAAAGAAAATATTCTTAAAAAAATATTAGATGTGCTACCAAATATATTCAATTTAAATCAGCGGTTATTGGCTGCCATTTTCGGTCTGATTTTCGTCAACGCCCAGCACTATCCCTTACTGCATTGGGCACTCGAATGGAAAATGGCATGCGAGTCTCTGGCCCCATGCACCATGATCCTTTTACCAAAACTTATAAAAATCTTTTCGGTTTGACCATTTTTAGGACAGAGCATATTATATGTACGTCTAGTGACTCGTTGAAACGCGAACAAAGAAGAGAAAGTGGGCGTCGACATAAATTTTCTTTCAAGCGAAAATATGGAAAAAGACCTTTTTTTTTTTAACGTAGTAAAATCTTCAAAACACTGGGACACGATCGGGCACGCCGCCAGTGGGGGGACCCCCCGCCGGTTGCAACAAGCGGAGGAATGCCGGATTCCAATGCATGTACATCGCTAGGATACTACATGCATGGCCTACCGGCTAAATCACCACGAGTTCTCTCCATGCGCTTTAGGAAGGGGCCCCGGGAAACGCAATAATCCTTCCGGGGCCATGGAAAAAGACCTTTATTTGAGAATTTATTTAAAATATAATGCGTGTAGAAAAGGTGAAATAAAGTAATTAACTCGACTTACTCGACCAACACTTCTACACTATTGAAAAATGGAAAAAAAAAAATATTGCGAACGTATTTTTTATTGTCGTTTTTTTTTTATGAGATGCATATCGACTTTATATTAGTCGTTTATTGTTCTCGTAAAGAGAAAGTCGTATTTTAACAATGATTTCAATTCTCTCTTTGTCTAGATCTTAATTTCCAAAATATTCAGTGCGAACGATTAAAATTATATGATCGTAACGATAAAAATAGTAAAATGAATTTGTTTGGTAATCTATAATCAAAACGACGCGTTGTCTTTTAGATGTCTAGGCGTATAAGTAATGCGTGAAGAGACATCGTGAAAATATAAAAATATTTTTGGCTTCGAAGCAATAAAAAATTGCCGGGATTTTCCGTGCGATGGAAAATTTCCAGGATTCCGTGCGATCGTCATAATTCAGAATCTATTTTTTCGAGTGAATATAAGCGGCGTTATCCGCGAGGAAAGAATCTTTCGAAGAGAGAGGAAAAAATTGCTGAGTTTTTCAACTTCTTACATTTTTCTGCAATTACGTGATGTGCGTCGCGCGTGCGTTTTTCTTTTATTTAACTAATAGCGTTTTTCACTGGCAGAACTGGTGCGCACTCAGTGCACATTAAAGCCGTTGTACACTGATTTAATCTCTAATATTTAAAGTAAAATGCAAATATTTCGACTGATAAAATACCCAGTACATATTTTACCAAATAGTGCAATAAAGAATATTGAGGATTTCATTATTTAATCAGTTTAGATTAAACATACACTTTACGTTGGTTTGTGTGCGACGGCTTTAATGTGCACTGAATGCGCACCAGCTCTGCCAGTGAAAAACGCTATAATTCAACGTTTTCTCAAGTTTTCGTATTAAAGGCGATACTCTGATACTCTCGAAGCTTTTATCCAGCGAACGTATCGCAAAACATGTATAGATCGCGCAAATACTTATCGTCCGCGCAATCAATATATTAATATCGCTCGTATTTATGCGCGAAGCGTTACGTTACGCACGAATCGTCTGATAAAATATGACGGTGAAAAACATCAACGAAGTTGCATTATCGTCCGAGCAACAGTGATTACTTTAGTATTGATTATACGAATAGCAATAGTATTTAGTATTTATTATACGAATATTCCGATATTTACAAACACGTACGCCATCATGGAAAGGCAAGCTGTGATTTTTAGAAATGCGGATGGAATTACGATGAGCAATGATTAATATAAAATGAAACACCATCGTCTACGTTCATAATTATAAAGTAATATTATGAGACGATTAAACTGGTTTTAACACAGCAATTCGATTTCTCGTAATAATTACGAGATGACGCAATAATTGTGAAATAACCTGTGCATTTTATGTACTTACAGGTTGCAATTCTAATATCTTTGAGATATTAATTTTATTATGTATAGAACGGAAGTTATAAAAGTTTAAAATTGCACAAGGACTTTATATAATTGCCCGTATATTTTATATTTTATAATATATAAACATATATATTTTGAAATATCATAGTACATATATTTTCGTGTGACGAATGTGCGATGCACAAGAATTAATTACAGTCTAAGATTAAACATGATCTCTATTGAGATAAAGGTGTTTTTTAATTTTAGATATTTATTCAGATTTCAACAAGCAAGTGTGCAAATATTGTACATCTCGGTGTACAATTGTTTTTTATATAGTGAAAAACTGTATGTTTTCTGATGCTCTTATTGCAAAGAATACTTGAGGAATGCGTAGGCACGCGATATGTAATTATATACGGTTACGTTATCGAGAAATTAACATTCCTATGCAGGCGTAATGGAAAATTTGAGATATACCTAACGACATGTTTCGCGCGGAATATTTTAGAATTGAGATATCGAAAATTTTCTGCGTGTATTTGATAATTTTAAGAATAATATATATATTCAAGCAAATATTACATCAATCGAATGTGGAAAAAAAATCGTATTTGAGATTTTGCCTTTGTTCTATTGAATCATTCTTGACAATTGATTCCTATTATCAGATATTCAATGAGCATTAATTAATTATGATTCATAAATTTTAAAAATAACTAGACATTTCATTTCTTACGTTGCGTTTTTTTTTAATTTTTGCGATTAATTGCTTATAGCGATTGTTAATTAGAACTCGATCTTCTTATGGCGCAATGGTAAAATAAATAGTCTTTAAATTTTTTAGTATCAAGGCCTGCAAAATCAAATGTGTTTTATCGTGATTTGTAAAACTTTTGATAGTTTTTCACTCCTTATTAGTTTCTCTGCAAGTTCTCGGTCGTTTTGATGAATCATCGATGCAACAATGGAAGGGATTGAAGGTTTGCCGTTGACTTTTTCGAGGAATGCTTCTTTTTATACCTGGCCCACCATAGTTTTTGTTTAGGCTCATTATAGGGGTTTACTTCTTATTACTTTCTCCGAGATTTTCTCTGCAAATTCTCTGCAAATTTAAGGTTGATGGTGCAGATGCAACAATGGAAGGGATGAAGGGCTGAAGATTGGTCGTTGACTTTTTGGAGGAGGTCTTTTCAGGCTTAGGCCCACCATATTTCGTTTTAGTTTTAGTTTCTTTCCGAATTTCAAAGCGAATAGAACTGTTAGAATTCGAGCAGTGCATTTCAGTAGAGTGGTGTATTACGCGAGCATATTAAACATGAATGACATACCAGTACATTTAACTTACGTAGAAGTACATCCTGTGCCTATTTTTTTACATGGACATTTATTTCCATTTATCCGGATATGCAGTTACTGCAATTACTGTGATCCGAGATATAATTTCGGCATTACACCGTATTACACCAACCATCAACCTCCTGTGGAAAATTGTGCAAGGAATTCTTTCATCCCCAATGAACCCACATCATACGTCGTCAATGGCAGTATGTATCAAAATATATTATTTTATATAACGTCTCAAAAATTTTGTCGTGTTTGAAAAATTTCCAAGTTCCGAAGGATAAAATTTTTGTTTTGTAAACCGGGCAATTTTATGAGAGTTCTGGGTAGCACCTTACGAGTTCTACCAAAAACTATTAAAGCTCGAAGCGCTATGACCGATATATAAAAAGTTCTCGCGATTTTTCACATGTCGGGTCGAAAAATTTCTAAGTTCCGAAGGATAACATTTTTTTTTCGTAAACCGGGCAATTTTATGAGAGTTCTGGGTAGCACCTCACGAGTTCTACCTAAAACTATTAATGCTCGAAGCGCTACGATCGATATATAAAAAGTTCTCGCAATTTTTCGTATAATCAAAAAAATTTTTTTAAAGTTTTGGGAGTTCTGCTTTGAGTTCTGGGTAGCACCTCACGAGTTCTACCAAAAACTATTAATGCTCGAAGCGCTACGACCGATATATAAAAAGTTCTCGCGATTTTTCACATGTCGGGTCGAAAAATTTCTAAGTTCCGAAGGATAACATTTTTTTTTCGTAAACCGGGCAATTTTATGAGAGTTCTGGGTAGCACCTCACGAGTTCTACGAAAAACTATTAAAGCTCGAAGCGCTATGACCGATATATAAAAAGTTCTCGCGATTTTTCACATGTCGGGTCAAAAAATTTCTAAGTTTTAAAGGATAACATTTTTTTTTCGTAAACCGGGCAATTTTATGAGAGTTCTGGGTAGCACCTCACGAGTTCTACCAAAAACTATTAATGTTCGAGGCGCTACGACCGATATATAAAAAGTTCTCGATATATTCCGTTTTTGAGTAAAATAAAAAAAAATTTTTTTTAAGTTCTGGGAGTTCTGTTGAGAGTTCTGGGTAGCATTTCAAGAATTCTAAAAGAAATCCTAATGGCAAAATTAAATATTTTTAATACTTTTATTGTTATCGCTGATTTAGTGATTTTATTTTGTGAAGTTAGCACTCCCAAGATTCATCAACGGTTTTTTTAGCTGTATTCGCCGGAACTATTTCTAAAATTGACAAGGAACTCTAGAACTCTTTCGGGGTGCATTCAGAACTTAAAGAAAAAAATGATTTTTTTTAAAGATGGGGTGCTAACTTCACAGAGGTAAAAAAATCGATTTTCTGACTGCCTAGTCTTCTTACACATAGTCCTTCGGCTCTAGCACTCCGATTGCTCAGCCACATACTCCTTCGGCTCTAGCATTTCAATTGCTCAGCCATTCCTAAATCTCACTCAATTCCAGACAGTCAGTTCCTACATTTGACTGTACTTCTAAATCCGAGCATTCGCGCTCGATCTTGGGACTTAGTCCCTGTACTCTCATACCTTATAAGACCGCGGTTCACGCACAAGTTGTACTGAGATTTTTAGAATGAAGGTAAGATAAGTTTGAAAAGGAACGAGTTTGAAAATCTGGAATCTTATCTCGTATTCTTAATTAGTCACTTCTGGCATTCCGACTCGCAGTTTCCGCTGACAAAAGCGTGGCGATCTGTGCTGGGACCCTGACGAAGAGTGTGGCGAACTGATACTTTCGCTGCCGAAAGCGTGGCGATTACGGGGTTGGTTTCTAGAAAAGACAATGATCACGATAAATTCCCGAAAGTGAATGATCAACAATTACAGTCTAAGATTAAACATGATCTCTATTGAGATAAAGGTGTTTTTTAGTTCTAGATATTTATTTAGATTTCAACAAGCAAATGTGCAAATATTGTACATCTCGGTGTACAATTGTTTTTTATATAGTGAAAAACTGTATGTTTTCTGATGCTCTTATTGCAAAGAATACTTGAGGAATGCGTAGGCACGCGAAATGTAATTACATACAGTTACGTTATCGAGAAATTAACATTTTTATGCAGGCGTAATGGACAATTTGAGATCTACCTAACGACATGTTTCGCGCGGAATATTTTAGAATTGAGATATCGAAAATTTTCTGCGTGTATTTGATAATTTTAAGAATGATATATATATTCAAGCAAATATTACACCAATCGAATGTGAAAAAAAATCGTATTTGAGATTTTGCCTTTGTTCTATTGAATCATTTATTACAAGAAAGAAATCTTTAAATAATTATTAAAAATTGTTATCAGCATATCACTCGTACTAGAGTGATATGCTATGCTTCTGCGACTAGTTCTCGGCTCGTTCGAGATTTTAAACAATAGTTTTAAACTCTCTGACGATAGTTCCGTACAGTTCTGACCACTGGCAACCTTTAAATAACTATTAACAATTATTATCAGCATATCACTCGCACTAGAGTGATATGCTATGCTTCTGCGACTAGTTCTCGGCTCGTTCGAGATTTTAAACAATAGTTCTAAACTCCCTGACGATAGTTCCGTACAGTTCTGACCACTGGCTGCCTTTAAATAATTTATTAACAATTATTATCAGCATATCACTCGTACTAGAGTTATATGCTATGCTTCTGCGACTAGTTCTCGTCAGGGAGTTTAGAACTATTGTTTAAAATCTCGAACGAGCCGAGAACTAGTCGCAGAAGCATAGCATATCACTCTAGTACGAGTGATATTCTGATAATAATTGTTAATAATTATTTAAAGGTTGCCAGTGGTCAGAACTGTACTCGCCTTCGGCTCGTGCGTCCACTCCGCACCCGTTTCCAATTCTCAACTTCCTGCTCTTGTTACACAAATAACTATTATTTAAAAAACATATATTTCTTTCAAAGTGCGTGCGTGCGTCGTGTGTTTGATAAGTGTTTTTGTACAACATCACACGACGTCCGTTTCGCGAGATGAAGTCAACAGTCTTTCGTATTCACAGAATTATTAGGCGAGATAGCCTAATAATTCCGTGATATTATACTGAATACGCGAAAGACTGTTGACTTCATCTCGCAACAATCATATTCTCACTGCTTATTATTCCAACAATTCATTATCTTCTTTGCTTTTATCTTACACGCGTAAAGAGTCCAAGTACGAAAGAGTCTCGACTTAGAGTTGCGAAACCCGGCTCGCTCGGACTTGGAGCGTCTCATCTCGCCAGGAGTATTTAATCGCTAATTGTTACATTTTGTGTGTTACAGCGACGTTCTATAGGAATGAATTCGTTCCAGAAAATTCGGAATCGCCCATGTATATACCGCCATCGACACCGGTAACAATGCAGCCTACACGTGAGTCCGGTAAACGCGCGAAAAACAAGAAACGTCGAGAGGTCCAGCAAGAACGGGATCACCCTTGGACGATAGGCACGCTGAAAGGACACACCGGCGTGGTGAACGACATGGCCTTCTCCAGCAACGGCAAATATGTCGCGAGCTGTGCCGATGGTACGTACTAAAAAAAAAAAAATAAGAAAATATTTATTGGAGTCCCTCTAATCAGAGGTCTGGCCAACTTGCAGTTCTGACAAAATTCTGCGAGAGAGAAGGAGAGAAATATATATTCAAATCGCTTTTTCTTTCTTTCTTATATCTCTTTCTCTTTCTGTTTCTCTTGCTTTTGCCAAGAAATAGCGAATCAATCAAAAGTTGCTACCGTATGGCCAGACTCTGATTAGAGGGACTCTAATATTCACTATCTTCGCTCGCGTAACTCTAATCGGTGATACAATTATATTCGGAAGGTGTTACATCATTAAACAAGTTATCTGTGATATTCATAACGTGTCATCCGAAGGCCGATAAGCAAAGCATTCGCTTCGAGAGAATCTGTCTAGTTTGGCGGAGTTTACATTAATTGGTTTTCACAGATAAATGTTAAAAGTTTTATAGCTTCATAGGAGCAGATGATAGAAATTTCATTTTTTTTATTGCAATGTGGTTTCTTCTACTAGCGCCGATAATAAAAATTTAATTATCTATTTTATTATTTGGATAATTAATTTGATGATTACAAATTGCCCGCGGTCTCATCAAAGATTAAATTTATGATTAAATTAAATTAAATTATTTTTAAGTTTGAATATATAAAAAATTTTCGAGGATATAGAAAAGTCGTAGTTAACGAACAAGTGCCACCGTAAGAGTTACGTTACAGCAGGAGAAAGCTTTCTTTGTTTTCAATATTAATGTCGATTTGTTAATGTAACACGATCCACACGACGCGAGAATATAATAAATCGCGCGACGAACAATTTAAACTTGCAAATCGAGCAATACATTTTTTATGCTTTACGCCGGGCATACGTGCGTATTGTGTCTCGTAGATAACTAACTCGTACGTAGATACTAGCGGCATAGTATCACCCTTCTCTTTCTTTCTTTCTTAGCTGATTTTCCATTTTGCCAGCCGCATTTCCCATCACAAGCGTCCCGCAACTAAAAATCGTTGAAGTCTAAAATTCGTGTACACGTCTCTCTCGTATGAGAAAACTTTTTCTGCAAAACAAGCTCCATCGTTTCTTTTTGTTTGTTTTTGTGAATAAATATAATCCGATTACACACAGTCGAGGACATTGTGTATCTTCAATCAATACTAATCCCGACGTGTCTGAATAGTGTTGAACACGACTATTTTGTCTGTATATAAACTGACAATTGTAAGGCAATGTAAATACATTTTGCTGAGTAAATAATAAAATTTCGAGTTAGATACCATGCCGCTAAATAGGAAAAATACCGTAAATATCGTGAATAGATACCATACCGCGGAGAAGATTTAATAGCGCCCATCAGATACCAGATATCTATTAGATATCATATATGCGAGAATATTTTGTTAGAATCTATCGCGAATAAAGGCGGATTCCGTGTGACACATCAGGAGAAAAAAAATAAATACGCTTTCATTGATGCATGGATCATCGATGAAGCTCGTGATGACTTATCTTCATAATACGCGTTGCGATTTTCTTTTTTTTGCTTCCTAAAGCGTTCAACTTTTGATAAGATACGATAAGATGCGAGGCGCATATTAATTTGTGCTTCGTAATCCTTTTCTCGCGAGGTTCTTTCCCGTTTCTGAATTTATTTTCCTAAATCTGAATCAATGGTTCGTTCAATTCTTGCAATTTTGGGCTCAATTTTTACCTTAACGCCCACCATCCCTTCCTTGTCGCTCACATCTTGGCAGCACGCAAGCTGCCGAACATATATGTAAATATGATATGCGAGTGCGACTCTTCGTCTCAGGTTACTGAAAAAAAATGTAATGACGGTTTGGCAGCAATCACACCCATTGTACACATGATACTGCCACTTAGAGACAAAGCTTCGCACGCCTTAATCATGCACTTTAATCATCTGCCTTAATCACGCGACAATGTCATTCGAAAGTTCATTGCCGAGGCGCGAACAACAAAGAGGGGATAAAGTGGGGATCAACACGAAAATTATGTCGAAAATTGCGGCTAACACCGAATGTTTTAAATAAATCAGCTCGTCGGCGCGGACGGATACGCGAATAAATCGGAGATTCCATTCCGGAGTTAAAGTTCATTTGGCATGTTGAAAATTTGATTCGATTGAATACGAAGAGAATTAAATAATCTGAATGCGCGTGTTTATTACTTATTTTCTTTTTATATTGTATCGATCGATGAATAAAATGTGAGTGAAATATCTTGCGACGCCGCATGAATAAGTTAATTAATCAAGACAGTCGATTCAGTATTGCGGTAGGTCAGGCACAGTCCGGCGCGAGCCATTAGTAACGCGATTACTAAGTATATTTATTTTGCGCGATGAGAAAGTATCACGGTCGCGTAGACGTAGGAAAATCGACGAGCTTGGCCGTTAACAACATCAATACCGGAAATATATGCGCCGCTTTTATATGAGAAAGAGCAAAGTGCAGAAAATTGAAAGACTGACTTTCGGGAAGATTTATTTCTAAGCAATTGCAGAGATAGGTATTTTTTACTAACGAAGATTATAGAACGCAATAAGACTTTTTATAAATTATTATTTATGTGACTATACATTTTTGCGATAAATATCTCTTAATTTAGGAGGGTATAGTCTAATATGTACCTGTCACATACCTAAATCGTACCTCATTAATTATTTTTTATTATTGACTACAAAAACGGCAAAAAATATGCAATAAAAAATATTGACAAAAAATTCCCACATTACATCTTATTTCGTACGTATTACAAAAATTATACAAATTTTTTTAAATTAGGTATGATTAATGTAATTTTTTACCAATTTCTGTATGATAATAATTTGAAAATACGGTATTATTCTGCTTTTTTTAAACAGATTTATTGTTGAATATTTTACATTCATTTTTTGCATATTACAAGTACTGTATAATTTATCATGTTTTCTAAATCTTATCAATACGAGATTTCTTAAACCGATACGATGTGATAACTCATACTTACTTTTATTCATTATATTATAACATTTATCATTTCATAACTATATAATATTATTTGTATAAGTTATATAAATGATGAACTATATAGCTATATAATCTGACCTATATGTGCTATATAAGCTATAAATGCGATAAGCGAACGTGTTAAACATGAGTTCTCAAATCGTATTATTATTATATATGTCGGATACTTTTCGATTTGTTATTAATACATATAAACTTTCTCAACCATATTTTTTCATTAGTTTTATTCACAAATTTATTATAAAAATTTTCAAAGGAGATACGTTTTTGGAAATCGATAGGAATACGATTTAGGAAACTGGTTGCTTAAGTCGTATCTTTTATATCATATAAAATATATTTCATAACAAATTATTTTGCTCTTTAAAAAAGAATTAAATAATAGGTATCTTAAACATTGAACATTAATTTCTAATGTTAATTTACGTGCAAATTTGTACCAAATGAGAAATATAACATAATATGTCTTAAGTAATACGATTTTGTAGCACTTCTCCCCTATTATTAACTATATTTCTTAAAGTATGTAGTAAAGTATTTATTAACTTTATTACATACAATATTATAGTGATTAACTTATTGCAATACGAGATTCTAACGACATAACGCTGATGTTATCCGGGATTGTCCATCTCCCAGATTCGTCACTTAAATATACAAACAGATACGTTCTAAATATATATACACGCAAATGGAGCTAGATAACACGAAGTCACGCGTCAACAAATAAGGGTATAATCAGATCGCATAATAAACCAGCTTCTTAATCAAGTAATCGACAGTAATTAAATTATAATACGTAGTTATAAACTTCAACGGCCTGCCGTTAATTCATCGCATGCAGCAGCACCGATCGCATGTTTCCTATTAGTCAGAACTCTAATTCGAGCTCTTGAACGCAGTTGTCGACCAGTCGACGTCATTCATTTCACGTCATAATCCGTTCGATGGAAATTATCGCGGGAATCCTCGCGTTCGTGACCAATTGTTGGTCACGTTTCGCCGGAAAGTGGCAGCGGATTTCTTCGAGCCAACGAACGAGAGAGAAAGAGAGGAGCGGAACGATTTTATTAAATGACGCAACGGTACATATTGGACGTCGTCATACTGCATTCCGTTACCCGCGAGCAACAAGCGATTCTCTCTTTATGTCCGCTTCTTCCCTTCTGCGTCTCCGCTCCTGCCTCTGTCTCTCCTTCCGTTGCCTTCGCGGGCCGGTTCTCGGCTCGCTCTTTCCCGTTTGGGCGCGCAGTTGGCTCAAATTCAATTACCAATATCTCGCTTGTTGCGACGCCGACGAAAACTTTCGGCGCGTTTTCGGCTATTACTCGCGATCCACGTCGCAATCTGCGCTTGTTCTTTATCGTGACACGCGACTAAAATCCGATCTCGCGTGATTCGGATGACATCTCCGAGGAAGTATCTGCGGTGGAAGCTCACGAGCCGAAATCTCGAATTTTTTAAAAATTTTGCGGGAAAGCCAAGTAAGTAAAATTACTGATAGACTGAGAAGTAAACGGAGCTGAATCGATATGCAAGATGTGCGCACGGGCTTATTAACCATATTGCTGCTGTATTTCTAAATAATTCGAGCGACCAGCGTTGCATCCAGCTATCTGGTTTCCTGGAAAACCCGAGACTTGGATATTCGAGTATATTTTTAACGAAGACAGATTTGTTCGGATATTCCAATATCTCGGTTATTAGGTTGACGTGAAAAGCGCATCATATTTATTAAATAAAATTGGAAACAATTAATTTTAACATTTATTTAAAATTAAAACTTAAGCAAAACTGCCGCCACGGACTTTATGCTTACTCTTCCTGTTTATTTTTTATTCAACTAAATATGATTTTTTAAAATATTTTTTTCGATTTTCTAATTTTATTTGATACGAATCTTTAGCATCAACCTAATAATGTCTAATATTTTCTCCGCATAGGCAAGGAACGTATCGCTTCTTGGACAGTCACGTGGATGTTTAATAAAATAATTTAACGATGATTTTTACATTCAGTAAAAGCGCGCTGTAGGAATAAAATAATATAATCTGCATACAGGATGGATTTAATATCTATTAATTTAAATTTATTATTGGTCGTGTGCTATTCTTTTTCGGGGGCAAATACCTGACTTTTGCGAACAGGGGCATCTACGTCGTATGTACACGCGTCGGACTCGCTTCGCGAGATGTTTCTCCTTCGGCCAAAGCACGGGCGGCTGAATGCAACCGCGCGTTCTCGCTATTTTTATCTCGCCGAGCGTCCAAACGCGCGAACGTCACGCAAATTTATCGCGAGGACGTGACCGAGGCAGCTGACCGGCAAAAAGTGATATACGTTGCATTCTTTTTTCGTCGGTAATGTAATTAGTGAAAGTTGCGTGCCTCGTTGAGTTCATTTTTACCGCCGTTACTTTTATATCTCAGGGAGACAGCTTAATTGTCCCTCCCCCCCCCTCTCGGCGAATTATTTCTCTCTTCTCTCTCCCAGTTAACAATCAGAGCGCGAAGCGACTTTAGCGAGAATCATGGTGATGAATGGTGATAAATAATCGCACCGAATTAGATATCCGTTCGAAACGAGACGATCGTCGAGAGGAGCTTGTAGAAAATGTAGAGGATCGCTTCCCTCGTGAGGAAAGTCTTGACTCATATATGTTTGCGAATCATCCTATATATATCTCACAATCAGCGTAAAATGATATTTTTCTGAGGAATCCTTATCGGAGCAAATTTCGAAATTGCGCCTTTAGCGCAGCGCACAATACGACAGTAAGTAGTAAAACAACAAGAAACGAATCGATCTACTCATCGGCTTCGGCTATCGGAGCCTCCGCAGCTGTTGTTATTCGGGCGAGTGCTCTTTCAAGAAAAAGAGAGGTGTCCCCCTCGCAGAATTTCTCTGTTTTTTAACGCGTCCAGTCGCGGATCATTCTTTCCCACGCGTCATTCTTTTCCGCGCGGAAGCTGGCAACGTAAAATCCCGGGGTCCCCCCTCCGTTCGCGGCGAATATACTGCGGCGCGTCACGCGTTTGCACAAGATAACACAGGCGCGAATAAAGAACAACGCGCCGCGCCGCCGCGAAGCGCTCACTCACGGTTCGTCTCCCCGAAATTATTCGCGCGTACATGTGTCGCCGCGAAAACAACGGTCGTTCGGATGTCTTTTCCCTCGCTATGGATCTGCCTCAGTACGTATCGCCGCATCTACGAATCGAGCGGCGCGAAGTCACGAATGCCGCCGAGCGACATGTTCAACAGCACGTGGACGAGATACGGCCGGCACGAATTACGTATGTGACGTTTCTCTTTTTCTCCTTTCCCCCCTCCCGCCCCTTTAATTTTATCTGACCTGGTCCTACCTCTACCTTGTACACCTCTATCGAGCGTTTTAATGTCGCTATTCGCTAAAGTGAGAGTGATCTGACCGATTCTAAAAGATTTTATGCGCGTACTTTCGCTTTTATCTCGCGCAGCAGTTTGTTTTTCGGATGATCGCGTATCCGCCTGTTTTCCCACGTGCGCCCACGTACGACGAACGAAACTATGTCAAACCTTTGTCGTTCTTGTCGGAGTACGAACGTCACCGCGAGCCGAAAAAATTCAAGGCAATTTTTGGGTCAAGAACACGCGACGCGGCCGCCCGCAACGCAACGCCATACTTTTTACTGAAAATTTACATTTTTCTCCGCACAAAAGCCTCTTCGTCACGATTTTAACGACAATAAAAGTATGATAACGCGGATTATCATAAAGTCTTCTTATCTGTCGCCTTGAAAGGAACGAAAACGCGCTCTGTCGCTTTCAATTTCTCTCAGAACCAATCTCGCAAAAGCTCGTTGAACTATTCGACATCCGGTTCGCTTGTCTTTTCGCATTGTGTGCCAGCCATTTTTCCTGTACCGCATATTAACATAGATTCCTTCATTAATTAAATAAAGAAAGAAAGAAAGAAAGAAAGAAAGAAAGAAAGAGGAAAGTCAGAAGGGTCAGAAGATTTGCATGCGCGTGTCGTGTGTGTGTGTGGACATCTTTAGCAATGTAGATTTTGATAGGTCGAGTAACTTACGTATATATTTGTTTGTCCCTATGAAATAAAGATGAGAACTTGCGAGAGACGAGAAAGCATGTCCAGTCCGCCGGGCAGTATATGTATAAGAAAAACGAGTCCAAGAAGAAGGCATCGGCGTCGCTGCAAACGACGAATGTCCGCGAATGCACGGAATCGCGGAGCTCCGGACGTCGCGAGGATAAGGAAACGAGAAGAGCGTCCAGGAGCAGGAGTCGGGGGTCTTCGCGGTTGTCTTCTCAGCACGGTACGGTGTCGGAGGAGCCTTTGTCGCACGAGGTGTTGACCAGCGACACGTCCAGCAATGACGACATCCCGGACGAGAGCCAGTGGCAGACGATGTTCCCGAGCGATGTGCCCACCTTCCTGGCATCGACGATAAACAAGTACACGCTGTCGCAGAAGGAATTGTTGGAGCATGGTTATCCCGTTCCGTCATCTCTCTCACCCGGTCACGCGATAATAAACAATGTCAAGTACCCGTCGGGCCCCAAGATCGAGAGTGACAGCGGACAATACAGCAATTCCAGTTCGTCGGACAATTCCGAGCAGGAGAGCTCGTCCGACAACGAGAAGAATCTCGACCGCGAAAACCGTCCCGACAAAGAGAGAAGCTCGGAGTGCAGAAACGGCTCGGGAAACGAGAAGAGACGCGACAGCGAGAGCGGCTCTGACAACGAGACGAGCTCGGACGACAAGAGCAGCTCCGGAAACGAGAAGAGCTGCGACAGCGAAAGCAGCTCCGACAGTGAGAGAAGCCCGAGCGACAGCAACAGCTCGGAAAGCGAGAAGAGCTGCGACAGCGGGAGCAATTCCGCCGGTGAGAAAAGCCCGGAGAGCAAGAAGTGCTCCGAGCACAAAAGGAGCTGCAACAGAAAGGACAGCTCCAGCAGCAAAAATAGTTCCGACGACGAGATGTGTCTCGACGAGAAGAGACACGGCAACAAAGTGAGGAACTGCAACAGCGAGAGCAGTTCCGACAGCGAGAAGAGTCCGGACAAGAAAGAATCCGGCGTGGGCGGCAATACGGGGTCATTGAAGAGGACGTGCGTCAGGTGCGAAAAGACGATCTACGTCGATCAGAGCGGCGAATATCTGGGCGCGGAACGTTGCGTCTACCATTGGGGCAAGAAGTACAACCGCATGACCAACGACAGCTGGTATTACACGTGCTGCAATCAGGATGGATTCTCGCGCGGCTGCGCCGAGTGGAAGACGCACGTATGGACCGGCCTGGTCCCCGGGATCAACGGGCCCTTCGCGAATTACGTGCGCACCATGCCGTCCCCGGTGTACCTGCACGACAACAACTACGGCGTTTACGCGATGGACTGCGAGATGTGCTACACGCGGCGGGGACTGGAGCTCGCCCGAGTGACCCTCGTCAATTTGTACGGCCAGATCGTATACGACACGCTCGTGAAGCCGAGCTCCGAGGTAATTGACTACAACACCAAGTTCAGCGGCATCACGGAGGAGGATTTGTGGAACGTCACCAAGACTCTGCGAGAGGTGCAGAACGATCTCCTCAAATTTATCCACGCCGAGACGATTCTTATGGGTCACGGTCTCGCGAACGACCTCAGGGCGCTGCGCATGATCCACACGAACGTGGTCGACACCAGCGTGATGTTCCCGCATTACCTCGGCCTGCCGTATCGCAACGGCCTCAAGACTCTGGCGCGCAGGGTGCTCAACCGGAAGATACAGGAGGAGACGCACAACTCCATCGAGGACGCGCGGGTCGTCATGGATCTGGTGTTCCGAAAGGCCCAGTACGAGTGGCAGGGCACTCTCGTCTGGTAGATAGATCGGTAGATAAAATCGTCACCTCGAGAAAAAGGACTCGTTACTGCGTGAAAGAAAGGACTTATTTGACAGAAGGTGACTCGCGGTGAGATTATGTCGCGATGGGAAGCGCGTGTTATCGAAATGATTCGTAGAAACTAAGGGTGGACCGCGCCTTTTCCTATAGTGTTAATTTCCAGGGGTGAAATCTGTGATATTATATATATAGTGCAATGCGTTCCTCACGTGCGTTCCTGCGTCCGCGTTTTTTGTTTCTAATGATAAAGGGATGACGATTGTATAATCACGCACACAATACATAACACAGACGTGTAACGTACAGCGCGGAGAGATAATTGACGATCATCACGGAGAAGTTTACAACATTGACTACGCGCAGTCGAACATTTTTCGAAGACTTTAAATCTATACTATTTTCTTCATTATTCTTTATACTTTCCTTTCACACTATTCTACGCTATGTCTACACTGCTACGCTATGTGTACTACGCTTTTACCTGACTACTATCGATCTGATATTTACTTAAAAACTTTATCTCGAACTTACTATTTTACTTTCGAATTGAACGACGATCGACTAATGATTGAGTCCTAATTATATTTTCAGACAATTAATTGCAGTTCGACTAATTAATCGGAGAGCTTCTTTGAATTTCACCTTTCTCCGATGTGCATTTTTTAAATATATCCGTATGTGTTTTGTATTGTATATACGTAATTTTCATAGCGTTTTATACTTTGTACATATTATATCATCCTTGGATCGCAATTTTGTACTCGCAAAAATATGTATACCTATTCGTGAAAATCTACGTATTTAACATGTATACGTATGTCTTCGTTATTCAGTATAATGTATCACTTCACATCCATCCTGTCATGCATATCCCATCCCGACATCACGCATATTTCATTCAATTTCAATCAATTATTCAATATCACCGTTTTTTTTCCCCGCGAGGAGGACGAGCGGCGTCAATGATGCTGGTAAGTGCCTCTTGTTTGATTTTCACCGACGATCCGCATTAATTTCCGCTCGAGATGACCATGGATTTTTCTTGAACAACATCGTGACGTCGAGTATTCGTTAACGTGGCTCGCCAACTACAAAAGGCAAAAGGAAAATGCTGAACTCGTTGGTTTCACAGCTTAATTAATTTAAATTGATTAATTAATTAGTTTCATTCGCCGATTAAAATTATTCTCGTTGCGTTTAATCGCGCTGTTAATAATTTATTAAAACATTGAACGTTAACAAGAAACTTATTAAAAAGTGACATTCTTCCGCACGTGCTTATGCATACTCGCGTGATCGATTATTTATTAATCGAATTGCATTCTTGTGCGAATAGACGCGAGGAATTACGCGTCAAGTTGATATCCCGGGCGTTATCATCCGCAAGGTTTTCTCTTTATACGTGCTACCAAGTGGCGATGTTCCGGCAAACAAAGTTCGCGAGCCACGTACTGTTATTACGCCACGTGTACGATACACGCGCGTAGCTTCTTATCAATTTTCGATGTGAACACGGTGAGTTCTCATAACGATCGACTGCGTATAACAATAGACATATACGTATAATATTTTCATGAGAGAGACTGCCCAGCGCTTTTATCGACAATCTTCATGCCCCATCGCCCGTAATCATCCCTCATTGTCAGTTAACGATCGTATAACGGCAGAATCGTCTGTCTATAGTGATAACGAATGTAATATTTAAATGTAAATATCGCGCCTGTAACGTGGAGACCCAACGGATTTTGTATAACGATAGTATTACCTTGTATAATATATATATTTATATATATTTTTCTATTCTCGCGTACCGTAATTTTACACCGATTGATTAGCGTTAGCGATGAGTAAAGTTACGCTCAGCGCGCTTCGTTTCTTTCTTTCCTTGAATTTCAACGTGGAAACAGAACTGCGAAGCGAATTTCGCGAATCTTGAAAGCTAGCGGAGAAACAGCAGTTAGGGAAAAAACCGGAGTCAGTAAGTTTTTACTCATCGCCATCGATAAATCTTAAGGCTTGACGGACAATTGAAGCGATTGAATGACGAAAAGTGAAGCAAGGAGGTACGAGGCGCGCACTCGCGCCAGGTGATTATGATCTCACTATCTCACTACAGATTCCGTGCAGAATCACACTTATCACACAGTAAAACACGTAGCGCGCGCGTTATGATTTTATCAGTAATCCCGACTGTACTATGTTTAACCCTGAAAGTCACAAGATTGTTAACTTGCGGGTCAGGGCGGCCGATTGGGCACTCAACCTAAACGAGTGAAATTTGATCATTTCAAATTTCAACGCTTACTTTCTTCGATTCTTCCAGTGGTATACTCAAGTCTTAAAACAGCGCAATTTTTTAAGACTTTCGCATAGCAACGAAGAGTGTCCCGCAAAATACGGGAGGAGTGTCCAACGAACGCTTTTTTCAGGATTAAAGGCATTGTCATATACAATTCTGAACATAAATATATGTTGATTATGAAATATATGTAGCAGTGTTTTTTTTGTGTTTGCTTTTATTTGGAATATCTCTTCCCCGCTCCCAATGCGTCTCGGTTTAAATTAGGAGTCGGCAAATTTTTTCTATAAACGGCTAAGGTAATTAATATTTTAGGACCAAAAAATATTCGGCGCGCAGTTCAGTTAGAATAAGTATATAAAAATTCTCACAGAAATATTATTATATATCGACACGAACAATCCTGTGCGGCTCTGAGCCCTTTGTAATTTAAATGATTTATTAATCTTATGAGCCTTCTTGTATTTAAATATGCTTTGCGGCCTAAAGGAGGCACTAAAATTTGAATTATATAATTTATGTATAATTTTTACTTGTCACGAGATATTCTTCTTTTATTCTTTCTTTCGATTATTTAAGATCGTACGAGAACACGCGGGCCGTACTTAATTTGCCGACTTCTGGTCTAAACGTGAAATATTAGAATATTACAGTAATCGACCGGATTCTCAGAGGCTCGAAGGTGCCTCTTCGTCTTTTTCGCGACGTCGCGCTGCAATTGGAAAGTGTTGGCGGTATTTTTCACGTGGAAAGTCCGAGGTCCTCTCCTTCTTGCACCCATCCCATCCCACGGTATTACGACGACGTTTTTACGAGCAACGTGTACCGTCCTGTAAATAGCGATGTGTTTGTTCAAAAGTGCATTGCGAGGCTACCTGTCCGCGCCGTCCTGGGTACAGACATTCCTCGGTTTCGACGATGCCGACAGCTTTGCACTGTGCTGTTAATCAGTGTCGATTTTTTTCACGGACGAGAAAGAAAGATCGGAGGAAGGACGAGTAAAGAATGTATCGTCGCGCTTTTTGCCAGCTTGTTTACATCGATGCCGAGAAAAAAAATTGTTATCAAAATACGCTGTGAAACACCGTCGAATTATTTGTCGGAATAATTATTTCGCGTTGAAACAGCAATGTTTACGACATTATGGTCGGAATTTCGGCGGCACTCGTCCAAATGTGCCGAAAGTGGACTCGCGCGTCATTAAAAAGCGTACCTATGTTGTTGCCTTCTATCGTCAGTCAAAGTCCAGTCAAACCAACGGCCGTAAATATTGACAGGCGCGTGCGTTTCCGCTACGCACGAGGTGCGTGGTGCGTGGCGCGTAGCGTCGCGCCGCCGGATGAACTTCGACCATGTGTATTTACGCGTCGCGAAATATCATCCTGTCCGAAGCACGTGGCGATAACGATCGGATCGGCGCGGCGAGGTGCAACGCGCTCATCGATAAACACGTCGATGACTGTATCGTTGGCACAGCTGTGACGCGTGACCCGCGATAAATTTTCACGTCGTGTCGGTTCCCTCCGGACCCCGGTTGCTGCACGCGCGTCTCTGGCTTTTCAACGTCTCGAGCCGCCTCGAGATCTTTAGACTGATACCAAACGCGACGGGCACGATAAGCGAAAAATTAGTCAACGATATTTTTTCTGAAAGAACGAAGATTAATCGAACGAGTTAATAAATAAATATATATTCGTCGTATAAATGATGACGCAGCTCCTGAAGTTTCTGATAAAAAGATAAGATTCAAGTCTCGCCGGATTAGCATTTTTCCTTCTCTTCCGTGTTCCCGTTACGCACGCGATAGACATAAAAAACCTTGCAGGCCTCGGCTGCGTTTTCTTTTTCACCTGGTACTTAGTTATAATGTCGTCAGATATACTGCTGGTCGGCTGTAGGTATTTAAAAAAAAAATTGTACGATGTGTATGCATAAAGGAGGTTACGCAATAACGTTACCAAGGAGAAAACGACGGCGAGCGGGGGAAGAGAGAAGAGAGAAACCGTTATATGGACAGCAACCGTTAAATGAGGCTCTTCGCTGAGATAATGATGGTTCGGTGGGTGTTGGTACTGGAGGCCTTCGGACAGGGTTTAGGCAAACCGTTTTGTGCCTTGGATTTTTAGGCCTTGAGAGAGAGAGAGGGGGGGGGGGCACTTAAAAGAAGAAGGCGAACAGTCGCGTTGATCCTACATGCGCCAGCCGAATTAACGTCTACGAGATTTGATCAAGTGCTCTCGTTCCTCACGTGCTTTATTTCTGAATTGTTCGTCGAGCACGAAATTGCAACGTTAGTTTGTCGGAGATCACCGCTTTCATCGCCAGAAATATTGAGAAGGAGACTCGGTTACGACGTCTTCAATTCATCCCTGCTCCAATTTTGAAGACAATATTTTTTTAACAAATATTGATCTCTGGTGCACTAGTGTAGTTTTCGCAAAATTTCTCTTTACCTCACCAGCGCTTGCCTTGATGGTTATTTAACTTAACACGTCTGCCGAGTGAGATTTGTACGTCTTACTGGTACGCACAGTAGAATTTTCATAAATATATAATGATATAATGTTAAAATATCGTGTAGGATTATGTTCTTATGAGTAATACGTTGAATAGCGCATTTTTTAATTTTACATTGTTATCTAGCCGCCTATATCATCCAAATTTTATATCAGATGACATTAACTTTTATAAACGTTTAAAAGAATTGCGGGGGCCGGTCACCCAATGACCTCGATTGAAAATAGTCATTGAAAAATCAGGCGTTAATGGATGACCGTCGTGGCAATCACATGTTAATGATATGCTCCAGACGGTCTCGACTATAGAGACATTATAATGCTCTGATTTCCTCCAGTCTTTTTTTCATTTGCAACGTAATAGACGGTTCCGCTTATTTCACTTTTGATTATTCATAGTTGCCCTTTCCGATTGAATATCGATATTATTTCTGCTCGCCTAGTTCCATCGATAGTATATCATCTATTTGTGAATCTAATTGTAAGTGCGATTTACGGAAGCGCGACCCCCGGAAATTCCGCTCCGCGATAGCTCGGAATATGCTGCGATAGGTTTATTGACTTTATAAACAACCGGCGCGAATTTAGTACGGATGTACTTTTGCGGCTTGTTCGCAGGCTAGATTAGATAAGGAATTAGGTTGGGACGTATTTTAATCCAAAGGCAGAAAGGTAACAATCGTTATTGCGCCGAGTATGCTGATCAGATTATTGTTATCAGACGATTAGCAGCCTTGTTCACGAATGGCCGATTCGCGGGAGTCCGCGATACGCAATATCACATTGGAATAATGCTTAGCTTAAGAATATAGCGGTAATGACAATAAATCTATTTTTATTAACGGTGCTGGTATTTTAACGAGAATCCTACATCTCGTGATGTATCCCATTTTATAGATTTAGATTGACAAATACTTCCCGTTGATGCAATCCCAGTAAGCAAGAAACATCAAGGAACATTTCAACTAGATTGTAGAAACGTTGTAACGTTAATTAAATGTAGTTGAAATGTTTCTCAATGTTTCTTGCTTATACTGGGATGCCCGCGCCTACGTTGAATTAAAGAAAAGAATAAGAAGCCGCGGGGAGAAATCGGCGATAGAGCCATAGTCTGGAAAATCGAAAGCGTTACCTAATCGTAATAAATCTTCTCCAAAGGATTTCGTAATATATCATCTCGCCGCTACTCATTTTTTCAAGGACGGAATAATATGGAGAGATTCTCTCTGGCGGAGTAATGAGAGTTTTATTTCTCCGTTTTTGTTAATTCTCCTCTGTCAGCTTCAAAAATGCGATATTCTCTTACTTTATTTTAAAGTTTTTCGAAATTTTATTTCTCGAACTCGCTGAACAGAGAAAAACTGTTGATTTCTACGAACATTGTAACGTTAACGATCGTTCATGTATCTATATTTAAAATGTTTCGTCGACTGCGCAATTTACTACGATACATAATTTATTTTTCGCATTATCTTCTGCATTAGGTGGGTCTTATCGTTATTGTGCTTCTTGACAACGAGTCGGAAAATTCGCTTAGTAGTTAAACAATCAGTAATTACATTCGCAATTGCGTATTTAGCAATATCGCATGACTAAGAAATAACAAGCGTTCCTATCTTCATACCAGCCAGTTTTACAACAAATTCTCGAGAACTTTATATCGGGATAAAAACTTTAACTCGACACGCTTTCTACGCGTGTCTGGAATCAATTAAAGGAAATCTGGACGATGTCCAGGTCAGTTATGGTTCTAATCCTTAAAAAAGAGCAAAATAAGTATCCAAGAGACGCAATTTCTATGTTCGGTTCGCGATCGGTATACAACTAAAGTCAGCCTGATATCGACGTTTGCTATGTTTAGAGAACGGAATTGCTAAGCGATCCCCGACGATACGAAGTCACGAACGACGTTTGATATATATAATGTATACTATCTCTTCAGCAGTCACGCACTTTCTCTTCACAAACGTTGAGTCGAAGTAAAAAAAAAAAGAAGAAAAAAGAAGAAGTAACGTAGTGCCACGTGGCTAGAAATAAGACAAGTTAGAAAACTTAAACTTGAATAGAAAAAAAAATTTCTTTTTGAATACTGATGAAAGAGAGAGCACCCAGAAAGAGACTCAAGTCCTTCTTCATATTTTTTTTCTAATACTTTCTGAAATGTGAATAAATGTACTTTGCACGATGACGCCGATGAATAAATACAGAAAAACATTTTAAACCGTGAAAGTTTTTATCGAGAAACTTTCGACGTGGAAGGAACAAGGTTTTCGGTGGTAGATTTTGAATGCATCCTTAATTGATATTCTTAATTGACCTCTCGCTTTCTTATGCGATCGGGAATATATGCCGATCACGATCGAAGCTATGTCATCGATTTAGCAAAGACGTTTTCCTTGCACGCCACGGGCAAGATCAAGGCGTCGTGGATATTTCTAAAGCGATCAGATGTCGAAATATATTCGCTAGGCACGTTGAGCCTGACCTTTGACTTACCGGCGGCTCCGTCGAGGGAATCGGTAATCGGTTTCCCCCAGATACAATCGCGAGACCCTCGGCTTGACTGTTAACATATCTTTACATAACTATAAAAGGTCTGACATTTATTCAAAATCTCTTTTCATAGCTATATACCAATAATGTACGTCAATTGGCGATCATCTGTAAGCGTAATTATTCGAAGAGCTATTCATTCGAAGAATTATTCATCGGTATCTATATCTATATCTGTTTTTGTATCAGTCGAAAAGCGGAATAATCGGAAAATTACCGTCTAGAAATAAGAACGCGTTGCATATTATCGAATACGTTTAAGAAACAAGCACAAAATACATATATGTATAATATAAAACATCACAAGAGTTATGTTTTATTTAAGAGGCTCTTGTTCACTCACCACTACTATCTCAGATTGTGACGTCAGAAGCGAGAAATATACGGTAAAAGTTCTTGCTAAATGTATTAAAATGGAAATATATGTTTCAATAAAGCAACACTTACAATCGATAGAATCGACTCGTAAAATATACCGAAAACTATCTTTTTGTTTCGGGGAAGAATTAAATTATATTTATTTCTCTATAACATAGCTTATTTCATTTTGATTATGCATAATTCATTTTCAGATATATGATTATTTATTAATTAACGAAACAAAAGGCGAGTTTTCGGTATATTTTATAAGTCGGTTCTATCGTAAATGTGTTGTTTTATAAAAACATATTTCCATTTTAATATATTTTGCAAGAATTTTTATTATATATTTTCTCGCTTCTGACGTCACAATCTGAGATAATATAGTGAGATAGAGTGAATAGGAGCCTTAATGCCAAAATTCGCTGTAATATTGTACATTTTTCAGGATAAAACAGCTTAAAAAAAAAGAAACATATTTCATAAAAACGGCGAAAAAAGATGTGGACACGTTGGTCGTCGACTTATTAATGCGCGCGTTCAATGCTCACCAGCTGACGGCCGCGGGAGATTTTTACGCGGGTCATGGACGTCGGTCGTTTTAAATTTATCTTTCACGGTCGCCTCTTATTAACGGTCTCCGTATGAGCGGCCGTCGGGCCGTTCAACTTGATTGAATTTGCCCCCGAGATACGGAGATTCGAGGTGAACGATCGGCCGCGAGGATCTTGCGTGGACGAAATGAGCGATATGTTGGGAATATACACATCCAGTCTGTCGTCATGCGAGAGTTGAGATTCGATTAGATACCCGATGCTTTTTTTTCTCCCGTTAATCAAACACGTCGCGCGGCGACATGAATCATAAAAATTTCGTAACTATCTGACGGTCTCTATGGGATCCGAAAGACGTGCACCATCAATGTTAGGAAGTCTATAGGCTTTTCTTAATTACATAAATATTGTGGAAAAAGCTATCATCTAACTTATTGTTATTCTTCATTTTCTAGTCGATGAAGTTTGCTAATTGAAAACGTCCGGACTGCTTCGGAATAAATGAATAAAGTCGGATTTAGAAAGCGTTGCGAAACATAATAAAATACTAAACAGCAGGTACTAAACAGCGGAATGACGGTACAAACGTGGAGAGGAAATCACAACAATATCGTAATATAAAATGCGGCTGTGCCTACGTAAATTCGATAAATACTTTCCCTTTTCCTTTTAACGTAGCAAGCTATACCGCAACTACATTTGGTTCAATGCGGTAAAAGATAAAGCTTATTATTTTCTAATTACTTCCGATGTATATATACATATCAACAAATTAATAAACAGCTATACGAGTCAGGCGTGGTACGTGGTGCGCAAGTAAAGAAATTAATAGTTACAGAAGTAACGAATTAAAACTTAATAAACTGCGCGCCGATTATTTGCGCACCACGTACCGCGCCTGACTCGCATAGCTGTTTATTAATTTGTTGACATTTTCACGAGTCTAATGACATATTTGATATACATATCAATTATTGCGTTAAGGATAATGCTGCTTTTTTATGATCGCTGTATCTCGATTGCGTTGCATTTTAAAACGCGATAGTGCGTCACATTGACGCAATCGCGCACAAACACACGTATTATTCATAGTTTATATTCATAGTTGATAATTTATTTATATTTTATATCAATAATAATGACGAATTAATGAACAACAGCGAGTGTTTACGACGTTCGTTATCGAGGATCTGGAATTTCATTAAAAAGTAATATGCGCAGGCTTGTTTGTCATAGACCAAACTGTCGAAATTGGCATAAATTGCATAATGCCACATGGTGCAGCAAGTCATCGTCATCGATCGTCGCGTGTGCGTCCTTTTAAACGACGTACGCTGGCCTCTGTGTTTATTGCTCAATAAAATCGGCGGCGTGTATATGCTCGTCAGCCGACTGTTTGTTTGTTAACGACGGTACTTAAGCGTACGCTAATACATGGAGTGAAGTATTAAGCAATGGCGCAACGTTTGTTCTCCAAATTTGCACAAATGTATTTGTTTTGATCGAGTAGGGCGAATTTCCTATGAATATCAGTTTTTAGAGTATCGTTCAATCGTAGATCCTCCTCTAGACCTATGCAAATTTTATTTACACTTGTCTCCCAATTTCTAAAAAAATCATTGCTATTTTTCTGTCTTATTCGATGAATCACAAAACTTTCGGAATCATCTGGAACTACAAATTTTTACTATGAACGAATTGCGAAATGCGTAGCGCGTAGGATAAATAATATTATTGCAAATATAATTCGGGAACTCAACAGCTTCTTTTATTTGCATTTTAGGTAGCCAAATTATTCTGTTTCGTAAAATTGAAATATTAATACAGTATATCTCAGAAAGATTATATTAAAAAGATAAACGTCATGATTTTGATGTATTTTGTAATTATATTTGCTTTTCTTTATTTATAACGCGATATTAATATAATAATTAATTAATGTTTCGTTTAGACGATAAAATATAACATGATATAAATATAAAATACAATACGTATACAGCAATATGATTTGAAGCTCGTTATTTCGGCGTTAATGAGCTTAGACTTTATCAGGACCGGCCAAGCTACGAAGGTGAAAACCACTGTGGTGCGATAACGATGCAACAACTTTCTTTCAGCGTTGTCTCTCTCTCTCTCTCTCTCTCTCTCTCTCTTTCTTTTTTTCTCGACGAGCACATTTTATTTTCCGCGATAGAAAGGACCGCGGCGAGTCCCGTGGCAAAGAGAAGAAGGACGTGACGCGGAGGCGTTAAACTTTCTCTTCGCGTTCACGCGCTAAGTCAACGATACTCCACTTTGGACCGGTTGGACGGTGGTGTGTGTCCCAGTGTCCCTCCCTGATTCAGGCTAAATCAGGAAACGCGATATATTCCGAATTTGAATCCTGACTTTAATAAATTAATCCCGTGACTCAATTTCGATACAATTTGCTTCAATTAAAAGAGAGCACGCGATTCCTGACTAATCTCAGATTTAAAACCGACCACGTCACGCGACGCGCATGACAACAGGCAGAAAGTGGGCTAATAAACAACGCCGCGATTGGTACACCATATTGGCTTTGTTAGCGCGTCTCAATTTAGCTTCAGCTGTAACTTAAACGAAGGATAATTTCTTTTATGTAACGACACGTGACTAATCCCGTCGCTAAATTAGGCTTTACTATCACGAAATCGTCTGATGAACGTGATTGATCGATCTGAGCGTATAACACGTGTTAAAAATGTAGAAAGAAGTTTGCACGATTCGGCATAGCGATTCGATCGATTTTACGGGGCTTTCCCCATATCGTTCAAGTATAAACGTTCACCGGCTTATCTACAAGCGCAAGTGAGCATCTTGCTTCATATGATATTTTTTTGTTGCGTGATAAGTTATTATGCATATCGTGGCTGATACTTGTATCTCCGCGTTTGATTACGTGCAATCCGATTCATATAGATCAAACGTATTAAAAAGATCTCTCTATATAAAAAGCCATCGTCTGATCTCGAAGTATTCTTATTGATAACAGATGACTCTCGTAAGCAGCAACGCTTGCCTACGATTTCATTGGAAGCGATCTAGATTTTAAATCGCCACGGCGAATTGATTACGTCAAATGTTTGCGAACTCACGTTTCATTAGAATTGATTAAGCAAGGCTTGTTTGACGCATATCGCGTCGCGATAAATTTTGATCCAAGTTGAAAGCCGGTTCTTCCTTGATAACGACACTCCCTTCTTGAGCTCGCGAGCCATTGATACTCGAAGACGCGACTCGACTTGTATATATAGAGAATAGAGATAACGGGATTTTATATTTTACGTTTAAATTCCCTCTTTCTTCCAAGTGGACCTCGTCGTGATGTCCATTGAATCTGAATTTGCCCGGCGCTCTAGATACGTCGCTCCAATCCGTGCTCGATTTTTAGGCTTTGGTTGCAGCCGCGCGATCCCGAGCACGTTCCGGGCTCGCGATTCGGAGTCTCGAGGGGGGGCCGCGGGCATCGCCGGGCATTTAGAAAGTGTGCCGTGAGAGGATGATAATCATAATCCAGACGTCTGATGCGCGCGCGAGGCGCGCGGGATGAGTAATCAGCATTGAACTTGCAAGTGCGAGATAAATCGCATTGTTCCTCCGCCACACCTGGCCTCCTTTCGCGCGCGCCGATCCCGCTCGCAGCTGCCAGCGAGCCCGGCCAATTAATGCGTACATCCGATCGCGTTCGATCGTCGATTTAATGAAATTTTTATAACGTAAGCGCCGATTAGAAATTCCGATCCTTAAAATGTCAGAATGTTTTTGCACGCTTTGCCATTTTTCACGAGGAGTTTCGTGGCAGATAACAAATGGATATTAAATTAATATATGCCTTTTCTAGAATTATCATCAGTCAATGTGAAGAATAATACATTGAGAAAGAAATATTTAGATTCAAAAAAATATTTATTAGATGGCTCCTAACAGTTTATTTACTTAATATTTATATTAACCCTCAAAGGACTCCGTCGTTTTCGTCCACCCGAAAAATACGATCCTGAATATCTTTTTTTATATTTTTTTGAGCCTGAAACTCATTTTTTATATTTATGAATTAAAAAAAATCACTTTTTTCAATTTCTTTATGCTAATAACTAAAAAAAAACTATTAAAGAAACAAAATTTTTAGAAACCAACATCACAGCTTAAAAGAGGAAAGTTCAAAGACTATCCATGAATTTTGCGGAATTTTTTGAATGATATTTAATATTATTTATAAGTCGAAAGGCAAAAAGGACCCGACGGAGTACTTTTAAGATGCCAAAAAGCACGGAGTCTTTTGAGGGTTAAGTAAATAAGCCATTAAAAGCCACGTAATAAACATTTTTTTGGATCTAAATATATTTTTCTCAGTGTACGATTGAGGAAAAGTTAATTTTCGATTTTACTCGCTAATATACATATTAATGATTGTCAAGTAGATATCGATTGCAAATATAATTACTTTTAACACGCGTTCAATTAGATTTAAATATTACAATTATAACGACATTCCTCTTCAAGAGAATTTAAAGTCAGTTGATTTAATTTTTCGTGTGCCGTGCCGTAATTAAAGTTGAATGATGAAAAGAAAGATATTCGTGGATCAGACTATTTCATCAGACTAGCGGATTAATTGCTGACGAAAGTCCGACGGCGTGAGCGCCGTTTCCTTCTTTGGATCTTATCAAAGGGGCCGTCGGCAACGAACTTGATAAAACGCTTGTGCGTAGCGCATTACGCACGCAGCGCACGCACTCGCGAGGACACGAGCGACGAGAGTTCCGAAAATAGACATATTTTGCACTTCGCGGACTTGACTGGCAATCCTTGCCTATTCCGGCGAGTTTCTCGCGAAAAGGGAAACAGTTCGACACGTTAATATTGTTATCTATCAGCGATTTTTGTATGTTTTATCACACAGTAGAATATTCGTAAGAAATTTCATAATGATGAAATTATTGTGTAATGTGATTAAATAAGATTAATATCTCACAGATAATGCGTTGAATAGTGCATTTTTTACTTTACGTTATTATCTAGAAATTATCTGTGTTATATCATATTATATATATATACATATATGATGACAACACATATTATATAATATATGATTAAATAACAATTTGGCAAACGGGATCGTATTCAGCGACCAAAAAGCTGTAAGAAATGATTTTCTCGTTCTTGTGCTCGAAAAATAGTAATTTTTTGTTGAATAGTGTAATATATATTACACTATTACATGGTTCTTTCTTTACTTTACATTGTTAGTCATAATTATTTATGTATGATGACATTTATATTTTGCAAACACTCATTTGTAATATGAGAAACCATGGGTGGTACCAAAAACATTCCATAATAGTGAACAGTGACCACAGAGGGTGGTCTTTGTTCCTTTGAAAAGTCCCGTAACAATGGCAGTCAAAGAGAAAGGTTGGCTTCTTCATATTTTTTTCGACATTTTCTTTTTTTGAAAGATTAATGGAAACGTTTGTTGAAAGTGACTTCAAAATTTGAAAATAATGTGCGTGAATGTGATGAAAATATTTGTTGACTTTAAGACGTTTACGTTGGAAAATTGTCGGAAAAAAAATGACCCGTTTAATGCGGCAATGACCGTAAAAATCGGCCTGTCATGGGGTAGAACATCTATCTTTTTGACACAAAAGCATCATAGAAATATAAATTATTGTCCAGTTGATCCACGTCTCATTTCATCTCGACCCGCCACACGTACTTGACGTGTTCTATACTTGCTGTAATTATTTCCGAATCATGCGACTTTATGTAATTTTTATAACTTTGTGACTACTGCCCGTCCTGATGAGTGGAAATGTGTCCACTTGTTCGTGTTTCCGAGCTCACACAACTTGACATCTCTCTAAGGAAGGAGTCTCCCACCTCGGGTCGAGCAGGAATGTATTATCATCGTCTTTATTAAACACCGAAGATAGCTCAAAAGAAAAGCCGAAACGTTTGTTACTTTTAAAATACATATATCTTTTTTGTTTGCGCACCTCGTACCGCGCCTGACTCGCATCGCCGTTTTAATCATATTTTGATAAATTATTGTATTTATTGAAGATCATAGAAATATAAATTATTGCATTTATTGTAGCATGATGGTTATATTACTATCATGCTTGATTTATATATATATTTTACATAATATTTTATTAGTGAGATATATTACATGATGTTTCATCATTTACTACTGTTGCTCTTTTAACTTTCGAAATGCGTGCAAGTCGAAATACATATTTTCAGAGATTTTTCGTCAATTGTAGTTAAAAAAAGATAGTAGAGATAGTAAAGTCAGAAATTTTAAGTAAAAATCGAAATTTCTTTCGTTGCATCTCTCATTGATCTTGAACGTTTTTCCTCTTCATATATATTAAAATTACTCGCGTAGAAAGAACTTGATATAAAAGAAAACGGGTCATTTGATCTATCGTTGAGATAATTAAAATGCAATTGCCATGATAAGGCTTGAAGAGGTCTCGAGGAACGTTCCATCTGAGGAAGTATATAAAATTCTGAAATTAATGCAGCGCGTTTAACAAGAAGACCTTTCGTACCAAACTTGATGAACTTTAACGAAGCGACGTGAAAGTAATATCTAGAGAGATCCTACGAGAAAGATATCAAGAACTGCATATTTTATTAGGGTAAAATGAAAGTAGAGAGTAAAACGTAAAGACGTGATATCTAAAAGGATCGTCGGGAAAGCAATCGGAGCGATTGGAACTAATTCTCAAACAGACGCTTCTGAATGCGTATTATTATGGAATTTTCCTAAACGAGGAGATGTTTCATTTCGCGTTTGCTTGGGTCGTCAAGCGACAATCGCGTTATCTCTCGCGCTTCTGGGGGTAATTAATCGGACGTAGAACGGGGTACATTAGTAGCGATCGAGCAGCACGTTTCGCTGTGCTATGAAAATACGACGTAAGAGGCGAAAATGAATTATCGATGACGAACGACACGTACGCGGATAATATATTTTGATATCCGGTCGTATACGTGCTCGCGCGCGGCGTGGCGCGCCGATTATTTTGCCGCGGGCCCACGTTTCCCGTTTCTCTTTCACGGCACAAAGGGAACGACGAAGAAGACGGTGCCCCGGGATCGGCGACGACGCGGCCGCGTGTCGCAATCAGCAAACAAAAGCGGCGGGACCGTGTGCTCGCGCGTTTTCCGTTTGGAAAAAATTTCCCAATCATCCTTGACGGCCCGTCCCGCCTCCGGAATATTTATCGATCCAGAATACGATCGCCCTAAGCCGAATTCGATCGTCCGTCCGGAAAAAGGAGAGAAACGATTTTAAGGGGTTACATATACCTTCGACATGCCTAAAATTAGGTCAAAATTAACGAATTTTATGGGTAAAATTATGTTATATTAAAAAATGAAAATACAAGTCTTGTGCAGAATAGTCTTTTGAGATTTTCAAAATACTGTTTCAGGAAAATAACTACCCAGGACCTCAATTTTTGATATTTTTGAAAATTTTGACAGATATTTTCCGAAGACTATTCTACAAGACATGTATTTTCATTTTTTAATAAAACATAATTTTACCCGCAATAAAACTTCGTTAATTTTAACCTAACTTTAGACCTGTCAATGATAACCCCTTAAGTTCTAATCGTAAAATTAATAGACGATTCACCGTTGAAAAATCGCTGAAAAATTAGATGCTTGCGTTTTACAAGTTCAAGGAAAGGGAATCATATTTATGGTGCCTTAAAAGTAAAGTGAAACTCCCATAAATTTTCGTACCTTATTTGTGTAACAGCGAATTCGAAAGAATCGAAAGATTCTTTACGGCAACATATAAATTAAAATTCAAATAACTCTGAAATTTATGACTTTTACTTTAATCTTATCTCTCTCTCGTCGTAGATAATTTCACGCAAAATCGCAAGAAAATCGTAATAAATATGAAGATTCGAAGTGAGATCTGAACGGTGTTAATAGAAGTCAGATTTTCATGAATTAATAAAATGAGATATGAGTATCTGCCTCACATCGCATAATTATAACTTAAAGAAATCGTGAGATTTATTTCTTATATTCGATTTTGTTGTATCTATTTTTATTCCCCTCTGTTCTCCAAATTGCGGTGACCAAACGAGGTCTCTCTGTCGTTGAAAAAAGCCGCAAGTAGTCCGTCTCGCACGCCGCAAGATAAGGTGCCTACACGCCGACGAATTTCCTTTCGGTTTCGCGTTTATCGAGGTACGACGATCTTTATCTGTTGTTCGCGAGATTCTCGCGCGCTATCCGCATAGACGAGCTTCCGCAGGAAGTTTATCTCCAGTTCCAAGTATTTTCTATCGCCGTGGTTTCCGAAGGGGGACAAGTTACTTATGTTCTAGCCGAGCTTAAATCCGGCCCGTGGCGATGAGCGTGGCCGGTACCGCCGGCGCCGGCCGGCTCCTTGAAGCTCTCCTTAACGAGATGACAAATAGAAAGACGCGATCGCGCTTTCTCCGACCGCGTGTCATAACGCGTGCATGAAGATCTCATCTGCTTCTCCATTCGCGCCGCTTGTCAATTCGTCCCGCGATTTCGCGTCGCGGAAGCGAGATTCTCGGACCCACTCGTGTCCGCCGAGAGATTTGAGTTGTAATTATATATTTTTAATAATCGTCCGAAGAAATCTCGCCGGGTTCACGCAAGTTGCCTTCAGTTCGAGATTTTTACCGCAAAGTACCTGAACTTTTTTCGGGTAAAAATCTTGGCTGAAGCAGCAACGTGATCCCCGTTGTTCTCGGGGAGAAGAGAACCCAGTAAGTACTGACTAAAAATGACATTACATAAATATTATAATTTCCCACAAGTATTACACATACAAGTGTAATATAGCACATGTTCATAAAAGTTACAATGTTGAGTATCAATCACAAATCAATCAATCTTTATTTACTTCAGCTTATGCCAAGAAGTGAATTTGACTTACAAAAGTAACTTAACTCATTCATACCATCCATGCATTCGATCGTGATAATATTTAATCCCATCTATTCTTCTTTATTCTAGTTTCTTCTCTCTCCATAATTGCTCCAACCCCTCCCCTTTAACACTATCTAATTCATCATTCCATATTCTTTCCTATTTTTCTCTCTTATTTCTGCCTAAACCAATCCTTGGGTCATATCACATTCCTCTATATTGTTAAGTAGCAAATTATAATATTGATATAATGTTACAGTTAGTTGATGTTTAGTTGGGAATAGTTCGAGCACACATTGCATGCGGGATCTCTTTCACGTGTTTCGATACGCTCGAAAAGAGGCCTCGGCGCCGATCACCCTGGGATCGCGCTCGTTCTCTTCTCCCGAATCGACAATGAGTCATATGACTCTCCGAAACTCGCCCCGCAAATTATTCTCCGGTGCAGCTTTTAACACGGCTAAATTCGCGCGCACGGCGGCGAAATAAAGGGGAATATGCCACGGCCGTGACGCCGATGACACCGCCGAGCCAGGCTTTCAAGGCCGGAATATTTTTCTTCGCCGGCGACCACGGCGATTTCGAACTTGCTGCTGTTACCCGCGCGCTCATCTCGTTCTTCACCCTCCGTCGTGCTTTCTATTTTCGACGACACAACCGTGACCGTGATCGCGGCTAATTCTCGTTCGAAGGGAACGTACGGTTAATGTGTACATACACGGCACATATATTTTGTTTACTGAGAAATCGAGTGTTTGAGGCTGGGTTTCAAAATTCCTGCGTCATCCTTCGCCTTGATGTTCAGAAATCGTTCTCTATAGCATCCTTCCACCCTCACCCAATCTCATTTTTCTTTAAAGTATGAACAAAAAGACTCTTGGCGATGCGTATGTGTGTGTTTACATTATACAATTGTATAAATTTGTTTATACCTGATATATTAATATAATTAACATAATTAAGTGAAAAGGCCACGTAACAAGGTGTTCGTGTGTCATCATAATCTTATATTTAATTCAGTCAAAAATTAACAACTTGACATATATTTCGGCCTGACATTATAGAACATCCTAATAAACTTTAGAGCCGTATTACGCGCATTATCGCACAAGTTTTTTTTTTCGCGATATAATTTTTAGATCGAAACCGCACGTGTCTTATAATTAAAATGTCGAGAAGTAAAAAGTAGTTAATATATGGTAAGAGTAAAGTCATGTTGTAAAAATCGACATTATAGAACATCCTAATAAACTTTAGAGCCGTATTACACGCATTATCGCACAAGTTTTTTTTATCGCGATATAATTTTTGGATCGAAACCGCACGTGTCTTATAATTAAAATGTCGAGAAGTAAAAAGTAGTTAATATATGGTAAGAGTAAAGTCATGTTGTAAAAATCGACATTATAGAACATCCTAATAAACTTTAGAGCCGTATTACGCGCATTATCGCACAAGTTTTCTTTTCGCGATATAATTTTTAGATCGAAACCGCACGTGTCTTATAATTAAAATGTCGAGAAGTAAAAATAGTTAATATATGGTAAGAGTAAAGTCATGTTGTAAAAATCGACATTACAGAACAATCTAATAAACTTTAGAGCCATATTACACGCATTATCGCACAAGTTTTCTTTTCGCGATATAATTTTTAGATCGAAACCGCACGTGTCTTATAATTAAAATGTCGAGAAGTAAAAAGTAGTTAATATGGTAAGAGGACCTGTATGGTATTCCATGCAGAAAGTCATGTTGTAAAAATCACTAATAATGTTACAAGTTAAAGATACGGAGAACAAATTATAGACCCTTGTTCTCCGTATCTTTAACTTATAGCATCATTAGTGATATTTACACGTTTATAAAAGTTATATATAACTTTTGTCTAAGACACTTGTTCTCTCCATATCTGTAACTTGATTATAACATTATTAGTGATTTTTACAACATGACTTTCTGCATGGAACACTATAGGCCCTCTTACCACATTAACTACTTTTACTTCTCGACATTTTAATTATAAGACATGTGCGGTTTCGATCAAAAAATTACATTGAGGTAAAATGCGTGTACTGCAGCTCTAAAGTATATTAGGATGTTTTGTAATGTCAGGCCGAAACGCGCGTATGTCGAGTTGTCAATTTTTTACTCAATTAAAGATTACGACACTAATACCTTGTTACGGCTCCAGTGCCCTTCTCACTTAATTATTGATTTTAAATAATTTGAGCCTTTCAAAATTATAATTAATATAATTAACCAGACAGCACGCATGTCTAAAGATATCATAAAGACGTCTTTGAGGTGTTTTTTTTTTAACATATATCAACATATTAGACCTTTTAGACATATATATAAACATATATGTCTAAAAGGTGTTTTTATAATGTTTTTTAGATACGTGTGCTGTCTGAGAATATAATTAACATAATTATATATAATTCTCTTAATATATAATATAAATTCAGAGTTGTGTAATAATAAATATCACACACGTAAAATAATTTAATAATTATCTCTCGATTGATAAATCAACATCATATTTTTGGGTACATGGAAAATTTGTTTTATCGACCGAAGTGCATGTTTTTCCACACTAATACATTAATTTACGTGCTGCATCTAGAGCGCGCTAGTGCGGAGCAGCGCAGCAGGCAACCAAATTTTCTATTGAAGCTCAAGTCCCCAGAATTTAACCTCAAAAACTCACACGCTTACTTCAATTTTACTTCTTTCGAATGTTAATTTTGGACAACGCGACATTTAAATTGCCTTTAATCCGCTTCTCTCGTCAAGATAAATAATTTCGTCAATTTTTCGAAAGAATGGTCGAAAGATGCGCGTTTCGATTCTCGTTTATCGTTTTATCGCTTTCGGAATTCGATAGTTATATGTCGCGCGCTGTGCGCGCCGCGCGACGGCGATGATCCCGAATTCCGATGGAAAATCGGAGTCGCCAAGCGCGCAGTTACGCGCAATGGCGGGCACCATGGTTAATGTCATTCCTTACCGCATGTTTCGGTGATTCCGTACAGTTATGGATTAAAAGCGGCCCCGCCGCTTCAATCCCAAAGATCGCCTCCAGCCTCCAGGCCAAGTGCAACTTCGTGGCTTAGCCGGGAGTGCACCGGGGAAGTGTCCTGCCCGCGAGCGACGGCTGCTCCGTAGGCGAGGAAGTAGGTTAGATTGCTCCTGATTAAGCGTGACTCGATTATCTTTCGTCGCAGCTTAAGCGAGTGAAATGCTGGACTGTTCGTCGCAGGACTCCGAGCCGCGGCGCACTTTTTCACCCCGTGTATCACGTCCTTAACGCGTCGACCCGACCGCGAGAATGTCGAGCGACAACAAAAGTTTCCGCGAGGTACCACCTCGCTGGCTCGACTGTCCGCGCAAGGCGATGAGGCTGATCCAGGGCAAGTTCCTGGCCTTCAAGACGCCCCTGTCCTCGGTCTACGACAGCCAGGTGCCCGAGGGGTGTCGCTTCAACGTCGACATGCTCTTCGAGAATCTGAAAAGTCAGAAGATGAAGATGGGCCTGTGGATAGACTTGACCAACACGTCGAGGTTTTACGATAAGGACACGATAGACGATTACGATTGTAGGTACGTGAAGCTGCAGTGCCGCGGCCACGGCGAGACCCCGTCCGAGGAGCAGACCCGCGCCTTCGTGCAGCTCTGTAGCAAATTCATCGCTCAAAATCCGCTGGACATCATCGGCGTGCATTGCACGCACGGTTTCAACAGGACTGGGTTTCTCATAATCAGTTACTTAGTTGAGATAGACGGTACCAGTGTCGACGCCGGGATAGCGGAGTTTGCCACCGCGAGGCCACCTGGAATTTACAAAGCCGATTACATAAAGGAGCTGTACAAGCGTTACGACGAGGTGGCGGACGCGCCGCCGCCGCCCGCGAGACCGGCTTGGTGCCTGGAGTACGACGACTCCAATGTCGCGGACGCGGACGAGGGACCGAGCACGGAGAACGAGAACGGCCGGGAGGAGAAGGGCAAGAGGAAGAGGCGTGAGATTTTTAATAGAAATCCGGTGTTCATGGCCGGCGTACCTGGTGTCACTCCTATCTTAGAAAAAAAGAGACTGTTCGGAATCCAGAGGCGAATCCAGGAAATCTGTGGATGGGAGGAGTCGGGGTTCCCCGGTTCTCAGCCCGTATCCATGGATTGCGACAATATAATGCTGCTACACACAAAGCCGTATAGAGTATCTTGGAAGGCCGACGGCACAAGGTCAGTTGGAAATGTTTTTGTATACATGAGTGTCACTTTTGGTATTATATTAATTATATACATCGAATATCGAGAATAAGCTTGGAGACTCATCCACTGTTTTTTGTTTTTGTTTAGGTACATGATGTTGGTACAAGGTGACGGACAGGTGTTCTTCATAGACAGGGAAAACAGCGTCTTTGAAGCAAACGGTTTGACATTTCCACATTTGCGAGACAACCGATGTCTGAGAGATACTCTGATGGACGGCGTAAGTCGCCTAACTTTACCCACAGGTTTTTTTTTATAAAGTTGCGAAAAATGTTGGAGTCGTAGCTTTCACGGGATTTTAATTTTGCAGGAAATGGTGATCGACAAAGATAGGGGCAAGAATATTCCTAGATATTTGGTGTACGACGTTATTATGTACGACGGACAGGATGTTAGTAAATTACCGTTCCACCCTGATCGTTATTCCATTATCGAAAACAAAATAATCGCCGGCAGGCTAAAGGCTATGAAGGAGGGACGATTGATAAAGGAACGCGAACCGTTCTCGGTGCGAGTCAAGTATTTCTGGGACGTGACGCAGAGCAAAAATCTGTTGGGCGAGAAATTCGCTAAGCAGCTCTCTCACGAACCGGACGGCCTGATATTTCAACCCGCCAAGGAAAAGTACTGCACGGGAGTATCCGCGGAGGTATTAAAATGGAAACCGTTGTCGTTAAACTCGGTAGATTTCAAACTGAAGATCGTCACGGAGTCGGGCGTGGGGATCCTGCCGCGGAAGATCGGGCATCTCTACGTGGGAGGACTGAATAAGCCGTACGGCAACATGAAGATTACCAAGCAGATCAAAGATTTGGATAACGCGATTGTCGAGTGTAAATTCGAAAACGGCCAATGGATCTTCATGCGTCAACGAATAGACAAGTCGTTTCCCAATTCCGTAACGACCGCCGAATCTGTGTGCAAAAGCATCAATAGGCCGGTTACGAAGGAGCGGCTTTTGGATTATATTGAGAAGTACAGATTTGCACGGGACGACGCGGATCTTATGCCACCACCAAACAAAAAACCAAGATAATCCTAGATGCGTTATATCATATTATTAATCATAAATGTATTACAATTTTTACAGTTTCAACAATTGTATCATGACTCAATTGTTGAGAAATGAAGACTTTCCGAATAATCTATATTTATTTAATTAGAATGTAGGCAGTTTAAGCTCAAAGGTACTTTGACTTAATTTTAGGCAGCTACGTTCTGTAGCTACGGTCACTTCGACCTGATTTTTTAGGAATGTTAAATAGGTTGAATAATGCATGGTAATGTTTTAGAATAAAGAGCAGTATGTAAGAACAACAACTATGGATCCCAACGTTTAGTTTTGTGTCAAACGTGCCGTTCTTAATCATGATTGTCTTTCCATCAGGTTATTTTAATTTGTTTCAGTGTATCATACACATTTGTTTCATGTAGCATATTTCGATGAATTGAGATTATTAATTGTTGAATAAAAAGGACTTTGTAATAACATATTCACGCTTTGTGATTATTTATCCTACATTATTTAATTAATGGAATAGTAAAACATCGATCACGTATTTATTTGTCAGTCTCTTCTAGATTAATATTATTTTTATAATAGAGTCGATATTTTTCCGAATTAATAGTAGAACTTGAAAAAAAGATTCTTCATGAAAAAAATAAATGAAAAATATAGAATAAAATGATATAGATTGTTTCTTCGAGAAAGTAATTTAAAAAATCGGAAAATACTGCATAACACGTAGTTAAGAATTCTTTTATGTGGCACAAATTCATCCTACTTATTTGCATATTTTGCATTATTGCAGATCGTACCGTATTGTTATGGTACGCGAAGGACTTCACGTCGAAAGATCGCAAGTCTCTGCGCGTTAACATAGAATTCGATCACGCAACATTGATACGCTGGTCCCCGGATGGAAAGGCATTCATTATTCACAAAGGTGTGGCTAATGCCATCGAGGTGTACAAGATCGCGAAGAAACCGGACGGTCATTTGGCCTCTGCGACCAAGGCACTGGAGTTTCCACAGGTATTATGATCCTGTATCTGTATCACTTGTTTAAGATATTTCTTTTTGCTGCCCATATTTTTCTCAGAAAGATTTTTTAAAATATAATACACGGATAATATAATTGTATCATATATTCTATTTTGTGCTTGATTTGATATTATTTACGACTTAGTTATTGTATAAATCTGCTACTTTGGAAATTGATGAAAAGATAAAAATAAAATTATTATTTCGAGGTCTAATGCTTTCTATATCATGTAAATATTAATACATGAATTTACCTATTTTCTGCAAATAAAGATAATTTTCATATGCATGAATCTCTAAATGGAATCTGTTTATGCCTTACATCAATCTTTTTACTAGCGTCACACCGAGGATGTTGTTGGGATGGACATCGCGTGCACCGGGAAGTATATCATCACGTGCAGCAAAGCGAACGATCTTATTATATGGGACTTGAAAGGACAGACGCTGGCGACGGTGGAGATGCATCTGGGATCTACTTATCGCGCACGCATATCACCTTGCGGCCGATTCGTTGCCGCCTCGGGTAAGGAGACGTTTTGCTGTTAAACAGAATTTCGCCGTGTGAGAAAAGTATACGGAGGCTTTAATAAGGATTATCCACTCGCCAGGCTTTACACCGGACGTGAACGTGTGGGAGGTAGTCTTTAGCAAATCCGGGGAGTTCAAGACGGTGGCCAAGGCGTTTGACCTCGCCGGGCACACATCCGGGGTTCAGGATTTCGGTTTTAGCGCCGACACCAGCCACATGGCTACCGTGTCCAAGGACGGGACGTATCGTTTCTACAATACAAAAAGTAGTGTAACAATATCACCGGCAAAACGTAGGATCCCAGCAAACGCTAACTCTAACAGTGATATTACGTTCAATATTATAATTTCGACAATACACTCAATACAAGTGTAATATAACACATGTTGCACATAACAGTTACATCGTTGAGTAAGAAATTATAATGTTAGTTGGTGTTTACTGGGATCTGAGCGTACGAAACTCTCGCGCAACGCATTTGTCTTTTTCCAGTCGAGTTCGAAAAGGGGGAAGATCCGCACGTTTTGATGACCGGCACCTGGAACAGCACGACAGTCTCTGAGATACCAGCAAGCCTCGCTTTATCTCCGAACGCGGAGGTCCTCGTGATCGCCCATGGATCATCTTTATCTTTCTACTCCACTATTACCGGTGCTCTGGATACTACCACAGAGGACATCTTCCTCGGTAAAATTACACGCACAATTCGCATATTGATTTTCGCGGTTTAGAGAACTTGAACTCTTCAATATTTTTTTTTTGCAGGGCCCATAACATGTCTGGCATTCGACGCTATGGGAGAATATCTGTTGGCCGCGGGCGATAAGCATATCAAGATTCTCCGCAACGTCACCGGATACCGAACTGCGATAGAGTCCGCTAAACGCAAGCTGGAGCAGAGGCAGACGCAGGCAACGAAGGAACGTCTGGAAAAGATGATTCGCGATAGCAAGGAGTTGCTCGATAAGATGGGAGAGAAATATTCAGAATGACATTAATTCGCTCTCCCACCTATCGTCTTATCGACGACATTGATTAAAGACAAAAATAAAATTATTATCTCGGGGTCTAATGCTTTCTATATCATATAAATATTAATACATGAATTTACCTATTTTCTGCAAATAAAAATAATTTTCGTATGCATGAATTTCTAAACCATTTGATTCTTAATGTCATCTACAGTGATATTTATACGTACCTACACTTGAGTAAATTTCGGAGATCTGTGTAGGCGACATTGGGAATAAATTGTTCTTTTAATTTTATCCTACTTTTACTTTATTTTCTTAGTTCATTATGTGTTTCTGAAAAATTGTTCGAAAATTCGTGTTCCATATAGTATTACAATAAAACAGAGTAAATACAATATAATTAGGCCATAATTTCCAAAAAATTTTTTATAGATAGACTGTAATATATTTTCTCATGCATTGTGAATAAAATAGGACGAATTATAGAAAACTCTTTCAGTTTTCTATATTTATCTCGAATTCTTCGACGATGTTAAATTCGATTAAAAATTAATAAATATTCAAGCTTAAGTACGCAACTGTATTAATTTTCAAGAATAATCCGAACAAGTAAAAAAAGAAATTATAGTTTGTATTCGAAAACGAATCGGCATGCATCATAAATTGTCACGCACACACACGTCACTGTTTGAATAATTTTTATTGTTACCGTTGTATTCTTGACTACCATGTGCCCAAGGATATAATTACAATTTTTTTTAATAAGATTTGTATAACGTTGAGATTCACAGATTCAAAACTGTTCGCGCATTTTATGCTCTTATTTTTATACTTTCGCATGATGCTACTTTTGTCCCTTTTTTTGACAAGAATGTGGCCTTCTATTAACAAACTACAAAAAATTTCTATATAATAGATAAACTATGTACAAAATAGTATCCTTGGCATCGTGAGTTGCAAACTGCAAGTATGGGAGTTGAAACGCGGGATCACGCATGATCGCTCACGTTCGAGAACACGTTTTTGTGAAGTATAATTTTTGGGTAATGTGTCTTGGTAAATGTGTCTGACATTTTCGGTGGACGTTACAATGCGTAACTTAAAGGATATTATGCATCTGTCATATTTATACTAGCTTAGGCTATGAAAAGAAACGCTCTCATTGAATTGCTCTGAATTCTGAAACTGTATACATTTTCTCATCTAAAAGAAATTATTTTTATTGCGGAACAGTAACACACATTTCATTACTCTCGAAATTATCGAAAAGTTTTGTTGCTATTGGACAATTCTGATATAAACTTTTTTTTGAAAAGAATAATTTTTAAATACTTCGTGCTGCATGCTGCACCGATATCATAAAATCAATCAGCAGCAAGATAAGAAAGAATTCCGCAAAGTTCAATAAAAACATAATAATACAGATGTGCCTGAAACCAAATATTGATGTAAGTTCATCATTGGTATTACATTTATTGCATTAGATGTTTATTGCGTTAAATCATGTATTATATGTTAGATCAATTAAAATAATCAATTTTCATTAAGAAACACATTGTTTAAAAAAAATGATGAATGATTCGATAACAAAAATGTAATTTAATATTATAATATAATTAATATTAATTATAACTTAAATTTAAAATACACAAAATAGCTCCAAACATGCTCTTACAGCTGTAAGTTTCATTTTAGAAATTATTTTATGTTCGCGTAACATAGACAAGCGATGGAACAACGATGGAAACGCATACATTTCGCGTGTATGCGTTATTATTATTACTTCCAGTACAAACCTTTATGCACTTTTTTTCTGAGTCAAGTAACTGTGGTGTTAACATAGTTTTGAACTTATAATAATGATAAATATTGGTGTATCAATATCTAGCACTTAACGGCAGATCAATGGTACTTCAAAAACCCTTTTTTTTTAATTTATTGACTTATTCTGAATGATCTGGAAAATTGCAACGTAAAATATTTGCCTATCTATAAACTGTTATGCATGGTTAAGTGCTTGTTTTTTAATTATTATTTGAAGATGCCACCACATATCACTCGAGTGAAAAAGATTACAAAATCGAGTCCCGATCACGTAATTTGGTATCGGATGAACTTCTTGCTAGTTGCATCTGCTTTTTCTTTTTTTTTTTTGTGTCACTAACAGCACACGTGCATGCACACGTGCGTGTGAAATAAGTAATTAAACTTTTATTCGTGTCGGTGCAGACGTCTACTATAATAGATAATGTGATTTATTTCTTCTCCTTGTCCGCTTCGGTGATTTCCCTCTTGACAGAAGTTTTATTGTCAGATTTCTTATCCTTGTCTACATCGGGTTCCTTTTTTACTTGGACTTTGTTATCTCCCCACCTGGTGTCAGTTTTAAATTTGCTCTCCATCTCGGAGCCATTTATCTCTCCGCTAACCTTTTCATCTTGAATTTCTACTATCTCTACCTTCCTCGTATCACTCTGCATCATTTTGGCCGCTATGTGATACATATTTTTTACCGCAGTCAGGTAAGTATGGCAATCCACCTGTAAAAAATTAAATTAAATGTAAGGAGATGAAATTCCATACTTTTTATGAATCAAATATGTGTAACAGAAAAACGAGTATACTCACAGAGACTTTCTTAAGCTTTTCGTCTGAGCTCCGTAATTTATCTTTGTATATTTTCAAGTCTTCTGAAAGACCCTTAATACTATTAGTTTGTTTGATAGATTTCTCATTGACTACAGTTAGCTCGTGCTGCAATTCCATCATGCGGTCTTCGGTATCTAAACGCGCTTTCTCAGATCTTTTCAACTGACTGACAAGTTTTTCTACATCTAGTAAAGAGCCTTTGTACATAACGATACCTTCCGGAATCGTTTCTTCGTCAGCTTTATCTAAAATACAATCCTCTCTTCGCGCTCTTTTCGAGGGCGGTCCGCCACCCACAAATACAGGTAACAATTTCTTATTTCCTGTAAACGTAAATGTATAGTAATAATTAAATTTAGTCGCATATTGTACGATGTTTTATGTTAAGAAAATGTGTGTTTCATATTGAGAAAAGATGCATTACCAAGGGCAAGCGAACGCAATATATCCTCCTCGTTCTCCGCTTTAGAATCACCTTTGTCACCTTCCTTGTCGTCTTTCTTTTCGTCTTTCAAGTCGTCCTCCTTCGATTTGTCTGTTAATTTGCGATAATGCAGAGAATCTCTTGTAACAACTTTTTGTACTAGTTTCCGTACTTGAGCTCTTGACAAATTCAATCCCAGGGTATAAATAAGTTCTTCGATATCCTTATCAAATATATATCCACAATGCGTCTGATCGAAATACACAAAAGAGAGTAAAAGGTAAGGATCATGTGTGTATAATTTCGTTTTCCTTTTCTTTCCGTCTTTATCTCTGTCTCTTCTACCGTCTTTCACGGAATCATCATCCTGTATGAATAATAACAATGTTTATATCATAAAATACAATGCATTTATCTATTATTATACGTTACGTATAAAAAATTGCGTATTCTTCGCCAGTTAAAAAAAATGTTTTTATATAAAACATGGAAGGTGTAAAATGTAAAAAATAAATTCTCTTTCTCTTACATCTGATTCATCATCTTCATCTTCTTCTTCATCATCATTTTTCTCCTTTTCTCGGTCTTTGTCATCCACCTTACATTTTGCATCTTTATCATCCTTTTTATCCTTGGCATCTTCTTTCTTCTTATCGTCTCGTTTTTCATCCTTCTTACTGGATTTCTTCTCATCTTCCTTCCTCTTATCGTCTTTCTTGTCATCTCTTTTATCATCTTTCTTATCTTTTTTCTTATCTTCGTCCTTCTCCTTAGTTTTTTCAGGAAGGCTGGATAACGAACGATAAATACGGAAACCGAAATCCCGCATCAACATTTCGTTGAACAGTTCCGCAAAGAGAGATACTTCAAAAGAATGTTCCTACATATTCAAAAGATTTTTGTATAAAGTATCTTTCTTGGAATAGGTGATAATTTCTAAAATAATTTCTGAAGTATAAAATACCTTGGTATCTTCTGGTCTGTAGTCTAATAATACGCTCAAAGACATAACTGTACAATCAAATTTCCCACTTTTAGCCATTCTAGATGGATGAACAATAATATGCGATGAATCAGGCAGGGTATATCTCTTTTCGAGTACAGTACGTTCGCGTTCATAAAGTTTTCTCTTGTCTTCATCATGCTGTAAACAATGTGAATAAATAGATATTAAAGATTTGAAATATTCTCAAGAAATAATTTGATACTCAATATCTACATGTCCAATAAAACTACTTGCACTTAAGTGCATATGTTACGTATATGTACTGCTTACATCTTTATTATCTCTGGATTTTTTATCGTCCTCTTCCTTTGACGGTGGCGAGACATCCTCTTCGTTTTCATCCGCCTCGTCTTGCCGACCTTCCTCTTTGGCTTGCTCCGACTTTACGGCCTTCAAAAGTCTAGCTAACAATTGTGACTTTAAGCCTTTTGAGCTTAAATTACGAGCTGCCAGTTCTTGACGTAATTCGTTCACCTACATTGATTAAGACATATTAGATTTGAATTTGAAAGCACCAGAACAGAAATAGGAACAATTTTGTTTTCACATTTAAATACTAACATTCATCGACTTTGGATCTAGCTCGGAATAGTGCGTAGGATCCTTTTTCTCGGGCATCGATTCGTCCTGGAAAAAGAAAGTGCGCGTTAGTGAAAGAGAAGTAAAAAGCCCAGAGAGAAAACTACAAAACAGAAGCAGCCCCTATAACGAAACGAAACCACTCCCTCTTCATTCTTTCATCACTCTCTACTTTTTTCAACACTCTCACATTGTAACGATATACACATATCTTCATTCACGATGACCGTCAAGTATGACTCAAGTAACTGCTAGAATCTCATAGTGTCCTGGCTCTGGTGTCTGTGTGATCGGTAGGTTATGGATAATATCAATAATGTTGTAATATAAAAACGATGATCAAATGAAAACTTTTGAATAATTTCTCAATGTTGGTGAAGGTTTCAGGAAAGGGAATGGCTCAGCTGCGCTCTTCTCCGAGCTAGGCTTGCTTGCTTCTCTTGTTAATGCAATGTGACTGCCATTGGCTAAGGGAGCGATACATTACCCGTCGATCCTCGTTTGCGACATTTAAAAGCATTTGCGTTAAGAGTCCTTGTTAATTTACAACAATAAAACAATAATCTTAATATAATTATATATATACAAACTTTGTCTTATTAAAAGTTGTACATATGTATATAATGCTTTAATTTTGCGATATTGTCAAATTTGACTTGTCCCATAAAATAAGACAACTTATCTTACGGAAGAAGTCAAATTCATAGACATATATTTTATTGAAAAAGATCCGAGTTTAACCATCTATCAATGGTACAAGTAAAGTTGTAATTTTACTGTCGTCTATCGAAACATACCCCAATACGTTAACTCAACACACCTAAATTATGATTTTTTAAATCGATGACGAGTGTGATCCGTTGCATGAAAAAGAAGGCGAGATACAGTATCCGAGATAGATTAAACTTACTGATAGGATCGATGGACAAGTATAGCCTATTGAAAATCCAGTTTAGTAATGGGGAGAAACGGTGGCACGAATATATATATAAATATATAATAAGTAATAAAAAGGTAATATAAAGTAATATGGGATGATGTTGGCAGTGCCTTTTGATCAGCGGCGGCAGCCTCATCAGTCTCATTGACAGCGTCCAAATCGTCGGGATTAGAGGCGGCACGCAGCAACTTTCGCTCCAGTTGTTTCTTATAGTTGAGTTGCAGCCCGTCCCATTCCAATCTGGTAGGTACACAGCTCCAAACATCTGGGAGAAATAGTATGACGGTTTCAACGCGAGAGGGTACCACTCGCCCGGACTTGTGGGTCGTTTCTGCGCGTCTGTAGTAGAGTTCCAGGAAGCGGTACCTGTGCCGCAAGGAAAAACAATACGCAAACGTCAACTCAGATTAATGCCGCTTAGCGTTGCCTTATATGCTAAGTGTTCGCTCGCTTGTTCGTAAAGCCCACGCACTGCATACAAAGCCACGTACAGCGCACAACGTAGAGACCATTTGAGAGAGAAAGCACAACTCAGTGGGTCACAATCATATAATAATAGAACAATAGTGATGATTTGTCTGCCGCGACACTGCTCGTGTATCGTCGTCGACGGGGGGAGGGTGTGCTCGAAACCGGGATCCAGTGCAGCTCCATCGGTCGCTCGTGTTTAGAATAAATACATACCTCCACTGCAGAGAGATCGAGCTACAATCTTAGTTTATCAAGTCAGAGAACTGATGTTGAGAAGTTACTCTCTGTCGAGATCGTGGATAGTACACCTATCAGATATGTATATCTTGACTTTTTTTTCGAATAATTCGTTTTTACGTCGTAAGAGATAGCTCTAGAAACGTAGCCCTAGACAATTAAGAAAAAAAAGGATGGAATTTTTAAGAGATGAAGAGTTCCGCAATTGTGACCTTCGGTTTGTAAAGTAGTAACGACGGAAATACAGAATGTGCAATATTAACGGGCAGAAGAAATCAGTGATATCACATTGCTCTTTGTAACGAATCGGGGCTTTAAAAAAAAGCTGTCTATGAAAGTGCTCCAGAGATGTACATTCAACGAAAAGTGTATATTTATATTTGGAAAAACGTACCACTGAGTGCAACTGGACAAATCTATGCCGGTAAGCGCTTTACAGGTCCTCACGGCCGTTCTAATCAACACAGACGGATCTTTTTCAGGATTAGGACCGTCTAACGAGGGACTCCATGGTCCACCTATAGCCATTGTCTCGTTTTTGCCCCGTAAGCCTACCAAGAAATTTATAAGGCGTGTGGGGTGAACGTAATCGCGATCGGGATCCCTGTCTTCGGAAACGCCACAACACCTTTTGTATATCTCTTCCATGGCGGGCATGGATATGAGCATGACCTAAAAATAATTAAAAGACATTCAATACGTGAAATCATCTCGATATGCATATGTGTGCATATCCCGATTTCTATCGCGCTACAAATGTCGGCGCGCTTGTACAAAATCTCAAATTGCTCATATCTTGTCATTTTATGACGACCGTGACACAACTTCTTGACAGACCTTCGCAGAGAATAGATAATCAGCATCCGATGGTTCTAGTACCGCTGTATTTTCACTACACGGATCGACATCTTTATGCATAACATGGAAGGAGCACGGTTTATTAAGAGTAAATGGCATATGCGGTGGAAAGGCATCGACCCATCTGAAGTTAGTGGAAAAGAAGTCGCTAGGAATGTACATATTTTGATAGCGTCTTCTTATTTCAAGAACATCTGCTTCAGGCCTGTGATAATAAGTAGCAATAAAACACTGCCAGTGGTGCACGTTCGTAAGATGGATATAAATGGCACTTACAGGTCAAGCGCTATTTTCGGTATTTGCACCATGTAACGCGGTACGACACGCGTACGCCGGCGAGGTCTCGGTGATTTGCTCCTCCTGGTCCTCGACGGGCTTCGTTCCTCCTTCTTCTCGCGCTCTCTTATTCTCTCTTCGCGGCGTCTCTTTCTTTCTATTTCCTCGTCGTCATTTCTCCGTTCACGAGGAGATCTCTCTCTTACTCTACTGACTTTGTTACGGTTGCTGGTCGTGTTGGAATTTGTCGTACTTGTTGTGAACCTACTACAATATGTAGAATTCCATCGATAAGATATCGCTTGTCTGTAATATTCATTGAAACTTGTACTTGATTTCGAAATCTGGATTTAAATATTTGGATTCAAATTTCTGATTACTTAAATCTTGTTCTCAATGACTGTCTCCAAATTAATAAACACTTATTAAATAAATAGTTGGTGAATTTGAATTATTTGGTGATTGTACGAGAGGATTCGAATATTCAATATTTGATGTCCAAATTTAAATAGCATTATTTTATGTCGCAGAAATGTAGATATAGGTCACATAATATAGTTAATTTAACAATTATTATTGTCTTCACCTGTTGTTAGAATTTTCCGTGGGAGGAGGTACAGCATTGTAGGTGCCGGATGTCCTATTTGGCTGTTGCTGTTGCTGCTGCTGCTGACGGTTCGGCTGGTTGGTTTGCTGGGTGTTTGCACTGTTGCTATTATTACCCCCCATAGGCAGAACTTGTATTCTAGTGGCATTCCATTTAAACGGCATTGAAGGGTTGTACGACGCCTCTACGAGCACACGATCTCCTACTACGGGATTAGATCCCTTCACGCATGCACTAAAACAGAGAGGGAAAGAGGTATCGTTAAAAGATATGCAAAAGTGAAAGAGAAAGAAAAAAAGTATCTTCCTTTTACTCAGTTTTTACTTACCTGGTTTGAAAAAATACATCCTCATCTACAAAGCCGAAGTTATCGTGTACTTTGGTAACAGTACCCGTGAACACTCTCTGCTTCGTCGACGACGAAGGGACGTTTTGTTGAACCTGTTGCGGAACACCGGCCACCGAGGGCTGGAAAGCGTTCGTGTTCAACGCACGCGGCGTCGGATAAGAGACCGTGGCGACTTGCGGATACAGCTGTCCTGCTATACCCGACGGTAAATTCGAGCCAAGGGTTGCCATGGATGCCATGGTGATGTTGGGCTACGCGCAGAATCATTTATATTAACCTCGTTGCAATTAATCCGACACTGGATGTTTGCAAAGCACCGAGTCTCGAAATATCCTACCTGCTGCAATCCCAGACTCTGTTGGTAAACTTGTTGGGTCTGCTGCTGATATTGCACCATAGGCTGCCCTCCGATACTGCCCATGGCTTGTCCCAACATTTGCTGCTGGATATTTTGTATACCTTGTCCTTTCCCAAAGATATTATCAAAAATCATTATGCAGTCAGAAACTTTTATATCGCGATATTCTTTACGACACAATGAATATATGCTAAAGAGAGAGAATCAAGTTCCGAGATATCACTTTATCTTGTGTTGCTCCGGAGATCAGAAACTGATTTTACTCGAGATAAAGTTTCACGAAACGCAATCAACAACGCGGGGAAGGATAACGGGGAACAAAGGAAACAACGTTGCTCCGGAGCACGGTCTCACTGGCGACGGCCAGCTTGGAGGTCAATGGGCGACTCTCGGGTGCTCCGCGAAACGAAACGTCGCGCGGCGTCGGGCTTGCGTAACGGGCCGCGGCCTCGCGAGCTCGAGGGTGCGCACGTGGTAAAAAAAAATTTTGGCAGCCATCCGTAACGTTGCGCACGGAACGACGACGAGGGTGATTGCACGGGATCATCGCTGGTCGGTAGGGAGGAAAAAAAAAACACGCGTCGCACGCGCCAGCCTCTCTCACCTGCATTGCGGACCCACGGTGGGTTCTTGCCGCCGCCGAACGGCGACAGATTGCTCATTCTGCGAACGGGCGGGCCGACCTCGTGCGGGCCGACTGTGTGCGGATGTGTGCGAAACGCGACAGATCTGGCAGGCACTCGCGCTCAGCGTCCTTCATTCGGGCGCCATGTTTCCGGGACGTACTCGCACTACTAGCGCCGTAGCGCGGTGCTACGCGAGTCGTTGCGACGACGTCTCGTCGTCTCGTCCGTCTCTCGCTCGGAGCCGCCAGAGCGCGGAAGTTGCCTCCCGTTGCTTCCGGTCGCCGCTGTGCCCCTTCAAAAGTATTCCGCGTGCGAGATGAGACAGCAACGAGGATCACCGGCTGTTTGCCACTAAAAATTCGATTGCCAAGTAAAAATAATAAACAAAACTTATTATTAAATATGTATATATATATCTCGATCTTTTAAATATTAAAAACATTATTTGTTTATTGAGATATTTGAAATTATTAATAATAATTAAAAATATATAATTAAGTGCCGCGTTTTATATCTCCACGCGAGTAGCATTGAATTTTGATTGCTGAACTGACTCGCGTCGTATCGAGGGTGAAGTTGCCGCCGTCTCTTACAAAATTCACGTCGTTAATGGAGTCTCGGGGACACGGAACGAGAAACGAAGCGGTACGCACTCAGTTCCGGACCGAATGGCGACTACCGACGTGACGCGTTCAATTAGTGGGTAATTAGTGTAACTAGCGTCTTATATCTCAATGTCCGATAATCGCGCGGTACAAATTCAACGTTTATTCGTCAGGGATTCGCTTTTAAATCCGCGTTCCGCGAAATTGACTCGATCGAAGCCTGCGAGCGATCGAGAAATAAGCGACGGCCACGTCGCATATTCCATAGATATAAATTTGTACTTTTTATCTTGTACTTTCCTTCACGTTGCAACGTGAGATAAGCAAAGATCGAGACAGCAGTAGAAATTCATATCATTATCTCGAAGAGTGGTCGAGATCGCGAAGAAAGTTGCAGAGTGCACAACCCAGGTAGCATTAATGTCTAAAAGACATCATAAAGATGTCTTTAAGATGCCAGAAATCTTAAAGATGTCTTTATGATGTCTTTTAGACATTAATTGCTACCTGGGAAGGTGTAGCATCGCCGCGGCGGTAGTCGCCCGTGGCGCGTGAAGTTGGCGCGAGCTTTCGAACTTCCTCCGTTGTTGCTCGCGTTATTTATCGAACGAACGGATCGTTAGCGCACCTCGGTCGACCGTAAACTTAATCGCGTCGATCCTCCGTGTTGACGCGGCAAAGTGCGCGTCGCGCGCGATTAACGTCGGGAGTGCCGTGCAAAGTGTCGCGCGATCGTTGTATTTTCGCGATCAGCGCGCGCGTGATCGCAACCGACCGCGTTTTCGTGAATGTTGCGCGAGTGCCGCGGGGGAACAGCCATGTTGTCGACGGAGGGGAGAAAGGCCCGGGGAGACGTCGGGCGACGGCGAAGCGACTACAGGGTGAGTGATATGTATTGTATCTATTTATTATTTGTTACTTTTTAAACTACTTTTTGCGATTACTCGTTTCTGCCCGTGATTGAATGAGTATGGCGAATCAAGGGAAAGTCAAGATGAATTATGGTTATACATAGGAAAAAAATAAAAGATTATATAAATATATCACGTAATTTTTTCACTCAATCGGAAAAATGCATTGTTTTGTAATTAGCTACATTGATTGCACTTTTTGTAATATTTAAATAATGTTGCAAATATCCAAAATAAGAGATGCCATTTTCTGCCATTGCAGCACTTCGCGCTACCAAAAATAATTACCTGCAGAAATTTAAAAATCATTTATTTCGTTTTATCAATATTAATAAATAAAAAATTTGTATCAATCTTGAAAAATTGTATTCTATTTTTGGAGATTTAAAGGACGATTTATTACCAAAATTATTTTATAAATATATAAAATAATTTATTTAATTTATGCTCATAGTAAAATATAAAATTGATACTTGAGATTATATTTATTATATTTGTTATTCAAAATAATCTCGGTTAATGAAAATTATTTAATAATAATTTTTTATGTATGGCGAGAAATTTCAAGTAAAAATTAATTATATAAATTATACATGTCCTTTTTAAAAAAAAACTCGAAACTATATGGCAAATTTCTTTTTAAATTGTAGGTAAATTTCACATTGTATACGTGTCTTTAACTCTTCCTCGCAATATATTTAAGTACGCCAAGTTTCTTTCATTTCAATCATTTTATTATTCTCTCGTAATTTTCCCCAATTATGTACAAAAATATAATGAGAATCATTACAGAGCTCGTAATGTTTAGGTACATGACGCGATACGCTCTCTCATTGTCGCAGTTTCTCGCACTTCTCGGTAGATCTTACTAAGTGCGCTTGAAAACACATGAAATTGTGAAACGTGATAGCACACCATACGCGCACAGATCGCTCGTTATGTACATGTGAAAGTATCGCTTTATTATTCAGCCCTCAAATACTACGCGGATCTTTGCGTTTTATATGTATAACTTACATGTAACTTATCGATAATCAAACAATATAAACAATTGTTTTAGTAAAACATTCAAATATAAAGATTTTAACCTTAAGAATAAAATATTATAAATTTGAAAACAAGTAAAATGCGGCGTATGTTCGGTTGTTTTATTTCATACAAACTTCCGGAATTGTTTCGTAAAACTGTTGTTGGAAATATAAGAAGAATGGAGATATTATTAATATTAGTAATTACCCCGTCATAAATAATGATAGTCATTTCCTCGATAAATAACAAGATTTATGAAGGATTAAAGCTATACTGCGAAATCGCAGATAGCTGTTGCAGTCAATCTGGTTTCACGTTAGAAAAATATTGTGCGGTCAATGCGTGAGAAAAAAGCCCTCGCTGGCTTACTTATGTTAATAAAGTGCAAAATACAGAAGCAGTAATATTCTAGGAAAAGTATTGCGTTCGTTAATAAGAATAAAAATCGGAAGATTTCCCTGATCTCTGCTAATAACAGTTTCACAATCCATTTATCGGTGAGGAACACAAACGTTTTGCGCAATCTTTCGATTCTGTGCGTTTTGTGTCAAGCAACAGGATCCTTCACTAGTCTTCCAGTCCTAACGTGATCTACTATTCTCGCTAAAAACGGTTATTTGTGAAGATACTCATAAAAAAAAGTTATAATACGCTGCATCGTTTATTTCGCCAAATTTCTTTTCTTCTTAAACATGTTAATTAGTATTGTTACACCGCAATATCACAACTTAAACAAGACTAAGGTAACGTAACACAGTACGCCTAACTATCATCTAGACGTCTAACTAGTTAGGAAGTAACTTTACTTTTTTATCGCATTTTTTTTATTGTGCGTAAGATAAAAAAATTACGTAAAGCTCTATCTTCCAACGCTTTGAGAGAACTCGCTAAATATTTCTCTTAATTTAGGTTTCCGCTTTTTAATTCACACGCCTCTTACGAAATTTCGTGCACGCTCTTATTCAATTACGGCAGTTTTTCAGATTATGCGTATGCGTTGTCATTCGTATTTCGTTATAATGGAGACATGACAATGACCACCATTACGCTTATACTGAAACCGGAGCGACAAAGCTAAGCCTCGATAAATGAATAACAAAATTGACGATGCAAAATCGGCGACCGCAATGTCAATTTCGAAATGCATTGCAATAAACAGAAACATAGGAGACGCGTTTACGTACATAAATTAATTCTATGTGTAATAATCTATTAAATATACATATTCCCATTGTTTAACATTTTTATCATTCCGGGGGCTTACGTAAGTTACATCACCCTATATGCGCTTCTGCGTTTTAATCGAAGAAGTCATCGCGTTTGGATAAAGCAGGATTTAAACGTTTTACAAATGCGAGACTCGTTGTATAAACGCATAAATAAAAAGAAATGCGCGAACGCTTTTCGATGACGAACGCTCGTTTTCGTTTGTCTCGCAGACTAATCGTCATCCGATGTGTGTATACTTTCATGAGGAAGCTCATTATGACGAACACGATGTAAGACTATAACGTTTAAATGTTCTCACTCTCGTTCGCTAGAGCTTAGCTTATTCGCCTGTAAAAATAGCCGAGGTTGAATTTATTACAGTCGAGAGAAAAACGTTTTATCATCAGAGATTTTTATTTAAGTCTGGATCACCATAAATAATATATTCATAAAAATAGGAAGTGTGTACAAATATATTAATCTTGTAGTGCGACTATTACGATCTCTAAACATTTGCCCTTCCCCCTCGAATATAGTATTATCCGCGTGTATGTGTATACATAACTTCGAGGCACATTCGCACTCGTTCGGCTCCTCCGCGACCGCGTGATCAAAACTTATTACGGATTTGCGTGTAAGAAAGCACTCGCTTAGCACGGTGCGCGCTCCTTTTCTTGAAGCTTGATTCTACGACACTAGAGCTTCGTGATTCTCGCGACATGAATGCCGTGTACCTTTTCCGATCGATTAAAGCGCCCGTGTCGCGTCGTGCACGATAATAACAAGCCGCAGTGCGGCTTACATTTGCTATTCGTGTTTGAATACAAAGCGATCAAAGCAAATTCGAGCAAATTCTTTTCGGCAGCTTACTATAGACGTCACCGTACCGTCAGTAGTAGAATCAAGCTACGCAGTGAATTAAATATGTGGGAAATTATATGTAGGTATAGCCGATGACGTTGATACATGCTGCTAATAATTCGTAAGGCTTCCGTGAAGTTAGGGAACGACGAGCGATAAAAAGCAGAAATTATCAATGTTAAATAAATTATTGCTATATTTTCGGACAAAATATGGGACAATATAAATAAAAATACATTTTATAAATAGGATAAATATGGGGACCTAAAATAAAAAAAATTTAGAACAAACACAGGGTAAATTTAAGATCATAATAATTTAATGTTGTCATGTTTGAAAAATTGATTAAATAATGGCAAGATATATAATTATCTTGAGAAAAACTCGACAGTTGTTGGGGAAAAAGAAACGAAGCAGTTTCCAATTACTTGTTGATCATTTTTACGAATCATTAGCTTATAATTACCAATATAATTTTAGCCAACTCTGTCGTACGATATTCTGGCCGAATTCGTTTGCACGCTGATTATAATTTTTAAGAACACTAGAGTTCTGAACACAGTTGGAGCTAGAAAAAGAGACAGAGTTGGTAATGATAGTAAGAGGAGAGAAATGGTTCAGTTTCAGCAATGTGCCTCAATGGGAGATGCCATGAGAAATTACGTACGACTAAGAAACATCCACACTCGTATTCGATACATACGTAACCAGTACAAAAAAAATTGCACGCTCAGCGAACACGCCGCTCTTGCTTGTATAATTATCAACGACGAATGCTCTACATTCCTCGTCATGTACGTGTGCGCTTTAATTACCCAGCTTGTTCTCACATTCACGTCGAATGCGATCTCTCTCTAATTAGCACAAACTACTAGTCGCAATTTAAAGATTTTTATAAATCGCAGCGTAGTTTCTATAATGTCAAATATGAAAACCATAAAAGTAGTCTTCTCGTTTTTTTTTGCGCTAATGTTCTTATCTGTACTATTAACAATTTCCGATAGTATTATCGATGTTCTATTTTCGTATGGCAGATCACAAATCACTAATTCAACGACGCCAAATCTCACCAAAACTCAGAAATGAAGATTCCGCAATATTTTTTTTTCTAGCGACCATGCAGTACCGCGTTAATTTTTTTTCTCCTTTCCCTTCCTATTATTTTTAACACGAACGTCGTAACAGCCCTGTCGTCGATGATACTATGTTAGTGAACACAACTACTGCTCTGCTAACAATGCAGAATATTTAACGAGACGTCTCGTTTTTTATGCATGCCATTCTTTCATCCGAGAATCTCGTCTCTTTGTCCTCTTTACACACGCGTGTAATTTGGCTTCGTGTTTCTCACGCCTAAGTTTGTGGACATGTTGCGAAATGATTTTTCACGATAGACGAACGGTAATTGTAGGTACGACAAGACGAGCAGCTGACCGACACACCGAAAAAAGTGTTCGAGTTTCCCACGTGTCCTAAGCGAGTTTTTTCTCCGTAATGTTATTGTTGGCGACGTAACCGTTGTTCGTGCCGTTGCTGTAACAGCTGTTGTACTCCTTGTTGTAGATCGTGGTGTACGAGGACACGCCGTTGTGCGTCGCACTGTCGTTATCATCCAAAACCGGCATGCAAGCTCCTCCACCGGACGTACCGTTTTGCATCTTCTTCCCGGAGTTTTTCCTCGTGCCGCCTGTGTACTTCGTCTTGTAGAAATCCGAGAACAGCCCGAGGAACAGGACACCGTGCAAGCCGATCCAGATCATGAAACCGCGCGGATAGTTGCACTCGATGAAGAGCAATTGGAACTGATGGCTCATGATCATCACGAATTGTATCTGAAACCAGAAGAAGGATAAACTGCCAGGTAAGTAATAATGAAAGCGATGATAAAAACTCAACGCATACAAAATTTGTGCTGAATCGCCGTGGCCCGAAATATGTTGATGTATTTTAAAGGCTGGAGAAACTAAGTAGTAACACAGACAGATAAGTGGGATTACAGAGTGAATGGGATTTCAACAAATTGAGAACTCGGTCAACGGCTCATTTTAATCCGCTTTGTCAATTCCATTTATTTAACTAAATTTTATTGGACATCGGTCATTTTTATGATTAAGAGTTACACATTTTCTGCGTGTAAATTTTTAACTGTATCCGGAATTGGCCCCTCAAATCCATTATTGTGTAAAAAAATATATTATCTTTTAAATGTAGAATATCTATATTTTAAATATAAAATGCGCTCAATTGTCGACAAAATATCAATAGAACGCTATTTACAAAAGATATAATAGCGCATGAAGTTCTGTAGTAGCTGCAATTGTCACGTCTAAGTCCATAATAATACGAAGTAACACTGAACTTACCATTTGCATGGTAGTGAGATACTTCTTCCACCAGATATACTTCTGGAACTGTGGTCCCATCGCGGCTACCATGTAGTAGAAGTACATCACGATGTGTACGAAGGCGTTTAGGAGGGCAAAAAATGTGCTGTGGCCGCCCGGTGCAAATTTTACTCCCATCCACACGGAAAAAGGCATTACCCCATGATGAATTACGTGAAGCGTTGAGACGTGTTGGTTCTTTTTCCTCAGAATAAAGAACAGCTGAAAAATCATGCAAACTTTTCGATTACTCTCTTCATCTTTCTCGGTATTTTGATAATTTTGCTTAAAGTATTTTCCCAACGGATTATTTCGTTAACTCTCCAATGGTATAATAAATACCATTCCGATTAATGTTCAACAAGTTCTATGTATATTCCTTATATATATAATAATTATATAAATATATAAAACGCTTATAAATAACGAGATGATGGTTCATATTAATAAGAATAATAAAAAGTAATAGAACGAACGGTGGAGTTGCAATATATCTACAAGCTGGGAAGTTTCAATATATCTTTAAAAACATAAACATTAAATAAAGCAATAGATATAGACGGAGCCAGCTATTTTTCTATACAAATTATTGAAAGAATCTTCGACAAGTATTTCAGATGCTTGTTGAAATTTATTCCAAAGTTATAAATGAATTTATCAAGTGGAACTTATGTTTTTACATCTGTTCTTCGGTTTACCCGATATCGACAAGTCAAGAGAAAATCGATACTCACCGTATCGAAGAACTCGGTAAATTTGCTAAAGTAGTACCACCAGCAGGTTCTTGCCATTCTGAGGCCCATCGGGCTGGACGAATAATCCACCGGTTGGCATCGGAAGCTGTAACCTTTCGCCCAACCGCTCATAAGATACTGAAACAATGAATATTCGAACCATTTGATTACGCTGCTTGTAGTGACAATAAAGTCTTTTATGTGTGAGTTCCCGCGACATAATCATTAGACACGAGTTATGAAACGCGAGAGAAGATTATCTTGGAAGATTATCAATTATAATTGCACCTAAAATCGGGATTAAAATCATATTTCACTTTGCTTGCAAATTATGCAACAAGGAAAACCAGTAAAAAGATACAAAAAATTTCAATTTTAACTGTTTAACTTTGACGTGATATAAAATAAAAGTTTGCTTTTTTGAAATGGAACATATAATTTACATTTAGCGCAAAAAATGTTCGTAATTCATAAATTTATGCACTATTAAAATTATAAAACTCGAATCAAGTTAGCTGATGAGTAAGGTTTTTTCGCGAAAATTTATTATTCAAATTATGCGCATGTTTCAATGTTTTTTGAAACGTGTTTAAAAACGTGTGAAAAAGATAGAAATGTAAGCAAGCGCATGTATACACGTCCGGCAGACGGACATATGTAATTTTTGAGTTAACGGTTTGTTTAACTGTATTTCCTTGAATTTAAGAATGGATTCGCGTGGTTGAAAGGCGTCAGACACGTTCACGAGGTCATTGCGAGCGTGGAATTAATTCGCTAAATGGTTCCAATTATACTCCGGAGTTATAATCTGTTGCGCGTCGAAAGGGCGACCATTATGTTTGCGAAGTAAATTAATCTTACACTCCCCACTCTCATTTATACCGATCCTTAATCGCATTCAATTACGTAACTATATCGAATCACAATCCATTTTTAACTGAGATTTAAATGTGGAAGATCAAACGAATTGAATAATCCAAAAATATGTGATACTCGAAAGAGCAAAAAAAAAAAAATTACACACGGATGTCGAGATTTCTTTACGTACTTCACTTGTGTAATTTTTTTTATCTGTCACTGTCAGCAATTCAACATTGATAATACTCACGAGTTTGAAGTAGACATCAATATATCATTTGATTCAAGGATTGGTAATTTGCTTGGAAAATTGCGAATAAATATTGGTTCGTTAGCTGCGGTTACGTTACACACCTTCGCTCGGCACATCTTCCACTTAAGTTTGAACGAATTTTTAACACTGTTTTTAAATTATTTCTTCATACTTATTTTTGTTTCAATGTGATAATATGTATCTGAATGGAATATGATGTCATGCTATCGGATTCAGTTGCTTTGCGAAATAAAAATGATGAAACGAGAGAAAGAAATTTAAACATTCATTTCAAATATGCGTAAAATATTTGAAATATGTTAAACATAAAAGAATGATGATTGTTAGTATTTTATTTATAAGAAGAACTAATAAACTAATAAACGTATAACGTTTATTCAGACGATAGCCACACTTCTTCTGAATGAGAAAATGTTTTATTTTTGCGTTTCAGATATCTAGAACAGCTAGAATCATTTACACCGTCCATATTGTATACGTTTTTTCTTGCGAGTTCCTAGTGACTAGGATATAACATAAAAAAGAACGTTTTTGTTACTTAAAAAATTAAAATATATTCTTAAAATAAGGTTAAAAGAACATGCAAAGTTCAATGTACTCGCTTTTTTTTCGTTTTCCTACAAAAAATTCATGAAAAAGTAACTTTTTCTACGATTCAATTTTTTCACACCCAGAATACTTCCTTAATTAAAATATTGCATAAAATTGTAATTATTATTTTGTGCTATGTTATTTAGGAAAGTAAACATTGATAACGGTTAAAAAGATCAAAACTTTTCTGTCTTTTTACTGATTTCCTTTCTGCATAATTTGCAAGTAGAGTTATAGAGCGATGTGTAACATCTGGTCTTACAGGATATTCTCTTATAGCTTACAACACTTGTACGACCTTATCAAGTTAAGTTTACCGTTACACGATTGCAATAGGCATAATTAACCTCTTGCACTCTACAATAAATATCAACATTTTGTTCCAACAACTCGATAATTAAATACAAACCTTTTATTTCCGAAAACACTGGATTTTATTATAATGCGTCGCCATATTTGAAGATTTAATAACATTTAAAAAAAATACAATAAATTCTTAGAAATATCCATGTCGAACACTCGACATTCGAGTTGCTGGAATAAAATGTGATGGTCGAGTATAGCTCGACTTCCGACCGTTCTAACTTCCAAAGGGATAAATGGCAATTTTACGCGTCGTAAAATATCTATCGTTCGCGAAGCTATGAATTCTTTTTATCGATTCAGCTCGACATTTTGCATTGCTCATCGATCGTTGAATACTGCTAGAAATTGCCGCTTAAGGCCCGGTCTACAATCAGTTGTATGTCGGAGTTGGATGTCGCAACGTAGCCGATGATTCAACGAGGAAAATTCGTTTCCGAAAAAGAAATTCTCTCATTGGACCATCGGCTACGTTGCGACATCCGACTCCGACATACGACTCATTGTAGACCGGGCCTAAGAACTAACGGTCGCCGTTAATCCGTGTTTCACCGAATATACGCCAAATACGATAACAAACTTCGCAGAATCGGTCATGTTTTGAGCGATATGCAAAAATTGATTTAATCGCGGAATTGATTATCATTTATCGCGTGTGTTCGTTCGACTTATGTACCTAATACCTATGTAAAATTATACGTGCGTAATATCCTTTCAGTAATTTAATACAGGTATAGGGTATAGTATAACTGAAAGAGATTAATGTTTCTTAAAATTCTCGCATCAAGTATTTCATTATGACAAAACGAGATTCTTGCATCTAATCGTAAGATTTTTTTTTATATTTTATATTACTTTCCAAAATAATTTTAAAAATTGCTTATATATATATATTAAAAAGTTTCAAGGAAAAATTTATAAACTGTAATGAGATTTTATTTCATTTGCAATAAACAATAGTCGTCTTGTATAAAAAAACTTTAATTAAGCGGATTGACGTCATAAACATGCTTAAGTATTTCATTTAAATTCAGTGAAGCTATACATTTGGAGACCTACAAGAAGAACTATGTACCGTATATCACTTAGGTCTACGAACGTCAAATGAATAAATTAGAGAATCTGTTAGTATAATCGACTCATGTCAATACGACCGAATAAGTTGAATTGGCGGTAATTTTCGTTTGAACGGAAAATATCTAAGTATTCGTTTAGAATCAATTCAAAAATGTATGTATGTAAAACGAAGAAACCGCGTTCATTTTGAGAAGTGCTGATTCACATTCTAATAAATTATGTCACAACTATAATCACGCCACATAACAGACTTTGACATTTGATTCTAAACTAAGGGCCGATTAAACTCACTCTGCATCTCTTTCTAACTGTCCCCCCTAGAAAGAGACGAAGAGTGAGTTTAAGCGGAGGATCACGTTAATCGGAGACTGTGATATCGGCCCTTAGTTTAGAATCAAATGTCAAAGTCTGTTATGTGGCGTGATTATAGTTGTGACATAATTTATTAGAATGTGAATCAGCACTTCTCAAAATGAACGCGGTTTCTTCGTTTTACATACATATATTTTTGAATTGATTCTAAACAAATACTTATAGCGTTTTTCATTGGCAGAACTGGTGCGCACTCAGTGCACATTAAAGCCGTCGTACACAAACCAAAAACGTAAAGTGTTTAACATAAACGGGTTAAATCATGAAATTCTCAATATTCTTTATTGCACTATTTGGTAAAATATGTACTGGATATTTTATCAGTCGAAATATTTGCATTTTACTTTAAATATTAGAGATTAAATCAGTGTAAAACGGCTTTAATGTGCACTGAGTGCGCACCAGTTCTGCCAATGAAAAACGCTATTAGATATTTTCCGTTCAAACGAAAGTTACCGCCAATTCAACTTATTCGGTCGTATTGACATGAGTCGATTATACTAACAGATTCTCTAATTTATTCATTTGACGTTCGTAGACCTAAATGATATACGGTACATAGTTCTTCTTGTAGGTCTCCAAATGTCTTCACTGAATTTAAATGAAATACTTAAGCATGTTTATGACGTCAATCCGCTTAATTAAAGTTTTTTTTATACAAGACGACTATTGTTTATTGCAAATGAAATAAAATCTCATTACAGTTTATAAATTTTTTCTTGAACACTTTTTAATATATATATATAAGCAATTTTTAAAATTATTTCGGAAAGTAATATGAAATATAAAAAAAATCTTACGATTAGATGCAAGAATCTCGTTTTGTCATTTAATGAAATACTTGATACGAGAATTTTAAGAAACATTAATCTCTTTCAGTTATACTATACCTGTATTCACGTTAATCGCGCGGAGACTGTGATATCGGTCCTAACTCTATAGAATAGCCTCGCAATAAAAATGAGTAAAAAATAGGAAAATTAGAAAAAATAATTCGATAAACTCGTCTTACAATTAGATACTGTAGAAGATTATGACAGGTTAAAGGTAGTTTGTAAAATATATACAAAATAAAATTTAATGGAAAGTACAAGATATAAAATATCAATTTATATGAAGCAAAGATTTATGAAAAATTGACAAAAAAAGAAAAGAAGTGAGAATAAGTAAGAACAAGTGCTTCTTTCGTATTATTTCGTGAGAATTTCTATAAAATATCAAACTTATTCTGTATCTTCTTTTGCCTAATTTTTTCAAAAGATATTCTTAAAGAAAATATTATATTGCATATATATTGTATATATTTTATATATCATATTATATATATTTATAATATATTATAATTTTAATTTATATGTTTTTTAAAATAATTTCCCTGAAAGTAATAATATAGAAACCGTTTTGTGCGGATATCTTTTTCTCTCTCTTTTATTTTATATTCATATCGATACAAGATAGATGTGGTTTTTTGTAATCATCATGTAATATATGACACGTTTCGTGACATATCTTTTCTTAATTCTTTCATATCTTCTTAATAACTTTGATATAAAAAAAGATCAAAGGCGTTTTTTTGGCCATTACCGTGACCTATCTTTTTTTTGAGGTGATAACATTTTTAATCATTTCCGCGTGACACCGATAACATGTTCACATTCGCGTAACTGTACCGCGATATGTGTACGCAATATTGACTACGCGGGCCCAGATATGATTAGCATGCATGCCTTTAAATATTATATCCACGCCAATCGGTCAAGTCCGGAAGTGTGGGAGATATATAACTACATGCACACATTCATATATATAATCATATATACAATTCATAGAATAATCAACGTACAAATACATTGCATTAGCAAAAATATAACTTCTTCAATGACGTCAGTTGTAATTTTTCAAGCAAATTAAATCTTTTAAATTGCATTAAAAGTTAGTTTTGTATTTTGCAACATTATCTCTGTTGCTTCAAATTATTCACGATAATGGACGCAGAAATTAAGTGTTAAAAATTTTTCCGAAGTAGAACATGATATTAGAAAGTTGACCTAGATGTTGACCTGATTACAGGAAATACGTCTCGATCGAATTACAATATTGATAAATATGTACGTTTCGTTAATAAATACGTAATGTACGTTGATTATTGCGAGTGATATAGCAATAGACATTCGATTGAGCAAATTCCATTTGCGTTCGCAGACAATAATTAAGTCCACGAGTCGGCATATTTTTAACCGAATTCCATTGTCCTTGTTATTCCAATATCACCGTGTTGGAAAAGACAACAATAAAACATTTCAATCGCGACCAGGATACATGTTTATGAAAAGTTTCATTGTCCGATAATCGCGTATATATATTATCAGAACGTGTCATTCATGCACGCCACATAATCTAGATAGCAAATGAGTAAATTAAAAAGATAGTAAATGAATAAATTGAGAGATAGAAAAAAAGTTAATGATGGAAAAAACTCGGGAAAAAAATATTTATTTGGCGCTTCAGAACAGTGACTTATTGGTGTTTTATCTCGAAGTGCTTTTAGCACTCGGCAAGTTTGTTTCTTTTCGATAGGATATTATTTTAACTCGGGAGATCGCGATTTCCCTCGAAGTAATCCTTCGGAACCGCAGGCTGTTGCCTGATCGAGCCAACGGCAGTTATTGTGACCATGTCGAAACAAAAGGCGGAGGAGGAATAATTGAAGGCAATTCCCTGTTGATCGCCGCGCGGGAAGACAATCGCGGTCGAATCGCCGTGATTACGGATTTATAAAAGGAGTAATCTCGTCGACTCCGTTCAACGCGAACGATCGTGGATCGTGAATTTTGACGAAAACTGTTACTCCAATATTTATTAACGGATATAAAATGAATTATTCTTGAGCGTGAACAAATTTGAGATATCTAATTCAATTTTATTTAAAAGATCTCGTATATTGCAATTACTTTTACTTAATTCATATTTAATCTTGAATTATTAATATAACATGTTTGTGTGCGTGGAGGTTTCTATTTATAGGAATTTCGTCGTGTGTAGTTACAATAAACCCCCTATTGTGTTGATTCCTCTAGCGATAAAACCGGTGTTAGAGAAATAACGCAAGAGAAACAAACCTCGTAGAATATCCACGTGGAAAAGAGGGTCTGTAGGAAGTTATACGTTATAAGGACCCCCCGAAGATCGAAAGGCTTTCTATTTTCCATCAGTTTCGGTCCCAGAATCTTGCTAAAGTAAGCGTACGACAGGCATATCGCCACGGTTGGGAAGGGACTGCTCATCATCACCCAATCGTTCACCCTGGAATCTGGAAACAGAGAGAACGTAACATTAGAAAAGCAAGAAACTGTTTAATCACATACGAAAAGAAGTCGCGGAAAGTTTGCGCGTGAAGTCATTTGAGAAAGGAAGCAGATGAGATTTTAGGGAGAGCCGGCGCAAGAACAAAGCGAAACTTCCGCTCCTCGCGGAGTATCGACGTTTCGTAATAATGTACAGTAGACCTCCGTGTAACACGAGGGATGCGTTCCGTGTTATATATATATGAGTTACATAGATTATACATACACAGAGAAAATTTTATATTAAATTTTACTATGCTGTCGCACCAACTGCGGACCATCAAGACGCACAAGTTTAAATGCTATAGACTTATAGTAAAATTACTATGTCCATAGCATTTCATGCTACGATCATAGCATTCAATGCTATAATTATAGCATTAAATGCTATGATCATAGCACTAAATGCTATGGACATAGTAATTTTACTATATATAAGATTATAGCATTTAAACTTGTGCGTCTTGATGGTCCGCAGCTAGTGCGACACCATAGTAATATTTACTATAAAATTTTCTCCGTGTATGTAGATCATGTATGCATGTGGAAACATTTATAAAAGATGTAAGTTTATAAAAAAAAAAATGTTAAAAATAAATATTAAAGGTGTAACAGTAAAATATTTCTTATTTCACTTTGAAACAAACGAATATTAAAAATTTTCTGTCGTGTTATATGAAGGGGAGTCTACTGTATATCATATACATTGGAAAGTAGAGCATGCGATGACAATTTAAAAGTTGTCTCCGCATTATGCAATGTTTCGCCGCGACGCGCACCTGTAACGGGGTCAAAATTCGTAACTGGCGACAGGAAGTACCGTTGCGGACGAGAATTTATTACACCATTGTCGACAAGTGCGCGTTCGAATCTGCCGATGTTGTAACGCCGGGTATCAACTACGAGGGAAATTTAGCAGAAATGTCAGATCGGTTGTCCTACCAGTTTCGCGCGCGTCTTCTTTCAGAATCAAAAGATTTCTAAATCGCGCGTCTGTGAAAAAGAATTATTATCCCGAGCGATGATTTTCATGCAGTAACACGTTCGGTCTTCCGAGCAGCTTAGAAAGTAGCCATCGTCATTTTTCTATCCACCCTCGACGACGAGGAAGCAGAAAAAGGCGCGAGTGCGTGCACGAGGCGCGAATGAGTGAGCAGTCGCCTTCCGCTAAATTGCCCTCGCACTCGTGCGACCCGACGGATACGAGACTGATACGTGGAACGATTTTCTCTCTCTCTCTCTCTCTTCTCTCCCTTTCTCTGCTTTTTTTTTCAACATTCTTCAGCTTGAGCTCTTGGTCAATACACAATTGATTGACGACTCGATTACACGCTGACGATGCGACGCGGCTTATCGTCGATATTATGCTTCGGTTTTAATAGTTCACGCTGTTGATAATTAACGAGCTAATTTGACCGTTTAGTTTACGATTACGAGGCGTTGACTCGGCGTTGACGGTTTCAAAACATCCAAGCGCGTTGAATCTTGACGTAAAAGATTTATGTATCCGGCGCGAGACACTGTCGCGTCTCTTGACATCGATATTGACGTAGGAAAGTCAGATACACACGGAAGTTTTGCTCCGCTAATCGATTAGGAAAAAAAGCGACGCGAGAGCGATGCGGTGTCCCAATAACAAGCGCACGCCGCCGGTTGGTATCGGAAAGGAAAGTATGGGTGCAAGCAGGCGAGTTACGAAGCACGCAACCTGTAATGACAAAGCGAAGCGCTTAGGCGACGGTGAATATTGCATCGAATTTCGTCTATTCGGCCGTTACGTAATACCCTTCGCGGAGGACTTTGACGAAATCAACAATGCGGCAAAAGGGCGGCCCGTCGTCGCAACGACCGAGCAACGGCAGGCGCCTCCGCGTCTGTACGGCCTACGATAGCGGGAAAATACGAGTCGCCAACCGATACCCGCGACGTCGACGCCACTTCGTCGGAGTTACAGCTGTTTTTCCGCGTGACACGAAAGCCTTCTCTCCTTCCCTCCGCATTAATAATGAGGAAAAAAAGAAGGAAAAAAATATTATATCGGTCGCCACACACTAGCGGATTACTGTTTTCATCGATTTCAAGACGCGTCGCGTCGCGGCGAAATGTCGGACGACGGTGCAATTTTCTTGCTCTCGTCACGCCCCAATTAAAGATAACGCCGATCTTACCCCGTCAACGCCGTATTGACGCCACAGACGAACGTCCATTATTTACGTTAGCTCTCTTTCAATTCCTCTGGAATAGGCGTATACCAGGGATGCCCCGGCAATTGGCTCCGGCAAACGTGTGTGGTTTATTGCGTGATTCGAGATCGATCTTAATTATCTTCCACAATTCTATTTTAGTCACGCTAATAAACATATAAAAAGTTTGTCATAACTGTCATAAGGTACCTTTCGTGTTTAACCGTTTTTTGCTACGAAGCATTTTATTTTTACTGATTTCTCTCTTCTTTAACAATTTGCTCGCGAGGACCCGGATATTCGAAATAATTTAGAATATAAATTGCAAATCATATCTCGTAAAAAAGTCTTTTTACTCGTTTGTGAATTTTTGGTCGGCTAATTTGAATAAATTTTTCTTTTCTAAGTATACTGGAAGGTATATTATAATTCGCCGGCGATTTTAGGGTATGACGTCTAACTGGGAGACACGTGTCAAATTCACGTCCGGATCAAAACAATTTTTTTAAATAAGTTCTTGATCTTTTAAACGCTCATTTTGATGAACTTGAAAAAAATATTTAAATAAATAATTTCCAAATTTTCTTTACATTGGTTTTTAGTCGAAGATATAAAGATATTATAACAATTTTGGGGGAATTTTTCAAAGCTATTAACATACTGAAAAACGCCTGGGACACGAAAGTGCATGGTTGAAGGGATAAGTGGCGGAAAATTTAGCGTTAGATAGTCGCAATAATCATAAATACGAATTAAAAGTCATCTGCCTTCCTAAAGATATAAAATAACGTACATGAAATTACGTACAGCGGCAATTACCTAATAGAGCTTAAAGTGACATAAATTTACTTCAGCGGCTGTGAATATGTCCAGTTATTAGCAATAAAAATAATTTATTCTCAGAATTAAACTGCAAGGAGACAAACGGATAAGATTCTATCAAAATTACTGGGAGAGTTTCGTTTTCGCTATCGTATCTCGCTTATACGCGAATATCGCGAAAGATGTCGAAACAGGAACTGCCGAGTGACTCGTATGGAAAACGGGGGTCAAGGATTCCCCGAATGGCTCTCGGAGAAATTAGAAACGGAACGCTTGCCGGCCGTTACGACACGATATTGACTCGCCCCACGCCGGAAGATTCCGAAGGGGGGGGTGGAGGAAGAGGGGGCTGGAGGGAGGGAGGGTTCTCGTCGCCGTGAAAATACGCGCGGTAAACAGACTCTCGGAATCGTTGAAATTTCGGTTGTAATACGCGCGGGATTTCCGGCGAGAAGAGCTTCTCGTCGTCGTTCATCCGACCTCTCGAGCAAATTTGTACGGCCTCTCTCGTACACGGTCACCCGATCGGCGAGAAAACATCGGGGCGAGATGCGCGATCCCCTTTCTTCCTTGTCCGTCAACATATCGCGTACGCGAACGTTACGTCATCTAATTAAACATCCAATACTGGACCATTTAATAGGCCGCGTTACATAAATGTCCTTTACTTTATCTCTCCCCTATTACCATATTTGCGAAACTACTGGCTGTTACATAATGCCGGTAAGAAAAGAACGGCGCGCATAAACACATTTCACCGTGTGTTGATTACATTAATTCACGTGGCTCATTGACGCAATGTGTCAACATAGAATGTATTACTTGATGGGCTACTTTTCAATCTCGTGAATTTATCAAGTCTTGTCAAAAGTGGAACGAACAATTTTTACCGTCATTCGATTCTGCAGCTCAAATAGCTTTTAGTGGCGTTACTTCCTTATGCCGAGATTAGAATTCGGTGTGTCAAGTGGCAACGTTATCGCGATCGTCGTTCAGGGAAAATGTCAGAATTCGAGTATATACTGCGCATGAAAAAATGTCTATGCATCTCATGCATTAATTCCAGTTTTGTCAACGTTTCGCCGCCAACAATATCGATCGACGTTGGTAATTTTCCATTTTTAATAATTTAGCAGCATTCTGCGAGATCTTCTTCAGAGAAACAATCCATTTTTACGGTCGCGTAATTTTCGATCTCTTATTTGTCCGTAAAGGCCAATTTTTGAATGGTAACAGCAAACGAGTTTTCGAAACTCGTTTCGAGAGACCGTTTCGGAATGATAACGCGTGTTTGTAAAGCTCTATCCTAATGGTATAGGTCTATAGGTAAAGAATTGATATTCTACTCTTTTAATTTTTTTCGTTAGTTTATGAATTCGTAAAAAAAAACAAGGTTCTACATTAGAATTTATGTATAGAATGGTTAAAAAAGATATCGGGGGATCTTGGATGCGGGAGTTAAAATATGTTAGAATTGAAATATATCGGACTTACCGGACTGATTGTCCATAAGGTCCCTATAACTATGCACCAGGCTCGTCACTGCGCTCGTCATCTTGAACAGTATCTGAAAGTGAAGTATAATAAGAATTATTTTTCGTATTTTACTTTCGAGAGAGCAACGCTTTTGCACTGCAAATCCAAGTGTGTTATTTTAACTGAAGTTCTTCTTACACATTTCTTGCCGTTTTAAATCACGTCATTTGACACGGTTGAACGTATTAATTTTCAATGTAATACGATTAAATGCGTTAATTTAACACGCAACAAAACATGTGTGTGAAACGAGCTTCAGTCAAATCTGTAATTTTTAAACGTTTATGTGTGTGGAAATAACACACTTGGATTTACAGTGTTCCAACGAAGTACGGTCAAGGATAACGCACTTAGAACGACACGTTTCAATATAATATATGTATATTAAAATCAGTATAATGCTAATGAAGTCAATTCTATCGTTTCCTTTGAACACATATTTGCAATATTCTCAATGCTTTCATTGACTAGAAAACGATGACTCTTTTATTTCTCTCTCGCGCGTGTTAGTAACGATTCTGAATGAAACCTATGAAGGTATACACAGTATACGTTGTGTTAAGTGAAATTCCCATAAAGGCGCGGAAGAAAGAGAAGTTTCGCTAAGAGCCATCACCAAAGAATACGTCCGCTTGTGACTTGTCTCTTATACTTTTGCGAATAACAAGTATAACTATCATCTGAGAATACTCCGTCAAGATTATAGCAATGCTCCAAAAATGTATAAAATGTATATAAATGTATACATGTGAGAACTAATTGTTTAACTTTTATAAAATGTTTTAAGAAACGGTCTCTTCTATAATACAATAATGAAGATACAGCGCAAAGCTATTACTTTTTCTTTTAAATTTCGTCTTACATCTACAGGATTTATCGACTATCCCGAGCTAATTTCCTTCCGAGCGAATTCACGTGCGATTTTCTTAATACGCTCACGCCTCGTCCCGATTTTGTGTGTCAAATATGCCGTCTAGCTGTTAGTAGGTCGAAGTAACGGTCACCCGTAGAATGTGCTCGAGCTAACATTTCGTCGAATATCTTCATTGAAACCGACGACCGCGATGACGTTTGCCATTGACACACTGAGCTCTAATCTCGGTGTAAGGAAGGTAGGCGTAGTCGAGCGCGACCGACTGTATATGTGGGCGTATTTATGCGCTCGATCGCGTTAAAGTGAATACGGACCTACGCGTGCGGTTACGTAGTTAATTCATATTTGATAAGTGCACTTAGTGCATGCGGGCACGATGATTGTTCAAGCGGTGTAAAGACGGCGCCGAGTTTGACTTCGCGCGCTGTGCCACGAATAAGAAATTATTCTTGTACGCTGAAATGTGATATGGTCATTATGTACCTTGTTTATTATCTGCCAGCAATATTCTTTTAATGGAAACGTCAAGAAATTTGTTTATTGTATAATAACGTTTCTAGGTTACGATTATGTAACCCAAAATGACGTGTAGATTCATCACGACTGCTTTCAATGATAGAATATTTTATTCAATTAAAAAGGAGTTTTTGCAAAAACTCCCTAATCTTTTTCGTAGCGATGGCATTTCTAGCTATTTTTCATGTCAACTCTTATTTGAACACCAACATATTCAACATATCCGAGTAATTAATTATATTATTAGTATTACATTATAATTAGTTATATTACATCATTTTCAATGTTAAATATAAACATGTTAATTTATTTGCTCAATCCTGCTCTCCGTGATCTTTATTTGATTTGTAAGTTTGCTTCTTAATCTCTCTCTCTCACACACACACACACACCACACACATAGATGCCAATTTTGTCGCTTTAATAATTAATATAAAATAGCCAGATTGTAAATATGAAAGCGCAGTGTTCGTTTCTAAATGAGGTGATTAAGTAGACATTCAAATATAGTACAATATCTTATTAATTCTAACACTATTAAAAGCCGGGCTATGCTAGATGAATAATATGATAAATTATTCGTAAAATCAGAAGTTTCAAAATACACAATTATTTTATTTATGTATACCTCCTATATTCCTTACATTCTGATAGTCCGGCAAATTCATTAATTCGGCACAACTTGATTTTAATAGCACCGGATTAGCGCGATTTTTCTATAATAAATACATAAATAGTACAAAACAAATTACATTACATAAAATATTTAATAAAGCTTTCTTTTGATCCAAAAATTCGTATCAAGTTTTCTTTTGCACTCGATTTAATTTGCCATCGAATTAAAAAATCTGATCGTTATAGAACGCATCGTATGTGGTACGAATATTAACCGTATCAACACTTGTGAATGCCGTTATCAATCCTCTCTTCTTATCGGTGAAATTTTATATCAAAGAGACTTATGTTTAGTCGTCGTCATCATTGAATGTTTAAGAGAAGATATAATGCCGATAGCGACCAAAGCATTTGTCGGTGCAAAACGGGATTTAGCCGAGACTTATCGAGTCGCGTAAATTTCTTTCCCCCGCTCTCCCGACGTGGCGTAGCTTCTCCGGTCGATTATGCGTATTACGTAAAACAGACAGGTGAGCAGACGTCGGTGGCAGGCCTTCGAAACAAAAAGGAGAAAGAGAAAAAGGAGAGACGGAAAAGTGACACGAAGGAGGCTACCTTCGGTACCGCGAAGTGTGCCGCGAGAAAGTTACTAAATACACGATTACGGCGCGTCAAAAACAATTGCACCAGAGTTAGGCAGTTTAAAGGAGAGCGCGGAAGGGACGCATGTGTATGTGTGACGTATACCGCACGCGGTTTATAAAATTACGATATTTGACTTATGGAGAAAAATAATTTGTTGTATTTTTGCGCTAAAAGAGTTGGCACGGCATTTTTTAGATAACCGGTACAAAACTCATTTCGTTATCGGCACGATTGTGGCACGGTCACGTGATGGTTTATCAGCGACGTAAAACCGGATTAATCAGTTTGACATTTTCTCTTCTAGAGGTGTGCGCTTAAGTGCGTTTCTAATAAATCAATCCTGCATTCGAATTGCAAATATTCCGTCTAATTACGATAACGGTGCGACATTCCTTTCTTAATGTTCATTTTTAATTCTTTCGCATTTGTATCTTTCATAGATATACGACGTTCTATATAAAACACTATTAATTGCATATCTTGTGCGAAATGCAAGGTCTCCACGTATCGTCTATCAATTTTATTATGACTTTTAGCAATTATTATTGCTATTTCAACAGGAAATCGTGTAATTTATGTCGCGCAATAATTTTTGTTGCCACACAGGTAGTTTTAGGATCAGTTTCTATTTCTTACCGCCGAGTTACATTATAAAATGTAATAATCATAAAAGAAAAATAAATTAGCAGTTCTTTTTATAGGTCAGGTATTTACCATAATTTTAAATAAATATTTAAATAAATATACACGTGCCTTGATTTTATTTCCTTTCATTTAAATTAGCATTGCGTAATATTTATTCGATCGCAGCTAATCCTTTTAATGTTAAAGATTCCGCATTTAAAATTACTATATATAAAAATGTTATCGTAATGATAACGTGAATGATATCCTTCAGATCCAATCGTGCAGTGCAAGCAAGTTATTACACATCTTGTTTATACACGAAACAATGCGTAATCGCACGCGTAACTTCTAACTAATCTCGCAATCAAACTGGCCTGTTTGGAGAAATTTTTAATTAAGTTGCCAATCTTTTCAGTTATATATTTTGATCAATTTGGAAATAAAGTTTTCTTCTAATGAAGCTGTTGAGACGTCAATAACATTTAAATTTATAGTCACTTACTTAGTCTCAGCTTTTAGAGGGGGAAAAAAATGTTACTCTGTATTCAATTTCAAACGAGCGTTAATTTAAAACAACGTTATAAAACATTTAACGTCGAATATTATGTATTCCGGAAATCATAAAAAAGCGCATTATATTTAATTTAAATTCTGCAAGCAAAAAAGCAATTTCAGATCTATTTTCAAGATTATTCTTAATAGAGATTCAAGGATGCCTTACGTAATTTTATCGTAATACCATAATACCTATATGGAGTTAAATAGTCTACTCTTAGCATTTTCTGATTCTGACAGATTCGTATTGTTCGTAACACGGCTGATTACGTCGTCAAACAGCCGCTTGTTCATGATTCACATCGCGATGCATTATCGGTTAAATATCATCAATTAAATTATCGAATTTTCTATCGCGAATGTCATTCATGAATTACCGAATTACGTGTCGTTTAATAGAACTGAACAGAACTGTGCGCGGTTAATCAAAATTTTGATACTAATTTACAGCGATATCTCGTTAATAGTCAGTTAAATCAATATTAATATTTGTAACATCTTATTATTGACAGTATTACAAAATCAAATTGTAAACTTTTTTATATAGTATTGCATCGCAAATAAAAAGAGTCATAAAAAGATAATACAAATTTGTTACGCTTTAATACAATTCCAATGCAATGCAACAATTTGCATTTATGAGTGTAATATTAGATTTCTAACATTTGAACACGAAAAAATGTAAATTTGATATTTATGATTCTATGACTGATGTAGATATCCATGAGAGAATTATGGATTGAACAACAATTCTAATATCAAAATACGTATTAAATATTCAAATAAATAATAAAAAGAACATCCTTATACCATAATTAACTGATAAATTATAGATTGCTATAAATCGATTAACTGCATAATTGAATGTAAGTACGGCTTAACAGGTTTCGCGTGCGAAGTATGTGTTACAAGTTGCATTCCGCGAAAGGTATAAACACAATGGAAATAGAAAAGTAGAGAAAACGTCAACGTTTCCACGATTTGTAGCGCGAATTCAATTGGGGGAAAAAAAAAAACGGTAGCGTTTAATTTATAATTCTTAAATGAACGTAATTTCGCCGTTATTTATAGCGTTCTATGAGAGTAGAAAGTTGTATTCGCTCGCCGTCTTGCTGTAATACAGCCGATTATACGAACGACACGCAATAAAGATTAAATAATACCGGTCAACGTAATCATCGGTTTATCGTTTTTTTATATCGCGGACGGAATGTTATTTTCGTACCGTAATTAAGAATAGCCACGTCTCTTGATTATAATGATTATCGCGAGTTCCTCGTACATCTTCGATTAATCGCAATGGAAGATACGTTATCGCGACAAATGACAACGCGAAGCAGTCACGTTTGGCTGCGACGATCAAGGCAGAAATCGCGGATAAAGACGAGAAAAGCGATAATTTGATGCTTGAAATTTATTTATTATGAATACGTGTCAAACAGTAATAAGATATTCCTGTTGGCATTGAACGCACGAAGATTGGAAGATGTATAAGCTGCATGGTGCATATTAAGTCACGTTGCTCTTTCTTCCACGTTCTTTTTTCCCAACGTTTCATTGTTTTTACTTGAAACATAATTGTGCTCAATGTCTAATCAATCGGTAATCGGTTCTAGCCAAAATACGTTATACGCAGGAATCGTTTGAAACTTGCGTACGTAATCGGCCATGCAAGTCGCACTTTCTCTTAATTCTTTCGTAAGCAAATTCTTCGAAAGAATGTCCTCGTTGCAATATTGATACAAGATATATGATGTTAGTAATCATACACAAAATACATGGTCATCAGGCTCTGATACATATATTGGGTATAATTATCACACGCTAACCGAAACTTTCGTATTTTAGGTCAATCGTGAAATTAAAAAATCCCGCTGTTATAAAGGGTCGAGACGCGAAGGATTAAACTTCATACCCTACGTAAGAATACAACGATCGAACGTAGGAACGAGGCTTTTATCGATAGCCCAACGTTGGCACGCGACTATGCGGTCAAAGCGCGTGTATTCTATATTTACACGGTGTGCTTCGCGTTTTTTTCTCTTTTTTTTTTCGGATCGTGGCTCGAGACCGTTTCGATTAATCCGGCCAGCGCGGAGTGTATAATAGCTGCGGGCGTGCGAGGACTCGCGAGGCGATCCTATTTGATTTGCATAAATATTGAATTTACAAATAAAAAAACAGATACCCCGCGAAGTCGAAAAACAAAAAGCACTCGTCGCGTTTCCGATATTCCGCGTCGTATTTATTTATTTATTTATTCACTAATAGGCGCAACCAACATGCGATATCATCCAATCACTCGTGCAGACGCGCGATTGCTAATGATAGTCCGCAATATTTTGCTGACGGCATTTGAGTCAACACTACAAATAAACAAATTGCCGCAAATAGCATGCGTATTTTTACATATAGGCATGAGATGCATCTTAGCGATTTAATTAGCTTTCAAGCAGTTAATCAGAGAAATCTAAGAATACAGGTAACGGCTAAAATTCACGTAACACTTTTCTTGACATAAGCTTGATGCTATCGTAGGGAAAATATTCATTATTTCTTACTATGAAGGTGATTATGAAGGTTTCTTATTATGATTACCCTTTGTTACGATTCAGATTTTTTTATTACGGTTTCGACTATAATAAGAGGTCGATGTGAAGCGATAATTTTTATGTAACTTCATGAAAGACTATCGTACGTTACGATGCTGAAATCGAAAGTGGCATTAATCTCCAAAGTTTTATTAGAGTCGGCATCAAATTTTTCGTGTCTTTTTAAACTTCTTGAGGCAAATTCTGATAACTCTGGAACGCGTTAGACTTTTGAACGTCCAAAACTAATAAAACATATAAAACATCTAACGTTTTCTCGAGTTTCATAACGTTTGAATATTTGAAGATGAAAATGTGGGAACATTTTTGTCGATTACATAAATATTCTAAAGCGAAAAAAAGGAAGAGACAACCACAAATGTTTTGAGTTTATATACTTTATGCAAGGCATAGACTAGTTAATATTTTTATATAGGCGTTTAATTAGCACTAGATAGAAATACAAAGTGACAATACCCGCAACGACGATGTAACGTTATTGCCTTCGTAAAGTTTCAACCTCGCAGCCATTTGCAGCGTTTCAAATTACAAAGTTACTCTTCTGGCAATGCCGTGTCTGGTCGCGACATTTATTTGCTCCGAGCAACATTTTCGATGTTGGCGGGCATTATAACGTCGCGAAGATGACACGCGCGATTCGAGGGGGGCGTTAGAACGAACGTGGATCGTCTCGTACAATTTATTTTTCAATTGATAAAGAGGTCAATTTACAATTAGGGGTACTCGGTAAAATTCCACGGAATGAAATTTTTTTCGGAGCGGAACCCGAGGCACACCCGAGGAGCGTCGCAAACGATTCAACTATCAGTTATTGGCGCGGATAGAAATTAAGATACAAGAATGTTAAGACATCAACCAAGTTCACCGCGAGTTATGGGTATTGCTTATCAGCTAATATAACGTTTCAGCAGCGTGCCGCTTGAACGTAAGAGAGAAAGCGCCCGAATGAACCGCTCTCGAGCCGTCAGTATATAGCGAGACTTGGCGATTACAACGAAAGTAAATTTTGCGTAAAGCGTATGATTACGGCGCGGCGCTTTATCGAAAACGCTGATTGAATCGTTACGTTGCGGCGGCTGATGAGAACACACATGGAAGAACAAACAAACGGAAGTTCTTTTTTTCCCAAACGTTATTCAATCTTGTTTGTCTTATACCCTTGGTTTTTTCCTGCTTATTTACGGCACGAAAAGTTTTTGCTACAATTTTAATCGCAAATAAAGCATGTGCAGTTTGCGAAATAAAATTGTATTTTCTGACGCTCGTCCGTCATTATAGTAATCAATAGTAATTAAGGTTGGAATATATTAAACAGATCGCGCGTGCATTATTTATCGTTAAAAATTCTCCGGCGTCGTTTTGCAGTTAGTGATTTACTTATTCGTTGGACGAGCGATGCTTTTAATTTTTTTTTCTACTTGACGGTACAGCGATTACTGACCCATTTACATTATTTGTTCAAGTAACGATAATTAAATTTACTATTATATGTATTTATTTCAGAAGTGGTGCCCGTATAGTGAATAAATACCTTATTTTTGTTACACAGAATGTAACTACTCGCATAAAATTACATTTATTATGTATTACATTGTAGAAATTATTGATCTCCCGAGAATCATACGACTTTATATTTTTAATAATATATCAGTATTAATGCACATACACACAATATAAATTTCTAATAAATAAATAAGTGAAAACACGACCGATATACGATATAATGTACAATCGATTTGGGAAAAACGTGATTTTACTGTCAGGACTGGATCTTGGTAGTCTAATAATAATATTATTCGTGTGAATTTTATGTACAGTTCTTCGCCTTAGTTTTAGAGTAAACCACGCGCCGTTACTTACGGTCTTGAAATGTGATCTCTAATTGTGCAATTAAAGCTAGAACAATAATAGTAGTACAAATTCATGAATAATATCATTAGGCTACCAAGACCCAGTCCCGACCGTAAAATGGCATTCTTCCCTAATTGTTTAAATTTCTAAATTCCTTTTGCGAGACCATTTCATCGAGATCAGAGATTAATAAATCGCGCTGACACGAAAAGACGAAAAATTATCGAGGACACTCGAATGTTAATGAGCGAAAAGTTATCCTCGAGCGAATGTCAAACCTCTTCCTCGTTAGCTTCGATCTTTCTCACATTCAAGGGTAACCAGATATCACACAAGAACAACGCGTCGAGCCTCGCGTATTTGACATTCCGACGGTTCGCGAATTTGAAAGAATTTGGGTTAGAAAGTTATTTTGGGGGGTTACAAGCCCGGGGTATGCCGGTTGGAACGAGAAAAGAGCCGAATGAAACGCCGAGCGAATAACAAAACGCTCAAACCGGAGAGACCCGGCGCGGCACGCCGATCCTCTCGAGGGACGGACGAAAACTCGCGCGCCCGCGGGGACGAGGCCGCCCGCCGCATTCCTCGCGCATTATCCTGGCCGAGCGACGTCGAGAAACGCGAGATACCGCGCGCCGATTTCCCTCGGTCGCGTCCTTCGTTCCGCGCGTTCCTGGCTCGCCCGATCGTCGCTCCGAGATTAGGTTTCCTCTCCGCGGGGCGGGCGGATCGATCGCAGGTGCGTCACTTAACCTCAAAGTAACCGCCGCGGCGGACGCCGGTACACGCGCCGCGGGCGCGCGTGCACGCTCTCCTCGATCACGCGGCGCGCCCCGCCGGCCGTTAACGCGGCCGCGCGCGAATCGCCGTCAGCGCGGGTTACACCCACCTGCTATTCCACGTCCCTCTTCTCCTCGACGCCCCCGTGGGATGGTCCGCTCCGGTTACCGTCCGTCGTCGCCACCGAGCACCCTTCGTTCGCGAGCACCACCGCGTAGCCGGCAGCAGCACGTCGGCGATTACGTGATCTCGCGGCAACGTTAACAGCAGCGATGGAGTAACGGCAACGGCGACGGCAACAGCAGCAGCAGCAGCGACAACACCCCGCGTTCGTCGTCGTTGTCTCTCCCTTTGTCACCTGACCGCGCACATAAACGCACGACACACCACCTTCCCTCGGAAAACGGTGAGCGCGGAGGCAATAACCTCGGCGCCGCTTCTCTTCTTCCGTGATCGTCGTCGCTTCCCCTCGGCGCCGGCGGTCGGTCGGTCGGTTTCTTCCCGCGCGGCCGCGACCTCGTGATGAAGTGTGCCGCGAGCGAGCGAGCGAACGAACGGGTGAATGACGAGAAATTATGCCTCTCGCCGTTGCGGCTCGGTAAACTCGAGTAACGACTGCCCGCCGTCGGCCGCAAGTTTTCTTCGGCCGTCGAGCGGGCACGCGTCGTCGTCTTCCTCCTCTTCTACGTCGCCCGGCGGTGGATGCACGGAAAGGGGGAGGCGAAGCGGAAGAAGAGGGACGACGGAGATGGAGGAGAGAGAGACGCACACGCGAAGGCACGGAGGAGAGAGACGAACCAAGGCGAACCAGGTGAAAGAGAGAGAGAGAGAAAGAGAGAGAAAGGGAGAGGGACTGGACACTCTGGGCTGGCGCCGCGCTGCTAAGCTCACACACGCGGTCACGCTCGAGCGACGACCGTCCCCGCCTTTTAGCACCGACGTTGCCGCCGTCCGCTGCCGTGCCGTCCGTCCGTCCACTGCCGCCGACGAGTCTCTCGCCTATGCCGCTCGCTCGCTGCCTCGCTCGCCCGCCAGCCGCCAGCCGCTGAACGTAGTCAATTGCCTCCCTCCCGACCGCGTCCTACCTATCCTATATCGCCGCCACCAGTGCCACTACCGCCGTTGTCGCCTCTTCCGTCTCCCTTCGACACCGGCGCGATCCTACATCCTCTGCTTCGTTCTGCTCCGTTCTGCTCTCCCTCGTGTTAACTCCGCCCGACGTCCGTGTTACATGCGCGCACTTCTGCACCGACCGGCTCGTTCGTCTCTCCGTCTCTCTCTCTATCTCTCTCTCTCTCTCTCTTTCACCGGCGTGCACTCCCTTTTTTCTCCTCTCTTTTCGCGACGTTCGTTCGAAGAATCTTGTGTAGCTGTCCTTTTTTATTTAATCGCTAATCGCACCGGATAGGTGATCGCGTAGACGGAAGTGACGGAAGCGACGGAACGGGCGAACACCACGGGCGCGGGAGCGGTTGTGACAGTCTCCGCGAGACCGGCGCCGGCGAGGCGCGTCGGAAATCTAGCGCCATCCCGCGGTACGACGTTCAACCGTAATTTTGCCCGTGGATTCGGCCGCTTCGCAGCATCCCGGGTGATGAACGCCAAGTGTGAAATTTGCCTAATCCAGGAGGCCGAAAGTATCTTCATTTATATCTTGCAGTTAAGGCTCCTGTTCATTCACCACTACTACCTTAGATTGTGACGTCAGAACCGAGAAAATGTACGATAAAAATTCTCGCTAAATATATCCTAAGTGGAAACGTGCTTCAATAAAAAACAACACTTACAAATCGATAGAATCGACTTGTAAAATATATACTGAAAACTATATTTTTGTTTCGGGGAGGAATTAAATCATATTTATTTCTATATATCAAGGACGTTCTCTCGTCCTTATACTAGAGAAAATCGATTTTCTTAGGATTTTCTTGAAACTGTGAATATACGTACGTTAATTTAAGTGTGCTTTATGCGTGGTATAAATTTCTCTCAGTAACTCTTCTGGTATAAAAAATAAAGATACTGTGAGCCTCAAAGTTTAAAAAAATTTTTAAATTTAATTGTTCTTAGATTTGGCATTTTTTTCTTATAGAACTCGACGAGAGGAGCAACTTTGATCCTCTTGGTCAACCTCGTATCTCTTACCGTTTGGCCTGGAAAACCTTTTCATTAGTAAAAGTTGAAACTTTGAGGCTCAGTATCTTGATTTTTTATACCGGAAGAGGTACTGAAATTTATACCACGCATAAAGCACACCTAAATTAACGTATATTCACAGTTTCAAGATAATCCTAAGAAAATCGATTTTCTCTAGTATAAGGACGAGAGAACGTCCTATTTACTTATTTTATTTTTGGTTACGCATAGTTTATTTTCACACAAATATGGTTATTTATTAATTAACGAAACAAAAGTTTTCAATATATAGTTTACAAGTCAATTGTGAAAAATATCGAACGTCTGCAGTTCTTTAACTTCTCTATGTTCCGCATGAAGAACGTTTGATAATACATATCTCTGTTTATGCGTTACACGCACACACACATTTTGTAACATGCTCCTATATACTACGTTACGTTATAATCACATTATTATAATTTATTTTGCAACTCTGCACAGAAGGCATGTTATGAAAAATTAATTAGCAAACGGGATATACCGATAATGTTTGTGCAACGAGCGAGAAACCGTTTTTTTTTCTTTCTCTCGTTCAATTATTGCATCATATAAAATGCGTTCTACAGAAACCTACTTTCTTTTTATCGTGTCGGTCTATTACCATACACCTATATCGTCAAGCTAGAGATGTCTTGATTTATTTGAAAGTTTAGGTTAGGATCTCAATATATATTTCAGGATTGCAAATCTTTGTCTTATTGTTAGAAAAATACAAAATAAGAGAAGTAAAGGTTATAAAGGTCAGACGCAGATCTCCGTGCGCGTAATATCAGAAATAACTGATTTATTGGTCGTTGTGATTTACATCGATCCGCACGTTTCGGCTCAACTTTGAGCTATCCTCAGCGGTATAAATTAAAATAATATATTAAACGTTTTCCGTACCATATGATATACCGCTGAGGATGGCTCAAAGTTGAGCCGAAATGTACGGATCGATGTAAATCACAACGACCAATAAATCAGTTATTTCTGATATTACTCACGGAGATCTGCGTTTGACTTTTGTAGCCTTTAACTTCCGCTTATTTTAATTTCGAAGGTCCTCATACTATTTTGAAAAATACAAAATTTGATAAATCTAAAAATAGATCCAGCATGTACAATGTACATATAATGCTCTAATATTATAGTCTCTCATCTCTAATAAATATATCTTTCTCTTTTAAATTATTTATAGTATATACATTTACAATCGGCGTTATATATAAAACTTTTCTTTTTTCTCCGCAAAAATATTCCGTTGTCGTGCATATCTCATCTAGCATGACATATATAATTTTACACCCATGGGATATAATTAAATTTATATTATTCATAAGCGATAAGGAAGAAATATATGAGCAAAAATTTAAAATTTTAATCTCATTTTGTATTAAAATAAATGATGATTTATGTGTAACTAGTTAAAAAGCAAAAATCAAAATCGGACATGATTAATGAAACCGATCGGTGTACTTGTGCGCATGCATACGTAATTACGGACCTTGAGTGATTAAGATTTTATGAATGTTTAATTTTAATCACTCGCAATTTGTAATGACTTTAATATTTTTATACGAGAATTTACGACTGTAATTTAGAATGCGCAGAATTAAAACAGTTTTTAATATTTTATGCCTAATGGGCAAAAGTCGAGAGTCGAAAAAATTCATTTATTCAACATGAGGTTGGCTGTAAAGTCCTCAGGGTTAACTCGCAAATTTGTCTTCGTAACACCGTGACTTCTCTTCTATCGGCGAGAAGTGCGCAAGTTCGCCGGCCTCAAGTTCGCCGCGGGATCGCGTCAGAGAGGAAAGTGAGTAAATGGACCGGAATGAGAGCGATTCCGGTTATCTTCGGAAAGAGAGAGAGAGAGAGAGAAAAAAAAGCGTAGTCGCTGTTCCACGTAACAGTTCCCCCAAAGTTACGCAAGTCACGATGCCGGTCAGGCATGTTGGCATATATCGACGACGGTTACAACGGCGGCGGTCAGCGAAAGCGATCTACTCTGCTGGTCCTCTTCGAGAGCTGCTGGGCCGCGGGATGCTGGCCGTTCGCGCGTTATTCCGACGGAAATCGATTTTCCCCACGGCCTTAGAACGGCGATTCTTCATCCCGACCCTCGTATCTCGAGTGATTAGGAAATTCCATCCGCGGCCAGATCCCCTTCCGTCCCAACAAACGTATTCTTGCATGTAAACATTTCTCCTTGTTTTATTTTCTGCTCTCTTTCTCTCATGACGAACGATTCGATATTTTCTAACATACGCAAGTGTCTCTTTCCGATTTTGACAAGTTCTAGATATGTAGTACGACCAGTGAAAACAAGTGTATTTTTTACAAATCTTTTCTCGCATAAGATAAACCTCTTCAGAGAGATCGACTTTGATATTTCTAAGCGAGTCAACATCAGAGCGAAACACTCGAGTACCTTACCGTGCAAGATCTAGTTCACGCCGATTCAAGAAACAATGCCGTATGTTACGTTTCAAATTAAGCCTGTTCTGTATATCTATATACGAACGCGACGTGATTGCACGGCTCTCAACAAATCCCATCTCAAATCCCTTTTCTCGCGCTCCCGTTCTGAAATATTTCGAAGCACTTTGCCGATTTGACGCACGTTCCCTTCGTGACCGGCCTGTCTCGCGCAATATCGCGTTACTGGCTCGTAGATTTGGCAGTGCGAGGTGAGGTTACCCGGGATCTTGCTTACTATGAAAATTAACGTGTACGACGTACGCGCGTCGTTTTCCGTTGAATTTTGTTTTCGTGCCGATATGCTGCGATGGAAGATGACGGGATCGTCGCGACGAACGTGGACAATACGCGGCATTCTTAGCTGTCAATATTTTCGATGACATCATGAATAATGAAATTTTCAATAATTTCAAAGAACAGCGACGCTTTTGTTTGCACGAAACGTCACCGCGTCCACGTGTTTACAATGATCAATGTGAGATATATTCATAAAGGCTCGACCATCTTTACACATGCTAAAACGCGCGTTCGTACACCTGCATTCCTTAGAATCGCATTAATGATATTGACAATCTACTTACGCAGATGACGTTGCATATTTTACATTTCTTTGCATTTTTCCGAAAATTCGCCGAAGTGGTCCACTTTAATGGTCAGAATTTCCTGGTAGTCAAAACAGAGACGTACATATAAAACATATATACACATAATATAATCTAACTATATATTTTCTCTCTCTCTTTCTCTCTCTCATTTCTTAATTAGAGAAGACAGAAAAATTATTAATTTATAATTAATAATTAAAAAAAATTTTATATTGGATATTATCAGACAGAATAAACACGCTCGAAAATGTGAAGCGTTTGTCATATTTTGGCAAATATCATCTCTTGTAGATTTTCGTTAAACAGCTTGTAAAAACTAATGCTCTTTTCCACAAAGAGAAAACTTTTTAATATTATATCTGTGTTTTTTTTTTAAATCCTGATACGATATAGAGTGTACAAATGATTTATTAGCATTTATTTTAGTTATAGATGATTTATTTGCAACTGTTTCTTAATTACTTTATTGTTTTAGTTATTTCTAAGTATTTTATTTTAATGAGAAAAAGTAAACAAGAAATAATTGTTGTTCTCTATAATATTATTTTTATTTTTTTCCGTTTTCATATTTTTCTTGTCTTGATATTTAAATCGAGTTTTTCCTTGATATTTGAATCATTGATCGGACTACGATCTGTTTAACTACACACAACTTACAATTAGTGGATATTTAGCTTCAATCATGACTGTAAAAACTGCTGATTGCTGTCAGTGAGACTACGCATTTATTTTATTTCTCGTACATGATAACTCGCCGATGCTCGATTGCAATAACTCTTGAAGTCATAACGCTAATTTTTTTCTAAATATTTATCCATTTGCTATGTAATCAGTGTATTTTTCATTGAAAGATGCAATCTGCTCTTGGAATTTATTCCAGACGTTACTAATGCGCAGGTAGATAAATGCAAATTTCTCTACGTACATCGACATGCGATACAGAAGAAGTGTGAAAAGCTACTAGAGTGTTTTAATCATATTCTACAATCTCACACTTTATGTCGTCACAATATCATCATTCACATTGAATGCTTATCTGGATATAAAACTAAGTGTTTGGTTGTTACACAGAAAAAAAAAGAAGTGTTAAATTAAAACTCACTCAAATTAACGCATTCATTATTTCGTACATATGCAACAATTGTCTTACAAAAGTTCCAACTTTTTATTTCAACATTTTTTCTTAGTTGAAATATGTAAAGTGACTTTATTCAAGCAAGTTTTCTTCATAAACTAAAGATGTTTTTAAAACAAGAATATTCTTCTTATTTCTGTGTACCAGTAGTTATTTTGCGATGTTTATTTTTAATATAATTCTTTTACAGTTATGGCAAATGGATTCTGATTATTTAAAGAAATAGAAAAGATGGATGAGTTGGACAAATCGGGTATTGCGTTAAAGTCCGTAGATAATTTTTAGATAAGCTAATATTTGTTACTGCTAGAAATCAATAATGCCAATAATATCATTTATTTTTATGCTTTATAAAAAGTTTTATCAATATTTAAAAAATATTATATTATCAATACATTACATTCAGATATATCACATCACATTAAATATTAATTGATATTCAAATATCAATTAAAATATTAAAATATTAATTTGTCAAGACTAAATTTTTATAAAAATGTAAAAATAAAAATGTTATATCAAAATTTTCAAAAAAATTGTTACGGTGGTTTAAAATTTTTCGCATAGAATCTTTATAAATTTCTACTGATGAGAGACATTAAAGAATGGACCGTTTTGTAAAAATTTTAGAACATCAATATCGATTTAAAAAAGTGCGCGAGTTTGATGACTTGGCGTGTACAGTTACTTTCCAATTAAATATGTCCAAGATGAAAAGAAGATATTTTTTTATTTATGAGTTTACACGATGAGCCTTTACATAACATTTGCGTTTTTATTAACGTTAACTTAGTGCTTGTGAATGCTGTTTACTGAGCAAATGTTTGAAAAATATGCACGTACCCTGAATTCTAAGAAACTTTGAATATTTATTTATATCTTTTTTGTAATAAACGAACATGATGAGAATTACTACTTTTGTATTTTATGTATTTTATGTAAGACTAATAGAAAATGTAAGACTTATAGAAAATCACAATTGTGGTTTTATGGATTATGACATCACAAGTTTCATCATATTGACGACAAACGTTTGCTCTATATGTTAAATAATTTGTTTAACGTTGTAAGAAAAAATATAATTAAATCGCTTTAAAATATAATATTTCTCGCACACACACATACAATAAATAAAAAGTATCCTTTTGGACATATTTTATTTAAAGTAAGTAGAAAATTACTTCGTGCAAAGATAGTATAGGACATTACTTTTTCAAATATATACATAAAAAAGTTTAAATTTAATTGTTTCAATTTTTTTATCATATAAAACGAACTAGGAAAATAGTTTTGTGTATAAGAAAATCTCGTTATATGTGCTCTATATTTAAACATGTTGAGAGATCTTGCTTCTATAAACTGCTCGGCGATATACCGTACAGTGCGGTAGCGGTACTTCTTAACTCGGTTAAAATCTTGACATTACCTAGTTTTAGACTATTAAATCTTTTTTTAATAAAACATATAAGTACGCGGTTTTAGAAATCGTTCTTTATCTGTTTAAATGTTTTTGAATTAGAAACGCGTTCGAGAAAAATATTAGAATTTTCAGCGATTTGACATATGCAAAATAGTATTCTTAAAAGATATAAAAGTATTATATATATACCTATTAATTTTTATAGCGTGATTATTTTATGTTCTCGTAAATGAGAACGGTAGTAAAATTATTAAAATATAATAATACATTGAGATTATATAAAGTATTTTTTACACGATTAAACTCTTAATTTTATTATAAATTTCTTAACTAATACTTGCTTGCTATCTAGATTTTTTTAAAGAAAACATTGCATGTGATATTGAAGTAATACGAAAGATCTTTTCTTCTATGTTTTTTCAATTTTTTCTCTTATGTAAGCAAATATAGCAGTTTGTATAATGATATCTCACTGTAATCCTCATAATACAAGAGCATTTATAAATTTTTGTAGATGTAAAAATCTGTATGTATTCTTAAGCATTGAACCATTTAAAATAAATTTTATAAAACATTTTTATAAACATGTTTATAAAAAAGTTTATAAACATGTTTATATCATTTTTATAAACATGGTTGTAAAAATGGAAACATTATTCTACAAAATTGATTTTAAATGGCGTTTTTTTTATAAAATATGCAAAAAATAGTTTTGAAGTTATATGCAAATTGCGAGTACATGCAGATTTACATTTACAAAAAATTAAAAATGTTAAAACAAACAAATATATATATATATATATATATATATATATATATATAGCTTCCTTCGCCAGTAAATAAATTTAAAACAGAAGTCATTTTTGTTCGACCCGACTGGCCAAATAATTAATTTATTTAAAATTCACGTTTCGGCCTTTAGGCCGAATAAATCTTTATAAATGTTGTTTTTGTATTATGAGGATTACGATGAGATATATCATTATGCAAACTGCTATACTTTCTACATTCTCGAATAAAAAGATAGTACAGGTGTATCTTTCGCAAATTATAGTAAGGTAATATCGAAGATCTTTTGCCGTGTACGTTTCTCCGATTATTTATCTTATGTAAAAATACCAAAACGTGTTTAGGAAAATATATTAACAAAATTTGTAAAACAGATTTCAAATTAAAATTTTTAATGAAATACAAAAATATTTTTCAAGTTACATGTGAATTGCGAACACACTTATGTTTATAAACATTTATGAATGCTGTTCTTGCATCATTGCAAGGATTGTTTTGGTGAGATTACACAACTGCTATACTTGCTACAGTCCTGGCTAAAAAGATAGCACAAGTGTATTATCTTTAATTATATTTTTAATTATAATGTTTTTTGATGTTACATTCATAATATCATCAATGTTACGAATGCTGGTTAAAATACTGTGTGCTATTTTTTTGTGTGTTGGTGAGTGTAGACATACATATATTTGTAGAATTATTTTTGTGGTTATACATTTCCACTCCATCGACAGCGATAGCTAATAGTTTTTATAAAGTAGGCCAAATTAAAGTAAAAAATGAATAATTTATTTATTTTGTTTTTATTGATAGAAATTGTTAAGATTTGCGAGTTACATTCGATTATATTTCCTGTATTCTCTTTATGCCATATAAACTATTGAAATAAATTTTTATCTAAGAAATTCTTTTTTTTCCATACAGTTACAATTCGCAGAATTTAATACGTGAATTTTATTTTGAGTTTGCAGGCATTTGCCTTTGTAATAGCTATCAACCTCAAAACGCAGGTGTGAAAGATAATTATTACAAGATAATTGCTATCAATTGCTTAATACATCTTCGTAACAAGATCGCGTACTTCTCATAATATATAATCTTATTCGTGTATTGTATAATTAGAGCTTAATTGTTTATAACGATACTTCCACGTTCCAATCGTGTAGGTAATGAAAATCGTGTAATAAGCGTCGCGCGCTTTTTCGGGCTTTCCGAGAAAAAATGATTAGATATAATCATATATGATTATATCTGGTATATACATATATAATTAGATATAATTGTATATGTTTTTATATGGTGTCATATCTAATTATACATGGTCTCATGTGTAATCAGTGGACCCATATACAACCAGATAGAGCACTATATCTAATTGTATATAAATGTATGTGAAGCCAGATATAATAATATGTGAGTAGTGCACCCTATATATAACTAAGTACAATATAATATTATATACAACTATACAATGCAGTCACATATAGCCAGATGTATTCATGTGACTAATCTGGACCTATATACAGCCAGATATAGCACTATATCTGTATAAATATAGATTCGCAAGTCCAGCCCATATACAATTATATATATTACAATATTATTTCCTTAATCACATACAGCCAACAATATTCATGTGGCTTACTATATATGGTATTACCATATAATAGATTTATTGCCGTTAATGCATGGAATGCACCGCGGCAAATACTCGATCTATGGATGATGCATCCCGTATACCGATGCATATGAATTATTTAAACGGAACGCGGCCGGTTACATATACACTCGGTGGCTGTTTTAAGCCGCGTCTTGCGAGACTTTCACCGTTCGTTTACTTTCACCATTGAAAATTTAGCACCGTCTATTTCGCCCATTCTGAGCAGAGGCGCGTGCGATTAGGCTGTTTTTGTTTCGCAGCGAGAATTCGGTTATATTGCGATCTGGGATAATCAGTAAATTGCTTATCCAACGGGTTTAGAAGCCGGTATTTTTTTTTACCGTTAACCGTCTGAGGTGCTTTTGAATATTTGCACGAGCAGTACGAATTTCTTCAAGTTCTCGATACTTGCCAGGTTATTATAGCGAATTGATGTTTATCACGCTTTGATACCTGCATTAATTACATGCTTTTTCTGTACTACATTGTTACTTGTTACTGTTGTACTTGTCTATCTTTAGAAATTATTATTAATTAAGTTTACGTAATAATTAATTGTATTGGATTGGATTTATGTATAATGTATATGTATATTTTATTAACTAACTTTACGTTAAAAATTCCCTTATATGATTGAGAATCTTGAACGGGTTTCCAAAATTTTAAATGGTAAATTAAATGCGATAAAGATTAAATACTAACGATATAAACTGTTAGAAATTTTAGGTGTTATTATTAAAAATTATTAAAAATTAATTGCTGCACAACGAAATCTGCACGATACTATATGCGACTAAAGTGTAGGTATATTGTAATAAAATAGAAAGACAAATCTTACAAAAGATAACAGATTAAAGAACATTGTAGTTTTTACTTCATAGAATTTCATAAACATTTTACAACTCAATGATATTGGAGCTCAATGACTTATCTATAAGAATTACTTATAGATAAGTCATTGATCTTAATATTATTATTTTTCTACCAATTTTTTCATTTAACATTAAACTAGAAATTAAAAATTGATATCAATAATTTTTTCTTTATAACAATCTTCTTATTTTTAAATAGGTACAAGACACGTTTAGATACAATTAAACAGTAATTAGATAATTTTTTGCTGAGATTTTGTTAGTCTCTTTTCTATTTCTATCTCTAAAAAAAAGATACCTATAAATATTTTCTATTATCAACAGTGTGTTAATCTTAACATTCATTACCTGATATTGGTATATATGTAACCATGTTTCTTTTTGCTTGCTTTTGCGCAAGCTACAGTCGATCACCTGACCTACAGATGATCCAAAAGAAAATTTAAAATAAATATCAGCAGCAGTTCAATGTCCAAGAAGAATATTTTAAGTGGTGGTTTTTACACTATGACGTGTAAGACTATTTCGAAATACTGTTTTAAATATTAAATTTGATTTGACAGTGTTGTAATATTGCAATAAGATATTTATATAGAATGTGTCAAAAAACATGGTTTAATCTAAAAAAAGATGATTTTTTTATTTTATTTATTTTTTATTTAAACAGCAGCTATTTTTATATTATATTGATAAGAGGAAACTATAAAAATACAGATTTCTTTGCAACCATTTACAATTTGTTGAAGACCATATACGTTATCTTATTTTATTATTTATTATTTATGCAAAAGATATGACGAAGGAAAATTTTGAGTTTTATATTAAACGTTGCTTCTTATGTGTGTGTGTGTGTGTGTGTGTGTGTGTGCATGTGTGTGTAAAAAAATAAAATTAATATAGTTTATTCTTAGTATAATTAATTCTGAAAATTATTATATGTATATATTATGTAGTTTATCACAACGAATATGTTTATGGAAGTATTAAAATATCTAACAGAATATATAAAATAAAAACAGATTGCCTGATTGTCGGAAACAGGATTATAGATAAAACTAAAAGATTTTTTAATCCTAAAAATTTAATGATGTAAAGTAATAATAAATAAATATGTATGTTCCAAACATACAGTAAATATGTAAATCCTTACTTTAAATTAATAAATTGATAAATTTTTTGTCTTTGCCTTATTCGGATTTTGTATTGCACCATCGTTGTTGCTTAGTCAAAATTATAATAACCATGATTTCATTAAATATTCCTTTTTATACAAAATAAATATTTTTTTTTATTCTTTTGATATGAAACGCGGCAAGAGTTCGATACGTTACTACTCTATTTTTGAAAGAGGGAGAAAGGGAGACATGAGCAAACGCAGATTTAATTCTTACGCGGTCTATATATAAATATTAATAAAAATCACTCCTTTAAAAGCCACCTCTTTCGAAAGAAATGTATAATCTATAAAAAAATGAGCTTCGGTTCGGTTCCTAACTGGAAAGTTCATTTTTTTGGCAATTCCGCTTCAGTTCGGTTCCTAACTGGAAAGATCATTTTGGCAATTTCGTTACACAGTCTGTTTTCGCTCTTCGATAAACTAGCAAACTTACACGAAGTGTAAGTATAATATACACATTCACACATGTACACCCGTTCATACATATAATATACATACATAGAAAGTGCATATTCATTTATACGCGTAAAAAAACTTCGCCGCGAAGCACCCAGAAGGAACACCAAAAGACCAGACTTTCAGAAATTCCGGTAGGCGTTCAACGCGCTCCTCCTCTCATTTTTCATTTCTTCTAATATCTTCTATCTATTTAACGGACTACTTTTATTCGATCACGCCATATGAGGATAGCGACTGTAGTGGTGCAATGTGGCGAAGTGCTCTAAATGATTCGCAGTGTAATGTACGCTCGATACACGATTGAAGTCTCTTTGAATTGGGGGCGGGGCTTCTTATATTATTCATCAAAGCCTCGATTGTCGATGAACACGCGATTTCTGAGGCCGCTGTCCGAGATGTAGCCGGTGGCCATTTTGTATTGATTTGCGTATATCACGCCCTTTTCGTTGCCGTTCTCCTTGATGCCATTTCTGTGCTCATTCTGTTCTTTCTTATCGTCCTTTTGCATGCCCGACGCGTCCTTCAAACGCTTCTTCTTGTACGCTTCGTTGTAGAAGTTGCGGAAGAGGAAATAAAACATAACGGCGTGCATGCCGATCCACCAAACGAAAGCCTTCGGGTAATTGCAATCGATGAAAAGCAGCTGGAACGCATGGACCATCACGAGGACGAACTGGACCATTTGTAAGGTGGTCAGATATTTCTTCCACCACAGATATGGCTGTATTTGCGGCCCAAGCGCTGCCAGGAGATAGTACGAGTACATTATAATGTGTACGAAGGTGTTCAGAAAACCAAAGAAGGTGCTGTGGCCACCTACAAGAAATAAAAATCATCAGTATTATATACAGGTTGCGTTTTATCAATTAACAGATGAATATGTAATATCTTATAAAATCCGTCGCAAGTTGATCCACACAGAAAACTCGAGCTATATAATTGTTATTATGTTATAATTATAAAAAAAAAAAAAATAAAAAGCAAATTTTAAATATACTAAACATATAAAAAGCTTTCTGATGGGTTAATTATCACAACACAAGTATCAAACTAATCTCGCTAAATTTGAATTCACATTTTGCATATTTGCGAAATAAAATGTGTAAATATTTTATATCGAGAGATAGTAAAAGCCCATATATATAGACTCGAATTTCAAGAAGATTGATATTAATCGATTGCGCTCTGCTAATGAAAGATAGAGATTGTATGCTTACCGGGGGTGAATTTAACTCCGAACCAAACAGACATGGGCATGCAGCCGTGATGGATGACATGGAGAGTGGTAATGTGATCGTTCTTCTTTCTCAACACAAAGAAGATCGTGTCCGTGAACTCCATGAACTTTGAGATGTAGTACCACCAGGAACCTCGTGCCATTCGCAGCGCCATCGGATCGTTTGAGTAATCGACCGGCTGACACCTGAAGGAGTAATGTCCTCCCCAGCCTCCGGCCAGACTCTACGAACACGAGAGAAAAAGGATAAGGTTATATCGATGAGTTTCTTCTGCATTTTGTACAGAGCCGCTTGGCAACTTACCTCGTTGAACAACCACGTGGAGAATATCACTTGAAAGAGATTGTACCATATCATCACTTTTCTGAGATCAAAGGGTTTTCGATTCTCCATCAGTTTCGGTCCCAAGACCTTAACGAAATAGGCATAGAACAAGCAGATCGCCAATGTGGGAAACGGGCCGCTCATCATCGACCAATCGTTGACCCTCGGATCGCTTTTATTGTCCATCAGGTCTCGGTAACCATCGTAAATCAATCGCACTAATTGCGCCATCTATAATCAAAGTGATATTTTTGTCACTATTGTGTTACTTCTTATTAAGGCGAAGTCGTTTATGATCATAGTATAATGCGCTTTATGCCGTTCTGTCTCGTTATAAAACTGATGAGGTTTTATGGTAGAGGAAAACAGTGTCGTTATGGTTTAATTGATATTATTATATAAAAGTCTACTGATTATTATAGATATCGTTATGGTTATATTTGTTGCTTGAGCAACGCGATTTATAATAAGTGTACGGTTTAAGTAACACTTGTTGCAAAACTAGGAAATGTAGAAGTCGTCAGGATCATACTTCTTTATATTATGTAATTGATTATCATCGATAAGCTTGTCAAGTTTGATGTCTACTATGGGATTATGGCACAGACAATTAGAAGAGATCTAAAGTGTGATGTCTACTATGAGTTTATGGCACAGACAATTAGAAGAGATCTAAAGTGTTTATTTTGAATGTTACGTTAGAATACCGGTCGTAGCCTAATAAATTAAAGTAAGGATCTAAATATAACAAATATTGCTGCATACATCTAATTTTAAATTAAGAAAAAAAAATGTTTAAATTATATTAAACCAGAATAAGAGAGAGCATCCGCGTGCTCGCAATTATTTCAATTAGATCCTGCTTTTCAATCTTGTATCGGCCGCACTTAATAATAAAAAAAGATATGAATATGTTGAAAATTTTTTCAAAGACAGACACTTAATGAAATAGAATTTTCTAAAATCAGTTACATTTGAAACGTTGAGAATCCTGATAAAAGCAGTTCTTCCTCTTCTGTTTATAATGTTTATATCATAAATGGGAACATGGTTACTCAGAAAGAACAGTGACTCAGAACTCAGAATTAACTGTACATTGTTATCGCGATTTTTATTTCTTAAAGTATTCTCACGAGATAGGCCGTGAAGCGCGCAACGAGAACAAAGGGAACAGATGGTGCACCACAACGCACTCGCTTGATTTGAATCGCGAGGCACGCGACTCGATCTCGATCTTCGGCACGCTCAACGCAAAGTTTCGAGGATTTATGGATTGCCACGTTTCGCCTTGGAAGGTTAAACCACCTCTCCTTTCACCTGATTAAAGCAGATCAGAAACTAACTAGTGATCTAAATGGTTTATCCAGGAGTGCGGAAACCCGCCTTGCCACTGCTCTCCCCGCTTGTCTTCGCGACTTTGCTCTTATCGGTAGCTAATACGGATCTTATTTTTCAACCTTGAGAAAATGTTAACGTAAAAGGCGGCGTTGGATTTCGCCTGGCTTTTGTAATTCGTCGCGATAGTTGTGAAGATAAATTCTGCAAAACGTGACTTTTTTTTGTTTAAATGTTCCCGAAGTTGCCATAAATCCCGTGTAGGAGGGATGTAAAAGATTCTGTTATTTTTGCAGAAAATTATTGCGTGGAAGTAAAAGGAAAAATACTTATTTGCACCGGAAAAAGAGACAGAAAAATGTGCCTGGAAAAATAATTGCGTAGAAGTCGAAGGAGCTTCATTATCTTCATTTTTTTTATTACGTAATAAAAAATGATGACAATTCACTTTGCAACATATCAGATTTTACCGTTTCGACATTCATTATTTTGCAATATAGTATTTCAAAGTAATCGTCGCGAATAATTTTATTTAATTAACATTATTATATGCCTAGCACGCAATTTCATATGTTTTGTGCAGAAAATTGCACTATGATGTATGTAAATGATTCTATCTCATCAAATGTGGTACACAATGTTCATAGTGGGTGATACTTTTGACGCATTAAATATGTCAATATTTGACTTTCGTCTCTATGACATAAAAGCTGCGACTAAACATATATGTTCCTACAGTAGCAATGTTGGGACAGGCATTGATCATCTGTTTGCGTTTTAGTAATATTTTTCAAGATATATCAAATAGATATTCTACTAATTACAAGTTCTTTAAGCAACCTAGAATGGAATAGATCTTCTTTCGATGAAAATATCGAGACGTCAGAGGTCTTTGAGTATTTAGCGGGTGAAGATAAAGGATTTTTTTCTATGTTCGAGAATAATTCAGTTAAACAAATGGAATTTAATCTTAGTTTTTTATCATAAGAATAAGTCGCTTTAAAAATTGAAAAATTGTACTTAAATAATGAACTTTGTCGAGCTTTGTCACTTCTCTGTAGTAATACCACAGCACTGCGAAAAAATAATTTTGAGTGGCAAATTATAGCCATAACACTAAAGATTTAATGTTTACTGAGAAAGATAATTTTTTTTACTGTTGCAACTTTATTGTAACAAGATAAGAAAGTTGGTGGACGGAAATTGTCAAATATATTTGCAAGCCATATTTTTTTGCGATTTAGCAATTTGGTGCAGAACGAATGGCTGGTGCATTTTATTTCGAAACCAGTCGATCTAGTTCCCTTTGCCGATTCGATTCCGTCACGTCTTAAACAGCATAGCGTGTACTTGCACTGCTCCCGGTTAATTGAGGTGCTCTTCTCTCAATCGAGGGGAGCCAGAGACGCGAAAACGGCCCGTTCGGCGTTCCCGTGACTTCGCGATTCCCGACTTCCTCGAAAACAAAACCCATTATTCTGGACAAAAAAAACGACTAACAACAGCGCCGCGCGTGACTCGCACAAGTCCGCGGTCGCGGATTTCGCAACCCGTGTGCTCGCAGCAGAAAGGAAAAGTCGCCGTCTCGTTAAAGCGTCTCTACATGCGACTAAGAACTCGTTTCTCGCCGCGGAAAAATGCGGTCCCTTACACGCGTTCGCAGTCGTATCGATACTCGTCTCGCAATCCTGCTCGCTCCTTCGTTCCGCCGCGTTAATAGAGTCGACCTGCACTTGCAGCAATACGGCGACTCTACTGCGAACGTATTTTTAAAGATGCGTAACATTTAGACCCGAACGTTCAATATAGTATATGTCGACGATGGCGACGAGGGAGCTTATCTCTAATCATACGTAGTGTGCTCGATGCGTCAAGCGGAGACTGACTCTCCAGTCGAGAGATTAAAATGATCCTTTCCTTAAGATGTTACGATATTTAACCATAATCAATCATGAGCGCAGATGATTTCTTTTTTATATCTCGTAAATGTATTATCGAATAGATATGCGTGTGTTGCACAAAGTCGCTGCAGTGACATGCGTTAACGCAATTGGGACAGTTTTTATTATCACATCGCGCATAAAGTGATTTTCGTGCAACTTATACGATCTTACTTTCTTCGTGAGTGTAATATTAACGAATTTTCTTGATTTCGTTGTATAAGTGATCTAATGTAAGAAATAGTACCGTTGCCATCGTTAACCCGCTCGTCGTAAAATACTTTGATTCGCAAAACGTCTCGGAAACGTTTTCCGCGATCGAACGTTACGGCCAATTTTCTGGACAATTATCCTAAAACCGTGTTTGTTTGATTGTACGAATAATTTTTATCTCATCGCAAGTCAGCGAGACGCGTAATATAGAATTTGCAAACGTGTTTCGACATACGGTCGTAAATCATGTCGAAAAATACGGTAATTATCATGGAATTTCCATGACATCGTCATCGACGACTGCATCCTTCTTGAACGCGCACGTGCCGGATGAGAATTTTCTTCTCCGTCATTCACAGGAAGTTTTCTTGAATTCACATCTCGTGCAGTGTAAATTGTCCCCCGGGTATTTTTGCCGAGCAATGACGCGAACTTTGACTTTTGAACGAAAAAAAAAAGAAAAGGAAGTGAATAATGGATTTGTGATATAAAGCTCGGCGTTCGGCTCGTGAGGCAATCACGAGCTAAGCCTGCTATTTGCTTGACGAGTCAGGCGCATCCTCCCGCATGTATTTGATAACGAAAGTGAGCTGCGACACCTTTGAGCTGTTCTTACGGCATGCGCCCACGATGTCGGGTAACGTGCGTGATCGCGTGCCTGCGTATGTTCATACGGGCACACGTATTTTAATTCGCTTTTAATTAATGCGCAACGTATTTATGTCTGTGCAACGGAATTCGCCCGACCTTAAGGAACGAAGAAAAATATTTTCTCAAGCGCGCTAATGTGCCGTAGAAGAAATCTGTGAAGGACGAACGAGTTCTGTGTTGGCGTGCAGAACAAAGTGCGATATTTCCGAGATCAAAAGTCGAGAGTTTTCCGGAAGAAACTGAAAAATATGTACATCTGCAACTTGATTTGGAGGGAAGTCGTTTTGTGCGTGATATCTAAGAAAATTAAATATAATTATTAATTATGTTTAATTAAATAATTATTAATATAATTATTAATTATATTTAATTAAAATATTATTGTTAAGAAATTAATTAGCGACGTGTGACGAAGATGAATCGTCAATCGATATGCTAAAAATAAAAAGTAAATAGATCATTAATATTTATTAGCTTGAAGATATTTATGAATTAATAATGTCTACAATGTAAGTAGTATACATTTTGTTTGTCTGCTTTACTAAAAATAAATTTTGGCAGCTCTTAAAATGTATATTAAATTATTGTTCTTAATTAAACGCCTCTCGATATTTTTAATCATATGTTTTTACCTTAAACGGTCAATATATATCTGACATAAATATTTAACATACAATTTTAATCACGTTTTTTCACTATTTGAGATTACGTATAAATTAATTTATGAGTTTAGACAAACAAGAAAATATTGATTCAGAAAAATATGAATGAAATTCTTAGGAGATAAATTATAGTTATACAACTAATTATATTGAAATTAAGTGTAAGTACGCTAATATGACATGAACGACGTTAGAAATTCATTGAGTATTATGCTCGTTTTTGTTACTTATTTTTTATTATATACGCAATTCCATATAATTGAAGATCATATTTATATATGATATATTTATAATGTTAGTGTTTATAATTTTTTGCGAATGTATATATTTATTATATGTATCATCCAGCAAAAATGGATCTACATTGACTAAATTCTAACGTTTCACAGAAAACTCATATTGTTTTTTGAATTACGATGCCTCCGTTTTCTTCTTTTTACATCATAAATGTAAAATTTTTATATTGACTAAATCTCTTTGTATATTTAGTTTTGAAATATGTGATTTATGGTGATAAGCGTGTTAACTTTGTCAATAAAAAAATAATTTTTTTTTATAAATTTACAAATAAAACATTTTTTTTAGTAGAGCTCGAAATAAGAATATTACATTTAGATTTGTAAAAATGTAATTCTCTGACTAAAAATGCAACTTTTTCCAAGTATATTTATTAATCCGCTTTTTAATCTGCTTTTTATTATGCATTTTGTACGTGTATACATGAAACAGAAAACAGTCTGTACACCATAAAATCGGTGATCGTTACGGTATGTGCACTCAACATATTAATAATACAGCCAAGAATAATTCACTATCTATCTGCATAACTCGAATGTCACATATGACAAATTGAAACGCACATATTCATTTATTTCATTTCATATCAACATTGTATCGATATCTTGTTAAAAAAAAAAATCTTTCGTAAAGTATGTTTTTTTCAATTTATGAAAAAAAGCATAAATATTCGTAATCGTGCTTATGATCTACCACACGCGGAATATACCGACAATCATTAACTTGTTTAAATGCAGAATCTAAACTTGAATATTTCTCGTGATAAAGAATTGTGTAACTGCGCCGTGTGATAACAACAGTTCGCACACGGAGCACGTAAATCGTGCTATACTCACTGTGTCACTCTTCGTGTGGTTTTATCGTTGCGAAATCCTCTCGGTGCGAAACAAGCGCGTGCAGAAGTTTCACTGAAGAGACGGTGCTGAATTCGCGAGTGTGACCGTGGTACCACCGTGGTGACGTATCCGAAAAGGGAAGAGAGAAAAAGAAGAAAGGACAAAGTATAAGGTAATTAGATCGTGGCACGAGCACGGGTGTGAGACACCTCTTCCGCGAGGCATCAGTCGACAAACTGAGGCCGCACCGCTATCACGGGGCCTTATATCGTCTCTCATCGAACACCTCCACGAGCGTGTCGTAGGTTACGTTTTTTTAATCCATCGCGCTTTCTTACTATCATTCTCGTGGAAGAGTAGATGAGAATGAAGATGCTTCGTTCGTTCATGCGGTTTTATTACTCCGTTGAAGGTGATTCTCGTCAAAACTCGCCCTGAATCGACGATGCAATCATAGCTGTGATACGAAGAATATGAGAGTGTCGGCGAAGGTCTGTGACTTGACGAATTTATTTGGCGACGTGTAAAATTGACAATCGTAGTAATTAAATTAAAGTTTACTTTCATTTGCATTACAAACAAGATATATGTATATCGAAATTGAAAGTAATAACAGACCTACATTTATATATATTTTACAGTTTCGTGATCTTTAATATCGATTTGTTACAAGAAAATTCTGATCGAAATTGGAGTAATATATATGTGTACTAATTTATTGTTGTTTTTTGTAATTCAATTTGCTTTCAAGAGAAGGTACTTTGTAAAAAAATTTTACTTGGCTCATTACCGATTGATTCTGCATAAAATATCATTCTTCTCATGTATATGACCGGTTACTAATTTAATGGAAAATAAATTATTTCGGAATTCTTTCTTTTTAAAATGTATATTCATACGATTGAAGAAAAATACATATTTGTATACGTAAAAATATATGTATATTTGTAAACCTGGTGACAATAAAAATTTGTGCGCAATACGAAGTATAAAGGAAATTGTTTTTATGCCCGTGAATTCTATCAGTCTATTGTGTCGGTGTGTAGAATTGTGTATTATAAATACATTCTATTGTGTTAGCCTTTGAGAATGTTTAGAATATTGTTTACAATGTACTTAATCTACTAAGTCTATTCTGTAGTTATTACGGAGAATATTTGCGTGACTCTGAATCTAATTATCTCATTCTTGATATGGCTTTGCGCAGCAGAAAACTATATTCGAACAAACAAAGTTTATGATGGAGCATTGATGAAATTTTGATGCAAATATCCTATTTGTATCATCGATAATATTTAAAAATATTTAATTATATTGTCGACATAATTAATCTTTTAAATGTAAGATATATGTTCGAGTTAAAAATACTTATACTTATTTATTTTGCGTGAAGTATATTTTAAGAAAAAAATTAATTTTAAACTATTTAATTAAATTATTTTTTAAAAATAATTTTAGTTAAATACATAAATGTTGTACATACATATAACATGCATTAACATGCATATATAATAGGCATTAATAATTTGTATAATTTGAATAAAATTTTAAATTCATTTGCTGAACAATATTAGTTTTATGATTTTTATATAAAAATTGGCGAATAAATTTAATTATTTTTGAGCAAATTGCTTTGTATTTACGTATTATACTTGATTTTGCGCATAATACTTGCTTTTGGTGACTTTTTTTTAGGACCAAGTGACCAAGCGCTTTTTGCGTGCAATTTTGCATACTTATCAAGGATGATTGCCCAATTTTTTTCGAAAACAAGTCATGATATGCATACAATACGTCTAATAGAATTCCCGCAGACTAAATTCTCTTATTTTTTATTCTTTACAAATGCTATTAATGATCTTTCGTAAAGATTGTATCAATGCACAATTTATTCTTTACGTGCTGACAATAAAAATAAGTATATAAAGTGACATTGAATTCGTTCCATCGTGATTTATGCACTATTTATCCGGCGAACGTATTCAATTACGGTTAAATTAGAATATGATGCAATACTTTAACTTGGAATAGTACCATTTAAATATAATTCCTTTTTGCGCGATTAATTTTCATGAAGCATATATAAATGTATATATATATATATATATAGTACCATATAACGTTGCAGCTTTGATTACAATTGTTATCAAATGCTGTTATATTGTTATCTGAAACAAATAATTACATAGCGCTACTTTGTGCAAATAAAAATATTTACGAGCTTTTTATTGCACTTCCTAATACCTTCTTCAATGGCACTTAATCATTAATGCACTTGTGATTGACTTTCGATTTCCATTTAGCATGTCATTTTTTCCGCTGTCATACACATTATGAATATCGTACTCATGTTTTATAAACTATGGTCTTCATGTTGTCTTTATATTATACTATATATATACATACACACACTAATAGTATGCATCGAGATAACGGTTATAACAAGGAAAAAAATACATATAATACTAATAATAATATAGAATAGATATATAATTTCTTATAATAAACGTTTCTAAAGATTATAACAGTGCACGGTAATTTGATGAATAGTACGCTCTTTTATTTTCCACTTTTCGAATGAATCACAGTTTATTAGGCGAGAACGACTGACGCAATACGATGAAATCGTATTCTTTGTAATTTTCCGTAGATTCTTGAATATGTTGACTTTTTTTGCCGTGACATAAAGTGAACGATGAACTCAATTAAAAAATACGGAAGTCTCGGTAATATGGTAATAAAGGAACAGAGATAAATTGAGATATCAAGTAATTCTGAAGTGATGACACAATTTACATGTGTCTCAATTTTAATATTGGAATTTCCAGTAGACACTACATATTACTATTCTACTTAACTTTTTGTCGATCTGTTTGTGCTGTTTTTTAATTTTTCCGTATCAACGCATCTACGTGATGTACTCAAGATGATTATATATGTAAGAGATCGTTATTATCGGTAATGATGCATGTAAATAACTGTCTGGGAAGTTTTAAAGCGTCACTTTAAAACTACATATTGAGCATGATTAAGACAGGTAAAAAATTAACATTGAAATTGACATTGATAGACCAAGGTCACTTTTTGAATCCTTGGCCATACCTGTGGACCAGCGTATTTTTACGTTGACTGGACTGGTACCTCTAAGTGGGATCATCGTGTGTCCGTGACGCGTAACGATCGTAAATGGCGTATATGTTGTCGATTAGAAATCGGCATTCAAGATGCGTGGCGAGCCACGTTCGACCAAGCCACTCCGCAAGATCGAGACGCAATCGAGACAAGTTAGCTATTTATATAATTTACTACTATTCGCGATGCGCGCAACGAACTTTGGCACTGGGTGGTCCTTATTTGTAAGAGACCGTGCATATAACGAACAAGCCTAGCAATCTGCGTGGCGTGAAACAGTAATGAGCGCGCAATGTTTAGCGCTCCCTCGTATCTGCTTGAGTATTCGAATCGCGCCGGACGGAAGCTGAAGAATAGCATGAGGTATAGAGATTTTAGCGAGAGCAGTTTTTATAACGGTAATGATAAGAATCTACGACGCAAAGACAACAGTTTGTAAATAACAATAAATTTTAAATGGGAGAGACAAAGGAGCGAACTGAGAGATAAGGTAGATTATTGAACGTTATTATTGAACGTAATTTAAAATTTAAATAAGGTCGTTTAACTTATAAAAATATAATTTGAACATATTACGAATTTTTCCGAATAAAAAGATAGAATTATTATAGTTTTATAATTGTATAGAAATTATTATTAAAATATACAGTAATTATTTGTATAATAATTGTAATTTTTTGCTGCACGTTTACGTATCTTGTGTATTTAATTGTGTATTATAAGATATACAAGATATGCTTCGTGGATGTATAACAGGCGATTATTTTATCGCAGGAATTTTGAAATCGTAAACTAAAAATTTGTTTTACTTTTTCGATGCTGCCGTGGTCACGCGTGCATACGAAATATACGAGAGATAATGTTAAAGCCAGTGATTTTGAAAGTTAAAAATTGAAAGTGCCGCGATAAAGAACTGTCCGTTGAGTAATGAAAAATCATGTTTTTAAATGTTGAAATTTGAAAGTATGATTTTTCATCACTCGACAGACAGTTCTTTACATCAGAGTGCTTATTTTAATACAACTTATACACTATATCCAAAATAATTTTTCTGCGCGGCCTTCAAATTTTGTTACTTTACATTTTGCGATATATTTAAATGTTTTACATATTGCATATAATTAGTGTCCATAATTAGAAGCGACTCTCAGATAAATAACTTTTGCCACACGGAAAAAAAATATGGTAATTATTTACAATAAGGCCTTTTCCGAATTTTGATATTTTCTTGCGGCTCTCTTGGTGAAAACTTTTGTTGTAACTCCGACAGTGATAATCAATCGGGGGAGCCTGAAAAATATGTACCTTATCTATTTTTTCCGACATGCCGGAACACACACACACACATACACACACGCGGGGGGTGCAAGAGGGGGGTCTTTGACCCACCTCCCGCACCCACCTCCGCCGGTAGGCAGCGTGTTTCTCGCTTTACAACTTAAGGTACATGCTAAGGGTGCGATCCGATTCACGCTCACAGCGCTGAAAGCATCGCTTTTTACAACGCTGTGAGCGTGAATCGGATCGCAGTCTTTAGCATGTACTTTAAGTTATAAAGCGAGGTCCACGCTGCCTACCGGCGAAGGTGGGTGCGGGAGGGTGGGCCGAAGGCGTGTGTGTGTGTGTGTGTGTGTGTTCTGGCGTGTCAGAAAAAATATATAGGTATAAAAATAGGTAGAGTACATATTTTTTGGGCTCTTACGATTGATTATTACTGTCGGAGTCACAAAAAAGATTTTTACCAAGAGAGCCACAAGAAAATATCAAAATTCGGAAAAAGCCCTATTGTAAATAATTACCGCGAGAACAAAAAGTTTTGCTAAATTATTGCTCTCGCTGCAAAAAATGTTAGTTCTTCATATTTTGCGACTAAATTTAACTAATTTTTTTTCCCGTGCACATCAATACCGATTTATCTTATCAGACTTTGATATCCACGGCGGCTCTTGGCACGCCTTAATCTTTTTTTTTTTCTAATACGAATGACGATGGATTAATGAAACACGCGTCGTACGAAATTAATGACACCGGGCGTCGGGACAGATAAGGAAGCGATGTCGCATCCGTATAGTGGTTTGCGGTCGGGGAGGACTATGGATAAAGGAGACAAAGACCAAGCTCGCGAAGAAATTTTTATATCGGCGACTGCCGGCCGTGCCATTCCGCGACTCACTAATTGTCGTGCGATTATCGCTTGCGGAATTAAAATTCGCGTGGTGCGTGGATGACGAACGCGCGCGTTCGAATTTAAGTCGCCGTTTGCACGCAGGAGATGTATACGCATACGTTGCTACAATACGTGCTGTTTACATACCTCGCGGACCGAGCCAACAACCTGCGCACCACGCTAATCTCCAGGATTTTTCTTGTCAATTTGCTCCTAATCTCTCTTTTTTCTGTTTTTATTCTTTTTCATTCTATTATCAAGGTAACTGTCGCTCTATGAAAGGAAGGTGAAGTAAATTACTCCTAGAATATAAAATAGATTATTAAACGTAATAAAACGGATAAAGAATGATTCATTATTACGTGTTATTAAATACCTACGTCAAGATCTATCGTGTCAAGATATCGCATTCCTAGAAGAATACTGTCCCAACTAAAAAAATTTCGATTTTGACGGTAGATATGTCTAAAATTTCAACTATACGTATTATAATAATATTACAAGTCTATATGGGGGAAATCCGCAGCCTGAAGCAGAAATGCAGTCGTTCTGCTTTTAAACCGGTTTCCTGGATAAATAGTAGATATTATAAGTGAATTGACAAGTGAATCACTGCAGATTTTTTCAAGAAACAGTATAAACTTTATTATAATAAAATATTTGTAATTGTAATTGCGTTAATTATCTAACAATTAAAAAAATTGAATTAAATTTGTTTTTCCTCTTTCCTGAAAATTGTGAATTTTTGAATTGTGATAGTATTCTTCTAGAGGTACGATATTATTAATAGGTGGACATAATTTTATATATTTCTTTTATGGCTATATAAATGTCAATATAATAATGTAACTTTTAGTAACGCATTTCTTTGATGAAATGAAATGAAAAATATAGTTTCTTTGATGAGCGCTATTATTTCAGTCATCAATTTTCCTCGACGCAATTTATTGGAATTAAAAATTAAAACTAGTGAGAGAGGTCTTCTGTTGACGTCAATACGATGTCAATGATACCTTCAGTGTTATTAACTTTCATAAAGTGTCGTATTTTCTCGATTTCGAATATTTGAACCATCGTCACCTTATTTATATATATCTAGGTCAGATATTTACATATCCGGTTCCGAACGGTTACAAACCGAAATAAATTTTTCTTTCTTTTAAAGCGAGAATAATCTTCAAATATATTTTTGTCCTCTCTCTACATTTTGAGATTGCCAAGAGAAATTTTAGACAAAATAAATAAAGAGGTAAATTTATGATTTCATAGAATATCCTTTATTATAATTTTAATTGATTATTTAAAGGAGCACTGAGAGAAAAAAATGCTTGGAATAACTATAATCTCATTATATATTATAGTTAATTTTGGCCTTAAACATATATGTTTTTATAGTTCATTTAAACATGCAAGATATAGCAGAGTGAACATATACGTATTTATAGTCATCATTACTGTGACATAAATTAGTGTAACCATGAAATAGTTATTGTAAACCAAAAATACTTTAAATAATTATAATTTTTGATAGAAATTTTACATGGGTCAGTTATACTATGTCTATATTGCAATTATTACCGACATTATGGTAACATTAACCTTTTTTTTTTAACGCGGGGAAATTACTACTGGGATCCCGGGCCGAAGACCGGGTTACCCAGTAAGTAGCCCCCTCCGAGGAGGGGGAAGGCCCCCTCGTCTCCGGGAAGAGACGAGGGGAGTGCCGGGTTTTTACCGGCTAAAACCCCGCGGGTGTCCACACGGCGCGTTTTTCACAATGAGGGAATCCCGGGAAACGCCCTGATTCGTCTGGGGTCCATGGTAACATTAACTATAAAAATGATATTCCTAACTATAATTATTATATTATATTATTATATAGTTTCAAATATTATACATTTTTCTCTTAGTGAGTACATTGAAAATTTAAGAACTATTTTTGGATTACTAATGGAACCTTACCTAATCATTGGAAACTGTTTGTGAGATATTCTAGAAACAGTTTTCGGTGATTAGTTAAGATTACGTCCATTTAGTCAATGGACTAAAAAGTGTGTAAATCAGAAATTTGCACATTGCTTCCCCATCATATTTTTTCGCTCATAAAGCTTCCTCGATGAGGAAGTAAAATGGCTTATCTTTAACATATCCTTTCTTATGTAAAACGTTTATGTAGATTCGATTCATTACATATTATTCCGCATTCTGTTAGATCAAGGTCTTTTTCTTCTCAAATTTTTTAAAATGTTTTCAAGGTGAATAAATTAAATTAAAAGTAACCGAATATTCTTTCCATAAAATCGCACGATAATATTTTTATTTATTACATCCTAATTGCGAATCTATCGAAAGCATTCCGCTCAGAAGAAACTCGTTGTCCTTCGATAGTTAATGCCGCGTTCAATGATCTTTCGTTCGTGCAACAGTATCAGTATATCATGTGAAAGAAGGACGAAAGAAAAAGGGAACAATTTTCGCGTGAACGACGCATATTTGTTACGTTCTTTTTTACATTGCTTGTTCCTTGTTTTTTCAACCAGACGAATTACCATTTATGAAAGTACAATTCGCCGAGGTTAATCTAATTCGATTAAAGTTCAGTGTATCGGCATTTTTGCCAATTCACATGGCAAAAGTTCAGTGTATGTATCGGCATTTTCGCCGTTTTCAGGTAGAACATAAATCTCATAACAACATCATGATGACGTTATCATGACTTTCATTTTATCGCTTAAAATTTATTTGGACATATCCGAGGAACTTTTAAGTAGTGAATAATGTCATGTTATTATGACTTTTATGTTGTACCTAGATTTATGATAACATTCTAAAGCAATATAAAATTTATCTGCATGCAAAATAGGATTTTATTTGCATATCAATCTTCAGACTGCGCGATTTGCGTATTTGGCTGTCAAAAACTCGAGATCCGTAATTGACTAGCTTCCTATGAACATTACAAATTTATTTTATGTGTAAGATGGTGTGTATGTACCTCTTGTAAATCTTTAAAAGGTTATATATTTGATCTTCAAGATATATTGATCTATGGAACTTGCTAGTTCAAACATCTTCATCTTTATAAAAATATATAGTTTCCTCCTTTTTACTTTTATTTTGAATAATTTTCTCGTCGAAAATGTGATTTTTTAATTTTTAATTTTATTTCTAATTTATCTTATTTTAGTCTCATTCTCAACTTTTTTCTCAATTAAGCGACTAATATTATTAGTATAGACAATTGATTAAATTAATCCGTTTTATGCATACATGTTGCATACAATTGTGAGATTGATCCGGACTTAGCTAATACGAACTAATGATCGTGAATAAAAATTTATTAATGTACCGAACACTTTTTCTTTACATGGACCACAAGATGAAACATATTTGTAAATTTTGATGTAAATTTTGGCTTGTTTTCGGTAATGCTATTTATCATTCACTAAAACTGGATGTTATTTGTTATTGATTTTGCGCAGTAATTCAATTGCGTCTGTGTTTGGTCTGACTTAAAACTTCATAATTTAATAAAGCTGATATAACGTTAGTAAAAGGTTGCATATACTTAATCCTAAATTAATATTAATGATAGAAGGATTGGAAAACTTACCATGACTGGGCGAATGCCAAATGAAGCATTCCTTCTTTACGTCAGTATTCTATGTACGGTCTTATACATGGTCAAATTAAAATTGGAAACAGATGATAAGAATTTGCTATCACGAGCATATCATATCAGTTGTTTATTTTAAAACCAGTTTGTTTATTTTAAAATTAGTTGTTAGTTCGTGCTAAGACTAGATTTGTAGTCTTAATAATATACAATTAATTACTGTGCATAATGGATATCACTAATCGATTTTACATTTAGCCAGCAATTATTAAGTTTCATAATTATTAATAAATTTATATTATTATATTATTTATATCTCATATTATTAATATGAGCAAGTCAAAATATGTTATTTCAAGTCTAGAAAAAAGTTAATCTCTCTTCTCTTTTATACCATCCTCTAGGAACAGCTTTATTAATTCTAGAATGGAGAGTTGCGTTTTTTCTCATTTTTTTATTAATATTTTGAATAATATAATTAGACTCGTGCAAATGTCAACGATTTAACGGCGAATGCGAGTCGGACGCGGAACGTGGTGCTCAAATAAAACTAAAAACGTGTATTTAAATGTGACGAACGTTTCGGCTCTTCTTTCGAGCCATCTTCAGCATTTATTAAGAAAAGAAGATTCTATTCCTGCAGAGCTCGAGGTAGGAAGCTCCCTTCTTGAGGAGATGTCGCGACAAGCGAGCTGGTACGCACGATTATAATAGTGGTGGACATTTCCACTGTGAAAAAGAAAAATATATTTAGTCAATCGTTAAAAGAAACAGAAAGAGAAAGGGGAGAGCTCACCTCAAGGTCTGCAGCAGTCAAAGAGGTACAAAAATTGAAAAGTCGCAGTAGTCAAAGGATGAATTCGAAGAGTCGCACATTTTGGAAATTAGAGACAAATCAACCATATCGCAGGGAATGGCCATCGCGACGTCTTCCACGTATTTAAAGAAAAACGACAGATAAAAATTAAGAATTCTTATCGCCCTTACCTCAATATCTTGTAGGGCTAAATCCGCAAGGTCGGGAGACAGGGGAGAGCCCGTGGGAATTCCGAAATTCTGTTTATATATGTTGTTGTTGAATTTGAAAAATGTGGAGTCAAAATTAGTCGCATTGCAAGAACGAATTCATCTTTAGGAATGTCACATTCCTTAATATTTTCAATATTTATCGTTGTTTCTCGATATTCTTGAGATGTTACTAGAACAGATAAATGTTGTATATTACATCGGTATTTTCAGGTTTGTTTCGCAATACTTTTAACAAATTCTCCCTTGTCTTCTTTTAAACTATATCAGCAACTTTGTGACTTATCGTAGCGTAGCGTAATAAACAAGCAAAAGATGTAATTGTATGTAAATCTTTCAGAGCTAAATTGTTTTAATCTTTGTGATTCTGATCCTACATTCGTGTTATTTTTAAACTTGTCACATTTAAGGTGGAAGGAACTATGTTCTTAATGTCAAGGGCATTGCAATAAAATTCACCTCGATTAGCACCTCGTTCTCGCACATAAATATGTTTTCAATTACGCGTTTGAATAATAAAATTTTCCATTTGATAATTATACATTCTTGAGAAGAGCCTGACGATGTAAGATACGCGGAATTGATGCCATTAAATGCGAAAATACGTCGCGGGAGTGACGTAAATCATTCCCGTGGCCGATGGCGTTCATTGTCCGATAAGTTAGCGTCCAAACACGGGCATTGCCCATTTACGTAACGCAGGGTATTATTTCTCCCCAAAGTTCTGTTTTGTTTTAAACTTTGCACGTAATTTCTCGCAGCATATGGCATACCAAGCGATCGCAATGAGATTCAACGATGCAAGAAACAAACGTGGCATATTTTGATGTCTCTCTCTCTCTCTCTTTCTCTCTCAGATATATTCTTAGGTTTCTTTGCACGTTCCCTTTCAGCTTTAGAGAGATTTATGTGTATACATATAAACGTACATTTTTTTGTGACTAGCGTATATCGATACAAACGCAAATTTTCTTTGTACTAATTTTCTTTGTACGAGCTTAATCTCCTTAAAGATTACGCGAGGAAGTTCGCGAGATTTCGTAAGATTAAGCTGTCTTACTCGGTACATTGCTTTCCTGACGGCGCTAATGATAGAATAGAAGGAAAGTTTCGTTTATGTTAAGCAAGAATGAATGCGAATACAGCGACTGTTACAACTCATCTCAGCGCAAAGACTTGCCTGAAAAGACTTATTTCTCGTGTCATGTGAAATTAAATTCTGCATCTTAATGTCCCTGTGCACCAATACATCTCTAAATGTATAAATCCTCATTTTATTTGCTAATGATTATCTGGGCAAAAGCATGGGGTAAATATACGCAGTTATTTTAACGACACTTAAGAATCCTATTTTAATGGCTTTTCTATGGTTATATACTGCGCAATCGCTGGAAGCGGTTTATGAAGGTTAATACAAGAATTCGTACTCGGATATTTTTCTGCTATCATTATTACTAGCACAAGGCCTTCATCTTTTTGCAATAAAACTTCGACGAAATTTTTCTTTTACCTGGCCCTAATGACACGTTACAGCGAAGTAGTTAACTTCGTGTTAGAAAGACTGGTTTTTATTTTTATTTTAATCCACGCAAATTGGTTTTACTACTACAGTATGTGGAAGTCGTTAAAGTTAAAAGAATTTTTACAGTTTGCAGATAAATGTGATGGTAATTTAAACAACTGACAGTACGAAAGGTGCTTCCTGTTTTGCTGGATCTACATATTTGATAAAGTTCGCAATTACAAAATGAAAAATTTTATACGCTTTATTCATGAATAATTTACAGAAAGAGCAATTGATATTATTGAGTTATTAAGAACAGATTTATTACGTAGAAGCAATTAACAAAGGTTATTGGAAATGTACGTAATGACACAAGCATCTTTCCAACTTTTTATCTTCAATTTCCGGTTGAGCAGCTCGAATAAAAGCTGTAGCCTCTATTTGAAAATTGCTATGTCACATTTGTATGAGGACTTAGGAATTTATGCTCATTATCAGTATCAGTCGTCATATTAATTTCTTCTATTAAAAACAAATTGTAAATAGACGGAAATAATTTGTTCCGGCAATCGAATGCTATTAATTTTTTTCTAAGTATTTTACGTTTATATGGAGAGAGATAGAACTATTATATATTGTAACTTTCCATAAAGGAGACTTTGTTCGTTAAACGTCAACACCTTGCATAATTTGTTACATTACGTATTTTACTATGTAAAACGCAATTGAAATTTCTGTAAAATAATATTTGTTTGAACTTTAGGTTTTTTATTTAGTTTTGTTTTTAACAAAATTTTGTTATTTCTTTTTTTCTAGGAAACTTACTAAACTCATTGTTAGAAATTTAGGAGTCAATATATTGCAATAGCCGTATATTTACAATAAAATCTGTCCAAGCGATATTACGTTTAAGTGTAAAAATTCGAAGGAAATATAAAACGTAGGAAACTCAGAAAATGATAAAAAGGATCTTATAATTTGTGTAACAGTTGCAAGTGAGTTATAATTGTAATTTGTAATATGTTGCTAAAATGTCTTTACGATAAATAAATTAAAATAACTTCTCAAAATTTTATGTCTGCTCGTAATTCGACGATTTTTACACAGCTCTTTAGGTGTTTTTATTTAATAAATATTTTGAAGAAATGATCGAGAGTTTACACTTTAAGTAATAATTTAACACTTATCACTTAGCAATTTAATAATTTAACAATTTTCATATTTTTGCACTTAAAATAATCGTATTAGTTAAAATAAAATAATTTAGTTAGTTAAAATTCGCGTAAATTCTTTTCATTTGGCTTTTACATTAAAATAGTCTAACGTAATTTATGCTATTGACTGCACTTTTATTAATCTCCATCGCGGTAAATCTTCTATATACGAGATTATCTATATGATCTTCTTGACTGATGTGAGATGTGACACTTTTAACCATTAGCTGGAACACTTTTATTTTTTTTTTAACGTGTGGGAATCTTCAATTACTGGGAACCCTTACCGAAGTCAGGATTACCCAGTAGCCCCCCGTTTGACAGGGGGGAAGACCCCCTCGTTCTCCTGGTCGAGGAACGAGGGGAGTGCCGAATTCTTACCGGCTAAAACCACACGGATGCCAACGCTGCGCCTGACTGAGAGTGCCTGGGAACTCTTGATAAATACATTCAGAACATTAGCTGGCACACTTCACCAGAATCACATAGCTGGCACACTGCAGGGGCCGTTTCAGACCCCACCACTAAAATGTTTGCTGCGAGGAAGCTATTGATTTTTTTTACTTAAAAAAATTCCAAGATAGTCTTCGAGTGTTGTTTTAACAAATGTCATAGGTTATTTTGATATAATGTAATATTAAGTATGAAAAAATTGGAGAACGTAAAAGAAAACGAAAAAATGACTGTTTTTACTCAAAAATTCATAACTCTTATATTTTAATTCTTATATTTTAACTCTTCCATTTTTTTTAGTTACCATTTTTGTACTATATAGGGGGGCTTAAATTAGAGCTGAACTAGGCTGGGGCGTTTAATACCCCACAGTGCCAGCTAAGGGTTAAAAACGTTCTTCAATTATTACTAATTATTTTATCACCGAGCCTCCGTTGATATCCGTTGATACTGACATCGAGAAAAGTGCAGTTTCTTCAGGTAGCGACCGCAAAATATTTATAACGCTTAATACTTATTCTCGTTTACTAAATCGCTTAATCGAGAACCGGATTTTATTTATCGCCGCTCGCATTTAATAGTTACGCAATCTTTGTAAAATATTTCAAAAGATTTGTCTCTCACGGATTAAATAGGTGCAACGTTTTGCATATCATTTGCAGAACCAACGAGAAATTTGAAGTTGAAATTGAATTATACTACGAATATGATCGTAAAAACAAAATTATGCAGCGGACTTGCTGTGCAAGTGGGCCTATTCTGTAGCTCTTAACGACAGTTTATTTGGGTTGCGCAGATATTATATATGGTAAAAAAGGTGCGCAATGACAATATAACGATAACGAAACTGTCTTTATAAGAATTACAGAATAGACCCACTGCTATCTTCTTTTTTCTAAATATACAGGGTATTCGGTAATAATCGCCGAAACTCTTGTATATGCGAGTAGAGTGAGTTAAACTGGGTAGAAAAGTCTTGTATCATTTTGCGAAATTCCCAATACCTACTGAGAAATCAATTGAAAAAATGGCCAATCTACTCGAGTAGAAGAAGCGCGCGGCGAGAAGTCGAGACGTCCCATTCCCAAGTATCGCGAATTTCGTAAATGGTAGAAGACTTCTTTACTCGGTTTAACTCACTCTACCTGCATATACGAAAGGTTTGGCGATTATTATTGGACACCCTGTACATCGTGCAAAGTAAAAAAAAATAATACAAATATCTAAAATATGTAGCGTAAGAATTTTGTTACATTTTCTTATCCTTCCGGATAAAATAAGTCACTATATTTTATGGCAGAATACATGTGTTGCACTTTGATTTTTTTTTAAATTATTGTGTAAAGTAAAAAAATAAAATACAAATGCAGCGTACGATTTTTTAAAAGTATTTTCTTATATCTTTTCAAATAAGAGAATCATTTTATACCTTTACGACAGAACATACGTATTACAGGATATTGTGTAGACATTGTGTATAATATCAAATCATTATGTGAGAATCATTGCGCAATCACTAACCGAGTTATTGACGTTTTTGTCGCCTTGTTTTTTTCAAAGTAGACGGAGAAAAAAAATTCTACGTTTGCAACAAGTTGATCCGGAAGAAGGATTCATATTATATCGTTATTTTCTGTCGTGCAGTATCGCCATGAAATAGCGCGACACTGTGCTGCAGATATATATTTTGACAAATTCGACAAATGTGTGTGTCAAGGATTATACTCGCGTGAATAATTTTATTTCTTAATTATTCCTTATTACATTACATGTAGCAACATTAATGCATATGCATACAGGCGCGCATAAATATTTATATACAATTATATATGGGCAATTTTTCTCATTTCCTCAAACTTTATTTTTTGTAAAAAGAACAATACAAAAATTATCCTTTTAATTATTTTTTAATTCTTCGTTTTTTTATTTTTTTTTGTACGAATATACGAACAAAGATTATACGAGAGAAAGAAAACATATAATGTATAGACACATTTTATATATGCATATAATTATTGTTGGAGATACGAAGTGGCTCCACTCGAATTAACAGGTCGCGATATTACCGACGCCCCTATCTATTCTATTTTCGATATATAAACAATTTTTTTTTCTGGAAATTTCTTTGTATTATTTTCGTGATATAAATCGAATTATTAGTTTTTTTTATTATTTAACTTAAAGAAACGATTAGATCAAAGATAAAAATTATATAGTTAGAAATTTATCGGTTAATTATACATGTTGATGTTCAACAGATAAGGAGAATTGCCGTACCTAATATCGATAAACGTTTCACGTGGTTTCGTCGCTTTGGTGTTGGCGTCGCCAGTTACCTCTGTCGGGCGCTTTAACCTCGTTTTCTGTTTTCCGTGAGCGGCGAGCGCTTGTAATGCGTCCGGTTGTATTGTTCGAGCTACCTGAAGAAAGATCGTTGTAAAAGCGGTAAAGATTCGATCGATAATTCGCTCACGATGGTGAAACTGACGCCGGAACTTATAGAGCAGTCGATGCAGTACATAAATCCTGTGCGGGATCGCGAATTGGATCTCCGAGGTTTGTGGAGGAATCGCGCCTGAAATTGCTTTATTGTTCATTTTACGTTCGTTTTATTATTCTCGTTTCGCTGGTATGTTGCAGGATATAAGATACCCACCATCGAGAATCTGGGCGCGACCTTGGTAGGTACACGGCTTCGTCAGGAGGAACAACAAACCTGTATTTATACTCTGTGTCTATAGACAAAAGCATTTACGCAGTTATCGCTACATCATTACTTTTTACGCAGGATCAATTTGACACGATAGACTTTTCCGATAACGACATACGTAAGCTGGACGGTTTTCCGCTTCTGAAAAGGATAAAGACCCTGTTTTTCAATAACAATCGCATCGTCAGAATTGGCGAAGGCTTGGAACATTGTATACCGAATCTGCAAACCCTGATGTTGACCGGCAACATGATACAAGAACTGGGCGACCTGGAGCCTCTGATACCGCTGAAGAACCTTACGAACTTGTGCCTGCTTCAGAACCCGGTGTCCGCTAAGCCACAGTACAGACAGTACGTCGTTTATAGATTTCCTCAACTTAGACTGCTCGATTTTCGGAAAATCAAGGAGGCCGAACGCGAGTCAGCGACGGAGTACTTTAGGAGCAAGCGTGGCAAGGAGATGGCACGCGAGATAGCTAAAAAGGTGAAGGCACAAACGGCGGGTACATCGGTGGATAAGCCTTTGACCACTCCCGAGGAACGTAACAAAATTCGAGAGGCCATTACGAACGCGTCCTCCTTGGAAGAGGTACAGAGGCTCAGTAAATTGTTGCAGGCTGGCCATATACCTGGCGAGGAACGATTGCAAAATGGTACGTGAGCTTACATGCTTTCTATATATTGCGTGTATGTATACAATAGTTGCTTTCCATTTACGTCGAAACTCAGATAATTCTCACTTGCGACGTCATTCTGCCTTTATTATTCATTAGTTACCAAAAAAGGATAGAACGACGTCACAAGTGAGATTTATCTGAGTTTCGATGTAAATGGAAAGCACCTAATATTTCTTAAACATGTCAGATGCGCTGGCAAACCTAAAAACGAGAACTATCGGTATGGATTCTATTACTTAACATTGTATTTTATATTACAGGTAGTGGAGCTGCGGAACCTATGGAAGAGGATGACGATTAAATTATGATTTTTAAGTCCAAAACCAATTCCCTATTGTAAGTATGCAGCTTGACGGAGTAAGGGCGTGACATAACAGCACACGTATGCTGATAAGAAATGTATACTACACGGATCTACTACTATCTTTAGAGTTAACGGCAGATATTGCATTTTTGTACAAATAAAATATGGAGACTAGCCTGGAAGCGATTTTTATAATTACTCCTCGTTACACTACGCTCTATTTTAATATACCAATATGTTTATTTCAGCAAAGTCAATAAAGAGTTTCTTCAAGCGACTTATCTTGTGTTGTCACTGAATCTTCCCTCGTGTATATGCATATTCTACACGTGCCATAAGTTCGCTGATTGAAAAATGAAAGTTCTATGCCACGTAAATTGGATAAATATAAAACGTATAAATATATCTTTATTCGTAATGTTCAGCTTGCAAAAAATAGAGAAATAGAGAAATCTTTGAGATTTCTCAAAATTATAAACCACTGATTTAGAAGGTCTTACAAATCTTGTGAGAAATCTAATTTAATGGCTTATGATTTTGAGAAAGTCATCTTGCGGACGTACAATTTCCAAATATTTGCGATTAAATAATTTATGTAATAAATAATTGCTCAAAGTAGTCGGTGCGATTCGGGTCTGTGCGTGCGATACACATTACATAAGCTGGATCAGTAGATGGGTAGATGTCAGCGCGACACGACGGTGCGCTCACGGTTTTCTCGCAATTGCTCGCCCCGCTGGATACAACCTGAGGAAAATAATGGGTAATTGGGTCGCTCTTTATATAACGCATCCCGACACGATGCCCACGCCCGACGGTAAATCGACGTTCGATCCGATGTTCGGATTTCCGAATGGTCGAAAACCTAGAGGCAAGTATATTCGAATCTAACCTCTCATTCGTTTTCACCGCGCAGTATCTTGTTATCAATCGAATGTGTGTATACACGTATGTGACTGATCGTCCGGAACATTTGCATCGCGCCGGAGTTTCACTGTCGATTGTCACCCGATCTCGACGGATCTTTCTATCCGAGACCGAATAATATAATTATGGAGTTGACGATTTTACTGGTTACTTAATTACATGTGTTGTAATCTGCTTCACATTTACCTCCATTATTAAGACAGTCAAATCTATTGGAAACGGAGTATTTGTTGCTAAGTGTTTGCTACCAATTTTGTTGGCAGAATGCCAGCAGGAACATAACAGAATTTGGTAGTAGAATATGATGGCAGATTGATTGCGAAAATTGAGCACGAAATCTGCTGTCAGATCATGTCGGCAGGTTGTTACTTTTTATATGGCTAATTACGTTTGATTAATTTAACGGATAATTGCTCTACTCTATACTCTACTCGACTGATTTATAGCACGATGTTTTGTTGTTTTATCATTGAGCCATAATTTGGAAAATTAGGGTATATCATATTTCAAATGTCTATGTTGTTTATTAAATATTCGAGAAATGGTATAGCAACAGTGTTTATGATTCAAACTCTAAGTTTAGTCAGTCACCAGGAATATCTGCTGAATTTACAGAGATGAAGTTGTCGGAGGAAGACATGATGGCTTTGAAAATCCCTCAGGACAGACGCGATTACTGCGCCCACAAGTATTTGGCGTTACATGAGTGCAAGAGGCGTCATTATCCTTTCATGTTAAAGTGCGCGCATGAAAGACATCAGTATAACGAGTGCCACGTTGAAGAGTAAGTATCCTATATTGTTTGAAATATCTGTATCGTTGTACGCGAATTTTCAAGGTACATTATTGCTAAGAATATTATATCTGTTACAGTTACACTCTGAGATTGAAGGAATACGAAAGGGAACGTCGTCTCCTCGAGAGAGAAAAGAGGATACGCCAGAAGAGTGAGCAGGCAGCAACAGCGTGAAAGTCCAGAAAATTTCGATAAATTTTGTCCATCGTCGTCGGTAACTTAGGCTGCACATATACAAAAGTGGAATTGTTTCCCGCTACTGTACATAAGCTATATCAATAAAATGTATTTAACAATAAATTTTCTATTTCATAAAATCATAGACAAACGCAATAATAATCCTTGCAACAATTTGCATTAGATCGATATGAAATTCACGTTAATTATTTTCTGTTTAGATCAGATCTGTTTAGATTTAGAAAATATGAGATATTTTACGTACTATTTAAAATACAGCTTTAATAACATTTATTTACCAATATGGAAGATTTAATTTTGGAAACAAGCTTCGCATGGAATAATTTTTGTGTCCACTTCGATATCAATTTCTTTTTCGTACGTCGATCAGATAATTAATTTACAGGTGCAGATTGAAAATAATTCACGTTTATTTTTTAATTAATATTTTATTCATCGTTACAAAATGGGAGTTACAATATGTACAAGACGGTGCATGCGCGACCGGCGTACGCGAGAACCGTAACCCTAAGATTATTGTCTCGCGTCGAGAGACTTAATAACTTATCACCCTATCGTACAACTGTGTTAAACCTCGAGAATCGTCGCAAACACCCCTCCTCGGCCGTAATCCGGCGATTGTTCGCGGCGTTCGCGCGGTATCGCCTCGTGCCGCTCCTCGTGGCTGCGCAGGGGCAGAGCTTCGTCGAGGGAATCGATAAAACGGGAAGCGCCGCGCGGACGTGCAACTCCGCGGGTCCTCTCCGACGGCGTCGGACCGTGCGTCCGCGCCGGTTCTATCGCCTCTTCGCGACATTCGTCTCATCTCGCGTCTCGCTATGTTAATCCCGTGGAAGTAGAATAAGTTGTGAAACATCAGCGTGGTCTCGCGGGATAATTCTCCCTCTCCCTCTCTCCGTTAAAAATCAAACAATAAAAATATTCTTCCATATACATATATATATACCGCCTCTCTGTGCCTCACAGAATGGTGAGTTTGATAAGACGAATCGAAGCAATAAAATATGATATATTAATATAAAATAATTTAAGATTCTTTCCATATATGATGTATTAGTGCACGATTTCGACGAATTGTAAGTCTCATTTATTCGTAGTTACTTGCCAGTAAGTCGCCAGGGTTTTTCGGGAAGACGGGATTTTTGTATCACGAATGTATCGCTGATATGGATATGTGAATTCGTTCGCACATTTCCAGCTATTGCTCGATATAAATTTATTGATAGCAGCCTGTCGTGATCCATACCGCACTGCGGTATATCCGGGAGCCTCCTTCAGCATCGACGAGCATATACATGCATATATATGTTTCCCGATTGCTCCGTTTCTCGAATCGAAAAGCTGCGGTAATACTTGTCGATTACTTTAATTAGAATGCAAAGATAATCTTATCGGATATATATCTATTTTTTTCGTGTTGCACTAATTAACTAGCTCTCCAGAATTATTTAGAAATTATAAGAAACAATTTCATGTTTCAAATGTTTATTTCAATGCCTCACGTTAATTCTGAAAATTACGAATATTGAATACGATTGCGTGATTTTCAGGACCGATTAGTCCAACACGACAGAATATTTTTATAACTGTAACCATGTAATTTTCAAATCATATGTATTACATTATTGCTTCGTTTCGTCTTTGCGTTCCTCCTCGCTTATCGCAATCTCTCAAAATTCCAGGCTTTATATCCTCAAAAAGGAGATAATTACATTTACCATTTATTTTATTTAACCTAATCCTCATGGCGTTCCTTAACTTCCTTTAGCGAGTTAATTGAGCGATGGAAGCCGATTAAAATATAATAGAAGCAACATTTAAGGCTATGTAATATTGAAGTTAATCCAAGGTGCGCGCGAGACCCGAGATGTCCTGCGAATAATACACGTCCGGGGAGAGTATAACGAATAAGAATTATCTTCCTTACGGAAGCAATCTCCACGCCCCGCACCAGTGAAATATCTGACCTCGATTATTTATCGGGAAGACGTTTCAACGCGTTTATGTATCGAGAGTCAGTACAATTTATCGCTGCAAAAGCGACCCAAACAATCACATTTGATCGCTGCCTAAAAGGAATTTCTAATGGATAGTCCTTCCTGGTGTCCACATCGCAGACTTTTCGTTGTATCGTCTTGCCAAACTGATAGCAGATAGCAGCATTAACCCGTTAACCGACTGACCCTGCTTTTTCATTTATTAGTTTTCCTCCTACGCTACTTGCAATTCTTTATAATTGTTATTTATATTGTACAAAAATTATAAATCGTTGCCGACGCAGTTTTTGCTCGGCGCCACGGTTCGCTTTTTTGTTAACATTTTGATAATTCCGTCGTTCGCAGAGTAGATAAGAAATTTCGATATTCTCTAGAACGCGCGTATTTAGATATTTATTCCTCTCGCGCTTTGCCAACAATTGACATTTTCGAACATATGAGCTGCTCGATGAGTCCCTCATCTATCGATACATTAACGAGCGTAAAAGTTCACCGGTGTAGAAAGGAGCCCACATTTCGACGCGATATGTGTGTACGTGTGTATTGCGTGTCTCGTTCGTCGCTGGAACGAAGATTTTCCCTTTCGTATGTGTACTATTCAGCCTTGAGTTCCTTCGCGGACTTTCCTCTGCGGTAAGCGGACCTGTAAAAGTCGGAGAAGAGCACGAAGAAAATCGTCGAGTGAAGTAGAAGGAGGGCCGCGACCAGTTTCGGGTAGCCGCAATCGAAGATGAGGGCCTGCGCGCTATGCACGAACACCAGGAAAAACTGCACCTGCAAAATCGATTCAACAATTCAGCACAATTTAGCAATACATTCGGACATTAGAATCTATAAGGTGAGTAAAGCTATCGATAGCAAAAAAGAAAAAAAAATATTAAATCTAGAAGCACGAGACTTTAGGACTATTCAAACGTATAAATCTTTATAATTTATATGTATAAAAATTTGACATGATATAATTCTTATAAATTTTGTAATTTATACGACATTTTTTATTTACTAAGTACGAAATTTATTATTAAATTTTGTAATTTTATAATTATAAAAATATTAATTAATTTAATAATTTTTTTAAAATAAAAGCTTAACGGCTGATTTGGTTGTATTTTACATCCACGCGCATTATGTTTTTCTCGACTCCTGCACAGCCTTGCGTTGCGTATTACTCGGTTGACTCGATAAACTCTGTATTGCAACCGAATTCATTAAGCGATTCGAAGAAAGAACGCAATGCAGTATGTAGCAATAACTGTCCGTATATCTAATATACCCAGCGCATATCGTTCTCTCTTAACGATCGAGAGGCCAGTCCGTGAATGAGACAATATTGGTAGCGCGCGAGCGCTGTCCTCGGCACAACTTTTGTGTAAGATTTACTTACTACAACTGGTATTTTCTCACGTCTGAATTGTCTTTGGAGATCGGTACAATAGGCGGCGAAAGAATAGAGATTCTTATTCATTGGGGTGAGTCGTCACGCATAAATGTCAAACATCGTTGACCGACTTATAGAAAGTACGGATAGAGGCGTGCGATGGCCGAGTTTCCGGCGTTCGGATAGCTAAATTCACCGTGAATTTGTTGGCAAAAACTCGCGCTACTTTGTCATTGATTCTTTCAGCATCGTGTCTAATCTCCCACCTCAATCCTGTTTCGCGGCACATGAAACGGGATTTGCGAGCGAATGTTGTGTTCCACTAATAAACAACACTGTCTTTGAGAGATTATTCCAAGTGTCTCAAAGATATTGTTAAGGAAGTTGTAAGGAAAATCAGAATTATTGCATAACATTTATAACATAAGTTCTTTTGTAAATAATGTCAGCATGTGAATTTTTTTTAGATTTTTTTCACTGATTAGTTCTTAAGAACATTTATAACAAAAGTTCAAGATTTCGGATTCTAATGAGAGACTCTCTGCTGCATATCATTTATCGACAAAAATGACTATTAAAAATGTTGAGAATTGAATAAATTTATGCTTATATAAAGAATAGCATATTAAAAGTATCCTCAAAGATTCGAGAAATATGATTACATGATTTTTGTGCAATTAAAATTTACACAAAAATTGACATAAAAGTGACATAAAGATCTTGAACCTTGTTATAAATGTTATTAAGAATTAACCGGTGAAAAAATCTAAAAAAATTCACATGCTGATATTATTTCTAAAGAAGCTCATGTTTTAAATTTTATGCAATTCTTAACATTTCTGATTTGGCTTACAATCTTTTTAAATAAATATTGTTAATTAAGTTAAAATTGGATTTAGTAAAATAAATAAAATAAAATCGCGGTGACGTGTTGTCAGATTTACGAGCGAGCCAATAAAATTATTTTCACATCGTGCTAATCTGACATTCGCGTGTCTATTACACAGATATATACACGAGATTTATAGGATTAGAAATTTTTCAAATTCGATAATTTGCTGAAGCCTTTTACTTTGTGTTTACTTTTAAATGTCAAAGATCTCATTATTAAATTTATCGAAGAAATCGAGAAAGAAATATTTTTTGCCGTAATAATCTCAGTTAGCTAGTAACTTAATTAACCCGTGAAATCATTTGATTGATGTTGCTCGTATCATTTTCTACAACTTGTACAGTATATCATGATTCACGCATAATTCCGTGACTGACACGTTGCAGTATGTAGAATTTTCCGAACTGGATAATTTATTGAAATTTTATTTTTTTTTTAATTTTCATCTATTTAAATGCCAAACATCTTGCATTTTGATTCGCCAAGTAAGCCCTAAAAATATTTTTTGTCAATGTAATTCAATCGTCATCCTTTCGCGAAACAAATTGTTTAAGTACAAAAGTGCTGGCTATATCGATTCTATTGAAAAGTTATCGGACTATCGTGTTCCCGAACTCTTCGAACCTTTCGTTTCATTTCGTTCCGCAAAATTAAATTTCGACGCAAAGACTATGAATTTTCGATCACCGCCCATTTAAACAATCAGATATCTCTTTTAAATCCTTCGCGCGCGTGCAGTAATCGATGTAGCAACCGCGATACGTTGAAAGATTAAATGACCGCGTATCTACAAATCTCCCATACGATTCGAGGCGGTTTCGTCATCGAAGAAACTTTTTTTTTTCCTGAATGCCTCTCGTATCCCTATGGTATCTATGCGTTCTCGTCGATCTCTCGCGACGGAATCCCTCGAAGGAATGCGTCACGAGCGGACACAAAGCGAGTCCACTGGTACACCTGTATCTCGGCCGGACATGTGCGCCGGCATGTAGCGAATCGATGGTCTCTTGCGAGATAAACTGGGATAGGTTGGAGGCATATAGGTGAGGCTTCGTAGGTATGTGGCCGGTTCGTGGTAGCTCGCGACGACGGTGACGACGGCGACGAGGACGGCGACGAGGACGGCGGTGGTGGCGACGGTCGCGGCGGCGGTGGTGGCGAGGACGAGGACGATGACGGCGGGTCGCGGTGATGATGATGATGATGGTGGTGTTGGTAGTGGTGATGGTGGTCGCGATGATGGCGATGGTGGTGGTATACAGGTGCCGTACGGCATATCGGAATGCCAAATTGTTGCGCCACTGCCAACGTGGTTGGCCGAGTTCGGCGGCCGGCTAAAGCGAGGTCTAGCTCGACTCGAATTGCCCAACGCGCGTTGTACTTTTCACTTTCCCTCACCCCTACCTACGTGCGCATGGCGTGAAATTTTGCCTAGGTATAGAGACCAGGATTGACCGATCTAACGAACACCAATGGCCGATGGCCCAGAATCCGTGAGCGATCGCGAGTTCGTTCGCGCAATTCGCGTATCCGGGCCGGCCGCCGCCGCCGCCGCCGCTGGTCCGCCGCGGCCGCCGCGCCGGTTTTTCGAACGTGCCCTCTTTTCAGCGGCGGCGAAGTCGATTTTAGTCGGTAGTCGGTACCCCGATTAATATGATACTCCGCGTATTGCGCCGGTAACAAGAACGAGCTCCGCCACGATTTTTTTCGACGTTCTCGCAACGCGAGGATGGCTTGCGAAATATTTTCTACTGTTATCTGCAATGCCTAACTTTAGTTGGTCTTTAATTCATTTATGTGTAAGGTAAATGTATACCAATGCAGGGACACTTAAGATCTATGTCTGGGCACCTTTATCATTTTAGTTTTTAAATAAATGTAACGCCAATTAAAATCGAAGATAAAATTATAATACAGGAAAAAATATTTTTATCTTTGATTCTTTAATTTTAATTCGCATTATAACTTATTTAAGGACTAAAATGATAAAAATGCCCAGACATAGGTACGTGTCCAGGCATTGGTACATTTACCGTGCTAGCCTTCGAGCTTACATTTTGCGAAATATTTCGTCCGATGATAAGTTCTATTAATTGGATAATATGTTATATTTAATTAGAGAAAATAAGTTTAGCTAGAAAATGTACATATATTATACGTAAACTTGAATTTTAAAAGAAATTTTCTAAACTTTAAATATCTATTTAAATAAATGCAGAGATTTGAGAAAATATTTTCTTAAACATTTTAAACAGCGTAATTGATACAGTAAAAAATTATTTATTTATTTTAATATAATGCGGAATAAAAAGAAATAATTTTGATAATCTTACTTCTTTTCCATGCACATCAGGATGTAATACTTTCTAGTCAGGAGTAAACAACATTTAGAAGCTATAAATGTGAAACGTATTATCCTCGCGCAATTCGTTTCAAGCGTACGCAACGTATTTCGTTACAAGTTTCGTGCATACTATATTCATGGATTACGAAGGTTCGAGGCAGCAATCACTGCAGTGTTCCCTATTAATTTAAAGCGCGTGATTAATTTTGAGTCGTTATGGTCATCGCTGCGAGAAACCCGCAGCGAGATTCGTTTTGGATGTCAAACTGCTCTCAACCTGTAAAGTGGCACGCAAGAAAAACCGGCAATAAAGTACGCTTTCCGTAGAAGTACACTTTCGTGCGACAAGCGAGGATCTATCTTTAATTATCGAAATTTTCCATCTCGCTTTTTTAATATCTATCTCGCTATCTTTAATAATACTGTTATATCTTGCTATCTTTAATAATACCGTTCCCGAAATACGGATATAAAGTCATTTGCGTCATCGTAATTAGTACTCGATTAGTACTTGATTCGCATCTGAAGAGCCTGTTGTTGGAACGAAGGCATACATTGCGTCGGAAAGTATAGATTTGTAGGAGGAGAGCAAACATCACTAACACGTCTCGACGGATAATTAGCATATATCACGTATTGCCGATGTGCACCCTTTAAATCTTTAAAGCTCACTCAGTGGGTCAGTAGTGTCTGTCTGTCCATTCACTTTCAACGACGCGGGTTATTATCGGTCGCGGCGCGAAACCCGGCGCGTTGTGCAAGAAGAAGGTATCACGAATCGGTTTTGATCCGCGCGCGGAACAAAAAAAAAATCGCTCGCGCGCCACTATACCGCACGCCTGCTGCTGCGATTCGGCACATTGGGTCACGTGTTGCATTTTTCCGCTTCTATCCGCCCGGAGTTTTGTGTCCGGCATTATTGCGTACAACCGAAGTGTGTACGAGCCGGCAAACATCGGCTTAAATTATACGCTGCGTAACGAGGAAAGAATTCCTTTTCTAAAAGATAGTAATTTTTTCCAGATTTCTTCACGTCAAACGTATAATCCGTTTTAAATTGATCTATACAATTCAGAGCAGACTTTTATCTCAATGGTTTTCCGCCCGATTGTTCCAACCTGTTGGTAAACTAACTAATAGTTAAATCATATATATGTCTTTGTTTTTCCTTTACATTAGACAAAGATAGACATATGATTTAACTATTAGTTAGCTTACCAACAGGTTGGAACAACCGGCCCTAATAAATCGTATTTAAAACTGTATAAGTAATTACGTATATAAGAAAAGATTCCGGTACTTCTATTATATTTTTCTAGATTTGATCTAAACGCATCTAAAAATTTCATGTATTGTCATTTGTTTATTGTTTATTTAAACTTTATATAATTCCTCTTATTTTTAATTCAAACTCTTGAAACGACGTATAAGAGATTCGTATTAGTCCAAAAAGAATACTTTTTTGAATTTTATTTAAACGTAACCGTTTAAAAATCGCGATTGTCGTTCGTTTAAACTCTAATTCTTCTCAGTTCCTCTCTAATCAAGTCGTCTAATTCAAATTCTTGAAATAATGTATGAATGAATCTTATCAGTTTAAAAAGAGATGCGACTCGATTGGCTACTCACCAGTTGTACAGTAGTCAGATGCTTCTTCCACCACAAATACTTCTGAAATTCTGGGCCCATGGCCGCTAACATGTAATACGCGTACATGACCACGTGCACCGCGTTGTTTATAAGATTGCCCAGGGTGCCATGGCCGCCCGCGATAAACTTCACGCAGATCCACGTCTCGAGGGGTGTTAGAGAATGGTGATATAAATGCAGGAATGTCACCTGACTGTCTTTCTTGCGCAACACGAAGAATACCTGAAATTTCGATGAGTAACGTTGTTACGAAATTTCACGAGCTCTCGTAATTTCCTGTCACTTAGCTTGGATTTAGGATTCATTGACTTATGGGTTTAGGGCCGCGTCCGCTTCACCTGTCGTGACCCACATTAAATAAATTGAAAATAAATTAATTTATAAAGGCATACACGTGCTCCGGAAAGCAGAAGCACTTTTTTTTTATTAAGGAAGCAATCGAGACGCCAAGATTCCGAACTTTGTTATTTAAAATTCGTTATTTTTATTAGTGATAAATCGTATACAAATTTATTTAACTTAATTTAAATAAATAAATTAAAAATAACTTATCTTATTTCATAAGATTTCAAATAATTTATCTATTTGTTTCGATCGACTTATCCTTGAATTAAGCTTTAAAATAAAATAAAAAATAATGGAGAATCTTATCGACTTAATTTAATATTCTCTCTTTAAATTGAAAAAGAGGAGCGAGCGATATTCCACTGTCGTGTTAATTGCCAGCAATGCGAGGCTCCCGAGCTGTATCTCCTGGAAAATATCTATGTTCATTAACGAAGCGCGATGATTTTCGTCATCCAGGCACGATAGAACGCGATAGCGGCAACATATACCGCTGTCAAAATTGAGCAATTGAATGATGAAAAAGTCCGTTTCGCGATGATTCCTACGTTCGGTTGAAATTTCGCACACGCGCTGTCGAAAGTGCTGCTTAAGCGCTTTCCCTCTCTGTCTCTCTACTCCTTCGCCTTGCTCGCCTAGCTTTAAACACCCGCTTTGCGGATTGTCGATTTATTCGGCCAGAATATCTAACAAACGAGTGGCGATCGATTAAATCTTATCTGCTCCTTTAATCCGCCGGTGTGATTGCGTGCACGATACGGCGATTCGGCGCCGTTCCTGCTCACTCGCGCTAATGGAAATGATTGCTTAAGGGTTATTGCGTCGTGAGAAGGGATATACGAGTGTTCCGTACATAATTATGCGATTCTCGCGGAATAGCTAGCGGGGAATAGTTTCCCACTTCCCACTTCCCCCCCTCTCTCTCTCTCTCTCTTTACCTTTCGGTCTGTTTACTATGCGTATATACATTCATCGAAAATGCAGAGCATTCACCGGATCATAATAATACGACAAACAAGAAATATGCGGTACGGTTTTTCTTGGTTGACTGCGCGCAATTTTCGAGAGAAAAATAACTTTGCGCGCCGAATTAAGAATCGAAAGCGCAAGCGGATAATAGAACATTTATCGCTCTTTTATTTTAATTAGATTTGGCCCAGATTTTTATATCTCGCGCGGCTGGAACTGGTTTCGGTTACTTTGCATAAAGATAAAATGGTGTATCGATGACATTCCGCTCCGTTTCCGAACCTCCAGGTGGACATTTATAAGTAAATATCGTTTTTACTTTGGAAAAAAGGTACCGGATAAAAAGTCTGAATATCATTACGCAGATGATTATTTGTTTTTGGTTCTTTTATGGAATGTGAGGAAAAGTTCCATGCGCCTCGATACTGAAAAAAATTTTATTAATATGCGTCCTATAGAGATTCCACATCTCGATAGCATAATCTTATTTTATGCTTTGCTGTTCTGACAAAATTTCAGAAAGAATCGAAGGACGCTTTTATTCCGTCATTATACTCCATTCATTCCATTCGTTTTCATCTACACGCGTGGATTTAATATGTAATTGTAATTTAATTTAATTTATGTCATGTATATGTTTTCTCTTTGTGTGTTACTATTTTAAAGTTAAAGAAATCTATTCTTGAAATTGATCGATTCGCATGCTTTGCATCCACGTGACTTATCGCCGGCTGGAATTACGTATGCGAATTTATGGAAGTTAATCGTACCGTGTCAGCGAATTCCGTGAATTTGCTGATGAAGTACCACCAGCAGAGGTTCGCCATCCTCAGAGCGGATGGATTGTGGGAGTAATCGACCGGTTGACATTTATAGCTGTAGTCCAATAGCCATCCGGACATTAAGTGCTGCAAAAGAATGGGAAACACCCGGTTAATTATATCAATTAGCTCCGACGGAGCAATTTAGTTCCTTGGGCGAGCCTCGTTGAGAAAAATCGATTACCACAAATCGTTTATTTCGACATTGACAAGGAAGTTTATAAACTCTTTAAAGCCAGACGTAATGTAGGCTGACGTAATATAATAAATCAGTTTGAACAAATATTTATTTTATTTCGCCACGTCGTGAAAAATGGTAACTGTGTTTTCTCTGTCGGTGCGAAGGATGATGAAAGTAAAACATAAATTACAAAATTATAGCGGAAGAGGAATAGTACAATTTAGATAATCTTCATAGAGAGATGTACTTTATATATTTTTTTAATTTTTTTATTATATCCGATCGCTGTCTGTAATTATCATTGGCGTCTTCGATAAATTTTATATCATCCTTTCATTGTTTATGGGTATGTTTATGTCCTCGATTCGGTATAAGTCGATCGGAAAGTCCACCTTAAGAAGACTGTGTGTTACACATATTACCAATTTTCATACAGCAAGTGACAGCAAGTATAAATCTGTTTCAGGAGAAACTGTAGGTTTTGAGGCCACGTTCCATTTAACACAATCCAATCTTAATAAAAAAAACACGTTAAGATACTCATCTCAATGTTGGCTCTTTTCCACGATGATGATTAATTCTTTCGTTGTACGCTGTGCATACGTCGAACCGTAAGCAGCTGTCGTGATGGAAATCATTAGTTCTAACAATGCTACAGTTTGATAATAATATAAATTATTTCATTCACTTCCTTCTGCGCAAACGGAAATCGCGGTTGTATTTTTATCTCCTGCCGATAGCCGCAAGTATAATTAGATTACAAAGTCTCAAAATATTTATGTCAACAATATGTAAATAATAATCATGGTTGCGCGAAATTTATACCCGATTTCAATTTATAATTACCGATTAACTCATGAAGTCTATGTGATAAGGTGAGAAAACGGGGTTAAGATTGAGTGACAAAGTCAATGTCAATTGAGCTGTGAAAATTAATAGAGTGAATGCATTCACACGTATGCATATAATTATGTGATCTTAATCGTGAGCGCCACCCGATACTAATGTTTATCTTTTAATCATTCACGCGAACATCTTGATTTTCTTTTTTTTGCGTTCGGATTTCCGAACTAGATTTCGAATTAACTTCCACGCAATTGGAAGCAGACATAGTTAAATAATTTTATTTAATATCGAAAAAATTGACAAAAAAAATAAAAAATGGTTTTTAAGATATTCTCATATTTCTAAAATAAATTTTCATTCTTTTAAATAGAATTTGATTAAATGGATTTTTAAGATAGATTTTCCATTATCTTAGTGATCGCATTTTGACAATGATAATTTATATGGCATTTTGTGTGCTCCGAAATGAAGCGAAGGGCTATCGATTTTATGTTTCAAAGCGAATCGAAACTATCGGATAACCGAACGAGCAGAACACTATCTTGGAAAAGCTGTGCCATTTTGCGTACATAAAAAGCTCTCCTGACCGACTCTCTAATAGAAGCGGCAGTTATTGCGGTTAGTCACTTCTGCAAAGTGTACTTTCGCGCGGATGCAATCGTTCATTATCCATTCCATGGTGCATGAAAATTCGTTTCTTGTTTGACCTTCCACACAGAATTTTACGTTGTCTTTTCGATCGTGCACCGTGGGAGTGGTGCAAACGAGACTGAATACTTTATGGAAAGTCGAAAACAGGATATCTCGCTAATAATAACGAAACGAGTGCACAGGATCGATTGTTGAGTAACGATTGAGTGATCGGCCACTGGGAAATGCTGCAATCATTGTATATATTTTTGTTTCCTCTCGTTTGAGATTATTATACGTTCAAGAAGTGATGCTAAATAATATCTTGATGTATTTAATATAAATGTCCGAATCTTCTTTAGAATATACATATATTATTGTACTAATTAAGTTAATATTGCAATAATAAATATGTAAAAATATAAATATGCACAGAGTATGCATAGAGAGAAAAAATGTTATATCGACGAAGTTCGTGGAGATATTAATAAGGATTGTAGTAGAATAAATAGAAATAATGGAATGCAAGAATCTGTTGTAAATAGTTCCTTGGCTAAGAATTCGATAATGAGGTGGAACTGTGTCAGACTTAAAAGACTCAAAACAATTGAACATTAGCAATTGAAAAATAAAGGTCGCTTCTCACTATTGGCCAAGTCACGGTCCGGTCACGATTCAGTTGCTTTTTCGAGTTTGCGTTGAATTTAATGGCAACGATTTTTGATCGTGACCAGACCGTGACTTGACCGATAGTGAGAATCGGCTTTATATAATTCGCTGCGACTTTAATATTCTAATTAGCCATTAATATTCGGAGCAGATGTTACATTTTGGCAACCTTATTTAGGATAAAGCTGTTACGTATAGCTACTAAATTTGGGTATGTTTGGTATTCAGTAGGTCAAGGCTATCGACGGAAAAGTGAAGATTCTATCTTTAAAATTATGTCGTAAGTTCTTTGTTGAAAAGTTAATCAATAAAATCAAAACTATGATTAATCCCGACGAGTGACATTTAATCTCGTGCCATTATTTTAAATAGGGCTTACGGCAAAGTAAAAATTTGGCTTACAATTGAAAAGAAAAGAAGAAACGTTTACGAAATGGAGTTAAAAGAATATTTAGTACTATAACTGACATTACAATTTTATGATTTTATAATTTCTAAATAGTTAATTGATTGAATATTATTGGAATTATATCAATGTTTTGTTGTCGTTTACATCTAAATTAATTATATCTTTTGAAGAATGATTTAGTGTGTCAAAGCAAAAGTAATAACTGTAATAAGTCTAGTCTAATCTTCAATTCTTAAGTCTTTGTTTATAATAATTTCTATATTTCTTGTAAAATTGTAGAAATAATCTGAAAGATTATAGAGCTGATTCTTATATAATAATCGCATTTTTTTATAGAGACATTGACATTCTGTCGATGAATAAATATGTGCACAATTAAATTTCACCGCCTATCATCCATTACATATTAATTTAGAATCTATGATTCACGATGAGTCTGAATTATTAATTAATTATAATAGACAACTAAAGGATGAATCTAACCGGTTATTATTAAGACACAAATTAATTAAATTTAATATAAAGTGATTGAAAATAATTAAACAAAATATGAATCTCCACGCAATTGGTTCCACACAAATGCATATTAAAATATGAAAGTTGATGGTCGAGGCAGCGAATTTTAAACCGTTCCATCTTATTTCTTGCAATTCAGTTGCGTAGGAATTAGTTGAAAACGAGTGCAAAATTTAGGATTCTATTCGGTCACGATATTTATATTTATTTTTTAATCTATTTATTAAGTTACGATTATGAATTTCCCTATAATTATAGATCGATGTGTTTGTCATTTTTTGCACAAGTGTCGGAATAAGATACAAGATAATGAGATAAGAAATATTTAATTTGCTTAATTACCCATGTAGAAGTAATACTCCGGTGAAGCTTATAATTAAGACATAGATATGGGAATTTATATCGCCTATTTGATATCAGCTTGATAACTAAACGCGTTGATCTCGCGTGATATAATCGGCGAAGTTCTAGGTCGAAATCTCTTCCTCGATCTTTGTCAACGATTACACGATTCATCATATCTCCTTTCACCGTCACACTTTGTTAGCCGTATCGATCTCGCGAACGAGTACCATTCGTGGTTGTTCGCTTTGATCGTTCGTAAGTCCTCCCCCCGATTAGCCATCCGATCATTTTCGATCTCGATTTATGTTCCATACCGGCGGCATACTTACATCATGACCTATATAACGAGCCGGGTAAGTTGTCTGACCGGCTTCCAAGCGCCAGTCGCGAGTCCTTAGATCCCGGCGGATCGTCGGCTCGTTCGTGAACTTTGCACGTCATGTATACGCTATAACGAGAACCTAATGATGGCTATAAGGAAACGCGAAAGTCAAGGGTGACACAGAAGGTCGTATCGAGACTCTCTCTTTCTCTCTTCTTCTCTTTCATATATACAAGCTCTCATTCTCTTCCTCTCTCTCTCCTTATTCCTTATCCATTGCTCTTGCATTCTCTTGTGAGCACACGTTTCCCTGCCCAAGGATTGCATGATTCCGTAAATTATAGGATTTCTAGCTCGTGCGCTTCTTCATCGGGGCAACCACTTTTCTGATTCTCCCAATTATTATTCTCCCTATTCTGATTCTCCCAATTATCATTCCGTATTACTTATCTATCTAACGGTTGTATCTCCTCCTCGTCTACGATACTTTTGCTTCACGATATGTAACGATTTCGGACAAGATTCCTTATCGAATACATTACGTCGGTATTAGTAAAATATTTTGGAAGAGCATTTTATTTTTCCAGAAAATAAACGAAACTATAATCGAGACAATAAATCAAAAGTCCATCTTGTTTTCTCGAAATTTTTATCGAAAATGTTTACCTCATATAGCATCCCTAGCGAGAAGACGACTTGAAACGCGTTGTACGTCACCAAGACTCCTCTGAGTTTATACGGCTTTCTGTTGGCCATCATACGCGGGCCGAATATGACGACGCCGTACAGATAAAGAAGTACGATAAGGATTGTTGGTATAGGCGAGTCCATTAGCGGCCAGTCGCTGACACGTGGATCGGAAACTGTCGTGAGGATTTCCGTGTACTGATCCAGGGCCATCCTGACTAGACCCTGGGCACCTACGAAGGTCCTATTCGAGTCTGTCATCTCGAGCCTCAGCTCCGGCTCTCGCTCCGCTACTAATTCCGCTGCCGCCGACGCCATCTCTAAAAATGCAAACCAATATTATTAAAAATATAATTATAACGTGTTACATATATAATAACCGTCACACTTTGTTAGCCGTAAACCAGACGTTTCTAAAAAAAAGCAAGAAACCTTATAGATACCGATCGATGCGTTAAATTTAGAATATTTTTATTAATTTTTAGAATACCTTTGAATATATATGTATATATAATATGCAAAGTGGGTAATGTATCCAATATTTATTTACTAAATTGATAAAGAAATTGATAAAGAAAAAAAATTCTTTGTAGCGATGCAGGGAAATGCCTACATATTTTTTATATGTAATGATATTCTGAATATCATTAACATAGATTATGAAAATCCTTCTCCGAGAGGTTTCTTTATATCTTTTTGAAGCCTGTTAACGTGCCATTAAAATCACGTAAACGAGAATTGCGATCATTTTTTATAACTTGAAGAAGGATTAACGCGTTCAGCAAGCCACTTCTCACTTAGTAGTGAAAGAGTTAATGCCCTGGTAAAGCCTCATGGAATTTCTAGAGCCTTGCATATCAAGGCAAATTACCCGGCCCAATCCGGTTTATTGTCAGATACAGCCTGGCCCTGGCGACCTATATTCACACAGGTTTTTTTAGTTGGGCTCGGACACGGATTAATTTTTTGCTCGGATAAGGTCCCTTGATGTTTGGTATTTTCCGAACGTTTTACAGTTATCTCTACTCGAGGAAAACAGTTGTGCGCATGAGTGTGTAATCATTCTTAATAAAATAAATTTAATTTATAAATGAAAATTCCTGTAACCTTATAGGGGATCAATACAATTATCTCATAAAATAAAAAAAATATATATATGTTATTAGAAAGATTTACGAAAATTTTGTTGATTTTTCAAGCTTGTCGCGCTATAGCAAAATTATTTGGAATATTAATATTTAATTAATAAAAAAGTTTCTTTTCAGAAATTTATCTTCTTCTGTCTTCTTCTTCTTCTTCTTCTTCTTCTTTCTTTATATCTGTATATACTATCAGATATTTGTATGTCGAGGCGAGGATTACAGCAATTCTGTAATCGGACGAGATTCCCGGATAACTCTTTCCGTTCACGTTTACGGACGCGATTACATATACGTGTCATCCTAATCGTCGATCAAAAGACTTCGACGAACGCAATGGGTCAGGAAGCTCGTCGGCGAACGTCATTTAAGTATCCTGGCGTTATCGCGAAGTCATCGTCATTGTGCCGCGCGCTTTCGCTGCGACTTACGCACGGATGTGAACCGGTCTCCTCCTTCCCTTTCGTCCTTCGCCTCTCCACATTTCTCTCTTTCGCCTCGTTTTCTATACGGCCTAATAAATCACCGTCTACTCACCGAGCGAACGCAATGAAATCAGGAGTTTTCAAATGCAACGTGCTGCGACGTGTGAAAGCATTACTGGCGAATCTCCGCTTATTTATCCGTGTTTACAAACGTTACATATGATATCTAGTAAATCGGGTATCATTTAACGCAGAATTCCATTATAATATAATACATCATGTTCCGTAACAAACTCAACAATTTAAAAATAAATTATTATGGGTAAATATTAAATAAATTAATTTTAAATGTAGTGTATATACGCATTAATCAAGTACTAACGCGTGTGCGTCGCTACATGCAGACGAACCGAACACGTGTGATTTTGTGTTCTGTGCTAAATCGCACGCGTCAGCGTTACCTTTATTACTGGATAACGATGATGCTTGCGATTCAGCGCAGAACCAACCGCTGATTTCTAACGATTTCTCGACAGTTTCTTCAGATTAAAGCTGTCGAACGATACGATTTTACACAGACTAATGGGTGTCAACGGATTAACTCTTTAAACTAAGCACTTCAGCACGTGCACTGTATTTTCCAATTATGTATTACTCTCCACAAATTGCTACACATGTTCTAATATCTATCTGCTTTAACGTGCAAGAATGTGATTATACGTGTGTAAGAATAGATTATATGTATCCGGAAAGAAACTTGTCGCTAATGGAATTAAAAGAAACTTAGTTTAGAATTAATTTTACAATAAATCGGAGAAATTTTTATTATTTATAAATATAATATAAATATTATGTAAATTTATAATATATTAGAAAAGCATCGTTTCTTCAGCACAAAGAGAAATTTACAACAACATTTTAATAGCATGATTGCCAGCAAATAGAAGGCAGTGTTGTTGCTCCGAGTCGCTATAGTCACACGCTGTATAAAAAATATGTTATTTATATATATTTATAGATATGCATGATTACCTCTTGTTTTACATATTGAATTAAATCGGTTCTTTTTTCATATATTTTATCTCACACTTTCATTTATACTTTTACACACCTTCTTAATGGAAACATCTTTCTTCAATCTAGCCGTTAAGTGCTTGTTCGACTGTAACAGTAACCGGGAATGTTCATTTATTTCTTCATCTGCAATTCGTTTACATTTTGTGCCGCTCGGAAAGAAAGATGACAACGGAGAGAGATTTAACAGAAATAAACGGCGGCACTCACGGGAGATTATCTCGCGGGTTTTACCGTAAACATACACACGTAATCACTCGCGAACATTTGATTCTTTCCGATAAGCTCTCCTCGCGTAATCGCGGGGACAGTCATGACGCAGATGACAATTCGATATCGTCCATCCGACTGTGTTCTGCATGGGGCACATCTCTCTCTCTCTCCCGGTCTCCCGTCGCGTCGTAACACACTTACCGGGCATTTAGAGCTTGTCACTATTACTTATGCCGTGACTTGTGTCGCCGTTGGACAGCATTAAATTCATGAATGACACTTTCTCGCCGTCCATCACGAAGGAAGTCAGTCAATTTCGTAATCTTACGTACCACGCCGCACGCGTTATGTCGCACAATCGTTAGATTGCGTTTTCGTGGGTTCTGACGACGACGTACGACGGTTATTAGCGATGAGTCGCGCGAACTTTCGCGCGCGACAACCGATTCGTGTAATCGGCGGCGGCGACAGTTCGTTCTCGTAAGCGCAAGCGGTAAGAGGTCGTAATCGCCTAAATCGTTCTCGTCTCACACAGGTTTTCTCTTCCGTGCCCAATTTAGGCCCGCACGTAAGCATCTCCCCGGGAGACATTTCTCGGCGCTTCTTTTTTCACCCACATCGTCGGGTGGCACCGGGCTCATCGCGAGACTCCGCGTGTTGAACATCGATTGCGATTTGTAACACTCGACTGCTCATGATTTCCGTATTCGTGACGTAATTATGACAACCTGACACGAGACATATATTATCATTTTTACAAGAAAGTTTCGAGAGTCACGCCTGCAGAGAAAGAAAGGGAAGGCGATTTCTTTATGATTTCTGGCACGAGATGATTTCCGTAATCGTGATGCAACTATAATGTCTTCCCGCTGCCTGGAACTTTTTAAAGAATCATCTCATACGTAATATTTATAAAAAATTACCGAATCGTTAGTTAAAGTTACGAGAAAACCATGCAAACATGCGAAAAGTTGAATCTTTATGATCTTTTTTAGTTCTTGAAACGCCTTGTTGTGTCGACTGTGGGAGTGATCTCGATCGAACTTAACGTTTTAAAATCTGCGCTATAATTTAACACGTAGACTATCGTTCTAAGATCTTTCTCCGAACATCGGCGTGAATTGCATCTATAAGCGCAATCATACTGAATTATACGGATGGAAATAACGCAGCGGCTTATCACAGCAGTTATATCGCGTTTCGATGCATACGAGCATCGAAGTACGGCTGTAAATCTCCTTAGATACGGGGGGATGAGCAGGCGGTTAGTAGACCAGAGAATTAAACGAGCCGCGGGTTTGGTCATCGCCGCGCCCGGCCGGCGCGGCACGGCGCGGCGTTTTAAGGCCAGCGGAGAGTCCGTTTCGCAGTTTGCGTAATCGATTATTGCAGTTCAGCGGAGTGCGAAAACTGGAGTAACGGCAATAGTGCGACTGAAGGTTGCCCAATGTCGTTGCGTGGCCCTTCGCCTTTTCCGCCGACTTAGCGCGGCCGGTCTTTCTTTTTTTTTCCATTTTTTCCCCTCAATGGTCGCGCTTTTTGCGCGCGCCGTGCATGCGCATTGTTGCAAACCCACCTTACATTCCGTAACACCGCGCGGACCTCGAAATGTTCAACCTTAACGCGGCACGGATTTTATGCGTGGATTTTTCATTGTGGATGCGCAATTATTAAAACATCGATATCATTGTATTGATGATGTCAATATTGTTAAGCCGGAATCAATTACGCAAAAAATATGTTGCATCGCACCGTTTATTGAGAATCTGGGTTAACGATCAGAGTTTCTATAAAAATATTTCTGCATTGCTTAAGTGAAAGTATCGCGCGTGGATCTTCCGTTAAGGGTCAGCTTTAGAATTAGAATTTTTTAAATATTCATGAGTGTAGGCGCGCGTTTGTGCCGAACAAGAGCTCGTCTCAATAGGCGTCTCAATACGCGTTTGCCTTTTAATTTATCATAATTTATTCCTTCAGTTTTCTACTTCATTAGAGAGAGAACTATCAAATAAATAAAATAAATAAAAATTATAAAATAAATAACTAATGTTAGTTATTATTATACGTGGAATCGGGTAAACGAATAAATCTATTTTTAGGAAAATATTAACTATTTTATAAAGTAGAAAAATGAGACGTTGAAAAATGCTTATGAGCTCTCACCCTAGTCACCTCAATTTAACTAATATCACCGCACTAATGTTCAAAGTCCGACTGTCTCGGGGAGGCTATTTATCGTCATCAGACAAGGTTAATAGCGGCATATGTTTCACCCGAGACATCCGGTATGTGAATCTCGATCCGCGCTGACGTTAACGTCTCATCTCGGCGCCGCGCCGCGCGGCACGGATCCGTAAAGTCAAACGGTACTTGCTACATAGAGAAAGTCCCGCGAGAGTGCGAGATAAGGAGGGTGAGATCGGGTGAAGGTGGCGAGAGGAGGGACAAGGAGAAAGAGAGAAACGTCGTGTGGCCGGTGTCGTCTTCGGCGTGCGCGCGGCCGGCGCGGCGTTCTCTCTCAATGGGAGAGAATTCCGACGATGATGACGAAGGTAACATCCGCGCGGCGGATGGCTCTTCGAGTTTAGTGGGTAAGTGGGTCGTTGTGCCGTCCGGTTAATTACCGTACCGATCGCGGCCCCTCTCGCGGTGTATCACGTCCCATGCGAGATATTTGCCGTCCGTCATTCACGGCTGTTGTCACGGCCTCGGGCCTCTGCGGAGAAGAAGCGGCTGGCTCTTTCCTCTTATTTTCTTCGACCTTTCCTACCGCGTCTCGGTCCATATTTTCGTACTCTCTCCCAAGCGCGACTCCTTTTCCCACACGCACACGTTCCTTTTTACTTTCAGGACTCGCGCCGCGAATCGCCACCGAAAGAGACTTGCTTTAAGAACTCGCGCCGAGCCGAACACGGTGTCACTTTTACGTTTTGCCTCGAGTTTCATCATTCCAAGGCTGTTTTGTTTCAGTATTTCGTATTATTTTGTCTTAGATAGATATCAAAAGAATATTCGGAATACTTGTAATTTTATCAGCTGATCTCATTGCCACGTCATTTCGTAAAAAGCTATATATTTTTAACTACTACGTTCTACATTGGAGATAAAATTAAAGAGCTATTATTTTTTCACGGCTTATATTTTTCTAAAAATATCTTAAATATATACTAATCATTTTCAATTTACTGTATTCCGTCATTTTTCTGTTCAAATACAGCTATAGATATATATGTTAGTGAATTGAATGGTACTTGCTACAGTCGCTCGGTGTAGAACTGTTTAGCTTTTGCAAAAGAATACAATTGCGATTCGTTTAATCGTGAGTAGTAAATTAAGAAATTGCGGTCGATGCGGCGTGTTGACCGGATTGCAATCGTGTCAAGAAAACTCATCCGCGCTTAAAAAACCATCAGAGTTAGCATTAGTACGTACGTAAGTGCGATAAAAGGACAATTCTACCTTTCGCCGAGCGCGTCCATAGACTGGTTTCCTCATCTCTCCGCTATCTTTTTGTTTACTTTTGCAAGTGCTCAGCAAACAAATGTTGTTAAAAATTGTACTTGTAAAATTATTTACAAAGTTGCTTTATCTTTCTCTACGCTTCGATTATTTATTACTTATGTTTATTAGAGTTAACTATGTGTTACTTAAATCCATGCAATTAACTAATTAATTACGTAATTAATGAATTTGATTAATGAATTAAATTTTTAGCAGACACTGAGCGAGAACGGAATTTGAGATTTTCCTCATTATGCTGTTGCGTTTATAAATAATTTTTCTTTTTCTGTCGCAGTCTTTTAATTATGCTTTTATTTCGTTTTCGACTGTATTGTTATTATTGAAAGATAATTGGACGTATTCTAGTGCTACGAGTGGAATATCTCGATGAGATCTCATGAATGGCACATGATGAACAGTCCAGTCTACAATCTACAATCTACAGTTTATGGTACATCGTTGCCTCCTTACGATAAGCTTTCCTTTTGGAAAATGTATGCATGGAGAACGAAAAATAATATCACGCCGATGATTGATAGAATGTTATATGCTAGTTTGCATTTCTCGCGTTTTAAGCAATTTTTCTTTGATTCCTAAATCTTCGAATTACCATGGTGAGAGTCGAAGAAGAGCGTGCTAAGTAGGTAACGCTACATTGGCTATTAATGTGACGCGTATTACGCCTTCGGTGATTCTCGCATGGTTTTCATGTCAGTGAATTTTTATCGCGATGCCACTTTCTTATCTTTTTATTGTCGGATTCAATACTTCAGGTTTACAATTCCGTAACTTATTTTGCATGAGTACGAGAAATCATTCTTATTGGGAAACGTTCGAGAGCTGTAATATATACTCTCATGATCTTTATGCATGGTCTGCCTCAAGAAAAAAATTGAGACTACTTTGTTTGTAATGTAATATTCATATAAATTTATTATATACATTTTTAATAGAAAGTGGCTTTTTACGTATTTTCTACGATTCTGTCATTTTTGACAAATCAGAAGATTCGCCGTGTTCAGAATTTGCGTTGTAACTTGCGTTGTAACTTGCGTTGAATATTCTTCTGATGACAATTTTTTAACGTGCATTTAATTTTTAGACAGAGAAATATAATTCTGACAAACTTTCATCGAATATTGATGAGGTTATTTATTTTCTGTCTACTTTCTTTAAAAAAAAAATGCACTTTACCTCTTCGCGAAGGATATTGCAACATTACGGAGTCGTTTGCTACGTTCATTAACGTCAATTAATTAACTGTGGTAAAGAAGAAAAAATTGCGGCGTTTTGATTAATACTGTACATTATTGTACATTGTGCATGATTATGATAAATTATGATTTGTTATTTTGCCTCGATTTTTACGGAGACATGTTTGCCAAGTGTATTTTCTTCTTCTTCGATACTCGTTTAACGGCACCAATTTAACATTGCTCAACGACTCTCACTGCTGTTCGCTATCCCCTTCGGCGGAATTGCTCTTCCTCCACTATCATTCTACACAGTCCGGAAATGAGTATCCTACATCACAAAACGGGTTCTTACTCGGTTTATCCGTTAAGCGTCATCGTGCAACTCTTTTCTTACTGTGGCAAAAAAACACGGGGGTATTATTCGTTAATTTCTCTGTGCTACTAGCCTGTTCTTGCGTGATCGAAATGTATCGACTTTTAAGAACCGTTTTCACCGTCCGACGAGACTAACGACGGCATTTATTTAGAAACGCCCGGATGGAAGCGCGCGGATTTACGATCGCGTTAATAGAATGACGATACAGCAAATAAAATAGAGGTAGAAGTCTATGAGAGATATGTAACATTTGACGTTTAACGTGTAATGTTTTACGTTTGCGGCGAGAAGATCAAATTGTAATCCAAGGATTAGGATTAATCAAAATAATGGTGGCACTAGGATATAAATGTAATATCGCAATATCTTCCAACGGTGTGATTGATAATTGTCATAAAAGAAATATTTATGAAATAGTTATTTACTACAGAAAGAAATGAAAGGGAAAGAAGAAGAAGAGAAGGCTTAAATTTAATTAGGTGAAGGATAAACGATGATTAGGTCATCATCAAAGACTATATACGAATCACATTTATCCTTCGTTTCGCGGCTATTTCGAATGATCTGATAACGCATAGCGCGAATTTCTTACTTCAGTCTAAAGGCGAAATCGTATCGTAATAGTGACATCGGATTGCCACACGGTATAAAATCGTACGCTACTGATGTTCTATTGTAAAATGTTCGTTAACCCGAATAAAATGTTTATTAACCTGAATAAAGAAAAATGCATTTCTCGCTTGTTTTAATCTTATCCTCCACATAATACCTCACATTCTTTCCCGAGTTTCCGTGTTAAGCATTTCTCCTCGATGGAAACGTAAAGAAAGAAAAAAAAAATTCTGACGATCCGCGATCGCAGCACACATTTCTCTTTTCACGAAGAAAGTAGATAACGAAGCGATTCGCAATATCGTGCACCTGTCTTTCCCCCCCTTCCCCCGAAATTTATGATCGAAGTTAATCGCTGCAGACGGTTTTGTCCTCGGTCGCGGAACGAAGCCAGGTGTAATCAACCACCGCGTTAAACTATTTATCGTACATCGCTGTACGTAGTTCCACTTTCTTTGTTGCCGATAGCACTTTTGGGAACTTAATTGTAAGGCGCGCCACAGTTTCCCAGTTTGTCGCTCTAACGTTTTACGCGTGTATCGACGTGCCGATCAGTGAAACGTAAAAATTGCACCCGGCTTTTTGTCCGACGTGAAAGCACGTTTTTCGGCTAATGTTGTTTCCACATTAAGATTTCCCATAGTGCGAGCTCACCAACCTTGCACCACTTATTTATAAAGAGTGTGTTTTTGCAGCTGACCGGAAAATAAATTATAGATGACTTACAATTAGAGAAAAGTGCAGCAAAAAGGATAACTTATTGAAAGGCACCAAGTTTTCTGTGAAAAGCAATTGAAAAGAAGAAAGAGGAACTCTTTTTTTTCCTAAAAAGTTACATTCTTGTTCAAATGTAAAAATAATCCATACGTGTGTGCCTTCGGGCGAAATATTTTTAATAATAATATAGTAACAATATATTTGACAAATCACATTTGATCGAAATCTCAGGGTTTGAATGTCTAATATTTCGTTTAAGTCATGCGTTGCATATCAACATCGTATAGATTAAACATTGTCAGCTGATTCGCAAAAAGGGAAAATCTTAGATAATATTTGAGGGATAACGCAAGATGCAAGTCTCGTTATCGTTACACTGACATACAACTCGAAAGTAATTATTTGCAATTCTCAAGTGTTTTAATGTCCTCGATTTGGATAAAAGCAACGGTGCGTTACCGCTCTTTCGACATTTTGCAGTTGGAGAGATCTTAGCCTTGACTAGAGTAAAATATCTTCGAAGCTTTGCACAGACATATTGTGTCACACACATGAAACCGTTCGCTAATCTATCGTGTAAACGCGAAATGTACTTCTTTCTTCACTTTCTGCGTTACGATAATTATTCATCTCGGTGGAAACTAACGATGTTAAAGAACTTTAATTAAGTACACACGATTACTCTTCATCTAATCGTAAGGTCTAACGAGGCTAGAAGAATTTCAAAAATTCTATTAAGGCTAACGAGCTCAAAGAGAGCACGCGTGTAAATAACGGAGTTCTTAAAATGTTTTGTTCATTTCTTCTCATATTAACATTAAACTCTTAAAGATTTTACAACTGAAAACTGTTAATTCCAACAAAATTGTACATGTCGCAAACTAAGCTAAATTTTTTATATTAATGCTATTCACGCACAAAGTCTTGATCAATTTATTGCAAAATTATTATAAAATTGTAACGTTCATTTGTAATGCCGTGCTCACTGTACTGGCAATCTGTTATTTGCCAAATTTTTATTTAGAAGTTGCAACATACTTATCGTAATGATATATTATCAGGTCAGTCCTTGTATGTCGTCATAAAATATTCTTTATATTGAATACTTTAAAAATAAAAATAACTGCACATTAGCGTGTATGATTTTTTTGTTTAAGCATTAACAAATAAAGGACGTTATTATAATATATTAAATGAAAAACGTTTAATATTTGTTAATTTAAATTAATTATAAGAAGACGAAGAATTTATTAGAGAGAAATATAGTAAGAATAGTCCAAGTAATTAATCATAGGTCACGTTTCAACGGGTTTCTAACAAAAACAAGGGACAAACACAAAAAATAGCAGGTTCTGATTCTTGCGGAACAAATTGATATTTACTATGCGTCTTCGCCTAGTATAACGAGCAATTACATCATATGATTTACTTGTATAGTCGCAGTTAAAGGCGATTGTTCTCAATTTTAAGCGGAGCTGTGTTATCACCATAAAACACAAGTTTCGAGTACGAAATGTGAGCCAAGAGCGTCGGAAATTTGGCAATATCCGTTAGCACGAGTAACGTAGACGTTTGCACGACATATAGTTAAACATTGAAAAATGATGATCTTAGATTATTTCTGTCCGTCAATAATTATCAAATCAGTATGTGCGTGTCAATTTGTATATTTTTAAACTTTCGCGTTTAAAAATAAACCTTAAACTCGCGTTTAAACTTTCCCGTTCCACTCTTCTTCATCTGTTTCACGGTGGATAATTGTTAACCGTTGTGTGTGTATATATTAATGATTCCAGCTGTCTGGCGTACCATCATTATTCATTCGTGTTCAGCAGTGACGATAATTACACATCGGTTAATCAAATAATTGGCTTCAATTCGTATCAGTGTTTCATTGTGTTTCCAGTTGTTTATTTCACGCGTTAAACTTAGGTCACTTAGCATTTAACTCGCGAAAATTACATATGGAAATGATATTAATATTATTCCTGTATTTCCGTCGTGCTATCTAGCTAATTAAATTCATAATTACACGGGTGTCGAGAGTCCTGTCTGAAAAAATTCGTCAAATTTTTCGCGTATCTGCGGATGTTCACGCGTTTCTGATATCGGCTTCGAAAGGGTAGACTCCATTTCCCTCGGATACACGAAATCACGTCACGCTATGAAGAAACTGACTCGAAAACGGTCCAGCGACCTTGTGCCGAATATTACAACGTGTTTCGAACGGTTGTGTAATGGGACGCATTTCACGTGCTTGGACACGTACGTGGGGATTTATATTAAGGTAGGTAGCTGACCACATGCGATACACAGACAGTCCAGACAGAGATGATTTCTGTGAGGCGAGCAAAGTTTCTATGATCTAATGTCTAAGAGTCTTCTTTTTTTCTGTCATGTCTGCTGAAATACACGATAGATATTCATGGCAGGGTTAGACGTATTGAATTAAGGCAATTGCAATGTTTCTAGTGCAACGGTGCGGATGTGTCTTGCGGCACAACGTCTCGATTGTGAAACGCTGCAGGTGAATCGCTACTTACAAACTTTCCAAAAATTTGTATTGACGTATTTGAACGTTACACAGGTTAAGAAATTACGATTGGCCACGCATTAATTAACAATTTTATATTTTTTAAAATAAATCTTTCAAGAGTTGTGTACTTTTAGCACACCTTTTGTATATTTAGATCTTCATATTATTAGTGCGTAAAAAATTAATTAAATTTAAAATTTGTTTAAAAAGCTTAAAATAGGTAAATAGATGTTTTATTTTTTATTATAACACGCGCATGTTTCTTTTAAAAACTGTTGAGAATATATTAAAAATTATGATCATACGTCTTGCTTGTTGGGAAATATTACACGCAATGTGACAATGTTACACACTTATGATAAAATTTCGCAAGATGTTTTCGCCGAACCAAAGTCTTAAAATTTCGGTAGAGCAATACATTACAATATTATTGCAATCCGAAGATTAATGTCGAGATAAGTGTGACTAGTGTAATTTTATCAAAAATCTTATTAAAATATAAAAATATGTTTGTGTTACGCTATTAAAATATAATGTGGCCACATCGAAAAAGATTCATTTATTCTACTTTATTGATGATTGCGAGAAAAGTATAATTTAAATAATAGATTCAGAATTATTTTCACGAAGATTTTTTTTCTAATAGGAATTTACTAATAGAATAATTGTAATTTTATATTGAATAAATTATTTTGCATGCGAAGGAACATAAGTCACCAGTAGTTTATGTTGTGCACTCGCATTACAGATATATTTAGAAAAGTGTAAAATATTTTAAAATTATTGATAAGCGCATTCATTATATGCATTAATAACTGAGTATCAATAAATTTTTAATAAATTAATATTACAAATAAGCATGTTTAATTCATCAATATATATATATACTAATAAAATTGAAATATATTAATATTAATAAAATAATTTATTTAAATATTAATACTAATAATTTAATTAGAACATATTTTTTAAATTTCTTACAATAATCTTAAAGTTTTATTAATAGTTTTAATATATTTTACGCTTTTTTCAAATTTTATAAAACATCTAATTTATCATCTAAAAATTTTGCATTAAAACAATTTTCTCTTTTTCCAAAAAATTATTAATAAAAATAGATCGATACTCAAATATATCACGGTCAGTCTAGATTTTTATTGTTAATTCTAATTTCTATTTTAGCTTAAATATATATGAGTTTTGAAAAAAAGGAGCTATTGTTGTAATAGTAAAAATATTAGAAAAGATAAAATTGTTGATAAAATTTAAATTTAAGAATGTATACAATACATACATGCTGCGGCTAGAGCTAAAAATATTGATGATATTCAAATTTGTCTTGCATATTGAATGTGTCTTTGCATATTAATAAGTTTAATCAATATGTATAAGATACAAATTATATTGTGATTCTTTTATTCCACTGTGGGAATTCTAATATGCAACATAAAATTACTTCAGATTTTTTTTGTAACATTGTAGTATCTGTGCCAAAATTAAAAACTGATTTTGGCCTTGATCCTTATACCTAACCATTTGTAACGTAGGACACTAGCGTATTGCTTTGCTACTTCAAGCATTTGGTACGTGAGTAGTCGAAAGATCAGGTCGCACTGTACAGACAATGGTAAAATATTTTCGTCACTCGAGAAAGAGGCATAAAAGAAAACAAGAAAAAATACGCTTGTTTTTTCTGATAAAAATTCGTCTTTTACACTCTCCTACCAAAATACGGAGTAGTCCCGCATCGATTGCTCCGTTGAGCCGTTCCCATATTTTGCCTCATAACAGTGCAATCTTTCTTGAAGGGCTGCTACGAAGATACATGATTCGCGCACACGCGGCTTTTCACACAGCGCAGGTTTTTTATGGCCTCACGCGCGCCGATCCGTTTAAGGAGTCGGCCCGATTTCTCGCCGCGGAAAAATTCGTTTTGGGTCGCTCTCCAGCAGCGACCGTTCGCGCGCTCGGTCGAACGTTCCGCTCTCCAACCCCAAAGTTTTCGAAACGCGCTTACCTTCCACTCACGGCTCCACCGAGATCGGAAACTGCCTGGCACTGTGCACTTCACCACTTCTCGCTCCCACAGCTGCTTCGTCACCGAAATCCCTGGGTGATTCAGCGGCGCCGCATCAAAGCCGAGCTACCCGTCAAACGGACCATCCGGAGAGTCCTCCTAAACCTTGACTCTTCGCACTGGTACTTCCCTAGCGTCCGAAATGCTGGACGCCGTCGTCGATCGGCAGGGCACTGGACGGAATCGCGCCGATCGCGAGGGAGTCCCCTTCTTTCGGGTGCAGAAGGGTTCGCGGAAGACTTCGAAGGGAGGCTCTCGTCACTGTACACGCGGTCGTTCTTTCGCGGGGTCAGGATCAGCGAGGCACATTTGCGTGTGGGTGCTACATATGTCCCCGCGACATACGTCGCATACGCGTTCGCGTAAGTCGTACACCAAATGTTACGATCGGTCCCCCCGTGGGCCGCGATATAGGTATCCGCGTGAGCGCGTATCCGGACGTGTACGACGCGTGTACGCGCGTGCGGTGGAGGGTGGTGCGTACGTGAGCTTAACGGGTCCAACGGCCGATGCTGCGGGAATAGTCCGCGGCGCGGTAGTCCCGCGGTTTAAGTATTGGTTTACCCAAGTGGGGTCCGCAAGCGCGCGCGTGAGAGGGGCTGCACCGTGGGGCCTTAGGTGATCGTCTGCGAACCCCGCGCGCCGCGGCTCAGTCAAGGTCGCTTCACTCAGGTGGCCGTCCGAGGGGAAGTGGAAAGGTGTCTTCTCGACGGTGACGGACCACGGGCATGAGATCCTTCGGCCAAGGTCGCGTGCCGTTTGTAACTCCGCTGCGCCTCCGGTGAAGATCGAGGATGCCGAGGCCGAAGGGTATAGGTATACCCCCCGTATCGCGTTCCTCATTTTTGGCAATTCCGTCTTTTTCAAATTACACCTCGTGTTTTCCTCTCACACTACTTTCGCACATATCCGTGGTCTGAAAGCTCCAACACTCGTGATCCTGTCGAGCTCACGCGAATTCTTAACAATTCCTTTAATTATGCAAGCAAAATTGATATATTAAATAACCGCGTGTCAATACATAATAATTGAAATTTGTTTCAAAATACAATATATCTTGAATATGCACATATGTAACGCACACGTTTCCTTTATAACACTTGAAGAATAACATGTTTTAATATCGATCGATTTTTTAGACTTTAAAGAAATTTGCACTAGTTTACTTTAATTATCTACATGAGAAAATTAATTCAACGTTTGTGGTTTCATAAAGTTTTTGTTGTCCCTGTAATATACGCGTGTTAGTATCGATAAAAAGTAGATATGTAAAACATTTATTTTGTATTAAATTCAAAGTCGCCTTTTATTAATTAAAATATCAAAACACTAATAGTTTTCTTCGAGTTATTGAAGATAAATTGGACCTTTTTAAAAATTAAATTTCAAGAACAGGAATAAATATTGCGACGTTATCTAATTTGAGATAAAGTTAATTTTAATACAATTTTGACTGAAAATAAGAATGCAATAAAAATTGCAATATTAAAATATTATTTAAAAAATATTTTTCAAAATATTAAAAAAAATTTTTAAATAATAGCAGTATGATATTGTCTTTTTTATTCTTTGTAAAATTAATATTATTTGTCTTCTTTCTGCTAATCGTCGGGTACTTTGAACGTATTATTATAAAATATTAAGAGTATTATTATAAATATTTTTATAGTAGTTAATAATTATTAAAATATTAACAAAAAATCCAGTAATTGTTGTAAAACAAGAATGAGCGAATAGAATATAAGAACAAAAAAGTGATATAAAGTACTAGTAACGTTTAAATAAATAATGTAATAATTAATATTGACACGTAATGGAAAAGTCCGAATAAGAGTGCGTATCGGTGCATGTTGATAATAACGTTCTACTTCTTATGTCGAACAATAAACTCAGACCTATACAGTATGTAATGGAGGAAACTATTTGTTAGAGATTGTTGATGAATATTTTTCCTCGAGAATGCGTTTTTTTGTTCGTATCTCACAAGAATCACATTTCTTGCTGCGTTTTATTTATATGTATACAAGTTTACTTTTTATCTAATTCGTCATTAAGAGGAATGATGATTTTGCGTTAATAAGCAAATCTTTGGCAAGCACCTTCCCCATAATATGTAGCATAATACGCAGCTTTTTGTAAGATACAATTAATACAATTAATACTATTTCGAGGGGATGTAAATTTTGTATCGAAAAAGAAGAACGTTGAAAAAGATTTACTATGATTCAAGAACAAATAACTCGTATAGCGTACACATTACGTTCTGCGTACAATTGCCTTTACTTGTAGACTAAAAATATATATCGTTAAATTAACGTGAAATTAAGGACCTTGGAATCCCTCTTTTCCCCCTTCCGTTATTCTTAAGATACACAAGTGTTATAAATCTTTTTGGCAGGATGAAGCAATTGGCATTGAATGCTAGATTTAATTATTATTTGACGGATTTTACTACTTGTCTTTCCTAAAGTCGAGAGGTGCAAAGTACCAAAAGATGAACGTCATCGCGTAGGTGCATTTCAAGAGGGATTCTACTTCCTTGTTCCTAGCAGCGTATACAGGAAGATACAGGAAGATGAACTATCAGTCCTTGGATTTCGGCTTAAGAGTCCGTTCGTTTGCTTATCTGCTCCTTTTATGATTCGTTAAAATTTGCAATGACGTGTAACTATAAGGCATGTTTACTTTTACTGTAGGAGGACAAATTATACAATTTTAGTAAAGTGCAGTTGACGTAATGGCGAAACAGTCGACATGATGATATATTTATTTTGAAGTGATGTACTTGAATCGGCTTACTTCACATCCAAAGTTAATCAATTTCGCAACGTGATTCACACAGCGCATCGAACTAGTAGTTTCACGCACAAATTATAACTCCAGTTCAATACTAAAATTATTAATTCCTATCAGCGAGTTTATAACGCAATATAGACAAATAAAATGTATTTTCACAAATCAGATTTTTAAATAACTATCAATTTTTTATTTAAAGTTTTGCAAGTCTTTTCTCAGTTATCGTAAAAGTTCGACAGATTCTAATTGTTCTAATTGGTTAAATATCTTTCAGATGTCTCTTGTCTTGTTTAAGTTTAGGTTTTGTCTGCATTGACGTTAAATGCCATTAAGGAAATATAAAGTCTAACGTCATAGCTTGAATTCATTGTTTGACCGTTGCGCAAATCGTTTAAAAGATATCGGTATGAAAATAGAAAAACTTGTTTACTGCTCCTTAGCGTCTTTAACGTTCGTATGATTTGAATAGTAACGTTTGTTGTAGTTCAAGTTTTATCAAATAAAAGAATATAGTAAATTAAAAAGGAAGTAGTTGTAAAATGTTTATACAAATGTCAGTAATTTTTTAGTACATTATGTATTTCTTAAACTGTTCGATTTGACAATGTAGATATATCGACTTTCCAAATATTGCGTCAAAAATGGCATCCCTAAAAAAATACCCGTCACTTGCTTTGTTCTTAACTATGTTATTGCACAATAATGCATTCTTTACTTATTTCTCATTTCTATCATACGCAATTAAGCACTTGATGCAATCTTGCATCGGGCGAATGATCAGGAAGCAAATTAGACAAGTAGCGATTTCAACATGTAACGTTTCGACGAACAAAGGAACTATTACCACCATATGTGGGCTCCAACACTTAAGAAATCACATTGTATCATTGTTAAATTTTACATCGTTTATTAAGCTATTTTTTAGATATCAAAAAACTCTACACGTTGGCACTTTAAAATTTTATTTTATTAGTATTAAAATTGTAAATTAATTACTGAAATTGTATAAATTGTAAATCGATTCGATTAAACTTTTTAGGAAATTTTTTGGGAATTTCTCTTTCCGATTATTTTGTTTGCATGGTTTGCATTATAAATCGACTAAAACTCTAATATTTATCCTGAACGTATTCAAATAACTGTAATACCTAGCTCTTTATGAAGTCTAATAATAATGTTTTATAATAAGGAAAAAATATTCTAAAATTAATGTACCTACTTTTTTATTGAAATTTAAATTATATAACGTAAGAAAAAATAAAAATAACCAATTTCGATTCTCAATATCGGGCAAGGACGACCACTGTACGGCCGATGCACTGTATGAAAATTTGTTTGTCAGCGACCGACCAAATGTGTGTCAGACACGGTCACAGAGAATCTCGCGAAGAACTTTAACAGTCAAGAACCTGCTGAGTACCCGATCAATGAGGAGCTCGGTATGTTGGAAGTTGGTAAAAAGATAACCTGCCTACATTATGCAGTGATGCAGCAACGAAAATTATAGTTTGTCAGCACAACACGATACGATTGAAGCCAAACGATCGACGCTGCTGATACAACTTTTGCAAATCAATCGTCATCGGTTTAATTGAAATGGAACATCGAATGGGTCTAGGTCATCGAACGAACGATATATATGTCAACATTATTATCTCTGTTTGTTTACATAATCGTGAGTGTTGCAAAAAAATCAGATCGGGAGTTTCGTGTTTCGTGTTAGGTTGATAAAAGATTCCGGATTATTTTTCTATCATGTTTTTTTTATCAAAATTAGATAATCAAATTTTGTTCGTTCTTTCACGGAAAAAAAGAATTTGCTACTATATAGAGACAACTAACATTTTTTGCTGCGAGAGCTAATTAATTTTACAATAATAGCGAAACCTTTTGTTGCAATAGCAAAATTAATTAGCTCTTGCAGCAAAAAAATGTTAGCTGTTTCATATTTAACAAATAGATTTGCCATATAGTAGCAAATACTTTTTTCCGTGTTGAAAATATAATTAATAAACTTAAAATAGAATTAATAAACTCTGTAAATGTGGCGACATTATTGCTTTGATTTTGCTACAACTCTGTTTTTATTTTAACTTTATTTGACAGATATGATGAATTTTTCATATCAACCTAATTATAATTAATATATCAGCTAGTCGTTAAAGAGCAAATGCAAACTTCTATCTATAATTCATTATTCAAAAATAAACGTTTAAAGAAGACAGTTTAAAACATTTTAAGAAACTAATAGACGTTTTATGATAATAATTTCATAATTGTTTTAATATATGTATCAATAAATCTGTATGCAAACCGAATTCACTTCGTTCTTTATTTCATAAAAGGGCTTTTTCTTTTTCCTACCTCACAACAATTAATTGCTAATAATGATATGTATGTTATTAAAAAAAAAACTGTACATCACACAATTTCATCCATTTTATTTCTTAACCCGTAGAGGACACACCTTCTAAAAATAACGTAGTGGCCACACTAGGTCCAATGGACCCCACGCAGAAAAACAGTTGCCATTTGCGTTCTTTTTGATGTATCGATTCAAGCCTTGAGCTGGAATTTAGTTTAAGACTTCCTCTTTATAATCCAATAATTTTTTCTTCTTTTTAAAATTTTTTTATGTTGAAAAAAAGCGAGAAAAAAATTATGAAACTCGTAAAATCAAATAGGGGTCAGTTTTGAACGTGTAAAATAAAGTGAAAAAACTGTTTTTATGAGAAAAACTGTATATTTTATTAATAAGTTGGCTAACCTCAGTTAGCCTAGGGTCCACTGGACCCAGTGTGGCCTCTACGGGTTAAGTTTATTTGATTTCAATATGGAATTTTGTGTTTTTTTACTTAGTACTAAATTTAGAAATCCTTTTTTTCAGGTGAATTTATATTTTTCAAATTCAAAGTATAGGCTCCAATGGAAATCTACGAATATAAAAAACGGGCTAACTAAGAACCAAGCGCGGTAAATAATGCGCAAAAGTTGTATTTTTATTTTTATTTTACATATTTTTTATATTTTTTATATAACATTTTTAATTTTTTGCATAGCTTTTCATATCTTTCAGATTTTGTAAAGTTCTTGCTTCTGTTACTCAGTCGTTTGTAGATCAGTTGTTCAATATTAATACAGTCGTTTTAGCGATTCGAACAAAGAGAGGAAGATTTGAAAGATTTATTACGGATGATTCCATACAAATTAATGGTTTATTGCGCATAAATTAACGATTGCTGCCTTAGTAATATAATATTCAATGTCGTCGAAGCAACTTCTATTCTTCTGTAAGTGTATTATTCTTGATTAAAATAAATAGAAAAAAACAAATAAATAGAAATAATTGTTTCGTACTATTTGTTCTTCCTCGAACGTTTATGTTCTCGCAAGAAAAATGTAGCAAAGTAAATTAATTAGAAATCAAAGCAAATCAAAGTGCAAAAAATAAATTAATTTACATGCTCGTATTGTAATGTAAAGAAATAAAGAAGCTATTACGTAAATAATATATATATGTATAGTATAATGTAATATAATTTAGTCTTCTCTAATTTATATTACAATTTATGTTCCTTTTTTTATAATTTTGTTTAAAATTAATTTATGTAAATTGTTGAAAAATAGTGTTGCAGAAATGTAAAAATATATAGCAATTTATTGGAAAGAAAAATGATAATTAATGATCCATTAATCAATTTTTTGACATGTTAAAGGCGATACCTGTTGTTTTGAATTCTTTAATGTGTGGAATTTTATTTTAATCAGAATGTGCGAGTTAAAACTCTGATTCATCAAATTTAATTACTTTGCTACTAAAATAACATTTGATTTGTAAAATGCAAGAATATTACATTATTTTGGTTTGTAATGTATGTTTATTTTGATTGATTATTTCAAACAAGTAAAGAAATTAAAATGCTTTTGTCTGATAAAATACAGGTAACCCTCGATTAATTAGTCCCGTGTTACTGAAAACTGTAATTCTCAAGACTCCAGATTCTTATAATAAAATTTGGCATTTGGGCATGGTTCTAAGGAATTATTTAAAAAAATTTTTTTTAAAGTAGGGTTGTCACACACAATTTTTTACCTTGCTATTCGAGATTCTGCAATTCAAGTACCGTGTTATTCAAGGGTCACCTGTATATTAGATTACACATTTAACTGATGAATAATTGAATAGAAAAAGTGTTGATTAAATATTCAGTATCATGTAAGCTATATTCGATCAAAAAATCTAAAAGTTGCATCGGATTAATAATTATATCATATATTAAGTTTCTAATATTCTTTTTAGAATGTGGATAAAACCTGTTTTTTTTTTATATAGGAATACTCCTGCGGAATTTAGCGAGATGCATATGTAACATCATTATTAATGAAATTCAGTAATGTGGCAAGAATTCACGCATTTGCCTTGTCGGATAGCGCAAATTCACTATTTTTTAAATATAAGAAATACAGATTTAAGACATTAATTATTTAAAATTATTTTGTGACTATACAGTAGAAAGAATATTTCTACTCGAAGTCATGATTTATTTTAGATGTCTTGTTATATTTTATTTCGAAAGTGATAGATGCAGTAGATCTTCCTCCAAAGTCAATTTTTCGGAAGTTTATTGAACTTTTATTGTTAATAGATTAGGCAGAAACGGTATGATTAAGGAACTCTATAGAAGCATTTGTCACTAGTTTTTCTGGTTGCATACGAAAGGTGCACTTGTCTGAATTAAATCGATGCATCCTTATATTTCTTTAATAAAAAGAATAAATAATTTAAATAATTTAAATATAAATTTGCTTTATCTTTACAATATCACATAACAAGTTACATAATACTTATAATATCTGATATATTTATTTGTACATAACAATACGTACTATTTTATTTCTTTCTAAACGTATTTATTATTTGTTTATTAATAAAAATAAAATACCAAAGTAATATTGCGCTTACATTTGAATATAAAACATTACATTAACAAAGGATTAACTTGGTACACGTAATAATAAATTTGATCAAAACATATATTTTACGTCAGAGCAATGCGGGGATTTACAAACGATTTGTGGAAGTAGCAAAGTTCGATTGAAGAACTAGTGGAAGATTTTTATACTATCATTATTCTGAGGAAAATCCATTAACCTAAGCATTCATTTAAATCAAATGTTACGTCAGTTTGTTTTATATGTCAGTTAATAGAAACACAGTAATATACAAAACATTCTTTCAATCTTCTCTACTTTGATCGTATTTTTTAACTGTGATTGACAGTTTTTAAATCTATAAATATAAATTAAATTATTCTTATATATACATTTGCTTTTTGATGTGATACAAATACAGTTTTATGTCTGATAATCGTAAAATGTATCGCGTGACATATTTATCGTTAATTTATATACGCGGAAAGATCTTGCTTATCAATGCGTATTTTCCTCCGGCAATTATTATTCACGTGTCTCTAAGAAATAAATCCAAGTAAACGATCCTGTAATATGCATTACTGCAGCTTTGCAGTAATGTTGAGTTAATAATGTCAAGAACTGATAAATAATGTTCTTTAACAAGACAATTTATTTAATATTTTAATTAGTATTGCACGTGTGCATGTTATTGGAAATATAAAAAAAATAAAGTTATCAAAATATTCTGCAAATAATTATAATTGTATGGAACAAACTAAAAAAATATTGTAACCGTTCCTGACAAAAGGGAAAGAATTATGATAAATAATTCAAATTATAATATAAAACGTGCATATATATAAATATGGAAAGATTAAAAAAAAAGATATAAACATAGGTACGTGATAAAAATATCTAAAGAGATTTTGAGATATTTTTATATCTTTTCATTGCATCTTAGTAAAGCCTTTCGTCTTTCTAGATTTTAAATTATTTTCAGCATCTCCGCGACACTATATTTAATATGCAAATTTAGAGTGAAATTATAATTATTGCGTGAGATAATTCTTGGCTTGTCACAATAGTAGGAATTAGTTCAACTTCTTACAAGATTTTAACATATTATTTTATTTTACATATTTTAATGAATTATATTATATACCCATTTTTTATTAGAAATTTTACATAGAGTTTCTACTTTTTTTTATAAAAATAAATGTAAAGCCACTATTGTTTATAGAACGGTAACTATTAATTAATATATGATTATAATAATTCCGAATGTTTCCTAAATAAAGTGATAAATAAACATATTAACGTACTAATTATAGGATAAATATATATAACGGATATATAAAATATTATTCTGTATTTCTTGATAATAGAGATATTAAAAGTTTATATTCATAAACTTGACCGCTAATTTTATATCAAGAGCCACGGTAGTGTCTCGCACCAAGTACACGCGAAGCGAGACTGCACCGTGACTCTTAAGCGTTGCATTTACAGCGAACGCCTTGCTATAGAGCGAGTCGCACGCCTGCCGCAATGCAACCACTATTTATGCTGTGTCTGTCTGCTGGTCTTCTGGTCGCCTTCGACTCTCTTTTTATAAGTTGTGTTATAGATAAAAAAAATTCCCTTTCTTAATAAAGTAAAATAAATAACCGTAGCGCGATTTATCGATATTTATATTTTCCAGTTTCTCAGACATGCAAATACATAAATGTCAATAAATTCCTGAATGGATATTGGAAATAATGCAATGGCACAACATAAAATATGATTGCAAATCATGCACTCCCAATTGTTCTAATCATGAAAATTATACGCTTATAAGAGCGTAACACATGTACGTATCTGCTCGCAGAATACAATTTCTTAATCAATACTCATTTTCCTACGTCTACGTCATCGCTTAAATATGCAGAAAAGCGGAGAGATACATTATCTGTTGCAATCCCTTTTTTCTTTCAATCCCTTTCCTTCATTCGTGTGCAATCGCTACATAATTCATCTGTATCCAAAGGATTATTATCTGCAAGTGCGCTCATACTCGCATATTGCATAATTCTCCGTTTAAATTATTTCTACTGATAAAACTAAGTAATGATAAAAGTAAACTGGTTCAATCCCGGGTAGCAGAGTGACGTCAAATGACGTCTTTAGACGTCATCCTGCTGGGATGTTATTTCCTTTCGATGTAAGGTCATCTTAAATTGCCGATCTTTCCTTTTGTACTCCACCATTAGTGACGTCAAATTCTTTTTACTCGTGCGAGTTTCTTCCTGTTTCTAATAAACACCTCTGTGAATGCTTGTTAATAGGTGCTGCATGATTGACAAACAAGTCAATTGCGTTACGTTTATTATGGCTCGCGGTGGTTGCTTAGTACACTGTATTGAGTTTTATGATAACGGAAAATCGGACTTTTCTTTTATAAGAAAAAACTCTAATCAAGTGAGAACAAAAATTATAGATTTATTCTTAATGTCCGTTTATTTATTTATACTGTTTAAAAAATTTTAATAGTTGTGCATCTTGTCCAAAACTTAAAATGTTTCAAATTTATATTCCAAGGAGATTATGTTACAAAATATGGTAGATTTACAATAAAGCTCATAATTTTTATTACTTTTTCATCAAAATTTTATACACCTGCAACTTCCCTTCAATTTACCTTATATACGAAGTTTAAATTTATGAATTTAATTGATCATGAATATATGTTTTTAATCGCACTCGTGTTAATCCATATATTGTTATACATGCAAAGTATAAATAATATATAAATAATATAACACGACTTATATGAGGTATACAAATGTTATCTTACAATTAGGTTTTTAAAAATTTTTCTCTAATAAATCAAATATTATTGCGTTGAAAATTAGCAAATTTTCCAAGGAAGTTATACAATGTATCGGACTGATATCAATAATTTTATTGCGTCATCAATTGTGTTTTGTTACGAAAACACGATGCAACTGTAAACACGACACGCGACCGATAAATATTCATACGAATGATATACCGTCAGCACAGGCGTTTCGTCCCGATAATGCGCAACGTTAAAACAAAAGTATTTCTTCGTTAAATATGCCATACGTATCGTCGTTCGCGATTCTCATAAATCGCGTGGCAAGATAAGCGAGCCGTGTATGCATAAACCGTGACTTTTTGACATTTTCATTTACTTACCGAGGTAAACTTACTAAATGTGAAATCCACCGAGGACCTTTCCAGTTGCAGCAACAACGCTAAATGTGGTTACGACGTCGTAAAATCAAATTAATTAGAAGACGCAGAATAACAGAAGAAGCTGTAATCGCACGTTTAATTGCTTTTAATAGGGAAAACATTTTTTACAATCATTAATGTTTACATAAAATAAAGCTTCTCTCGGATATCAAACGAATCATTTGGGAGTTGAAAATGCATCTGCAGTCCAGAGTTACGTTATCAGTGGTGTTATCGTCGAATATTTCAGGGAGGAATACTTTACTTTACATGTTTACTGAAGAATATACACTTGGGCTGAGCTGCGCTAACGACATAATCGTTAAGTGAAAAGTTCAACGCGTTGAGCGGCTGATGATGACTAAAGAAGTTATCACCGCAAATCGTTTAACGTGAAAAGTTCAATGCCTTATAATACGAAGCTATTATATAAAGGCATTATATAAAAGAAATAGCACGCGTTTGCTGTAGCTTATATAGTAGGTTCAAGTACAATGTTACTACTGCCGATTGTCCGTATAGTTTTAGGTATATAGTTTTCAGACATTATCCATATTCAGGAGGACATTTTACATTCAAAGTTGTCACATTCTTTGTTACGTCAGGAGTTCTTTGTCGCCCGGTTCATAAGTTAACGATATTCAATGACGTTTTGTGTGTTGATGATTTATTAGAGTTGAGCTATACCTATTTTCTTTATGTACTACATAAACGCTGACGGTTATAATCGATTATGTTTTAAACGAGATTACTTGTATAGCTAAAGCACGAGTATAGCTAAAGCACTAAGCTTTTCTTAATATATTAAGTAGCAAATAGAAATTGCATGTAGAAGCTGTACGGCTTGAGAATAATTGAAAGATCAAACAAAATGTATGTTTTATAAGTGTATGTTTAAATATATACTTTATTGCCACACATCGCAAACTATAATAATCAATTATTTTAAAGTAATTATTCTTTTAATTGAAAGTTTTCTAATTTAGAAAATAATTTATACTATTTTATGTTTAATTAATTGAACTATAGTGTATTTTAATACACATTCTTAATGTATCTTAAATTTATTCATAGTTCTGATAATTTTAATTTATATGTTTATGATTAATTAATCACAAGTGCAAAACATCAATGATAATGAGAATATATTCATATTATGTGAAAATAATATTGTTATATTGATAATAAGTAAAGAATAAGTAAAGAAATAAAATACATTTTTATCATATTGAAAATGTGATTTTTATATTAAGCAATCTCTCTCTCTCTCTCTCTCGCTCTCTCTCGCTGTTTCTCTAACTCTGTCTGTCTCCCTATTATAAAGAGTTAAAGCGTAATTGGAGTCGCTCTTTTCAACTGATTCTGCATAAATGACGACGACGACACGACGACGACGACAACAACGAAATTGCAACACTCGTTCAAATACCGGAGGCGAGTATGCAGAGAAAGCAGACATTTATTCGCCTCATTCGTTCGCTCACTCACTCGCTCGCTCGCACATGCTCGACTTGCTCGAACAACCGGTGGCGGCGAGATTTTCTGCGATCGGTGAGCAACGATCTTGGTCAATCCTGATCGACGATACACGAGCCAGACAATCGTCAGACCCCGAATACCCCGATGCTGATCGTGTGTCTCTTTATCCCCTCCCCTGATTTTCTGACGTCCCCATTCGCTGCTTGTTTACAGTGGCTGGTTATCTCGACATGTTGCAATCGATGTCACACCGGACGATCGTAATCGGTACTCGTCAATTATCCGCTTAATTCATCTCCGTAATAATGAGATTCTTCGTGCAACACACCCTCTTTATTTCCTCATCGTCCTTATGTCCCTCGTAAGGAGAAAGATTTTTGTACCATGTAAGGTAAATGTACCAATGCCTGGACACGTACCAATGTCTGGACAGTTTTATCATTTTATTCCTTAAATAAGAATATAACGCGAATTTAAATTAAAGAATCAAAGATAAAAACATTTTTCTTGTATATTATACTTTTATCTTTGATTTTAATTTGCGTCATACTTATTTAAAAACTAAAGTAATAAAGATGTCTATAGACATAGGTCTTAAGTGTCCCGGCCTTGATACATTTACCTTGCGTAGAAAGGGTGGCGCGCGAATTCGGGATGCTGTACAGTTCACGGATTAATTTCTTGCTCAATCGATTGTTTTATAGTGCATTTTTAATACACACTCCCAACGCATCTGAAATTTATTCATATAGTTCTGATAATTTTAATTAATACGTTGGTGATTAGTCAACTGCAGGCATAAATGCATATCAAGAAAAAAAAATAAAGAAAATACATTTTTTTCTCTCGCAATTAAGTTGCATCGAGGACATTATTTCGGTTCTTTGTATCTTTATTTTGCGTCATACTGGTTTTTACCTGTCTGTTGCGACCCACTTATCGAAGAGACGGCGTAACTTCGCTTTTCGCTCTCTCGTATATGTTTATAATTCGAGATAAATTATAAACAATTATTACGCTATTTACTATATACCATATAAAAACTCGCCTGACAATGCGAGTGTATTCTTCTTTTGTGCTTGCGGTGCTTGCCAGCAAAGGAATAACGTTATCCTTGTACTTTCCTAATCGTCATCTAATCGCGCGCAGCTGCGCAACGCAACGGTGAGATTCATGCGATTCATATCCAAGTCATTATCAAATTAACGGAACAGAAACGCATCCTATTGCATTTTTATTACGTCGATTACCGTATCCCGTAAATCGTTTGCCGGAGCAACCGCGGAATATCGCGAGATGATGCAAGAGGTACGAAATGGCCTTTATATAGCCGGCTTTCGGTTAAAAAGAGAAACACATCGGCATTAACATTTTACAGTTGAGCATATCCCTTGCAAAAACGAACTGATTTCATCGAACGCGTTCTCGTCTTCGTCAGTTGACCCGCATTCGCCGCTTGGTTGGCGTAAAAGCGCGTAAAGGAGCGGTAAAAGAGATACACGGTAAAAGAGAGGTGAAGCCGCGATATGGCTTCGCGAGCGCGTTTGCGAGAGCGCGATTTTGCGAGCAGTTCCATGCAGGAGGATTTCCCAATTAGACGCGACCGATTTCGCAATTTGTCGTGCGACGTGCTAATTTTTCGCGTAGGATATAATGAACACATCGCGAACGGACGAAAATGAGTTTAATTGTAAGATCACGCGTCGCGGATGATTCCCCCTCGGGTGTAGAAAGCAAATTGTTTTATTTGTTTTTACACTTGGCAATTTTACGATACCGGTATTATAATTATTGAAAAATTGAAATTTAATTTATAATGTGTTTTGCACTAGATTAATTTTACGTAGGCGGATTTAAGTTTCTCTTTCTTTCTATACTTACTGCTGCTTTGGAATTTTTTGATGTAATGAAAAATTGACATTTGTTATATTTTATACAGCACGATAGGGAATGCCATATGTGGAACGTAAAATTATTTTTTGTTTTAAATTCTTTGAGAAAAGTATCTAAAATAATTATAAAGTAATATATTTAGATTTATTTAAATACAAGGTGTTAAAAAATTTGTATATACTGATGAATCGTGATGCGAGCGTGTTGTATTTTTATGGAAAAATAAATTAACGCTTATATATTTTTACTCAATCTAGAGATTCTTTATTCTACATATTAATTCTTGCTATATGATTTTGTGAAGACGGATATATTTTTATAAGCGTGCGGAATTCGATACGTTGCTGCAATATCTAATAATTCATACTGTACATGTAATTTATACCTATCATTAGAACGTTATAATAAATCAATAACGTTATTGCGCCAACATATGCGATTGCTTAATTAAATAACAAATGGCACTAGCGTATTTAGCGCAATGTTAACGTATTTTATTATCTTTAAAATTAATAAACCAAGTAATTGGTATCTAACCAAGTAATTAACATACCAAAGTTAATGATAACCTATTATTATGAGCGAATAAAAATAATTTCTCTGCATATATTGCACGCCTAATGTAGCCTGTAGCGCAGATATGGAGGGCGCTTAAAAAGAATGTTAACACTTATATGGAAGTAACTATTTTATGATATGAGAGTAACAAATAAAGGGTACGAGGAAAAGCAGTCATTGTCTGTCCGGAGTATTTTCGAGAAAAACCCTATTTTAAGCATGAAGACATCAAATATCTTAGGAAGCTATTGAAAAAATTAATACAAATTAGTACATTTAATGAATATCGAAACGCCTTAGATGTAGTTTACATTGTATGTTGGACTCTGGTGGTTCTCCCTCACGTGAATTATGATTGTTTTTTCGCCAGCATGGTACATCTTTCGGCCTTATTTTCAATACTGTTCTTGATTGAAACAGATAAGAATTACGAAAGTTCTTTGAAAATGCTACAAGATAATATGATCAGATCAATTTCGACAAAAAGGATGGACTTTAAGTGTTTTTTTCTCTCTATCCCTCAAATGTATTTTGTCTTCAAAAAGTCTCCACTTTGTTCATCATTATTGACAACGCCAATTCTTAGAATCTTCTCCAGGTGGTCTCCAAAGCCCTCCAGGCACATTTCTTCGGATACTGTTGCAATCACATTTGCAATTTTCTGCCAGAGATTTTGTCACATTGTGGCTTCGTAGCATAAATATGTTCTTTTACCATCCCCCACGACCCCCACAGCCAGATATCACACGGCGTAAGGTCTGAAGAACGGTGCTGGTCATGTTAGAGACCCTTCTCTTCCAATTCATCTCCGAATTCCCTGGTGGGACAGTCACAGGCATAGTGGGGCAGAGCACCATCCAACTGGAAGTATCCAGTATGCCAGATTTCACAAAATTACGAATGTTATTACAACAATATCCGAAGAAATGTGCCTCAGGGCTTTGGAGATCATCTAAAGAAAATTCCAAGAATGTGTCAATAATAATAAATGAGAGTGAAGATTTTTATTAAAGACAAAATACATTTGTTACTATGATATCTTGTGTTATCAGTTACGTTTTGCTAAAAAAGTTACTTCCCTATGAGTATTAACATTTTTTTTAAACACTGTATATTATAATATTTTTTTTCTTCGTTCGCTTTGTTACTGAACTGTGTTCGTGGCATTATCTATTCCATAAAAATTATAAACTTGCGTTATCAGAGATAATTATTTTTCACGAAATTTACAAGCATATTTCAATATTATTCTTTCTCAGTTACAATATGCCTATTGTTTCAAATCTAGATAGCTGCTTAAAATATTTGGCATGTGATTTTAAAAAATGTTTTGTGAGGAATTTCACACATATGCAAAACTTGCTAAATTTATTTTGATATTATTTCCAAAATGCTTTGCAAATGAAATCTCGAAGCTCTCTCACGTTGAACTATTATGTTTAAATCGATTGCATTATAATGTAAATTATTTTATAACGTAAATTCAATAAAATTATTACTGTTCCCGATTAGGTAAAACTGTAAAATCATAATTCGCAGATGTTACGAATCGCTAAGTTAGTACGAAATACATGCCGATCTGACTCGCAAGTATCGGCTTATGGCAACAAAGTCGGTGAGATTACGTTGTGGAAATCGTTAAATCTACCATTGTAAATCGGCTTGATGGCTTCGCTGCTTTTGATGACCGTCAGAAACATAATGCAGATTGAACGACGACTCGCCATTTAATGGCGATGATATAATCACTGGTGATCGGTGCGAATGACCTTGGAGGACGAACGATCGGTTCTCCCGGTCTTGGAATTCAGCGCTGGTGCACTCGATCGGTAGCTTCTTTCCTTTTTTTACTTACGCGCGATCCTTTGCGATACACTCGCGATTTCTCTCTTGGCCTTAATAGCGCACACTCGCCTGATTCTTTCTCCTACCCTTTCTCCGGCGCGACGGTATCACATTGAAGGTCTTGCGGGGGGAATTCGTGTTCTCGGAAAATATAAGCGGATCATGACGATGCAATACGCAAGATTGCATATGATGTCTCAACATATCAATTTAGCGATTGATTATTGTGCGTATTATCCTATTTCTACATTTTAACGATTAAATTTACCAGCCAATTTTGAACAAATTTCTACTTTATGAAAATGTCGTAAAATATCATCGTTTTCTGAAACTTGTCAAGTTATTAACGTTGCAGATTGAGCAAATAAAATATTCGCGTACAACGTTTTGCTTCGCTTCATTCGCGGTTACCTGTCCTACAACAATTATAAGCTTACACTGTCACGCATGATTGCTTTTCGCGAATTTCATAAAAACTAAATCTCTCAAAATTTTGTTGTAATAATTTTTAATACATAAAAGAAAAATATATTTCTGCAAATTTTTTAAATATTTTTTCGTAATATAGATTGTCACAATACTCAAACTAATAAGATAATTAATCATTATATTGATGCATCGGGACATATCACATATATCATGTTATATTTGAATTTGGTATATTGTGTTACTGAATTGTGTGTGTAAATTGTATTAAATTCTACCTTCGGCGAGACTTCTATGATTTCAGTTGTGTAGAAGTATATCGTGCTAATCTTATACATGTGTTAAGCCACAAAATGCAATCAAGATCAAATAAATCAGAGATGTAGTTTTAATGACTACAGTATGCAGTTTTAATGATAAAAATTTTTTCACTTTCCAATTTTCAGAGTTAATTTACTAAGAAAGCATCTAGCTATTAAGAAGTGCTTTGTACGTTTATCGTCAATTTAAACGTCAATGCAACGATGTGTTTCTTCTTAAACAACCCATTTCTACTTTGTGCTATTCTGTAATGGTTAATTATAAATTGCATTACACATCAGTTTCTGCAAACATTTTTAAGAAACAATAATTTGAATAAACTATCTAAATCTAAATACATTTTCTGCATTGTTATTATGTATATAATGATTAAATTAAAGATAACGGTCGGCTGTATAAATTAATAAAATAGCGAATTAAATTGTATATGAATGTATCAGAATAAAAACTGTCCCCAATATTGCATTTTTTAAGGAAAATTTTCAATACCGATCTTTATTTTTCTGACAGTAATGCGTTTCCTATTTGCTGTCATACGTGAACTTTTCCAACGAATACGTAACAGATATTAAAATGAACAAAAAAAGTAAAATCATGCTGTAACGATTTACAATGCTAATGCAGAAAAATGACCGGCTATTATACTACTTAATTGTGTTAATACGTGCAGGCTTCGGTGGCACACAGGTGGCACACGGGTTATATAGTTGCCTATATTCGATCAAAGCTATAATTACATCTTTTTTTCGGATGTGTCTAGTTATGATTAAGAGAAATGGAAATCACAAATTTTCTGTTACACAATACTCCGGAAACGGTCTTTTTACACTTTCTTTACTTTACTAACAACGTATTATACAGATTCTTAATCTCATTACATTATCATTACATTTAGATTTCCGCGATTTTTATTATATGTATACGATTGATGCAGTGATACGTCTTATAGCCATTTCATAGACCTTCTTTGAGGAATAAAGATTCCTTGTTCCTTATTAGTTATTCTACATTTCCTTCCTTCATCGATCAAGGAATTCCTTGAGCGGTCGAGCGCTCGCGAGAAAACGCGGTTAATTAATGTGGTGCCATCCCGGTAGGAGCACACGTGGCCACCACAACACAATCTTTTACACAAATAAATAATAATAAATAATAGTAATAATAGTAAATAAATAATTAAATACTGCTCAATTTACATTCTTTGATAATTTGAAAGATAATCTGTCATTGACAAATTTTTAAGTAGAGCAATGAAACAGCAATCTTATTAAAATTCATTAAAAAGCACGTCCCATAAATAATTTAATGTCACATCTTTTGGATTTTAAGTTTGAGGATATAAATTTGTGTATATATGTGGGTGTTTTAATGCATTAATTTCTCAATTTCTCGAGAAAGAGAGAGAGAGAGAGAGAGAGAGAGAGAGACAGAGAAAGAGACAGAAACAGGTTTATTACTTTAATCTATAGGAGGGTGTAATGCCAACGCAACTTTGCTATGAAGGGTTGCACGCGTGAACCGGGAGAGATCATACCGGGGATAATCGTGCAAGTTGCATTGCACAACTTTCTTAATTTTTGAGTGACGTAACAGCAGCTGTCATTGGCTTGCAGAGAAGAGAGGAGAGAAAGACCTGGACCGATGCGGTTCCCCTTGATTCGTGGGAGACCCCACCAACGCCGTGTGATTGCAACAGCAGTATATTCTAATGTTTTACTATCCCACTTCTTGCACTTGTCCGATCCCGAAAGTGGGAAGCACTTCGGACATACTCCAAACGATCGCGATCGCGGTTGTTCAGTTCTTTGGGAGCATTGGATCACGTGAGAACGATCATTACGAGATCGAAAGTTGTCTCGTAAAAGGATCGGCGATCGTGCCCTCTCGAGTAACGGCCAGTGTAAGAGACCGGTGACGTTCCAATCCCTTTCTGAGAATTAAACGAAACTCTCTTTTTGCAACGAAATTCTCTTGTTACATCGTGAAACGGGAAATTACTGCTAATTCCGAAAATCGAATCGTGTCGCATCACACAATCTTCTTGTGCGTCTCGCGCGAGCTTGCAAGACGAGGGAAGAAGAGCGCTCAGGATTGCGTGAGTTCGCTCGAGTGAACTGCGCAAATTATCCTAGGAGATGAACTAGTGAATCCTATTATCACGTGATCTCGCGAAGTTAAATTCAAAAGGTAAGCTCTGCCCGCAGCGGCCCGCAGATCCATGATTTCTTACGGAAAAATTACGGACGCTACTTCCTCGCTGCAGACTCGCAGAATAATTAATGTACGAGACTGATGACTTATGTATTACTCCCGTAAAATCGGCGCGTTAGTTTTTACCGTTACCACTCGCTCACGCTAACCACTACTCCGAGTTAATAATATTTCCTGAATGAAAGTGACGGGGGTTTCTCATATAACATGAGATTCTTGACTTCGTCGCGCTGCAGTTTCTGCGAGCACCGTCACATACTTGCGCATCATTAAGAGAGAGGAGAAATAAAAATAGTTCTTGATATAGATTTTAACGAGCTTCGCGATTACGTGGTTTCACTTCCTCTGTGTCATGCTACGATTACTATCTGCATGTAGGCATTGACATTCGCGAAAAGTTTTGCACTCGCATGTGCAAGTTTACATGAGAAAGAAAACAAATATTCAGAGAAAACGTTTATTACAAACGTAAAAAAAAAACATACTTGTTTGATAGGATTTGTATTAAACTTTCTTTCTAAAAAAGAAATAATAAAACGAAAGGAAATTCGTTATCAGAGAGCAATTTCTCTCTCTTACAACTTTTACCACACATATTTATATATTTTTACCATATATAATTTACAAAGCAACATATTGAAAAAGCAACATATCTTACTATAATTAAAAAATTAAAACTAAATCGAAAAATAAACTTTTGTTTAATATATTGACTGTTATAATGTCTGTCATCCATCGACATTAATCCTTCCGTTTATAACAAAGGTTAAAGCTCGCAGACAAAAATAAATTATACAAAAACAAGGCAAATGAAAACCAATACGCTCGTTATTCCGTTTATTCTGCGTCAATAACCTTTGCATAATTAATGTGATCGTTAATGACTTAAATGTGTACAACACACGATTAAATTTAATTAATAAGACTGTGCCCATGTTTAGTAGAAAGGAACAATAGAGTGGTAAACAAAAAACATGAATATTTTACTTATTATAATATTATATGTAATTCAATTTCATACTTCATTATTATTTTTTTTATTACAAAAATAATTTGGCGTGAACAGAAAGTTAGCTAAAATATGCTTTTTAATGTGTTTGCTATCAACTTTTCAGATTCAACTTCAACTTCGTAGAAATCGACTAAAACATTATATAGTTACTTGAATGTAGCGGTTTTTGTGATATGGAATGTAAATATCTTCTTGTGCAGCTGCATAGTGAAAGTACTAAAGAAAACAAAATGTCTCACATAACGCCAGTGCCTCTGCGCTCTGATATAGAAACGTATTACTCTTACAAACTCTCTATTTTTTTCGGATAAATCAATTCTTTTATCGATGGATACGTTGCTCAGGCGTTTTTCTTTTTCTATAAGTTACGTGCACGTTGAAAGTGCGATCACTGGAAATTAAGATAAACGCATATAATTCACGGAAGTAATATGCGCTGATCATACGTGTAATAGTACGTTACAATCATAGACAGATTGCGATGCTACAGTCATTTCTCTTTCTCATTAATGATACAGATCCTACGAATGAGCAGTTGAGTTTTTTTGAATAAACAAATTATTGTTACGTCGTTTATCCCGCGACGTAACAATGCGGCGCGCACAGGTGAATATCAGATTATATAAAATTTATATCATACCGCTTTTATCTGAAATTAACACAGAATTGAGAGCAAGAAAAACCATTGTATCTGGCTTTCATATAAAGTTCTATAACTTATTTAATTTAATTTAATTATTGCGTAATACAAGTTATCTTCGTGTCAAATAATCGAGATGGAATTAAAGAGACAATTGCTTTTTATCCTTTGCTCTACCGTTACTACCGTTCTGTCGTTGAACCCCGCTATGCAACCTGCTTTGCTTTATCAATTTGGATAATTTCACATTTCACACTTATGTTTGTACTAATTGTTACATAGTGTAGAACAGTTGGCATGTGCGATCACTTGGCGGTCACTTTTACTTTCATAAAGAGTTCTTAGACCGAAGAAATAGACCGAGGAAACTCTCTTGAATAAAAACAGGAAGTGAATTAATGGGGAAAACTTGTATATTAGGAACACGTGTATTTATGTTTTTATTTATGTAATTACTCGCGTGAAGAAGAGATTTTAAAAAATTACTTTTTAAATTTCCTTCTCGGAAACGATGAAAATAATAAAGACGCCGCTCAGATTAATAACTAAACGTGTACCAATAAGAAGAATTTAATGTATCTGTTAAATATTCATGTACGTGTATCAAAAAGATAGAAGTTGCTTTACGTATAGAAACCAATTAATGAGCAACGGCAAGTGATATTAATGGTATTCTGAAAAAATTTCGGAACTTGATACAAAATAAAGAAAGGTCGAATGCATGCCTGTGTTTCTAACAGGTTTAATATTACCGATAGCGGCGGGACTGCTTGCGGAGAAATAAATTTATCCGCGGTTAAAATTGTCGCCAGCTACCAGTTAATTTATCTTTAATACATACAAAATTATATGTTATCTGCCATTGTTATTGTCATAATTTGCGAAAAAGCATTTCCTGCTTTTCACAGAAGTTTCAATCATGAGAATTGCCAACTATTGAGCTACTTTATACAGCTGATTTAACTATTTTTCCTCGACAATGCAATTCTAAAGCGAATATGATGAATGATCATGTACCTATAGAGGAGGTCGCAGGTTCGTTTCACTGTCAGTGACAATCGCCTCGATAACGGCATGTCTAGCCATGCACACAGACGGATGCGCCTATCCCTCGCACGCGTGCACGCACGCGATTGCGTGCATGAATGTCGTGAATACCCATTTGCTCTATTGCACGTGAACTTTCGTATAGTTGTATATATGTATATACATATACAATATATATTGACGGTGAAATGGCTGACGGGAAGAAAGCGTAGCAGGAAATCAATGACATGTTGTTACGTTGGTCGACTTAACTGGTAAGACAGCATAAGTGATCCTGAAAGTACGCGGTCGCAAGGTTGATATCGCGAGATCGCGAGAGCCGCGCGCAGGTATTCGCATTAAAACGAAGCGTTCGTTATACATGAAAATTCGAATTCTGCAAAATAAAACGTAAAAATTGCGCAATTTAGAAATATTCAGACCGAAGAGAATCAATATATAATAACGCGTATCATATCCGAGCAAGAGGTCTTGATTACGCGGCCGGAATGATATTTAAATAATTTTAAAAATCGGATTGACGGAGTTCTAAGAGGCTACCGCGAATAATGCGAATAACATGAATGTCCCTTTCCATATCGGGCACATCGCGTATAATTGTTAATAAATAATACTTTAAATTTCCTTTTAATATTACGAGGAATATATAAATTTCTGTTATTAACGTAACGTATGGAAATTTATAAAAAAATTGCATGACACGTAATTTTGTAAAGTAATGCAAATGAGTAATGCAAATTGAATTTAAACTGATAAAGCAATTAAATTTAAAATAATACAGAAATGCAAATTTGGACTTACAAGCAAATATGTTTTCTTAAATGATGATATTTAAGTAGTAATTTTGAGTATTATTTAATGTGCAACATATTTAAAGAGTACTACTTGAACAAGTATGCGATGCATCACTTTCTCATAATATATTTTAATTTATTCATGACAAGGTTAGACAGGGTTAAAAGAGTCAGAATAATGTTTAGCCTATATTCTATCATTGAGTACTCTTTTATCGAATAAAACGTTAACTTAGTTTTTATATAACTGTAACTTATATGTAAAATAAAAACGCCTTGAAAAATTCTTAAATTTGTACCGTCTCAAATTTATAAGAAAATATGTACCTTATTACTATTTAATATTCGATAGAAACTCTATTTTTATGAAATAATTTCTGTACTATCCAATATTTCATTGTCAGACAATCGGCTCACTGCGCGAGTAGGATTTTGAACAAGACAACTAAAACGGTGAATATAGCTGCAACTTTGCGAATACGACTTCGTTGTGCAACCAATTTCTCCATCCTTTTTCCATTTACCAGGAACTGCTACTTAATATTGCTTATATCAGCTGTAACGCGCAAATAATTACGTTAGATCTTATTTTAAGTCAATTAAACATTCAGAGGAAAAAAATTAGTTAAAAATTATTTCACTTTGATAGAAACAATCATATTTCTTTTTGTGTAAATTTATTAAAATGTATAAATTACGCTAATTTTGTTAACAGCTGAAATCAATTGCATTAATAAATTAATTATTTTTCTAGATTTATTATTCTAACTGTGTCAAGTTCTGCCTGATTTGCAATTCCTCGTCATTTTTACGATCAACGTCCTCACCGGTTTTATCTTCTTTTTTTTTATATACGATACTGTAGACTACGCCATTCTTTATGTCTTTCCTTCGTCATAAAATTGCAGAGTGTGAGCGTTATTGCGTTTTTCCATTCACCGCTCCTGCAGCTGAAAGATTGCGATCTCTATGTAATTTGGTAATCGCGCTGTCACGAAAATAAGGTCGGTATCGATGACTTTTGCGTGTATGACAGCGGCAATTATCCGTTGCATGAGTTTTTCTTAGATTGCAATGTCGAAGTTCCCGATATAATTTTCGATAGACGGTTTTTTTCAAGTGTGTTCCTTTATCTGATCATTAAAGGCCAATTATAGTGCGAGAAGAAATGCCGTTTCGTTTAAGCGCCTCGTAAACCTTGGAAATGATATTGCACAATGAGAACTGTAATTAACGATAAATCATTTGATTATTCTTCGATCCTAATTTATCTTTTCGAGATAAATTATTGATGATGACCGACTTTACGGCCGTGAAATTACAGCATAACGCATTACTGCCATATTGCCATAAACGCAATACTGCCGAAGTGCTGCTATGCAAGTGGCGATGAAATCGCGCGTTTAAGCACCTCTATCTAAAGACGTTATAGTACGTAGAGAGAGAAAGAGAGAGAACTATTAATAAAACGTTAAAAATGATCGGTACAATGGGACGCTGTCGAAAGAGTTTGCGTAAAGTAAACGAGCTTAAGTACATGGAAAATTCTCCAGAAAGGTCATGTAGAATTTAGATGTGTGAGTGGGAGAGAGCGAGAACAACAGAGTGGGATACATCTTTATTCTGAGATTATCCTAAGATTAACTTAAGATTGTCTTATAAGTTAATAATAGCCTCTGCGTAATAAAAGGCTCAAGATTTATTCTTAACTTCTCAATAGCATTCGGTGTGCAATTTAGAAATACCAGTTAGATTTAAACTGTTAAATTTAATTACACTGACTGAGATTGAATAATTAGTATTTGATATCTTAAGCAGGAATAAAGATGAAATAATCGTGTATTTGAATTAGTAGTCGTGCGTCAAGCGGAAGGTGGAGCATTTTTTCTCCGCGCCTGGCCGATTATGAATTAGTCAAGCGTTACTTAGCAAATAGCCGATAATAGTGTGATACGGCAAAATGCAAAAAGTCGCACGAGTTCTTTCTTTACTTTGTTACAGTGCTATTTTCACGGAGATATCTATATACAATGAGCTGATAGTTATTAAGATCGAAATCGCGGCGATCATTATCGGCAGATGAAATATTGCGCGATTTCCTGCATGCTGTTGCAAGTGGATTCCACAGACCGTCCCTGAGTACATCGCTGGTCAGTAAACTCGCGTCGCGGCAGACAGAGCAAACGCGTTCTATGAGCGAAAGGTGCATGACTTACTTGGCGAATAACCGGTATTCGAGCCCTCCGGATCAACGTGGCACAGAAACGCACCGGACAGGAAGAGGAGCCGGTAAAGCTCCCAGTGACACACATTCGCAAACTCTAACGTGCATTTCTTGTCCGGAGGATGATTGAAAATTCCAGTTGGTGAAATTGAAATTTTCGCCCCTTTATTCAACACGTTTTCTTTACATTTTGCGTTAGCGGTATTCCGTGTTATTGTTACAATATTTATTTAATTATCGCATTGTTGCGCTAAATTTACAATTTGACGAATTAAATTAAAGGAATGATTAAATATGCAAGCTAATATTTTTTTACCATAAAATTACTTTATTATTTAAGTAAAATATAGAATTACTTTAATAATTCTACGTCAAGAGAATTCCAGTGTGACTTAAAGTTTTCTAGTTTTTCAGGAAATCAATCCAAGAATTAATCAGTTTTTACTTTCTGTGTTTATTTTTTATGTTATTAAATTTCTTCTGCTTTGTGACGATTTTTTTCCGGGCAATTCTGAAAATTCTTTTGCGGAATTTTGATATCATTTGGTGTAACATTAGTTTTATGTATATAATCAGCTTATACCATATTTAGTTTATATTAAACTATGCTGTACCTAATAATTTTATGTGTAATGCTTCATGAGCATTCCTATATCTGTATTCAATGTAAGACAACCTGTTGTCAATGACCATGAACGTTGGCAACACGATCCGCTAGTATAAGACCATGAACGCATAATTGCTCATTGATATATACTGCTGCTATAATTTATTCGTGTACATTGATATAATTTACACTTGTGATGTACATTACACCTAATAGAAGTCGATTTTTATTGATAAACTTAAACGGTTATTACATCTACACAAAGATCAGGTCAGAATTGCAGAAAGATCAATCATTCAGGAAAGATCAACAGAAGCGAGAAAAATCGTTTGCAATCGTTTATTTTTAATTAACCAAAATTGTTAAAGAGAAGTATACAGTTTAAACATTCTTGATGGATAACTTTTATATTTGGTAGAATAATTTTGGTATAAAATTTCGGAGAGACAATTAATTTCTCTGAGTGACTCATCGGTCGACACGGAATAAATATAATTTGCATAAAGATCAGTGATGATAGCGTAATATATTATGTCCCAACTCTAATTTGCCAGTCATCATAGGCATAATAAGAGATAGAATGCTGAAATAAGGCACAATCTCAGGACGTGTATAGCGTTCAATTATGCAAATCATAAAAGAACTATTGAATTGCGACATTAAAGAAGAAAGCGAGGAGAAAGACGAGCAATGTATTTGTATTATTCGTCGCGAAGTGTGCGACAAACGAACGAGGCAGAGAGAGAGAGAGAGAGAGAGGGATAAATCGGAACGACTGCCAAGCGGTACGCGGGAAAAGCGAAGGAAATACATGTCGCAATAGTTAGGTGAAACTGCGGTCGGGACCATTACGGACCCTTGATGGGCGATAGGAACGTGCGTATGATGCACGCGACGCGCGGTGCCGAGGAACATGTGTGATGGACGCGTGTACCAATACGGACATGAATACTCTAAACGAGTGGATGGTACGTCGCAATTGCCGTTAAAAGGACAAATCGCCGCGACGGCGTGTTTCGCAAGGTGAATTTATTAGCGGTCATTTGCATGGTCCTGAAGCAATTGTTGGTTTCAGCGGAGTAGGTCGTGTATCGTTGGAAGACAAAAGATAACGGCGGTGGGGAGGGGGGGGACAGCGTTAGCGGTTTATTATGTAAAACCTGACGAGATTTGATTCCTGCATCAACGAAGTGTAAATGCGAGATACCGATAATAGAGGGATATCTAAAATGTACATTGCACAATGGCATATATGCCCTTTTCGTGTATGCGAAAATGATTGTTGGTTGTATAAATTTAAGTGCATCAAACCCAGCAGTTCGAGATGTTTATCTCCGCATTTCAAATTACGGTAATTGCAATGGTAATGGGAGAAGCGTATAGTTTGATATGCATCAAATGAGTTGCGTAACTTGAATAAAATAAATATATTTTTATATTGACAATTTGCACGCCAAATGTAATCAATTTTTTGCGTATTTGATTATTTATAAAAGTTACCATTTGATTCCGTTCGTCATATTTCCGATAATGTTTTTGCTTATTCAATTTGCGTTACCATTCCAGAACATAAAACTCGTAGTCAAATTAGAAAATTGATACGTGATCGCGCGAGGAGAATTTGGCGTGAAATGTGATAATTCAATGAGATAAAAGCGAAATTGTACGTTTCTAATTTAGTTAGTAAGTTATACATAAATTTATAATGCATATTTGTAGAAGAACTGTAGAACACAAGTATAATAACAGAGACCGTAACGTTTTTCATAGCTTCAGTTCCGTATAATTATTTATTACTTATTACATGATTAATTATAGTACATAATTACTTACTTTCTACGTTAATTATTATCTGCGTAAAGTGATTTTAAAAGCGAGTGTTTACGAGAATTGTTCATAATTTGCAGTTAATATTGCAGTTATAACAGATTATGAGACAAGCTCGGAGATAAGAGGAAAAGAAAGAGTAAAAAATTAAATCGGATAAATGTGACGGTAGAAGCGAAGTCTAACAATAAGTTTGTGAAGCTAAATTGTCGAGACATGTAAGTTCGATGATTGAAAGTGATTATCTATGTCCTAAAGTGAAGAACGTTTCGTAAGAACGACCGATCTCCCGGGAGCCATTATATAATTGATGTAATGTTTGGTTTTGCGAAACAGAAACAAGCTAGGTAAAATTTTATGATTTCACGATTTTCGTAAGTCGCGACTAGACCGTGAAAAAAAGTCGTGGCTGGAGAGTTGAAAAAAAAGTTTAAGACGACGTCTCCCCATCCTCTGAAAATTCATTGCGTACAGATATCTGAGGGACAGCCTTCTCTAATGGGGGAGATCGATCGTAGCTATACCTAATCGTACTTAATCAAGATGTTGGTAGCTACCAGGTTGGTAGCTAATCGCTTTAATCGCCGAATGACCACGATAATCACGTCAGTCTTTTTTTTTTTGGCCTCCTCTCACTCTCTAGTGAAAAGTCAGGCGTGCAGTCAGTCGGCCGTCGCTCGCACCGGCAGTGGTTCCACTTGGTTCCGCCGCGTGGAAAGTCGTACGTGTTTACAGTGGTCGCGGTTCTCTGTTATCCGAGGCGGATAATGGTACTAATAACACTAATAATCAGAAGGAGCCGAACGCACGTCGGGCTGCAAGTACGAAAGTGTGTCGGCACTGACGGAAATCCGATTTAATCGTGGGGGTGCATTATTAAACCGTTGCACGTACCGTGATGACGATCGTGGGGAAATATCACGGCGTATCATTTTTAATGGTATATGGATAATGGCATGTCGTTTGCAGTTTTTCGATAACAAACGATTACGGATTTGTTCGTAGTAATTACATGGGCAAAACGAAAGTAATGCAACATAGAGTGTGAATATACGTATGTTAATAATGTACACAAAATAAATAGAAAAGTAAATGAATTAAATTGTATATTTTTAAAGAGAGTTTAAAAAAAAATTGATACAATCGCATTTGTAAGATGTGTTAATCGGTAGATAAACACGTGAATATCTTATTTAAAAAATATTGTGTAGTGTCTCTTTAAAAAATCCGAAAGGAACTCGTTTATCAAGTAACGCCAAGATTGATTGACGCACGCGAAGTGGTCGATGCACAGTCAAATAAATCCGTTGTCGTTCTCGATATAATAAAAAAAAAAAAAAATAAAACGATGTCTATTATGTTAAACATACATGATTACACGTATTTTTCTAACGGTGTAACATTGAGCAAGTAGCAATGCGACCTATCATTAGAGGCTGCGAAAATGAATGGGTTGTTGTGCCTGTCGTTCTGAGTTCTGACCATATCGAATCGTTCTAGACACGTGCGAACCGGTTCAGGCGCGGATTTATCGAAAGGATGCAGATTTCAGCAATCGGTAAATCGCGCATCTTGCGCAAGGGAATGCCACGTTAACCCAATTAGGGCCTCGCGAGTTTAACGATGATATAAAAGCTGGAATTCCTTTTTATTTGCGCGAATGTATAAGCGCCGCAGATATGCGGTTTATAATAAAACTTTGTTAGTAATTTGTACGTACAACGTGACTTTAAACTTCTCTCGAAACCGCATACATGCGTCAATTATTTCATATTTATTGCATTTATCTCGGAAATTAAAGTGTAGACTCTTTAAATAGATGTTACTGGCATATATTCTTCTCTATATTCAACTTTTGAGTGAATAAAAGTATAATTTAATCACTTTATTATATGACAGCTGGAGAACTTAATATCTGCAAAATAAATAAACTCATAAAATGGTGTTTCCAGTTGACTTTCCAATGAACATCACCGCGCCGCCAACGATCGACAAAATGTCTAACATCTACAACAACTCCGTAGTGCGATACTGGCAATTTCTGTTCCACGACTTATCAGGTAAGCTTATGTTACAGATGAAATTACACTTAAAAAAAGATTCTGATCTTCTTGTTTGACTATTATTAGAATTCTGATTTTATATAATTCTTTTTATTTGATTAACACTGTAATTATGATTTCTCTTACTTTATTAGCCTTTAATTTCCATAACTTTCGACGATAATATATAACTTTGTTGTATGTAATGTACTTCCACTTATTAATTTTGTACCACCAGCATAGCTAATTATAAATATATAATTTAGTATTACAATAGAATCTATATTATATGGAAATCTATTTTTAAAAATCAGGAGACAATAAACAGTGTACCTTTTGTATGTTAATGTACATTATAATTATTTCATAATAATTAGAAAATAGAATTTATAATAAAAATTTGCTTGAAAACATAAGCCTTACATCAAATTGCCTTTGTTTTGTCTCATTGTTTTAAATAATTTAATTTAAAAATTTATTTAGCTAGTTTTCATTCAAATAATCTACATATTGTCTTTATATTAATTTGCATTAATAAAACCGAGCACGGAATTCAAATAAAAAAGACAGGCGTTCAATTTTCATAAGTATTTTATTGCATATAAATTTTTTTCAGATCCTCGAACTAGGGACTGGTTTCTTATATCGTCACCTGTGCCCGGCCTTAGCCTTTTGATCGGCTACCTCTATTTCGTATTGTCATGGGGTCCGAGAAACATGGAACATCGAAAGCCGTTCCAACTAAAAAACACTCTAGTCGTTTATAACTTTTTGCAGATTCTTCTCAGCACATGGCTATTTAAGGAAGGCATGGAAGCCATATTCCTCCATAATTACAGCTTGACATGCGAACCGGTGGATTTTTCGTACGCGCCGTATGCTCTAAGAGTATGTAAATACTCTCTTGCACATTAAATGTATCTCTAAGTTTTCACCGAGTTCTCAATTAGCTAACAATTTACCCTCGACATTTGTTTCATTCATAACTTGAAAGAACGTTATATACATATGTTACTTTATTATCATCCCGGCTTGAATGTAAAATATTTTCATTCGTTCGAGACAATGCGAATATTGTAATTAAATTTTTCTAGCGCGACAGAAAGAGAGAACGGAATGGAATGTCTGCTAATTATATCTTCATCCGCTTGCGCGATATTTGTTTTAGGTCGCAAGAGACGTTTACATTTATTTTCTGGCGAAACTCACAGAGCTCCTCGACACGGTGTTCTTCGTATTGCGCAAGAAGGAGAAGCAAATCACATTTCTTCACATGTACCATCATACCGTGATGCCAATGATATCGTGGGGCGCTACAAAGTATTATCCTGGTGGCCATGGCGTCTTTGTAGGTACGTTAAAATAAATAAGTAATATAATGCATCGAATTTCTTCTTTTCTGGTAATGTTACTTGTACATGTTCGCCGCCGGCTTCAATCGGATCGAGATCACATATGTGGATTCAACATATGTTTTCTTTACAGGAATTATAAATAGCTTCGTGCACATCATCATGTACACTTATTATCTACTGGCAGCATTGCTACCTCACCATCAGCATAAACGGTATCTCTGGTGGAAGAAATACATTACCAACCTACAAATGGTACGAAGCAAATAAATCGACATTTAATCGATGAATCTGGTTTCCAAAAGACTGCCATTTTCTTTTACAATTTGCACCGATCATTTTATCTTAACAAATTATTTAATACACAATTAACTGATTGTTTCTATCTTTGTTCAACAGACCCAATTCTGTATCGCCTTTATACACAGCTGCCTATTGTTGTTCTACGATTGCGACTATCCGAAATGGTCGGTCGTTCTGGTGCTGCCGAACGCGATGTTCTTCTATTTCCTGTTTTCGGACTTCTACAATAATGCTTATGCTTCCAAGAAGGAAAACGACGGCGCAGCGCCGCCGTCGATTCAGAACTCGACCAAAGCGAACGGTGCCGTGGAGAAAGTGAGCAGCCACAAGATACCGAACGGAAAAGGGAAAAGCGACTAAACGGGTACAGCCGAGGAAAGAGACGATGCGATCGCAATGAGACGGTCACTACCATTTCACTTGAATCGCACCGCAGTCTCTAACCCGCTAATCTAGCCGATGTATTACGGCTGCGGAACGTTCCACGCTGGGGAACGTTCAACGCGCCGTAAAAAAGACAACGTAAACCAAAACGCAGAGGCGACCGGACATTTGCGCAAACTGAAACACATCTGACTATTCAACGGTTGAATTTTCAAGCCTTTTATACAAACGGAAGCGATCCATTTATTATACGTATCTTCTTGTACGATAACGGAGTTATATCGAACAGCTAAGTCGTCGAGGATACAATGCATGCATAATTAGCGTGTAGGATACTTAAATCGTCGCATTTTATATATGGTGATTTAAGTGGAGAAATAATGAAAAGGTTAATGCATTCTGTTTGCCTCTATTTATATTATTTATATATTAATAATTTTAAATGATACGGAATATCTTGCAGCCTGTTGACAAAGTTTAACGGTTAAAAATTTACGATTTTGAAACCGCAGATTTTTTAGATTAAAAATAAATATTACCTGTCCTGCATTTTCGAAATGCACAAAACAATATTTTATCTCTTATGACTTATAATTTATGATTTATATATATGTCATCAAATTCTAAATAATCAGTATCATAAAATTTTTATTGTTACATGAGAAGATTGTTTTTCGCGGAATGTGTAACACATCGTATCACTCGTGTCATTGTTATATAAAGTAATATTATTTTTATGCAACAATATTGAAGAATTTCATGTATGAATGAGGGGTTTCAGAAAATTAATTATTCAGAAAATCGAACTGCCACATTTTTCATGGAATGCAGAGGATATATACCGAGAAATGTTCACTTAAAACACTATTGTCATAATCTCCGTTTTTAAAAGACTATCGTGGTCGGTTTAATAGCTTTACAGTAGTAAGTATATTAATTGACAACGATAGTCGCTTGTAGGATTATACAGATTTAGTTGTAAAGGTATAATCGCGAATTAAATTGCGGTTTATCGTGAGGAGGGTACGAATAGAAACGAGTGGATCACTGTGACGAGAAGTTAATAGTTTTGTACCTTATCCCTTAAATGTCACCCGGGGTCCAGAAGACCCCAGACCCTTTACAATTATATATTTTCAAATGTTTCCGCCAAAAATGGAGCTCATGCTCCCTCTGATGATAGTTGAGTGATTGAACTACCAGTGTGTACACTTAGCAGTACTCAGTTTACTTAATTTTTTATACTATGTTGAAATTGAAATTTTAACAATATAAGGGTTTAAGGGTTATGTATGACATAAGCGACGTATCTTGTGATTAACCCTTAAATGCCACACCTCTCAAGAATCTCGTAAATGACATGAGGGGTCTAAAAGACCCCAGCATGAAAAATGTCTCCTTACTCATTGATTTTTTTATCTTTAGTTATGGAAATTTTTTTCAATGTTGTTCAAGGCTTAGAAAAGAGAATAAAATGCTTATATTGTTAAAATTTCAATTTCAACATAGTATAAAAAATTAAGTAAACTGAGTACTGCTAAGTGTACAAACGGGTAGGTCAATCACTCAACTATCATCAATGGGAACATGAGCTCCATTTTTGGCAAGGACATTTGAAAATATATCATTGAAAGGGTCTGGGGTCCGTTGGACCCCAGGGGGCATTTAAGGGTTAATCACACGATTAGACTCAATCACGGTACTAGAATGGTATTATTAATTAATGCGTACAATTTTGCGATAGTTTTTTAATGTGTAAATTAATCGCTTATGTGTATTAATGAAGAATTTAGAGATATATTTTCAAATTTACAATAATGTAAAACTTTCCTCAATTGTCATTTTGCAATTGGGCGGTACATTCTGTCTCTGTATTCTTTAGTGTATTTTGAGCACTGTTTAAAATGCCCAATCGATAGTTAATAATATCAATATGGGAGGTAGGATGAAAAACCGTTTATTAAAATTTGTGAATCAAACGCATTACTTCTAAGAATGGTGCAATGATTTATGTTTTGCTATCTTGACATGTGTGATGTTTGATGCAACACGATGATGAAGTTTATTGGAGATACTCTAAAATATGTGTATTATATTCTTTTTTATCTTATATTGCATTTTTTTCCTAGAAAAAATCTTTTTCTTGTCTAGCAATAAACTCTTATTAATAAACTATTATATTATTATTACCGTAATATAGACAAATAGGGCTAGTTTCACCAACGTCGATTAACTGTAACCTTCGAGTCAACCACTCTTCATCTCTTTCTAACTGTTCTCCTTAGAAAGAGACGAAGAGTTTAATTGAAGGTAACAGTTATAATCGGAGATGGTGAAACTGGCCCTAAGAGATATAAAATATACCGTTTAAATAAAAAGTATTCATAAAATTTTAAGTTATTCATGAAACCAGCAAAATTGTAGCTATAACTGTTAAAAGTGTTTTTAAAATCACAAATACGAAAAACAAAAAATTTTAAACTTGAGATTATTAAATTTTCTCTATTGATAAAAGACGCTTGAAAAAGAAAATAATTTAGAATTCTGATGAGAATATCTTCATTAGATGTCATCAGGTGTACATAATGAAATGAATATATGCGCGGTATACAACATGTGCGTTCAAGATTTCGAATAGTAGTTTTCCAAGTTACGCGTCAAATGTGTTCGGAATAAGTCAATAATCAAATCTGTATTATGTCAAACAGTTGTAGACGTCGTTATAAAGACAAGGAGTATATATGACTAATCGTCATTTTGAATAAGATAACAATGATATACATATATATAGGTACGTGATATTAACAATATTCATAAACTTTAAATATGTCAATTAATTGAACATAGTTACGAAAACAGAAAAAAGCATTTCAAGGATAATATTTCTTTGTCAGAGCTGCTTTTTAAATGAGAAACTATACATAACTAAATATAAATATTTAATTTGTAAGATTAGATATTATTTAGGTAAGTTCGAACAAGTTCGAGGTATCCAAAAGTTGATAGTTTCTTGTGGCTCAATTAACATTTATATTTTTATGATTAGACTTTTTTTTTAGCAATATATGTTCATTTTTTCTACACTTTAGAAATTTTGATATCAAATCTTTTTCTTATAGAAATATATATTATCTACTAATTTATTACAAAAATTTATGTTATAAAATTGTTTACTTAAACTCCTAGATTAATACTTTTTCAAAAATATTTAATGAAACTTACAATTAGATGCTTAGTTTATTAAAGAAGTTTTTTATTTCATCGTTTATATCACTTTGATAATAAAAGTACGTAGCGCTGCAATAGATTGCGATTATTACATTTTTTTATCTTAATTTTTTATATAAAAATTGAAAATAAATTTTAATGCAAATTAAAAAAAAATAAATGTTTAATCTAAACGAGGAAAATCAATTTCGGATGCACGCTGTAAAAAAGCGTTAATATAAAAAATAATGATTAATTAAATCCAAAGAATATGGGTTTAAGTTTGCTTGCTAATTTGCGTCAATTGCTTAGTGCCTCATAAAATGTCTCATAATTTCCTATCTTTCTTCTTTCTTCTTTTCATCTTCATCTCATTTTATATTTCAATAATAATTTTATAACAATTTTAATATATCTTGGGATAAAATATGCGTAAGGTTTGGCGTACTATGCTTTGGAAATACTAAAATGGGGGATTCTTAATGTAAATAATTATCAGCTGCTATGTTTCTTTTAATTTCGAAATTATTCGATTTCAAAGAATTGCAGTTTCAGAACAATAAGGTCGATTGCTTAAATGCTACGGCCTCACTTGGATGGATAACTAATTATGTCAACCGCAATCTTGTATTATATATTATGCGTGTAATTTGTTGTAGAATAAAAGTATATCATTATTATGACACACATTGTGTTGTAACTGTTTATTTTACCTTTTAACAAAATTTTCGCAAAATTTGACTTTTGCTTATTTAAGAAAATAATAAATATAGTTACCGTGAAAAATGTATAGTTTATAATAGACTAAACATTGTCATTGGAAAGCTGTAGACAAGATCTAAAGAACAAAGATATGCTTACTGAGAGATGAATTTTTTGTCTAATTGTATAGTTGGTGGGGAGACAAGGAAAGCATCTTACAATTAGTAGGCATATATCTTCTTTAAAATGTTAAATCTTGCCTACAGCTCTCCAATGATAATGTTCAGTCTATATTACATATATATATATATATATATATATATATATATATATATATATATATATACGTCTATGGAAAAATATAACCCAATATTTGTACAACTTCACTATAGAAGTGTATATCAGATAAGACAATTGTAATTAATGACATAAGATCTGAATAAGATGTTGAATTTTTCATATTATACAATTTGTATCATACACATTGCCCATGTCTTCGTGTTTGCTATGTGCCTTTATGAAATTTTATATCGTTTTTATATAAGTTTCTTCTTTTGTTATATTTTATGTTGTTCATACGCATTTTGTATTGTCTAAATTATTTAAAATATGTAATTTTTCGTATAACAAAATAATTTTAATTAAGACATATTAGAAATATACATATCTATGTATATTTTTTTAAACTAAATTTTTATCAAATTAAATTTTTTTTAAATTTTTAAATTAAAAATATATAGTTTGTATAGGAAAATTTAAAAGTTAATAAGATCTTTATTGTAATTATATTCGGTCCACCGGAAAGGCTAAAAAGAATTATGTGCATTTTTTCGTAATAAATGCTTAAGTAGTGAAATAAAAATGTAATAAAATAAATAAATTTTAATTTTTAGATATAAATAAATAAATAAATAATTAAGAAAGAAAAGACATAACATTAAATTAAATTGCTGCATTGTAGGTTGTAGCCATATATTTTGTTCTGTGTTTCCTTAACAATATTATTCCTTTATTATTTATATAAAACTTAGATAAAGATAGATTATATATACATTTATTTTTGTCGAATTTATTAATTATTTGCAAAGTGTAATATTTATAACTAATTATTTATAACTAATTACTACTTTATTTTCTTCTTATACGCTTGACGATAAAAGTCGTTAAATAAATACATAAAACTTATAGTAACTATTACGAAGAAATAAGTCAGAGCTTTTGGTGTTCGACAATCCATAATCAATGTTAATATTAGGTGAATTAATATTAAAACAAACTGCAGCTGAAATTTGAAACAGAATTAGAAAGTTATTAAATTTGATTTGTATAGCTAACGTTTCCGTAATTTGTTTATTTTATTTGACAAACAATTAAATTAAAAATATATTATATATAAATTAAATTAATAGATATTGGCGAAACATCCTATCATTTTTGGTTAAATTAACAGATACTACTATTTTACGACATTAACGAAAAAGAATGACAAAGAAAAATAACACAGACATTTATAACAAAATTCTGTCATGTGTATGTCGTTAAAAATATTACGATAGAACGTAATATAAAATATTATTATATATTTATAATATTATAAAAATACATATTTATAATATTATAATCATCTTTGTTTAATTTCTGTAATTTGCTTTAACAGTCAATTATACAAAAGTTAATTACCAGCTGAATCGAAGTCATATATTTCTTCCACCAGAGATACTTTTTGTACTTAGGGCCAAGAGCCGCGATGAAATAATAACTGTACATAATAACATGGACCAAAAAATTCAAGAAACCTAGAATAACACCTTGTTCACCAGGCAGGAATTTCAAATAGCACCACGAGAAGACTGCCATGATAGTATGATGGTAAACATGAAGAAAAGTAATCTGATTTTGCTTCTTTCTCAAAACGAAAAATACCTTAAAAAGCAAAACATTTAAATATTAAATTTCTTGTTACACATTTTTACATCTTTTCTATAAAATTCTTTGCATAATTTTATTTAAATGTTTTCTTATATTTAAAATATCTGTTAATTGATATCTTAATTTGTAATGTTATTAATGATTTTTATTTTGAAGAGATATCAATGTCTATAAAACTGATAAATGTAATAATTAATAATAAAAAAAAATAAATTTAAAAAGACGTATGTGAGTAATAAAATTTTCATTAATTATATCGTTTATGATAAATTTATGTATTACTTCTACATCAAAAATGTTTTTGTTTCAACTATTCAATATTTTTTATGCTTTATATTATGTCTTCTGATATTATGTCTGAAAAAGGTAGAATTTAAAAAAGGTTGTTTAATTTGTTAAAGGTAATGCGTACATTCGACAAATGCTTTTCCGATGACCAAGTTAGCAAAACGCTTTATTCACATTTCAAAATGTTTCGTTGCAATAGCTTTCATTGGGTAACTGAATAAAGACTAAACAATGGTTCCACTTTTAATCGATAACGAAAGCATGATATACGCTTCATTGTTTTCTTAAATCTTCGTGAGTCGGCTAACTCAAGCATTTTAATTTTTAACTAATCAATTAATTCAATTAATATTGTTATTTAATTTAATTAAATGTTCTGTACTTAGGGCCAAGTGCCACGATAAAATAATAACTGTACATAATGACGTGGACCACACAATTTAAAAAACCTATGATGATGCCTTGTTTACCGGGCAAGAACTTTAAGTAACACCACGAAGAGATGACCGTTAAAGTATGATGGTACACATGAAGAAAAGTAATCTGACTTTGCTTCTTTCTCAAAACAAAGAATACCTTGAAAAGCAGAACATTAGAAGTTACATATTTTCTTTACAAAATTTCTTGTTTATTTTCAACTAAACGTTCTTTTTAATATTATATAAAATAGTTATATAAAATAATTATTTATTAACTTTAATTTGATATATTATTAATGATTTTTATTATTTTAAAAAGATATTGAATATACTATTGATATTCTGTTTAAAGGAGAGAACATTAAACATTTTTTACAAATTATTAGAAATAATGCGAACAATCTACGTATATTTTTCCGATGACGAGTTAGCAAAACGTTCTGTTCATGTTTCAAAATGTTTGTTTGCAATAATTTTTGTTAGTTAACTGTCGGAACAATGGTACCACTTTTACAAGTCAATAATTAAAGAATGATATGTTTTTTGTATTAAATTTTTTATAAATTAATTAACTTAAACTTTAATTTTTAACTAATCAATTATTTTTGTCATTATAAATTTTCTTACCGTGTCTAGAAGTTCGGTAATTTTTGCGAAAAAATACCACCAAGCAAATTGTAATATCTGTACGAACGACATATACATATATGTATATAAGTAACATAGTGAAGAAATATATTTGCTATTTATTAAAAACTGTTAAAATTATTTAAATTAAATTCAATATTGTTAACAATTGCGAAAGAAATGCTTACCGCTATTCGTACGTTTTCTGGAGGTGATATATAATCTTGAGTATCATATCCATGAGCGGGGAACAAATATTTAATATCGATGTTCAATATCTAAAATCGACAAATGTTTTATATTGATTATTGTATGTCTCAAAATATGTGTTAATGTAATAGTTTAGTCAAACTTCTTGTTATATTCTTACATGTATTAATCTTATTTAATTTTAAATACCTACTTATATAATGGTTAAAAAAAAAGTTAATTAAACTTAAATAATTTTTATCAGAACATTTTAAGTTTAAATATTATTAAATATATAAATTATATAATTCTCAAGCTAGCTATTTAAACGTATAATTAATAAGTATTTATCTGAAATATCCTCTTGTGATATTTTTAATGGTTTATATGGCATTCTTTTGAACATATACTTAACATGAGAAAATGTAGAACGGAGTATTTATATGTCGTGATTACGTTTTTTTACTCTTAATATTAAACACTGATGGAATAAATGTACTACAAAAAATTAAACTTACAAAACCTGTCAACCAAATAGTACTGAAGAGTACTTGGATAGCGTTATATAAGATCATCACGGTATTCAGCTGAAAGGCCGGCCGTTTTTCCATCATTTTTGGTCCAGCTTTTAAAACAAATATTAAATATGCGCCGACGATACACAACATAGGACCCGGAGATTCCATTAAAAACCAAGTATCTACCACTGGATCTGTCACAGAGAAGAACAATATAATTTATTTATTTTTGGCAAATTTTTCAAAAGTAAAATGTGTTATTCTTATCTATACACATTTACGTATAATATATATGATAAAATATAAAGTAATAATTGCGTAAATATTATTAGAAAATGCGTGAAAGTAGCATTAAAATTCATCTGTGAAATATTAAGCAAAATAGTTATCACATGTTAATATCGTGTTAGTATTATGAATAAAGTATTATTATATGAAACGTAAAGATTATTCCTAAATCCTTTTACATGATGTGTCTGATAAAATGGATGTGCTTGGAACATGAGTATATTTATGTTTATTAATTTCCACGATAATTTACGCGAGTATATGTACGAGAGATGTCGTTTATAAAAATCATTCTAATGATGACAAACCTCTTAACATAACAAAATATTAGATAACAAGTTACCTCTGTCAAGTTTTACGTGCGTATATGATTGGTGATATCAGGTATATTTGCATTCACAAGAATACTTATTGATTCTTTCTTTATTTAGCATAAAACAAAGCAGTTAAGTTGTACGATTAATTATGTGATTGTAAGAATTATTCTTCTTAAGTGTGACAAAAAAATTTTGCCGCGTTGAATAAATACAATAGACATCGTTAATACATATGTACGACTGTATAAATCTATAAACAGCATATTGTATTTTTGTTACATATAAACAAAAAATTTATTTTAAATACATAATTTAGAACATTTTGTAAATTTCTGAGTTTATTTATAAAGAAAAATATTCTTTATAAATAGAAAAATACTCTCATGGTAGATTTTGTTAAAAAGAACTTACCTCGAACATTTCTTAAGACTTCATTATAGTTGCTAATCATTTGTATGAGACTAGCCATGTTGATGATGTTTCATAAGAAATGGTTCTTGACTTATTTACCAGAAAGTCTGAAATATATCAATTTTGTTTATCATATTAAACAAATTATACTGTTGTAAAAAACAAGTAGTCGATGTAAATCCATCATAAATTTATATTCGCTTTGCTTTTAAAAAATCTTGATGCACATTCAATTAAAAAATCGTGCTGTTTTACTATTTTATAATATACCTATTATAATGTGTAACAAATAATATAAATTAAAAAGCTAAAATTAATACTTGATAAAATCCTAATAAATAAAAACAAGATAAATAAACAATACAATATAAGAAAGTCACTAAAATGAAAACTGAAATGCCAGAAACAATATGCGAAGTTATGTAACCGCAAATACTTAATTGCCCAACTAACTACAATATTCTTATATAAAAGAAGATGACAAATATAAAAAAATAATAATTACCCGTTTATCATGGTCGATATTCATTCGTAAGGGAAGAAATAGCAGCACATTAAGAAAATAATGACAATTACCTGAGAGACGTTCCTGATGTATGTACGTGCCAGTAAGATTTACGAAGACGTATGTGCTAGCTAAACTGTTGGAATTGCATTTAAAATTTGATGCGCTCACTATTGGTTAGAGATCCTAAATCTAAATCATATACGAGGACGTATATGTCATATGTATATAATGTTACATCCGGTTCTCTTTTATATAACTTTCATGTATATTTAATACGTTATGTAAACTATAGATTTTCAGTATCTAGAAGGCAATAATTATATTGTATTGAAATAAAACCTTGGAATATGTTTCCTCTGCCTATCTCAAGATTCACAGCTTGAATCTGATATCTCTGCTAATGAGCTCTTATGTCTATTTCTATCAATGGTTAAGTTTACACCGATCACTTGATATGCGTATTAAATAGTAAATAACTAGTAAATAAGTGATTATTGGCTGATCAGTTCAAATATACTATTTGATACGCGTATCAAGAGATCGGTGTAAACTAGGCCAATGTAGATTAATTCGTAGCGAACACACTTTAACTTAAATGCTTAACTCAGCGACTTCAATCTTGGTTTAACTTACCTTTTCTAATTCTAAGAATTGGAAAAAGATAAAAGATAATTTTTCTAATTCTTAGAACTAGAAAAATATAAAAGATAAGTTAAACCGACATTAAAATCAATTTACATTGGTAAAAAATAGACATTAGTAGGACATTATAGCTGACGTGCTAATAAACTGAAAACTAAGTAACATCAAAATAAATAACTCACTTTGAATGATGACGTAAAGAAACTTTTATATCCGTGTCAAATCCGTATACGTCGATTATTTCAATTTCACCGGTTATCAATATCTTAGATATCAAATTAACGTTAAATCGACATCACCTTTCCGACTGGGTGTAGAGAACTGTCCTCTTCATTAAATTTTATTTTCGCAACGATTCACTTGGTAAGCAGAATTACAATACAACGCTGAGTTAACGATTTAAGTTAAAGTGTGTTTGCTACGTATTACTAACGAGAACTGAAAAACTCAACTTGAAATAGATCTTCACATAGAGGAAGGACAATACATTGTTAAAATAATGATAACCAAAGTCGATAGCACAATCGACCGATACCGGAAGTAATAATTAATGTGAAAGAAAAAAACTTAAAATTATTAGAAAAGATAAAAACAAGGTAATGATGGATATGCAAAGAAGATAATCCATTTAGATAAAAGTAGGTTTTTTACTGCTATGTAGAAAATGTTTCAAGGAGAAAAATACAGAAATTCCTTTTCTTTTTTTTTCATTAAAACGCAAAAGATAACATATTTCAATAAAAGTTAAACATGATATTACATAAGGCATTGCTTGTTAAAAAAAACTTTAAACATATTAATGATAGTAATATATACACGTGATTTCTTAAGATCCTAAAATAGCAGTTGTGTAGCAGATAATATATATGGAAATGAAGAAGTTATATTCGTTATTCGCCTAAATATCTTAATTATGTTAATTTTACTAGCTGGTTACGCGGGCTTCGCCTGGGAGTCGTTTTTCTTCAAACGACTTCATTTGTGTTTCAATATCCTTAATCGAAAAAAATACCTTTATCAGGCAATGGCTTATCATCAGGCAATTGCAAAGAATCCTTTATATTCATTTTTATTCAAATTTTATTATATTTATTTATTATTAATTAAATTATAATATTTCAAATTGCACAATATATTTTTTATTCAATACCAATTCCCAAAAAGATTGGTAACAAAAAACTATACACTCTGTAGCACTCCCCGGAAAATTCTACCCCTATTTTATATACTTTTGGTAAAAATTCGGTCGAATAGTTTAAGAGTGTATAAAGAACAGACATACATACATACAGACATTCTATTTTATATATATAGATAGAAGATAGATAGATTATTGATATCCGGATTATATTGTTGACAATATTATAGAAACCACAAAAAAGTAAACATATTATTGTCATTAACATTTATGTTATAAAGTTCATAATTTATTCAATATTTTATTTTTTTCTTCAATTTCTATATTACCAGAAAACTTTTTCAATAAGATTTACGGTTCAAATTTCGCTTATAATTTATTATCTATGTAACTACTTTCTATCTATTGTATCAATAAAAATAGGTATAAAAGAAAAATAAGTTTTTCGAACCTTGAGTTTCTTTTTTAATTAGTAGATTTACTTTTATTTTTAATTAATAGTTAGGGGAGAAGGAGGCATTTTAGGACAAAGGCAGTTTAGGACATCTCGAATAAAGAACAAATTTGTCACTTTTTTTCATGTTAAACGCATTTTTCGGTTGGCAACTGGTCAATAGATAAACTTCACATGAGAGTTTCCACGCTGTTAGCTGTCAAACTAATCTACAAGCTGTTAGTGATTTTCGCTGGCTGTTGCAATTATTTTGGCCCGCAAATGTAAGTATTTTTATATTAAACTATTGCTCAAAAGGAAATTTACTTGTATGTTCTGGTTATGATTATATGTTTTGCGTTGTAATGAACGAAATAGTTCGTGGAGAAACGAGTCAATAAACTTGAGTCAATAGGCCACCATTAAAGAGAATTGCTGCCTCCGTAAAAAAATATCAACACAATTAAAATTTTCATTCTTAACTCCAAATCTACTCTTCATGTATCTTCAAATATGTCGTTCATACCTGTTCGGATAACTGTTGCGCCTTTAGATATACATACGTTCACAGATCGCAAGTAATATCGGACCTATAGAACAATGAGGCTGTTTATAGGGAAAAATTACGTTTTCTAGTAACACGTGACGTGATCGCATCTTGAAGGAAATTCATACGGTGACACGCGAACGTTTCATACGATTACCTATTTACTTAAGCTTCGGCGCGCAATTCGTGAATGAACTAAGTGGCTGACACGACGCGACCTATTGTAAACATCACGAGTGATGCGTAGTTTAAACAAATATCAAGTCAGCATACTTAATCGGCTGCATGTCTCGATATGCTTGAAATATTCTTCTTAAATATTTCTACGTTTCATAAAACAAATGACGGCGGAATATTTAACGTTTTATGACGCAAATTCGCACGTTGACAAATTATGTCTCTTAAATTCTTTGTCTCATATATTTTCTTACTCTCTGTCTCTTATATTTTCATTCTCTGTCTCTTATATTTTCAATTAATTTGAATAGACAGATTATTATCACGTACTTATTAAGTGCGCCAGTATGAAAAACTGTTATATAAAATTGTTTTAATATATCCAATCAAAAATATAAAATAATTGTGCATTGCAACATAAATGATGTTGATTTTCGTAAAAAGAATGTTTAGATGAATAATAAGTGTTGTTTAACATTTCATAATTTTCAAAATGTTAGAAATATTTTGTAAAAATGTTGAAATTAGATAAATAAAAATAATGATTGAGACAGGGTTTTATTTCTGATTTTATTATTAATTATAACAACCATCCTCACTCGACGCGCAGCCGGGTCCGTAGCCGTCGGAGCTCTAAATTTTAAAATAAAAATATTTGTTGGACGTCAATCAATTTTTATAAAATTGGTAAAGAAATAAAAAAACAAATAGAACTCAAAGGTGGATAGTTGGAAGGACCCTAGGATATAATTGATCATCCGATAGATATATATACTAAGTTAAATCCAATATATAACATACTAAATAATTAAATCAATAACAAAAAAATTTTGACTCAGGCAGGAGGATACAGATTTATTAATGAATTTCTTACAGTTGCCAACTGGAACTCCTTCTCGACAAATTCTTATCAGATTTAATACAACGATATAATATAACTTCGGCGATATAATCCAACTTCGACGATCTTACGCAATCACTTTATTCAGTGATGATTATTTAATAATAAACGGTGATCCGACTAATCGGGGGAACAACTCTCGGAATTACAAAAGATGTGTACAGTAACACAGCTTTCCGCAGAGTGAGTTTTCAGCTTCTCTGATAAAGGTCCAGTATATATGGGCCGCCTTGATAGCTGGCGTGTGCTCATGTCATTAATTTCACCGGTAGGCCTACTAGATTTGAACCTTGAATATTCGGGCAGCCCCGTCAGATTCCTGGCTTTTTCCGGCAACAACTGATTTGGCGTCCTTGTTTAGTGGGTCCTCGACTAATGGGTTAAATCGGAATGTGGCTAACATCGCCGTCTTCTTCTCGCCCTTACAATTTGGCTGATACGGGTCGTTTTTCCACAAATAGTCCTCTCATATTGTCTACTTTACTTTATGTAAAACTATACGTTGCCTGCTCGTCTGAGTCATTTTAAATAGTGCAACAATATTACAGATTACATATAGAATAATATCCATACTCTACAGAGACTCCCGATAAATCGGATCATGTCAATGTTGAGGGGAATACAATTATACTGTTACATGATAAACGTTTTAAAAATTAAACGGTTTTAAACCCACCAAGATAATAGCCACGTTTTTTTAAGCTGTCCAATATGTTATGTTTCCTTAATTCTTTGATTGCAATACGCTACAATTATAAATTATCCAACATAAGGTAGGACATAATTGTATATATAATTATTACATAATTGTATATGTTGCATATAGGAAAGATATTTCCACAAGATTTATATTTAATAAATAATATATCATACATACTTGACATATTATGTATCCATATTTTGTTGTTTTATGTAATTACAAACTATAGAAGCTGTACAATTTAATCTAAAAATTGTATACATAATAATCCACATACATACACAATTTTGTTATAATTCTACCTCAACGCTAATGACTCTCTTTTTTTAAATATTAATCTATGTTAATTACTAAATTATTTATTACATTTTTTACTCATATATTAAATCTAAGACTTCGATTAAGTTAAATCCTGCAATCAATTAACGATTTTAACCATATTTTCCTACATACTTAAATCAAAATCGAATTTTAAATCTTAAATCTAATATAATTATAAAACATGTATCTGATAATAATTAGAAATGATCTTTTATAGCTAATTATATTTATATCTAATGTATAAATATTGGAACTTCTTATATCTTGACATAAATATAAAATCTAATAATATTATGGAAATTAATAATAGTATTATGAAAATTGTAATTCCTAATATATTAATTGCAAATTATTTAAAAACAACTAAAAAAACTTAGTGTTGTATTAAGAGAAATATTTAGATATTGATGTCGACAAAAAGATTCGAATATTTGAAAGTGCAATTTAAAATTTTATAAATAGATATTTTAATTAAAACTCAAAAATAAGCTACATAGAGATTCTATAAATTATAAATCTCATTTTCTCTTTATTTACATATACCTATATGTACATCTATTTATTACACACTATTATTGTATCATTTTATTGTTAAAAAATCAATGACACAATTTGAACATTACTGCACACTTTGTAGACTGTAGCCACTTGGTTTCATGTTTCCGTAATAATATTATTCCCTTATTATTTGTATAAAATTTAGTTATAAATAGATTTAAATTATTTTTTTGTATTTACTGATTGTTTGCAATATGTAACATTCATAATTAAGTTATTTTCTTTTTATACGCTTGACGATAAAAGTCGCTAAATAGGTACATGAAGATTATTACGACTATTGTGAAGAAATAAGTCAGAGCTTTTGGTGTTCGACAATCCAAGATTAATGTTAGTACTAAGTAGACTAACATTAAAGCAAACTGCACCTAAAATTTAAAAGAATTTTAAGTATTAAATTTGTATAACGTTTCCATAATCTGTTTATTTAATTAAACAAATAATTAAAATAAAAATATATTAAACAAATTAAATAAGTGCTGTTAAATATATTAATAAAAAAGAACTAAGAAAGATGAAACAGACATTTATATGTATAATGAAATCTTATATCATTTCATATGTCTATTGCGCCAAAATTATTATGATAGAATATAATATAAAAATATTATATTTATAATATTTTTATGATTTATAAAAATACAAATCTTCAATTGGTTGTATTAGTAGATGGGCAAAAATTGATGGTAATAAAATATTAAAAAATCTGTAATAAAACTTTGACAGTTAATTATGTAAAAGTTAATTACCAGCTGAATCCAAGTCATATATTTCTTCCACCAGAGATACTTTTTGTACTTAGGGCCAAGAGCCGCGATGAAATAATAACTGTACATAATAACATGGACCAAAGAATTCAAGAAACCTATGATAACACCTTGTTCACCAGGCAGGAATTTCAAATAGCACCACGAGAAGACAGCCGTGATAGTATGATGGTAAACATGAAGAAAAGTAATCTGATTTTGCTTCTTTCTCAAAACGAAAAATACCTTAAAAAGCAAAACATTTAAATATTAAATTTTTTCTTACATTTTTTCTATAAAATTATTTGCTTAATTTTATTTAAACGTTTTCTTATATTTAAAATATCTGTTAATTGATATCTTAATTTGTAATGTTATTAATGATTTTTATTTCGAAGAGATATCAATGTTTATAAAAACTGATAAATGTAATAATTAATAATAAAAATAAATAAATTTAAAAAGACGTATGTGTGAGTAATAAAATTTTCATTAATTATATTGTTTATGATAAATTCATGTATTACTTCTACATCGAAAATGCTTTTGTTTCAACTATTTAAAAAAGGTTGTTCAATTTGTTAAAGGTAATGTGAACAATCGACAAATGCTTTTCCGATGACCGAGTTAGCAAAACGCTTTATTCACATTTCAAAACGTTTCGTTGCAATAGCTTTCATTGGGTAACTGACTAAAGACTAAACAATGGTTCCACTTTTAATCGATAACGGAAGCATGATATACGCTTCATTGTCTTCTTAAATCTTTGTAAGTCGGCTAACTCAAGCATTTTAATTTTTAACTAATCAATTCATTCAATTAATTTTGTTATTTAATTTAATTAAATGTTCGCTTACCGTGTCCAGAAGCTCGATAATTTTTGAGAAAAAATACCACCAAGCGCCTCGTGACATCTATACATCCGATACATACATGTAATATTGCGAAAAATATATGTTTTATTTATTAAAAACTACTGTTTTTAAACTATTTAAATTAATTAAAATATTTAAATTAAATAGGAATTAGTGAGAGAGGCAATCGGAGCCACGTGCGGTAATTATTGCGCAATCAATAAATAGTCAATAAGATAAAATATATTATCGTTTGTTAATATGTAATTTTCATGTATATTAATTTTGTTTACACGCTGAAGATGACAACAAAGAAAGTGTCGAAACGTCCGAATATGTATTGACTAATATATTTCATCTTATCTTATTTTATCTTATCTTATTGATTATTTATTAATTACGTATTTAATAATTACCGCGTGTGGCTCCGATTTCTATTCCCTAATTGATTTATTCAGGAGAGCCTATACTTAGTTCATTATTTGAATTAAATTAAATGTTATTAAAAATTAGGAAAAAGGTATTTACCGCTTGTGCGTTTGTGGTCTGTAAATTAGGTGACAAACGAATATTGCATCCATGATTAAAAAAGAAATTCTTAACATCGACGTCCCATATCTGAAATTGACGAACATTGTCTAGAATAGATTATTATTGTACATCTCAAAACGCACATGACAAGCTGATAATTTAATCAAATCATTTTTCATTTAATTTCCATGTATTGATCTTACTTGATTTAGAATAATTGTATATACATATATGTATACCTATACAGGATGTATCATTTTGATCAATGCACTTGGATTTCTCCGAAATCATGCAAGATATCAAAATTCTGTTTTGTATGATATCAAGGGGGACATATTTTGATTTTAAAAAATTTGATCTCGGGTTTTATGGTCAAATAAAAGTTAACTTTATTTTAAAAAATGTCAAAATAATTTGTTTAAACACCTATGTTTATAGCCCATCTCATTACGAGTTCAACGCGCTATAACTTAAAGTCGTCGAAGATCAAATGCGAGCTGACAATATTATTGCCTTTGTGTATGTTCGAACTGCCGTGCCTGGTTAGGAATGCAAAAGCAGCCAGTACCTTCTTCCTGATACCATACAACCTCGTAAAAAATAAGATTTTGATATCTCTGGTTTTGGAGAAATTCAAGTGTATTGATTAAAATAAGACACTCTGTATATTGTTAATTTCAAAGGTATTCATTATAGAATTTAAAAATTTCTATCAGAAAATTTTGAATTTGAATAACATTAAGTATATAAATTATACAATGTAATATTTTCAAGCTATTCAAACATACAATTAATTAGTATTTATCTAGCATACCCTTTTTATAGTATTTTCAAGTAGTTTACATAACACTCTTTTGTGTGTGAATATAGAATATGAGAAAATGTGGAATGGAGTATTTATATATCGTGACACATTTTCTTGTTTTCAATATTAAATGTACTGATGAAATAAATGTACTGTAGGGAGGATTAAACTTACCAAACTTGTCAACCAAATACTGAAGAGTACTTGAAATGCGTTATATAAGATCATAACGGTATTCAGCTGAAAAGCCGGCCGTTTTTCCATCATTTTTGGTCCAGCTTTTAAAACAAATATTAAATATGCGCCGACAATACACAACATAGGACCTGGAGATTCCATTAGAAGCCAAGTATCCACCATTGGATCTGTCGTAGAGGAATGTAATTCATTAATTTTTGGCAAATTTTCGAAAAAATAAAATATTTTATATGTATATAATGAATATATTTATATCTAATGGTGGTACAGAGCAGGTACATTATGTTCTAGTAATAATAAATTATGTGTAATGTGATAAAACAAAAACCAAAATAATTGTAAATTATATTATCAGAATGTACGAGAAAACAGTTTGTTAAAATCTGTGAAGTGTTAGGCGTATTATTACGCTTCTAGTTATTACGCTTACATTGCAAAAAAATTAGTATTATAAATAATGTATCATTATACGCGAAATAAAAGAATTATTGCCACGACACTTTTAGTAATTTTACGTGATTTGCCTGGTAGATAGATACCAGGAACATACGTGCTTGTGTTATGTTTATTAATTTCTGTGGTAATTTATGCGAGTGCATGAGAGACGTCGATAATGAACTCTGTACACGATTTTAAATATCTTGCACTTAAATGCACTTATGAAAGATTTCGCGTCGTTTTGTTAAAAAGAACTTACCTCTAACGTTTTTTAAAACCTCGTTATAATTGCTAACAACAAGTCGTATAAGACTAGTCATATTGGCGATGTTATTTTCAAAAGATAGGGATAACTCTTGAATTGTTTATCAGGAAATCTGAAATATGTGTAAAAGAATTTAGTAATCACTTTAATTTTATATACCTTAAAGAGATATATTATTTGTAAGTGTGACAGAAGAAGTAAAAAAGATACATCATTTAGATGCTTATAACATCAAAGTTAAATCGATATCGATTTAATTGGGGGGAAAAGGGGCGAGAGAAGAGATTTTAATGATCCAACGATAACTGATGTGTTTTAACTTGGTCCGACAAAAAATCGGCACCAAGTTAACAAATATATGTGAATAATATGCATATAGAACTAGTAATAGGGTATTAAAGATCCAACCTCAGACCATAAATAATAGTTTATTCTAATTTGATCGTGTATCATAACGATCTTATTTTTTTTAATATTATAAGAATTTAAATTTGCAAAATTAAAACAATTGTATCTTTATATTTATGAGAATGTATATATCGCTTATTTGCTGAATGACGCAACTAAAAAATCGCTCTTTTTGAGTTATTTGTACAGGAAAAAAGGTAGTTACATGTACTATTTATAGTTAAATCGACAATGCTTAACCTTCACGAACTCATTTGAGCGAGCAGCTGTGTCACTATCATTCAGGGAATTATGTAGGTTACAATAACGTCTTATCTCAGTCTTATCTCCATTGTTATAGTGAGAACATCGTAAAAGTTGCAAAAAGAGTGACATGCCAATACGGTATTTTAAAATTCTCATAGAAAGTTATAATAATTCAAAACTTGAAATCGTGTCTGCTGAAAAATCACAATTTTTGAGTTACGTCATTGTTGCAGCAAATGAGCGAATATATATGTAATATAGAAACATATATATAGAAGGGGTGTATGTGTAATTCTAATTTAAAATAATTACGCACGTGACAACTGTTACATTCTTTGCAAAGATGTATCCATAAACATTTACCTTTTTACCTTTCTGTTAAAAATATTAATGTAAATTGACTATTTTCCAAGGAATGCTCTTAATAAAACGTTTTTTTTTTAATTTTGCTTTACGTAAATTATTAACTCTTGCTCCACATGAATTTGATAAACACACAATGTGCAAATTTAATTAAATTCTTGCGCACTATAATAAAATTTAGTTTAGTAGTTAATAGTGTTACTAATCCAGATATCATCACCAAACTGTAATTAATTGTATCGTCACTTACAACACTGCGATCAATTTAATCGCAACATTACAGTATTATAAATATTTAACGTAACCTTTTATCTATTTATTACATTAATATTTAAACAATTGTAAGAACAAACAATCAGTATAAATCTATCACAAATTTGTATATATTAGCTCTTGAATAATCCACTTGATGCACCTTGAATAAAAAAATTTCAAAACGCAAATTTCTTGCAACATGCTCACCTCTTCTTTGATAAGCAATTGAAATCTTGCACTTTTCACAAACTCGGAAACCTCGTGACCGCGACCTTCTCCCGAGATCAACACGCTTGAACGAGAAATTCCGGGAAAGGTTGAATACGACTACACAGGTTCTGATCGATGAGAAGAGAGACGCGGCCTACCAGAAACTGATCGTGCACGATGGTTATACGTCATGAAGTAAGACCGTTGCCCAGCAAACGCGTTTTCTGTAATCCCCACCGTCGTTTTCTGTAATCCCGCCACTTGATTGACGCGATAAAAGGCCATCGGCGATAATTAAATTTGAGAATGCGGATAGATTAATGTGGAAATAGTGTAGTTTTGTCATCAATTAGATTGATGAAATTAAAATAAGGGAAGGAGAAAAGAGAGATAAAGAATGTACAGGAAGAAAGTAAGAAGTCTACATGAGAACCGTAAAAGAGGGAGTAGTAAAAAAGACAGTAAGGAAAAGGAGAACGCTGAAGGAATTCGTGAAGATGACCGCATTGACCGCGATTACGTTGAAGAACAAGTTACGCACAGGTACGAGCTACCGTGATATTGCACGAGGTAAGAAAAATTAACTTGATAATTAAAAAAGAAGCAGATAATAACATAATAAATAATTAAGGTACAATTAAAGAATAATAAGAACAAATAACATTGTCCATGGTAACATTTGTGACATTGCGTATAATTTAAAAATTAAAAACAAAATTAAGAAGTTTTTAACATTAATTATTTGAGTACATGTTTTTGCTTTTACTTTTATCTATATATTTGAAGCTTATAATAAAAATCCTTATTTTTAATTTTAGACACTTTGCTTATTACATGTTTGATAAAAATTATTTAAGACTTTATTCTTTGTAAATATCGTATAATTAATATATAATATATTCCTATACTAATTAAATAATTCCTATACTATACGAAATAATTCGCGTAGTTTTCACTTCTGGTTTTATCTAATGACAATTTTATTTAGAAACTTTTGGTTTATGTTTAAATATACATTAATAATTACTGAATACATCCTTACAAGTGATTTATCTCAGCGAATGGATTCTGTTAATATAAATCAACTTGCTCGTACGAGTATTATCGATTTTGCTTTTCGCTTTTGAATAATGAAATACAGCTGTTATATATTAAATTATTTTCTTACGGCATCGCTTCCGTTATACATCTGTATACATTCCCGTATCACACCGTATGTAATTGTTTAATCAAGGAATTTGAAACGATCGACGATAAAAAGACAATAGATATTATACATCTGTGTACCAATAAAGAAAATAGAAGTCATAACCTTGTACCAAAAATTTACGTCTATACAGAATTATATAACATGTTTACGATGTAAATCAGTTAAGTGTCGTCTACAAATTTTGAAGAATTTCGGACTGTAAAGCGGTTACGAATCCATTCAAGTGTTTGACATAGTATATTTGACCGGAATAAGTAAGATGTGTCAAAACGAGAAATGACTAATGACATGAATAATACCACAATTTATTCGTAATTTTGTAATGGGATTTCTTACGAACTTATATAATTTTTATGCAATAAATTAAAACACAAATGCCATCTATAATTTAAGTATTAATAATTTCAATATTCTAAATACTATATATAATATATATAATTTATTTCAAAATAAAAGGAATTTTGGACACATATACTTTGTTTAAAATATATTTACGATATATACATGCCTTAGATATTATTAATGCTAATAAAACCAAACAGGCTAAAAATATTAGTCATTTTAAAAATAAGCAAAGAAAAAGTTCAAATATTTAATGACAGATTTTTGTTTGCCCGGAATAAGTGAATGAATATGGACATATCTCATACCATAAAAGATATCCAAGACTTGAATTAGATGTCATTTTATTCGCAAGTTTATCCCATACTTGAGATGTGTCAATATTTATCGAATGTCTTCAGAACATTATTTTCTGACATCATAGCTGCTTTTCGAGAAAAGATCGCTACAATATTTCACAATATGAGTATATCCATGAATTTAATTAATTTATTTTATTTATCATAATTTTTTGCTTAAAATATAATATGTAAATCAATATTTTAAATTTTGACAAAATGAAGAAGATATTAACATTATTAATATAAAGTGTTAAAAAAAAAACACAAACAACTTATATAAACGCCTTACATAAACACTCTATATCCATGATTTATAGATGTTATTGATGTATTAACATATACGCGTGAAGTTATAATATATTCATATATTGTATACATGTAAAAGTTTTATTAATGGAAATCGTCGCAAATACCTACTATGTCAAAATTTCGTATTTAGTGAGATATAGTGATAACAATGCAAGAATAATAGATTAAAGTTTTCTATAGAAAAGATTCGCTGCCTCTACCGTTTCTATCTGACCTTGGTTGCTTTATGTATCTATGGATTATTAGCATTTAACCGGCCGTATGTTTTACGCAAAAAAATCAAACTTAGATTTATAAAATAATTTTATTATACAAAAAAGCATTAATAATTTATGTACATATATAAAGAAAGTGAAAAATCTACGTTCCAGCTTTAATTTATATAATGAATTTCAATAATAATTGATACTTAATTAATCCTTCAAGGTATATAATAGTATGTCCGTCTATGTGGCCGATGAATAGGATATTACGGTCTGCCACGGGGAAATATAGTCTGACGTTGAGCTGTGATATATTGTTGCAAGAGAAAAGATAAACGCAGAGTCATTTATATTTCTAATACTCGTGCTGAAGAATAAAAGCATGACTGATAGTACCGTTAGAAGGTGCCACCGAAAACACTATTTCTCTAACAAAACTAGAACTCAAGAACATTGGCCGGATGTTAAATGATGGAAGTGATTTGATGAGTGGATCGTATAACAAGAAATAGATTGTCTTTAAAAGTCGGCAGCTATGTCGTCGAGACACATAGTACGTCATATATTAATATGGCAGATTGCATACATTATACATTAATATTAGTATGACAAATTATTAGTCTGGCGAATTGCATATATTAATTTTACATTCAGTTAATTTATGTACAGTTAATATAACGTAAAGGAATAAAAAAAGACGCGTATAAAATACAAATAAAAATATATTATAACAAGTTGTTATAGCAACAAGAATTGTAAGATTACTCTGCGTATATTGTAAAAAGTATTCAAAAAAGTTCTTAAAATACTGCGTGATTTATTAATAACAAACGAAATCAGAATATAATATCACGAATTAAATAAAACAAGTTCCAGGAACGGTTTAAAAGAGAATAAAAGAACAATTAGAATTAATAGTATAAATTAAATTATTTAGCGGACAAGTTAATTATACTTACCGTATACGTATTTTGCACGTGATTGTACGAGATTCGAAGTTCTGGACAGTTTGTAGCTCAGGACAAGAACGCGGACAGTTTGAATAAATTACGAATGACGTATTGTTTAATAACGGGAGCTGTCGTAAAGTTTATAAAAAAAAAAAAGAATTTCTCGCGCGTCTATACCTGACTTTAACGATCTGACAAAAATTTATTATCGTTAGAAATACACCCGTAGCCAGCATGTGGTATCGTGATTTAATGACGCGTGACTTAATGACGAGTGATAAATGCATTTTAAATTGTCGTCATTGGTATGCAAAATAATTATATGACTAATCAATTGCGGTCGAGCCAATAAAAGGCGCGAAGATGTTATGAGCAAAAATAACCTGCAACGCGGCTTTCTATTCATTCTTAACTTAGGAAGTAAGTTAATGATTTGCAGCTGAAAAGTAGAATTATCTCTTTGTAGTGGGTTACGCGGTCGGGATATTATCGATAGGGTTGTAGCGGATTTAACGATTAATGCGTCGAAGGTAACACGAATTTCCATGTGAAACCGCATGTCATGGATGAAAAATCGTGATCTACAATTCCAAGAACCGAAAGGATGACTAAAGAAAAAAGTAAAAACATATACACATGACACAATATCTGAAAAATCATAAAAACTGAGTAGACAGAAAAATTGATAGTAGCGACTCTGGACTACTAATTATCATGATAATAGCAACCTATTTATCTATGCTTTAGAAGAAAATATGTTGTTTAAAAAGTATATAAACTGTATAATACCCAGTATAATCCAGTTCTTTCTTTTATAAATATTTTTTTGCATTATTTATTTTTATTGAAAAATATATTTATAAATGCATTAACTGTAAATTTTGGTGTATGTATTATATGTATATAATATAGTATATTTGGTTGAAATGTATACACTCAGTTATTTTTTTAAATAATAAAGAATTATAATTAATATTCTTAATAACAGTTTTATTTTGTTTTTCCATTGATATCTAAAAGCAACAATATCTCATGAACGACTACGGAAAATCATAGATTATTGCGCATTATTAAATTTGACATGAAACTTTAATCGTGCTGTAGAAATTGATCTCTTTCAATCTTAAATTCTGTTTTACCATTTTTTAATTATTTTTCTATATTTTTCTTTCAATAAAAACTATTTTTTTACAAAACTTTCATAAAGTACTTAAGATATACACAAAAACCTATAAAATTTGAAATATCACAATATTCTAAGTACGAATTTCAAGAAGCACTACTTCTGAAGCAATGCTATCAAAAAAATTTTGATTACGTTCATGCGTGGATCTTCAAGAATGGATAAAGATCAAATATAACGGCACCTTCGACAGCACCTCTGTAATGAAAGCGAGATGCTTGGATACATGTTCCGTTCATCCTCTCTTTCATCTTTTTTTTCCTCTTGTCCTCGTTTGGGATGTGTTCTCGAAAAAGTAGGTCGTCTACCCATTTGTGTGCATGCCACGGTCATGGCCACGACTAATTATTTAACCCAATATATTCGACTGAGCAATAAAATAAAAAAGAATAATGCTAGTGCGAGATAATCGCAATTATCTGGATAGGTTAGAATAAGAAGAAAATACTTTCTGTATGTTTAAATATAGAGGATAATCTAAAGCATACAGAAAATTCCTTCTATAAGATAAATGTACCAATATCGGGACACTTAAGACCTATGTCTGGACACCTTTATCATTTTAGTTTTTAAATAAGTATAACGCAAATTAAAAAATCAAAGATAAAAATATAATACCAGAAAAATATTTTTATCTTTGATTCTTTGATTTTAATTCGCGTTATAACTTATTTAAGGACTAAAATGATAAAAATGTCCAGACATAGGTACGCGTCTAGAAATTGGTACATTTACCTTATAGCATATACTCACATATACCAAACAATCAAACGTATATTTTCGTTATTCTTTTCAAACTAAATGTTCCATTTTTCCTGGAATTAAATTAAATTAGAAATATGTACCAGTTTTGCATCTTCCTATATTTTAGATATCCTTTGCAACATTTTAACATTATTAAAACAAATTATTATTATGAAGTTAACGCATTGGCAACATCAAAATTTTAATATCGCTGGAAAAATATAGTTAATATTTGAAAGGTATGTACAATTTATTATAATCTGCTTTTTTAAGTATCTAAGTTATATATAGATAAAATACAAATTATGTTGTGGCTTAATATCAATGCACGTATTTATATAGTAAACATTACATCTAAAATATAATTAAAATACATTTTTAATTAAATATACTTACAAGGAAACTCACGGATATGAAAAAAAATACGTGTCTCTTATTTTCATCTAGAGAACAACATACTAAAAGCTCATCAAAATCGGAGGACACTTCCGTGGGTCTTCTTGTTAGAAGGAGAGAAGAAAAAACATTGTATGTTGGGGTTGTTGATACATGTATAAATAACAATATTAATAATAATGATTTATTAACTATGTTAATGTCGATATTAGAAATCTTTTATATATATATGTATATATATATATACATATATGAAATTTTTAATATACATATTTAATATATATACATACTATATATATATGTATGTATATCGTAAATGTTTTTGCAAATTGCAAAGAAAATAAATGTAACTTTAAGTTTAAAATAAAACTTGGTGTAGAATTTGCAATTATTTCCCTTTTAATGCTAAACTTTAATTAATTAACTTTAATGTTTATCATATTCCGAGTACAATATTGTGAAAACTTTCTAGTATTGTTTTTATTATACAGAAATAGTTGGACGAATATAGAGTATAAAGTTGAAAAATTACTGCGGCGTTAACTAAAAAAGAGATGAGTTGTATTTATCCTAGTAACATGAAAGGTATAAGTAAGTTTTTTTTTTATAAATGAATATACTACGTTCCTGTCGCCCATGTTATATCTTAGATATTTTCGTACATATTTTATAAAAATTATTTTAAGTTACGATTGTAGATACTGTTGCAATGAAATATGTGCTACAAAATTTATTATCAACGAAAGGTTAATATATGTATATATAAAAAAATACAATTGCGAAGAATAATTTTGCAGTCAATTTTAACTATTGCATTATTTAAGCAAGTTTACTGTTATTGCTAACTGTAGAACATTTCTAGAAAAAACAGCCTTTTAATTCTAGATGCTAATAATTTATGCTACATCTTGTTGTTTTTTTTTTCATTATGACGAGTGTAACAAGTATTAATTTAACACTGTTTAATAAAAAAATCACTTTTTGTTAAAATAATTATTTCCCGTAATTTTTTGAGTGCTGAATACGATCTCGTTTACCAAAATGTCATGTCATTGTCATGTTTTATGTGATAAAGCTATTTGATAAACGAGATCGTATTCAGTGCCCAAAAAAATTATGAGAAATGATTACTTTTATTCTTATGCATTTTTTTAATTATACAGTCTTTTATTAAAATGGAGATTGAAGAGACGGAGTACGTGTTAAATGTTAAAGGTTCGATATGTAAAAGATTTTATGCAATACGTGCATGGAAAGTGCCCCATTACGCACGCTACGCGTGCGTGATAGACCACTTTCCAGGCACTTGCAACATAAAATAGGGTGTGTAAGCCGTGCGTAAACTCCGCACCCGGGAATTTTCATCTTTACGGCACTTGATACACAAATAACTATTTCCTAACGCGAGCGTAAAATGGGCCGCTTTTCGCGCTTGTTTTGAGTGAGCAAAACGATCCATTTCTCCACTAGTTGAGAAATGGAGCCATTTCTCAACTAGTGGAGAAATGAAATTGTAAAACAAGCGCGAAAAGCGGCCTGTTTCACGCTTTTGTTAGGAAAAATAGTATGAACAACTCGTGGGAAGAGTGGTCGAGCCCAAATGAGTGCGACCAACTTCACACTGATTCAGAATCGACCACTTTTCCCACTAGTTGTACAATATACTATTTCGAAATGAAACGTAACGAACGTTATAGAATAATCTTATTAGATTCTCAGGTCGCCAGCAACTGATATTTAATTTTGAGAAATATTTGTATCAATGCGAAAAATGAAATAAAATCAGAAAAGATCATGTGTATTAGACGTCGTGTTTCGAATTTATGGTTCTTTCAGTTTTCCATTCAAGATTTCGGCGGAGATGCCGTTTACTTCTGTCTTTGGTGTTGCCATTTTGCTTGCTGGTTTTTTCTTGATGTACGTTTTATAATAAAAATCTCCAAATAATATAATCATAAATAAATTCTGCGGTACCATTATGTATGCTGGCCACAATGGAAAACCGCAGTCTTTCACCCAGACTAATTGTAAATAGTGTAACGTAATCACGAAAAATTGGACCAGCTGTAGCTGAGTGATGTACTTTTTCCACGCGCTTGTGTTTATCTTCATAGACGCTAACAGATAGTGCGTGTACATTATCACATGAACAAATGTATTAACTAATCCTGAAATACAATGTTAATAATTAGTTAATCGTTGTAAAATTCTTCTGTACAAACTTATTAGTTGATACATTTAATCCTAATAGATATACATAATGTCTTATCATCTTTATATTATTCTTCTTACGTTTATATTGATTACAATTTTTATGTTATAAAGAAATAAGATTTACTTTTAATTATATCGCTAAATTTACAATGTATTTCAAATTAAAAGACATGAATATAAAGCATTAATTTCTGTAAATTCTGTAAATTAAATTTTGCATTTTTTGTACATACCTAAGAAAGTAGCATGACCACCAGGCAGATATTTAACGGCACCCCAAGCACCCATTAGAATGCCAACATGATGATATAGGTGTAGAAACGTCACTTGTGTCTGCTTCTTTCTGAGTACGAAAAAGATGGTGTCCATCAAATCCAGTAACTTGATAAAAAAATACAGCCAGACCAATTTGGTGATCTGTTTAATAGGCAAATATATACAATAGACATTAATCCAGCAATTTTCTTGCTCATATCTTATTTTTACGTAAATAAAACTGTAAGGGCTCAGACACAATGACAAAAATAAGGAATAAGATAAAGGAATAAGGAATAAGGGAATGTCGCATCTCACTTCAGTACACGTACATTAAAGTGAGATGCAACATGCCTTATTCCTTATTTCTTTATCTTATTTCTTATTTTTCTCATTCTGTCTGAGCCCTAAAAGTAAAGATATTTGTTCTTATATAAACTAAAAAAAAATTACTACAGTAATACCGCTACTTTAAATTACACAAGATGCATTTGTTAATGCAAATAAATTGATGTCTTAAAATTAGATAATTTTAGCGAAAGTAAATTTCTAATTGAATAACTTCTTCTTACCTGTAGAGCCTTTGGTGTATTCGAAAAATCGACAGCTTGGCAAAAGTAATTATATTCTCCTAACCAACCTTCTGTTAATGCCTGAAATATATAATTACAAAGTAAACTTTTTCAAACAGAGTGAGAGCTTAAATAAGTATTTATAATTATACTGGATTATTATTATATGAAGGGGTAAAAACCATAGTGATGTAAATCAAATTTTTCAAGATATTGACTTGTATGCATAGAGGCAATTTACGTATTGTATAGATTGCATCTATATGCACACAAATCAATATTTTAAAAAATTTGACTTACACCATGATTTTTATTCCCTCATATTGCGATTGCATGCACAATATTTAGTTATTTAATGCCAGGAAGTTCGCAGAATTCGTCACACTTTAAAGACTTGTTATCTTAAAACTCAATTTTTCATTGTTCTTATTAAATTACATAATGTAATAAAAAATAATTTTTTAAAGATTTATATCAACTTCTGTGAATAATAGGAAATATTTTCATCTTTTCTTCTTTATAAAAATAGAAAATATTTTTATAAAACAAATTAGAGATTAAATAATTAATTAAAAATGTAATGTGACTTACTTTGTAAAATAATATTGCATTTAATAGAATTTGTGACACATTATATATTTGCAATATCCTGTTCAATTTAAAAGGCTGTCTTTTTTCCATAAGTCTCGGTCCAAGATTACATATAAAATATAGATACACTCCAATCAAAGTTAAGCCAGGCCACGGCGAGCCGATTAGGAAATAATCTTTAGTACGTGGATCTTGCAATATAAGAAATAAATAAAATTAATAAATTATTAGAAGTTTATTAAATTGTTTTTATTGCGTGTTACAACACGTATAAATATATATAAATAAAATTATTCACAAATAATTATTCTAAATATTTTAAAATTTGACGTAGATAATGCCTTATAATGCTTTATATAATTACACGATTAATGCATTATACAATTGTACATAAAAACTGATATAAAGTACATACTGATAATAATCACTTATACTTATATAATACTTTTATTGCCAAAATTAAGAAAATTATCTTGAAATACTAAACTAATAAAATAAAAATGTCTAAAATAAAGATATGACGAAAATGGTCTTATTTCTGTATGACTTGCAGTTATTTCTTTTCTTGTAAATTTCAATTAGTTATTTTGTTCTTACTAGGTGAGAAACAGGTAGTAATGATGGTTTCAGTAATGGCAGTTTCAGTAATGATGTTAATTGATCTGGTTGTTATCGTATTATAATGATATATATTGTGTGATATACATATTCAAACAGAATGCGCAAAAAAATATACTAAAAAATTAAAATGGACTTAATAATGTACAATTAAATGTCACTGCAGTGTTATAAACTATGTGTTACGAGAGATAACGCAATCATATGCAGCTTCTTAAATAGTGTTAAATTTTAGGAATTAATTTTTAACATTATTTTATAAATACTTTATATAAATATATAATCTCAAAGGCTTCGTTTGAAAGATACAGAATGTTAAAAATTTTATAAAACTATCGTTTATTGTCTTAATAGCTCCTAAATAAAAAGCGATTTTATTTTCAAACTCCGTTCAGTGACTAGGCACATATTAACTGACACAGACTGATTAATTTAACTTAAAGATGTACTAAATGCGGATTATGTGGATATTTCTGTAAGTCAGTACTTTATATTTGCATATTTCTACATGTAAATTTCAAGTAGTTCTCATGTACATATATTTATAATTTAACACAAGCAAAATTGAAATAATTCTTAATAAATTAATATCTTAATTTTTCAAACAAATTCAATGTTATTAAAGAAGATTTCTTTTTCCTAAAATATTTTTATAATTTAGGGACATTATAAATTATTTGCTCTCTCTTATAATAATATTTTATGAGATTTTTTAATACAATAAATTATTCTAAAAATATAAAAAATATCCTTAAATGTAAAAAATCTAATGTAAGTAATAAGATAAAACATTTACCCGCCAAATCTTCGTTAACGTATTTATAAAATGCTATGAGTTCCTCTAACATTGCAGTCATTATGACGATACCGAACAAACTTTGGTAGTATCTTTATAAATCGTCATGCGATTAGTCAGGCTTATCACGATATTTACACGGAGAACGTTAATTGATTAATGCCTTATTCTTCTTCATTAATAAGTCAGTTACGATGAAAAAGCGTGTTTTTTAATTTCAGCTTTTTTCAAGCACTTATTCCGGATTATTTTCGATTCTGGTGAACTGAGTAACACGAGGCTTGACGTTTTATTTGACTACTTGAGGGATACCTTTACTGGCCACTCTTTTCAACAATTTCTTTCAACGCGACTAGTCACCACGAAGCTTCAAAACCGACTGCGACATTGCGTTTTCCCTTTCTGCTCCGTCATAATGTTAACATCTCATTGTATTGTAATTATAGTAAGCTTGTGCAATAAACACGGGATCTTCCAAGTATCGCACTGATGTCTATCCCTTCTAGCTAACCATGACCTCTTAGGCAATTTTGCCCATCATTACAATAGTGAAAAAACATTGAATATTTAAAGATAATTATATTATGAGAACAAAAATTTCAAGTTGGAAATTTAAATTTCAACCTTTCCCCCTTTGTTGAATTTTCGATTTTTTACCTTTGACCAATTTAACCAGTCTATTGATTATACAATATAAAGGTGTATTTTGGAGCATATAATGTGGAATCAATATTTGATATGTGTCATTCATTAAATATGTGTTTTAATCATAAGAGTTATGTAGTAAGTAAGGAAGATATATTACATACACACACACATTACACACACATTCATATTTTCTAGAATAATTTTACATAAAAAGCATAAAATTATTATAAAATTCTAATTAAAATTATTCAAAATTATCATTTGTCATTGATCTATTTTAAAATAAAGATATTGGTGAATTTAAATTTGTGCTTGATATTATAAGAAAGAACTAGAGAATGCTATTAATCTTAAAAGATATACAATTGTTTCAAAATAAAATATAATTTTGCATTATGTACTCTGTATATCTGAATCAGTGACTATTCACTGATATCAGTCTAAAGTATGCCACTTCAGTGACTTTTCACTGATTCAGATTTAGAAAGTATCAATAATATTTTAACATCTCACGTACTGCATGTATAAATAAAAATAGTTTTTCAAATAAAGCCCAAATAAAGTATTTATCTCTTCCAGTTGACAGCCCTATAGTCGACATAGTTAATTTCCAAAATTTTTCAAGCTCCTAATTTGTAGGCAACACAATTCTTTAGTTTCAGCTTTCTCGCGGATAATTGCGGTTAATTACAACGTAATTGCACTTACTCAGAATGCTCAGACGCGTGACGTATCATTAAGAATACGAATATGGAGCATTGCAACAATCACGAACATTCACCGACATTCAAGAAAAGATATGTATACTGCAACGTTATTATTTCTGCAGTTTGAAAAAACCTATTTGCCCACATTGGCAATTTAGCCAACATTGTTTCGTCAAAAATATTGAAAAAATTTATCATTTATTATAATTATTTAAATTTCATCATTTGATATGTTGTTTCTACTCTCAAAACTTCTTTGTACGTCTTAACTTTTTCTGGCTAGTAACTCAAATTAATTTACGTCAAAAGATGAGGTGATATTAAATTAACATTATGTTAAAAAGTATTAGAATTTGCATCAAACTGATAAATGTATATAATGCTTTACTATTATTTGCATTATTAAACCTTAATGAAGCATTCTTCTTTTTCAATGACTTATAATTGCTGTTGCCACAGATACGTAAAAATAGGAAATTAAAAAAAATAAAACCATGCAACTATTTTCTATTATTTTTAAAATATTTTGTCGTTTTAAATATTAACTAAATATTATTTTAAGAAGTAATTTATAATAATATGCCAATAAATTAAATAATAATGCTAAGAACTTTTTCTACCGAACCGTACCGAAGTACTGTTTGATTTTTGGTTACATAACAAAATAAAGAAATTTTATAAAAATTTATTTAATCCGAGAACAAACAAGCCATTTTTTGTTTTATTTAAATGTATTCGAGTTCAATAACAATAGATTGACAGATCGTTTAACATATATGTACAATGTGCTGGTCACTGACCTCGTAAAACAGGCACTGACATATTAATGTACTAATTATAGAAAATATCCTTTAATTGAGAAATATTATAAACAAGTTCTTCTTTCTATTCACCTTGCCGTTGGTTTTTATCGCTGTTGTTCATTGATGTTTCAATGTTAATAAAAACACAATTTACGTCAAACATTACATAAGCTGTTTCATTGACTTTAGGCATTCTTGTCATCTGAAAGGTTAATGTAAAAATAACAGCTTTAAAAAACTTTTTAATAGTTAAAAAGGAACATTACCCCCACATAATATCATAATTATATACAGAGTAATATTGCAGCAAGTTTTTTTTCGATATTTTGGCTCCTTATTCATTATTGTGTTATGTTATAATTGATTACATATTTCTGCAATCCATGTAAAAACTACATATGTTTCTTAATATCTTTTTTCTGTTTTTTTTCTGTTTAATTTTTATTCTCATCAATTTAAGGGCTGTAAAATTAACATCAAGCATCAACAACGTTTGTCGTGCTTAACAATTTAACGTACTGTCACTGACATGCAATATTTTATGTTACATTAGCGACATCTCTCAATTAAGTTCACAGTTATAATTAATGCTTGCCAGAATGCAAGAATTGTGTACTATTACTCGTAAATAGAATTGCTCTAAAACTTCTAAAGTAAAAGTAGTAAGTATGACGATTTTCAATTATAGGTATGTAGAATCTTATATTTTATCTTACATTTTTATAATCTATAAAGAGTATAAATAGTAAAAAAGCAATAGCAATATTATATGTATACAAATTTAAAAGTTTGCATATAGTAATGTCTCCGTGAATTTTGAAAAATACTGTGTGTAGGTTTGTGTTTCTTTCTTCCAATTACTTATTAGATAAATATATTATATTAATTTTTATAAGAATTATACTGTTAAGTTTATTTATTATATGAGAATTATATCAAATTAATAGGTTATTTATTTCGAGATAAGCTTTTGGATTTAACGTATTTTATTTGATAAGGATAACAATACAATTGATGTGATATCCTTATATCTATATATATTTGTTTTGTTACCAATATGATGAATGAAATTCATATGGAGCGGAAACGAAAGCCTTAGTGAGTTCTAAGGCCGCGACCTCGAACTCTTGCATTCGTCAGTTTGTGCGATGATAGTTTATAATTCAAGTAATTTCACACACACACGCACACACATTGATTTCGTAATAATTAATTACTCATCACGTAATAACAAATATTTGTTCAATATTTCAGAAATTTGAAATAAAAATATAAAAAATATTATCGTCGAACACTAACTAGTTCTCATTTAACGGTTCATCCGAAAGTAATTAGCGTCTTAACAATTTTACTAACAGAAATTAGATTCGAATATTATAAAAAACGATGTCAAATGTGCCTATACGTTATATCAGTTCTACTCTAATGTTTATATCATAATGTCATTATATATACTATGTAAATGGTATTAATGTAAAAAATTTTTAAAAATTGACAATTTTTTTTATTGCGTACGATAATGCGAATGTGTGAAGATCGCTCGAGAAAGAGAAATTATTTCGTTATAATATAAGAAGCAACCGATTAGTTTAATTATGGCTCGAAATCTGCACGTCATTGTTTCCGATTATAAATATCGTGACTTGCGAGACACCTATAGTATCCATGCGATCAAGAACCTGTGACTGTAAAGGAAATGATTGATCAGAAAATAATAATTGTTATTAAATAATGATGAATTATTTATGTATAATTGTTAATAAAATATAAATGAACATAATATATAAATTTATATAATTCTTTATCATTATTTATATATAATTATATAATTAATAATTAATATCTTAATAGTTATTGGAATATTCAATGCAGAAACCTCTATGGTATAATTAACTTTTTGTTATCTTTTCCAAAAATTTTATTACAAAATTATTATAAAAAATTGTAAGTTAGAAAAATCGTAACCAGTTACTGTAATGTACTTCACACAATACTCACCTTTGTATATCACAATTAGTATACGCTGCGTTTTCACATATTATAAATTTCAGCATGCATAATATTGCATAACTTTTTATATTTGCATCCTAATGTATTTTTATATATAACTATACCAATATTTAAATTTTTATATACCTATATACCTAAAATATTTTTTAATTAAAAATACAAAAATAATTTATTCAATATTCAATACAACTCATTTCAACCTTTGTCTCTGTTATTACGTCATCTCGATGCTTTTTGATCTATATTTAAATTCCAGTGAAAAATTTACCTGTTGTTTCTCACGTTAATAATGTAACAATAAGCATTTCGCTCTTCATGGAATAAAGTAGAAAAAGTATGTGTGAGACAAAGAGGGGAAGATAGAGAGAAAGAGAAAGAATGAGATTTCCTTATGTATATTTGATGTACTGGTAGTTTGATTTTTGCGAGTCATTCCCTTCTGCAATTTATATAAATAATGTATACCTTATTCCATTGTTTCTATATCATCGTTCTTACAATTTATATTTTATAATATTAACAATATTCTAATTCTACTACATTACATTCTTCATAATAACAAGTTTGGCCTTTTAAAACGTAATTTTTTAATAATGTTTAGTTGCCTATAATTTAAATTACTAAAAAAAGAAAGTTACATTCTTTCTGTTTTAAATAAAGTTTCATGCAATTTTAATTAAAAATTGCTTATAAAGATAAATAATACCATAAAAAGTTAGAAAAAATGCAATAAATAATTGTTAATAAAATTTTGTTATAAAAAAACCAACTTTATACTAGTTAGAGTGATCAATAATTAATTCAATAATTGTCGCAAAAAATAATGCGATAGAAAATTATTTAGTATATTAATAAATTTTGATTTTCTGTATGTTTATTACACAATATTATCTCGATATAATCAAAGTTTCTTTTAATAATATTTTGTTTCTTTTTAAGTTGTAACAGGCCTCCGTGTTTATATTTAATGAGTAAGTTTTTATTTTTTCAGAAATATGTATGTGTTTAGCAAATATGTTAAAAAAATAACATTAGCAAACAACAGTAAAAATATTTTTTGTACGAAATTAGTTTTTAACTGATATGCCAAGAAACAGTTATATTTGTGATGAGATGATGAATTATATTATTCCCCCGTTTATTTTATAATATCTCTTTATAAAAATAGAAAGTTATTGAATCTTTATTAAAAAATTAAATAGTCTTGATGGTCTTGATGAATAATTACATACTGAATACTTAACCATATCAGTCAAACACTTAAATAATCAATATTGCTTATTGTACATTAGTATCTATATATAGAATATATAAAACACTACTATGGAGAGGTAAAAGCCATTAGTGGTGTAAGTCAAATTTTTTAAAATATTGACTCGCATAAATGCAATCTATACAATATATAAATTGCATCTATGTATACAGGAGTCAATATTTTTAAAAATTTGACTTACACCATTATATAGCTTTTACCTCTCCATATATAGAAGTTTGTTTTTTCAAAGCAGATATTACTGTCATTTGCTTATGAACAGAAATTCAAGATATCGACGAAGACAGAGTAGGTACAATATATTTCTACTAAATCGGCGCTGGATTTTATATTATGAAGAAATTTAATTGTTTGATTTGTTCGTGCAACCATCGATAATAGCATTGAATAATTCTGTCTTATCAATGTTTGGCAAGAAATCTTTTACAAGTATCCTTTACAGATTTCGCAGTTTATCTTCTAAAACTTTCTTGATCGTAAAAATTAATTATAGTACATCCTTAATAACATAAATATGTAAATAATAATATCTAAAATCTCAATAATTCAAATACGATGTATATATCGAAAGAAACTTAAATTAATGTATTCTTTGAAAATGTCGAATACATTTCGTGAAGTATTACAAAGTAACGCAAAAATGCGTTCTGTCATTTTCTTTAACACTAAAAAGGATTTCAAAATTTTTTTATTTTTCTGTAAAAAACATATTGTGCAGCAAAATTATATAATAAATACACACAAACATACATCTCAAAGATTATCGCTGTCTCAATTGCTTTGTTTATTTTTTACATTGTAAAAAAAGATTTGGAATTAAATTTGCAAGTATATACTCTTATATATACTGAGAATATACTATAAGTAGTATAAGTAAAACAATTTCTGTGTTTCGAAGCAAAATTTAAAACATAAATTTGGAACGTACGCAATTACGTGATCAAGACGTACATTACTAAATTATGATTTTTTTAAATACACAGAAAAAAGAATATTCTTGATTTGAAAATATCTTTAGTTTCAACGTGGAAATCTTTAAATGAGATTACATTGCATTAAACTTGCTTGAACAAAACTTGCTTAAATGAAATCATTATATAGTGCAACCAAGAAAAAAATGTTAAAATAAAAAATTGAAATTCTTATAAGATTTTAGTGATCTTGCTTATATACAAAACAATCTATATTTTCTTATAAGAATTTCAATTTTTTATTTCAACATTTTTTTCTTGGTTGCACTGTATAATGACTTCATTCAAGCAAGTTTTCTTCAAGCAAGTTTAACGCAATATAATCTCATTTCAAGATTTCCACGTTGAAACTAAAGATATTTTCAAATCAAGAACATTCTTTTTTTCTGTGCAGAACTTCGAAACATAATTTGCTAAGCTTATTCTAGCTACATATTTCATGCCAGATCGTATTATGCATCTCATTAATATCACTTCGTAATTCGAAAAGGCATAAATTTTTTATGCAAGAGTAATACTTCAATCTTCTATAGATCGCGCGTAATTCGCGTAAGGATCGCTTGTAAGCAGATTGTTCTTGATACAAATAAGTCAAATCTATCTTTACTCATATTTGTTAGATACCATTCTTTCGTACGTATTAATCTACTTTCATAACATGCATTGTACAAATATCGGCGGAGTAATCGCGAGGGAGAAAATTATCTAGCGTGACATTTTATTACGTTACAAAAATCTAATCCGCTCCCTAATTAACTATGAAAGAATCTTGAAAAAAAAAAATCATTCTTCTGCTCTCACACTTACAGTTCTACGGGTAGAAAGACTCTGCAACGAGTCTTTTAATCGGATTTACCACGGTCCATCTCTTTTGAGATTGCGTGACCATTAACACTAGTAGTGCCGTTAGCAGCACCATTGGCCTTCAATTCCCGTCGCACGTTCGATTTCATATAATTATTCGCGTAGAACGATCCGAACATGTAAATGAACAAGCCGGCGTTGATCGTGAGCAGGAACGACAGCGGCTTCGGGAAGTTGCAGCTGGTAAAGAGCATTTGAAAATTATGGGAAAATACTATGATGAACTGCACGATCTGCATGGTAGTCAGATGCTTCTTCCACCAGAGGTACTTCTGCATTTGCGGCCCGAACGCGGCCAGCATGTAATAGGTGTACATGAAGACGTGGACAAAGGAGTTTATGACGCCGAGAAGGGTCGGATGACCGCCAGCGAAGAACTTGACACCGATCCAGGCGCAGACCGGCATCAACGAGTGATGATAGAGATGCAGAAATGAGATCTGTCGATCTTTCTTTCGTAAAACAAAGAACACCGTGTCCAGCAGCTCGATCAGTTTGCACATGAAGTATAAGTACACGGCGTGGGCCATCTACAAAGAGATAATTATATAAAGATTGAGCGGATATACGCTAATGATAGATTGTAATTATCAAGTCAAGCGATAATTTTTCCCAGGAGAACGGAACGCCCCTTCACCTAAGGAGGACTTGGAATTTACATTGAATTCGAGCACTGGATTAAAGTTGCCGTAATAACGGGTGCAACAGGAGAAGCTTGTTAGAAAAATACCTACTCAATTTAAGTGCATTAAATGTCTTCAAAAGCCTTATTACCATAATTTTCCCGTACAGCACGGAACAAGTTGCAAATACATTGTGTAACATTAGATTTTTTGCCGTAAAATTATTGTAATATTGAAGTAGCCAATAAAACATCCGCTTTGAGAGAACTTGCGGTGTAATATTATCGCAATATATTAATGCAACGTCCTTATAAACGTGCAGCAATATAGGATGTATATTAGATGCTTACAAATAATTTTAATGATACAGATATGAAAAGCGTATGGAGAAGGAGATGTCCTTTGCCCCACAATTTGCAAGTAATTGCAATATTGCGGAATATAATTAAAATATTCCGTGCTATATGGATTGTTATAAGAGTTATTATGTTAATAACGGCGTTCAGACTTACCCTAATTGAACTCGGTTTATATGTGTAATCGGCTGGTTGACAAATAAAACTATATTCGTACAACCAGCCACCCATTAAACCTTCGTGAACCAGATAAAGACTTAACAGAACCTGAATGAAATTATAAATTATTAAAGTGTTTCTCAAGTCGTACGGCTTCTTGTCCTTCATGTATCTCGGTCCGGCGGAAATGCAGAAGTACAAATATGTCGCTATGATCGTCAGGACAGGACCGGGACTAGAGACCAAAAACCATTCTTGCGTTCTCGGATCTATAAGAATATAAGTGTTTTAACATATAATGTAATATAACGTTAACATGTAACATTATTTCTTTTTAAATATAATTCTGTTGTTATAAAATTACCATGTTTGTTGTCCATCAAATCTCTATACCACTCCACGATGTACGACATCTCGCAGTCTAACTTCGTAAATCTGCAAAAATACATTGTAAATTAGTTTAAAATATTAAAGTTTGATTTGTCTAACATAAATTTTATATTCTTTTCCTTGCAGAAATTCAAGAAGAAATTTATTCTCACCGCGTTTTAATAACAAATAACAATTAACAATAGAATACAAAAGTCTAATTTGATAAATTATAGTTTATATATATTTATGTATTAATAATAATAATAATAAAATATTTTATCTTCTTTAGGATATTCTTATCTTTTTTTATAAAAATTAATAATAAATATGTAATAGAAAGAGTACAGCTGTGTGAAACAACATGCGTTATCTTATACAAAGTATAAGATTTAATTATTTTATTTATTATAAGTTTATAAGTTTTATATGAATTAAAAGTTAATTATGTCCTAATTTTACCGCTATTAATTTTACCGCTTATGAGAAGAAAAGACTAGATTACTCTATGAACAGTTGCGACATTGGTATTGCAAGATAATGCAGTTATGCAGAAAACGCGCATTTAAAAAACAAATGACTATGAAAGTGTTCTGCTTGTCTCCTCGGCCGTCCTTGGTGGTCCTAATGACAATATAAATTACAAGGGACGGTAAGGGAATGGAAACTTGTTTGCGCCTTTTCCTAAATTGCAACGAGCGATTGCAACGGCCGTAAGATATATATATAGGTGCAATTTTAATTAGCATTCAACGAACACTGCGAAAGACACAATTAAATTTTGAATCCCTGAAATTTTATATAAGTGGACCAAAAGTCGATTCCTTCAACGCCAACTAAATACAACTATAGCGTAATTATATTTTTGTCTTTTTTTTTTAGAATCATTAATTACATTATTTCTTAGAAGAGACATTCGGAACCTCAGAAAAGCTCATTCAGAAACTCAGTTAAAATTAGCTGATATCATAGAAGTCTAAGTCTAATTCGTGTATTTTAGATGTGACACTATTTTTAAAGAAAATTACCGGGTAAGTTATGCAGCGTGTAATCGATATTACGAAAATTTCATCTGCGGCACGCATGAAATTAATAAACGAATATTTAGATTAGTGTGTGAAAATACAAGAATTAATCTTTTTAACGTAACTTCTTAATGTATATTTCTACCGGATACTTCTTTTTTAATATAATCTTCCTATTATAGCATCTGACTAATATTTTGCGTATTATTTAAAAAATGTAAAAGAAGACTGAACACGTTGAATAAAAAGTAGGAGCAAAAACGAAATATTCGTGGCACGATTGCATTTATGTGCGGTATTTTCAAGAATTCTGATCATCTATCAAGTTGAAAGATCTTTCAAGTCAAAGATCTCTCTAGCTACGGGTCAAGTGCGAATCAAGGTGAACGAGATTTCTGTGAAGTTGCAGCAAAGCAATGTCTTTCCCCGTTGCTGCTCCCCTTGCATAAACCAGATAGACGATCGGACTTCCCCAATGATCGGTCTCGTTCTACACGTCATGATTCGCTCAAAAGAGATTCATAGAAGCGATTTTCTCTCGTGATTATTTGCAATGATACGTTAAAAAGCTCTTTGTCATATTTAATTGATTCTAGAAAAAATTATTTAATTGTTTTAATATCAAGAGACGCGATAGCCAAGTATATTTTTTTCTTATTTTACTGAACTACTACGTAAGTACGTAGTTTTATGAGAGGTCCTAGATTAAAAGAGACTAACAACGGGCCGTAATTTTGTGATCACAAAGTGCAATCTTACGTAAGTATCGATATATTTTTTAAAAATGTATCCAATTATCATTTTTCTAAGCAGCAAAACATTGATAATTTACTTCAATACAAGTAATACGATAATGACACTTGTGCAGCGAGCGTGTCGCAAGAACCGAAGAACCGACTAGTCATACTGTTGTCTTATGAAATCATTATTAGCAGTAAATCGTCGTTTAACAACGGGTTTTAAAAAGAAACGATCAAGATCTTTGGAGGACAACGATATGACTGCGGCCAAATTTCTGTGGTTAACCGCGGTTCGCGGGGGAAAAAAAAAACAATTTCTCTTTGCGGAATACCATCTCATATGTTGCCGCTTACGTCGTTAATGCTACCTACGAAACATTTTCGACTTAATTTAGCTTAATTTTCATTTAATATTAAATAAGGATTGATATTAAATGTATCCGGATACGAAAAAGGAATTAAATTAGGTGAAATTTTGTTAAAAGTTGCGGCAAATAATGCATTTACGAGACACTTTATTCTTGATATAGAATTATAAGGATAGGGCGTCCTTGAATGAAGAACCTTGACGAAAAAATTGAGCATAAACCGGTTGCGATGTTTCGCGGGGCTTCCCACAAATAAAGATCTAAGACAAGATGTGAAAATAAAAAGAAATCGTAATAATGATGTGACCAAAGGTTATGAATGACTTGCTCCCGTTGGAAAACTACATATTTCTTCTTATTATGTGTATAAAATCATAAAATATAATAAGATTTTAATTATTTTAATTGTACGGTATAACGGTTATTGTATGATAATTATTTCTTTGTATTATATCTTATTCATATATAAATGTTACAATAAAATGACCTCAAAATTGTTTGTAAATTCGCGCGCGCCTACACGCGAGATTAATTGATTTGATCAATAAGAAACGCTAATCTTAATAATACATCAAATTTCGCATATTTTCGAATAAAGAGACACTTCACGGCTTCGGTAAAGATAAATGTACTTGCTTATGTCCAATTTTATAAGGTCGCCCTTTTAAGACTAACAAAATAAGAAAGATTGAAGTAAATTTCGTGAGTGTTCCACCTTGAGACCAGTTGTTGAACGAGACGGTGACCGCCAAAAGTTTATGCATCCAGCCGAGAAATGCGTTTGATCATACATAAACATTACACATTTGGACCGAAAATATAATTATTTTAATATACATTCAATATCGCTAATATAATTGTAGTAAATTGCATTAATTCTTTTTTAGTATATTGTGGATAATTGTGGTGTTTTAACATTAAAAAATCGTAGTAATTTCAAGGAAGACAGTACAGTAACATTTGAACGGTATCGATTCTTTTTTTTCTGTAATTAAAAAATTTATAATTAAGAGGTAATGCTTTTCTATTTATTCTCTGACCGCACATTATTCTATAAACATCTTCATAAACAATTATGCAAATAATTTACAATCAAAGTATAAATAGTGTTTAGAAATTATAAACGGCATCCGCGTTTCCTAGGACTTTTGAAATAAAAATATTCTTCTCCTGTATTTAATCCATGGTCACGTATATATGTATGCATGTAAATATGCGGATGTAAATACAAGGATCTATCTGTTCTGCGTAATTCAAAGCTGCAATATTCCAAACCCTTTCTTAAACATTTACAAACCACTTATCTGCTTGGTTTTGTCAAAATAGCAGCTTATTAAGTCCAACACTGTAGTTGAGAAGTACTCAACGACCGATCACGAAAAGGCTACTTCGTTGAAAATATGAAAGTAGGCGAAATATTGCATCCTAAGATAATAGGTAGAGTCTACACGTAAGAAATCGTTTTTTTTTTGTATAATAAATATACGGTAAACCTAAAAATATACGGTTTTAATAATTATAAATAAAGTGCCTCATATCAATAATAAATACGTCTTCTATGATATTGAATATGTATATATTGTAAAGTTCAGAAATAATACAATCGTGTGTTTCTTACTAATAGAAATTAAATCTTTTCTTTATATTCAAATACAATATGTAACGATCATGTGACTAACTAATTCCCGAAACTATCTGATTCCCACCCGCAGCAATTTGAATTGCATTTATTGATAAATCATATACCTCATTTAATATTAATATATTCACAGTCGCAATAATGATGTCAGAATCGGAAAATACTACGCGTACGTAAAGTGTGAAAAAGTGCTTGTAGTAAAATATGATGAATAAACATAGGATAATAGATTATAACTGAACATACAAAAGAAAGATTCCTTATGCGTAGATTCTAGCTATTACATTAGAATGCAATATTTCGCCTGCTCTCTTTCACATTTCCAACGAAATGACCTTTTCGTGATCGGTCGCTGAGTATTTCTAAAATACAGTGTTAAACTGGATACTTTATTATTATATTGTTAACTCACGAATGATTACGTCCTCAAAGCCGGAAGCCATTCTTTACGGAATAACACCTACAAGAACCGTCTATCGGAGATACAAGATTTATCGATTACGTTTTTTATATTCATCGACTATAAGATTATTGGTTCATATTTAATCTTAAATTGCTTAGATTATTTAAATTTCTTCAATAGAGCGAGCTGTTGAATAAAAAGATGATAATGTTAATTAGTGTCAGCCACGATTGACGCACAAAACACAGAGTCCTTCTAATCACAAAAAATGCACGTACGTAATAATAACAATTGTTATTGTTTACACTATATTTTACACGTGCATCGATACAATGATACGTAAAATATTAGCTAATTCATATCAAATACTAAATTGTTTAAAATTTTAAACTTTAAGGCTCCTGGGTAGTCACCGCGGCCATATTAAATTTTTACTATCGAGGCGAGAAAAACACCCAATTTTGTTGTGCATGCCATTTTCAAATAAAAAGACATTACAATAAAACATCACTATAGATCGTTTCAGAACACTTCCGAAATTGGCCGAAAACTACCCTTTTTCCTCGACAATAAACAAACAGCCATAAAACGAAGCCTAAACATACGGGAAAAACAGCCGTTTATAACGACTATCGAAAGGAGGTAAAAACGTTCCTTCTGCATGCAAATCTTACTTTTCGGCCAATTTTACGACTTTCACGAATACGTTAAACGTTAGAGCACAAGCACAGAGCGAATAATAAAGAAATAACACGCACAACAAAATAGGTTGTCAACATGTCACAAAGGACAGAATTCTCCATTGGAGAGAGTTCTGATTTCTGCCGCGACGGTACGTCGCCACCGTCAACGTAGAGTTCTCGGCTCAGGGACCAGGAGCCTTAATAGAGTGAGTTGTTCAATGAAAAGACGATAGATAATATTAATTATCGTGCCAGCTACGATTGACGTAGAAAAAAAATACAGATTCCATTTAATCACAAAAAATACACGTGTAATAACAACGGTTTTTATTGCTTACACTGTATTTTACACCTACATCAATATAATGATATAATACGTAAGACTATTTTTATTGTATATACAGTGTCTCTTTACGTACATATTTCTTAGTCTTGGATTATATATAATAATATTTTACCACAAAACGAGCGTATCATTTTGATTTTTTTTCTTTATATTTGATTATTTTCTTTATATACTTTGTTTTTTGGATAATTCTTGATATTTTATACTCATTCATTGTGATAAGCAGGAAATTTACCTTAAATGGAAAATATATGTTTCCTCTCAAATTTTCTTTTTCAATCCTTTTTCAATACAAATTATATATATTATCACGATTTCCACGACAAAGTGAGTGGAATATAAAAAAATGTAGAATAAATATCATAGAAAATGTATAATTAATTCATTTAGTTTATAATATAATTACACCCACAGTTCAAAATATTTGAAACTTTTTATCAAAAATTAGATTAAATAGATACTTAAGAAGTATCTTGTTAAAGGCAGTTTTCGATTCAATATGTAAATTTTATGAGCTTATATAAACAGATAATGGCTAATTTAATAAACGTTATTAACTACGATAGCTCTAAATGTAATCTATTAATTTCAAACAATTAATGTTCTATTAATAACTGTTTGAAATGCGCTCTACACTAAAAAAAGTGTAAAAATACGTATACGTTGCGGTATTTCCGCGCTCTATTCGTATTTGCATTCTGCACGTGCCACGATATGCGTAGCAAAATGTTTATTCGGTTCTTACGGAACGAATTATGTGGTACGTGCGATGCTTCAAGTAAAGAACAAATAAAAAACACTTTAACGAATATATGTACATAAAAGTGCGTATTATTCTCGGTGTAGCTGGGATATTGTTGCTCCCGTGCGCAAACTGCATCACCGATTAAATCGATCGGACAAAATTGATTGGGTTCTTTCTCCGTTTTCTGTCGTAAGTTCAAAGATTAGGTATCGATGTCACAAACCGTTAATTGGTCCACGTAAATTACTATCAATATCCAACGTTCGGGGGTAATTAGCGAATAAAACGTAAGTATATAGAAACATTTAATCAGCGAAACACTCGGAGAATCTTAAAAAAAAAAAAAAAAAAAAAAAAAAATACTGTGTCCAAAATGTTTAATTAACTATTAACTATTAACAGAAAATAAGTAATTATCAGATTCTCTTTCTCTCTCTCTCTCTCTCTCTCTCTCTCTCTCTCTCCAAACAAAATTTTTATAACGAAAGCTTCGAATGTTCGGTAGCACAAGTTATTTACGGATATGTCTGGTGTTCTTTTCTACGCTTTCTTAAAACTCTTCTTTGTAGTATATTGTTCTCTATTTTTATCTTGTTAATACTTGTTAATACTTCAGTATTAACGTATGGACCTTCGGCCACGTTTCCTTATTTACGCTTCATACGTACGTATGTGTAACTAATTTTGCGGTCGATAGGTATCTAAATAAAATAATGGCACGTCATTATCAGTTGCGTTAAAGTCAGTGACTTTCTCGGCCGCGTCCTTAAAAAGTTCCGGCCCATTCACGCGTCCTTCGGCGTCGAGACTTGCGAGGAAATTGTCTGATTTCGCGATCGGTCGATGCTTTATATACATATATATTCTTAATGTCTTGTCACGGAAACATTAATATGTATGTTGCTCTTCTGGAACACACGGACATATCCTGCAGTTGTTAATTCTTAAATAGCAGAGGGCATAAGGGGGTCATTGAATACACGAATCGCATTTCATTGTACATAATAATTGTGAAATGTCCGTAAAACCGGTATACATACCATCGCCATATTTGTGAGTTTATATAGAAAACTACAGCGATTAGATGTGCGTTTTAAATTTAATATTGTATTCATAAAATTAAAATATTTTTTTCCGAATAAATAAAGCTTTCCAAATCAAAATAAAAAATCATTTATCAATTGTATGTATGTTCTCATTTCTACGCTTAATTTGAGTGAAATTAATTCTAATGCATAATAATGCATAATAATGTGGATATCATGAAAATATCATAAAAAACGGGATATTAAAAATTAATATACTTTAATAATTACTGGAATTAATTAAACAGTAATTAGTCAAACAACGAATTTCAAATGTATGAACTACAAATTTAATATACGTATTAATGAAATTCAATGGGTTGCAAAAGACTTGGAAACCGTTCACTTATAATTTCATTGAGGCATGCAAGTGAACGTGGAAGTGATTGATAGTCTTTTCTACATTGCCATATGCATTTACAACTATGAAGAGATTTTAATATAACGATGTTTTCCTTTGTTTCTCGGCTTACCGCGTAAGTAAATCCACTTTATTTATGTAAAACTAGTATTAGTAGCTGATCAAATCGGGATAAGTCCAAAATAGAAAGAAACACTGTACTTATGTGATTCAGTTGAGCAGACTATTTAGCGTGACAAACAGACAGATAAGTAGATAGATAAGTAGACACGTATCCAATTATGTATTTATCACAATTTCTTCATATATACTGCGTACAAAAGAATAATTTTAATATCTCGAGATAGCGAACAATGATACTATAATAGTCAAATTTTAATTATATTATAATAACAATATAATTAAATAATTATTAAATAACGATATAATTAAACGTTGGATTTTTTACATTAGTTCTTTAGCGTATAATTAACGTTATAATAAAAAATTAAAATAAATAAAATAAAAAATTAAAGTGAAAAAATATCAACGTTTTCGAAATTGTATTTGAAAACAAAAGTCACATGTTTTATATAATGTTTACGTTCAGGAAAACACTAGTATAATAAGCACTTAACCAACAATTTGCGTTGATCGGATTATACTTTTAGATCTAAAGGAATCATTCTACCACAACTCAGACGTAAATAAATTCATACGTAATTCTCTACCTATGTAGGAGAAAATTCCTACCTTTGTAGAAAAAAATTACAAGATTTTTCTAAAATCTTATTATTCTTTTAAGTTATAATGTAAAATAAAGTCGGCCGTTTTTTATATATAACAAAATATAATATATGGACAATCGGATAATGTTATGAAAATATGAGTTTCGCTTTAACAAAAATAATTTTGGAATAATTAAATTTAAAACATAGAACATTGTCTTATCCGTGCATGCTTATTCTTTTAAATTTTGTTATCTTTTTATGTAATACTGTTTGATAACAGAGGAAAGACAAATTGGATCAACTATGGATGTTCTTCAACTGTCATCTGAATAAAATTTCCGCGAAATATAATTTATTGATGCTGGATTATAATATTAATACTCACATAAAAATACAAAATAAAATCAGTCACTAAATCTTGACCAGAATCTTCTTGTCACCAGTCAAAGCTAGGATGGCCGGCTAGGATAGCTATTCTCGATCGTGATTTCGCAATTCCAAAAGGTCCCTTGGTCCACCGATTTGCGCAGTTTCAATAATCCTTGATCCACCAGATTTGCGCAGTTTCAATAATCCGGCAGTCTTCGTCAATACTGGCAAGATCGTCGTTGTCACTGGTAAGATGCTCGCTACGATCAGACTCTTTATTATCGGTGCCTACCGTCTATCAGATTTTTCTCACAATCGTCGTTGGACACACGACTGTTTACCGGATCGGACTGACGAGCGGTATTATGTGTAACTGATTCAAGACACGAGGAAAATCGGAAAAAATAGGAAGGGGTAAAAAAGGAAAACCGACGGCGATAGATGAATAGAGATTAGTCTCCGATGCAAGTTAACGAGAGACTGTTTGAACACCGTGCGTGGAGTGGCGGTTCGTATCTACAGTACGACGGATGCACGACGCTGCACCGCGGGTTCTTTCCCCCTTTCGCAAACGACGTGGACGTCCTCCGGAGCAGTAGCAGCAGCAACAGCAGTAGCGCAATGTATCGACGAGCGAAGTGTTTTTATCAGACCGCTGTCCTTCCTTTCGTCGTGTTGTTATTAAGTATTTGGAGGTCTACCACCAACGCGAGATTTATGTATAATTTATGTATAAGTAATCAGTAATTCACTTGTAACTGCGTCTCACAAATAATTCGAAAGGGTTTCGAAAAAGAAATTATATATAATAGATAATTAAATTATATCAGCACATTAATAAAAACTTTAAAAATAACATTGTTTAGCACTCCGTAATCTGAAGAAGCGTACCATTAATTTAGATATAAAGCGTTGTATTAGATACAAAAAACAAAAACGACACATTTTAGAAAATAAAAAATTGAAGTTATGTATAAAAGTTTTTGAGTTATTCTAACCTTGAAAAAAATCTCATTTGTCTTATTTCGCGCGTGCGTATATATATTTACAATAGTCATATTACAACACGAACTTTGTATTGGGAATTATGGGCTAGCCATGAAAGCAAGCATCTTTTACTATCGTTGTGTAACTTAATTGCGTCAGAAGAAGCATAAAAATATGAAAAAGGAATGTAATACATAAAATAATCTGGCGCGAACACTTTGGACATCAAACAAAACGTATTACTGAATCAATACTCAGTAAGTCACATGGGAATCCATGTTTTAATCGCTATCTTAGAAAAGGAACAAAGTGGTACATGTCGATTTACATAATTACGATCTTTGTTCATCGTGTCACTCGACTCAATGTGACTCGAGAATTCTTGTAATTCTGACCGAAGATTATGGGAATATTTGTATTGTCGTTGTGAAACTTGGCGTAACAGAGACCGATTGCGCTTGCACACACACATATCTCTCTCTCTCTTTCTCTCTCTCTCTCTCTCTCTCTCTCTCTCTCTCTCTAATATATATATAATGTATATTCACGCGTAGTAGTAATTAGTACATTGGCAAATTTCTTACGGCTTTATTGGTTGATTAGTTAACTATCGCTCGAGATTTCTCGCGAAATCCATACCTACTTGTTTGGTTACTTTCGAAATTTATTTTTCTAAATTGCAATACGCCACTCCCTGCAAGCCTATTTTTTGTTATCTTGCGTTATAGCTTCGCTATTGAAACCCATTATCTTACAACGCAAATATGTGACTAATGCAAGTGATGGAAAATTTGTGGCGACGATTGAAAGAAGAAAATGCACAGTAATCGCGACACTGTTTGCAAGAGAAGATTTACATTATGATTTGTGGATTATTAGCAATCAGTCAATAACTGTTAGACAATCAATTGTGTGTAATAATCGAAAGAAACCTTACATATAAGTAATATGTTTCGGATAACGTAGCGTTAAGATTAGACATTCGAATAATATGTATTTCCTCCCGTGTACTTGTCATAAATTTAAGCTATATATAATATATAGTTATATAAAACTTAGCAAAAAAAATCATATTTGATACTTTGATCTATCAATTTTATATACGATTGAAATTAATAAAGCATGCGATAAATGATGAACACAGTTATTAGATAGTAATATTTCATATATATTTCCATATATCACTATTGTATCTTGTTTATATTATTTACAGTAACGCTTCATTTAATAAGCCAGAGCAAGATGACATTTCATACATATGCCTGCATCTTGTCTGTAATGTATTACTATCTACAATAATCTGTAATCATGTCCGCGTTTTAATGAGAAGACAGCTTACGTCAGAGCAACTGCAAATAACGTTATTCTCCTCCAGCTGTATGAAAAATTTGCTACCGTATCTAATTTGGTTTTAAAATTGCAAGATTCCTCTAATAAAACATTAGATCTATAGTTAAACGGAAAAGAAGACGTTGCGAGAGACACTTTCCATCGAATTTTATGCGCGTATATCGAGGTCGATCATAAACGCGAGTTGAAAGAACTCGCGGAGAAGGTGCTCATGATAACGAAGGTAATGCAGCTTTTTTGCAGCTCCCTTTAACCTTGCCTGAGGCCTTACCGATCTTTTGTCGCAAGGCAATTTTCTGACACATTATAAATCTCTTTTTGCTGTTGAACGTATCTATAATTTCTACCAATATAATATTTACAAAATTTGTTTCTTTAATTATTTCTAACAATTTTTATCAAGTCATTTATCATTTATATCACTCTTTAAGAAGCTATATAAAGTTGTAATTATTGTACCTAATTGTTACTTTTTCTCGCGATATTAATTAGTTCTTTTGTTGTGCGCTATGCTTGATAATTGTTTAGTATGCAAATATCTTTGTAAACTCTAAATGTAAATTATAATGAATTTAATACTCTCTCTCTCTCTCTCTCTCTCTCTCTCTCTCTCTCTCTCTTCCTCTGTTTCTCTGGAATTCTGGATAATACTACTTTTCATTATAACTGGGTAATACTACTTAATTTATTATAAATTGATATTTAATAGCACAATCGTTCGTGACATAAGTATAATTTCCGTTGATAAGCAAACCATTGTTATAATATGTAAATACGTGTTAATTATTGCACAGATTCTCATATGTATATATTCTTTTGTTATTTTTTCCCAGTTATAATCGCACGCTTCTCTCTCATAATGTGCACCTATTAAATTATATTGCTTATAATTAACAGATAAGAAAGAAATTGAATGCAGATAGAAGATATTTAACAAGCGCAATTTAGAAGGTCGGACTTATCGATTTTATAAATATTCAATCTATAATGACGTCAAATGTCAAGAATTATGATAATTTATATAATAATATATCTCGTAGTATGGAGTAATTACGTGCACGTTTTTCGGATTTTGTAGTTTTACACAATGCTTGTACATATGTATTTACGTGAAGCATCGTTCCATGGAATGTTTATCGTGAGCATAACAAGAGGATTACATACTTTCGCAATAATATATAATGTTAATTGCATCTTGCCGACGAGATGGCTTTCGTTGAATAGAAGTCAGGTTGTTTTCTCTATCACGATCGTATATTTCTTCTCATATAGTGCTCTTTGTCTAGCAACGGCATTAGAGTTTTAAAACAGATGCATAAATATTTTTCTCCATATTTTTCTGGTATTTGCATAAATAATGTTATTATTGTTCCTACAATATTCAATATTCCTTTCTATTTTCGGTCCTCTTGACATTTTATATGTCCTCTTGACATTTAATATTTCAAAACAAAATAAAGCAACAAGTTTTTCGTCAACAATCTTTTAGTTTCTCCCTTTGACATTTAACATTCTAAAACAAAGTGACACAACAATTTTTTCTTTGTCTAAAAAAAAGCATGCGTTATATTGCTATAATTATATATATATATGTTTTGTATATATTCTACTATTTTCAACGCGATAATCTTTGACTTTGAGATTCTTTGATTATGCTAATTAAGGTTTTATTTTTTATGCACATTTAATACACATTTATGATAATAATGCAAATCACAATCCAAGTCCTCGTCACGATGCTGTGACACTATTTATCCAATATTATGACAAATAAGATAAAAATGCTTATAATCAAGTCTACTGCTTAGTTTATTTTAAGAAATTGTATCTAATCATTATTATATAAAAACAATTAGTTATTTTTCGGCTCGCTTGAAAATCTTTTTGATTATCATTTCTGCAGGTATATATGCATGGCCTTTGAAGTCTTCCTAAAATTTGCAAATACATTTTGTTGCTTTAATGTATCTCTTCTTTTCTTTGTCTTCAGTTTTGCTGAGAAGTGCTCTTTTATATCGCTTCGTTTTCGATTCTTTAGCGTTTCGCAAAATACCATGTTACATCAAATTAAAATTGGCAACGAGACTTGATGTGTTCTTTATATGAAGTTAAATGCCTTTCTAAATTAAAAGTTTTAATATCCAAATAATAAACACGTGTCATTAGTAATTTTGAACTCTTAAAATATAAATGTTCTGGGTTAGATACGTAACTACCGATCATATGTTAATAAATAAAAAAATAAACATTATTTCTCATTAAGTTTTAATTTAATTTAGATTTAATTTACGTAATATATATATTCTATTATTAGTATTATATATTCTACTATTTAAATTAAAATTATTACAATTTAATTATTTTATTACATTTTTAATTTAAACTTTTTTATATAATTTAATTCAATTAGAATTTATACACTGAGAAGAAAATGTTTTGTATTTCTGTATGTTCTGTAAATATTAGTTTGCAAACAACTGCTTCTATTTACTAAAATAAAGAAAAGTTTCCTTTTTATTAGTATTAGTACATTTGCATTCACTGAGAAAAAAATATATTAATAAAAAGAAAAATTTTCTCTACTTTAATAAATGGTGTCACGGTTGTATGCAAATTAATATTTACTAAAATGCAGAACATTTTTTTCTCAGTGTATGTATAAATAAAATGAAATTTATTATCGCATAAATCTTAACATACAAAAAATACATTTTTTCTAATTTATATTGCAATCTTTGAAAACAATTGAATTAAAGATATATACCTTTAATATTAAATTAAAGATATAAATTAAATGAAAGACATATACCAAATTTAATATTTCATAACTAATGATGTCTTCACTGTATAATATATATATTTTTTATTTCTTAAAATTATACTAATAAAAAATATCATTTAATTACACTTAAGGTATTTAAATCCGTATTCATATTTTTTTTACAGTCAGTGTCTGTATTTAGACATGTAATTATATACATTTTGTCTTAACTACTTGTATTTCTATTTATGTAACTAACAGCGCTATGACTGCTGGCGCCGAAAATATTTTCTTTTCAGTATTCAGGTATCGGAAGGGTATTCACGTCGGTATCTGTGAATTATCTTTGTGCCGCCTGGCTTCCTATCAAATGCTGCCCTCTGTTATATATCAGAACGCAAAAGCGTTCAGTTCGCAGGCGCGTCTTCCGGTGTATGTACTGGTTCTCCATCTCCTATATTCCAACCGGGACGCATTCCTTCCTCGTGTCTCGCTGGTGCTGGAATTGCTAGTTCCGTCTCTCTCTTTCTCTTTCTCTCTCATCCCACGGCACACCGCACCCTTCTCTCCTCCGACCTTCGTCCTTATACGTACCAGTTCCACAGTGCTTGCGTGGTAGTACCCGTTTTCACAGCGACCCCACTACCTGATCCCGCGACCAGTTTACTGCTAGTCTGTTTAGTACCTGATGCGGCAACAGTTGTTCGCTGCGCTCTGTCTGCCTACTCTGTTTTTATTCAATGATTTTTTTTCTCTCTTCGCGTCTCCCCACTTGTTCCCTTCGCGAGCGATTATTCCGTTCTCTCGCGCGGATCTTATCCGAACGTCCGTGAACGCCTGATAAGAGCGACAGTGTCAGGGTCAGTGTGAGTGGGCAGAGTGGGGCAACGCGGCGGCGTGCAAGAGCGAACGTCGGGAGAGTTTGGTGCGGTGCAATACGGGTGAAGGGGCTCGTCGCTCGTCCTCGTCTCTCTCTCCCGCCCGACGACCGTCATCGGTTCTCCGTCGGCGGAACATGTCTCTCATCGCCGACTGCTTTCGCCGTCTGACGGACATCTCGTCGTCTTGCAAAAGCGAGGTAGGCGACACGTGCTGCTTATCTTGTATGCCAGTTGCGTGATAAACATCTGATGTATCGGAGTAGAATGCACGTAGTATTAATTGCATTCTTGAAGAAGCGACTGGCAATCGAGGAATCTTCTTAAAAGATTTACTTCTCTTTAAATAATTATATTTATTGAACGGCTATTTTTTAATTAAGTTGCATTTGCACTCTGGGATTAAATAAGACTCGGAGCTATAAATGCGAAAAGATCTTCTCAGCTACTTATCGCTGATTTAATATAATAATAATGTCCATCAAGTGTTCAGTATATAGTGAAATATCTATTATCTCTATACAGCAATACCTTTGTCGTATTTATTCTTGTAATATGTGTTAAAATGTAAAGTTTATTGCTAAAGAATATTTTCATGCAAGAATGCCGATATCTAATGGTATATCACGATTTGTATCCAATCTGTCATTTTGCCGTTAATCAACAATATATATGTAATAACGCGTGCGAGGGGATTTGATGAATTTTAGTATCAGCGGCTTCATTATTCATGACATTTGCATTTTGACGTGACGTGTCGAGTGGACGCCATTGAATATAAAATGTGGGTCACTCGAAGAAATTGTACGCGCGCAAAGCTCTGAAATCCGATGGCCTTGAACGTGATGCAGAATCCAATTACGCGGTTACTTGGTCCGAAATAATTTAATATTACCCGACGTCCTTTAATGCAATTTATTTTATTGGCCTGGAGCCTGGACAGTTGCTGCGCTCTAATCTCAATACTAATACTAATAATTGTTATTTGATTTATTTTTATTTTATATTGTACCTAATTATATTATTTTTTATTTACAAAATTTTATTAGTCTAATGGAGGGGTAAGAACCACAGTGGTGTAAGTCAAATTTTTTAAAATATTTTCTCGTATGCATAGATGCAATCTGTACAATATATAAATTGCATCTATGCACACGAAAAAATATTTAAAAAAATTTGACTTACACCACTGTGGTTTTTATCCCTCCATATGTCAGAGAGCTTTATTAATTGCGTATTTGCTTCCAGAAGATTTTATTACATTTATATAAAATATTAAATTAAAAAGCAGTCCTTTGACTGTAATAATATTTTTAAAAAGTTACCCTTAGAGTAAAAATGTTTATCAATTTAATTATTTTATATCTTTCCATGTGACAAATTTATTTCAGCTCAAAGGCTACAAAGTGACCGATGTGAGTCGTACTCGCAAAGTCGGTATTGCTTGCCGGGATTTTCAGGATTTGAAACAGAAAGCGTGCTTAAAATTAAATGTAAGTATATATTAATATAAAGCAGACATTAACTTTACGTTGTTTTATATTAAGTTAATTTCGGTATTTCGGACGATGCGTTCATTCGCTATGTGCGCGCCGAAACAAAAACCGTACATCGTATGAATAATTCAACGCATTTTCACGCAATGTAAACTGCGCGCACGCGAAAATGTAACGATGTTTATCATGTAAATGCCGCGCATTTACATTTATCGAGTATTTAGATGCCGATGACTGGCATAGATTTGAACTAGATTTATGTACTTTTGGACAAACCGTGCTGGTTTACGTAATACGGACATACAAATCATATGATCGTTACGTAAATAACGCGAATTTTTATTTAAAATAACAGAGTAATTTGCGTTGCTTTGAGCGTCAGAGGTACGTTTGAGATAAACGTCGATGCAACTACTGACGTATCCTCGATAGAGAAAAACATTTAGAAAATATCTTGTCAATCGTAGTTTGAATACCTCTTGCTTTTTTTTTTAAATTTAAAACACCGGCATTGTTTACGGTAACAAAGTGTCCATGACACAATGGAGAGCAAAAACAACGCCCGTTTCAGGCGCATTGAATGAGCGTAAGTCGACTCATTGCTGCTCGATTTACGGCCATTAAATGCTTCATGGAATGTGGAATTTGTCCTTGCAGTCGAAAGCAAGAATAGCGCCCAGTGCATGTGCACTTAAACGATTCATTGTTGTATAGATTTACTCGACTCTCGACACTCGTTCAATGCATTTCTTTCTCTCCATTATAGCGCGCACTTAGTCACTTAAATCGTTCCGAATGAATCCTGCTTTCGTTCCGATTTTCTTCCAAGTTGCTTTGCGATCATTATTGTCCATGATGATTTTTAATCGGTCGCAAATTTAAGTGTGTTATTTTTACACATGCACAAATGTCTAAAAATAACACATTTGACTAAAGCTCTTTTTACATGTTTCTTCATGTTTTTAATTATACGTTTAATCATTTAACACGTTTTTACCTGTTTATCGTATTAAATTAAAAATTAATACATTCAATAGTGTTAAATAATGTGATTTAAAACGGAAAACAATATGTAAGAAGAGCTTCAGCTAAAATAACACACTTTTGGACTTGCAGTGTATACGCGATGATCTTCAAGATAACAGGCATAGAGAATTGGAACACACATGTGGTATAGGTCATAGTGTTTGCTTAATGTAGCGTTGCGAAAATACAGAAGCCATTCATCAAAAGTGTACAGTAATTTGCATCGAGTAACAAGAATATCTTAGAAGTTATGCAACTTGACAGATGGCACTCTTGAGATATCTTCTCATTAAGCACGGATACGATAGCGCAGTGCAGAGATACTCAAGAAAATAAAATTTTACATGTTAAGATTACACTGTTTTATTTGTGTAATTATGACTTTTATGCATATTGACATCCTTTAATAAATAATTTTTTTTTCTGTAATCTTTATATTAGTGAGCGATTCAATTCCTTTTATTCTTTGCAATAGTATAAGAAAAAATATTAATTATTAGAAAAGTAAAATGTCGCTTGCGATATTCGGTCACTGTTACGTTACATTTTTTTTCTTTGATATGCGTATATGAATGCTTAATGCAATTGCGATGACATGACGTAAATATCGATCAAAAGAAATAGGACAAGATGAGGTACTTAATGTTTAATTACATGAAATGACTACTAAATATAAAAAAAACATTTATTTTTTCAACACAAATCCTTTTATTGAATCCTTTTTGAATAATTGGTCTAGAAAGCAATATTTGAAAAAAATGTCTTTTGCAGCTCTTGCCCATAGGGAGGGCAAGACAAAGTACCTCCATTTACCCGCCCTAAACATTTAATTTTAACATTAAAAAGTCAAAATAAAGAAATAAAATATTTATTGCTAGTTAAGACAATCGTAAACATTCTATATTTATTTATTTCTCACATAAAACGCCGACATGAACAGCCTCATCCTCATTGTCAAGAGTTGCGCAAGAGTTATGTGGCCCATCGTGCACAAGCGCGGTGTAACGAATCCACCCTAGCTTCGTCGGAACAATCATGACAGTTGACAGTAGAGGCACTGGTTATCTTCAATAACTTCGATAACAAAATATTATCGGGATAGTACCCCGTCATGCCCCACCCCGTCTTGTCCCGAAGCAACATTTTTAAGTTATTTCATAATAACGCAAAATTTGTGCATTGAAAATAAAGCATCGACTGTTTTGGGAACTCATAGAAACAGTGCCAAGATAGTGTAATAAAGAATTCAAAATAATACTCACGTCTCTTCCGTCTCAGTTTAAACAGCAAATATGAAGTCGCAATATTGTAACACAATGCACAAACTGAACGCGACTTATGGAAATGACGAAACGCATCGGAATGAAGTCAGCGACTGTCAAACCACAAGCTGTTTTTCGCATGATCAAGTTCCAAAAGAATCCCATGGATAGTGTTACGTGGTTGAACAAAATTCGATACTCCGTCTTGTTCCACGTTCCTAAATGTATTCTGGATTATATCAATTGTATTGAAAACATTTTTCAACGATTACCTCACAGAAAAAACGATTTTGTTGAAGTATCTAAAAATTTAGCTATAAGATACAGATCTAAAAATAATTTTGTTGCACCATCAAAATAATTATGTAGAACACTCAAACTGACTGCTAAAATGTCAAAATTTTTTATAGCATTATCATCATACTTCAGCGACCTACCACAATTATTTTGATGGTGCAACAAAATTATTTTTAGATCTGTATCTAGCTAAATTTTTAGATACTTCAGAAAAACTGTTCTTTCCGTGCTTTGAAATGAGAGAGACCGGAAACGTACGGCGTAGCCGATGATAGTCGCATTTCGCGGATAGATAGGTCGATCCGGTTGCAGTGCGTCCTTGAAAAGGACCCGCATCCGCTCGCCCGCAACCGCTGGCTCTATCGAACCAGCCGGGCCAGGGACAGGAAGTAATCTCAATGTTAAGGTCGCGAATCCGCTTTTCGCGCTGGCTTAAAGGTCGACCCAAATAGTTCGCTAGGCCAATGTCAACCCGAGCCAACGCAAAATCGCGAATACTCGCCTTTTAAAATTAACATTCTCGAATCATTATTAAAATAAATTAGAACGTAAGTAAACTTTAAGTCAGTTTTGCGCAATATATTCAATATAATTAAAAATTATTATTAGAAAGTTACCATATTGTATACATGTGATAGAACAGCAGTTTAAAATTTCGAAACAACGCTTTAATTGCGTTTACCTTTCGACTCTCATGCTGATTTCCTAGACATAAGTTCCCAAGTGGTCGTATGGCTCGAGTAAATAAGTTATATCTTCTTGAAAATTGTACATATTATGCATTTATTTGTCTCAAATAAAAGCTTATAGCTTAAAAATAAATTACAAAATCCACAAAAATTATCAGTTTTTTAGCAGAATTATTCTAAAAAAATCATTTATAGAGCGAACGATTTGGCCCTCTTGGGAGTCGAAAAGTATATTGATAACATTGATGCCATATCATAACAAATGATTTGTTTCTGTAAGTAGTATCATATTTAATTATAATAATAATAATCTTAACGTAATACGATCAATTTTCTTTTTTGTTATTTATCAGAGTTCAAACTTTTATAACAACCTCGTCGTTCGAGAAAAATTGAAGGCTCATCAATACTCGGTAATTTGCAGCCTCAATCTCTATTGTTCAGAATTGCGAGAGAAATGTGAAAATAATACCGTCACGCCAAGAGAAGTGATGTAAAAGTTGATGAAAACCTTGTATTCGGCCTTCGGGAAAATTATTAATATTCCCGTCCCCAGGAAACTAACGGAAATGTATTATATTATAGCCTTGACGTTTGTTTGAGATATCGAATATTCTCTCGTATTACTTCATCATTTATTCAAAATAGTTAGTTCACGAACGTTAATTAATTAACGAGCAGAAAAAGAGTTTTTTCAATGTAAATATATCGAACGTAATAGGTATCCCTCGCCAAAGAAAATTAATTAAAATAATTAGATAGAATGGTAAACTGATCGATTATGCATTCTTGTAGGTAACTAACGATCCAGAGGAAGTGAATGTCTTTCTTCTAGACGGATCACTGATCGATGAAGAGTATTTTTGTACATTGGCACCACAGACTACTTTGATTTTGCAGAAACCAGGGGAACAAGTGTTATCTGGTTAGTACAAACAATACATAATACAATATTAAACATATCAATATGCTTTGAAACTGGAGCAGTTTTTAATGTGGTTATATTATAGCAACGATAGAAAAAGATATCACGTGTTCAGAATTTGAATATTCTATCTTGGATCTTTGAAATGTATTCAGAATTTGAATATTCTGTTTCTGATCTTTGAGATGATTTTAGTCGTTCCAGTTTCAACCAATAACATAAATAATTATCGTGTACTAAAGAAATTAAATTTATAGAGAAGCTAATTAATATAATAGTGTCAAAGGGTTATGAATATAGTTACCAAGTTATCATATAGAATAGCCAATAGAATTTTTAAACCTTAAAATAACTACTCAGTAAATTACAGTTTACTATTTCTTTTTCAAACGATAAAAAATTTCACCACCGTGAACATTTTTGTATCAATCTTTTATCCTTTCTAACTAGTTTTTCTAAAAAAAGAGAACTGTATCGCTTTTTTAAATACATGTATGTATGTACGTGTAAATCTTATATACTTGCATGCCGATTCTTGCAATTGATGCTTTTATCACAATCGATTTCTCAACGTTTTTTATCATCAATAGATTCGCAACTCGCCACTGTCCAAAGCTAATACTGTGTTTTCGTTCCACTACATCCACTTGATATATTCTAACATTGTACATTTACCACTTGATACTCCATAATTTAAATGCACTTCCGAGTCACAAATTCAATGGTCTAAAAATTCAACGTAAGTTTATCGCGGTACAATAACGAATGCACTGCGTTTGGCCGAACGCCAAAGTTAAATATTCCGAGTCCAGTATCAGCCTTTCGAAGTTTGCGAACTTCTTGGCAAGGCCGAATGCGACTCGCGGAACGGGAAAAAAAGAAATCGCGATCTTTCCGACATGAGCGAGGATACGGCGCGCGATGTTTTTCAAGGACAAACGATTTCCCGCAGACGCGGACATTCTCTACGATGCACTGAGACGCGTGAACATTGATTTCCTCACCGCCGGCGACAGGGTGACGCAATTCCTGACGGATAATCTTAAAACAAAAGTCGCCTTGTTGAACAGAGTGTTGAACAAGGATGACTCTAAGACGGCGCTTAGCACAAGGCAGGAGCATCCTGAATGGTTTGAAAATTTGGAAACCAATTATATGTCAAAGGTGAGTTTAATAAAGTAAGGTATCCTCTTAAAAATTTCGCTAAACTCAAGTGTTTACCAATTTATGTATTCCACGAACGTCATCTGTTAAATAATGTCTTTAATATATCCATACGTATTATCTGATATAATTAAAATATTTCTTTACATTTAAAAGCAATATATATTTTTTTTGGTATTTAGAACTCTGGAATTAAAAAACGTAAACCAATCGTAAACCAATCTTTGACTTCATTCACAGGAAGCGTATATGCACCGCAGATGTCAGGATAGAATACGCACTTATCTTTACAAGACGATCGAGCAGATCAAGTGCTCGGACGTGTTCATGAACGATTACAAGGCGAGGCAGCAGCTGTTACGTACGATAGCGTTCTTCAAGCTTCAGCTCAAGGAGGATCACTATTTCGGGTATTACTTTGACAGGAGTAGAGCGGAGACTAAAAGCGACACTGACGAGACCGATTACGGCCGATGTTACGACCATTGTCCCTGCAATTTCGGTCGTATTAGCGACGAAACATATCTCCGTCAACGGTATCTCCGTTTGCCTCAATCGTTGGACACAAATGTGACCGCCGATTCGGATACGATCGACGAGACGGACGCGAGAAAGTTCCTCGATTCCGAAAAGAAGAACGCGAAAGCGGCGAGCGACGAAAAATGGAAGGACAGTTGTCCTTATCGCGTAAAATCGCGAGATACGCAAATCGCTATTTGCGACAGGAAGGGCGAGTTTAAATGCGAGGGTCGATGGAACGCCGACGGCTGTCCCTACGGCGACAGACACAAGATTAATCCGTACAGATCCAAGGAGGAGCTCGCCTTATTCTCTACATGGAATTTGGATCACAAGTAAGATAATTTGTTATGGTATTTGTCGTTAATTAACGTGAATCATTCTAACGCGCCGGATGATTTTGGAAAATTATTAACAACCTTGCATGCGTGAAAATTTCCGGGATAATTTAAATCTGGAACAATTTCATTTATTTGATATACGCAATACCAATATCTGGCGCGTAATAATCGACGAAACTTGATTACTTTTTATCTGTTGCGTTCGTCCCAATATTATACACATGGCAAACGATTTATTTATTTTGTAATAAATATAAATTCGATAAACTCCGTTTAAGAGAGTTTATTTAATTGCCAGGAGAGGAGTTAATATAGATTCGTAGATTTGAAATAATTCGGTTATTTGTTGTTTGCAGAATTGAAAGGTCGAGGACGCTTATTCCGCAGCTGCTGCAGATCTCGCGACAAGATACGGTCAATGAACAGGACATCTACGACTGTTACGACAATCTGTTTACGGTGAAGAATTTAAGGCTGGTCCATATCATATGCCACGATAAAGGATCGCACAAATAAGCGCTAATTCCGAGAGATAAAAGTTCTGGCACATATATTACGCTTCTAAAAGTGCTGATCGCGTACGTGAATACCAAAGAGTAATTGTACACGTGAAAGAGATGATTACATCCAGATAATACACGTAGAACGCCTGCGATCTCTTCAGATACAGATCTCTACAAATAAGTATATTTAATATGTTTAAGCGCTGTTGATAGAATATAGATTTAGTGATTATTAATGTTATATTATCGGGTGTACTTCCATTGCGGCACGAAGTAATAAGCAATAACATTAATAATGAAGCGTCCATTCCAAAGTTTGCAACATTTGAAAAGGCAAAAGTTTGTGACTCCGATAATTATTTTATTATACAAAACTTTAGTAGAATATGGTTGAATAATACAAAAATAAAATTGGAAACGGTGTTGGAACTGTGCTCACTTTTAAGTATTACTTGACGAACGCCAATGTTTCGATAAAAAATCTGCAAATATGTAGCTAAAAAGGAAATTCCATGCGTATTTCCTAAGATGATTGTCTTTATCATTCTGTTTCTATCGATATAGTTACGTAAACGATTTTTCTACGCAAATAGTTTAAAGAACTATTTGTACAAATCAATTACGAATACAGGGTTGCATAAGTCGCACGCAATGGAGGAACCGTTAATTTACTTCAGCGGCTATAAAGAGAAAAGCAGTTGTTTTAGATATGTCGTTAAGCATTGAGTATGTTCAGTGCTTGTAGGTAAAATCTACTAACGAGTGACAGCTGTTTGTTAGCATCATGTCAAATCAGAAACGAGTCTGAGCGACAGATCTCCGTTAGAATCGGGTCAGATCAGCTTAATTTCTGATCTGATTCGACTTCAACGAAGAACCGATGCTCGTCTTGAGCTCCGTGAACTGTGAAGTAGATTATCTTTTTTAGACATATTTTTATTCTGACTGTTCGATAAAAGACAAAACAAAGTTCTGATATATACATGTACATATATACATATATATATTATATTTAGAGAAAGATACATATATATATATGATATATACCTATATAGATATAAGGCTTCCCATAATTTCCGTGATTCCGCATTCGTATTTATATCAATTTTTCGTTGATTTAAAGTAAATTATTTCTTCACAAAAATTGGAAAATTGTTTCTTAATGTTTTTTTTATAAATATTTTTATAATTTAAATAAAAATTTTATTAAAAAAGGAGAGAAAGAGAGAGAGAGAGAGAGAGAGAGAGAGAAAAAGTAAAGTTCGATATAAAATTAAACAAAAGATAAAATCTTGTTATCCATTTGCGCCTCTTTGAAACTCGTGAAAATATCTACATTTTCGATTGCTTATAACTAAAAAATTGTCAATGTTATGATATCTTCGTTAAAATAATTAAGATTAATAATAAAATCAAAGAAAAACCGATAAATAAAAGGAAGTGCGGAAATTCTGAGAGAAATATATATATCTCCTTTTATATGTATTATACTGAATGATGTTTTAGGAACTTTCACCATACACGAAATGGTATTATTTCCAACAGGTATTGCTAAATGGTATTATTTAACAGAAGAAATTGCACAAAAGTACTCAATGTTACTAATTTGTTTTTCTTTCAATTATTACTTTTATTTGTTTTTTATATTGTAAATATGGATTTTATTTTGTAATTATAAGTAGATAACTACAAGTCTCAAAAATTAAAAACGCGTATCATCAATGTGAGTGATAGACTGATGTTCTAAAAATATTAAATGTAACGCAAGAATGTAATTTTATATTTTATATAATATTTATATGTCATTCCGATTTATTAATATTCTAGAGAATTTGTATTTGATTACATTTATTTACATTGCACGTCGCTGAGCTGTATCAAATCCCGACATATATGTATATTATCACGTCGAAAGATATCGTTCCTAATTTAATCGAAGAATTTGACTGCTTCGCATACATGTTTGTATGTTGTACACTGTATATTATTGTCTACAGGGTGCAGAATTGCAGAAGCAATTGTTATGGCTTTGACCAATAACGTCTTACTCTTCTGAGTAGACTGCTGCCACTCATATCGCTTCCGATGTTTAAAAAGTATTATATATTATGATGGACGCATCAGAGGAAATAAATTAAATTAAAGTAAACATTTATATATCGTAAAAAAAATAACGAAAGTAATACAAGTAAAATTTTAAAGTTGATAAAACACAAATAATAGTTCCGATACATAATTGACATAAGTTATAAAGTAACTAAAAAGATTAGTCGTGTATTACATCTTACACACAAAAATGAAATTAAATAAGAAATATATATAATTTTATTATTTTATATGGGTTTTGAAGATATAAGTTCTTAATTATTATTTTATATAGGTATGTTATACAAATATTTAATAAACTCACTGATGCGCCTATCCTATACAAAGTTACGATAATATGCAGAACTAAACTTAAAACGGAGTAGAATTAATCTCGTTGCTATCGAAAATATGAAGTAAATTTTTTTCTGGCTAAGTTGATTGGATGTTTAAATCATAATCTAAAATCTTGCATTTTTTACATTTTTTTTCAGTTATTCTTTAAACAACTAAAGTATATTCCATATTTTCGATAACAACGCGAATTTTTCGATTATTCGTTTAAGCGCTTTATTCTGCATAAACATATTTTGACTGATTTATTACGTACATACTGACGATCGATTATCTACAGTTTTTGTCTAAAGCTATAGGAGCTTATATGATCGTCGCAACATAATTAATTGTGTAACTATATTTACTAATTTTACCTCATTGTTAATTAAATTGTTAATTAGTGATGTTGATGGTAAACTGTGTCAGAATATCTAAACGTTTATTATACAGTTATATTCGTTAATTTCATGTTATTATTAATTACGGTAACGATGGAACGTATCGGTCTAAATTTCCGATTACTGACTAAATTGCTTCGTATAATGATATTTTAGTTTAAAAAAATCGATTTTTACAAGTTATACCGTAGCAACGTAGAATAAAAATACCAAATGTGGAAAACATTCTTAACATAAAACACTATAATATTTTACAAAAAAAGATCAATAATATGAATTCTTTTTTCAAGTGCTGTCATTTTTTAAATATTTTTTGGTATTTGATATTTATATAGAATTTCACATTTTATTAATATATATCTTTTAAATTTAATAAATATTGTTCCCACATATAAATAATACAACGATTTCAAATAAATAAATATTCAACGAGTAAATTAAAAAAAAAATGTTTTATAAAATAAAATGTGAATGATGTGACTGCTCCATATTTGATATTTTTTCTCTATATTTTTCATCGCTTTTATTGTATAAAGTATTCGTAGGCAATTTGAGTGACCTATTGTTTTAGATAAATTTTTAATCAACTGGGTCAATGCAGTTCAAAGTTTCGTTCGTTACATAATGTATATATTGATGAGAGAAAAAAATTGATATTATTTAAAGGTTGCCAAGAATTATATTTTCTTTAAAAAAGGCTTTATAATTTATCACTAAATTTCTCCTTTTCTTTTTAAAACAGAAATATTTCATGGAAAACAATTTGTTTTTTTTAACTTTTCGTATATCTACATACGATGATTGATATAACTGATATAATGGTTTTGTTTTAATAATGAACTGTTAAAAAGTTGTATCGTTAAAAATGTAAAGTGGCATATATGTTAAATGTTAATTAATGTTTAGCAAAGATATTCAAAGTTTATCTGGCATTAATTCAAGAGCAGCACTCTTGAAATAGCGATTAAATATCGATTTCCTGCCATCTCTTATTCCCTGCCATCAGAGATCTATGTAGCTTCGAAATAGACATGTTAAATGTTAAAAATATTTTGATGTGTCTCAAGCATAGATTATAGAAAAAGAAAATGAAAGGATATGTTGCTGCATGCATCATTGTTATTTCAAAACTTATATTATGTTATATATAATAATTATGTACAAATAAATTTTAATTTCTGTTGAAAAATGATAACAAAATGTCAACTTTTATCGTAATGTAAAACAAAATTCGTTTTTAAAAGAAGGGAAAGGAAGAAAAGATTTCAACTCCATCATGATATATCGACATATATACATTATGAAGTAATCGGAAACTGCATAGAAGTGCAATACTTCTATACATGTATACCTATATGTAGGTTACGTGTAAATATAGTATTTTTCAATGTACAAGAGAGAACTGCGTATTTTACTTTAGAAAAATATATTTTAGGTACAATACAGAGAGAAGAGTTTTATTTTCACTCTCGTTCTATATGATATTGAGTTGGTTATAAATAAAATTATTAAGCTTTTGATGAAATTTAAATATGTATATAAGAAATATTTTTTTTTTTTTTTGCAGAACTGAAATCTTAACTTTACTTTTGTATAGAGCGTTTATACGGAAATAAAAATACAAATATTTTATCTGTCATCTCACGGGGCATCGCGCACAAAATATGATACGTGATTTCCGAGCCATTTTGTATCGGAAAAGGTGTCGTAAAAAGTTTATGGATACGTCGAATATTATCCTTAGGCGGTATCCGATCGTAGGAATTTAAACGCTATTTTTTAGTTGAGAAACGTGCTATCGAAATCACAGCGATGCAAGTTAAAGCAGACGGAAATTGTTACAAAAGAGAGAGAACGGCTGTTAATATTATCGGCAATTTCGAACAACAAATTTACTCTGACAGCGATCATAATTTTGTTCCTTTGAATTCATGAACTCTTTTAATTAATTAATAACTCGGATCACATTGCATGTTAAATTTTATATATCAAACTAACCCGATAATTAACTTTCCCAACAGATTAATTAAAAGAGAACAATATACAAAAATAATTATTATATAGTATAACATATTCTGACCGTCAGAGTTTGCACTCAAATTTTTTTCAATTCGTTTATACTACAATATGCTATCTGATATGAATAATAAGATTAAAAAAATAGGAACCAAAAATTGAAAGTCGGTAAGAGGATAGGACTTGATAGGATATTGTTCTATAATATTTAAGCTTTCTCTATTTTATCAACCGTTTTAATTTTACCGGTGTGTTTTTGCAAGTCACATGATTATTAGTTTTATTGTAAATTCAGCCTGAATAATTTAATTTTTGCTTCTGTATATATATTGTAATCGAGATTATTTTCATTGTTTGCTGTTTCACGTTGAATCGCGAAAGTCGCAAAAATATTATTAAAAAAATAAAAAGGGAGAGAAAATGTACAAAAAATGAACAGGTATCTGTAATGCATTTTAATTTATTTAAGATTAATTATTTTTTAAAATTGTTAATAAAATATACCGTGTTCTTTATTCAGTTGATAGACCGGGGGATTCGTTTTTATTACGTTCCTTGTAAAAAAACGAACAGCTCGCAACGAAAGTTTATTTTAAGCGTGGGTAGAGTTTGAATTGAGATTTTTGATTGAATTTCGTTCGCATATCAATTTGCTCGATACATGCATGCGCATATGTTTCTTTATTATCGCAGCGTAATACGTAATGCCTCGGATGAACTAAGCTTTTACATTCCGTTGATTGAACCAGTCATTAAATCAATTATGCTAATCCTACGAGAGAAGGACTAATTTCGACTAAAGAGCAAAAGGTGAAGCGAAACCAATAATAAATGGCGCGCGGGTAATAAATGGATTTCCAATTAATCGAGCGGATCGAATGAATACTAAACCTACGGATAGTGAGACTTTCTCTCCCGATCCGGGAACGGTATCGAGGGGTGATCCGCGTGCACCCCGTTACGTGTCGTTCACCGGAAAAACCTCGCAACAAACTCAAAGAAGGAGCTGTCAAAGTGGCAGCTGGCGGATTTATTTGTAATCAAGACCACCCGGAGGACCACCCCGGCGCGGATAACGAGAATAAATTTTCATTTCACGTGTCGGTGAGTTTTTGCGGCTGAGTGACCCTCCATGGGTAACCCCCCGGGGTGCAAATTACCTCACAATATGTTGCCGATTGTACGGGTGAAGTCGAAAATCGATACATGTCAGGGCAAGGAGGATCGCTGGAAATGCCACGTATCGCCCCTTAAAAGTGCGGATTTAGCCTCGGTTCCCCCCCTTCTCTCTTTTTCTCTCTTTTCTTCCCTGGTCGGCACCCCGTCGACGAGAGCGTGCGTGCGGAAAAGCGGACCAGGAGCGGGAACGAGGAAGCGAGCGAGCTGTAGTCCCATTACGACCCTATGAACGGAATTCGAGTTGGCTCTCCACTCCACCTCCCACTCTCTCGGTCACCCTCTCGAACTCTCGAGTGACTTTACTGCCGGCACTAATCACTTCACTGCGAAACGATTTACTGATTTATCGTTTAATTTCGCGTAGATGGCTTCCCGATGTCTCTCTCGCTCTCCGACACAGGCCGGCGAGCAGCACACATATGTAAAACTCTCAAGCACGTATGGACGAGAGAGATCCAGATCGCACAGCGATAACGAAGATTCTTTACCGTAGCGGCCATCGGCAACAATGAAATTCCATGAATTTTGCTAGCAAGCGAAAGGCGAAACTTTAAGCGTGCGTCGCGATATCAATGCGCTCGGCACATATTCAGGCGGATCTTTTTGCATGAGAGCGCACGAGAAACTGTTTTAAAAAAGTACTGCATACACTCAAGAGTCGCGGCAAACGTACGAGCACGGCAGAGAGTTTCGTGTCTTTTTAATTTACAGTCGTACGAGCTATGCATTTTTTTAACGACGTACGTAAGTGCACCAAGTTTTAAGTGCGCCGCAAATAGACGCGTTGTAGATTCGTTATGCCGGAGTTATAAGTACATTGAGGTAAACTATCACCATCTCGTTACGTTTGCGAGCCGATAGTTGAGAAAGCAAACCAATCGCACTGGTCAATAACCATTAATTGTTACAATAGTAAGGAACGAGAATGCTTGGTGTCTCTTATTGTTACTACCTGCCACGATCGCGCTTCGAGAAGCAATGACGCGAACGCGAGACGCTCCGCGTCAACGTAAACGATGAACGTCGAGCTTCATGTGCTTCCACAAATTATTTTTTCAAGGTAGCATAAAATAAATATACACCAAATATTTTGTCTGTTACATTTTAGATTAATTTTCGGAAAGGCTATTATCGCATATTTTAAGTAACCTTTTATCGTTAGCTTTGCCGAAGAACTTCGTTGAAACACGACGATATTAAATCTTTCAAACTTTATTATAACACCTTTATTTCTCGCGACTTCTTGATATAGAGCTAATTAGAACGATCATTTACAGTAAAATGTTCCTAAATAATGAGCTAAATAATGTATACGTTTGCAAAATTTTTAAGAGTAATTAACTGTTTTTTAAACCTTTTGTGTGTAAAAATGTAATAATGTGTTAAATAACTTTTTGTAATAATTCTTGGTATTAAATAATTCTTTTGAAGAATTTCGCAGAAACTAAAAGACAAAATAAGCTTAACAGTAAAAATAAAAAATTTTCATTAGCAAATGAGGACACCGTTGCATTTCCTACTTGATGAAATTGTTTTAATTGTTCAGTAGTAACAAAATTATATATAATTATATTTGTACTTTATAATTACTAGTGTACTCCACGCGAGACGCACAAGTTTTGTTTAAAGAGTATGAAAAAATGGGCCGCGTTGTATTTTCCTTACCAGCAAACGCCAGCGAGAACGCCAGTATATTTCGTATTTCGAATTTTTCCTCTCGTCACAAATATCAACCCGTCAATCTAGGTGTATTTATGATCCGAGAAACGGTATCATTTAAATTGCATACGCTCCCGTTTCCTCACGATCGATAGCACGACCGCGGATAAATATTCTACCGAAAAAAGCGGCATGTTTAAAATTATTGATACGACCCCACCGGCAGCGAGCCGCGCTGTCGGTGCGCGTTTCAGGACGCGTCTGATTTTTCGCATGTAACTCTCTTATATGTGCGTTTTTCCAATTTTTTTTTTATTTACAGATATGTGACATCGCGATGCGCGCGCGTGCGTCTCGTTCTTTTCGATTATAATTCTATTTGCCAACGCGAGTGCAACCCGTCCCTGCTCTCGGATTATTAAATTTCCGCGTGAGATTGGATTATACTCCGTTCGTGTGCGCGCTTTCCGGTGGCGGGCGCGGCGTCCTCGGACCGCGGCGGATACGGCTGTTTTGCCGTTTCTTTAACGTGCCGTATTTCGTAGCGGCATAGACCGGCATATCAAACATGCCAATCGTGCATACGTCATCTTTTGCGCTCGGGGAACTACGCTTCGTGCGATCCGCGGCGCGATAAGGAACAATACTCTTCGACTTGGGCACGTTACCGGAGAACTGCCACTCCCGATTCTTATCGTTCTCGCGACTCGTTTCAGCCGACAATTCAACGCCGCTGAAGCGAGCCGTCCGCCGCGCCGAAGCGCTTGTGTTTCATAATTGAAGCGTTCAGGGAGCCGGAGCAGATCGGGAGTCCAAAGTTCCTAGCGTCTAAGATTTCTTGCTTCAAGCGCTTTAAATGTTCGGAGCGACGATGTAACAATATTATGACATATAACAATATCTCCCGATTTTCCTTCTGCCTCAAACGCCTCATGTACAATGGCAGAAAATATTGTGTACACACAATAATTTTCGTTCTACAGTATTTGCGACGTCTGCTGCAGAAAGGCACCTGTCTTGTGTAATCCTCTCCAATCAGAAATTAATTTCATGACTTTTGCCCTATCTTGATTTGCGCATCCCTCCCGATCCCCCTTTTCTCGGATTATCCGTTCGTTTCTGTCTCTTTATCTGGCGAAATTAGGTATTCCCAGTTATCCGTCTGTCCCGAGGAAAGATATTTTCTTTCGGCGACGAAGTTCTCGCGGTGGATTTATTGATAAGTCGACGTTTTCAATCCGTTTCCGTTTTCTCTCCCTTTTCTCGCGCCTTCCACTCGTCTTTTTCCTCGCTAAACTTGAATACAACAAACGTGCGCGGGATAGCACGGAAGTTTCCGCGGACGGTTAAATGTAAAGGCCGGCGATATTCTCCTCGTTTGCGATTATGTTTTAAATGCGGTAGCGCGCTGCATTAGCCGCGACGCATAATTCAGAAGCAATTTCGACGCGATGATCTCGCGTCTCGCTTCCTCTAAATGCCTCGCATATCGTCGGCGCCGCTCTCGTCGCCCGGCCGCGCTCGATGCGACTGCATGGGAGATCGAGAGGACGTGTCGTGGATAGCTTAATGTTTGGTCGGAATTCGTTGAATTATTTAACCTAATGCGTGACGAATTCGTGTGTGGAAGAAGAGCGGAGAATGCTCTGACGTTTCTCGGTCAAATTCACATTTTTATTTTGAGCGCAAATGCATGTAATTGGCTTAAAAGTATGATTTTAAGTCGAAATAGACGGAAATATTTTAATACTGTTGACTGTAGAATAGCAGATAAATTGTGAGTTAATATACAAATATCTAAAAAATATTGACTTGATTTTTAAATTCGCTCTTGTCATCACGTAACGCAGGGTGTGTATATAAAATAGTATATCAAAAATATTCGGGCAATACTCTCGCGGATAATAATGTAAAAATCAACAATAAATTTCACGAGAATGGCATTAAAATGTTCCGGCTAGAACAAAGATAGCGAAGTTAGAGCAGAAAGAATAATATAAAGGAAGTCGAAAGATAAAACAATAGAACAGATTAAATTTCCCATAATCCTTTAGAAACAATGTATAAGCGTGCCTTTTGCAAAATGGAAGAATAATTACGCAAAATATTTGCCTGCACTTTATACAAAATATTTTACTTATTGTTTTGGGATATAATTATTTGTTTATATAGACATCAATATTGTATAGACATTTAATAAAATTACAATCTAAAAAATTAGAGAATTTGAAGCTCTCTAAATCAATTAAATGTCCAGTGATTAAAATAATTAAAATCTTGCATGTATAAAAATATTTTTATAGTGAGAATTGACTTGCAATTAGAATGGATCCTAAAATAAATTTCTGAAAGATTAAATAACTATGCATGATACATATGTTTCAAAGAAATCCTCGGTTATTTTATTTTCCTAACCAAACAGTATATTTAACTTAGTTTGAATTATGTACTTGTGCGAAACTTTGTTTTCGGACTTTTATATCGATGTAAAAGAGCAATAATTCAACTAGCATGGTCGGGTGGTGTTATTGAGAAAAATTCTCTGGGAAAGTAGGACAATTGCGTGAGAACGGGATACACGTCACGGGTGTATTTATATTTAGATGCGTACGTCGTAAATTACGAGGAAAAAGACGCAATATTGCTGTGGTCAAACGCGAATGCAAGACGACGAAAATCGTCCTTTACACTCTCGGACTGCTGGTACAATCCTTTTTCTACTTTAGCTTTAGTCACACCGGAGATCACTAGGAGAGCTTAAATGGTGTTTTACGCGCGTTGCGCTTGTAGAAGATCCTACGAGAATTGTTCCAAAAATCTCGCAAGTGTGTCACGTGAGTTCGGTATCCCGCGAAACTTGCCTTGTGAATATTCCCGTATAACTTTGCGGAACACGGAGCGCGGGAGGATCTTTATTTTTAAAAAGATTTCAGTGCGTGAGCGTGAGCGACTCGGTAATTATTTTTAAAATGTATATGTGTTATAGTGTTTTTTAAAGATATTTTGCGCTTCATTGAAAAATAAATTAATAATACCGATATAAATTATATTGTAATTTACATTTGTCTGTGTATCTCTGAAAGAATATTACGACGCATTCCTTTAACTCTAAAATCTTGTAGAATAATTGATGAGTTTTAAAAATAAAAAATGAACAAGTTAAAGTCCGGGCACCAGAATATAATCTCGTGATGACAAAGGGCAGCGCGGAGACGTTTCACCAACGTGGCTGTGGGGACCCGGATAACGGCGGAGAGAATATTTTCCAAAGCATTCAGTTTCTCTACATACGTACCCTTACTTATCCCTTAGCTATCGCGCGACACTTTTCGACATCTACCAACTTGCCTCGAAAATGCGTCTTTACCGCGGTTCGAGTGCGAGCCGGGTCAATTTACATAATCTCATACGCCTAGAATCTCCTCGGCCTTTTCTCCCCTTTCTTCGTTTCATTCCTTTACCGCCTCCACCTCTCGCCGTCTTTTCCACCGTATACCGCCGCGCCGCCCGCCGCACCGTCGACCCCTAGCTAACTCAGGGTAGAGAAACTCGCCTCTTGTACACCGCGATCCAGGTCAAGGCTCCTTCTTCGGAGCTCCTCGTACCTTTGATTCCCGCACGATTCCAGTTCTACTCCGAGCTGCAGGCTCAGGCACGCCGCGAGGAAAAATCTTAAATTCCGATCGCGATGAAAGATTCATGAAACGAGGAGTCGCGTGGCGCTCGCGAGCGCGCGAGCGCACAACTCGCTTTGTGTTTTCATGATGGGTCGGCTGAGTCAATTTTGGTTTATGTAACAACGAAGCCACCGTCGCGGCACGACGTTACGTTTGACGACCACATTGATTTTCGTTCGCGCAAACTGCGCTCGAAAGTGCCCGGTATACTCTCATTTAAGAACGCATCGGTTTATCACGTAGTGCAGATCGTAATTCCGCAAAACTTTAAATTGAGATCTAATAAACGAATTATTTAAGCTTAAGTTTTATTTTACTTTATTTTAAGAGTACACAGCAAATTTAAGTGGTTATTTTTACACGCATAAACGTCTAAAAATGACACATTTAACTGAAGCTCTTCTTACATGTTTCTTCATGTGTTAAATTACGTCATTTAACACGTTTAATTGTATAATTAAATTAAAAGTTAATACATTCAATCATGTTAAATGACGAGATTTAAAATGGCAAGAAATGTGTAAGAAAAACTTCAGCTAAATGTGTCATTTTTAGACGTTTATGCGTGTAAAAATAACCACTTAGATTTGCCGTGTACTCTCGAAATAAAGTAAAATAAAACTTAAGCTTAAATAATTCGTTTATTAGATCTCAATTTGAAGTTTTGCGTAATTACGGTTTGCACTACGTGATAACATACTTGAATTTGCAGAGTAAACTTTAGTTTAACATAATGGTGATTAAAAGATAAGTAATATAAATATTTAACATATTAAAAATTCAATGTTATTTTTTCAAAAAGAAAAAAAGCGAAACAGAAATGTCTAAAATTCCCATAGATATCATCATTAAGCGAACAATATTGTGCGGAACATTCTAACGCATGTTCAGTGCGATATATTCCGTTTATCATCTTTGAGATCCGTTTTACATGTGCGAAATATAGAAACATAGCATTCGAAATTATCTATATATTCTAATTAATTAATACTATAAAAATGACATTGCAAAAAAGGGATACAAATTGCTTACTGATGCACGCTGCAAGTCTTTTCAACACAGTTTTATTTCGTCGAAATTAAATATTCAGCCGAGCGATTCGTATACTTTCGGAATCGGCGCCACGCTACATTTGCTAATGCGTAATTTAAAGTTTTATGAGATCGCGCTGGACGAATTGGCCAGGAACAACTCGAAGGGAACTGATTTCCGAGGCGACGAAATTGAGTCGAGAGACCCCGCGTTACTCCCGAAATTAGCCGATCGCGGGGATGCCCGGTGCGGACAGCCGATAATGATTGGAAACAGCGGCAACGCACCGCCGCATCGTTGATCGTTACAGTAGCTGATTGTTTCATGACCGTTTTATTATTTCGACGTATATATGGGGGAACACGCGACCGCCCTACCCGGCCGTACGTTAACTCGATTTTCGAACAATCAGAGTCGATCGTGCATTTTCTCTACATACCTATAGGCTCGATAAATAGGTCGAAACGCGGCGAATTACGTTACGAGCCACTCTGTATCCGGATTTATACAGCGTGAAAAGCAATGTTAAAAAAATTTTTGAATTTATATAATAAATTTAGCATACATAGTATATCGGTAATAAGCGATACAACAAATCATTTAGACGTTAATTTATAAAATAATTGACTGATAAGTTAATTATATTTGCAAGTATAAAAATATTTATTTGTATAAAATTTAAACAATGTTTAGCAGTAATATTTGTGACTAGAAATCATGCAGCATCAGTAAACAATTCATATCGTCAAATAATCAATAAATTTGATTTGAAATTTATCGTTAATATTTACACACTAGACAATGCGCATTAAATATTTCATCTCAAAGCACTTTAAATATATTATACTCAATGGCGACGAGACAATAAATATCACTTTTAATGTTTCAGCGAGCGTCATAAATATATTCGGTTAACATTAATTATACATTATAAGTCTATTAAATCTGTAAATATTGATACGAAATCTTTGAAATTACAAACGTATCTTACTCGAACAAAAGTGGAAATGGCCCGTGGGTTTCTTTCGCTAAAATTGATTTGCGGTGTCATCGGGACAGTAACGCGTCGGGGAGCGCGTAATAAAACGCAGTCCCCTGTAAACAGGGTTTTGCAAAAACCACTCTCGTAAACTCGCTGAACTCGGCCGCGCGGCGCGGCACGACGCGGCACGGCGACGAATTATGAAAGAGTTTAACCGGGTTAAGTACGCTTGTCCTACGTTCGCGGCTGATTATCTCTCCTGTTCGACTAATAATTGCAGTGAGCGCAGCGCGTCGTTACACTATACTTCGTGTCGCGGTCTCGTTGCCACGTTAACCCGATTTTCTCCGGCAATTACAGTTGCCGCGTGCACAGAGAAACAATCATGCCCGTTGGACCGAGGTGAAATGAATCCAGAGTCTAGTAGACTATAATTAGAAACGAGCACCGGGCAAAATTGGGAAATATATTGCAAAAGTAATGTGCAGCATATACGTATATATTCTTGAAAATAATTCGTTTTTAAATATGCCACGTCGTTTTGGTATAATCATATGTCCAATATGGATACATCTGATGTTTAATAATGCAGAACGAAATCTGTTAATAGCAAAGGTTTTCAAACAAGCTTCACAATTCTTATTAAAACATTAGACTCGCATACATTCATATAAAAGAACAAGATAGTTTGTAACGATTCTTCTGAATCGTATTTATACTACACATTTATTGCTAAAAATTTGCATGATGCATTTTGCGTGTATCAAAGAATTAATATATTATAAGATATTCTCATAAAATTTGTTACACATTAGTAATTTATATAGAGTATCTGTTAAAATTATCTTATCAATATACATCTAAGGCTTTCGGTTAACAAGATTAAATTCTGTGCGGGAACTAGATTAATTTCTGGTCGTTACAAAGAAAACGACGACGAAGGAAATTATTCGCTAAAGGCAACAATTAATTTACATACTTGGGAACATACATACTTTCAACAAACAGTCTGTTCGGTGCAGTTTGGTAAAGTTTGGATCTAAACTTGTGCTGGGATGATTGTTTCACAAAGCATCGACGACAATGGCATTCTTATGGAATGTACAAATCTATCGATGCGTGCACACAAAGTATCCAAGTTTTTGTATGCAGATAGACGAAAATGTGGTAGCGCGATCGTGCCTGTCATATTCTGCCCTTTTTCGCCCTTTCAAAACCGCCGAGCCGGCGCGCAATGCAATATTAATTGTTCAGCTTCGTCACAACGTCGGCATTGTCGTCAATGTGCCATCGCTCCGTAATTTCGTAGTAATTATTTCTCTATTCAAACACATTCCCGGAATTGTTTTCCCCATTCGACGAATATTGGATTTCTACCGACCATCATTTTTAAATGAGTAAAGTTATTATCGGTTTCGGAAAATGCTTTTTCGATGTTAACATTGTTTTCGCAAATCTCTTCGCATTTGACGTTAAAATTTCCGACATAATTAGTGATATTTAATCTCTATTTCACAGGCAGAAAAATTAAATATATATCTTGTTATTTTTGCGCGAAGATCTTGATTTTGATCTTGATTGTTGTATGATTTACGTCTTGAGTAAAATGGATTTAGATATAATGTGATAAAAAAATGTAACAAATTTTCAGCGATACTAACTTAACTGGGTTTTTTTAACGTCACATTCCTGCACCTCTCGATCTCGCGTATATATATATTTTTACGTACTCGCTTTGTCATTTGAATCGTGCGTGATTGGCACAGGGGAGGAACCGCGCGTGTACTCGGCGGAACGGGCTAAAGAGAGGCGGAAAGGGAGATGTAAGGGGCGAGGGGCACCCTCGTACAAAAGACCCTTAGCGCGCGCGCACTATACGGTACTCCAGTTTACTAATGAACCCAGTCGGAGGTACGCCACTCGAGGAGCACTTTTACTTCTGTCACTCTGTCTGCCGGCAGTCGGCAGACAGACAATTCACAATGGCCATCCATGGTACGACTCCGTCGTACTGCAGATTCACGATTCGTTCTATCTTCGACCGGGCGCTAGTCGCGGATCTTCTTCTTTCCGGACTTACAGAAATGGAGAAATGCAGCGAGGCGAAATTTTGTCTTTTCCCGCCTGAGAAGACCGAGGACGTTCCTATCACTTCCATAAAACGGCCGTCGCTTTGAACGGTCGCGACGCACAAAAGGCAAATGGATTATTTCAAGTTTATATAGACTCGGCGAAAGTTACAACTATGAGAGAATGACGTGACTCTCGACGAGTACTTTGTTTACGACGAGAGGGACGTAATTAGACAAAAGCGTTTAGAAAATACGATAATTGTATTCATCCTGTCTAATTAAAATCTTCTCGAGTTACACGTTATTTGGCTCATTCGGCCATATTCGTGAGAAGAAAAGTGGCAAAAATTAAATTAAGAGCCTCTTTTAATTCTCTGAAATTTTTAGTGGAAAATTTCATAAAGTTGTCGAGATTTTGTTCAAGCAATTAATTCGAACACTTCTAATTAAAATTATTACGCTTTTTTATATCAATTATATCAGAAAAAGTTTCACAATTCAATTTAACTCAACTTACCTTATTGAAGTGTATAACGTTGTCGTTACAAGTTATTTCGATCTAAATAAAAAGTGGCGCAAAAATCGGTTTATGAAAATTATCAATTTCCAATTGGAGAGATTATTCCTTAAAATACGATGAGGGAAAATGTACGAGTAAATCTATATTTAAACTCGCTGGTACGTTCACGCTGCTCGTCAACTCGATTATAATTTTGATCGAATGAATGTGGACTCTCGTTGAGTCCGGATTAGATCCGCGGAAGAGTTAGAAGGAACGTGAAACAAAGCCCGATTGAAAAACAGACGTTTTAGCGACGTCGCGCTTATTATTCGTATTCAGCGGAGAGACATAATTTCGTGCTGTAATCGCAAGAACGGACCAGGAAACGCTTTGTAACAGCTAAGTGCTTTCTAAATGGGAGGGAGAATGCTTCAGCAATTCCTTTGAATCGCTTGTTTTATCGAATGACGGTGTTCTGAAATTTATCGGAAAGCGATATGAGCGTATTCAATAACCTAGATTTTACAAGTCGACGAACAAAGTTATGGCAGAAGTATTACGCCGCTGTCAATGATCGGTATTTTTTTTTACGTAAAAAAGACCAGTCACAAAGTCGCGGTGCCTGCCCGTTGGACACGATTGATTCTTCGTGAAACATAATACAATTTTTAAGCAGCGCGACGAGAATTTGGAGACGTTGAAGAAACGAAACACTCGGAGAACTTCAGTCTTCCCTTCACTGTTAAATTCGTACTGTCAAATTATATTCAATTTGAGCCACTTTTAATCATTTCAATAGGTTGCCACTGCTCTTACTCAATATGTCATTAATTTAACTAAAGTTAAATGTAAATTTAACTAAATCAATGGAGTCAAAATAATACTGTTTTTTTTTGTTAAAATAATAAATTTCGACACACATGATAGTTAAAAGTAACGAAATGTTATTTAACTCAAGGTAGTAGTTTAAATTTCATCTTTTTAATATTTAACAGGGTTCTATTTCTTACTTCTTGCTGAAACGGACGTTTTCGTAGAAGGGTATGCTGTTTCCCCTTTCTTAAGCCGACACGAGCTCTAATAAGCCTAATTTAATTAGCGAATTCAACGCGGATGTGTATCTCTTTCTCTCAAAGTATCACATTGTCGACGGCAAGTCGGCACAAAGTTAACTTCAACTTTAAATTTTAAATTCGTATATCTACCGTCGCGAGCTCGTTTGCCTTCATGTTGTTTTTCATTTAATCAAGCGACTCGCTGACATTACCGTCAATCCCGGCAAATTAGGTAATTATGAGATTGATTAACAGCGACTGATAACAATCTCATCATCATTCACACTCAGTGTACTAACTAGAAATATTTTAGTTAGTTAGTAACGACCTCGTTTAACGAGGATGGTAATACAGCAGGGTATTACTAATGAATGATCATGGATGCGAAGCAAATCTGCGGCTAGATTCTAAAAGAGACGCTATCAAATTTCGTACAAATTTGCTGTGTACAAAATACGTTTTTCATTACATTTAATTTACGCAAATAAAATAGATTACAACCAGAACAAATTCTATTAAAAGTTAAGTACGAACTACTTTACGAAGTGGAGTATTCGTAACGAGGCTTCGGGAGTATTGTATTTCAAAGTGTATTAAACGATTATATTAATAAACAACGAAAATGTCTCCAGACAGTCCGTAAACTGTCGAAGAGCTTGGAAGCCTACACTGTTAAATTCGTCAAATTGTATTCAATTTGAGTCATTAAATATAAGATATATCGCGACTTCGTGTGTCTCTGTTTCACGTAAAAGAAAAAATATACCGATTACTAACAGCGACGTAATACTTTTTGCACTTTTTTGGTGTAGAACATTTTGCTCCTTTTAGATTCGGAAGAAAAGACACTTTCAATCCTTTCTTTGAGTTATATATACAAATATACATATAGCGCAGAAACTCTTAAACTATTTGAATCTAATTATATCACTCTGTCAATTTTTTCACGTTTCAAATTGTATATAACTTGAATCTTCTTCCAATTCTCTCTCTTAATCAGTGCACGGAAATCTTCGGTACCCAAATGATGCCTCGCTTCACAATTGTCCGTCCACTTGTAAAATCTAGGCTGTTGAAGGCCCTGAACACACGCGCGTATTTACGTCCATTACGTCCCGTAAATTAATACGTCGTTGAATATACCTATATACTGTGTCACATCAATAGAGTGCAAACGTGCGACGGTTCCGCCAGGCCAAACTCCGCGCGACCGTATAGCCGTCACTCTGTCATTTTGCGAATATGTGCGCATTTGTTTAGTAGTTTACTCGTTATCGCGATCGAGCAGCGTAGTGAATCGCGAGTGTGATCGAAAGAACGCAACGAATTGCAAGTGCGATCGAGAAACGCAACTTATTGTGATTGCATCGAGGGACCGTCCGAATGGATTAATTAAAGCATGGTGAGATTGCCGTCTATACGATATTGCCTACAGTATTGAGGTAAGTGTTTATATGCTCCTTTTTTAAAGAATTTTTTTGACATACAGAATTTTACGACGCGTAGAATTTTGGGAACGCACGCGAAGTAAATCTGTGCTTTCTTTAATAGCACACAGAATATATGTAGTTATACTGTTAAATATTAAAGGATGAAATTTAAATCAATACCTTGAGTTAGATAACGTTTAGTTATTTTAACTACCTCTTATTTTTAACTGTTTCGAAATTTATTATTGTAACACGAAATAGTATTATTTTAACTCCATTAGCTTAGTTAAATTAACATTGTTTTAGTTAAATTAATGACATATTGAGTATCACTGAGTGTTATTTTAGCTGAAGTTCTCCTTGCCGTTCAAAATCAGGTATTTAACATAATTGAATGTATTAATTTTTAATTTGATACGATTAAATGTGTGTCAAATGACGTAATTTAACACGAGAGAAACACGTAAAAAGAGCTTCAGTCAAATGTGGCATTTTTAGACGTTTATGCGTGTAAAAATAACACACTTACATTTGCAGTGAGGGCAGTGGCAACCTACAAGAATGGTTAAAAATGACTCAAATTAAATACAATTTGATTACGAATTTAACACGGTGTAGTACGGAGAATTATATAGGTTTTCTAATTTACTTGCGGACGTAAAATCGATTTTACTTGGAGCCGTGGCTCTTCAAGACGCATTAAGTTGCTCTCCAAGAAAATCGAGCGAATTACACACATATTCCGGAGATACGCGTCTGTTCATATCCCGAAAAAAAAGAATGTTTCGGTCGTGATAACGCGTTCCGTTGGCGCGGACGCTTGAATTTTTCATCGTCATTGTCAGAGATACGACGAGTGGCAGCAGGGGAAGGGGGGAAAGCGTCGTCGTTCTCTTCTCGAAATTCCATTGTCAACAGAGGGTCGTGGCGCGAATGCGCGATGTTTCGGCTATTCTCGTCGTTGCTATCCCGTCGCCGCGTCGTCGTCGTCGTCGGTCGCTCTCCGCTTCGCTCTCCGTCCTAAGGGTGTCGGATAATTCCGACGCGGGATGGAGCAGGTGTTAACGACGCCTCGTGTTTAGTCTGCCCGCCCGTATTTTCGACGCTTATCCCGTCGCCGTTGCGTCCATAAAAAAAAGCCCGTTAAGGGAGCGCGGGAGCGACGCAGGTGGAGAAAGAGAGAGAGAGAGAGAGAGAGAGAGAGAGAGAGAGAGAGGGAGAAAGAGAGAAGAGCTCTTCGTGCGCGCGCGAAGGGAACCCTTCGGCCCTATTTCGGTAGAGAGCTTCGGTATAATGCGTGTCCTGCGTGCGCACCGTCATAAATATATCCGCGGTGGAAGCTCCGGGCTGGCAGCATCGGAGGGGGGCCCACTCCCCCCTAAGTGCGAACGTAAACTTCGTTAACGAGAAACTAATTCTCCGCTCGTAGTGGCATAAGAAAGTTTTGCAATTTGGTGGACGAGGCGGAAGGAGAGCGTGATGCAGGCGGTGAATTACGGTGTAAATTAACACGCTACTCAAGGTCGCTGATGCAGTTTACCCCGGGCTGACGACACTTTTGTCTTTCGTACGGCGCGAGATTCTCGATTCCTGGAGGCATCAGGTCGGGCGCCGCACCGCGCCGCGCCGGCTTGAATATCGCACGAAATGCGATTTGCGCGTAGCATCTGAGATTATTACCGCGCGCGCGCGGTAATATTATTTGCCGCTTATTATTCCGATTACCGTTCCCCGATGCGCGAATAGTCGACTATTACTTACTTGCGAAACGCGGGAACGTGTATCTCGCGGATATATGCCTGACGCCGTCGTCGCGTCGATTTTCGCTCCCCCTCCCGTATCGATCTCGGATTTTTCCGTCCGCGAGATATTAGCGCATGAAGCGTGGAATGTCTACGTAATCCATTAACGCTAACGTAACAAAGTGATCTTGAACAGACCGCGCGGCGGGCAGAGAGACCGCGTCGTTTCCATCTTCCTACTAAATAGAAGTTTCCAATATCATGAGAAATTCCCTCATGATATATTCGCGGTCGTTCTTTATGAAAGTATGGTTCCGTCCGCCCGCTTTCGAAGAACCCCATTTCTCCTCCTTAAGAAGTTTACCCCGAGTTGCCTGCTCCCCGAAGATCGCGACGACGACACGGCTCCTAGGAGCACGGGACACCGCCTCGTGTACCCCTTTACAACGGCATTAATAGGATACCGTGCCTCGCTCCGAACGACCTCGTTATGCGTGAGTATACATACGCGCGCGTTTACCCAAGTCGCGGAATAGAAAAGCGTTCTCTTCTCTCGCTCCTACCCGCCCGCTCTACCCCTTCCCTTTCCGCTAAAGTCCATAATTGGCAGCATCTTTCTCTCGCGCGTGGAAGATGCGAAGACGCTCAGCCTCCGCCCTTGCGCCTGCTTCTACCTCCCGACCTTATCCGCGACGGTTAAACACTGTCGTGTTACTGTTACGTCACGCATACAACAAGAAAGTCTAATCCTCGTCGACCAGCATGTAGAAAGCTATTGTTTCTTCGGTAAGCATTTGTATGCTAAAGATACGAAATATTTACTGCAAATCCAAGTTATTTTTACACGCATAAACGTCTAAAAATGACACATTAGACTGAAGCTCTTTTTACATCTTTCTTATGTATCAAATTACGGAGTTAATACGTTCAATCGTGTTAAATAATGTGATTTAATGAGCGGTGAGGCTAAAGTAAGGGTAGGCTAAATGGGCATACCTATAGGAATATAAAAATGATCTGCATTGAGTATAATTTGACACTGCAAATTTAACGGAGTAAGAGTAGGCTGGTTTTATAGTTATATAGGTGATTTTATAGTTATCATTTATCAATCAGGATACAGAAGAAGCCGCGGTCCCATTCAGATGTCACTATGTCACTGAGTGCGCGTAACTTTGTGTAATAAAAAGTCGGCGCAGAAGATTATAAATTATAAAACTATTATCTCTATAACTCACCGGCCGATGCGCAACAGCGGAGAGGTAACTCTGCGTCCTGCGTTGATCTGCAACATAGAAATATTTTTACATTAAAGAAGTGTCCAAGAGATAATCGATATTTCAAGTAAATAATAATTCAAGTAAACATCGCGCTCATTAAATTTTTAAAACGTCATTTTAATAGATCTGACTTTAAAATGCTTGATATAAGAAACAATCGCGGCCGCCGGCGCAGCAAGCGGCTGTATATTTCCGCATTAACTTGTTCGCTTAATTAATCCGCGAAAAATCGTGCGAGTAACATTACCGTGCGAATAAGAAAGAGACGCGACGTGTTCGCGACGTAATATCTCTTCTCGCATTTCGGAGATCGAATTCCGAAATTGAAAAATTGCGAAATTGCGAAATTGCGCCGGAGTTAAACCTCGAACGAGTAATAAGTATCACGCACGTAACGGGCGAATCAAATCAAGTCGCGCTCGAAAAAGTGACGGAATCCTCCACAGGACAGCAAAATAGTAAACAAATGATAATAATTATTTACCCCACGGTTGCTCCGCTGTCGCCCGATGTCTCCCAGGCCCGCTCCTCCTCACCTTCGGTCCTCCTTCGTTGTCAAATCGCATCTCCGTCAACGCAATCACTCACACGACACGACTCTCGACGTTCACGAAAATCGACGATAACGTCGCTTACGCGATCGCGCGACACTTTCGACACTTTGCACGGCACTACCGGTATTAATCTCGCGACGCGGCGCGTACATTTGTTACACGGCGACGGAAGAATTACATCGGAGAAACTACGAACGAAGCTGTACGATCCGCTTGACGCCCGTAGGCCCGTGTAATGTCCCGCAGGTAGACGCTAACATGGCGAAGAGATTTTTTCGTAAATCGCGCGGCCAACTTCACTCGCCAGGAGCAACCGTCGCGTCGCGAGCAACCGACGCCGGCGCGACGCTATATACATACACTTGTCAGGCGATTTTGATTAACCGCACTGCAATTAAACCATCGACTTATGAGCACTGTGTCTATCACTCACGATCGCCAGATATCGAAACACGATTAATACGAAATTAAACGTATGACGTTAATAGAGACTGCTGATAGTGATCGCTAATTAAACACGTCGGCGGCGTCACTCGATTTAGTAGTCTGTAGTCCGCTCGATTCCTTTATTCCGTGCTCCGAAAACGATGGCAACTTTATTCTGTAGCCGCACGACGCGACGCGACGCGAGAGTCGAAATCAAATTGGCGGTTGAGGAAAGCGAGATCGATCGATCATCCAAAAAAATGTAAGGCCCGGTCTACAATCATTCGTATGTCGAAGTCAGACGTCATCGGAACGCATACAGCCGATGGTCCAATGAGGAAACGTCGCTTTCGAAAAAGAAATTTTCTCATTGGACCATCGCATCGGTTGCGTTCCGAAATCCGACTACGACATACCACTGATTGTAGAACCGGCCTTATGCGACATAAGTATCTTGGTATCCGTACAAATTCCGCGAAGCACTATGTATTAAATGCACATTCGATATATGTTTACAGTTTTTCGTGATCTGAACGGAATCTATTCGCGCGCGCGTGTATTTACTTCGCGATGCGATATGCGATCTGGCTCGAGGTCGCGGGCACCGCGGTAACATGAGTAGGGGCGATAAAGGGGGGATAGAGTGTTTACGTACGGTGCGCGTTTCGGTATGCGTAGTCAGCCTATCCCCCCCTTCACTCATGCCGAGAAGCCTTTACTGCTGTTAGTCGCGCCGCTCGCGTCGCTCGCGTCCGAGTTTTAACGTAATTGCTCCGGTACGTAGCACGGAGTAACGCACGAATCGCCGGGTCCGGCTGTTTCGCTTACGAAAAACTGTGATATATATCGAATGTTCATTTAATACGTGTGCTGCGTGCTTCGCGGAATGTGTACGGACACCGAGGTATATCGCATTCGACAACAGTGACTTTCCATTACGTTCTTTCGGACGATCGGTCTCGCTTTCCTCAACCGCCAACTTCACTTCGATTCTCGCGTCGCGTCGTGTCGCACGGCTTCGGAATAAAGTTTAATTCCCATCGTTTTCGGAACACGGAGAAAAGAATCGAGTGGATCCTAAATCGAGTGACGCCGCGACCGCGACGTGTTTAATTAGCGATTGCTATTAGCAGTCTCTATTAACGTCGTACTTTTAACTTCGTATTGTGGTTCGATATCTGACGATCGTGAATGATGGACACGGTGCTCATGAGTGGATGATTAAATTTTAATCGCAGTTAATCAAAATCGCCTGACAAGTGTGGCGTCGCGTCGGCGTCGGTTGCTCGCGTCGCTCGCGACGTTGCTCCAGGCGACGTTGCTCCAGGCGAGTGAAGTTGGCTGTGCGATTTACAAAATTCTCTCCGCCATGTTGGCATCTATCTGCGGGACGTGCGACGTTACGAGCGTCAAGCGGATCGTGCGAGCTTCGTTCGTGGCTTCTCCGACGTAATTCTTCCGTCGCCGTGTAACAATGTGCGCGCCGCGTCGCGAGATTAATACCGGGAGTGCCGTGCAAAGTGTCGAAAGTGTCGCGCGATCGCGTAAGCGACGATATCGTCGATTTTCGTGAACGTCGTGAGTCGCGAGTGAGTGCGCCGACAACGAAGGAGGACCGTGGAGAGGAGGAGGAGGCCTGGGTGGCATCGGGCGACAGCGGAGCAACCGTGGGGTAAATAATTATTATCATTTGTTTACTATTTTGCTGTTCTGTGGCGGATTCCGTCACTTTTTCAAGCTCGACTTGATTCGCCCGTTACGTGCATGATACTTTATTACTCGTTCGAGGTTTAACTCCGGCGCAATTTCGCAATTTCGGTGTTCGATCTCCGAAATGCGAGAATGGATATTACGTCGCGAACGACGCGTCTCTCTCTTATTCGCACGGTAATGTTACCGCACAATTTTTCGAACAAGTTAATGCGGAAATATACAGCCGCTTGCTGCGCCGCGATTGTTTCTTGTATCAAGCATTTTAAAGTCAGATCTATTAAAATGACGTTTTAAAAATTTAACGAGCGCGATATTTACTTGAATTATTATTTACTTGAAATATCGATTATCTCTTGGACACTTCTTTAATGTAAAAATATTTCTATGTTGCAGATCAACGCAGGACGCAGAGTTACCTCTCCGCTGTTGCGCATCTCTCTCGGCCGGTGAGTTATTTTTTTATTTCAATGTCGAGACAATTGTAAAAGTATATTACAAATAAACTAAGATAATATAATCCATTGCTTTGAAATGGATGGACTCCCTCTCTCTAGAGCCTAGAAAATATATATACTTTTATAATTTATAATCCTCTCTCTACCGACTTTTTATTTACACAAGGTTTCACACACAGTGAAACTTGAATGGGACCGCAGTTTCTTCGATATTCTGATTGATAATAATTGATATAAAATTACGGTTCGGTATGCTCAGTCAAGCTCTTACTCCGTTAAATTTGCAGTGTCAAATTATACTCAAGCGCGATTTATTTTTATATTCCTATATAGGTTGCTACTGCTCCTACTTAATATTCGTTTATTTAACTAAAACAATGTCAATTTGATTAAACTAATGGAGTTAAAGTAATACTGTTTTGTATTAAAATAATACATTTCGATACACAAGGCGGTTAAAAATAACAAAATATTATTTTACTCAAGGTATTGATTTAAATTTTATCCTTTAATATTCAATAGTCTGTCCGATTTTGTTACTGTTCGAATCTGCGTTACCGAAAACAGCGTAATTGTAAGCTAAAATTATATTTGAAAAATATGTTAGACAGTTTAAGGAAGTTGAAGAATTTTTTTCAAAGCTGAAACAATTTTACATGTAAATTTCGTGCGTTATCATAAACAATACGTTGAAAATAGAGACAGTCGTGATATAATCGCATTCAACGAGCGGATCACTCTTCGATGAGCAACACACAGCAGTTTTTTCAGACACGCATTTTCTCCCCAATTTATCACGTACCGTGTTTACGAAAATACTTTATTATTATTCTACAAACAGAATTCCATCTACGGATAGTCAGGTCCGTTTGATTGACGTACGATTGATTGATATTTTATGCAGCATTTTATACAGTTCATCAAGAATAGATTATACTACAGCATACCGCGATACGCACCAAGTACCTATACACGCGCTGAAATACAACGCAACACGTTAATAATGCACCGACGCCGAATCTGTTCCGCGCTTTTGTCCGCGTTCTGCGTTCACCGCGGTTAGAAAAACTAAGGTAAATCAGCAAATGTGTTCAAGTTTAATTGGACCATACGAACGCGTAATTGCTAGACAACATACTGTTACGTATCAGTATTATGGTACGTGTAACAAGTGTAGTATTGAAGGGAAATATAGCGGATCACGTCGCGGAATATAGGAACTGATCGATATATATACGCCTCGGTCAGCACATCACAGTAGGATAACGGAAAGTATAATAGTAATAGGAAACACACATGTACATTTGCAACGAGGAATCAAATTACGTCCTCCGGATTTTCTCGAGAAAATCCACGAAAATGGTGGGTGATACCGTTCGAATTACAGGAGCCGGGAGGGGCGAGGGGGAGCGATATTATTTACCGATAATTTACTGCGGTCGTGTTATCCTCTTGCCTATCCTGCGGCTGGATATATAGGGACAGATTGATATATCCACAAAGCACCCGTTGGGAATGTTGTCCATTTCGTCTTACGCCTATATCGTGTGTACCGAGAGGACCGCGTATATACGTATTGCGAGAATGATATAGGGTATTGCAGATACACGCGTCGTGTATACACGTATTATCAACGTATTTTGCACCAGAGATTCAAAGTCGGTTTCCAATAAGATCAGACACCCATTTCTACGACACCCCGATGCGAAGATCTCCGTGTTCGGTGGTAATGAAAATGTCGCATAAAATACATTTCTTTGTGACAGCTTTTGCTCATTTAATTAATCAAACGATTTAATTAGTTTTACTAAATATTAAATTATATTCAATTTTGTCTTATTGGTTTAGAATGATAACATTTCTTATTTAGGGAAAAAATGAGAATATGCATTTTTGCTTCGAGAAATAGTATATGTTAATTAAATGTGCGAATTATATCTTGAAAGATGTCGTTGCTAATAAATAAATATAAATAAAGGAATCCGAGAAATCAGTGGGATTAAATTCGTTGGATTGAAACGAAATCGACACGTACGTGAATTCGGTGTTGGTAGGGTCGTTTTCGCGATAATTTTTTTCGTCTTAGTCGTATATTTGGACGGCAGGCGATCCCGGAATTGCACGTGCACTCGTATGCGTTAAGACACACAGCTGCGATTCATATCGATGGTGAAATCAGTATTCAGCTAGGCAGTGACATACCATATCGCGTGCAACGTGACACATGCGACAAATAGCTAACACGGCCGTGTTTCGTTCGGATGTACCTTTACATATTCACGCTATGTGGCATGTTGAGGGATATTTACAACGCATGAGACGCAAATTGCACGGTCGTGTACGTATACAATGCCGTAAGACGATGCTTTTCGCTGGTAGCAAATCTGCGAACGTTATAAGTATAGCGTATTCTTAACGAGACGAGCGTGAACTTGTCTGGATATTTACAATTGCCGCGAATAATAAAAAATCGGAAAACATTAATCACGAAATATCAGTTCTCGGCAACTTAAATAATTTAGATGTATCTATCTAAAATATACCGCAAAAACACTTAAAAGAGATCTTAATCGACAGAGACATTTCTCGTTCATTATAAGACGACTTACCAGACTTATGCTTTATACTTCGTATATAATCTGTGACGCTCTCTAAGAAATTAGTTTACCAATTTCGCCGGGTGTACCATTAATTCTGTATTTTTATATAATTATTATTAGTAAATATAGAGCTGTATTTATTTAATTTGATATGATGATATGAAGAATATTAATTAATTAGTGGGCTTGACTCGTTTTGTACAGTTTCAGCTTTTTTTCTTCGAACTTCTTTGAATTTTATAATATTTGCAAGAAAAATAATGTTTCGAAAGCTCTGTATCTATTTCCAAGTATCTATTTAACGACTTATAAACAGTTTTTTCAATTTTAGTCAGTGTAATTATAGTCACTTTAATTTGCACTGTTTGAGTAAAAACTAGTAACTTATATTTGTAATAAAGACATTACGTTTTTTACATTTAATCTTTGTATTTTTAGTTCAGTTAAATGGCGGATAAAGTTGTAGAAAATTTAATGAAAAAGTCAATGGTTGAAAAGTTATTAAGAAATAATTATTTCCTCTTCTTTTTTTAAACCGTATGATCGGTGATTGAGCGATGAGAAAAAAAATTAGTTTACTCACGGTGTGACTATATCTTTAAAATTTATTACTAATTTAATTACTTAGATTTATGTAGATTTAATTTAAAAAACTCGATAATGAGAAAATTGATTGAACTAAGGATTTATGAAATAAGACTTTTTATTGACTGAATAAAATTATGTAGAAATTTATAAATCTAATTATATGTATAATTAGAATGCGAAAATTCGTAAAGTTTCACGTAAACCTTTTTAATTGTACATCGACGCGGTAATTCATAGGGAAAAATTCGTAACGGACTTGCTGTCTAGGCTCTCTAGGACGATGTATCTCGATGCGATCCGGTATCCCTGCTGGCCGTGTGCGTTGTAAATCGACCTTTGCATGTTTGCGTTCGCCGCGTATCGAGCACTTGCAGACAGTTCTCGATTCGTCGCGGTTAATGCATTCCCGTGAACTAGCGTGTAAATCAAATTCGCACAAAGCGAGAACCGATTTTGCCGCTCGCAATACGAACGGTTCTTGCTCGGCGCGCTTTTGATTTACGCGGCTTCGGATTTACACGGTAGTTTTCGGGCACGCACTAACCGTCGGAGCCCCGAGTCTGGGGAACCTGTACCAGCAACATCGCGTGCAGTTTTCACCCCCCGAGTACGTAGGTGAGAAAGTACGTGTGCGCAGGTGCACGCGCGCGCTCACGCTCGCCGCTATGCGAGGATCCGGCCGCATGCGCGCGTGCACTTACACGTGCGTGCCGTACGTGTACGGGTACGTGCGGCGTATGTCGATGGGTTGCGGTTTGACTCCGGTGGCTACCGGATAGGCCGCCGTTATTATCCGTAACTCGCGTTGCGGTGAGAACGGGAGCGAACGCGCCTGAGAACCCTCCACTTGAGAAATCTACGTCCGCGACGATCTTCGTTCCTTGAGACTGGTCGCGTTGTTGAAGAAACGAAACCGCCTTTTGGCACTGAATGAATAATGTCTTAATCAGTGATGCAAAAGCTGGAAAATCACGATTACCGCATAGAAACTTGCGAGTTTTGCCACTCAAAAATGTTTTAGAAATACATTTATTGTTGCACTGAAAATTACGAAGTCGCAAATTTTATGATTATTTTAAAATAGCGTATCTCGATTTTCGTACGATTCTAAAATATGTAAACAAAATTTTTTAAGTTTTGCAAGACATTTCTTTTTATCTTGTATATTTTTTTCTGCATTTAAATTAAATTGAGAAAGATGATATTTGTATTTTAGCTTCCGCAGCGTTTCTTTATGAGATTATGCGTATTATTGTAATTTAAATAAGTGATATATCACGTGGGAAAGCAGTCTTTCCGAGGAATAAGCTCAGTCATGGAATCAAAAATAATGCCAAAATATACAATGCGTGTCCGAGGCTCCCGTATCGGTATTCGGAAGTGAGCGATTGAATTAAATTCCTCGTTGAGTGCTTCCGCGATATAAGATATGCGTTCGGGGGTTTTTTTTTGGAGAAGGGGGGGTCCCGGGTCTAACGTGAAATATTTTACTATTCGACGGAGGGCTCTCGTCCCTTTTCATCGTATTCTTGGGGAAAACTGATAAAAGGATCTGGAAGAATATGGAGGACGGGGGTCGGCTCGTAGAGAAAAAGAGGGGACTCTCGGTTTAGGGTTTAGGGTGGGCTTTTGCGTATCCGCGGTAAAGCTTCGACGGTGCGCTGTGGAAACGATCGGATTACCATTTTTTAGCGCCCACCACCCACTCAGCGAGAAAGCGCCGGTCCCTCGCTCTTTCTCTCTCTTTCTCTCTCTCTTTCTCATCCACCAACAAGTAATTCCGTGTTTTCAATCTTGGCGAATGACGCGGAAAGAACTCCGAGCGCCACTTCCGCGCCGGGTGAACAGTCGTTCGGTTTCTGAGACAAATGTCGTTGGACCATAAACTAAATTAGCACTCTGCGCTGAAACGAAATAAATGTCTAGCCTGTCGTTGAAATCTCACCTGTTTACGAACTTGTGCCCAAGACAGATAACTATCAGGTTCGATTTAAGTCTATCGTATATTAGCAATGTGAAGTGAAACGTGTTTAAAAGTCGGAGTGCAAAAGAGAAGGTAGGAGAATTTTAAATGTATAAGTAAATAAGGGCTGTTATGAGAGGATTACGTCAAATGGCTGCGGTCTCTGAAATATTTAGATGAGCTTTTTGATAAAGAATCTTGATACTAAACGAAGCATAAGCATTCAAATATACATATTATACCCAAGTGAGATCTTGTCTATGTTGCATCACTTGCGATAAAATCTAACTTGAATTTAAATATACAATTATTTAATGGTTTTGCACGGAGAAATATTGTTATTTATTTTTATTATTGTGTTATTTATAAAAATCAAAAATAAAAATGAGCAAGGAAGAATTCGATTGATATAGACTAACAGTTATTAAATACTGGTATTAATCAATAATTATTAAATAGACACAGTTATATAATACATAACTATCGGGATCATATTAATGCGCGTTTCTATTGCGCGAGAGATGCTGTAAAATACGACTTGCGAAATATTCTTTATACATTCCTCAACATCATTCGTGGCTCGTTGCAGCAGTACAATTTGATTCTAAGAATTTTCCTACGAAATACCAAGGATAGATGTTAGCAACAGACGGGATGATTTTTAGTCTTTCTTGTTGCTGTTCGAGGATGCGGTCGACAACATTCGAGACATGCTCTTCGAGAACCTTTACGAAAACGTGGCAAAGCATACCTGGCCCGAAAAAGCCAGAGATTGCCCGGCGCGATCAGGTATGCCGAGAATGGACTGCAATTCTGCGGAGTGGGAGGGTAACGTTTTCGAGGGAAAAGGATGCTTTCTCGAGCTATCTTGATATTTTTCCCATATCGGACGCTGATAGTTCTCTTTCCCGCGCGGGGAACATCGGGAAAACCAAAAGCGCACATAATAAGGTGTAACACATTTGTGCCTGACATTTAAAACCTTACTGCGACAATGTGCCGACAGAGAATTTTGAGCCCCTTTAGTATAACATTATTTCGTAGCGTAATCTTCTCTTAACTCGCGATTTTTATACCTTTGGGGTCAAATTTAGTTCTGTAAAATAGAGCGGTATTCGTCGTATTTTTTAAAAATCTATCGCCCCTTTTTTAGTATACTTTTTAAAAAAGAAATAACTTTACTGAACATTATAAATAGTTATTTTCAAAAAAACCTCTTTTACCGTAAAAGATGCCGTATGCATTTGGTCATACGATTTCTACATGTCAAATGAATAAATCTTGATGTTCATGTTAGATGTGTGCAGCGATATTGGAAAACGTTGTTGCATGGAAAATTATTTTTTCATGTAACGTTTTTTTATAACGCCCCGACTTTTAGGAATACATTTTTGAAGCAATTTAGCGCCTAACACAAATAAAAAATGAAAAATTAGATAAAAATGTTAAAAGCCATCTATTAAAATTTTCATCTCGCGGATGGATAAACTTTCATGAGAGGTAATAATTTAACATGGTAAATAGAGATAGTAAATGCGTAAATGTATACACAAGTATACGCTCACGCTTACGCAACAGCTTTTATCGCGCATGTTATCGATTAACATTATTATTTATCTATTTCCGCCGGTTTCATAAACATAACAAACGCATGATAGAATCCCCCTATTTATAGAAATAACTGATAATAGGGAATAATATTTATCTGCTACTGCTATAATAATCTGTACCGTTGGGTGATATCTCTTTAAAAAAAAAAGCCAGTATTATCATTTAATTTACTTAAAATTTATTTATATATATTTTTTTACAAAATTTCGAGGAGAATTGTTAAAGATATTTCAAAAAATGAAATTTAGTTGATTTTTGTTTACGAGAGATATTTATATCGTATAAATAATGCAGTTATTTTGGTACATTTTTCCTCTTCTTCCTCGCTTTCCAAATTAATCGTATAAGTTTTGAATTACCGATAAATTCAGTTATGGATAAATCTTAAACATTTTTAAATTTTTCGTTTTAATTGACAAGTTTACTGTTTAAAATAGGAGCATAACATAATATAAATATACGCAAGACATTTGCGATTGTTTCAATAAAATCTATTAGTTCTATTGAATATATCGAGACAAACCATTTTCCGCAGGAACATTCTTCTGTACATTTTTTACAGTGCACAGATTTATTTAAAAAAAATTTATTCTTGATTCTCTTCTCGTTTGTCAACAATTTAAATGTTTAATTTATCCGTAACTGAATTTATCGGTAATTCAAAACTTATACGATTAATTTGGAAAGCGAGGAAGAAGAGGAGGAAAAATATATCAAAATAACTGTCATATATAATGTGTACGATTTAAATTGCAATTATATTCACATCTACCAATTTACGATGAGAAGATCAGCTGCATCAAGGGATGTTGGTTCGCGGGATCCGAAGATCCAGCCCGGAGTACGGCACTGGGCGCGGTAGGGCAGAAGAACGAACGGTGCCGTGAGGGGAGGTAGGTCGCGCGCGACAAGGGTGGGAAAGCCGAAGCGTGGCTCCTCCGGGTGGGGGGAGACGGTACCTCGAGCGAGTACGCGGGCCTGTCGAACGCCCCACCGCTCAGTCCGACCCGGACGTTCGAGCGAGACGCGTTCGTCTTCCGTGTTACGTACACACACCAACCGTACGCACGTTGTTGTGACCCTTCCTCGCTCCTCGTTCGCGCCCGTATTCGTACACTCCGAGTCCCAGTTACCGCCGACCTGTGTGCTCGCACAAACGCATAAATTTAAATACACGCACGGGGACGGGAGAGGAGGGAGTAGAGGACTCCGAAACGATCTCGTAGTACACGCGGTACACGCGGTATACACCACCCTCGGAGCGCGAACGGAGCGCGCGTTCGCTTACTCGAAGAGTAGACGGGATATTTAAACGTGTTGTTCGCGGGGGGGAAGGAAAAGGAGGATACACGGGGGAGGGAGGGAGAGAAAGCGAAGAAAAAGCTCTCTCTGGGCCGCCTCGCCGCCGGCTTTCCACGGCCACGAATCGATACCACGCGACCGTCGTCGTCGTCGTCGACGTCGCCGCCGCTGCCGCTGCCGCTGCCGCCGCCGCCGCCGTCGCCGCGTCGGTCGTTCCTCTCTCTCTCCCTCTCTCGCGAACGCGTAAACTCTCTCTCTCCTTTTGTTCCCCTGCCTTCTTCCTCCTCGTTCCTCTCGGTCCGGAGAAAGCGGAAGTACGCGCGCCTCTTCCGCGAGCAAGCGGAAAAAACGCGCGCGTTTAGGAGGACGACGGCGCTCGTCGACGGGTGTATCCTCTCACGACGCGACGTCTCGAGGTGTGCGGCATAGCTGGTAGCCGTCTCCCTGGAAAGGGATAACGGCTTTAGTGCTCGTCTACTTGCCCGGAAGTCTGTTCCCGGAAAGCGATATTGTTTTTCCTCGGGCAAGGACAGGGATCACCCGCGACGAGAATCTGCAGCAGGATCGCCGGGATACGACCGGCCGGTGTAAACTTGTATAAGTGGCGGTTCAGTGACACGTGACGTTGTCTGTTCTCCGCTCTCTTTGGTGTTCTCCGCTCTCTCGGTGTGTTCTGTGACGAACAAGTAACGCTGCCGGTGTGTCGACAACTGATTCTCTCCACGCCTCGTCGTCGTACAAGTAAGGAAAAATGCTTCTCTTCTTTTTGTCACTTTCGTCTGTATAGTTATCTATTTACATCGCGCAGCATTCTCGGATCGAATTCAGAAGCGAGCGAGAGTGAGCTTTCGTCGCCGAAAACGCCCCCCGCAGGCTCTCCCATCGTCGACTTTCGGAGATTATACGTCTGAATTATCGCGCTTGTAAATTAAACGCTTGGCCGCTGACCAAATTGCCGACACCGCTAATTTAACACCACGGCTTCGTTGCAACGCTCGCTTACCCCGCTCTCTCGTTAGATTCGTTGATCGCGAGGTATTCGCGCGAACGTCGCGTGCTCCGATACCGCCCACGATCGCGGTGGTACTTAGCGACGCGAGTCGATCGCGCTAATTAACTTCTCGCCGTAATCTCCCCTCGAATAACTCGGCTGTTAATGTTCTGTGGTGTGTTGACACTATACTATAACACTTAAAGAACTGCAAAACTAGTTTAGAAGAATATTGATATCGAAATTTCGTTTAACAAGACAGCACGTCAAGTTGATATAGTCTTTGTTAATTGTCTTAATATTAGTTTTGTTATTAACACTATTTCTGCTATTTTATTATGATTATCTTGGATACAACAGTAGAATCCAATTATTTGGGAGTTGTTGGCATTTTTTTTTCTTTTTAATGAATTGTATGTGCTATATATTTTAACGTATTTTTAGTATAAATTATTTTGCGTTTTAATTTTTGGCGATCTGCAGAAATTATACCTATACATATGACAACATTAACATGTATAAATTGTTGAAATTCATAATTAATAACGGCTAATATTTTTCCGCCATTCACTTCGCGAATATATTTTTGTATTCATATATCTTTTCCAAATTTGCGCTTTTAATTTCCAACACCAGTCACGCAATATATCGTTATTCATTATGCGCACGAGTTTAAGCATGCTTTTCGGTCCCAATAATAACGAACGTAATCAATCGAAACTTTTAACGTCGAACGAGTTTTTACACATCGAAAACATTTACACGTCGAAATTTTACACATGGTCTCTCGTATTCTTTATATGTATTTTATAATTCACGATCGCGTGCAAGATGATGCATCCGTTTCCGAAAACCTGTATTTGCCCAGGTTCAACGCCCTGAAAAATCTCTTGACACACTAATGAAAATCGTGCGTCGGGAAACGCGTTTATTTCCATTGTCGAAAAATTAATCGTCTTTAAAGGGTCTAATGTTAGAAATGCGCCGACGAAACGGACAAAGCGAGCAGTCGTCAAACGAGAGAACTCGTGCGGGTACATTCTCCATTCTGGTATAATTTATGCCCCCGACATACCGGACGACGACCGACGCGGACTGTCTCTAATATATTTCGGAGAGTCTCTTTATATTCTCAAAGATGATCCGTCGACCGTGTTAACTCTTTAACAGGCAGTTTGCTTTGTTCAATGTTTATAGCGTATTAAACGACAAAGATGAATTGCAGCCATTGTTATTGCCATGTACTGTTCTTTTTTTTTTAACACAATAATCCCAGATCGTTTAATTTATTTTTGAATTAATTTTTTATTTTATCGTTAATGTTGAATTTTATCTTCGTTTTTAACTAAAATGAGCGTTTAGCTTGAAAACACAGCAAAATTTGGATTAACTGGTGTAAATCACTGGCTTTTGTGTTAATATTTTAAATGGGGAGAGAGGATTTAATTTAAAAAATTTTTATATTTTGTAATTACATGTATAACAATATTATAAAAAAATCTCGATTACACGCTCGACGACACTCATATCATTTTATAACGTGTATCATTTTAGTAATGATGTATATTTATTATTTATTTTCTGAACGTTTCATTAATAACAATCTTGGCGTAAATTATTAATTTTATGTTTATAGCTCTAATGACATTTTCATATAATTTACAATTTAATGGCAGTATTGAATATCACTCTCATTGCGACTGACCGTATCGGTTAAAACTGTAACATTGCTGATGCTGAGATAATAAGAGAGCGCCGTTTCTGTGGGAAAAATTCGATCGGTTCATGGAATCGAGTGTCGCTCTGCGTAAATAAATGATCGAGGATGAAAAGCCGGGGAGGAAAGTACACAATAACAAACCTATAATTTTCCTCGCTTGCCTATAGAGCCGGCGCGTCGTAGAACCGGTGCGACAGATATTACCGTCGCTACTGTCGTTCCCTCTTCTCTCGAAAGGGGGAACCGAGAGGGGGATATAAGTGTACATTCCGCTCATTATTGTTGGTTGAATTAATTACGAATTTATGAAGGAACTTGCAAAAGAAACGGGAAATTCTTGGCTCGATGCTCACGGGCGCTCGAATACGAGGCTAGATAAATGTCCGCTCGTTGGAAGCAGGAATTCGGCGAGCAGATACAAGTGTACGTCTTATTCTTACTTCCTTCCCTTCCTTCCTCTGGCGTCCAAACTTCCCTCGAGAATGATACGTATACACGTCGAGGTATATGAAGCTTGCGGAGCGCGGAGTTGATGTCCTCATACTTTAGCCACGTTTAATACGGGAGCATGTTATTGTACCTTCGGAGTTCTTGCTGGGAGATCCGACAACTTTGTTTTCAAGGATTCGCGTTGTCCGAGATACCTATGGATTAAGACGCGGTGAATATCGTTTAAAGCGATATCAAGAGAGACTTAAGGGAGATGAGACGACGATGAATATACGGCTTTTCGGTCTTCCAGTAATGCCTGTAACGCTAATAAAATATAAAATGATTACTTAATTTGAGTACACGTCTATTTTCGTGCGTAGTTGAGAAACGTAGCGAGTAAAGTAAGTAAATAAAATATTCAATATACAAAATGTTTCGTCACTATCAAGTGTGAAAATTTTGCTAGTTAATGAAAATATATTGTTGAATTATTAGTATAAGGGAAATTCTAAACGGTCGTACCGCTCTGTTCGAAAACGATTTTTCTGCCAAAACAGCTACGCTTGAGAACTTGTGGGCGGTACTCGCGCGTAAAGATGTTCTCGCCTTACTCCAATATACCTTCGCCAAAATACCTTTGGAAAGGGGTTCCCCTCTGCCGTTGCCGTAAAACAGAAAATCTCACCGGCAGCCTTGAGCGGCTCCGATCGATCGTAACCTTCGCAACGTCATGTACACCCTTTCCCTTCTCTCTGTAAACCCTAGAAAAAGGTCGACTTATAGACCCATACGGTTCCCCGAGCGATGACTGCGCGGGTGCATGGCCGCGTACGCTTATTTAAATACCAAATAGACCGTTCTCCGCACGGCGAATCCCGTGGTCTGTGATTTTCGTGCCGCTCCATCGTTGTCGTCGTCGTCGTCGTCGGAGGGTCGGGATCGTTGCCGCGTCGTCGAGGGTGTCTTGGGGGAAGGGCTGCTGGGACGTGCCCTCAAACGAGGCATAAAATCGGAGATGAGTCTCGTCGCGGATGCGAGTCGACCTGTCTAGCAAGAGCGAGAGCAAGAGTGAGAGGGGGGGAGGGCGAGAGAGAGAGAGAGAGAGAGAGAGAGAGAGAGAGAGAGAAAGGAAGGGTCGCGAAACTGTTTCGAGCTCCATGGGGCGCATTAATCAATGCAGAAGAATAGCCCCTGTTCGCTCTGCCCACCCCTTTTGTCCTCCGTTCTGTTGTTAGTGCGTATAATCGCGAACGTATATATTTTGTCTACGAACGCGAATACCGGGCGCTTCTGGGGACCGGCGACATCGGGGATGAAAGAATTACCATACAGAGCGCGCGGCTATCGTCATTCTTTTCACCTGTAAATCTCTGCTAGCAGCTTGGAGTTGATCTCTTCTTGCGATGAAAATTTGATTACGGATATTAGCTGCTTGCGCAACTTTTTAATTTGCGATATTAAGTCCCCTGGCAACTGACTTTCAAAGTAAGATTCTTAATTAAGGTAAAGTGCATTTGCAACTAATGGAAGAATAAGATTTTCTACTTGCACCTTCGAAAGTTCATCGCTTGTAACTCGAGCACTATTAACAGTTCAACATTTTCTTTGAGGAAAGATTCAAAATGTTCAAAAGATTTGTAGATGAAAAGACGTTGGTTTATTTTTTTTTTATAAACAGTTAAAAATAATAATAATTTCAATTTAAAGTTACTCGGAATAACAGTATAAAATTAAATATCGTCTTTCTAAAAAAATAAGTTCGAAGTTTTAAAGAGGTAAAATTTAAAGAAGATACATACTTATTTAAAGAAGATACTGAGAATATTTACGCGCTTTTTTTCTTTCTTTTGCTACAGGGGGATGCTATTGAAATATTATAAAAATATCTTCAATATCATTTTACGACTTTATATTTCTCTCTGATTCAACTTTTCGCTTTTATTACTCTCTCGGTCACAGAAGTAATTCGCGGTACACCACGCGAATGCTTATGAATTAAAAGGAAACTCCATCGAGTCACTTCTAAAGAATCAATCAACGTTGTCCTACTCTCAGTAGAATCTTGGAGAGAACTATAGTGCGTTTTCCAACAAGCGACACAAGTCGACACAAACGTCGTTCTATCTTTTTTTAGCAATCAACGAGTAACAAAAGGCAGAACGACATTTGTGTCGACTTGTGTCGTTTGTTGGAAAACACGCATAATGTCGCGCTCGATAAAAAGTGATGCGGTCGTATGCAAAATTTCGCCTCGTTTCTTTTCCCTCTCCCCATGACGGGATGCCGCTTACCGCGAAACGAGCCACACGATGATGACGATAACTGTAGGGTGATTTTTTTACGTCTCTGTTTTCCTCTCGGTCCCGCGACGCCTCTCGATGCCCTTTCACCTTCCTCATCGGGAAAGCCGACGTACGAATTAATAAACGTTCCCGACCGTTGCTGCGGGATTAAAGTATCTTCTCCCGAAGGGGTGGATTCCGCCGACGACGAATCCACAGAGGGTGGCCGCGAGAATTAATCACTCGTCCAATCTGCGCGAAATCACGCCGTGTAATCGCTCGCCCGGGTTCGTTATTAGCGCTCGGAGCGCTATAAAGCGGCCGCGTTGTATTGTAGTTTCGTCGGTATAGTTTGGCGGAAACGACGGCAAATCGAATGTTTCGATTAATTGGTGCCAATCGACCTTTTGGCTTTTTACTCGCGCCCCGATGTTCTTTGGAATGGAACGTTGCTAAGACGCTGCTTCGTTACCATCGAATCGACACCATCTTGCTTTCGATCGCGTATCTTAGCGACTTCGCTAAGCAAGAGCAAACTGAGCAAACCGTATCGTTTCGTTCCTGTAAAAAATGGCAGAAAGAGGTACTGAAGTGAGACTTTTCATTTTTATTTTTTTTTCAGCTATATATTTTTATTTTTAAACTACTTTTAAGGTAGAATTTTTTATGAAAGAAAGAAAGAGAAATACGTTAGTTTTTAGTATATTCTTTTTGGATTATGACTGATTATAAAGATATCATAAAAATAGAATCTATATAGGCACAAACAAAAATATCCTCCATTTTTTTACATAAAAGAATAAAACAGATAGCCTCTCACATTTGTGATTTTAATTCGAAGCAACGCGCATGTTTCGTGACGTGCAGCGGGGTAAATACTCGCGGGTATAAACGTCAGACAAAAGCGCGAACGTGGAGTAGCGTCAGTAGCAGGACTCCATTTCGGACGGGGGAATTCTAGAGGGACAAAGAGGATAACATTAGAGTCCTTCACGGTGAAGGAGCGCATGAGGGAAAGAAACGGATCGGACGCGAGACGCGAGAAAAAGGAAGGAAGGCGGACTAAGACTGATAAGACCTCGTTATGGATTCCGGCGGCGTACCGGGCAGGACGTCCTCATTGCCCGAAGTGTCCTGCAAGATACGAAATAATGTCGGCGCGCACACGAGCACGCGGAAACGCGAGGATAACTTATCCCGTCCACGCCCCATGGAATTTCTCCTATCTGCCTCTCGAAACTCGTATCTCCGTTTCCGTGACTCATCTCTCTCGCTTCCAATCTCCTACTCTCGGGACAAATCTCGCTCCGGAATCGTGACTATCCTTCCGAAAGTAGCGTATATCTGGGCGCGATTAGGTCCACGGACTTCCGAGGAAACGTTTGAAAAAAGATTGCAAGACATTTCGTTCGCGAGAGAGATATCTTCTTGTTACGTTATATGCGACTGTCGTGTAGCGCCGCGAGAATCTTTCAGCGCGATAACATCAGATGCGAGACGAAAATACTTAAATTTTATTAATTATTTTTTTTATTAATAATTGCGGGCACTGCTTTTTCGCCAATAATGTTAATGTTTTTGACATTTTAAAGAAATAATTATAATGGTTTATATATGTATTCTGTATATTTGTATTATTAGCAGCAAATAAGATTAAAATGAAGAAACATTAGAATTAATTATTGTTTTTACTATCTTTTATTAATGTCGATTTTTTTAAATAAATACGGGATTTTTTTCAAGTGTAAAAATGGTTTGTCAAAGATTCTATAAATATAACGAAAATCATATTTTTAATCGGTATCAAAACAGTTCTTTTGGAAGCGTTTCAGACACTAGAAATAAACTTAAAATAATTTTAGTAAATAAAAATTTGAACTACAATTGAACTGCGGCGATAAATGGAACCGTGTATCTGTGTTTGGAGGCCGTATAAAAACGTGATACGATGCTGTATTGTGGATGCGACCGCGCTCGCAACAATGGTAGAAGATTTACGGTGCCCCCTAAGCGCGTGATTATTTCTCGGTGGGGATACTCGTGACGAGGGTCGGGTCGAAGACATCTTCCGGGGAAAACATTCGGCTGTACCGGAACTTTATTAGGCGCCGCGCGCGTCTTATTTCTCCGCGACGGACCACCACCGTCTGCATAGTTCTGCGAAGAATTTCGCAGCACTCTCGCTGAGGCAACACTTTGGAAACTAGGTTCCTCGTGGCAGAGAAATATCCCGCGTTAAGGAAAACCAGTGTGCGAATATGATGTAAAAATGACAGGTGGTTGCGATCTTATGACGTATGCTCATAAGTTTAGAAGTAATTTTATGCTGCTGTTGCGCCAAATAGTATACGAGCTAAATTTTAACTTTGCACAATATTTTTCGAAATGACGATAAACGTAAAAATTGTGTGCAATATAAAACGTTTTTCTATATAATCAGTTAAATACCGTAATTGATACTGTATATACCGACTGAATATTATTTACAGAATATTAAATACAGTAATTGTATTTAACTGATTATTATATAGAAATGAAGAAAATTATTTGAAATATATTTATTATTCTTAGCATATAATGAATTTTTATGCAAGATCGATATTTTAATATTTCTTGTCAATATTAATTGATTAATTATATTACAGAAAGTTTTGGGTCGTATTTTCCACATTTTATTTGCAAGTTAATATTTTAATATTTTACAAATTTTAATATTAGCACAATGTACTCAAACATCGAATTGGAAATTATTAACATCTCTTTAAAAACACGTGCAATACAAATACTTTCGTGAAAATTTATTTTCTTTTAAAAAATGATTCGTGCATGCAATTTTCCGAACTGAAATGTATCATATTTTATTTCAAATCTATCTTTATTGTTGTAACAAATATATTTTCTTTTTTTCTTCGTTACAATTAAACAAAACTGCCCCTGAAGAGATTAACGGATAGGTATTGGAAAGAGCATGTTTCTCTATAGCTTTATAATAACATTGCTGCGGTATACGCGTGCATCATGCATGCGGCTGTTTCTCGAAGCTACGAAAGTTGGCATCGCTCACCGTGGACGATTTCACCGACGGTCAGACCGGAACTTCTTACGCCTGATGCTTGTTACATCCGTTTGACGGTGGGCGGAGGGAAGGACCGACCGACGTGGAAGGATGGGAGGAAGGGGGGGACCGAGGACGAGAAACTCGCGAGTAGCTCCCGCGACCAGGACTTGACTCGTACCGATGAAAAATTCACGTCGACGATAACTCGCCCGTTGCATTTTTCATAGCGCCGCGAAACTTTCTTATCCGTCGCTTATATCCGGTGTCGTTCTCGACCCGTACCGGCGGCCACGTGCCTCTGGAGGCTGATAAAGGTGCGCTCGCGCGCGTTCGTTCGTTCGTTCGTTGCACTTCCGCCTTGATACCGTCTTCCGTCGTTTTTTTCTTTCTCTTTCCCTTTCTTTCTCTTTTTCTTCCGCCTTCTTTCGTATCTATAAGATTATTCGGCAAACCGAAATTTCCTGGCGTCTCTCGTCGGAAGAGTTCATTTCTCCTATGCACGTATATCGCGCTGCTGCGGTACTGTAAATGACGTGTCGAAGGATTTTTGCAGACACGGGAGAAAATTGATCTGCGATTCCTGCATTCGCGTAAAGTTTTATATTTCAATTCGCTATTGTTGGATAAAAATGCAATGCGTGAAATCTTAGATGCGTTGTTTGTTGAAGGGTCAAATACGCTCGAAAAAATTTTTAGAATACGCACCACGCGTTCGATCTGTTCGAAATCGCACGCGTTACTAAATACGGATTTTTTTTCGAATTGTCTCCCAGCGGCGCGTGCCCGGAGCGGTCCTTTTGCACAACTTCCGTCGTTCTCATTCGATAGATGATATGTGCCAGCAGCGACGCAAATAGACATGTCGCCCGGTTTTAGTTGGAACGATTCACTCGCGCGAGACGTCCTCGTGATGACAGTTCGACGTGTTACATCCGGGCGTCCCCTTTTTCACTATAATTCCGTATCTCGGCGTCGCGCACCGCGCCGCGCCGCGCGGGAAAGCGATGAAAAATGTGAAAAACGAAAAGTCCTTTCACATGATGTCGCGTAACTTTCGTGTAACGTTATGTAACTGCGAGATTTCGTCCCCGGCGTCGTTCGCACTCGAATCGGAGATATTCCCTTTACGACGTGATCATACGTCGCATTAGGTTTTCCGATACTTTTTTCTATTATATTTCTGACAAGGACAGTCTCTTTGTTTGTCGAAAAATTGATGAAAGATTCTGCAAACAAAAGCTAAATTTTAAATGTGGATATGAAACTGTGTTCTCTTCTTGAGCTCCGAGCTTTATTTAAATTGATTGATTATCTCATGATTTTAATTATGCTGTATATATTTTTCCTTGACTTTAGATATATCACTTAGAAAAGATTTAAAAAATTAAAAATGATAGATGTGTAATTGGATTTTAATCTATACCCACACGGGATTAATTTAAACTTTAAAATAGATTCGCACGGATAAAAGCATATAAACAGTAAAATGGTAGCGCTCGCAACGATAAAGTTAGATTGCAAAAATATATATAAGAATTTAGTTTATCATATCGTTTCTTTATGTTTTTATTGGAGTAATAAAACTTGTATTTTTCTATCAGAAATCGTTTAAAAGAAAAGGAATTATCTTTTGTATTAATATATAATCTATATATACTATTTTCTTTTAGCATCACGAAGAACAAAAATAATAATAATTATAAAGCCAATCCCCGAATTCATTAGGAAATCTAATTTCGCGCACAGACAGGATTTCCCTTAATTCACTTATTTCTGACAGAAAATATTTCATATCGGAAAACTGTCTCTCTCTTTCTCTCTCCTTCCTTTCTCCCCCTCGCACATTTTTATCCGATAGCGTATGCAGCGAGCTGCTTCTCTCAGTCTCGGAGATTCACTGCGCGTCAGATGGAATCTTTCCGAAAACTCCTCTCGAAGAGAGATAGGGCGCCGTCGATTTTGGATTCAGCCGGTGCGTATTTATCGCGCGTCCCGGCGCGATTAACTCTTAGAGAAAGTGGATCGTAGCTGCTTTTGCGATTAAATATGCACGATTTCAGACGAATATAAAGTAGCGGTGAGAGTGGCGAGGGTCGCGCCGTGGGCCGTTACGTTAGCGATAGGCGCATCACTCCCGACTTTTAGCTTAAGGGTTCAAGAGCGAAACGTTCTCGCGATCCGCAGGAGCGGCAACGAGTTTGCTTATATATTTCTCGAGAGCTCGTAGACGTTCCGCTCCGCTTATGAAGTCTGATCGTGTGAGATCGCTTCTTGTCTCTTTATTGTGGATTCACCTTTCTAGGGTGCGAAGAGGGTCCTACTTAAATGAGTTTCTGAAGCAGTTGTTATGAAACGACACCGGTGTCAGGTATTCGACACTACCGAGGGCGAAGGAGATACGACTGCTTAATTGAAATTTAGACGGGCACGAAAGTTCCCCAGGTAGGCAGATGATTGTGTAGGTTACGTCGAGTTTCGCCTTTTTTCTCTTTTCCCATCATATTATTTATGATTGCTAAATATATTGTTTCAAGGTGTGCAATTTTTTAAATTAAATTAGAGCGCGACGTTCTATCCGCTTTATTTCCGAAAACAACCTTCATTTAATTTTTATTTTAGAAATTGTTCAGATATGTGTGTTTTACACATCTATCTCTAAAATAAAATCTCTTGACGTCAGCCTTATTATTTGTTTGGTGATATTGATAATTATATAGAAAATAATTTTTTATTTAAGTTTAAAATAATTGACATATGCATATTATGAACTTTTTAACTTGCTGATGTTACTATATAGAAGAAGATCGTCGTTCTTGCTCTTCTAATATAAGATAGGACAAGTGAAGGCGCTTCGTTACGTTTGAACTTTGCAAAGAGCCGCCAGCTCCTTTTATATGTGTGAGAACGAGTTTATACACTTTGAATCAGGCACTGATATGTAAACTGTATTTCACGACGGGCTTCATTATGTGTCGCATACGCGACAGCCGGAATTATATTGATATAATAACGTAACGGGTCTAATTATTGGGGAATAATTCAACGATCTGTAATAATAATTACTGTAACGCCGTTGTAGCAATATTCACGAAGAGAGAAGGCAGGCAGTGTAGTATTAATCAGCCAGGATGCTGTTGGGAGGTCCGCATTATTACGTACATACACACAGGATAGGAATTATATATCTACGTGTTAATTCAATAACCGCTGCTTTAGTTGACCAACAAAAATAGACCACTCAACATTAATGGCGTAAATTATTACGAATAGCAAATGTTCGCTGTATTAAATCAATTATTTAGATATTCAAAAACTTGAAAAGTACGAGGTCCGAAAACTAAACAATATTTTATCTATTACAAAATAAAACAGAAAATAAATGTGATCTTTTACAACATATGATTAAGCATTATTTAAATTGAAGTATGTATCATTAGAGTATAATAGATGGGAAAATGTGTGTGTGCGTTTCTCTTTCATTAATTTTCTCCAAATTCTAATCTCATGACATATGTATAAAATGTATAATACAACCATCGCGGATCATATAATACTTTCAAATTTTTTATCATTAAAGGCTTGAATTAGTCTTTTCTTCTGATTATGCTGGGGCCCCTTTTGTAATCTTAGCTGACGAGATTTTAAAGTATAAGCGTACGATCATGCATCATTATGAGATGGCAAACGATCCTCGGTTCATACAATCCAGAATAAATACCGGTTTCGCACCTGTTCGAGGGTTACGAGATGGAAAAGGACGAGGTGGAATGTGGGGAACGCGCAGACCTCGTTGAGGGGATCGCCGAAAAATCTCGATCCCTCATCCAACTCATTAAGGATACGGCATGACGTAGGGCGTTCACCTAATTTAAATATTTCCCCTCGGTCCCTCAGGGGTCCCGAGAGTTTTCTAATTTAACCGCGGCGGCGGTGGCGGCTCGCGTCTGTCGTCCCACCACCTTTCCCTCGTTCGTCGCGCGCTCATACCCCGGGACTCGTTAAAGTCCATTAAGCGGTGAAGAAAAGACGGGCGGGCGAGGAAGAAAAAGGAGAAGTATCGCAGGTGCCGGCTCTTACGGAGACGCAGGTGCTGCCAGGCATCCGCTCTGACGTTCGCGTAAGATTGCATCGGGCATCGTGTATGTCTCGCGCGTCATCCTGTGACTTTTTTTGAACATCGCGATTTTCTCCAGCGCTTCGCCTCTTGTCATTCTACGATGAATCTGAAGTTCAGCAAATTGAAATTTCGCGCCACGAAGCATTATTTAAAAACGAAAAAATATATTAAAAAATAAAATGGTTAGAATATATTATCTTTTCTAATATTTTATGTAGGAATACAAGTTAACACTACTTGGCACACAACAAGACAATTTATTTAATTACGACACACTTTTATGTAATACGTACAATTTTGAAGCTTTAATACTGTTTGTTATAGTTTCTTATATCACGTCTTTCTAATTTATATTTATTATATATCAATAGTATATTACGTAAAATTATTTGATTATTTTATTTAGTTGATTCGCCATTTCCATGGCAGAATACGTATAATATATTCAGATGAGTTATCCCATTGGAATGACAGAGAGAGATAGACGAGAAACCATATAATGGTTCGCTTCATCGTAACGATTTCTGGCCAAAAATAGCTGGAATTTGATGAAGATATTGAGTGTCCAGACAATTCATTTCGAGTGCGCTCCCGATCGATGGAAACGAAAATGTTGGCACATATTCTCCGATTTCTTTAATAGTAACAATCATTCGTATAATATAGTGCAGCTTTGAAACAACAAGTTTTTGACTCTAGATTACTTAGACTTATAGAAAAGAAATATCTAATAGCAAGAAAACTATTAACTTTATAATTATTCATTTTTTTCTCTAATTTTTATACATTCTGTGCAAAAATATATAAAAAATTATACATAATAGTTAAAATGTTAATTGACTGTCGTAATTGATCATAAAAGCATTCGAAGTTTGATCATAATCGTTCATCAAATCTCTTTTATATAGCTGTCGAAAGCAAGCGCGAGGGTGTTATCCCATGAGTGTTTCCAAATTAATTCTCCCTCTTTTCTTCCCGAGGTGGTCAATACGAAGATTAATATTGGCGATCGCAAGTCGTGGTGACCGTTTAGCCACGAATATCTGCATGTTTCGCGCGCCCTCCGTTTTGTCAATCTATCGCGGCATTTTCGAAATTTTGTCCGCGCGTCCCCTTCATGCGCGAGAATTTCGTCGCGTCATCCTCGCACAAACGAGCGCGGTTTCTCCGTACACGGTTAGCGTGGCGCACAATGGCCGCGCGCGGTCGTGCAAAATACTATGTGTACAAGGCGCGGAAATGCGGCGGGAGGAAGGAAGCAGATTCCATTTGCGGCTAAATGACTGATGCGCCCGCGTGTTGCGCGTCACGTTATGACTCTGGACGTGCGATGATATATCGCCGTAACCATCGCGTACACGCTCGCGAGCGAGCAAGCGCGCGGGCATAACGCGCGGACGTGTGCGTTACACGTGGCGCGCGGGTGTGATGCCGGTGCCGGTGTGTGCGTTAACGCGTACATTTACGGGTAAACCACGAGCTCGCAGGACCGTAACAAGAAGCTCGCATTTCGGAGCGTTTAATCATGCTGAAGTATTTCGAAGAGTTTAATGAAGACAGATAGGTATGATATTGTTTATTCGGAAATGCGCGCAACGATTAATGCGGGAATTTAGGCGCGGCTGGGTAATTAAAAGGAATTTAGGCGTAGATAGAACCAGATGGACGATTTTCCATTTAGATTTTTCAAAACGATAAAATATCATTCAAAGCGATATTCATCACGTCATGTATGAAATTAAGCGTTTCGTAAAATTCAAGGTTTAAAAGCAGCTGGTTAAAAATTTTATGTTTGAAAATTGTGTATTTATTTCGAATTAATTGGATATTATGTAAAAAAAAAAATCAAATTTCTCAGCTCTAATAATTTTAAATAAAACGTCGATTGGACTTAAAAAAGTCTTTTGTGTTTTCACCGTGTACTTTTGCAATACAACGAGCTCTGCCAGAATTTCAGGCAGTAAACGAGATTCTATCTTACGAGGCCGGTTAAGGGTTAATAAACATAAAATCTTGGCCACCACTGTAGATTGGACAGTTTTCGTATCGTGCGTAGCGCAACACAATGCTCCGGGTTGCATTATGAAATTCATGAAAGTAGCATCGTGTCGGGGGTCCGCCTCATATCGCGCAGACTGCGGGGAGTTTGGTCTACGATATCGACGACGGTGTTGGCTCTCGCTGTTGACCGGAAGACCCCCGGTATACGACGGTGGCCGGTGTATATACACATACGTAAGAGACGCGCAATTTGAATATCGGCCTCGGTAGTGGCGCATCACAGCGAGATTACTCCATTATACCTCATAGACAATGAAAACCGCTTACGTGTCCGTAAATGGCTTCGTCTACCGCGAGAAGACAGCCCTACCGCGCCGGTTTTCGCCCTCTGGCTCTTTAACCTTACGCCGCGCTCTCTTTCACCGTCGCTTTGCCTCCCTTGTGCTTCTTACATTTGCCCCTCTCTTACATGTCTTCACTTATCCTATTTTTTCGCCCCGCCATTTCTGGTTTTATTTGTTGTTTGAACAAATACTTCGTGACAAACCGCGATAAAGTTATCTAGATATTTTATTTAATAGCTTTTTCTTGCTCACGATATAATTATCTTATCTTGCTATTAGTTCTTTTATACACATATGCATCTAATTTTTGATGCATAGTGTGAATAATAAAGACGTGTGTAAGCTTTATGCACTTTATTGTAAAATGAAGATTAATAGAAATCTTGGTAGTTTGCGTGAATTTTTATTTGCGCTTATCGATTCATTAAAGATTATATATTCGATATAATGACAAATAATTGATTTTTAAGAAACATATTTGTTATCTTTTATTTAATTAATTTGCTATTGACAATAAATAACCCTTTAAACGCTGTTAATTGCAGTTTACCTACACATCAATATTACATGTCAATTTGTACATCTAATAATCTAGTATTACACGCGAAGCTGTATTAATATTTTAATTGATTATTATTTCATATTAACAGTCTATAATTATATCTCCACGACGAAATAAATTGCAGCCATGTAACCATATGAACAAATATATAGAACAAATAACAATATATTGTATTATTTACCATGAAGTTTGTGTCAATAACAGCAGCATTGATGTAAAATTTTAATAAAATTTCGCTCGAGTCAGGTTCGGAAAAATCGTTTAAAGCAGTTTCCTTGTATCTGGACGTGAAATCAGAACGTGGTTGTCAAGTGCTTAAACGTCACATACATATGCATCTGCGTGCGTATACACCTTACATATATGCGCCTGTATTCTTTTGTGGTTCCCACGAGTTTCGTTTTACCGTATCGAATAAATCGTGCCTTGTCCCATTCTTGAACGGCGGTCGCTCTTTCATCCAACGACGTTCTCTCGCCGAGCACGCCGCGCTCCGCGGTCTCCCACTTTAACCACCCTCTCTCCCTTCTTGTCGTATATTCTCTTTCTCATCGATCGTCTCTCGTCAAAGCTTCCCTTCCCCATCCGCCCTAACATCGTTACGATATCGTCGCGTGCTCCCGAGACACGTTCGACACGGGTTTGGAGTTGTTCGAAGGTGTCTGGAGCGGGGGCGAGCGGCGAAGGGACGGAAGAACAACGGTAATCGGGGGTGGGAGCGGTTGTAATCGCGCGGGGATGCGACCGCACCCCTCGACGATGTAGCCTTGGTGTGCGATTGATGTGACACACACGCTAGCTTCATGATGACGGCTTAAATACGCCTTCTCCTTTAATTGAATCGACGTTAAATTTCGTATCAAACGTAGGAGGAAGGGATACAAAGCTACGAGAGGTTTATTTGATCTAAATAACTTTCGCACTTGATTATGAATTATACGTAGAATATTATAAGAAGAGAGATTAGGAAGATACGACGTAATAGTTGAACAATTCTAAACTAATTTGTCCTCTTTTCTGAATGATTTTTATTGGGCTGAATCTGTTTGTTTTCGAGCGGTAACGTTTCGAAAAAGAGAGCGGTCGTATGCATCTTTGACCGGACTGCTCGTGAATCGTTGATTAGGGTTCGCGATATTTCGACGTGCCCGACGTGGAAGATCGAGAGAGCGTGTCGCAAACTGCAAGTCCCGAAACACGCGCCGCTACTCTCAATCTGCCTCGCAACGAACGGAGAGACGCGCCGCGCCGTTAAATTTTGTACGTAATTTGCGGCTACCCCTCTACACACGCTGTCGGTCGATGCACGGCATAGATCTTCCGGTGACCTCGTACAACGAATGCTGTCCGGCCCTAAAGCTATCTTTGTGGAGATAATTCGGTTTCACTGCGACTCTTTTTTTATATAAAAAAGCTTGCTTATATATAGGAATAGAATTATTATTGGATTTTAATCAATTTTTATCATAGTTTAATGTTTATCTTTTAATGTTTTTTTATTGGATATTTTATGTAAAGTAAATGTATTTCCATTATATAAACGTGATAAAATGAATTCTAAAATGTTTGCAAATGGTTGACATTAAAACATTTCAAGATTCAATAGTCTGATATTCTTTATTAAGATTGAAGTAGTGAAATATCGAAAATTACGTGAGTTAATTAAATTTAATCAATTTTGATTAAATGGATTTATTTTTCATTTGTCTGGATTTTCGATTTCTAAACTTTTGCGCTTTATGACTTCTCATCGAGCTTCTCACGTTGCCTGTTGCGGCAACTTTGTATCAATAATCAAGACGTTTCTTCGTTACTTTAAATTTATTGTCCCGATGTCTCATTTTTTTTCTTATTCAAAAGCACACGCTGCTTTCCGATTCACCCTCGTGAATTTTTCGATATTGCCTTGAGAGAGAAGTTCTTATTCTCGGCCTATATCATTGTAATGGCAGTTTTGACATTAATAATCAAAGCGTGTCTTTGTCCACCCTCATAAATTCGCTGTCGTTTTTTACTTATTCAAAAGTCCTCGCTTGCTTTCTGATTCACCCCCCTGGACGGAGATGCTGCGCGGAGGTGTACGCCACTGCGCGGACGTGGCGGCTGCACGGGGGTCGTCCTGGTTGTCCGTTCTCCTGCCGAGTGCACGGGCCGGCGCGGTGCGGCTCGGCGTCCCTCTGGAATATTAATATGACGCGAAATATTATAAGCCACGACAGTCGACGTCGTGGGAATACTAAATATTATCCCGCAGAAGCTCCGGTTGGCTGGCCGGCCGGTTCTACTACTCCCGCCGCGTGGTGGCTGTATTTTGCTCCTGGCAGCAGCCCGCAGGACATGCAGCGGTCACGAAACGTGGTGATAAACTGGCTTTCGCGCGTCACGACGCCTCGATGTGGCCGCAAAAAGCGTGCGTGCGAGCGAGCGAGCGAGCATCTCACGAACCCGATCCCGCAGCTTCCGCTGCAATTCTCGATCAAGCGATCCTAACTTCAGCTCGCCGCGAAACGGCACGGCGCTTTTTGCGCTTGTCATTTGCGCGGGGATGTGATTTATCGTCCGTATTTTCCAAGCCAAGCTCAGGGCACGGAGCACCGAACGAATCCTTCGTCTCTTTTTACTGTTCGGTTGTTCGTATCGCCCGGTTTCGTATATTATATCTGCTATAACGATGGTTTCGATTTTGCAGAAATTAGATACTTTACTCGCGCACGGATTGTAGCGGTGAGTGAAACTGTGCTTTAAACAGAGTTGTTCCGCGAATTAATTATAATTAATTCTATATTTCGCTTTTTCGTACACCGGAAAAAATGTAAATCAGATGATTACGTACTAAGAAAAAAAAAAGATTTTATTTTAGATTCTAAATGGCAGTTATAATATATTTTTTGAATACTTTGCAGCGATATAATATCACAATTCGTTACATATGCTTACGGAGTAATCAAAACGGCGGTATTTTAAGCAGAAACTTTGTTTCTAATTTTCTTTAATGATTAGAAGCTATAAGGTAATAGATTTGATAAATATAATGCTTTTTCACGACGCATTTTTTATTCACCTGTAACTGAAACTCTGAAAGAGTAGCTCTGACATGTTGCTTAGCATAATGACACGAATACGACATACGACCCTGAACATTGATCCGTACGACGAGATAATCGGCAATAACGTTACGCGGGCAAGATGACAGAATGGGCGCGTAAGTTAGGCTGACGCGCTAACGCGACATTTATTGGACGGCGGTCGCTATCGTTGTGCATACCTCGGTTAACAGGTCGTTTTCTTTAATGGCCAGATAAACCGGCGAACAAGTGATTATTGCCTTGCCTTCTCGCAGCCGCCAGCGCCAAGGATAAGGCGCAAGGCGCGTCGACGCTTTTATCGATCGTTTCGTATTTAGTGTGTGTACGCGATTTTTATATTTTCTTCAAATACCCTCGATTAACATCTTTATAAATGATAATTCCTTTGTTTTTCGCAACAAACGTGACGTAATACGCAATTGTTATATTAGTGGGATATTTTTTGTTATGAGAACGTAGAATTTTACGAAAGTTGTCCCGAAATATACAAAATAATGGATTTCGAGTATCCTTGTTCTTCGATATCTTTCGAAATATCTTTCACAAATATCGTATTCCAATTTTATTTATTACACATATTAAATATATCTTTGTATTATTAAAAATTATTGAACTGATATATTCAGAGATCCCTCTTGTGCTGGAATATATTATAGCATCGGAGATGCTCCCGTAATATTTTCCATGTATTTGTTCCATAATCTATGGCACTCATAAATTCGCAATGTACTATAAGCGTCGAGATGAAATTTCCCTCCGATTTTTGGCGCGAGGAAGAGGGTAGCTTGCCGCTTGTGTGGGGGCAGATAGAAGAATCGTACGACGTGTCATAATTTATGCTTCGCCGTTCCCGGTTACCCGCGTTAGATTTAACGAAAGAATAAAGTAAGATAACGAATTCGACGACACGAATCGGAATTTACTGAAGATTTCGCCGCGATAATTTAGATTTGATTATCGGAATCACCTATTCTTCCTTATACTTTAATCGATTTCCCGACGCTGTCTTTTTTATCCACGCTATAGCATCGTTGTGAAGATATAAAAGTCACGCCAGCATGATGTATGGGTGAAATATTTACAGTGTTGTAAAAAAAGCGTGGAGGTATGTTCCGTGATGAATCTGAATCTATGTAGCTTGTTCCGCAACTAGTTATGTCTTATTTGCGCTCAGTTTGCCGTAATAAAATTATGAGGACTAACAAGATCGATTTACTCCCGCTAACTGATGAACGTTCATGCTTTATTAATGGACGCGTAACGTTCATGCTTTATTAATAGGTGCAGATAGATATGAGATACATTACGAGAACTATCAAAGAGAAAGAGAAAAGAGACTTTCGTTTATCTACATTTCTCTGTGCAGATAAATAAATTAGAGTTTGCTAGCTAAAAGACATTTTCTCCACGGGAAATTTTCTTTGTTTTTAAGTCTTTTAAAAACATGTGATTTTACGTTCCTTTATATTTTCCTTATACGGGAATAACCCAGTGCAATACTTGATAAAGCTGCTATAAAGTAAAATATTTTTTTTAAATTATATTGTTTAGATTGTGACCAAGATGATCAATGCGGGAGATACAAGTAAAGGAAAACAATACACGAACGTGAGAAGAAAATTTGAGACGATCATTAATATCGCTGACCACGCGGGTGTCTGGTAACGACATTTACTCGGAAAAATTTCAAAGAAAATAACACGAAGGAATGAATTTTCGACGTATCTTTCCCGATTTAACGAATTCAATTATTGGAATCGCGCGCATACCACGATTACAGATTCTCTGACGAAGTCCGAGCTGAGTGTTTCTCTATCGAAAATTTGATGAGAAACCTAATAATAGAGTCGTGCGGGTAGACAGATGAGTTACATAAAATTAGAATTTTTTAAAATTAGAACGTACGTTTTGAAGTTGCTTTTTTAACGAAAAACTTCGTAAGGCGTAATTTGTCATACGCGTAATTCGTGCTTCGACCGTGCGCGCGATTATTCCGATCAAATAACACCCTTTATCCCGAAATTGTCGAGCGGGTGGAAATATTATTGGGCGAGCGGGACGATTTTCATCGCTCGCGCGCAAATTGTAACGTCGTCGTCAAGTGCACGAAACTTCGGAGCGTAGGAGCGTGTTATGCAAGACGCGGCGAGGGGGACGTGTTGGTTGGAAAGAAGAAGCTAGCAGTGGCGGCATCAGGAACGGCGGGTGCTGGTCGTTAGGTAGCGCCGTAGTAAAATTAATTACGCCTCGAAACTGTCTTAATTAAAAATGTGTTCGCCGTCCGTCGGCCTCGCTCGCTCTTCGTCTCCGCATCCTCCGTCGCCGCCCCTCTACCCCTTTGTCCCGCTTGCGCCTTAACCTCCGTCACCTTTCGTTCTCTCCCCACCCTCCTTTCCGACCAGCGTAATATTCAGCCGCCGCTGCCGCCGCCTCGACTTGGTTCTTGGTTCCCATCAAGGGCGAAGATCACCCTTGCCCCGCCGCCGCGCCGTTATACCTCGTGTTCCCGCCGTTGCAACCCTTATTACCTACTCGGTCGCGAGCATAAGCGTACCGCCATGAATATTATGTCATTATGCAATCTCGCGGCGCATGCAACGCGTCGCCGTGTCGTGTGCCTCACGCGGCTGCATCTTGCGCCGACGACGTTGCACCATTCGCCATTACCCACCGCGCGATGTAGTTGCCAGGTATTTAGGGTTGGTTTTCCGGGTTTACTATAACGCTCTCTTGAGTTGAGACGCTTGTGAACCGGTGAGTACCTTTAAATCCACGTGCGTTTGCGCTATATGAGCGCCGTGCAACTCGGGTTACATTACTTTCTTCGCGCGCAACAGTTACGCGAAATCCTCTGCTTAATGTACTTTCCAATTCTGTGGGAAATATATACATATATATACGTATACAAAATATGGAATTTAGAATTATATACAGTTGAAATCCTTGTATTTATATATTACTTCTTAGAATTTATTATATATTACAATTTTACTTTTAATGAATATTATTATAGTATTACTTTGACGTGTCTTGAATCATTAGTTTTAAAATAAAAAGAGATCCTAATGAGATTAAAGAAAATATAATATGTCGAACGCGAACGGCGATGCATTCTTTTTGATACGACAGACCTTGATTGGACTTACGAGGAAAGTACCTTCTGGCAGAAATTACCGTAATCGCTGGCGCGGGTTGTTTTTAGAAAAAAAGCGCTCGTGCAAATCTTTTTTTCGTGGCGCAGAGGCAAAGTCACGCGCCTATGAGAACGTGACCACGAGATCCGCGATAACATTGTGACCACGCGAACCACCCATGCGGTGCTCGAAGCTCTTGCGTTTAACGCCTCAATTGAAGGTATTTTTCAACTACGATCGCGAAAACTTGAAGCCGCACTGAGTTTTCGTTATAATAGAGTCTACATATTTTCAATCCGAACACGGAAGGGCGCGCCCCAACGTTTCACTCGTAATTAACGGGGCGCCGTTAATCATGCAATTTAGCGTACGACAATTGCTTATTTGCGGAATTATGATCTTTCGGCGAGCGCACTCGATGCAAAAGCGCTGCAGTTGCCGGTGGATTTGCGCGCGAGAAAATGCTTGCCGCCAAATTCCGCGAACAAATAGTATTATTCATCGTGAGCGAATTATATCATAATTTGCACTTCGGGCATTTAAATCGTAATTTTCACAGCTAATTCCTCTGGCGTAATGATAATGTATGTATTTGATGTGGCTGTAAATATAGAACGACCCGCGTTTAAACGAGGGCGCGGATGTAATTTATTCATTTAAATTAGACTCTCGCAAACACGAGCATGCCAGAATTAATTGGAAAGTACGGATACCCGGCGATAGTTACGTTCCCGAAATTACGTTCTCTGCGCCAACTTAGTTGCAAGCCTTTTGCGTTTTCGAGACCAAAATAATTGCCTGAACAGTCGATCGTACCGAAACGCGCAGATGATGTTGATATATAAAAGCTCATACAATGGAATTCACTGTATTAAAGGTTTTTCCTACGACGTGGAAAACGCAATTAAGAAAACATGAAACATGCACATAAAAACTTATTATTACATTAAATTAAATATCATAAACGCAAAAAATAAGAAAACGTTAAATTCTTTCAAATATTTTTATTTTATTGATAATCTGGAAACGAGAAATTTTAGAAGATTTTGTGATCGACTTTTGATAAGCTTACAGTTAGTACATTTCGATACTTTTTCAGATTTTAGCCAATCTAAATTATAAAAATACATGTAACGATAATTTAATATAACATTAATATATGAAGACCAATGATTCTGACGTAAATATTTTTTTGTCGTATTGCCGAATTAATCGACTCAAATTTTGAGATAATCACACAAAAGCTGGATCAAGAACATCCGTTGCTGTCGAACATTTGAATGGTAGAAAACCCGAAAACATGCGTTCATCTTTGTTTATCATTATTGCGTTCCTATATTTTCCAACTGCATTTTTCTGCAACGCACACATAGCTATTATATTTCCCGCTATGACGATAAAGGGAGAATTCATATCCGACTTCCACTTCAAATATAGATGTAAAAACGCTAATAAATTAGAATTTACCGAAATAAAATTCATACAACCATTTTTAATATCGCGGAAAACGAGGCGAATGTAATTCTACATTCCAGGCCGAATCATATTATTTCTTCTTTTTACAATTGCAATAGCACATTTCGTAATAAATGAATTTCATAACATTTCTGAAATAGTAACTTACTTTTGGCAAAGTGTAATATATTATTCAACTACTTGGCGGTACTCCTCTCAACTTTTAAATAATATTATCTTGAAATTGATTTAAAAAATTTATCTGCTAAAGAGTGGAGGATTTCAAAAGAGATTAGTAGCTAATACTTAAATGTACTTAATATCCGAGTGAGGCTTAGGATGTGAGGCTTTGGATGAATAATTCTCATTATTTCCTACTAAAATCTTGGCTATATATTAAGCATTTTTTTAAAGATAGTTTTAATACATTATATATATATACACAGTTACTATATAAATACATAATAAATCTTTATTTGCAGCAAAATGCTACGAATAATGCTACGTGTTACGGTAGCATCGTGATATCGTTCAATTTTGCTTTCGTGCCAATCGAAGCTTCGTGGCAAATGGTAGTTTCCAAAAGGCACGTCCATAATCCAATATTTCTGACAAGAAGGGAAGAGGGAGCCTACATGCAAGCAGCGATTATCGGCTCGTACTAAGCGGGTTTTAGCCTAAGGCGCAGTAGTCGTTACGCAACGCGGCTTATTTAACCGCGAACATCATTATCGCCACTCCGAATACCGTAAGAGAGGACCTGAGGGAGGAGGCAGAGGGGTAAACATAGGTATTCCCACCGAAGGGGGCGTAGGCGAGGGGCACGCAACGGCGTGCTATGGAGATTTGTGCATGAGTGACTTTTGCCACGAGTTTCCAGGTCGTTTCGGGCCACTTATGGCACCTCGTGCCATAGCTCGCGCACGAACGGCGCTCCATCGCCTCGATCAAAGTGGGAGAAAGAGAGAAAGAGCGGCTCTATGCATGCACAACGGATGGAGAGTCGCGCCGCATTTCTGAATTATTGCCTCGGGCGCGTACTCGTCTTTTGTCGCAGATGCAGAGAGCGCGAAAAGATCTCGCGAAATATCTCGAGGAGGATGGAGAGATTGATGTATCGAGAGTCCGTTCCTCTCCCTCGATAATACGTTCTAGCGAGAAATGTTCGCTCTCGTGACAAATCTCGTACACCTCTCACCAGATTTGCGTGGCACGACGTGTAGTCGCGCGATTCCGCCTGAATTACGACGACAATCCAGCTGAAACGTCATTCCGGGCCTAAACGGAGAATATCGCCATTTAATCCTTTAACCTTTGGCGCGACAATTTGCGGAAATACGATGGTCGTACGGCACATGCAGGTACCCCGATTTTTCACTGTTAGATTTTTTGCGAACGCTCGAGTGTTTTATTCTGCCCGTTTCTGCTCCCTAAAGAGCACGTATTAAATTGCGTGAAAGTTTTAAATTCGAAATTTGACGTTTGTGCGATACAACATTAATACCTAAATAAATAAAACACGAAAAATCATGATGTTAATGATCTAGTAATCTACTTTACTGGCGACATCGTGAAGAACTATAAATGCACTTAAATATTATTGTTATAGTTTCTTACGTATAGCATTATTTTGACGTTATATTTCCTCCGTCCCTATAATCTTCGTCTTTTGCGCTTGAAACACGCTTTACATCGCTCATCATCTTTCACAGTCGGATTGCCACTCGAGAATGCAAGTTGCAGGCACTCGCGCGATCAATGGTAGGTACTCGCACAGAAGGGGACCGCCGCGGGCAATCGTATTGCCCGTCGGAGTGGACCATTAGCATCGTTATACTTCGAAAATGTAAAGGAACCCGACATTACATGCGCCATGGATATGCGATTCGCGCAGTTGCAAGGAAATATCCGTAGGAGCAAATATCGGATGATCCGTATTTCGGTTTCGTAGTTTTATGGCAAATCATAAAATTTCTCACATTCGATCATCGTTATTGTTACGTATACATTTTTACCTCTGGTACCTTGTTATATCGTTGTTATTAATTTGGGTGTTTTCTCATTGTTTGCTCCCATATCTCTGTAGCTTAAATTATCGGAATCATTGTTAATTTTTAGCGCTCCGAAATTGAATTCAGTCGTAAACATCAGACGGTCATAAAAAATGGAATTCTACCACGTTCTATCGTAAAATATTCGCGATTAATATTGAGGAAGGAAACCATCATGCGAGCAAGAAGGCTTTATCTTATAAGTAAATATTCTCTAGGTACATTCGTGAGGTGCATTCTCTGTTGCTTTTATATCTCGTTATTCATTTCGTTTTATCATAATCTGAACACCATTTGCTATTCGATAAGATCTTACGACGTCCGCCGAATCGGAAATGGAGTCCCTTTACGACAGTAACATGCGATTCGCGCGCGCATCTGTCGCTCCGCCGCTCCGGTGCATACGCCGCGTACGCACGTGAATAATAATAAAAATATCGCGCGCGCATCGTACACGTCGTATGAACTGCAGTCGGTTGGCGAATCCCGATATGGTCTCTCTCCAAGTGCGCGACACGTCTGAAATATGCACGAAACGTAAGTACGAAACTCGCGGGATATCGTATTACGCCGCCTTTTGTTTTATGCAGAGAATGGCGTCTCCCCGCGCGAGTCGCCGACGTCCGGTGCAGCGCGCGGTGCATCTCGTACATGTGGGGGGGAGGGGACGGTCGCGTTTTCCCTCCGCGATAGCGCCAGCCTGCGAATTACCTTTTCTGGCTCCCGCCGACTTTTTTTTCATGCCCGCGAGACCGTGTGACGTGACGGTATTACGCGTTGGTATAACATTAATAAGTACGGTCACAATGGCGAAAGAAATTGTGGCACAGTTTTTGCCGGATAAAAGTCGAGCTAAAAGACGTGTGCTACGCGGAAGAGACTGCCATTGTTCCACCGCTATACAAATTACCCAAAGCAACTTGGAGGAGAGTTTATCGATGACTTTTTCATAACGGAAATTGGACGGGCATTTCCATCGTATCGATCGCAGTGCTCTTTCACATTTGATATATTAAAATCTTCCGCGGTTGGATGTTTATTAAAGTTGATTTCAAATTAATTGAAGGGAAAAAGTTTTATTACTTTTATATACAAGAGCGCGCGACGCGAAGTTAATTATTTTTTATTTTAAGTACATCCACGACGTCTCGCGAAATATTTGTTTAGGAAAATTTGTGCCGTCTTACGAAACTCTCTTTATTTGCTCGCTGGCACATTCAAGTATCACGGCCCACCACGCCCTAAACATCGAGTCGCGGAGGGGGGCGGGCGGAATCGGGAGCGGATCCTCGCTCGCGCGAGCGTGCAACTCGCGTCGGCTCCGCTCACGGCCAATTCCCGGATTAGTCGCGGCCGAATTAATCCCCCGTTCGCGAAGTATGCACGAACGATTCGATCAGCGATGCGAGATCCCGAAATCTCTCCGTGGCAGAGTTCGTGCTTTCGACGTCCGTTGGCAAGGGATGGCTCGGCAACGGGGATTTGCAGCGGTGGCGGCGGCAACGGAGGCGGAGGAGGTGATGCGGAAGGTCGACGAACGCGGGAGCGCGCAGGGGGGGAGGTGTATGCCGGCAATGCGTACCTGTCAAGAGCAGAGACTCACCCCCCCCCGCGCGCGCTCTCGCTCGCTCGCTTACCTGCTTGCTCTCGTTTCACCTGGCGCGCACGAAACGTCCGCTCGCGTGTCGTTCAAGCGTGCCGCGCGCTGGTACTCTCGCGCCGCGACGAACGCGCACGGGGTTGCATAACCGGTCACTCTCGCCCTCACCTACTTCCCTTTAAAAGACAAAACGGATTACGCTGCAATTCGTCCAACCAGAAGACTCGCCCTCGTCGTGTTTGCCTCGTCCCCCCCTCTTGAATTTCTCTCCGCGTTATCGAGAAACGGCTGTTTGGCACGTTTTTCCTGGATGATATATCGGACAAACGCGAAATCATAACGAGCGATTTTACTCGAAAGCTAATAACAATTCGAGTTTAATAGCAATCGATACTTGATTATAATAATGTCGGGCGTACAAGTGCCCTTTCACGTGCGGTCGGTTTTATGAGGTGACGGGAATAAAATTGGGGCGAACTGCGGTTCAGAATTTCGCGCGGTAGATATACTTATTTTTGCAGGCACACGGCGCGTAAACAATGCGCTGTCATCACCCGTAAATCCGATAAATATTAAAGAGCAATACATAAAAGTCTCTACTTGCATGCAAATGTGGGGTGTACGAGTGTGAAACGTGTCGTAGAGGATATATACAGTTGCGCGTACTCGCGCAATCGACTTGCACATTGCTCCGGGTGTATGCCGAAACGAGATTGATCGTTACGATTAACCTTTTGTAAAGCGAGAGATAAAAGAGCCCTTCAGACTCGGGCTTCAGAGTTTCCCAGGAATGTATGAAAATTGAAACCGCGAAATGCAAAACAGCGTAAATCCATTATATATATATTATCCGTTTATAGCTCTCCCAAATATTATTGTATAAATCCTGTTCCCTTGGTAAGATGCTTCTCCAGAATATCAATACAGCCGATATTGTTTCAATAACAACGTCGGATATTTTTGATTCTGAAACAATCCGGGCCAATATCCTGTCAGGACCGGATACTTCTCAATCGCTAACGTTAAACGATGGCTCTGTCAGCAATAAAGTAACGCTCCACACGACACAACTGGCGCCAGAGCAATAAACCTTCGCCGCATACGAGATTGCGCGCGACTATTTCGTTATTCCCTCGGATTTCACGGGCTTTCTCATAGCGCGCCAAGTCGGTTGGAGGAAGAATTAAGTCACTCACACGAGCGTCTGACCGAGGGTCTTGTCCGATAATCCGGCGGCGTCCGGTATACGAAACGAGAGTCGGTTATTGTTTCCGTCTCCTAACCGCTCTATTCGGGAAACGCTCGGGGAAACGCGTACCGTGGGGATCGACAGATTTCTTCCTTCGCGCCAAGAGACAGAAAACGTGTCCATCGTGCGAGGCTTCTGCACGAGAGTCTCGTTCGCGTTCTCGGGAGAGAGCGAGAGAGAGAGAGAGAGAGAGAGAGAGAGAGAGAGAGAGAGAGAGAGCGAGAAAGTCGAAACCGTCGACATGGCGAAGGGAGGAAGGATGGAGAAGGCGGCGAAGGAACGTCGATAGAAAGAGAGAGAGAGAGAGAGAGAGAGAGAGAGAGAGAGAGAGAGAGAGAGAGAGAGAGAGAGAGAAGAGAGAGAGGCGGTATCGGGAAATTTCTGAAATACCGTGGCCCGTAAAATGCACTCGCTCTGCATTCGTACTCGGTCTCTTCTCTCCCCGCCAGGCGGTGGTGGATGCGCGCTCGCACGCGCATCGACGCTTTCTGTGCTATTACGTTTGTAGGCATACTACGGTGTGTAAACAAAAAACGCGGCAGGCAATACCTGAGCGAAGTTTCCAATTCGAAGGAAAGATTTTTATTAATTTTAGATTGTAATTTTTCTTCCCCTACTTGCAGTTTCTGCACTCGCTATTCACGTAAAGTTTAATCCTTATTCGCGTTCTAGCATTTTGAGATAAAAAATGTATCGCGCACTATATAGAAGGTGCGCGAACTCGAGATTTATATTTTAAAAAATTCAGTAAGGACATCCATTAAAAATACCGCGTTCAAATATTTCTTTTCGCAAATCTTTTAATTATTTGTAGACCATAAGAAGCTTTTGACACCCAGCTTGCGGTTGTCAATGCGTTGTTTAGGGCGTGAACGTCGATGTCACCGTGCAGGGTCTTCTGCGAATTGATACAGGCCTAAAGCTGGTAGGGTATATTAATCTGGGTATTACGAGACTATCATTCTGTATTCGAGAGAGTTATCAAAGAGGGTATTAGAGGACTGGAGCTACACCCTTCCTTTCGCTCCGATAAGTACCATTCGCCCTTCCTGTTTCTTAAGCGCGCGATCCGCAAGTTTTCTCAACTATCTCTAATACTAAAAATAAACAAACGAATTAAAATTGTTACACAAATATTTCTTCTGAATTTATTTAATGATCAGTTATTATCTAAACAATTTTTATTAATAAAATTAATTTAAAAAAATAAAAAAGTCACAAATTATTTCTCTCGACATTTTAGCTAATATATTTTTAGCAAATGTTTGAGTATACAAAATGTTATCCGACCCTCGCAGATCTCTGTCCGCGATATTATCAGACGTGGATTTTTGGAGCCAATGGTTTGTCCGTATCCACCGTATAACCGGCGACATCATTCCGCGTGGTTGAGATATATCGAAAATTCGTGAGGTATCGCGGTCTGGCGCGTAGAAGAGAAAAGGGAGAGAGATTGAATGTTGGAGGAGACGAAGATTGGGGTGATAGCCTCGAAAGTTTTTCAGACGCGCTCTCGCACGCACGCACGTTACGTGTGTATTGGTAGGTCGGGACGATCTGCCGACGCACAACTGTTGGCGTTCGGTGGTGGACGATAACGGTAATCCAATTTTTCGGAATAATATTTGTCTTGAAGATCGACGACTAACATCGTGCGACGCTGATGTATACACGTGCGTATTCGTGTGTGCGTGTGCACGTACATGTGCGCGCTGTATGAAGCGTTCCATTCCTGTCGTGACGTCTCTCATCTTTTCATCTATTCTGTGACATTCGGAAGCCGAGTTGAGAAGAATAGCAATCGTCGCAGATGTCGAGACACTAATAATTACGGAGATATCTGCAGGCATTGAGACGATTTGACAGGTAAAATTTCGCGAACCTAAATCAAGAAACCAGAGATACAAGTAAATTTGTTTCTTAATTAATTTATCATTAGTTAATTTGCATTTACATCGAAGTTAATTTAGTTCAATCCTTGATTATCAAATTAATTTATACGCTAGCATGTTTATAAATTACACGAATAGAATAAGACCAGACATATTAAAAATAGGTTTAATTTATAAATCATGTTTCCTTTATTGTTGCAATAGTTAGGATAAATTTTTGGTAAAAGTATGAAATGTAGAGATGGAGAGAATGAGAGAAATGCATTTACATAGAATAACTTAGCTCTTCGCGTGATGGATTAAATGAAATAACTTGGAAATACATGATGCTCGCAGAAACGCTTTTAGATATTTTTCTACGGAATATTATTTTACGTAATAGTTTAATACTGACGAGACTTTTTACTGATAAAAATTTATCATGAACGCAAAGAGTAATTTTCTACTGACGCGCATAGAGAAATGGAAGAGGAAGGAAATTTATAGATTTTTGCGCAGCCAGTCAACAAGTCAAAAATAGTTGGTCTGCCGTTTTCTTGGTACGGTGCTCTCACGATGTGATAGATGGCCATTCTCGGACGCATTTCGCGGTCCTATCTCAAACAGTTTGGCGAAGCATTGAGAGGAATAATACGCTCCGCCATCGAATTTTTCATGAGATTGACGATGGCGGAAACGAAGAACATTTTTCTCCGGACTAGCATATGTAGAGGTACATGTACATAAAAATATAAAAAAATCACAATTCTAATCCATGAAACTTTTCAGAAATATATACGCGCCATAGATCTTTTAAAAACGTATTAACGTACAATTAGGAAAATGTGCTTCCTTTATGTATTCTTTATGTGCTCCCTTATGATCATTTATGACGTAATAAGTAAAAAATAAAACTAATTCTTTTAATATGTATATATATATATATATATATATATATATTGTTTCAAAGTTTTAAATTTAGATTTACATAACCTTCGCTATATATTATATGTCAGCCATAACATGTGTATACGTTTTAAATATAGCGTTAAATATTTTTTAGCGAACGATCGCGGGCTTGTCTGTTGACAAAAATGTATAGCACTTCGGTCGATGTTCGCCTTTGGTGCCGATTTCTCGTTTCTCAGCTCGTACGCGAACTTCCCGAATAAAATTATCGTTAGGGAATTCGTCAACCGATAGAACCGACGACAAACGGGCAAAGTCGAGTGTTAAGTCAGTTTCTCGCCTTCAGTGAGTTTCCGTGAGTGCGCTACGCGATTTGCATACAAAGACGGGAATTCACACCAATCTTCGTGACCCAGGACCCTTCGTGATCCTGTATGTCAGACGAAGCGGATGTCGTTTTGGTCGTACATGGATTTTAAAGAGATGTTTTTATTGTGACCGGCGCGAATCGGCTGCGCGGCATTATTTTTGGTCGATGGTACTTAGCTACGAAAGTGATTTTATCCGACCAAATAAAACAAGAATTTTGGATATATGCATATATTAATATATATATGTATATTGATATTAAGAAGAATTTTATGCGCGCGCATGATATGAAAGTATCGATATTTCGTTAATTCAAGCAGTACCTAATAAATAGAAAAATGTTAAAATCTGTGACTTTCTCCAAATGGTTATATACTAATAAAAATTCTTTAAAAATTAGTCCAGTTAATATTTGTTTAGCTAGCGACACTATGACATTTATTTCAACTTACTTGGTAAGATTTGTCTCGTCATATTCATTTGACTTGAGTAAAGCTTTATCAATATTTTTTGTCTCATAAATTATTCTCGAGTTATAAATTTAGTAAGAGAAAACGATAAAGAGTTTCGCAACAATTAATGGACATGGGAACACCTATGAAACGCTATGAAATTTGTTTATTATAAACATCAAGACTAACGGCGCTAAAATGTACCTCATTAATTCAGCCTCCACATGTATGACATGTACGTTAATTTCCTGTTCGCTGAGTAATTATGTAAGTAGCGTAAATGGCACATGTACGAAAGGATAAACAATTTGGAGGAAACAATGCGTTAAACTCATATTTTTGTACCGTTTTTTATAAATCGCAAATTTAATAACGCAATTCCCATCAAGCGGTTCGCCCATCAGAGATCTTGTAAATTTCGATAAACAGCAGTTCGTATTTTTTTTACAGCATTACATGTTTATGCAAATTGATTATCCATCAGTTATGTTTTTAAACCATTCGGTGATTTCTTTTTGTCATGCAAATATATAGGTCTTTCCGATATCAGAAAGGAAATTTATGAAATTGTTCAGGACGAAAAATATATAGTTAAAATACGAACGGTCGATCGGGAAACTCTTCGAAGTCCTTGAATTCCTGTGATACATTCGCTTCGACATTTCTCCAATCTGCGGAGGATCCCCCCTACGCATTCGCGCGCCATGTTAGGAGCGACCCCCGGTAGTAGTGCCAGACGAAAAATCGGATCCGGTACGTGCTCGGCCAAGTTTGCGCGCGCATTTTTGCGGACGTGTGTGCGTAAAGGGAAAAAAGGACGGCGAGAGATTTTCAACGGAGAGACGCGCTCCGTCGCCGTTCGCAGAGTCTCGCAGAACGAAAAGACACGCTCGACTAATTTTCCCGATGCGCTCGGCTGGTCGATCGACGTCGATTTCGAGTGGGCGGGAACTCGTAACTTTTACGGGAGCGCGGCCCGCGTCGGAGAAACGGCCGAGATGGGGAAGGGGACGTTCGAATTCATGACTGTCGTAAATATGTTAATACTTCGTAGCCACCCCCGTTGTTGAGAGGGTGATTTTCGAAGACGCGGGGGCATCTTTTCTATGGGTATATTTCTTATCCTGAGAGGCATTGTGGACGGAGCGAATTGCATCGTCAATATAACGCCGCGGAACATCGGAAACTTCTTATGAAGTTCGGTATTTGTTGCACCTATTCAACGCGCGCTCAGAGTGATGCGCTCTTTGCATTGTTGCTGATTTATGTGACTTTTTCTGCGATATACCGAGCATGTTTATGGTGCGGTATCAATTACAGTTGAAAGCCATTATGGTTCTTGCATTACATATCAATTGCTGCTACGACGCATAAATATGAATTACAGTGAACGTGAATAACGTGAATAATAAGCGAGAGCAATAATAAAGATTTATGTAGTAATTAATTGACGCATTAATAAAGGATCGGGATAGAAGGGATTCGCGAGAAATGAATATTTCTCGATTACAAGTAATGTGCAATTATTCATGTTAATTGATGGTTAATGGCGATTAATACAAAATTGTGTTGCTGTCCTAAATTTGGCCGTTGGGTCCTAATGGATTTCGATTAGCGATCAATCCATTAGACGTATGCTTTTTTTTTCATTTCCATCTCGCGAATCATTCGTACGTCCAACGCCCATCAAGTCGATTTGCGTAATGTAATACATTACACCCTACATAATGGTTTTGACGTGGACAATCTAAACTCTCTGGATGCTCGCAGCTATTTCTAACGATTGATAGAGCTGTAATTGTATTGGCCGTGCCTACAAATAACGTGCCTGTACCGCTAATACACTTTAGGACTATGGATTTAATGGCCCGTATTCTGAACGGATCGCTTACAAGAGCAGTAGCAGTTATTAGCGGCAGGTCATTAGACGGTTTGCGAGGCCAACGGCCGACAGGTTCGCTGAACATGGTCGTTTATAATCGTTAGGCTGCACATTGGTGCTAATCGAATGTCGAGATAATAGCACGTCGAGGCGAATGAAAAATCTCCAAAATTCGGTCGACCGCGCGAATAATTCGATTGTTATGTTACTGATTGATATAGTAATATTAGTATAGCAAATAATGATTATTGGAAATATATTCTCTTAACAGAGGCATATAAATTCTATCGGTTGCGCCCTATCTTCCCTATATTATTGATGCATATGATTATGATTGATCCTAATTGATCAACACTTGCTTGTTTATATTCTACAACGGATGATAAACACTATCAAAATATTATCGTATTTTCATTATTGTTACGCTTTTGGTTTTGAATGATCGTATTAATTATCGCGTTATCAGAGCCGTGAAAACGGTTTTCAAAATATCATTCTATTTCACGATAAATATGTGAGTATTTAAACGATATCCTTGTTTATTTTATGCAGTTATCTCTCGCGCGTAAACCTCAAAGGAGCCGCTAAACGAGGTGGCATAGTTAACATAATGAACGACGGTGTTATATCTTTAGCATTTAATCAAAGTGCAGTTCGGTCGCCATCTCCGGTCGCTGTACCTGCAGAACCACACACCGTCGCCACAATAACATCGATTTTCCGTAATGCGAGATACCGGCGTCTTTGATACACCTTCTTTTTTCCTTCATCCTCCACGATGACGGATCACCCTTTGTAACAACATACCGAGTAAACAACGTTCCTGTTTTTATGCGCACATACACTCGCGGATGTCGCTCCTACGTATAAAAATAGTACTTTTATCTTGGCAGATAGTTTGTGTCGGTGTCCAGAGAAGTCTTTAAATACGATCATCGAATAAATTAAGGTTTTTGTTAGTACTTATATATATATCATTCGACGGAATTAAACAAGCCGCGGCCACATTTACATTAAGGATGTTTTTTTAATTTTAAGGCTGTCGTCATGATTGGCAGATATATGATAAAATTTCTATTATTTCTACTTGAAATTTATTCACGCCGGAAGGCGGAGCACGTTGTGATGCAGCTAGATAAATTAATCTAAACATGCATCTAAATTACTACAAGCTTAATTAACCTAAATTTCATCTACGTTACGCAACAGTTAATTATATCCTATCTCTCGAGAACGTTATACGATCAAATTAAGTTTTTTCGAGTACAGATTTTTCACTTATTATTGTACATTACTGTAGATGTATTTGTACATTTCTCCTCAGTTTAGTTTTAAATCTTTTTAGCTTTAAAATTCTTGACTAAAAGTAAAAACCTTTGCATTTTAAAGGGTCAATTACACGTGTATTATACGTATGTGTATAAATGTATGTAAATTGGAGTGAGTTATACATATACGAAAGATATATTTATAGGAATATACGTTGGTATACTCAGAGTAACGCGAGAGTTTCATTGTGGTAGTTGACGAAAAAGAAGGAATGACGGAGCGTACTCCTTCATCTCCATAGCAAATATTGGATCGTCGGATATATACTGAAGATTTTGGATATTGCTGGCACAACATCCTCCGGCGTAGCTCTCGGTATTCCATGCGATAGAATCAACAACGTTATAAGGTTGACCTCTTATTTTATTATGCCCAACGAGGGACAACGAAAGTGTCAATAATCACGATTTGACCAGGTGCGGGGAAAAAATTATTATTTTTTTTTTATTTCAGCCTGATTCATAAAACTAAAAAATCTGAAAATTTCCAATTTCGACATTCTCATCGATTCTTCGCCTAAAAAAATGAAATTATCTGAAAACTCCTCATGGAACTCATAAAAAAAAGGAACAGCGACAGTTCTGGAGCATAACCCGTATATTGTTATAATATTATTGTATCAGTTACAAACTTATTGTTGTCTACTAAATATCGTTTTGCTGAAATGAGATCTATTACGAGTATACGTAACGAGCATATGTATTGAATATGTAGTTATTTCTAGTTGAACGATTAATTCGGTAATTATTTGCGATATCACTTGATTTGTAACGCACCATTGTCGGCTAATTAAGTTCTCTCGTTAAAATATTGTATATCTGTTTCGTGTGACATGGCCGCGGCTTAAGTCGAATAATTAATATTTGGCAACCGGCTGCGTTAGTATTTATATACGTGTGTGTCGGTGCGTTAATTAGTCCAATTTAATAGGGAATCACGCTTGTTAGCGGCGCTGTATCGTTGGTAATCGATTATTTTTTCACGCGTGCACAAATAATACGTTCGATACCGTCATTTGAACAATGGTGATTGCGCGCTGGTCTAGATATAATTATTAATACCCGCAGTACCCTTCGCTCGTTACGCATTCATTTTCAGCAAGCTGATGTAACGCAATACCGTGTATCGCCGATATTGTTCGATCCGCACAATTAACGTAAAATATTACACTTGCCCCCGTAGTGCGCGCGGCGATTTTAGTCATGGAATTTATGCCCGCGATAGCTCGAAGGTCCATTTCGCAGAACGCGGGCAAATAACAATCGGAGAGTCTTCTTTCTTCCTTCTGTGCGCGGCTCTCTATCTACATTATGAAACAATTGACGGTTTGTTTGCTTTCTATTGTTTTCTGATTGGCTTGACAATCATTTTTGAATTATTGATGCGACGTGCCACTTTATATTCACACATAACCAATTAGAGCTTTAACGCTCAGGAATTCCTTCGAGTGATTCTCTTCGACAACGCGCGGCATAATTCCGCGGCTTTGCTATCCGGCAAATACACTTTCCACACAGCTGAATAAAATCAATGTCATTAGCAGGAGATCTCTCTCCGGTGAGCCGGAAGAATCGATAACTTACGTTCGCGCGTCATTCTACGTTCGCTCTCACATTCAGAATGCGCGAAGTGCATCCTGCAAATAATTCTCTTTTCTCCGTTTCGTTACTCGAGAGAGACCCTCGCTCTTCCTCCGGGTGTTTTTCTCCACGTCTGAGGGTTCAACACCCCGTCCCAAGAAACGCCCTTGCACTCTCGTGAGTGTCCGGCCGTGGCACGTGACACGATGCAGAAATGCACTTTCGAGCGTGTCCCCCTCCAGTAAATTGCAAATTGATTTCTCTCGTATAGTCATTGTCCGGCCTCCGCGCCGATTCCGCACGAGTAAATCCACGGCGTGGCGCAAAACACAGTGTCGTCGTTCAAGCTCGATAATTTATCGGCTTTACGGTCGGAATGAAGGCGCGCGCGCGTGCTCCGTAAAGTCGGAGAAATGACGCAATGTTAGAACTGTCGGCAACTGCATTTATTCCCCCAAGAAACGTTCTGTCAGATATGATTTGTCTGTGTGTTAGCGTGGAAACGTTTTCATTGAAATATTGCGCGACTGTTTGTTTTAACGTTTTCACCGCTGTTACTCCGCTGTGGGAAAACGCGCGGTGAAATGGCATTGACATTTTTGAACGTGAGCGGTAAATATTTGCGGCTAAATGTATGCGCACAATTACCATTAACTCGAGACTTTTCAATTTGCATATTCAACGTTGTCGCCGTGTGTGTCGCGCGCATTGTGCAACTTTAATTTTTCCAATAAATGATTTTTTGGATTACACGGATCACTCTTTGTAATGACATTTTATGTAAAATTGTTTCTGTTTACCCGTGGTTTAAAAACAGTTCTCGTCCCGCGATGGTGATATCGAGTCTACCCGTGGTTACCCGAGAGACGTGAATAATGAATCTTTAAATGGCGTGACTCGAGCTAGGGACTCTTTGATATTCGAGTAAATCGTACCTGCGCTCGAGAGCAGACAAAAGCGAGAAAATAAACGATCCTTAGAGCGGCGTCGTTAAAATTATTCCTTAAAGTGCGCCGCAAGAAATTCGACAAAATCGGCAGTGGAAATATCAATGATGGTGAACTCGAGCCTCGTCAAACATAGATGAATAAATAGCTTCTTGAAGTGCCGCGAAAGGAGACGGAAAGAGAAACGAGAAGCAAAAAAAGAGAACGCGCGGCGCCGGAGTGAGAGGGAAGGAAGGGGAGAAGCGAGAGAGAGAGAGAAATGTGGAGAAGTCCGAGAGAAATATTTTCTCGTCTACCGAGAGCACATCGCGAGACACGAACGATTACCGGATTTTCGGTGTAAATGCGGAATACGAGCATCGATCATCTCGCGAGAACGTAATAATTTAAACGGCCGAATGAGCGTAGAGCGACAGTCGCATTTTTTATCCCCTGTCAGAGGATACGACTCTAAGCACGATCCTCTTCTCCGTTTTCGGGACACCTGTCTGCTCCGTGTTTTCAAGAGAAACGGCGCTGCAAAATCGGCAAATTTAAACGGAACATTTCAGTGACGAACTATCATCTGTTTAATTTGCTATAATAACTAGACTCTTTATTCATACAAAGCGGCAGTGTAATTTACATTATTTTATATTGAACAAATTAATCGGTGCAAAAAGAAAATGTATTTCTGTAGCATAAAATGTTATATGTGATTTAACAATCGAAGTCGATGTTTGAAAGGATTAAGTCCTTAACAAGTTATTTTCGTTTAGAATTTTAGTTTTACTTGCATTAGCAGAAATTCTATGTGGCAGGCTCCCCATGATGTCGAGTTGGAATTCTCCTGGCTTATTTTATTTCTTGCCATTTTATTTTGATCCAGGCTCACAAATATAGGCCACATGTAGATTATGTAGTGGTACATTTTACAAATTTATGAAGTCCAGCGTGAGGTCTGCGACAGCTTTCGGTCATATATGGCCGGCCGACGAAAGAACGAGAAAAGGACGAAAAAGAGAAAAAATCGGAAGAGGGAGAGAGAGAGAGAGAGAGAGAGAGAGATGGGGGCCAGAAAATAAGAGAAGGGAATGGAGTGCGGTATGAAAATATAAGGTGGGATGTAAAGACTGTGAATTCTGGGGCTTTTGTTCTTTCACCTCGTTCTCCTGCGCTCTCGCGTACGAGAAAATCCACAGGCTTAATGGTCTCGTTTATTATTTCTTATACCTCGGCCGTCCTCTCTGTGAGAGTCCGGCCAAAAAGTCAGCCACTTCCCACCCTCTCCTCACGTTTCTTCAGCTTTCAGTCTTTCAAGCGGTCTTTCTCTCTCTCTCCCCCTTTTACCATCTCTTTATGATGTATATCAATTGAAAAATGGGCCTTGCAACTTATACGTCGAAGTATTTTATGCCATGTGTCCCAGGTTGTCCCCCGCGGTGTATTATACGTATTTTTCTTTCGAACGATTAATCATAAACTCGTGTGTAAGACCGCGAAACACGTATGGTTGTTTTAAGAAGGGGTTCTTTCCAGGAAATAAAAATTGAGCTACGGGCGAAAGATTAGAACGGAGAATTGGACGGAAGCAAGAACGGAAAACGAAATAGTGAGGGCCGGTAACGGGAGAGTGTAAGACAATTTTCCGGACTGCTTGACACCCCTTGCGAATAACGCGAGCGAGAAATTTTCTGCGCAATTACAGATTTTTGCCTCATTTATTTAACTAGATGCACATGACACATTTACATTTTTGAATTACACCGCGCATAAACACGCATAAAGGAAAAGTTTCACAATAGTAATTTACTGTTCCTTTTCAAGTTAGTCCTACTTTAACTCATAAAATTTCAGGGATATTGGGAATTAGCTACATTTTAATAAAACATTATACGACAATTCTGTTGTTCTTTAGTTGGAAACCTTAGTTGGAAAATCTTTTCTGCTTTGAAGTATTATAAAAAAGGAAAACATTTTTTGTCTTGCTTTCTTTTATCACATTATATTAATTAATTACATTAACATGAACTTTGAATTTAGAAAAACGTATGCTTACGACATACATATCTGTATAAATTAAGTAAAGGAGAATCAGATGGAAAATATTACAAAAGAAGAGCATAAAGCGAAAGCGAAAGGAGGAAAGTCCGGCAAATATCCCGGACGGTTTTGCGGGCGATTCTAGGAGTAACACAAAGGGATTCAGGCGAGCTTGGGCGGCGTAGTGGACGTAAAATATGATCCTCTCACGTCGTGTAGAACAGACCGCGCGCATGGCGGCGCCGCCTTTAAATTTTAGTTCAGGGATCGAAGAGTTCTCGTGAAATCAAGCGAACGATTTTGCAGTATGCAAATACAAACCGTGGAGGATGTACGTGCTAGCCGAATTTAGGAGAACAAAAGGGAAGGAGAAAGGGAGAAAGAGAGCTCAAGAAAGAGACAGGAATGACCAATGTAGAACAAAGAGCAAGAGAGAAGCGGGACAAGAGCGGGTTGGCGGTGGGAGGAGGCGCAGAAGGTGATTTGAAAAATGGGGTCGTAAAGCATTCCACTCATATCGTATCTCTCTTTTCTCACATCTCTTCAACAACGCGTTCGCACACATATTCACCGACGTCTTTTCAACCCTTTCCTCCAGCTCGGGTGTCTTCATAGCGATAACGGGAAAGAGGGAAGGAAGGGGAGAGTCGGGGAGAGAGACGCCGATTTTTAATTTTCGCGAGATTTTCATACCGGTAGAAGACTACCCTTTTGTCGCCCCTAAGAAGGATCGCACGACGTCGGATTCTTGCGAGACGGAATAATATGCCCGGTCTAGGCCGGGTTTTCTTGGGAGAGAGAGAGAGAGATAGAGATAGAGACAGGGTCATAATAGTCTGGCTTCTCCGTTGCGGGATGCTTTTGCCGTATATTGTTTGCAAAGCATGTCGTAAGATGCTCGGCGCACGATGAGAAACTGTCGTGGTCGCGAACACGATCGATACGCGGTCTGACGCGTGAATCCCGTTTGATAACGCTATTATAAAGCATACAGCTATGTTCCAGAGACTTGCCGAGCAATGATATTGTTTAGTTCATATAAGACTAAAACTAATAAACTATACGTTTTTATTTACTTTTTAATTAAATCGAAGCCGATTTTTAGTTTTCAACAAATTCGTTTTTATAATAAAGCGTCAAAAATTTTTTGATAAAATATAAATTACAAAGGTGAGATACAAACAAAGGAAAATTTACATTTTCCATTAATAATTTAATTTATATGATTTGATTTAATTTTATTCAATTAATTTTCCATTATTTGCAATTTGGCGTTCAGTCATGAAAATATTTAAGTTTGGACATGAAAAACTTTTACAATGATCTGAAATTTTGACGTAAAAAAAAAAGAATTTATTCCAAATAAAATGTATAGATGGAATATTATTCGCTAGATCTGGAGCATTTTGTATAAATTGAAAAATCACAAAACACACACACACACTGCTCAATACATTTTAATGCGCGACGTGTTTGCCGGATACGACGTTTGAAGGATCAAGGCAAGGTTTTGTTTCCTTTCTCATGCTCGATTCAGTACGGCAGCATCCGTCAATGCGTCTGTGGTTGAGATCCGAGCACGAGTCTGAAGTTTTTTTATTTCCAGTTTTGTTATTTTAATGCGCCTGAAAATGTGACTGCAGAAAGCATTGTAGGTAATATAATATAAGAGCGGTATAATAAAATAGAATATATAGCTACAATAAAATATTACCAGCATGCTCAAAGTGTGGAATAAATAGAACTCATATTAAAATGTATATACTAATGTGGTGCTCGAAACTGAGTTTTTTTTTTATTAATATACAAAATACTGGCATATTAACCAAATGTTGGGGTTGAAATCATTTATAGATTTCTATCGTTTCTTTCGTTCTTTTCCACGAAATCAAATAGTCAGAAGAATGGCATGTATATATACACGTTTTACAAGAAGGTATCTTACATAGTATTATAGTACAGAGCTTCACGTAATCTAATGTCCGAATTTTAGTCTGTGATTTCTCACTGTCGGCTCGACTTGACACGATAAGACGCTTCGAGGCTGCACGTTTCAAAGTCACTCGATGGAAACGTCAGGAGTCACATTGAAACGTCTTTTCTCCTTGAAGCCGTTTAGGAAACGTCAATTAACGTTAATCACCTGTGTGATTATCGGGGGAAGAGGGGGGCGGAGATTTCGTTAGCAGCGTTTCCTGAAATTGTCTTGGTATTCATTTTACGCATCGCGATGGATGAGCATCTAGATTTTAGTTAAAATGAGGATATTTTTAGAAACGAATCCATTTCGAGCATATTTCATTAGAATAAGAAAATGTTCACTGATTTATGTGTCGCAAGATTCGATCAGATAGAACAACGGTGATTACAATTATTGTAATTACTTAAAATATACTTGAAAATATATATAATTTGATACGGAAAATTTTGTACCATTCCAGAAAAGTTGTTTTCTTGACATAGTTTTTTTTTATATTGCATAACTACATTTATTTTGCGGCGAGGACTTTTTTCTTTATGTAAATATCATGTAATGTGCAACACATTAAGCGTCGTACTATGTTCGCTCAACGAGGAAAATAGTTATTCTAAGAGCCCGTGCCGTATATCTCGCTAGTCAGGCAAGAGCTAAGGAGGCTGCGCAACGATCCATTCAGAAAATACGCGACACCGTAGTGCTTACGGTAGCAGCGCTTATAAACCAGCAACGCCAACCGCATTACCGCCTTGCCATCTCGAGACATGCGCATTTCCCAACGGCGTCTCGTCTTAAAGAAAATGAAGGACGTGATTTATTAACGCTCTCCAAAGTTACCGCTTAGGCGCCATAATGGCATCGTCGCAATTATTCTAAATCAGAGTTGCTCAGCGAAACGCTCCTTTCGCTTCTCCCAGGTACGCGCCGCTACGTTTAAATCTACGTGAGATTTAACAACGAGTTAAAAGATCGCCACGATACGTCAAAAAATTTGCAATGTTCCGTGAATCCACTTAATGTCGATTTCTACATAATTGTTACAAATGTTTCATTATTTTCTCTTTTATTCTAATCTACAATTTTTGAAATCTATTTCTTAAGCCGATTTTTATTTAATCTTAGATGATATTAAGATATTTCCTAATTCCAGAAAAGGTAGTTACTTCAAGGTAATATTTAAACTTGCAATATCGAAATTCGGTAATGAACGGGTTAAGCGTTCGAGTTATACGCGTTCGGAAAGTTTCGGCGCGTAAGGACGCGTTGAATGCGCGCCAGTTCGTAAGTTCTCGTTTTGACCGGGGCACGTGTCTCGTTACCACGGCGGAGGGGAGGGGGCGGGGTGGATCGTCGTCGTCGACACGCTCTCGTATCCGTATTCGTCGATAACTCCGAGAAGCGTGGACGTGACTTAAATCGCGAATCCCCTCGTCGCCGATGATTTTGCAGTTCGCGGATAAAGGGCGGCCTCGCCCTTGGATTTGAAAGGGCGCGCGCGCCTTCTCTATCCAGCTTGCGCGCGACTGCGAAAGAGCGTGCGACGGTTCACGACGCTTGCACCTGTCGACCCTCCGTTTAATAACTTAAGCCTATTAGCAGCGAGTGCCTTCGGTCTTGTCCCCGCAAGAGAGAGAGAGAGAGAGAAAGCAAGTGAAAGAGAGAGAGGCATAGTCCCCCCCGTTTCGTCTTCTCTTCTTTTTTTGCGGTAACCACGCAAACACTACTTTTTTTCGGTTGGGTCGCGGAAAAATACTCAATTGCTCTCTCCACTCCGTTTTTCTCGCCCGGCGCTTATTAGCATCCGGAGCGCAAATTATTCGTCGGCTGTTATTACCGCTCCCCCCTCCCCCCCGCCTTGGTCTTGGTGTCGCCGGGAATGTCTCCCGCGATTACCCGGATTATTATCATTATTTAAAGAATGTTTCGCTCTTTCTTTCTTGGCAACCACACGCGGATATTACTCTACATCTTGTGTTACTCTACACCTTTACTCTCTGATGTTTCTTGCTGGCGCATCAGCCAAATGTAATTCATTCCTTTTTTTCTTTTATGACGAAAAATGTGTTTGCGGAAGAAAAGAAACAAAAGTTTAACTTGAACCACATCTTTGTATATTATCTTTTCTACTATCTTATTCTACACGGAAAAATATAATGCTATGACAGCATTAGATTTAATTGGAAGTAATCGTGTTAATTCAATAACAGTATTAATTTTTTTACAAGAATTAAGTAAACGAATTGATTGACTGAGCTTTGATTATGTCGAATTCTTGTAAAATTCTTAAAAAATTTTCTCTTTAATAAAAAATAAATGCATACGTTAAATTTATGTGTATAATTACACGTTGTAATATGTATTACAAAAAATCTTATCGAGCATACACAGGCCCTATAAAGAGCAGAACTTTCTTTCTAAATCGACTGTTATTTTTATAGTGTTGAAATTTTCGCTGTATATTACATCTCTTTTTAGGTAAATTTTTAAATCTTTTCGTCGATTTTTCATGTACACGATTGAGACCTTTATCATACGTATTTCATTTATATTAATGGAAAAGAAAAATGAATTGCGAATTATATACAACGCTAGTAAATTAGATGCTAGAAAAGATTTGTCAAAAAGCTATTTCACATTTTCCGGAATTGCCACCATTTTTTTGGCGCGCGAACATTATTCTTTTCGGTGGTAACGCAGTCTGGGGAAAAATCATTGTTCCCTTTTCTCTTCTTTTCTCTTCGTGTACCGCGTTGATTAGCATTTGCGTAGTAATTTACTTTTGTGCTTCCACTACATACGCTCACTACACACGTCCACTCGCTTTCCTTTTTCTCGTTTCTTTTTTATGAATATTCGTCATCGTTAGTTAAATTATTATCGTTTTATGACTATGCATTTCTGTCATAGTTCCAGTACGCTGTGTATTCGAGGTGCCAGCTTTTTTTTAACCTTGGCATGCATAGAACATATTAAAAAGCGATATTTTTTGTCTCTTAATACACTCTGTACGTTGGTTTCTGTATTTGCGAGTATAATTAAAAGATAATGAAAATATATGTCGCGGCATTGCCGCGAATGAAAAAATGTTGATAGATATATATATATATACGGTTTACAATTCTCTATATAAAACTGAAGAAAAGTATCGCTGCGTGGGAAACATCTTTACGGCAGAAACATAGCTCTGATTAAATCCCGAAGTCGTCAGATTGACGGATGCGGTAAACGAACTCGAAGAACCTTATTCCCCGTAACAGCTACGAAAGCATTTCTCCCTCAAGCTTTAAGCTCACCGGGATGGAGAAATGTCGCGGAACTCTCACGTGATAAGGCGATTACTCTTTCTATTTTTTCTGCTAAATTTATGCCATCAGCGCCGCGCCGCCGGCAGCAACAATATTTTCATTGTGCCACCGGTAGAAAAGCAATTATCGTGCGGCGCGCGCTTTCTTGGCGCCCGGGCTACAAAGCGGATAAGGATCTCGGCGCTGATTTCCGGCGCGGGAAGGGTTTTACGGTCTGTCCCGCTAATTGGAACGGGTGCTTTCCCTCGCGGATGTTAAACACGACGGGTAATGGTTTCTTACGCGAGACTACACGATCTTGGTAATACGCTCTATTGACATTCGTGCGGTTTAAATGCGATTTCCCTCTGTGATATTTCTCGTGACGAGACGTAACCATCCGCCGACGTTAATAATGTAATAAATAAAGTAAAATCTTATTTTCTACGTTTCCGTGCGAAAATGGCTGGATGAATTCTCATCAAATTTTGTGTGCGTTTCGAAGTTACATTCGCGTTACGCGTACACTTTATACATTTCTGCACGTAATCCTTTTTCTTTTCATAAAAGTCGCGCGTTACTTCTGCATCGTTTTAAATGTGTAACGTGCATGAAGTGCGAAGGCAGACCTATTGTTGAACGATTTGACTGAAGTAGGAGGTTTAAAATTCTCTTTTTGATGTTTAATTACACTTTCCTCTTTTTCTAAGCATCCTTCTTCTTTTCTTCTTAGAAGTTGCTGCAATTTCGTGAACGAATTAAAATTTTGAGTAAAGTTAAGGTTTCCAATTATCTTAATTTTTCGAAGTTGCCGATTTTTCAGTTTCTTGAGATGGAAGACAGTAAAATAGTGAGATATCTTGTAGACAGTTGACGATTCCTCTCCGAGTAGTACGGCTTATTAAAAATAGATCGAATGCGAAGGGCGAGCCACCGTTGCTAGTTAAAAATAAAACATCGTCTTCTTTTCGCGAGGTAGCGCCATGGTAATTCGCACGTAGAGATATATAACACCAGCTCGGCAGCATTGACAATAGGACGAACTGGATTATGTATATCTTGTAACAGAGACGCATCCGCGACGGCATGAAATTTACGACGGGCATGCCGACACGCCGACGCCGGCTGGATTTTATTTTTGTTCGCGCTTGTAACTAGGAATTTATTCCGGATTTCATCCGTTCTGGCCGGCTGCGCCTCGGAACAACGTGGAGTTAGCGGCGTGTGTATGCGTGTATGTACGGGAGTACAATCGAATTATCAGCAACCATGGGGAAATCCTTTAATACCGGCACACGAATTTACCCTTCCCGATCGATTAATTCCCTATGAAATCACCGGCCATCCTCGTCGCGGATTAGGTCTCGGTACAGGTGCATCCACGTACACACATACGCGCGCGCGCGCGCGCGCACACAGAATACTTGCAGGCGGCAGCACATCATCATCGTGTGCTCGGGCCTGTACGCACGATGCATGCGGAACCTCGATGCAAAATTAACGAAGAAGTCCGCGCGCCCGAAACCGAAGGGACGATGCATTCTGCATAATCTCGTTTCACTCGCGCCGTCCTACATATCCACTCGCTCTCGGCTCGGGGCTCGGAGGCCCGGTTTAATGAAGTTATAACATTCAATGAGAAGTTATGTGCGCGATCGCGGGGAATTTGTTTCGCGCGGTAACCGGTTCCGGCCGGTCTCGCGGATATTTGATTATCCGCTTCCGCGTTGGCCATAGTGGGAATTCGCGCTGCGGGAGAATATATATAACTCGGGCTTGTCTCAGACGTCGGGCGCTCTGGACCGCAGCCGCAGGAAGTCGAGTCAGCCCCAGACAAGAATGACGATTGTTTTAGTGTAGGTATAGGTGAGATCGATGGTGCTCCAATTGCGCGATCGAAGATTGAAGGAACTTTGCGAAACTAAGTCCTCAGAGAGATGTGGGTGAATAAAACATATATTTAAGAAGATTTTCTCTATAGAATTTAACAAAGTCGAGGTAAAATCTAAAGTGGAAACAAGTTAACAATTAAATACGAATATTTAAATGTCCCGATCGAGATTTCATTTTGATCTCATCGATTTAGGTCGTCTCGGCATTAAAAATATCTCCGCGAGTCATTAATTTAAAACAACGTTAATTTCGATTCCTTCGGAAAAGTTTCGGTGACTTTACGAGAGCGTTATACGTTATACGTGACGACTCGGAGAATAAAATCGGTCATTTCATTTGTTATAAAATCCCCAGTGATATTGAGAAGTTCGGAAATAAACCCGGAAAATTTACAACGCTGGATACAGCGCGAATAATTAAACGAATCGGCTGGCCCCGCGCAGTCGTAAAGGAAGAACGTTATCGCGTCTATTCGGCAGAAGTCGTGGAAAGATCAACGGGAGAGAGCGTGGGGAGAGACGAGAGCGAAACGGAACGTCCGATCGTTATGCGGCGCGGTATTCGTATTTGTGCCATAACTGCACGCTAGGCGCTACATAAATGTGGATATGCATGTTGTGTGTACATATGCGTGTGTGCGTACTTGTGGCTCCACGAAGAAAACAAGGAGAGAGAGAGAGAGAGAGAGAGAGAGGGGGGGGGCGAGTGGTCGGTGTTAGGAGACCTTCTACCAAGATAAATTCGCGCGATTAAGGACAAAAGAAACGATAGCGGGTGGACGATAGGACGAGGAAGAGGAAAAAGGGTAGGGTGATCGAAAGAAGAGAAAGTCGAGTTAGAACCGGAGCAGAAGAAGAGCGTCCGATGCTCAGGCAAAGCCGAGACGCGAAAAAGGAGCATGCAAGATGAAGAGATAGAGAGAAAGGCAGTGCAACGAGACTCGAGGAGGAAGAGCGAAGAGGAAGAAGCGAGGGGTGGCGAGTAAATAAAATATTCAGGAAACCCGGAGCCCCGGGCGTTCGGTCGTGGATGCCGAGGGTGTCTGCTCCAAGTGGTGGTCGGGAACCGCCAGGCGCCCGAGGTGGAGGGAGAGGGGTCCGGGGTTGGGAACTGGTCGGACGCTCATAGACTCGGTGGGGCTGAAAGTTCGGCGGGATAAACGGACCGGTACAGACGGAGCGGAGAGAGCCGCTCGCCGCGACCGCGTATAAAGGAGAGGAAGAGAACACGGGCCCGAGCTTGGTTTTATCCCGTGGGATTCGGCGTTGCCCGAGGCAGGAAGGGGGGAACGAAAGAGGGGTACGTGTTCACGTGCGTCGTGTGCGGCGTTCGAGCAGCGAACGGTTGCACCTGCGGTTCGAGACCATCTTGCTCTTACCTCCGCATCTCCCGGATCGTCCGACGCCTCGCGGGGCGCAGCTTCTCGCTCCCCCGGCACACTCTCTCGACTCTGTAATGGAAATTGGGCATACACGTTCTGTGTAGCTTATACGGAGAAGTCAAACTCTATGGTAACGGCACGTGCAAGTTTTATGTCTATTAATGACGCGACGATTTTTCTTCGCTATCTCCCCGTAATTCTCTGAAGGCTTTTTTAAGTTTCTTTAGTGAGAATATTATTTTGTCTAAACAGTGTATGAACTTTAAAAAAATTATAATTTGATCAACAATCTTTTATTGCTTTTAATATATTAGGAAAAATGGAAAAGCGATAAATTAATAAGATATTAATTAAAATTAGTAAAATATATTGTCACTTGTAAGTAATCGATCACATATTACTGATCAATTTTGTTACTAAGAAAAAACTATTGAAATATTTAAATGAATCAAATGCATTAAATTTGGCGCTAGCGACATATCGGTTAATTCCATGATCTCGAGTTCGCATCTGCGGCAGGATTTCTCGACTTCGAATTTCACGCCAAGCTGCCGGCTTAAAGCACCTCGACACGCCGCTCAGCCATCTTCGATCCTGCATCTCCCTTCGACTTCGTCCTCTTACATAAACACTGAGAGAGAATCGCGGAGTAGAACGCCGGAATGACGATCTTTCAAGAGAAACAAGGTACTTCGGCACCGTGGTTCCGAAGCTACCGACGGAAGATCAACAGAACTTAATGAAACATTAATCGAAAACGCACAGATTAGATACGCTTGCAAATCTTCCTGCAAGTGCCAGAATCATCCTCGCAGTAAGACATCGAAATCTCTAGATTTAACGTGTCAATAAATATGCTGAAGATATTATGTCGGTGTTAATTAGATTTAATGATCAATTAAATTGGAAGTAGCTGCTACAGGATGTACGTCGTTGGGTTTTAGATACTATATACAAATTATTTTCGGCGCTTTTAGTTGCGGTCAATTTCTCGATATACACGTTGACGGAATAAGGAAGATTCATCTAGCGAAGAGAATCAAATCGAGAGTAATCAAATCTTTTATTACTCGGCGATTACTTACATTTGCGAAGAGATTGAATCCCGGTTATGCATGCGGTATATAAATCTTCATTGTAAAGGGGGCGGTCTGTGTAAATGTAAATCACATACGTTCTGTTTTCGTCTCTAAAATATGCAACTATTTCGTGAAATCGCTTTTGGACCAGCTCCGAGTAAATATTGTATCGGAATGGCATGGCGAGAAGAGTATTGCGGTCTCTCGTGAGCAACTTTGTTCGACGTTCGAGTTTCCGACTCGAGCCATGACTCTTGGTGCAACCGCACGATCTCGTCTGTGGTCACGAGTGGGATCTAAATTAATGGATTGGAGCGCAGTACATTTTCTTGTAAAGGACAGAAGGGTGGAGCTATTGATCTTAAGAAAATATGTCCGACTCGAAAATCGCGACTCCGTATCTCTCTTGCGTACTTTTATTCTCTACATCCACAAATTTGCTTCATTAACTTTTGAGTCAATTAACCAACTTTATCTTATTTAAATTATAAACATGATATATGATTAACGATATTGCTGTAGCGACACAACGACCCCTAACAATTTGAAGTCATTTTTTAATGCGCTTGTCGCGGATACTTGCTTGATTTTCGTGGGAAAGATAGAAATAATTTCGTTTTATCGCGCAAGAGTGCGTTTGAAGTGGCGCACATTTTCTCATGCGTGAGAAGGTAGCATTTTCGACGGACTTAAAAAGAGCGCCGCCGACCGTGGAATAATTCGACGACCTCGACATACCGTACGATAATCCGCCGTGTCACGCGGCGCAGGGGGATGAAAAGGTGAAAGTACCGGGGTAGAGACAACGCTAAGGGGTGAGGCGGAGTATAGGCACACCGTATATACAGCGAGGATTATAGTAAGCCGTGCCGCGCTCCGAAATTTATTTCGTTCTCCATTAATAACGGCACTCCGGAGGCCCGAAAGGGCCAGCGTATACCAGCACCCTTTCGCCACGCGACACTCATTACTACCATCGCCCAGGGTGGTGCTTCGTTCCCCGAATCTGCCCGTTCACTTTTGAGACTTATTGTTAGACGATTATCGAAAACAATTTTGTCCTGTAATTTCGCAACGAATGTGATTTTTAATAAGTTTTTTTTTACGAATAATCGTTTTTTGAATTGCGCTAAAACTGTTGAAAATATTTTTACATTCCAATCGCATAAAATCTTTTTGTCACCGTTTTCTTTTGACCCTATTTTCTTTAAACAAAGCTTTTATATATACATATATACATTGAGCTTTAATAATATAAGATATTATTTTTCAAGATGATCTGAAAAGTTTTCGTGGTCGTGATTCGTTGTCGATTTGTCGGCAACGTCGTTATCTCGCTCGTTAATAATCCGATCGACGATCGGCTTCATTTTCAGTGGCGCAAATACTTCTCGAAAACGATCTCGTTAGCGTGTGCCGATCGTTTCGCGTTTCCGCAATCGAGGTATCGCGGTCAACGTCGCTCGTTAGAAGCGCTTTTGCTTCTCGAGTAACGTTCAATCGTCTAATTAGCCCGTCTACTCAGCTAGGATGCTGAGGAGTACTCGAGGCGGCATCAACCGCATTTTCGATCAATGTCTCGGTACTCATCTTAGTAATTTACTTTCTGTACCGACGATGATTGCGCGCAACTCATTGTCCGCGCGAGCGGAGCGATTTTGCGTTACGCAGTCCTTATCTACCAGTCGAACTAGTACGTATCTTTGAGAGGCAACCCCGGAGAGAGGGACACATTAGGGACAGTAGGACAATGGAGAAACGCGAGAGTTCAAGTTGTTGAACTGTAATGCCGATCGCAATGTGTTGCGGTGGCGAGCGTGGTATATATGAGAGGCGTTGATTGCGATTACTCTCGCGGGTAATTATGCAACATGGTACGCCCGCGAAATGCAAACGCTCCCTTATCGTTGCTCTGTTACAGCCAATCCATGCATCGCGTATCTCTGAGTGATAATAACTCGGCGCGTATAGCGAGTGGCTTAAGTTCTAACCGATACGGTTCCTGGCTTCGTTTGGGAATGTACATGGGTATTAACGGATTTACCTATCTACTGATTAGCTAAGTATCTTAACTAAATGTGTTTCCGCGATTGTGACGCTTACATTTGGCTTCGAACAACATCTTTGGGAAATGTATGCCAGTATTCCAACGCTTACAATTCCAACGCTCTTCAGCGGAGAACGTGCGCGTAATTCATACGATTGAAATTGCAATTAAACGTTTGAGGGAAAGAAAGTTTAATCCTGCCCATAACGTTTGGTTTCATAACAGATTAATAAAACATAAGATTCCAATAATTCTCAGTTTTCGATAGAGGTTTAGAACGTGAATGCTTCTTACATATATTTAAGCTCTACGATCGTTTGCAAGCGAGTAACTCGGTCAATTCCGGTTGTATTATCACTTTTCAAGTATCTCAATGGAACTAGTTCATTCGGCAGCTTACGCCTCGTTAGTACCGAATAGGCAGCAGCATTATGAAGCAGAACGCTTCAGTGGAATTAAGTGTTTGCAGTCATTCAGAATGCATTCATTCGATCTTGATTAAGTAGTAGAATGAATAATACTACATATTGTATTGAAATATAAAAGTTGAATGGATGAGGCTTAAAGGAGTAGGGATTTAAAAGGAACAAATATATATAAGCTTTGCAAAAAGAGATTTTTTAACAAACTGTGTTGCTTAGAAGTCGGATTTGTACACGATATTGATATTTATGAAATATATAACATGAGATATTTCTTGTTTCAGTGTAGGAGAGCCGGTTGCGGAAGAAAGTTACGTCCGACGAATCGAATTCACGGTGCAAATTGGTGCGTTGGGAAACAGGTATTTATAATAATAGAGTGTAATAGCAAACGTGCAATTTGCATGTTGCACGTTATGGGCAGCGAGAATGCGAGGCATAATGTATAAACTTTAATTACGTCGCTTCAACTCGAAATTAGAATTGTACTTAAGTTTTAATTGGATCGATTGTCATTGTTGCAGTAAGGCAAAGTTGTGCATCATGATTGGCTTTTCAATTTTAGAGCACTCCAATTGCGTTTATATTCCACCGAAACTATTATGCAGTTAGCGGAGTTTATAATAAACGTAATAAAGTTATACGAAATGCCGGCTCGCCTTAAAGCGTCTCGTAACGTTATCGCGCCGAAAAAAAGTAACCGTCATGAAAATCGTAGACTTTGCAAACTGAGACGCAGCAGCGTCTCTCTCGTCTGCGAAGAAATTTCCTACATTTTTCACACGCGCCGACACCATTCTGCGCTCACGTTGGTTTCCGTCTGCATGCGGAAAGATCGCGCAAGGCAGAAAGACGTGTTTCATTTTTCGATCTAAGAATATAGGAGACTATTTTGAAGCCGTACCGATTTTTCCATTTGCGAGAGAAAAAATGTGCAAAAACAAACGCGTTTTTGCTCCTATCCAGCTACGTTCATAAAACTAGAGATAATTGTATCTCTAAAAAGGCGATTACTGATCTAGCCAAATAAAATAAAAGCGATATAGCTCTCTTTATTTTCAAATAAGCTCCTCACTATTATTTCGTGCGTTAAGCACACGGGAGGGCCTAACACTTCGCTTCGAGAATCAACGATCGATTATTGCATTTTTCTATTCACGCGCAATGCGGAAAGATTTGCGGTTCGATTATAGTGATCGATACTGCTAGGTACCGTGCGATTTTATCGTCGAAATCAGAAGCGCACTTTCGGTCGCTTTCGCATAACGCGATCGCCAGAAACGTGCCGCCGTAAAATGCCGCGAGAACGCCGGGCTGTCTTACGTTATTGCACATGACGGACGTGTTTCGCTTGGCGTTCTCGCGGCATCGCCGCGTCACGGACCGACAGATGCATACTTGCGTAGATATTGTCTCGTGTCTGAAGCAGCTGGCCGGGAATATTGAAATATTAATAGAATATCGATGAGGCGGAAGGTACGGCGCGAAGCGGCAGAGCGGGAGAGCCGCCAAAATTCGGTTACGGCGGCTCGCCGCGGGCTGGCCAGTCCGCAAAATTTCGGACCGTGACGATTATATGACCGACAACCGTTCTGCATAGACTACGCGCCGTGGCGCATTTCGATCAAGCCGCATTACAGCTCTCTTTTTCTCTCTCTCTCCCTCTCTCTCTCTCTCTCTCTCTCTATCTATCTATCTATCTATCCATCTCTAATCGGATTTTTTAGACAGACGCACACTTGTTGCGAGAGCATTGTTCGCGGCAGACTATGCGGAACACCGACGGCGACGGAGGGCTAGAATGCAAATCAGGTCGTCGCTCGCGGCACTCCGATTAGCGCGGACGATCGATCGAGCGGGTTTTAATTATTAAACGCGCGTTTAGATCGGCCGTGAATAGTCCGTACATATCATCGCGGGAGAACCTTCCAAGTGCTGTTTGTTTGCGAAGAGCACACTTTGCATTCACGTTATGACGGCGTTCGGAGGCTAAAGAGGAAGGTGATGAATTCGTGAAATCCGCTTGCACAATGTTAAGTAGCGTGAAAAGTGGATCTTCTAAAATTCTTTTATAGAACTATTCCAAGTTTTACGGCATAATTAATTATTGCTGCGATTGATAATGACGAGAGGGCTGTAATTAATGGTCGGCTATGATGAAATTTCGAAAAAAATTGAACATTGTGACGCGAATAATGTTTCTTGTACATATATTATGTACGTTCTAATGTCGGGGATTATCGCGAATGTCGGGAGAGACTGCTGCTTGGACACCATGTACGCTCGCTGATCAGCAAGCGTGAACAATGCGCAGATGGTGCGATTTCCGTCAATGGATAATCTTGTTGATTTCACAAGATACTAGCGTAATCGCGCCGTGCACATTGCAGACGGGAGAGGACTCTATTGGATTTGGCTATATCCTTTGTTTCCCCCGACTTGCGCGCATATCCTCGGGACAAAGAACCAACTGTTACTACTTTTTACAAGTGCCTTTAAAGATCCTAAACCTATTACTTTGCACTTGTAAAACCATTACTGTCTCTACATCCAAGAAAACATCGTGCCCAATGAAATTTTTTCTCGGAAAAATTCGTGTCTAAATTAGTCAAAGAATTTTTCGACATCGTGTAACATTATTGCCAATATTTTGTTACAGATATTTTATTACGTGGAAATTACTGCAAATGAGCAGGATATATATTTTTTTTGTAAGCATAATTGTTGGAACGTGCTCACACAATTCACAAACTTTACTTTCCCATCACGAGCTTAATTTTCCTACATTCAAACTTGCATTTAAAATGCAGATTTATGGTAAAATCCGTGTATAAAAAGAAAGACGTAGATGCAACCTGATTATCTCGATTTACTTAATTCCATTAACGATTTGCCTCTATTCAGACTATGTAATCCAAATTATAACGTAGAATGAAAAAATGGAGTCGGCACTACGTCCTGTAATTCGGACGAAAGAAGTAATAATATCGAATATCTAATAAAAATTAAAAAAATAAAGGGAATAAGGAAGAATAAATTTTGACAAGCACGTACGTACTTATAGGGCGCATAGATATATGTATAGGATGTTTATCCATTATAACGCGTTTCTTATTAAAAGTAATTACGCACGCGCTTCGTTAGTTTTCCAAATAACTGTCGCCTAAAATTTTCACAACCGCCGCCACCCGCAACGCTGTAGCGGCCGCGGCGGCACGGCGTCTTCCGCAAACGCGCGAGCGTCCCGCTCGCTCTTCCTTCTCCACCACCCCATCGCCACCCCCGAGAGACCTCGATGGAGAATCCTCTCTCGCCGTCGACTCGTGGCGAAACTCGCTCGGCATTCGGCGTCACCGTCTTGAATGGTGACAAACGGCATGCACCGCGGAACACACAATCGCGCCGTGGTGGCTGCGACTGCAGGTACGACCGATGGCGCGGGGGGTAAACGTTGCGGGCGGGAAGAGGAGGGTGCGGAGGCTGACTGCAGCGCGCGAGCAATGCGGCTGTGCACCCCGGTAGCGACGTACAGTTGACAGAAGCGCTTACGGAGGCGAGAGATCGTATAGTATGTTCGCTTCTCTCTCTCTCTCTCTCTTCCCCCTCTTCCTTCTCCTCTCTCTATCTCTCTCTCTCTCTTCCCTCCCCTTTCTGTTTCTCTTTCTCCTCTCTCTCCTTCTGTCGCTCTTTCTATCTACATCCCTCTTTGCTCCGTTCGCATTCGCTTCGTTTCCACGCTCGTGCGTGCTTGCGTGCGTGCAATGCGTGCGCGCATTCAAGCGCATGTACTACGGGGTGGCGGGTGTGTGTACGGGTCGATTCGTGCGAACGCCCGTACGCGTAAATTGCAGGAGTAAACGCGTGTGCAAGCTGCAAATTCTTAAGAAAATTACATCGTAAGGTAATAAACGCGCGCGGCGTATCTCTCACAGCTTTGTCTGTCTTTGTTTCGAGATTCGATATATTACTCGATGCTTTTTTTATTCCTTTATACTTTTTTTCCACATTGACAAGCAGACCGATCCATTTCACATCGCGGTTGCAACAAACAAACAAGAGAAACATGTGAAAAATGAGATGGCTGAAAAGCAGTAGTGCAATGAAAAGTAAGGAGTAATGGACGAGACAGGCATTTCAAGAGGGATCAGGGTATAACATGAAAGAAAATAATATTTCTTCAGTGACATCGTTTTATTCGCGTATATACATAAGTAATGTGGATTCACATTCATAGTTCGCTCCGGCTGTATAAACTCGGCAACTACACAGTTTAATCGGGAACGCTTTCGCGGATTGGCGAAATTCGTTTATCAAGCATAGGCATCGCAATTCCCGACGCGTAATTTTTATTAATTAAAACTTTTGGCGAGATAAATTGCGAAATGCTTAAGCACAAGTAGTAATAAAACGTTGCGGTTGATGCTAATGAAACACGCAGTGGAACAAACATTCATAATAAGCGAGCGGTAGCCGCCCAAAACAGAGCGCAGCGGACGTTGTACTTGTTACTTTTGCGACGGTATATCGCGAAATGTATTTTACCAGTCGGAAGATATTAAATATTCTGGTCCTTTACCGTTCTAGGACGTAACCTGTAATTTTTCTAACGAGCTACCGGGAGCACGAACTCTCGCGGACTCCACTTTCGAGGATGTTACCAGAATTATATTTTTTTTATGCGTAATTAAATCTTTCAGAATTTGCTCAAGGATATCGTTTAAAACTCCGTGTTATTGAAACATTTTTTTATGTAGTGCGATGGCAAAGTATAAAATGGTATTACGGTGGCGTGATAATTGCGTTAACAACGGATATATAATTCATGCCGTTTTATCTACATTTTACGCAAATAACTAATTATTCAACTGTAGGAAAACCGCAAATATTAGCGTGATAATTATAAATATAATTTATAATTTTACTGTCGTTAAGTACTATAGGTAGTGATTGGAAGATCGCGTTACGAGTCAAAATTTAACTAAAGTCCAATTTGTTTTGATTGAGTTCAATCAGATTTATATTTATTTGGAAATAAAATGTTATTAAATTCTACTGCTAACTGCAGTATTGTTGAATCGACAGAGAATTATCACATTCAAAATTTATTAATTTTGGAAGAACTCACTATTTGTACGTAACAAGAATATAGATATTCTCTAATTTGATAAAAATAATAAATTAAATACTGTAAAATAAAATAAGCTAAATATATAATAAACAAATATTTACTATACAAAAATTCAACTTGCAATACTTTCTCCGTATAGCCTTTTATTTTTTGCAATCGTTTTATATTAAAATTTAAAATACGTTGAAACTTCTTTTGCTATACCTAGTATTCTCCTTGCTATAACCTTTTTTTTAACCGTCATAATCACCGACGTACCCGACCGCGAATAGCAATTCCAAAGCGAGCCAAGTAAAACTAAATCGGACTCGACTGAATCGGATGAAATCCAACACCGTTCGAAGTACAGGAGTTCCTAAGCATCCAGTTCTCTTTCTGTTCCGCATCTCCGTTTCCCCTTTTGCTCTCTTTGCGCGTTCGCGGGCGCGCGTGCAAGCCGGAATGGTGATCAGTCCGCAGATGTCTTTGCATGCATACGCATATCCCTGGGGAAGAGTATGCGCACGTACGTATGCGTGCGTATGTGCATGCGTGTGGGCATTGGGTTTTGCGTGTGCGTACGCGAAGAGAGAGGGAGGGAGGGAGGGAGAGAGAGAAAGAGAGAGAGAGAGAGAGAAAGGCTACAGAGCAGAGCGCGGAGCCCCGAAGCATAGTCTCGACTCGACTCGAGCGGCTGAATCGATCCACCAGCCTTCTCCTGTACGCTCTCTGCGCCCCCAGAACCAGAGCGCCGAACGAACGAACACCTACCGTCCCGCACCGAACGCCCAACCCCTTTCTCTCTGTCTCGTTCTCTTTCTCGTCTGGCTTTCACACCGTTCCGTCTACCTTTCCCTCTCTCTCTCTCTCTTTCTCTCTCTCTCTCTCTCTCTCTCTCTCTCTCTCTTTCTTTCTTTCTCTCTCGCGGCGCCAAACCATCGACCAACCTAGTCACGCGAACGCCCGGTTTCAAAAATGCTCGGCTCTCGGCGCCGTACGCGCGAACCTCTTTGGTATTTCTCTTCCTTTGGCTCCGTTTCTCTTCCGCACTCGATCCTCCCGAAACTCGTTCGAAGAATTTTCGCGGCTGGCTAGCCCCTACGCCTATAAGTGTTTCTTCGAGTTCACTTCTATTAGTCTTGTCCGAGATCCGAACGAGCGAATAGTAAAATTTTTTCTTTGCGCGTCAGTTGGTTATATAAAAACATGTACGAATGTTTGCATTAGATTTACAGACAAGGTGAAGTTTAATACATGGAACTGTATGTCTAATGATTTTTAATTACTTGATATTTCGAGGATGTTTTTTTTATGCAAGAGCAATCATTGTCTTTCATTGATCGTTTTTTCATTGTTGTTACTATTTTTAATTAGAATATTTTCCTACATGCCTATTAAGTTTCGTCAAATCCAATAATTTTAAAGCAAATAAAGAAATGATAATTTTCGAGGAAATTTTTACTGTCTCTGGAAAAAATGTAAAAGGTTAGAATGATCCCATCCTGCTCGTGTCATGAGAGATATAAAATAGCCTCATACTTGATCCGCCTGAGAAAATACCGATGCTGGAAGCATATTTAGCTATTATACGCGGAATGGAAATATTTGCGCAGAGAAAAAATTTTTTATTGAATATTACTTTCGCGAAAAAAACTCGCAGAGTATTATTAGCATACCCCGGTCATGCGAGTTTTGCATACTCGGTCGGTGCTATTAACATAATCCAGTTAACTGAGACATTGTAATAAAAAGCACTTGTAACGCTGAATGAGCCCTACCTCTCCACGAAAGCAATTGTTGCTTCATTTGTCCGTTTGTTGTTTGAGATGCATCAGTCTCACGAACGTAATCAGTTATGTCGCTTATTGCAATTTACGCAAACAAGGAGGATTATGCTAATTACCGTGTAATCGTAGCACAGGACACGTTAATGAAAACATATTTTTTGATAACAGCATTTTATTATTCAGAAAATGTGCACTTAATCGTGCAGTGCTTTCGGATGTATATCACAGATGTAGAAAGAACGATACATTTAAAAATATTATAACATCGATATCAAGGGCAACAAATGGCAAATTACGAATTAATAATGAATATTTAACAAATTTAAACAATAATATTTAGCATGGAAAATGTAATCAAGTAGAGAGTTGACGTAAAAATATAGTTTAAACTAATATTAGTTTACGCATAACGTAACGTTTGATGTTTACATTTCTGATTGACTTAAAAAAATTTTCTATAATTACCTTATAAATCCACGTACCGTGGAAACGTTAAAACGTGAAATCTGTTCGTAAAATATAATCAGTTTAATTTGACGAAACCACTTTCTATCAATGTTGGCGGTGTGATTTGCGTCGCAATCTGTCTATGCGCGTGTATCGAATTGCATGTGCATTTGCAAATTGTATACATACCCGGGTGTGTGTACGAACAGACGATAACTATGCGGTGCAGCTATACGGCTAGGATATTAGTTAACATATTAGTGAAACACATTACGTATACAATATATATTACATATTGCATGTGTCCCAGATTTACGGCAACTCCTATTATTGACGGAATCTGGATCAATTTCAGACATATACATAGATATAACCTTTTCTTCGATGGATAAACAATAATTATAATATACAACTATTTAATATATAACGTTTAATTATATATTTTCTATACCTTAGAAAAGATGTAAGTAAAATCATTTTTTTCATCGTAAATTTCTTATCAAAGCCAAATCATTCTTATTGATAAGACTTTATTCGTATTCACATGTCCTTTTTTTGTGTTGATGCATAAATCTTTATATCTTAATAAATAGCTGCACAAGTGACTTTGATCGAAAATACGGGTAGTTTGTAATAAACAGTTGCGAAAGTCGTTAACTGCGCTAGCCGGCGCTGTTATTAACGGACGCTGTTATTGATATACTATAATCATTGCTATTTGACAAAAAAGTTGAAGTAATAACACGGCAATTATTTTCGGCGATTTTATTGAATCACGTGTAGAGTTATAACATCATATGATAACGCCATACACACGCATTCATCGATTCAATTACGCGCGTATGTCATGGAGGCACCACCCCTCGGTGTTGTCCCTCTCTACACCGGTGATTTGTGTCCCTCGTCCGTCTACGTGCGTGTCTCGGGCGCCGCGTGTGCATTTGCAAATTGTATATACACCTCCGTGTGTGTACGTGTACACGGCGACTCGGTATTTGTGTTTGAGCATACCTAGACGCGGGCGTACGCGTGCGCTTACCATGCCCCTCTGGCTGGCTCCGTTGCGGATATAGGGTGGCTAATGGAGAAATTCAGCCCGCAACGGAAACTGTGATATACTCTCGTTTCTCCGGTCCCGCCGCCCGTAATCGTAGCCGGTCGCCTTCTCTATTTAGAGTCTATTTGATGTGGATCGCGCCAGCGCGAGCGACAGTCGCCTGGGATACGTCTCTCTCTCCTCTAGCCGGCCAGGGCCAATTTGAAACTTTGTCGGACTATATACCGGGTAAGGGATCGAATCTTGGCCGGTGATACCGTGTTTGGATCGTACAGGTTTGCCTTACGGATCGCGCCCGTTCCATTCGAGTTTCGCGGTGGTCTCGCTCGCGGTGCATCAGCCATCGGGAATTCGAGCAGAAATAAAGACTAGTTTGCCGGGATTCGCGACGATCGTATCGGATGAAGAGCGAGGTCTTCGTGGTGTTTCCCTTTCTTCTTTTGTGATGTTTCGCATGTAACTCAAGATTTTCTGAAAACATGAAAAATATTTCTAATGACAAAAATGTCATTGTGGAAGAGTGCAATACAAAAACGATTTAAAGACATATAAGAAAATCATTAAGATTTTAATTTGCGATATCGTAATGGGAAAAAGTATTTGATTGAATCGATTTTAATGGAAATGTGTGAAAGTTCGCTATTACCGAAAGATACAATATAACTGAAAGATACAAATAAACGTGCAAACGTTTACGAATGTAAAAGTGTTAGATTTGATATATTTTTCAAACCTTCGAAAGAGAGTAGGATTGGCGAAAGCGTTTTTGTATCGCGGGAAAAGTGATGGAAAAAAAAAACGAAATCGAGGGTGTACGCAGGACGCGTCGGGTCGATTCTCGTATCTTCGCTCTCCCAGAGTGTCCATTTTAATCTGTTCAATTCCGTGATTTGTGACCTCTCTAATCCTCCCTTACTCACAAGCGACGTATCTACCGATATAAATAAACTACGGATTTTCCTGTCGATTTCGCGAAGCCGTATAACATCGTTCGAAGACTACTGATACTAGTGCTGACGTTAACTTTCCCTGAATTCGATTTGCGAGTCGTCACGCATTTCATTGCGTAAGATTCGAATAAACTTTTATGGTTCAATCAAAAGTGCGATCCACACTTTTAATTTATATATACAATTATTTTACATTATCATAAAACAACGCTAATAATCGCAAATTGCAAACGCTTCCTGTTTTATATATTTTAAATGTAAGAAAGGATACGTTCTTGATGCGACTTTTTCGACTCTATGTGAGTGTAATGAATATATTTGCAATCTGCAGAAACGGAGAAGTGGACTGCTATGAAATGTTAGTAGCCTAATCGAGCTTAAAAACACGTTGTGCAACAAAACACTCTTAAAAATGTCGTAAGATTCGGTGAAATTGCAGTTATTAAACGTCAACTTTATAACAGCTACACTTACTAAACTATAAATCTTATAAATCCCTTAGAAAGAGAGACGCTATTTAAGATTTAGTCACGCTACCGTTGTAAAAAAAAAAAAGTGCTTTATTCACCATTGCTCGCAGACGTGTTGCAGCGAGCCGGTGGTAAAATACACGCGTCGTTCCTGTTTTCTTTCATCGTATCGCAGAGCGTTTGTTCTATGAATTGCAGCGTGCAAACTTTCGCGATAAAGGAGCGTTCGTATAAATTAAGAACTTTTTTATGCAGAGCGACCAAAACTTAGCGAGCTCTTATACCGTACTCGAGCAATTTTGGAGTCAATACTTCCCGAATCATCTGTCGCAAGTTTCAAATTTCCAATATTAAATTTCACCGGCAGTTAATCTCTCAGATACGAATAAGGATTTTTTATATTATCGACTGTTATCTGATACGAATAACGATTTGATTTCGGGAATGAAGCTTCTGAAACGTCTTCTCTTATTCGTACGGCAGATACGTATTTGTCCACGTCATTATCTGCGTAATGTCGTAATAATGGCCATTTCCGCGTGCACGAGTGGCGTCGTACACGTGTTCTCGTGTGCGTGAATCTACGAGTTCACGAATGGCGATGCCCATACACACGCGTGACATGAGAATCGTATAGTAGCCCATGAACGGGCTTTCATTGCCGGGCGGTATCTAATAGGCTGGGTTTGCATCGGTGCATAATGACTAGAACGATTGAAGCGAACTGAATATCGGCACTCCACGCCAGCGGCGTGTACGTTTATGGGACAATCGATGATGTATTAATGTCATAGGCGCGCCTCTGCGGACACACGAGGGGAGGAGGGGGGGTTTTCGTACCTATTCCGCCAGTTACGGGCATTCATCCGCTTGATACAGATAGCCGCTCGTATACGCCAATTTGTCACGATGTCAATCCCGCCGTTGTTAAGAAACGCGCGGCGGATTATTCCGTGTCGATGCGCCCGCGGGACGTCGCGATATTCGCTGCAATTTTGCTGGAAAATCGGATTAAACTTCTTTTGGAGAAACAATCGAAATTTCTCACTATTTCTATTTTTATTATTTACTAGCTGACAAATAAAACCGAGAATGACAGAATAAACGACTATATATATTGACGGTTTCTGAATTAGATTATTGTTAGTTTCGTGATACCAATGATGATTTATCGGATAATAATCGGCAATGCACATCTGCTTCAACGACAAGGCGGTAGATATGAACAGAAGCTTCATGGAACATTGCGTTTGGGACTAAGATGTTCATGAAATGTACCGCGTTTCACGATAAGCCTGCGACATATAAGACAGATATACACGAGGACCACAAACAGGACCGGGAACGTCGAATCGATAGCCATTCGAGGAGAACAGAGACAACCGGGCGTCGACATCGGATATCAGCGAGGGTGGATATGGAGGGAGCCCGATCGACGGACCCCTTGGCCTAAATTTCATAGAACTTAAGAGACCCAGGGACCAGTTTTTATACCGTACATTGCCTCTTTTTCGCTCTATGCTCTTGAGCATATTTTTGCACTCCTGACGGTAGCAGCATGTTGAGATGCATTTCACTTGTGTGGTGCTCGGACACGCGGAAGAGCATCCATCATGTGTTTGTATGTATGTAGGTTAGACGTGGGTGGTAGCGAGGATTGCCGAACCCGTATGTCGAATCGATGTGTGCGCTTGAGGATAAGAGCATTCGGATATCGGCGACGCGCGCGGTGAGTTAAGTGCCAGACCTATCGAATCGCGGCGATAGTCGTGTATCTAAGATCATCGTATCTTTACATTTAAAGGAACGTTGTAAGAGAAATTTTATACATGGCTAGTTTTACATGACTAGATAGAAACAAGCGTCCAAATTGCGCGTAAAGAGTAGCACTTCAAAAGAATGGTTTTGCTGAAATATCTGAAAATTTAGCTAGATACTGGTCTGAAAATAATTTTGTTAAACCATCAAAATAATTATGTAGAACACTTAAATTGATTGCTAAAATGTCAAAATTTTTTACAGCGTTATCAATAATTTTGATGGTGCAGCAAAATTAATTTCAGATCTGTACATTTTAGCTACATTTTTAGATACTCCAGTAAAACTGTTCTTGCATTTTTAAAATTTCAATTTTTGACCGTTAATCGGCAGAACTCTTTTTATAAACTATAAGGAATTTTTAATCTCTTTAAAATAAAACGGGAAGCTTTATCAGAACTATACGAAATTTTGATGTGGGGTGCTAACTTCACACACGCGTCCAAATTAGCGAAACTGAATCGATCGTTTGAGAAATAATGTAGGTCGTAAGCGATTTTTCAGGCAGAAGAAGAGATGGTTGCAATTGCTTCTAGCATGCCGTTGCACAAAAATTATTGCAGATGTTATCTCGAGATACTTTGGCATCGCGGATATAGTTTGCTGTTATAACTTAATAATTGTGTGAACTGAGGGGACAATTCTAACGAATGTTACATGATAAGACTGATTTTTCCATGTTCTCCTTGAAGTGGCCGATTCAATTATCCTTTTGGAAGCGGAAATTGAAAGTAGGCTGAATCTCCCCCCTCGGACGCTCTACGTACGTCATGATTTCTCGAGCTCGTTGATTTCATTCTCACGACGATAGTGCGAGGGGCCAATTAGGGACTCGCAGTGACTCTTTACGAAGGATAAACGCTCGGACGATTTAACTCGCAATAATAAGGACCGGCTCGTACCGGTTCGTAATAGCCGCTGATTCAGCGCTATTTTGACGCGCCGCACGCCCGGCATAATCGCGCAGCTTGCGATTTTTGAATCCGCGCGAACGTGCGGCGCCGGCAAATTAACCCTCTCGCGATATTCGCGTAACCAAACCCGTCACTCGCACTTTACCCGAAGGCTCTCTCTCTCCCATCTAACCCCCTACCTCGCTCCACCAGTTTTCCGCCGGCGAGTCGAGGTAAATGCTGAGTATTTAGGATTCGCGAGCTTCGCCGTGTAAACCGAAGCGAAGCTCGAGTCGTGTAAATATTTGATTCCTAAGTCCCGATGAAACACCAACTCCCCCGCACGCTCTCGCGCGTCCCTCACTCGCCCACGGCTCGCTCGACCGGATTATTAACACGATTATTACACGAGCAAATACAACGTGGGAGCGTTGTGTTGCGTTGCATTGAACAACGAGACGTGAGGTGAAATGATCCGCGCGTGAGAGTATAATTAACGCCGTGGCTGAAAGATACGGTCGGAATTGCGAAAGCGTGATCCTATATTACGTGTAATTTACACTGTGCGGAGAGAGAAGTGCTCCGTTTAAAATGAACATTTGATCGCGTTGCATTTTCGCGGAGATGGATGTACGCCTTGTTAGTCCCAATAAACGTGACGTGCCACTTTCCTTGACGCGATGCTTAATCGAAAACCACTCGGTATTTATACTCGTGCTCTCCCTCATCTGGCTCTCCCCCAATTCGCAGGAGGTAAGAAACTTGTCAGAATCTCGCTTCTCCCTCACTCTCCCTCTCTCTCTCTATCTCGGCCGCTTTCAGCGACTCCTTCGTGAATTCATCATCGCCGAACTTATATGATTAAAACCGTTAGGGCCCCGCAAACTCTCGGCGGTCGCGTTTCGTCGTCCCCTTAATCATATCTATTTTACACTATCATCGAATCTGTTCGAGGGGGGGAGAATGGATGTAGGGCCTAAACCCTCCGTCTCTCGAGGAGCACGCAATCGGTTCCGCACGAAGACGCGTTGAACGACAGAATGAAAACGGGATGGGACAGGATGGCGTGGCGGTTTCAGTCGATGCGAATGTCTCTCTGTCTCTCTCTCTCTTCTCAATTTTCTCTGTCTGCCTCTCTTCCTCCCCCTTTCTCCCCGAATGCGTTAAACCGAATTAAACAAACACGGCCGCCGCCACTGCGGCGTCCTACGGCGTATAACATATTTCAGAGTCGGCCCTGCGTAGTTCATCCTCCTACCACTCCGCACACTCGGCTTGATTATTTTCTACCCCTTGCCCGGTCACCCTATGCGTCCGCGGTATATGGACGACGGCAATCTCGTTCTCTTTGTTATCTAAATGAAAGCGTTGCGTCGTTACGCGAGTGCATACCATTTGATATCTGTATATTCTTTCATGTCTAAACAACGCTTTTAGTCTCGTGAAAAGAGTTTAATGAGAGATTTATGATAACATTTGTGCGTTTATCGAGAAACATGGTGAATATACGAAGCGGATTAAATATTAGCCGATGAATTTAATGACTTTTGATAATCTTGTCGAAAAGACAATAACCATTGTGGTCGTTAACGGAAAGTATAATATAATACCGTGATTTTTTAATGAAATTTTCGCTTTTGACGTTTTAACACATTGACTCTAATGAATCATATAGAGTATATAGACTATTCCAAACGCTAGTCTTTTAGATACTGTTGGAGATAGATGATGGCTTTTAATATTGAGATGTTCATATCATATATATATATATATATATATATATATATATATACATTTTATAGATATTAGAGAATCTTTTGAACAAATTAAAAATATATTTTTTGATTATTTTAAAGTTTATTGTAGAACTTTATTTTATTTTAAGAAAAATTTGATTTAGTAATGTCGAATTTTGATTTAATTCAATATTATTAATATATGATTATATATACGTTAATCAACATTTTTTTAAATATTATACGATTTAATTTGACCACGTATTTTAATGCATTTTAACAAATAAAAAATCGGTGGAAATACTTGATGTGCTAAGTTTTTTGTAATTTTTCCGACATAAAGGTACAAATTTCAGTAGATTTGGTTCGCTACACGCTTATAGGATTTTGCATGCTATAAGTAAGGAGTAACTTCCGCATCGCAACGGCCACCGGCGGTAAACTACATTAAACGAATACTACCGAGTTGCGATCTCCACCGTAGGCAATACGTTTTATAGCCGATTTTGCGAAACTAACGCATCGTTCGCCCCTTGTGTACCGCGTGCGGATGCGTTAATACCATACTCCCGGCTAACCCTCGCGGTTGAATGCGCTCAGCTAAAAGCTACCACCACCAGCAACGCCGCCGCCATTCATCCAGACGCGCGCTTTCTATCCCCTGCCCTTTCCCGCGTTACTCTCCCTCGCTCTACTCTATCGAATAGCCGCGTCCTCTCGTTTCTCCCTTTTCCACTCCCTCCGACCCTCGCGCGACCTCTCGAGAGTACAATAGATTCCTGTAACTACCCCTATCTACGGCACGAATCGAATGCCTGTTTGTGTATTCGAGTGCACGGTTATTTGACGGACACCGAGATGATGTACACACAGAGATTCACCGTGCCCGTAACCCGCGTGTGTGTGGCCGCACACCGGAGTAGCTATCAGCGTACGACACGGTGTAGTGGCAAAGAGACGACTCTTAATTTACCATTTTCGCGTTAAGAACTCGCGAGAGAGGTCTCCACGTAGATCACACGTGTATACCGATCATTTGTTTGTTCAAGCCACTCGAGCCAATTTTCGAGAAGCATAAAATTACAAAGGGAAGAGACGAAGAGTGGAGAGAGAAAGAGTCGCAAAATAAAACGAATTTCACTTTGATCGCTGTTGCTCTATATCGAACGAGCTTGTGTGCGATACTGCAGCGACAATTTCTAAGAAGTGGATCAATTACACGACACACCAGCGGCTTCGGCAAAATGCCCATCAGATTTTATACTGCAGATTTTCACGAGGCTAATTTCATGGTCGCTGCAACAACACCCAGGTCCGTTCAACGTCGGTATTACGGGATGACGGAAACTTCACCTCCACGCGGTGACGGCAGGCGACGGCAATTACAACATAAAGTTACGGGGCGGGACGTATACTATGTGCCAGTTGCAACGACGGAACTAAACAACTTGACCCGATTCCACTTTGATATTCGCATATATGCAACGGCTCTTTCATAAGCCTCGATTTGTGTGCCATTAGCGCCGTAAATTAATCCATCTCGATCTGCGGCAAGACAAAAAAAAATGTCCGCTATAACCCTGTTTTAAATGTTCAATGCGCTTAAGAGAGTAAATCGATTTAACTCGTTATTTCATAAGAACAGTCTATTAAGTAGTTCTTAACTTAATTGTGCTGCCGGGACATTTGACCCTTCTGGATAACGAGCGAATGCCGGGAGTCATTAAAAGGAGGAGAACTCTAATTGTAACTTAAGTTTACTTGCAAGTTGTACACTTGCCTTCTCGAAGAAAAAACGAAGAAAATGATAATTTATTCAATAGTCACGAATTTAGCCGTATCATGATTAAATTTTAATATTATTGAGAGGAAAATGGAAAGTGCTACATTTAACTTTCTTTAAATATGCTATTATTTAAATCAATTAGCTTAGTATACATTAAGATTCTAAACAATATTTTATCAAACGTACTAAAAATTCTAAAAATAAAAGAAAAATTAAGAAATTTCAGAAACGAAGAAAATGGTTTTTTAATAGTCACGAGTTTATTTATATAGCGTTTAAATTTTAATTTCCAGGAAAACAAAAAGTGCTAGATTTAATTTCCTTCAAGTTCGCTATTTAATTCAGGTAACTACAATTAGCTACATATTAAGATTCTAGATAATATTTTATCAAACACCTTGAAAATGCTAGGAATAAAATTTAAGAAATTATGAAAAAGAATTAATAATTAATTATTTAATATTTAACAGCAAAAGGGGTATGTCAGTTAATAATATTAGAGACATTTAAGTCCGCGTTTTACTATGATTAATCATCGATTTGCATGGTACCATTGAGTTCTCTAACTGCAAACTTATCGCATTATTCAATCTTCTGTCATAGTTACTTTTATAGACTCCTCGTCTGCCGGTGAATTCGAGTTTTTGGTGTGCGTTGCAGCCGTACCATCTATCTATCCCGCTTTCCCGCGCAGCTTTCTCTCCCCTTTTATACTCGTTTCCTTGCCTTTCATCCCTTTTACGCACAGCTGTGCATTTCATCTTCCCTAAGTCTTGTACCCTGACATATCGAATGCTACTTACGAGCCTTATTAAAACATTCTGTTTGATGGAAGCTTTGTAGATCGCGTACCTCTATTTCTCCATCTTTCTCTTTCTTTCCCTATAAGATCATTTCATTATTATATTCGAGATTCTTAATGTCACATCGCTTATAAATACTAAGATTCGTTTATTGGCACAGGAATATTATTTGCCTTTTTATTTCACTCGCATAATTTTCGTTTTGAAATTAACGTAGAAATTAAAATTGTCCATTTTTAGATACGTTAATAAAGACCGTCATTCTGTATATTGAGCTGTTCGAATTGCTTTTTTTATTTGAAACAACTTTGCGCCAATAAATTTTATAGGGCCATATTTCTCTTTTCCTCCTACCTATAAAATTAAACAATTCCGATCGGAACTACACACGTCTCTCGCGTAGCGAAACTAAATTTATGGAGAATTAAAAATATGGATCGTCAAATGTTTTTTTATTAATTTTTGTCGTTGTAAAGATAAATTTCAAAAATTGTTAGTTTTTCCAATACATCATTCTGTTTGCTTAACGAGAAATGAAATTACATCTCAATTTTGTTACAACGTAAGTTACCGCGTTTGTGTGATTTAAGCTTCTGAACTGTGAAAACTGTTATAGTCGTGATTCTCGTATCTATATCTTTTTATACTGAAGCCTCGCGCAGTCTATTCTATATATGTATAGATATCCGTATTAAGTCCATAAAGTCCACAGTAAGCAACGCAACTTTCTTTCATATTTTCGCAACTCAACTGGTCGCTGGCTTATGTGGAAGCCATCGATAACGAAACGTCAAACTTTTAATATCCTATCCATCGAGATGTCGACATACAGGCCGCGCGATGGCCTCGGTATTGATTATTCTGCATTATAGCAAGACTATGGGGATATCATATCCGTTCGTTAAAAATGACGTGAAAAGAACAAGTGGGTATATCGGCTTGCTGCTGCTGCTGCCGCTGCTGCTGCTGCTTCGAGAGCGAGCCACTCGGGCGTGGGAATGAAAATAAAAGTGTGTATTATCGAGCAGCCCCTGTCTCTATCGGCGGTACAGTAAAAGCTCGAATAATGGAGGGAATAAAAGTAAATAAAGATTGGTGGAGGACGCGGATGAAGGTATACACGAAAATCGAGGCTGACGAACAGCTATATAAAAGTTCTTGAGAATTATTGGCGGTAACCTATTGACGAAGAAAACGTGATCGATTTGTTATAAGCCACCGTACATTTTTGCACATCAATCAGTCTACTTCTAAAAAAGGTACGTCAAGTCGATATTCGAATCTATCGAATCTATCGTTTATCGTTGTCGCTTTTCCGCGATGCCGATTGGTTCTCTCGCTGCGCTTACTTTTTGAGCAGCTGTCATCGTATATTTTGACAGTTGTGTGTGTATCGAAGGGTTAATAATGTAATAGTAATAGTATAATGTTAAAGCTAAATAACGCGTGCGAAGCGCGCGTCTGTGATGTCTAGTTTATATATATAGGCGACTTGATAAATTCAAATTAATATGTCATTTAGTTATTGTTTCTACGCAGATTAATATAATGATGGTCTTCTCTTTTAATTAATTTCCATATAGTTCAATAATTTTCAAAGGATTTACATGTATTATATTCATATTTTACATCTATACACATATTTTGAAATGTAATTAGTCAAAGTAGCATAAGTGCTCGCGCGCGCTTTCCGTCACAAATTATGCTACAAACAACTGGAACGCGGTCGAAGGCGTTTCGCCGGTATTTTTCACGTCGTTCTTCTCTGTATTTCTGTTCGTTTTGTTTTCGCGCTCTTCAGTCAGTCAAGCGCGAGCGCAAATCGCTTGCAAAAAATGCCCTTAATGCTTCGTACCGTGTTTTAAAATTAAACTAAGGTTAACGAACCGATCGCAGACGCGATGCTCGGTTGATTTAATCTTCCCGATTTGCTTACGCTCGAAGAGACCCTTGTCCTGCAAGACGGTCTACGTGAAAGAAGAATAAATAAAATATGTAAGATGTCACAAACAGCGGACAAGCGTGGACATTTTCGATGGCCGCGATATGCACGAGTGGTGTAATATTTATAGAATATGAAAAATATAATAGAATCAAAGTACTAAACGTGCATTACGACTATTTAAAAAATAGACAGCGATTATTCGTAATTATATGATTAAATATAAATTGTAATTTTTAACTTGAACCGTTAAGTAAACAAACACGAAAGAGTTCACGTGAAGCAGGCTTAAGGGGAAAACATTTTTCATGTATATTAATTCTCCATGACCGACCGGCATGCTGTTCAAACAAAGAATGTTTTTATGCGTACATCGAATCATGATTTTTCTAAAATGAAGCAAATGTAAAAAAATCGGAAAGCCACGGGGGGGATTGTCACTTAACCCCCCAGTGCTTTTTTTTATTTCGAAATTGAATTGGTACGGGACAAACGGAAACGAAATAAACTGGCCTCACTTTCACGCTCGCTCGCGGATGTTGTGGCGTTGTTTACAAAATAAATAATACTATATACATATGTGTGCATATGTGTCGGGCCTCTAGCGTGACGGGGTGCTTTTGCAACGAAAAACCATCACTGATTTTTGCAGTTTCCCGAGGTCGGGCTTGGTCAACGATCGATTTCACACGACGGCGGTTCTCTTATTTATAGCATGAATTTTTATTTTTTGGCCTCGAAATAAACCTTGTAATAAGCAACTTGAAACGCATCGAATTACCGATTGGAATTAACTCTTGCGGCAGATATTAATTGGACACTAATTAAAATTCACAAAATCACGCGATCACGCTTCACATTTTGGATTTTACTAAAACAATTACAACATGTATTTCAATATTTTTTATTAGATGCTTTCACATTTTATTTATTTTATGATGTACAATCTCGATTGCATTTAACGATAAAAATGGAAATATATGACGCATATACATACATGCATACATACATGCATTTATACATGCATAAAAATACGGGAAAAAATTATAGAAAAAAAAATAATGGAAATGAGGTAAAGAATATATGTATACTATAATGTACAGCAATATTATGTTGCGTTTTATATTGCCAATAGAATTAAATTGCACGTGCTTTCGAGTGTTTAGTTTCTATAAAGTATCCGTCAAAAGAAAGTTGTTTTTATTAATAAAGGACAATTAAATTATTTTAAATTTATTTCAACACGTAATTCAAGAGTCAAGATAATATTCTGCATGGTGATCACGTATATACAATCATAAATTTATTTACATTAATAAATATCTTCTTGGCTACATTTTCTCTCGACATTATATAACAAATACAAACATTAATTAATTATATAATATCTGCCGTTAAATTTTGGGAGTAATTTATATATTTTTTAAATCTATAAATATGCATATATGTGTATATATATATATAGTTTGTTTTATTTACAAAACGTGGGACATGGCTTTAAAAGTCCCTACCCTCCAATATCAAATAAACTTGAATGAAATTTATAGAAAATGTATTTATACGTAATTCAATGTGCCTAAAGTTTATTATTAGCTCTTTTTGAAACAAGCTGCGCTATAAAATGTATAGTTGTCACACGAGGTTATAGAACCGGTGCATAAGTAGATCAGTTTTAAGAAGTCAATTAAGTCATCATGGATTTTAGCGAACAGCAATAATGTTAGCACGACTCGAGCCTCGCTTTGATTTCTACGTAACTCTGCACGGTGTTGCGATAGGAGAAGGAAATATATTCGATAGGATAAGCAGCGACTACGAGTGTATAATGGTGACTGGAAGCCCAGTGGGGTGTCGATTCGAAGGAGGAGGGAATCGCCCAAAGCAATCCGAACCCCTGCCGAACCCATGTAACAGATTCACTTACCTATTCGCCCCTACGTTTTCAGCCTCGCTTTTACCCCCTCGGAATCCTTCGCGAAACGCATCAGTGACGCTCAAATTGGCTCACTATTGGGCGCCAATGGAAGTCACATCGGGCACATTTGTTGTGAAAAGAAGATCTTTAACTTTCATTTAGCATAATTTTTTTTAACTCTCTCTCTCTCTCTCTCTTCAAACGAGTGTAAAGTATTAAATTGTATTATTTTCAATATTTACTTTTTGCTCGCAACAATATGCCATCATGTAAGAATTTTTGAAATTTTTTATAGAATTATTATTGAAAATTATAACAAACTTATAGCAATTGAAGATTGTACTCCCTGTAGCAATTTGATTTAAAAACGATTAGCGAAGGAACTGGAAATTGTGAACCACTGTCCTAGGTGCATGTCAAAAGAGACAGGCAGGTGCGAGAGAAAGCGTAGTGAGAGTGAATGAAGACGTTGAAGATAGCGTGAAGGTGGTGAAGATAGCATAAAGATGATGGAATTCAAGGTTCACAGCCCGTGAATCGGATGCAGCCTCGGGATGTCGCTTGTAACGTGATGCGTGTAATGTAAGGAGGATGCGTCCTGTATATTTAGGATACATATATATTCAAGAAAAACGGAACGAAAGAGGTAAGAAGAATAAAAACGAGAGCTAAACAAAAAGGGATCAATGTGAGAAATTGGGAAAGAAGAAACCAAAAGCGAAATGTATCGCGGGTAGCAGCAGCAATGGAACGAAGAGAGAAAATAATCCACGTACGAAGTGCGAATGTCAGAGATGGGACACGGAGAAATGAGAGCGACTGTCCCCGCTTTCCAGCGTGCGTTTTCGTTCCGTTCAAAAAAGAGAGAAAGAAAGAAAGAGAGAGAGAGAGAGAGAGAGAAGGAAACAGGAAAAGAGAAAGAGGAATGAGACCGCGACAAAGGGAATGCGCGAGAGGGAAAAAGAAAGTTGCGGGGAGGGGGGGCAATACGAGGTAAGCAAAGATGTGATGAGAGAGCGCAACGGTGAGAACGAAATGCGATGCGAAAGAGAAGGAGAGAAAAAGAGCGAGCGCGAACTGATGCGTGTAAGGAGCGAAGGGAATGAAAGAGAGCCCGAGTGCGAGAGTGCGAAGACGTGATGCGGGGGCGGAAAGTGCGAGCGGGAAGCGGGGACGGGATGGGAAAGAGCGAGAAGCGTGGTAAGAGACCGGGGAGAGAGGTATTCGACCCTCTATAGGGAAATATCCATAATGCGCATTTGCAATTTCAATGCCTCGCCGAACCCCGCCAAGTTGCCGAAGCGCAAGCCAGCAGCCTCAACCCTTCGTGCCAATCCGGAGCATCGCGGTTCTTCCCTCGTTCATTCCCTTCCTCTCCCGTTCTCTCCGTCGTGTCCCGGGTTTCCGCGTTCTTCCCTCCTCCCCTCCCCCTCCCCCTCCCTTTCACTCCTGCGCGTCCGCCTTCACCGCTGTCGCCTCCATCGCGGAATCCCATAACGCCTCGAGCAACCTCTTATGTGCAACAACCCAATCCACATACTCGAACGTGTCGCGCTTCCCTCCCGCGCGATCAAATAGATTCCGTCCGTGTGTCGTCCTCCGGACTTTTGTTTTCCGATTTTTTCGCGATTGTCAAGCATTGTGTCTTCGCCACCTTATCGCCCCCCGCTCTCGTGGCGGGTTGGTACCGCGGTTTCGAATAAACTGAAAATTGACATCGTCGTGCATCGTCGGAATATCGACGGTGCACGATGGAGATGTAATTCGTTTGTCGAGGCATATCTGAATATACACGGTAAAGTGTGCGACACACTGTCTCCGTTCGCCAGTTAAATGATCGTGGATGAAAGTGGCGGAGCTCGTGGAACGGAGAGCTCGAGACGAAACTCCCCTGCTTAGCATGCCGAGGAACCGTAGAATGTTTCGGAAGCCAAATATATATGGGGATTATCGTAACGTGGTACGGTGATAATAATAACTATAACAATAATCTTACCTGTGCCTGAAGTACTAACCGCAATTGTTGCAGGAGAGTAACGTTACTGGCTGAATTTTATCCCAGCTTTACATTGAGCCGAACTGTAAGCTCTAAAGGCGGAACTGCAGCATGCAGCGGCACAACTTCCGTATATTGTTCAACAGTTATGATTAATAAACAGGGAGCGAGTATACCGTGACCGAAATCATCGGTTTCGCGAAATGAAACACGTAGTCCGCAAGCATTATCCAGAAATGTTTTACGATCGCGTTGGCAAGTTAACCAATCCACGTCACTCAACAATAGCTTCTTTGTTAATTCATACAGTTTAAAACTGCCTCTCTATTTCCTAATTAGGTATATTCTTTATTTACAAGCATTTATTTTTACATCGCAAAAGCAACAGCATTTGCGTTGCACTTTATTTATACGGCCTTATATACATGGGTCAAAATATTGAACTTACAAAGTAATAAACAACTAGCATCTGGTCGATATGGCCGACTATTCCTTCCTCTAAACCAGGCGTGTCAAATTCAGTTTTTACGGGACGAGAAGTAAAGTTGGACCGCACCCTATACATTCGAACTTTCCAATATTTTTCCCGACGCATATCGCGTCGTCGTGCCCAGTAAAATATCGATGCGTTTTGCGACAACGGAGCGAGGGCGGCATATTTATGACCGGGCAGCTCTACTTATATTAGTCGATATGATTAATACCTAAAGAATCGTAGGCGCGATGACTAAAACGAGCGGCCGGAGCAGTCGGATCGAGATGGACGGGTTAGCTGTGCGGGAGCTAAAACGGGACGTGGGACGCGAAGATGAGATTCGCGCGTAAACGACACATGACGGACAAAACGGAGCCGCCGAGCGGGCAGACAGCTAGGTGGCCGCGAGAGACATGAGACCACTTCACGAAGTGGCACGTAACACGCGCGCCGGCCATTTCGTATGGCCGGGCGGCGGGAGGTCGATAAATCTGACGTCGATTGAAATATTGCCTTCTTCGAAATCCCTCATGGCACCGATTCCGGCTCACGCTCCCACACCTTTACCCTCCTTTCCCGCGCCCCCTGCCTCTCGTTTGTTCCCCCCTTCGCATTTCTCTGTCTTTCTCGCCTTCTTCTCTTCTGTATTTCTTTTTTTTGTTCCTTTTTTCCGCTGCGTTTCCGCTTCCCGGCTAGCTTCTCTCTTTATCTCTCTCTCTCTCTTTGATCCGACACACATCTCTGTCTCTTGCCTCGTTTCCGTATTCTTTCCCTTTGGTTTCTCTATCTATCATGTTTTCTCGCATTTCATTTTTTTTCGTTTTTTTCTTTCTTTTTCTTTCTCGTTCTCATTTTCTCTTTTCTCTCTCTCTCTCTTTCTGTCCTTTCATGTGACCCACGAAAAACGCATAACGACAGGACGAGAAAGGGGAAAATAAATTCCAGGGAGTGAAAAGTAACGACTGCGATATGAAGCTCGGGGTGAATTTCATTCTCTCGCCTCTTACAATAACTCTCCGCTAGCTTTCCTTCTCCCTCTCATTCCACTTCTATCTTTTCTTCGTATTTCGTTGAAAGCTGCCGATACATTCATCGTCGAATATTTATTAGCTGCTGGTTATTATTAGTATGTGTAGGATACTAAAAACGCGCGTGGCCGCATGCCCTTGGGATCCCGCCAGGATATTGTCTAACCGCAAATCCAATTATTCAGCTAACGAAGTAGATAATATGATAAAACCTTTCGAGACACCGGTCTCTGCGTATAACATGCAAATGTAACTTCCGTCCACTGACGCGAATCATTTATCTTCCTCTCTTAAAGTTTTTCAAAGAAGAGTCCCTTTGTTAATTGAGTTTAAAAAGTTGCTAAAGGAAGAACCGTGAAATATATGTCTGATACTCTCAATTTTGTTTTAAGATTAGTCAATATAATCTGAAGAAAGTTATGCTCTAGTAAATTGCATACTGCATATATTATTCTAGCAAGTGACTGTCCGTAAGCGATAAATATTATCTCTATTAAATTAACATAAGTCTCTTACGTGCTACATTAAAGCATTTTTTAATATAGTTTTGAATGTTCCATGCTTAATCGGATTAAATGGATTACGAAAAATATGGATATTCAAAGCTTTACTCACGGCGACGCGTTATAGCGTTTGATATTTGTGCTAATGAAATGGCAATTACTAAATCGCGATTGGACAATATGCAGGGATAATTTGTTTTTCCAAACATTTACATATTTTTCTTGTCGGTGCCTGATGAATTTTCCTCAGTCGACGCAGCTGCCGCGATTCGTTACTAATTGTATCCTGCGCGTCTCGTTGCCGCGAGCACGTGCCACTAATTAGCTTTTATGCCATAAAGCAGCTATATTTTATGGCCCCAGTAATTCCGACGCGAATTTTCAGCACTAATTACCGCGCGAGGCGGCACAAATCCACAATTGTGTCTGATTACATACGGTAAGGTTTTCCCTTTTAGCCCTTCCGTTTGTGTACGCGGATACGTGTATACGGCGTGCATACGCATGTCGCGTCGCTACACTATTGTTCATAATTGGAATGCCCTCTAATCGTTTACATTTTCCCGACGAAATCAATTTACTCGTGCACGCCTGATGTGGAGCAAAATAAAGTTTTTATCGTCAAGCGGTCCTTCGAACTCGGCGAGATTAGCATCTCATTTTCATTTCAATATAATCGATAGAATTCTGACTCTCTTGTTCCCCCTTCCTCTTTAAAAGAGTTTTCTAATTTTAGAAAAAGTGATTTGGCGATGAAATTTAAAAGTAAAAATAAAGATATATGTGACTATCAAAACTTTACGTTTATATTTTGTTAAATAATCAACTTCGATGCGTTGATATTCATTATGGAAATGTATATAATAGGAAACAATTTAATAAGATTTCGTATATGGAAGTGGATTAATTACATACGTAAATAGATTTTCAATTAATTAATTTAGATTATTTACACGTTGGAAGATTGTACGTGAAAGATTTTCTCACTCATAGATTTGTAAATATAATCCGCATTCAGCATAAGAATGACCGTGTAATTGCCAGCGATTACATCGTACGCGTATCTTTATCTTACATAAAGTATCACTCTGAATTTACAACTGGATTCTTCGATCTGCGTAAATCGTGCGATCTGCAAACGCGAAACGAATTAGGTATGTAAATCGCCGGGACTTACTGTATGTTTGGGAGCGCGAACTTGCGTTAGCGGTAGTCCTACCTCAGCACCTCTAGAGCTGCCTGTGGACTAGGAGGTGGAAAGTTTCACCGAAGGGCGATCGATAAGAAAGAGTTATTAACGGCGTTTCACGACGACTACAAACTCGTCGTCGGCGGGAAAGTTAAAACATTGCGGTTACTACGCACGATTGATAATGGAAACGTTATTAATTGCTTCGCCGTCGTCGAGCCGTCGACGTTCGGGCTTACCATATGGCACTGATTAATTACTCTGACCGATATCGGTAGAGAGAGCCCGGTGTTCGCCCCGTGTACTTTGCCGAACGGGATTAAGTTGGCAGTGCCAATAGTACCGTACAAATTGCTCGTTCTTCCGAACCCGCGCTGTGTTTTACCTTTAATTGCGCCGGTATCGCTCCGCGCTGTTTATTCGGGAATAACAACTTCGCCGCGGATCGCGGAATCGAAAGCGCGCTCGCGCCCGCGCGACGCCCACGCTATTACGAACGTTATACTGCGTTATACTTAAGAACCGTGAACGAGTAAGTAGTTGGCCCGACGATATGCTCCAAGTAGCAAGTAGCGGAAAGAGCCGATTTGTGTCTTTCTATATGCAGTGACTCTCGACCGTTATTATGGAACGTTTTACCGGTTATTACAAAAGTTGGCGAAATTCTCATTTACGAACTTCGGGAACTTTACGACAGGCAGTTTCGTTAACGGGATAGGACACACGTTGTCGCATGCATACACACACGCGCGCGCGCGCGCGCGTACGAGTTACAATGTATTAATAAATTAGTTACGTGCTTCGTCGATCGAAATTAGGTGTACGTAGCAGCACGCAAAAATACGAGAGCGAGAGCCGAAAGAGAAAAAAATAAAAAGAATCGATCGCGCCTTCGGACCTGCCCGGACCCTTTGTGTGATCTTCTCGTGGAAGGCTTTAAAAGAACTTAAAGGACTTTAAGGGATAGGACGAGGATGGAATTCGTAAGGCTCTCAACGATCATCTCATTATTGTCGCTAATTTAATATCCCCGACTGGCGGGGTGGAAACGAGAGCAGCGACGCGAGCAAACGGCGGCCGAGAGAGCAGGGAGGGAAACATCTGACTTGTTAATTTTTCCCCGCATAAATTTCAGTCGACTCGCGAGCTTTTAATTGATTCGGCCGAGGCCTCACTGACAGGATGGTTGCCGCCTCCCTCCCTCCATCCGTCCGTACAACACTCGACGATCTCGTTTTTCATCATCGATCGGTGGTTTCTCAAAGTCATGATGACCGCATTCTTGCTCTTGTTACGACACGACGAGCGTGCGGGGAATTAATCGATTCTGCGTGTCGCTCTAATCTTACGGGAATTCCTGCGCCATGTTTTTTAAATTAAATATACGTCACATAGGCGCGTAAAAATGGTATGTTGAGGAAGGGATTTAATCAGATGATTGATATGTCAATTCGGGCAACGGAGTTTTTATAGATATACATGGATATGCAAGCATTGCTCTGAAAAAATCTTTTGAAGACACATTTGACATATTTCATCGTGATACTATATTTGAGTACGTATCGTTTATACTGTTATATGAAATTCACAAGTCTGTAATATTGCAGTTTTTTTATTTTTACAAATATTATCGGGTTTTTGCACATAAATGAGGAAGTCTATTTTTCATATCAAATGAAATATGACCAATTGATATGACACAAATCATGGGTCAAAGAATATTTATGTTTAAAGTTAGAGCTTAAGGCGATAATAATGATCTGATTTACAAAAATTGAAAGGAAATAAACTGACTGTGAAAATTATTTTAAAACTGCAGTATTTTATTTTCGCGAAAACAAACTTTTATGAGATAGAAGTACATGTTGCATTTCGAGTATTCTTATTTTTGGCATCAAATTGAATAACGAAATGGTTTAATTATAATACGTGTAAACTGATTTATACTTGACATAATAATATTACCTTGACAGTTCTATTTCTGCTATATTTGACTATAAAATGAACTACATAATTATACGAATCAATTAGACAATTACTGTCTTTTAGGATTTATGTGTTTCAAATTGGAGCAATTTTTACGTTAATTTCTAGTCTGAAAATATGCGCGATCGTACATTCGACGTTCCCTTTAAAACAAATTAAAATTTATTTGCGCGAAATAGGTTAGTCCATTGCTGCATTGGACATTGTTGCCCATTTTTAACGTTTTATAAATTTTACTCATGTTTTATGTGTACATATATGGGAAAGTATTAATGAAAAAATCATTTTTCATACATTTTATTGATTATAAGAGAAGAGCACATTTAAATCTAGACATATAAATAACAAATTTTGATGGAACATACTAAAGTCACATATATATGATTCGTGATATCATAAAGCGTTGATAAAATTATTACGGTTATTAAACGAGCCAATTTATTGCGACCGTGCCTGCGCTTCAGACTCCTCTCTCTTGTGATGGGGTTATTATTTTTCCGCCAATATGAGTGGCGCACGGTACGGAAAGAACTCTTCAGGCACCACGAAGGATACGAAGAGGGTTCAGTAAGTCTAATTAGAGCGTGGCACCGAGTATTGGGAGGGTGACAAAATGAGTGGAGAGAACTAGTCGAAGGGTGTAGAAAAGAAAAGAGCACGGTAGATTCGAAATATGCAGCGGTACGCGTATTCAACTCTTTCGCGAGCGCATTCTTTGCACGCGTTCTATTTTCCTCGAGAGTATTACGGTCTACCGAGCTCGGAATTTCAAATTCCTCGTGGTCCTTGAAATATGTAAATAGGTTCTGTGCCGGGTCTCAAAAAATTGCTCCTTTTTTAACTCGGCACGACATCGTCTGTCGATTGCCATTTTCGTAAATATCTGTATTGAAAATAATCTTCCGCGCTCCCACTCATGCTAGAATCGACCATGCTACGTCATGCTACGTCAAATGACAAACATTATATAATAATTTCATATAAATTCGACGATACCTTTTCTATTAGAATATATTTATATATTATTTAATAATGAAGCAATATATCATTACATGTAACATTGAGGAAATTTTTAAATATAAAAGAACAAAATAATTCACATTTTCATATTTTATTCTTTATTGATGAAACATGTATTATTAAATTAATTAATTAAGTAATTAACAAAAACATTGAGAAAATTGCATAGTGGGTATGAGAAAGGTAAATGAGAAACCTAGGTAAAAACATTATTTATAAACGTACACATTTTTTTCACATTTAACATTTTACTACCACATACGGATAGACACGTAGAAAGAAGTTTCATTCTCGTGTGTCGTGAGCATACGCGATGAAAATTGAAACACCGACGCGACATTATTACTTGCGTTATCGAGTTCATTAAAATTAAAATTAAAGTTAAACGCGGCGTGGCTGTTATTTTGGGAAATAAAAAGAAAACGACGATGCCGCGTTCGGTCGAGCGCAGTCGGCTTGTGCTGCGCGCGCGATACCGTTTTCGCGCGCTGCGCGAGGCTGGGAAAATATCGGGCCGAAATATCTTTTGGGGCGAAAAAGTTACGAGTTTTCAATTAAGCGTGTCTACATTGTTCGCTAGTTCATTATGTATCGATCGATCCGCACCGTTTGCTCGCCGTTACCGCCCGTTATAAACTTTTCAATTTGCGAATGAACGGCGAAATATTACCCGGCACATAGACGCGATAGGGGAGAAGAAAAAAAAGGAGAGGCGCTCCTCCTCTCTTACCTAGTAAAAGGGACTCTCCCAAGAGTAACGTCGAACGAATACCTCTTGCTTCTCGGCCCCCGCAACCTGTCTAGGCGTCAAAAAAGCTGAAGAGGAGGCGGAGGATCAAGAAATAGTAGGGAAAAGGGCAATTCGTTTTCATTACCCGTCCCACCGTAGCAACAACTTCGATGCTGCCCGTAACGCACAAATTTACATCAACCTCTCGCCGTAGTATCTCTCGCTATCTTGTCCTGGCGAGAAGCGCGTAGGAAGCGAAGACGGAAGGCGAGAAGAACGCAGGGGAGCGCGCCGGGGGCTGCTGATTTCTTTTTATCAGCCTGCCGTAACTTTGATATCGTCCTTTGCACGAGCTTCATTTATTAACGAGCTTGAGAATATTCGCCCGTCCAGGCCAGGTTGTCCGGGCATAATCAAGGGATAATTTCATTAGTCTGAATTATGAATTTCTATTAATGCGTCTGGCGAAGTCTATCTTGACGCGCAATCTCTCTTCGGCCCCCCCGAGTCACGCTTATACTCGGCTCATTATCGGAATTTATGAGGCGTAAAAGTATCCCCACAAAGAGGACTCGCGTGACGGGTCCAGTCGAAAAGAGGAAAGTACGCGAATGTTTATTTATCCGCGCATAGACGTGTACGACGGTGTCAAAAGCGAGATTAAAAAATATTAATAGACACGTCACGGTGTTTCGCGTAGCGTTGGCCACACCGTAATCGGAAAAATGATCGCATTAGGCTCAATTAGTTTTCCATTTAGCGTCGGCGAGTTTCAGCGGGGATGGGAAGGGGAGGGGGGGGGGGAAGTGCAAAACACACCGAGGCTTTTCGACAAACGAGACTTTCGGTGTGTCTACCTGAGTAGACGCGCGGACCCTCCGTGTTTCGTTCCGCGGGAACGTGTCTGCACGGCCGGGGTGGAGGATGGAAAAGGGCGGGCCGTGGAAGAAGAGCGATTCGTTTTCATTACCAGGGCCGCAGCACCGAGTTCCAACGGATCGGTAGGAGGTTGCTTTCCGGGTATGGCGGCGGCCGGGGGGTGGTTTGCTAGAAGGCTGGGGCGACTAGATGGCTGCCTAGCTCGTCGGCTGGCTGACTGGCTGGAGCGGTCCATGGGAGAATTCCACTTGGCGAGTAAGTACGGGAAGAACGCGAGGTTGCAGTAGCGGAGGATATCAACGGAGTTCCGCAGGGATACGTGTGTTTCGTGCGCGTCCGTGCGACTGTGCGCGTGTAGACACGCTGCGAAGCTACGCGTGGCTCTCTCTCTCTCTCTCTCTTTTGACGTGTGGGAGGTGGGATCGGAGAGGGGTTACACCTAAACGAACGCGGCAATGTCGACGAGGCAGCGGTTGAGGCAGTGGTTTCCAAATTATCCCGACTTCCTCTCTCTTTCTCTTGGGAGATCTTTAATCAGATTTAAATACTTTCGCGCGGAGTCCAAACTGCGCGCGGCGAGATGGCAGGTGGATGTCGGATTTCGAATTGTCGGCGGTTACTTGATTAAAAGTTTGAGCGTGCGAAATATATTATTTCTATGTATAGTTAAATCGCGCCTCGCGCTTACTTAACAATTACGCGTGTCGCTGCGAATTAAAATTCATTCAATCGGTTGGTATAATGAAAATGAAAGTCGATTGACATTGTCGCATTAATTATGTACGAGCAAGAAGCTTTACGAGATTTGCTACTCCAAATCGCGCTCAGATCGTCCGCTAGTAATTGCACTCTACACATTGTTGCGAATAATACATTTATGATAGTATTCATATTATGCAAATTTGTATTCATTCGCATGCTTTGCGCGTACAATATTAAAATTATTATCACGCAGACGAAGCATTTATACGTAATTCTGAAATATTGAGACCGTAATTCGCGCTACAGTGGCGCGTGAATTACGCGAAGAACATTACTGTGAATAACATAAATTTTATATTTGCAAGAAAACATTATTACGCATTAGTACTTTCGATGCGTGCAATTTTAGACGTGCGAAATTTATAAGACTCGCGATACGCATAATTATGTGGAGTTATAATACGCACGGTTCATAATCGTCCGAACTCTCGCGCGCCGGATTCTGAAAACCACTGCTGTACAGGGTGGTATCCACAGTTCAAGCGTACCTCTGGTAATCCTACAGTCCGACCGTCAGCGAGAGGTGGGCCAGCGTTGGAGAGGGTCGGGAGTTCGCAGTCGCGGGGGTGTAAGTGCTGTTTCGTGTACGACCAGCCCCGCCACCCACCCCACCTTGGCAGACCTCCTCCCGCACCCTCCTCCGAGGGAGAGCCATGGAGAACCAGTGGAGTGAAACAGCCACGCACGCACACACACAGTTTCTCTCTTTCTCGTTCTCTCTCTCTTCTTTCTTCTCTCTCTCTCTCTCTTTCTCTCTCTCTCTCTCTCTCTCTCTCACTCTTCGCTTCTCAACGATCTCGCGTTAGGTACCGACGACGAGAATAGTTTGCGAAGGGAGCCCTTTCTTCCTTTCTTGAACAAGCGCGACTCCGGACCCGCCCTTCCTTCGTGATTGTTCCTTCATCTTTCTGCTTTTGCTGCACTTCAAGGACGCGCCGCGCCGCCCGCTTCTATACATCCCTCCTTCAGTCTTCTGTCCTCATTTTATGTTTTCGACCAGGACCGGAGGTGATTACTCGCGTACAACGTCGAGAGGTTTTCGTCCTCCGGGAACGATACTGAAATCGCTACTTCTTTGAGCTTTTATTTCAGTTTATTGATATTTCGCTTCTCTCTGCTTTTGTTCTCTTCTTTTTCCCCGCTTCATGTCTCTTGATCCAAACCGGATATTTACAATGGTTACCTAAAGTTGCCTCCCTCGAGAAGATTAGAGGCTACGTCGTCGGTGATTCTGCCACCGTGATTTATTCCCTTCACGCACCTTTGAAAATAACTCCGCGTATCCCTTTTCGGGTAAATGAAATTGATACCTCTTTATTCGAGCGTTATTTATCACGTTTATTTTTCTGTTGCCTCTCCTCTGAAATCCCACTTAATATCTTATCTCACAACAACTGTGCCTTTCCGCTAATCGATATTCTCTTATTGCCGGGGCCCATTCCTGTTTTCACTTTTGGCAGAGCATCAGGAGCGATAACTCATTCGGGACGTAAGCCAGCACTCGACCGCTAGAGATATGTTTGAACTTTGCAATAGAATGAAGGTGGTGATCGATATGTTTGTCGAGTGTGCGCGAGTACGTTGGAGTCTTCCCACAAAGGGACTGTTTCTATTCCCGGAGTGGCGATTGTTTCCGCGTCCCTTCATATATGTTTCAGAAAATCATAAATGAGGGGTGGCTATTGGCTAAAAGCTATAGGATGATATTCCGTGTAATCGCCGTCGTGTATAGGAAGGGAGCAATTTTTAACACATCGCTCTCTCTCCCGTAACGAGAACGATCACCGCGGTAAATCCGCATCTCACCCTCGGAACATTTCCCCCCTTCTTGCGTTGTTTTTATCCGACCGAGTGAAGCGATAACGGACGAGAGAAACGTAAAAGTCATCTTTGCCGAGCGGTTCTGATCTTTTCCAGCGATACGCCCGACCGCCGCGCTGGCGAGATACCCTCGATAGATCGATCTGCGCTCGTCGAGTTTTCTTCCTTACGGACTTTTCGAATAAAACACCTGCGACAACTTGGCGTTCGGTTTCGTGGGACAAATGCCGCGAGTTACTTCTCCGGGGGAGTATTTTCGTCGTTCGGGGTGAACGAGAAAATTGTTACTCGCGGTCGTCGATGGACGCGCGAGTAAGCGTTTATAGAGTTTTCCACCTTTTTTGCTCCATTTCCTCTTGTCGACTTCTTATCTGAACGACAAATGTTACTGCCGTTCTTAACGCACGCAATATATCCGCATTCAGCACAGCATCAAATTAAGCGTCGTAATTTTCAGCGGTCAATAATTTAGCTGTTCGGCCAACAAGACTGGCAATTACTTACTTTCTATTCACAAATAAGTTCTAATAAATCGAAAAATTTTTTTTGTCGTTGACTTCTTCCATACAATCAAAATAGTTACTTATTTTTACGTAAATTATATAATGTAATTAAGTTTATATAATATAATTAAACATTTATTTCAATATTTAGAAAGATTTTATAAAATTTAGAATATAATATGCTATAATATGTCTAATTTTAGTTGTAAATATTATTTTTTTATTCGAAATGCATACGGAATTTTTTAACAATCTAATTTACAGACTGAAAGTAATAGTAACACATGATTACACGCCTACTGTGTACATGAATCGGTATTAGTAAAGGACGATCCGGTCTCATCCAAGTTCGCCAAATGGCAGTAAACCGGAGAATCAATTCGTAGTCGAGTTAATAGCAGGTTACGATGGTCAGACTAATTCTAGGTAAGGGCAAGCGTGGTCAATCCCATGGTGAACATCCGGCAGTCCAAACTCCAAAATGTGAGACTTGGGGGCCGGGAGGAGGGTAATCGGATCATGCACCGGGTGTTCGCTTTGAGAGAGTCTTTAATGATCACACTAGAATCAAGCTGTTAGTGCCACATGGGGAGAAGGCAATACGCATAATGGTTCGAGGAATATCGACATTAGCACGAAGAAGAAAAGGGCTAACTTAAACATTATTAGCGAGGCCGTTCTGAGGCGTTAGAAAGCCGCGTGAAAACTCTTTCTAAACGAAGAATTTTCAATTCTTCCTTTTATTTAAACGGCAAACGAATTTTCAATTAGCGATTGACTATATTCGTGGCGGGATAAATTACGTTATCTTCGTACGAGCATTTATTTTCTTTTATCGTTTTATTCCTACCATTTTTTCCCCCGTGATTTGATTAAGCTCGACTTATTCCATCGTAATTTTGGCAAACCCGTCAATCTTATCGGAATATCGGTTTTATTTTCTTTTCAAACAGTGCTTTTCGTATATATTTCACATTAGACCTGTATTTCGATTTGTTGGACAAAGCTGTTCAATATGAAAATAACTTCAAAAGCTTCACGGCAAAAACCTTTCTAGAAATATTGTAAATAAAATTCTATCCTGGCAAAATGTAATCCAGAAAAGTAATCTAAAGTAAATTGCAATCTATGTTGAATGTTTTCCAGATTGACACGCTATACGTTTTATCAAGGAAACGTAATGAATTTTTTAATTCAGGAACAAGAACCTCAAACATATCAATCAGTTACATACCGCGTAATTATGTTCATCAATTATGTATGACGACTAAAGAAACATTTACGCTTAACATATTAAAGTTTACTAGTCGTTTCATTGACCATGCAGTTAAATAAGGCGTTAGTGATATGATATTCGTATATTATCATATATCATGTCGAATATATATTTAGATTACGCAGCAAGAGTTTATCACTGGCGAAGTTGTGCAAGCGCGCGTAATGGAGAACACGCAGGACACATTTATCCTCCCTTTTTTACCTTTTTTTGTTTTCTTTTTATATAGCAATTGACGTTTAGGGTAGTTTTATTTACGACAGCTATACATTCCTGGAGCGTAAAGCTCGTCTATATAGACGTGATCGCTTTGCTAGCTCCGCATTTAAAACCGTGCCGTGTTTCTGTGCGTGCCTCGACTACGGGATTTGATGTCAAAGTTATATCCAGGACGTTAACGAGACGTATGTACGAGCCAAACGATCGCCTACGTGGCGTTCACCTAGTAATTTAGCTAACTTCCGTGTTATTTATCGGCTTCTCCATACGTATGCATTTTGATTTCCCCGCACACAGCGGGGCTCGCGTATCCGCTGATTTCATTGCCCTCCATTAATCAAGTTACGATCACGGTACTCTGCGAAGGTACGTTTTCTTCTTCATTACGTTGCGAAATAGAGAGGGAAATAGAGAGAGAGAGAGAGAAAGAGAGATGAATATAAATACTGGTAGAAACGTTAGATAAGTTATTAACCTCGACCCACGTTATTTCGTCGAGAGCTCGCGCGAAGACGAGCTTAACGCGTTTCGCTGCTGTATAATCACGTTCTTGGTGCAGCGCGAGTATAAAAACCGAGCGTGATATAAAGTAATTTTCCCTCTATGAGCCTATATAACTTTTTCTTTTTACTATCAGAGAACCGGTCTTAACTACGGCATTACGCTGTGAGAGAAATTCTGCGAAACTTTTTTCCACTTCGCATACAGGTGTACGTATCGTCGTTTTCGAACATGAACAGTACGTCATCCAAAAGGGGCTGGATGGGAGCGAGCGGGGGGAAGGGAGGGGGGCAGTTTGCGAAAAGTTAAAATTAATAATATCAAACGTCAAAGGCTCGGCAAAGGAGTCTGAGTTTCAGCTCCGAAAAGAATTGCGCGAGTTCTTCGAGTAACTTGGTAAAGCCGGAAAACTTGAGTCGATTCATTAGCTCTTGCCGCAAATTCGCGGTGGTCGTCAGGTGGACATTCATCGAAGGGTTTAAATCGCGTCGGGTTAAAATCCCTCCCCCCTCTCCCCGCATGCCGCCACCGCCGCCGCCACACCGCCACCGCGCCGCCCGCGCCCGCTGCGGTTCCGCATCGCGCGCGTCCTCCGGGGAACGGGTGGGAGGGCAGCGGATTAAGTCGGGTTCGGTGATAAGTGGTCGCGGTACCCGGTCGGAAACTCTAATTAATACCTCGACGCTTCGTTTGAGCCCGTGACTTACGGGCCTGTCGACCGGGCGCGGAATTACGACCGAACTACTGCGGCGCGCGCGGCGCAGGCGGCTCCTGCCGTTGTCCTTCAGGGGCGGCACGGTCATTTGTTATCGTGAAAAGGCCTGGAGGGAACGTCAGGAACCGGGCAAACGGGCTGAACGGGCACCGAGTTTGCCGCCTTCGGCACGCCAGGATTCGGCGCCGCCGCCTGATGTCGGGCTTAACGAGTCGACGAGTAATATCGATGAGCTGGTTACGTTAATTGTACGACGGGCGATGCTGTTACCTTCCGGCGAGAGAATCGTGGGAACGTGAGGATTTGCAGTCCGAGAGCCGTGAATTTTCGGCGATCGCGAATCCCTAAAATCACATCGTGCGAATTATACCGGCTTGGCGTGAAAATTGATAATGTTCGATAAAATATTCATGTATACGCAAATGTGTGTTACGTTTTTTATTACAATGTTAGATACCAACGATAAAATCTCACTTACAATGAAGACTTATTTAATGTTCCTGAAATTTTGAAGCTGCGCGTAAAAGATGAGATTCTTAAGATGCAGAAAACTTATATTTAGGAGAATAAGGAAATCAGGAATTATATACGTATACATTATAACGATCGTACGAGGTTTTTTAAATAATTTTTTCTTTTCATATTCCTTTAGAGAAAGTGTAAAAAGCGCGGATTCAGATTAATAGACTAAGCGAAGACGGAGAGCAGTATTAGGAGTCGCGTGAAGAAGAATGAGTTTCCGTAAGATTTCTCCAATAGTTCGAACTATTTCGTTCCTGGCGCGAGAGAACGGATAGAACGGATAGAACACTGCGGACCTTCACTTTCTCGAATTATCCCTCTTTCCTTCAAAGTAGACTAAAAAGAAAGAAATTAAAAAGAACCATTGTCGCCATCGCGCTGTTACGCACTTGCGTTTTATTACGTCCGCCTGAAAATATTCGCGCGGAGCGAATAAAAAATGATCCTCCGCGTTTACTCTCTCGCTTCTCGCCCCCAAACTCCGCTTTTATCGTCGCGCCTTTTCTCTTTTTTTTTTTCATGCTCCACCTGCCGCGAAATTCCGAGCGACCGAGCGAGTGTCCGTTCGCCGTAATAGACGTCGCGCCCGGCATACAGCTGCATCGCGGCGGCGACGACGCCTCGCAAATGGCTCATTGTAATGGAAGAAAAGACGACAAACGCCGCTGAATAAAGAGCACGGTCAGAAGTGGATGGACAAAGTCACGCGAACCCTCCCCGACGCGACGTGTTGAGTGCGCGCGCGAGATGGGGTAGATGAGGAGGGAGGGAGGGTGCACTCCTGGAAAAATTTCCATCGCTCCGCGCGGCGGCGTTCGTCGTCTCTCACGGCCGCCTACTACTATTTTCTCCATCCAGCCTGTCTACCGCGGACCACCCTCGCCCTCGCCCGCGTCCGACCGTTTTTTTTCCTCCCCCCTCGCTCTTCCCACCTCGTCGCGGCTTCGAAGTTTTCGTAATCAGATGCGCGCCGTAATTTAATTCTACGCAGGAAGGGAATAAAAACGCGCCATCCGCAAGAGAGCGCGCGTAATAAGTTGATGGCGGGCCGCGTTAAACAAACGGACAATTTGATCATACATTTTCTCTTCCTCCCGTATCTTCCGTATTACGCTGCTTTTTTTGCGCATTCAATTTTGGCTTCCTGATGCGCTCGAGCGAGTGCGATATGTTACCGCGTAGATAATTGAAGGGTTAAAATTTGCGTCGGTCCTTTTTTTGACGATGAAGATAAGGTAAGACTAAACGCAACGGGTGAGCAAAAGGAAATGATGCAAGCACGATAAATACGTCGGAGTCGCGCGATACTTTTTCTTTTCGTTGTCATTTCTTTTTTTTTACTCCGTCCTGGCCTGTCCCGTCGTTACTAGCAAAATACCGTCAGCCAATTCAGCATCCAACTTCCACGACGCTGAAGAATCGTATTCCAGCGAAGTTCCATAAATAACGTTCTAACGGAAAAAATGGAGGAAGTAAAAAAAAAACGACGGTGGAAAAGCGACGGCAGGCGGCGAGAGCTAGTGAAGATCGTTTATGCGAACCAGCGAAGGGCCGTAAAAAATGTCTTCTTTTCTTCTGTCGTTATAGTCATAAGTCTCCTTATACTTACTTCGCTTACTCCCTTTTATTTCCACATTTTTTTTTATTTTCTTTATTTTGGCTTTATTTTCGCGAGCCGCAGAGCATTTTACATTTAATTAACTTGATTTTTATCGACTCGCGCTCTCTTTTTCGATCGTAGATACTTTTTCTCCTTGTTTCTTGTTTGTAAGATAAACTTTCGTTTCCGAGAACGCTTTAAAACATCGGAAGCGATCGAGAGACAAAATTTTTATCGGAAGAGATGAGCGAGAATAATTTCTATCGAGGAAAGTAGAGATTAACGATAGAAATTTACCCCATCGATCAATCCATCTTTGGCATTTATTTATTCTTATCTCCATTATCACTTTTTATAAATTCATACTCGTAAATAAAATTCTCTTCCGTTTCTATCATTTATTACGAAACTGGTATACGTATAAACAGTACGTTTCGCTTCGATGATAGCGGAACGATCGCTCACAGATAGACACGGTGCAAAAAGACGAAAGTGGTTGGAGCATAATCCTCCCCCCGAAGCCTGCAAGCGAAATTGTTCGAACGCCGTGGCCTCAGTGTCCGCTTTCTCAGAAGCGGCTGCCTGGCCTCCCGACCTGGCTGGCACAAGATCCAGAGGTGGCGGTTAGATACGGCCCGCCGATTAAGACGTCGATAAATAATATTAATTGCCGGCCAACCCCAGGCCGAAACCGCCTCCCACGGTCGAAAGGGACGGTCGAAGCGGGGGGAGGAGGCGACGTGTTGCGTTTAATCAATACCCACGTAATGCTGCGGATGGATGATGGCGGTGGCGGCGGCGGCGGCGGCGGCGGCGGCGGCGGAGGTTGCCGATGGTGGTAGTGACGGAGAGTGGCGAATGGTTGTCGAGGGGGGTGGCGCGGGCGACAGCGGCGGCGGCGGCGGCGGGTTATAGTAGTGGTGCCGGTGATGGTGGTGGTAGTGTGGTGCCGGTAGTGGCTGCTAGCGATGGTGTTGCTGTAAGTTTATTACGTAAGGCAGGTCTACTCGACACGGCGAACGCAGCCGGGCCGCTTCGAGTTGTGTAATTAAAATTAATAATTCCACGACCTCGATGCAGCCTCGTCAGACGACTCTATTTGCCACCCCCCCTCCCGCCCGCCCGTTTGCTCACCGCGACTTCGTACCTTCCCATCGTTCTTCTCGCACTCTCTCTCTCTCTCTCCTCTCTCTCTCTCTCTCTCTCACTCTCACTCTTACTCTCCCTTTGCGCCGCCTCCATTTACCGCACCCTTCTTCTTAATGCTCCTGATCGCCCGAACTCGTGTCGAAATCTCCTCTTCGGGACGGGACGCGGCGTGCCGGATAATGATGCAGATGCACTTAACGCGGTGATAACTACCACGATGATAATGAATTTTATCGTTCTCCGAGGGAGATTGTTTGCGGACTTTTATTACATAGGTTTTTAGGCGTGGCAATTATCCCGCTCGCAATGGACGTCGCGGCTGAGGCTTTTTCCCCTTCGTTACATTCATGTAAAGTGATGTAACTATTACAGAGTTCGCGATGATGAAAGAGAGTACGTATGGAGTGGCCCAGAAGAGCGAAGCGCTTTTTCTGAACACAAATGCTGCAGGTGATATTAAAAAAGAAAATAACAATTGTTCTATAATGTTAAAATATAAATACTTATTAATATATATATATATATATATATATATATATATATATATATATGTATATCATATTTTTGTCACACATTGAAAAGATAAAGGCTTTATATTCTACGCTTTAAATTATGATATGTATTCATGTTCTATATTTAGAGCTCTAAGTGTTTTCAGAAATGCAGATTTGGCATCAGTTAAATTATTAATTGAGTTTACGTAAATGCATTTAAGTTTATTTAAGGATCACATTAGGTCGCATTTTAGCGCCACTACACTGCAAATCCAAGTGTGTTATCTTAACCGAAGTTATTATACACAATTCTTACCATTTTAACGATTAAACGTGTTAATTTAACACGCAACGAAACATGTAAAACGAGTTTCGGTCAATTGTGTCATTTTTAGACGTTTATACGTGTAGAAATAACACACTTGGATTTACAGTACATGTACTATCAATACCGAACATATCACCCTATATATTTTGTGTTTTTGTGTGGAGATGATAGATGCTAATTGATGATATTTATGAATAATCTTTCCGCTTTGTATAATTTACTGATTCGAAATAGCAGTTTACGGGACGCTTTGTTACTCTGTCGAGAGGAACGAACGGAGACACTTGGCGATCGTTCGATGGACCGCAAATCGCCGCGTTCTACGTTATCTCTATGCTGCGAGCATTCTATTCGCGGGTCACGCGAAACGGGCGGGCACGATTATAAACCTTTAGACGTGTTCGCCCGGTTCGTTTCTTCCACAGTCGTCCCTCGTTATTCCGCCCGCCGTGTCGTAAATTCGTCGCGTATATATACGTGCGTTACGCGCACATACCGGCGCACATTCGCGGGTCCTAGCAGCGATTCCACGGCTGATGAATGCACTCGAGACGAGTACTAGAACAGGAACGAGCACTCGCACCCCCGACGACGACGGCGACGGCGACGGCGACGCGAGCTCGAAAGCACTCCAGCGAACGCTTTCTTTTTCCGTCAGCAGCGACGCAACGACAACGACAACTAGCGCAGTAATGGAGTGACAATTGCACTCTGGGATGGATTTTAGTCAATGGATGTCGGGCGCGATGTGCCGTGGCGAACAGACTAGCAGTGTGGATATTGCGAGGTGCAACTTCGCTTCGTGACAGCTGCAAGTTGCGAGTTGCATCGATTGCAAATGCAGTTTAAAACTCGTTAATTTTAGTTTAAAATTAAGAAAGCTAAGTAATATAGTAAAACACTTTAAATAAAATATTTCAACGCACGCCATCGTTGCCAAATATTTTCAATCGTCGATTCTGTTGCGTCGTATTTTATTAATCGTAAGTTATCACTAGATACGGTTAACTGCGTTTTAATGAGAATTATTTACATAATTAGCCGAAGTATTGCGAAAATGTATCTTTCGCCTCCCTTCTGCCTAATACGATCGGTAAGAAGCAAGGACTCGTACGTGAACCATAAAAAGTGAACAGGCATGGGCAGGCGCACCGAGCCATTTATTGGCGTCTGTACACGCCGTGTTATCGCCAATAAATGATTTTACGAGCATTTATCGCAATACTTTACCCGCACCCTCGTTGTGTCAGTCGACGGCTGGTCTCGCCAAAACAAGCAATCCGTTATTAGCGATTCTCGTAAAGTAACCGTACAGCAAGTCCAGTTTGAGCAATACGATATTTTACTCCTACTCGTACCGAGACATTCTTGCTTATCGTCGAATTGCATCGTATTTCCTTCTTTTGATAGTTACCATCGCGACAAAAAATCCCCGTCTGTTCGCGGGAATGACAAGAAGGCGATCCCGCAATAAGACCTACGAGAATATTTCAAGGATATTTTTCAATGTGCGCGATTAAACGACCGGATGCTGAAGACGCTCGTTATTAAAAAGGAAACAGGAAATCATCTTACAATGTTAATCACTCGCGAAGATCTAAAAATGACCGTCTCCCTGATCCTCCCCTTTGTAGAAGTCGGGCGATTGCAAAGTGCATTAATTAACGAGAAATGTCTGGTGAGCGGAAAAATGAATGAGCGAGATGGCATTACAGAGGAGAATTATTTCCAATAAATTTCAACGATTGCTAAAATACTTTCGTCGTAGACTGGAGAAAAAAAAGACGAGGATATATATACTGAGGAATTTTTTACGACACACGAAGTGACGGCTGAATATTTAACGCGCGAGCAAAGTGATTTATTGATAAGTTAAGTTCATTGGATCGCACCTTGAATAATATAATATTGCTGTGAAGAGATATTATCGATTATCCATGAACGTGAAAATAATCTCGACGAAAACAGTTGATTTCTACATAAAGTTAGCTTTTAAATAACTTTGAAAAATCCTCAATAATCTCAAAGTATAAGATTGTGTACCTGCAAAACTGCAATAACAATAGTAACAAAATTTTGTTCAAACGGACAGTTGTATTTACATTCGGAAATGCAACGTTTCGAAATTTCGACCGGCAAGCTGTATAACACGTTTGAAAATACGAGATATAAATATGGAAACACGTCGCGATAAATTCTCATCTTTCACAATAATTCTCTTCTAGGGAAAAACTAAGTTCGGATCATACGCGGATGAACAACCGTTGCGTTTATCTTTCACGGAACACCCTGTACACCCGCGTACGTGTGCGCAAACTCGCTTCCGCTTGCATCGTCGTTCTCGCCTTACCGGCGCGACTTGCACGCGAAAGTTCGGGTTGAAATATTAATTGGTCGTGCTGCGCTGTGTAAATCTATGTATACACCTGCCGGGATCAGGAAAGCCGCGGGAGGAGAGACAGACAGAGAGAGAGAGAGAGAGACAGAGAGAGAGAGAGGGAGACAGAGAAGGACCGCCGCGAATAGGAGGACACCGGGCGAAATAATTCATTATGTTCTGGGACACAATGTGGCCCATCCGAAACAATGGCATTGCAGATGAGAGAAAGTGGCAGAATAATTTGCAAAAATGGAATTCTGCTGGTGGTCGACGGGCGTTGGTATGCGTATCGCATAAACGTCGGGACGGCGAACATCGGACATAAGGCTGAGAATAATTGCGATTCGCTGTACGGTCTTGCTTGACGAATGAAATTCCATGGTCGGAATAAAATTCCAAATTTGCGGGCGTGGACGCCGCGTTGCACCCCTTCCCCCTCCCCTCCCCTGCCTCCCCCTCTTCTCTCGGGGCACATTGCGGTTCAACTATTAAGTTATTCATAATTGCACCCTAATTGCAACACATTCAGTATGCGTTGAATTTCATTCTGCGCATTCAACTCGAGAGATCTCCGTGAATTAGTGCGCTAATTTAAAGCGAAAATTTAGCGCGATTAGCAATTTTGTATAGCGTTATCATATCGCGCTGTTACACAACGCCGCTTTTGGAACTTACATTTTATCCCAAAATGTTCCCTACTTTTCGAAAAATATGTTTAGAGGAATAATATTATTCTTATAAATAATTTCAGGATACGATGTCAAAAAAGCAAAAAATACTATTGGCAAAACGCGAGGTATATCTTGTTCATGCGGCAGACTTGTTCATGGGAAGAAAGAATTAATAACACTTATTTCCATATTATTAGTATATTTTATTTACAGTTGCAAAATTTAAAGAAAACGGTATGATATTTGTGCTTTGAAGATGACAGGCGGACGAACAGAAAGAATGAAAGAAGGAGAGAAAGCGGGATGCTCGGCAGAGCGAAACGATAGCCGGAGAAGCAAGGAAGAGCGCGATATGTAGGGAGGATTGAAAGCCATTGAAAGGGGAGGGATGGTGAAAATGAACACTAAATCAGCCGCGAGGGGCTGTAAAATCATTAGCGCTAATAACCGAAGGTTCGAAAGAGAACGACGGTTCCCGATATTCAATTATGTTTCTGCGGTTTGCACGCGAGAAAGGTGAGACGGTCTATCTCTGCTATTGACATTTCAGCTTCGATCGGCTGTACTCACGTCTCGTTATACCTCGCGCGGGCATTCGACACTCATAAAAATTATCGAGGCGCGCGGTTGAGCTCGTGCCCGGATGATTTATCGCTTTCCGATGGCTGGCCGATGATAATGACGGTCTATTATACAGGCGGCAGCTGGCAAATGCGAGCGATCTTCGCACGCGCTTTATGCTCTGTCGCGTATGACGCACGGGGCGCGACGCGATTGTGTCACGACGTATTCTCGTTTCAGTATTTGTGTCAAACGCGTCGCAAAAAGTCTCGTTTCTCATCTTCTGATTTCTTCTATTTCCGTAATGTATCTTTTATTATGCGAAGGCAGTACGCCTGAGCATTTATTTTTGGAGCAATCTAAAAGAAACGTTTCGATATTAAGATATAAATATTATATAGAATTAACGCGCGAAAAACTGTTACAAAATTTTATATCAATTCGAGGACGTTCATGAATTTATTATTCGGATTTTATACTACAATAATATACACATTTAGCAAACCATAGATATTTTTTATACACTTGCAATTATCTGGAAAAGTTACATTTGTTAAGTAATGAATATTTTTGTTTTATATATTATTTATAAGTTTATATATATATATATATATATATATTTAATATATTAACAGAATTTCAACAATATTAGGCTGTTAGATATCTATAGAAACTATTGGAGAGTACATAATGGAGAATATTTTTTTGGTGCTGGACGAGAAAGAGTTTGTAGTTTAAAATACTGTGTAAAACAAGTACTTTCGCTCTTGGATTATATTAATTAATCATAGTGATGCACATGAATTAACTTCAATCACATAATAGACAGCCTAATTTCTGCTTTTGACGTTACGCTGTTATAGAAAATCAATGATCTGAAATTTGGGCTAACGTCGGGGAGCAATGTTCTCTGTCGTAACAATAGTACGCTGGGATTAATGTTGCACCGACAACGATAATGTGAGTGTAAAATTTTCAAAACGATAATATTCATTAAATATGCGATTAAGTTCTGCGAATTCGTCTAATGTCGGTCAATCATCACTCATCGTGCATTTCGATTATCAACCTCTGTGCCCCCTTCCTCTGTTCTTTCCATCTCTGCCGTCGGCTTTCGCGAGTCGGTTGCAATTAGCACGCTCAACTTCGACAGTTTAATTAAGCGGTCTTTGACTCGTATTCCCGCGATTCGGGGGCTTAAGCCCGATCTTAGACTAGTTTAATTGTGAACTTTCGCCATTACTCTCCAACGTTATGCTTGGCGTTGATCGACGCGATGTAAGGTTCAAACGATAATGCACGCCGAAATGCCAAATATCTCGCAAAAGAACATTTCTCACACAATACTTTTTGAGCATTTATAGTGACATTATCTCGCTCCCAATTGCACACTTTATTTGATTTAACAATTACATTTGAATTTATTTGTTCATATTTATTATGTAACATAAAATTTGCACGTAGGAGTTCCACAATCATTTTTTACTATTATTAGGTCTAAGAACAGTTTAAGGTAGACTCAAAAAGTCGGTTGAGGGTATCGTGGTTTACGCGATAATATTAAACTATTAAAGTCCACTAGCAGTTTTACATTTTTTGGCGCGGTGCTCATAATTGCAGGCATTTTCCATAAAATGTATCGATCTAGGGTGTTTTATGTGCCAGAACAACAAAATCTTATAAAAAATTAATGGATTGATGTCACGCACACAAATTAAGCAAGCGGAGTTTGATAGAACGTTGGAAAAACGTTAGCTTAGAAATATTGTTACAAAATATTCATACGAGTGTCGGAACGTTTGGTATCGAAATTTTATTCTCTCACGTGATTGTTGCACAAGCTAGTCTGTATATATAAGATATATGTATGCTTGAGAAATAAAAACTACGCTTTTTTGCACGACGCACTCGTGCAAAACCATACAGTGGTCAAACCAAATCTAAGAAAAGAAGCGCAACTCTCGCGCGAGGCTGTTAACAGTATTCCATGCTCGATCGGCAAAGTGCCTAAGTTTACGTATTTGCGGTAGACCCGCGAAGCTAGGAATAGTTATCAAACGCCGAGGTTATTGCGCGCCGCACCTGCAGCCTGTCTGCAACTTGGCGGTGCGGCGTGCAATGACGCGAGAAGGGTGTGAGTCTTTGTTTCTGGAATAATTAATCTCGACGAGTGTCAACGGGGGAATACCACCGAGTCTCCGAGCAACTTCCTTCGATGTCTCGATGTCACTGTAGTTAGTCGTTTTCTTCTGGAACGACCGACTGCATTAGTATCCGCGAAAGTCGAGTATCCTCAATCCATTGGATCCTTTTACGCGAAATCCTCACCCGATCAATATAAAAACGAATCTCACAACTAATATGTATTATTAAGGTTTACACATTTTCCGTTTTTTTTTTTATCATCCAGAAAATTTTTCTATGAAATAATCAATCTTCTACAGAGGTTTTTGTAATTCAAAGTGAGATGAATAAGCTATAAAACAGACAGCATGAATAATGAAATAAATTCACTATCCTATAATAAACCATTTTAATCCTATATTAATCTGGCTTTTGAATTATTGAAAGGTATAAATATCTGACACAATATATACCGTGTGTCCCCTGGCATTCATCTTAATTAATAATTTCAATCATTTCCAAAAAACGTTTGCCTCTGTCACTTGAGAAGCGCGACTCTCTCTCTCTCGTTCTTGTCGAAAAAGCTCATCCCCGTTCGCTAAATCGTCCGCGTGATGAAATTTTGTCGTTGTTCAAAATTAATAATCATCCGAGTTTCTCCCCGCCACCCCGCCGCGCGCTCACGTTCGTGCGCTTATTCCACAAAACAAACATTCCGCGCGTCTGCCAACGGACGCGCGCATTAATTCCAGTAATTCCAGCAATTAATCGTGCATCGAGGACGCGTAGCGTAATTAATAACGAGCGTTTGTCGCCGACGAAAGGTCGCTGTGGAGCCTAAACGTGTGGTGGCGCAGTCGACGACGACGACGAGCGAGCGACGGGAATGTTAGGCTGCCGGGGACTCCAGGCCGCAGCACCCACCGAAAACTTATGGCTCGGCAGGACGTGTAATTTCCTGTCTACTAGACCGACTTTACGTCCTCTCCCCTTACTTGCTATACCCCTCTCTTTCGCTCCCCCTTGAATTTTCTTGCCCGTGGAACGACGATCATTTTACAATCGCGACGTGTATGCGCGCCGACGCGACGGTTACAAGCTCCCTTTCTCTTTGTTCCCTTTCTTTTTTTAGACCGCGATAATTCCAGCGGGAACCAACGAGCTTATTAAGCGCTCGAGTATGCGCATCCTCATGCCATGCCACTTTCTTTTAACTCGACGGGCCTCGCGTCTCTTAAATTAATGGCACTCATGAATCAGACACGATACGCGAGCGCGAACGTCACACAAGCGAGCGACTTTCCAGACCACATCTGAGAACGATATTGTGAAATGACACATGATTTTAATATTTCATACCGATGACGAGACGGGTGGAAGATAAAAATAGGTAAAAATAACATTATCGAGTTTTCACAAAATCACTTATACTTGTAGCATAATTATCTCGAGAAGTACGTCCATAATAATTGAGCCGTACCTCGTGCATTGCTTCGGAGAGGACCGATATTTATTAAATATCGTACACCGCCCGGGCTCATAAAACAAACCGCAAAGTTCCCAACCCGATTTTAAGAAGAATTAAAAAGTCAATGAAGCATGCACATAAATTATGCATGAACCATAGAGTTTCATACTTAATAGCATAACAGCAAAGTTAGTAATAGGATAATAGCGAAGTTACTTTAGAGATACGAAAATGACATTTTACGTCGTCGCACAATATTTATCATTCTTACTAAATAGCTTATGGTAAGACTTTCTGTACCGTGTAAAGCCAGAAAATTTTTCAACGTTATTTGTTATTTGTAATGCCTTTTGGAGTGAAACTTCTCGCAAGAAGCTTACAATCGCGAGTATCAAGCTTGATTCGATGCCGGGGGTCTCTATACGCTTCTCGTAGCCTTCTAAATTAATGAAGCTCATGCATCATTACACGATACCTGAGTCTCGTAACTCGACTGGGTTAGATCATTCGGGAAACACGCGGGATCGGCGGAATGCAATTACTCCGGCGCAGCGGAGGAGGAAACGTTTGACGAAAGCAGAAAAATGCGGACAGGAAATGAGGTTAAACCATGTATACGCGCGACATTTATTATTGCACGCGCCCCGCGCATGCATACGTGATGTCGTTTAAAGTTAGTTTACATTTAAATTTCGTCGCCTGCCCGTTTTCCAAATTTGATACAGTTCTCATCTCGTAACGCGCGTATGTAAAACAGTGATAACGGCAAGCATATTTTTCGATCGGCACACGGCAGAGGCATTATATTATTTTATTTCGCGCGAGTTTGTGCGGGGCGCGAGACGCGACGCGAACAACAAATACCGACCTGCATCGCCGAGAGAGACGCAGTGTCTGCGCGACGTAATTATGTACTGAGGAGTTGCAAGACTTGCAAGAGTTGCAAGAGGAAGAAACAATCTCGCTCCAAGATCGATGACGTCGCTTGTTCCTTTCTCTGTTTCCATTTTTCAGGCCACGTTATCTTGTCGCGCGTAGCACCGTGGAAACTGTGTAGCTCGTATCGCACGACGAATGCCTTCCATGTTTTAGACAAACTTCCTTCCCCCCCATCTCCCCCATTATGCGAGAGTCGCGTTCGTTAGCGCTCGCATTTTTCAACTTTTAAAAGATTAAGATAATCTCGCGCTCTACAACACCGGCGAGCGCTTTTTTTTTTTTTTTTCAACGCGAAGACATTACTTTTACGATGTACGCGGGTGATAAAATATTTCTACGGCGATTGAGAGGGGCCAATCGTTCGGAATTGGCCATTTGAAAGATTTCCGGATGTACAATAATGTCACAGAAAGTGTTAACAACGCGCAGATAATGATTTATTTGTTATGATTTCTCTCAAGCGCTATCTACTCGCGCCGCTTGAACATGCAAAATGTCAACAAGCCGGGGCACGGATTCAACGTTTACGTTGTCGCATGCTACGAGCGGAGATTTGGCCGGCGCGGCGGGCGGCAAGCCGGCAGTTCGAGCTTCGACTTGCTACTAATCAGCTTAATTTGTAACTTGTAAAACACACAAGCTGGGTCCGCGGTCCTTAACGAAGTTATCCCTTGTTAGGCATCCGCTTCCTCCCCTCCTTCCAGATCTCGCCGGCTCGGTCGTGGCCCGCACGTTCACCGACTCTGGCAAAAACAGAAAAAAATATATATAGAAAAAAGCTGCTCGGACATGTTGCTCGGAACAAAATTGCTACCGGGCGTTGCCGCCGACACATCGCCATCGTGACGGTTTTTAAAAATTTTTACCGTCATTATTTTTCCATTGCTCTGGTCGAAACGTCACCGTGCCGCCGCGCGCAGCCGTGCGCCGCCGCGCCGCTATTCTCTCTTTCTCTCTCTGTTGCTGCTCGGGAAAATTTCCCTCCAAAAATTGATTTTGTGTTACGTGTCTATCTTCATCGTTGTTCAAGCATTGAAAGTTACACGCTACACAAAGAACAAACTAATTCATTTTTCAACGCGCCGCGCACCAGGTTTTCGGAAACGAGCAGGCGGCGTCGCGCCGGGGCTTCGGCTCTATCGCAACGCGATGAAACGCGGGAGATTCGACGGTATATGGAAACCCGTTCGTCGGAAATGTTTTCCACGTTTTGGAAACATAGGCCTGGAGAAGAGATTACGTTTATTTCAACGAGCACCACTCCAACTTGTAGCGACGCGATTCAGCAGCATATAGTTTGGGAATAATTCAGCCGTAACTGCTATGATAGCTCCTACGATTTAGTCGCTCGTGAAATGGAATGAAAATAGGTTTGTAGATTTAGTACTTTTGTTGTAATACGGTTTTTTTAAACTTATTACATCAGAATATATGTGCCTCATGATCTATAATTTTACAAAAAAATTTATTAAAACACGCGTTGATTTTAAAAATAATAACGCTCCTAACTTTCGCGTAAACAATCGTCGCAATTTTTAATACTGATTGCAAAACAAATATTATTTCTTATATACTCATATATATATATATATATATATATATATATATATATATATATATATTATTTCTAAGATATCTCTTGATATTTGTGCACATGTTTGTCCTGTCACAGGTTGAGAAGTTTAATATTTCACTAGTCATGTGAGAGCCGTTTGTCACATAAACGCGCACGAACATACATTGCGTGGTCACGACGCGACGAAAGGGGCGATTATTCGCGTCACGTCCGGCCACAAAATTCGGCCTCTCGGCGTTTGTTTAAGATAATGGACAGTCGGTAAAAAGTTTTCCACCCAAAAACGACTCTATCCTCGTGAAGTCGTTAACAAAAAGCGGACGAGCTCTCCCGGAACTTCGTTAACGAACGCGGAGGGACAGGTACGTCGTAAGCTCCGCGTAAGTCGTCGCAGAAAATAATGACGCGAGGGCGGCTGGGAAGTGATTTCCGCAGGAACCACGAGAGACGAATTTAATCCGCTGCAATTATATGCACCAACGTCGGTGTGGTCGCGGGGAAGATGACCCCGTGCCAGAATTTACCTCGGGGACGAGCGCTTCAAGGTGCTCCCCCGAGCACGCGGGATGTAATTTCGATCTCCGGAATAAAGTAGACTGATTCTCGCAGTAACCGAAAAACTGCTCCATCTGTTATATGTGTCTGGCAGTCGGCGCGCGGCGCCGGTAAAAAATCGACGAGGTGACTCCAAGAATATCAACTTAACAGCGCTCCGACGTTCCTCTTTCGTGAATCTCTTTAAATAAAACTCCATGAATATTGTTTATGCTTGTGTTAAAATTTTTTAAAGTGTATCATGTAGCATTGTTTTCTATTTATATAGGAAATGAAGTTTGTACTTCGTCGAATGTCATAACTTTAATATCGAAGAAGAGAAAAAAAGGAAAGAAAAAAGAGGTTTTTAAAAAATATGTTTCTTTCCAACACTCTACGATAGTTTCGAATTTAGACAACTGAAAATTATATACTTATCTCAGAAAATTAGATGTCTTAATGTCTTGAAAATTCTCTTCTCCAATTGCTTATTCTTCACGAGCTAGGTATTTTTTACATATTCAAATATAGTACACTGTATAATTTCAGAAATATTAAGTCCTAGAAAGATAAATATAAATATGATTTATATGTATCAGAATATGTTAATTACACATATATATGTTCATTTTATTATCAAGTTTTCTTAGTTGAGAAAGGTTCCTAAAATAATTCTTACAGATATTTTAAACTTGCATAATATGGAATGATTAAATTCATTTCAAATGTCTTACGATTTATTGACTGAAAAATATGATTTAAAGTATACGATTAAAAATACAGAGTTTATATTATTGATATTAATTAATTAGATAAGTTGATTATAATTGTAATGATTCTTGACTCCGTTTTCCACGAGAAAATATTGCAAGAAATTTTTATTTTATAAGCTTTATTTATATATTTGTATTTCTGAATTCTATATAAGGAAGCGATACAGCAAAAACTTCGGGAAAAATATGAATAAGGAATCCGTTTTACGTTAACGTTAATTGATATTTTTCTTCATCGAGAAATGCGTTGATACAGCGACCAACGAAAACGAATACTCGCGAAATTTTGCTTTCGCGAAGCGTCCAGTATATCGAACTTTCTTTCTTCTGTCATCGCTTCTGCGTCGTTCTCACACGTACGCAGTTATGAAACAGTGATTTCGGAAGTACGGTAATTCCGTCCAGTGTAATGGTCACTTTGATTTACGAAGATCGTTTCAAGCCACGCGTACTAGGACGAAAGTCGATTGGGATTCGATCTTATTCCAAAACTCATTTCGCTCAGCAGGCGTACTCGGCTCGATTTACGACTTCGTCTCGTGGATCCGAAGTAATCGCCGGATCCATTTCTCTGGAGTCGACGAGTACTCCGTCACGGGGTTCTCAAAGTCTCGCGGCTTTCGGTTTTCACCCCCCCTTCTTACTTCTTCTTCTCCTTACTTCCCTCTCCTTTTCCTCCCCCGATTTCCCCTCACGCGGCCGAATCGCGTCGGTATCCTCCCGTGATTCACGTACGAAGACTTTTTTACGTGACTGCCCGACCATCCGTCCGTTAAATTTCCTCATCCAATTAAATTCGATCGTCATTAAATTTCGTTAGATACGTGCCGTTAGCTTCGCGGCCGTCTCGGCTGAAATTCAATTACTTCCATTATCGAAGTTTTTGGGCGCTCCCTTACGCTCGCAGTATCAAACTTTGCCGATCGCGCAGCGAAATGTTACTAACGCGATGCCCCGAATCTCTATGTGTGATTCCTCGATCTTCTTCCAATACTTCCCGCGTCCTATTCGTCGGCAACGTTGTGTTTAACACAACACGAATTTCTTGCGAATTTCCGAACGAGATTTTCAATCGCGAATTATGAATATTATTAACGTCAAAACAGATTGTTCATTAAATAACATGAAATCGGTATCGTTCTAATGTTACAAATTAATATCCCATCTCATTACACGTTCAGAATTAATCGCTAAATTTTATGGCAATGTAAACTCTCCGTATCTTGGGAAAATATTTCGATTCGGTTTTGTTGAATGGATTGGTTTTAATTAAATTTAAATTAAACTTTCTTTTCTCTGATCGCGTTGCGATTTTGAATTTAAATTTAAAACACGTTTATCTCTTTCGCTGCCACGATAATCGTGCGGAGGATAGTGCAAAAACACCACATTTTTTAAAAACAATATGTATTTTTCTCTTCATTGTGAACATAAAATTGCTTTCTTGAAGTTTTCAGCGCTCTCCGATATCCCTTATCAATGAAATGTTATTTTGCCTTTTGTAAAACCTTCAATCCCAGCTGTATCTACGGCGTGTGTACGGAATTGCGGAGTCGATCTCTCCGCTTTAGGTTTCGAAATGTGTATATACCGAGGCTGCTTTTTCTCCTCCGCGAGCGAGAGACGACGGACGAGCAACGCCGCGTCAGCCTCCGCTGCACGGCCATTGTTTACAGTTGCATCCTCCCGCGCAGTTGCACCCCCAGTGCAGCGTCGAGATTCGCATTGATCAGATTTCGCCCCCTTCTTGGAATGCGTGCGCGGGCGTGTGCGTCGACCCGAACCAACTGCGGTTCGCGGCCGCGAGTTCGATTTTTCGTCGTCGGCTATACGCCGTGAGTAGCGGTACCCGTCCATGTAATCCACCCTTGTTGCGAGCTTGCGGTCGTACATATACGTTGTGTTTGTGTCCCGGCCACGAAGTTTACCTTCTTGCAGCCGAACGAAGTTATAGGTCGGATTACCACGCTCGACTAACACGAGTTTCAACGACAATTTGCTCGCCAACTTGGATCGCTCGATTTGACACCGCTTCGACGTCTCGCGTTTTTTTCCCCCTACAGCACCCGGGAGACTCCTTCGTAGTTTTTATCGTGAAATATCTTACGTATAAATCTCGATTGAATACTTCAATTAACTATAATTAATGTGATTCGAGATGTCGATATTATCGAGTCACTTGGATTTTTCAAGGGTCTTAGGTGTTCTACAAAAAGCTGACACTGAATGACAATTTCTGTAATAACTATACGAGATTGGGGGGCATAGAATTTTGATGCCATTCCGTTCAACAATTTGGATCACCATACTTTCGCATCGATTGGACGAAAACGCGATTTTTCGAGCTGGAATATTGCTTTAATTGAGATCGCGATCGCGTGAAATTACTCAAACCATGAAATTCAGTGAATCTTTACGTTCTCGATATATAGGCTCTCGCGATATCTGTATGACCCCACCGCGCTCCCAATGAATTCGATTCGAAATCCGATTTTTTGTAATGAATCCATTCAGTCGAGCGATTTGATGAATAAAATTCCTAGAGTGCTGCGCGATCAGCATGCCTTTGAATTGGGAGCTTGAATTCGATGGTTTTAGTAACGACTTATTTTTAAAACCGAGCGCAGCGAAATTTTATACATATATATATATTATCAATTAACTGTAATGTTGATCTGTGAAAGGGAGCAATCGACAATTGTCGGCTATCTCACGTTTTTTCAACACTTTGAAGTTAATACCCGCAGCACATTCTTCAAGAGTAACAATGGCACGGCAATGACGAGGAAATTGAATAAAACTTAATATAATTTACGCTTACTTTTAAGCAAGCAAAACGTGCGCGGGAAGAGAATATTTTAATTGTAACGAATTAAAAGAAAACAGATTGTTCTATCAACTAACGAACTTAATTGTACCCCATATATAACTTTATAAAATCTCCTTTAAGTAAAATAGGTTCGAAACTTCTTCCTTTACGAGCATTACTCACCTTAGAAACTTAAAACTTAAAACTAGTTCATGTAGAAGCAGTGACTACCGAGCCGGATAAATTTTCTCTCCAGTTAGCCAATATTTCGTCGCCCGAGAAAATAATATCATATGTACGCCTTTAATACACTTTAACGTCTTAATATCTTAAAATAACTCAACTTTATTACTAAAGCAACATACAGTTATTATCGCGCGCGCATTTGTTACGTATGAATAAATAAGACAACAGTTTTATAGTCGAAATAGATATGTTTTGTATTATTCCTTAAACAACAATATGATAGATTTCGATTAATCTGTTGCGATAAATACACGGGAGCCCCTGAATTGAGATAGAATTTTTGGTATCTCAGTTTCGCATCATAGTCTCTCTCTTATTTAACTAACTAAACGACTGTTACGCGAAAGTCGGTGACAATAAAAGCGATAGTCGGTCTTACAGGAATAAATACAGGAGCCTCCGTATGTATGAGGCTCGGCGGAAGAGAAAATTTTGAGGTGCACAACGTATAAGTTTGCACGTCCTCGACTACCATTGGACGGAGAGTAGTCACTTTTCCACGGAGTCAGCAGGTCGTTCGATGCGGTCCGGAGAACGAAGTGGGTATTCCCCGCGAGAAAACCCATAAAATCGGCTTACTTCGATACAACCCGCTTCCGACCTCCGCCTCCGTCTCTCCATCTCCGGTGTCCGCGCCGGATGTCTTCGTGTGCGGAAGGCTTAGGTCAAAGTCCCTGGGTTTCGTTTTATAAAACAGCACCGCGCGGCGGTTGATGGACCCGAAAAAAACTTGACCGGAGGCTCGATCGCGTCATCCATTGCTATATCGGTCCCGCTATCGAATTGTAAAGTTTGGCATTTTAATAATTTTCAAGGATTTATTTCAAGGAAAATTTTCATTTTCACCTCTCACTTCTTTCCCATCGTTTTATCCGCTTATCACGCGGTATTATTTTTGGTATTTCATCGAAATAAAAAAATATAAATTTTTATTAGCGAATATATAACCATCTCAAAAATCGCGAATGTATTGATTTATGGATTTATTTATTACACGTCAGCCGCAAATTTAAAATCATGTTCTGCCAAATCGTAGATAATTTATTGCTGCATATGCATGCGATCGATAAATAAATCATCAGAAGTGAAAGATGCAGCGAAAGATCCCCAGTATCTGTCCGCGTCCGCTTTGTTTCGTAACGCGAGGCGGTCGCTATCGAGCACCGGCTGGAAATCGGCTTACACGTTCTCCCATCGATCCTTTTCCCCGTCTCGAGCGCGGGCGAAAGGCAAAGCTCTCTTCGTGATTTCCTGGATACCTCGAGCGCGGTTGGTAACCGCAATTTCGACCGCGTGCAAGAGGACTAAAGACGAGGCGAAAAGGATCTACGGAGCGTGGTCTGGTTTGCGGGACAGGATGAACTCGCGGAGAGCGAAAGAGGAAGAGAGAAAGAGAGAGCGAGAGAGAGAGAAAGAGAGAGAGAGAGAGAGAGAGAGAGAGAGAGAGAGAGAGAGAGAGAGAGAGAGAGTGCATGTGTGTGTATGTGTGTCCGATTTCTGCGGTAGGATGGAATCGGTGAGAGAGCGAAGGGAGTTCTCGTACCGGAAAAAGCTGGAAAAGCACGAGAGAGACACAGACTGGAGACTGAGGACGATGAGAAGCGGCGGTGAGAGGCGGTGGACCCCATTGTTGACTCCTAATTCCACTTCGACGCCTAATTAAGTCAGCGCGCTGATTCTCTTTCGAGCCTCGAGGCGATGGCGAAAAGTCCCGCACAAGAAAAGATCGAAAGAGACGGAAAATTGGGTGCGGAGGGAAAATACTTATTACTTTTGCCGCGCCGAATGATGTTGACCGAGTTCTGGCCGAGTGCGAGAGAAACTCTTTTTAGAAAGATATAATTTTTAACATTTATAGAGAGATAAATGCTTATTATTAAATGCTTCGATTATTAAAATCATTTGACGTACGTTTCTAATTCAACCGTATAAATGTAAAATTAAAGAACGACGAGTGCCATCGATAAATAAATCGATCGCACAACTAAATGGCAGATTACCTCTTTCTGAATGAGGATATATCCTAATACAATCCGCATTCCATTGAATGAATCATACTTTTATCGATTATTATATTAAAAAATTAAGATATTTTATTCCTCATGATTAAGAATAACGCGTGCGCGCATGGGTGAGCAAAATGTCCTTTTGTTATTCGCAACAAATTCGTCCCGTGATCTGATTAATGTCCCGTACTTTCATTTTGACGTCTGATTAAGTCAGTGCGTTATTTCTGTTGACTACCTTCCGAGTCGATGGCGTTAGGAAGGTGCCGGGCGGACGGAAAGAGACGGAAAATTGGATAGGGAGAAACTGCGGAACTCGTTACATTTACTGACACGAAGTGCCGGGCTAGTAACACGAATGTTGTTGGAAACTTCGGAAGTTCCTGGAATGTTTTGCGCTATTTCTACATAGGTAGTTACATAATTCTCGCAGTTTGATGCATATTCGCGCGTCTTGCGTAGCACTACCCCGCGTTTCTCTCCTCCCGAAATTTTTATCCTTCACCATACATTAAGCTGTAAATCCGATAGCGGGCGAGAGCGCGTGTCGGGCAGTGCTCTTATCTCGCCACTGATCGCTTTCGGGTAGCGGTATACGTTTTTAACGGCCTCGTAACATTATTATTTTCTAATTTTAGCCGTCTGCCGGTCAAATTAGGAAGTTAATTAGAACATTTGGAAACCAATCCCGGTTTCCGAAGCTTGATACAAGCTGAAACGATCTGCTTTAACAGAAACGCGGATGCAGCTTTTTTTAAATATAATATAAAAGTTTCATGTTTTTATTGACGCGACTGTTTCTCTTTAAAAATGCATAGTGTTAAATATATTACAAATGCGACAGCGGAAATTTTTAAAGTTTCATTTTTTACTTTAATGGAACGGCCGCCCGGCTCTATTCTTCTCAATGTAATACAAAAAATCAATATGTAGAGCATAAAAGCTTTTATTAGATCTATAAATAAGTATGGTGATAAATGTCCTGGATGTTGTTTCTCTGTGATATTAATAGCTCTCTCGCTATTGATCCGGAACCTTTTTTCCTCCGCGAGCGTTGCCCCCGTTGCTACCGATCCACCGAATATGCGATGCCGGCGGATGCATGCTGCAGGATCGATCGTGAGATATGATTTTACGATGGCGAGCCGGGAGAGAGAGTCCGCTCGCCCGGTGGCATTCGAACAGTCGTGGATCGTAATTCGAATCGGACGTCGTATCAGCCCGGAGCGTATTCCAATCCGCAAACCGAGAGGTACCGAGCAAGAACGGCCAAGGACGATGGCAACTGAATCCCCATGCTCGCCCGAGCCAGACGTCGAAATCAGCTTACGCCTACGCAAATCAGGCTTTGTAGATTGTGGAGCGGCGCGAAAAAGAGTGCGATGTCCCAATTTACAACGGGCTCACGGCGGATATTTGCAATGATTTTCCCGTATTCTCGCGGCATCGGGAAACTTTAATTCCGTTTCGCCGCGGCAGATCGGTATATGCTCGAGGATTGTCCGCGTGGGATTTGGAAACCACAGATTTCTCGAAGAAATCTTGAATCGTCTGATATATTTTAAGAATATATAGCGCTTTGAAATAGCCGACTACGTGTTAGCTATTCGTCGTTTTTATTACTCCTGAATGTAGCTAGTTTAAAGAACGATTTACGGATCTCGTTACACATGATCGGCTTTATCTTTAGTTTCGCATTCTATTGGCTTGTAACGCTTATAAGGAGAAATCTGAGTTTACAATTCCACCGCGGCTATTTCTAAAAATCGAGTTCGGCGAACATTTTGCAAAATTTTCACGGTTATCGCCGCGATGGAAAGCGGCGATTCTGCCGTAGAGGTGTTCATGTGGAAACAGGAGGAAGCTGCAAGACGAAGAGCTAGAGTTTCCTGGAACGATATCCGCGCTGGCATCGATCGCGCCAATTGTTGTAGCCAGATAGTTTACGATAGACCCTAAGAAGCTGAGCCAGTATCAGAGCACGATTAGACGTGTAATTAGCGTTTTTAGCGTAAGATTATCTATTCTCATTTATTCAAACTTTTTAAAAGGACAATTAATAATGGAGGAGCGTAAAAATGTAGAAAAAAGAAGAATATAAATAGAGAAAAAGAAAAAAGGAAAATAATATGACAAGATATATGATAGAGAGACGAGGGGGAAAGAAAATGAATCGATCCGGAAAAGGAAGGGTTTGACGGGTTTTGGGGAAAACGAAAAGTGGAAAAACGGATGAAAACGAGGAAGCATCGAGATTTATTGAGAAATCGAAGAGTTCCCGGCGACGTCTGTGGCGACGAAATCAATGGTGCCGACGTCATCGTCGCCGTCGTCGCCGCCGCCGTCGCCGCCGCCATCGTTACCGTCGTTGTAGCGAGCATAACGTCGCGTCGCTCCCGTTGGAAATGCTATATAAGATCTGGACCTAAAGGAGATAACACCCCGCGAAAGGGATTCACCGAGATTAACCTTCCGGACAGATAAGGATTTCGAGTCTCGGCCGATAAAGCTACCCTCCACGCCAACGTCCATCCGTCTTGGACAACTGGTATCAGTTTCCGAGACAGTATCCGTATTACCGGACTTGTGGTTGTTGATGGCCGTGCGTCCGTGCAAGAAATCGGGGGATCGTTAATGATGGAAGTCAGACCGCAAGATAATTGGCGGTCGGAGTCGCCGATATATACGTCGCCGGTAAAGTGGTGAGAATTAATGAGACTCGCAAACGAACCTGAGTAAAGTCGTATTTGACTGTCGGGCGATCGATCTTCGGGTTATCGCGTCGCCTGGATCGCCGCCGCGCCGTTTATAGATGCGCCGCGGGAATTGGTAAGAAGTTTGGAAACATCAGAGACGCGTCGGCGAATAATATGCTGCTGTGAGAGGACCGTGTCGAGAGATGGACGGGGGATACGGCGTAGGAAAGTACGGAGTCATCGTCGCTATGAATTCTTTATCGCACATGTGCGGGCATAAATAATAGACAGTGACATCTGCAACTGCGCGACGATCATGTCGAACTTTTTGCTTATTTAAACATCCACGTGCGCGATATATCATGTATGGTTTTTTTAATAAAATTATAAAATGTTTCTTTGTAATAATTAATGGCTATAATAAAATATTATTGTAAAACAACTTCGCGAATTTCCTGCAATATCTTTCATACTTTTGATACTTATTAATTAAAAGGATAACGTTATACTTGGATCATTTTATATATCAAGCGATTCTCTCTGATGTCAGCACAAAGCTCGAACCTTATTTCTGAGGCTTCTTATGGGGGGGAAAAATGCAGCTATCGATAAAATCGTCTCTTCCGGTCAGTTCAGTCTTCAATATCCGGAATACAGCGAACGCTACTTCCTCGAAAATGTCCAGATTAAACCTTCTTAATTATCGACGACGTCGATCGATCGTGGGGTCATTAATAACATTAGATGCGGTTCGCGATAAGTCAGTCGAGAGATCGACCTTTTTTTTACCCTCTCGATAGAACGGTAACGACCGTTAAGACGTTGCTGCAATTAATCTTGGCGATCTCGCACGGCAACATTCTAATTTCATGGGGAAAAGGGCGGTCCCCGGACAGCGCGGGTGGATGTTCCGACTCATACAAGAGATTGTGCGATTGTAAATTCGTCCTAGATGTAAGATGTAACCAGCATTTAGAATTGTAGCTAGTCGCGTTCGAAAAGGGAACGATGCTTTTCGTATGCTGTCAGCTTTCGCGAATCTATAGTTAATTGGTGCCGAAACTTCCGCATTCCAATTAAGGATGCGAGTGTCACGACAGAAGCCAACGACGCGTCTCCGTCTACCGACTTACAATTTCCAGAGACAATATTAACGTTGCAGAGTCGGACGACGACGACGACGACAATGACGACGACAACGACGACGACAACGACGACGAGGACGATGACGATTACGATGCAGCACGGTGCAATATAGGCAAAAGTGGCTCGTGATTTGTTAAACGCGCAGAAATATGGAGGACCCCGTGCCTCCCGTGCTGGAGGCCGGTGAGTAGTTTTCGCTATCGATCGCGCGCGGAAACTAGCACAGCATTTGATCAATATGAACCACTCTCCGCATCGCTCCCTGACAAATTCGACCGCCGTTTTTATTATTACTGCGAACGTGCAGGAGCACGAAAGGCGCTTGACTGGCGGCCGAACTCGCTGGTTCGTTTATCTTATAGTTGAACGAGTTATGACGTCGGTACATGGCAATATATATGAGGGGCGGCTATTCCATTAGTTTTATAAAGTTTTACCAAGTTTGGGAAATTGGACGGGGAGAGAATATCCTTCTCCCTTCATGAAACGCGAAGTTAAAATTATAAGCGTAACATCTGCATATATATGTAATATGGTTAAACGATGGAGGAATAATAGTGATATTCTGAACTTGATATTCTGAATATTTGACAAAATAATAACAATAAAATTTTAATTATCCAAAACGACGATTGCGAGAATATTTCATTTGCGGCAAATATAATTTTCATATTACGCTAAAAAAAAGACTGGTAGATATATCTAAACATATTTCGTTCGGAAGAATTGCAAAAATTGTGTGCTAAATATAATCTCCAATATTTCCCTTAATATCGTAATTCAAATAGTAAGAAAGGAAGATATATTATAACTATTATAAGCCGCTTGTTTTCGGTTTGATTTTACATGAGGGGTCACGCTCCCTTTCTCGGATTTGCGTATCCAATTATCCCTGCATTTCGGAATCGTGCGTGCGTTCCCGTATAGCTAAACGAGCTGATTGCTACGACATCGCGGTCAAACCCTGGCGAGAACGCGAGAACGCCAACGTCCGGACGAGCGGCGCAATATGCGATCCCGAAGAGACGTTTGTTAAATGACTCGGCGCACCGCGCGCAGACGGATGATGGATGAGGGGACGCGCCTGGGGTTTCTTCGCCGGTAATTCGGAAAAACGGCGCCGCCCTTACGCGGAATCCAATAAAACGAATTGGCGTGCCGTACCCGTACAACTTCGATCGGGACGGAAATAAAGGATCGAGATAAAAGCCGCCTTTGACCGAGGCGGGTAAGCTGAGCGCGCGCGAGTCTGCCTCTCCGAGATGGTTAACCATCATTTTTACCACCGACTGTATCCGTCAACGACCGCGAGGCGTCGAGTCGAGTTGTCGATTCTTAGGTTTTCGTGCTTTCAATGTACTTGAAACTGATATTGAAACGGAGAGATCGCTTAATTTCGATTTTATTGGACAGTTTAGCCCGATGACATTTTACCATTTCTGTTTGACAGGCAATGCAGAGTGTAAGTGTAATATAGGTGAAATATTTGAGGTGGATTCAGGATCTGGTAAAAAAGAAGCGTCTATACAAATATGTGTATTTAGAAATGTTTATTTATTTTTTAAATTTATTTAAAAGAGCGAACGGAATTAGTTTATAATAAGTGCCATATGCTTATCAGATTACGTTAAAGCGGATGTGGCTGTCTTTTATCATGGTAGTACCATAATATTACATTAGTCTTGCAATGATGTGTATTGCAGTGAATTTAACAATAACGTGTGCATTGTTTCGATTCTGCGTTGAATCCAATAATCACTTTCTCATTATAAACGACAGAAACTGATACTGTAAACACAACGCTATTGTACCCTGCAATATTTCGCGCAATAATTACATAATATATCCTATGAGTTACATATTATTATAGAATATCATAATATTATACTTTAATTTGTCAAAATTGGCGACCATTTTACATCGGTGTACGATAGTGCCAAGAGTGCATACAGTGCAAGAAAGCGTTACGAAAATCCAATTTTTCCATGGATTTTATATACTTCGAGGATGTGTCACTAAATGCATCAACGTAGCAGTTGATTTCCTCGCGCGTTCCGACCCCTACATTGACGCGTCTGTCAATAAAACGAAATGATTTCTTGCTCAAGGAATATATCGTGGTCGAATTCGACGACAGCGGGGCACGTACGAAGCAGCGCCGTTGTGCCCGCAAATTCGCGAAGAATTCCTTAAGCTACCGGGATTTTTACTTCCTTGTGCGCGGCGTGGCGTGCGAGCGAGAGTCCAAGTCGCAGGAATACAATCACCATGACGTTCATTTTCGTGAATTAGATTTCCGTCTACGTCAACGGGGCCTTCTTTTTGTTTTGCCGCGCATGAAAGAACACCTCGGTTGAAAAGTAGAAGAGGAAATGGCGCGCGCGCTTCCGCGTATCCCCCCTCTCCCTCCCCCTAAATGCGACGGCAAGACCTGGAGAGCAATTCTCTTGACAATTTGGCCTGGCGGTTCGCCAGCCGAGACCAGTCGATTCAACTAATCTAAGTTGCTTAGCACGACTTCGTTCGATTCGCCTCACCACACCGCCGCCGCCGCCAACACCACCCTCGTGGCCTCTCTCGAAGACTTCTCGACTTAGCTCCCCGTGTCGAAACCACCCCTGCCCCACCGTCGGCTCTCCTCTCGCTGGCTGTCGAGGGAGCGCGTACGAGAAATACGGATTTTCGCGCGTTTCCGCTTAACTACATACGTGTTCGGCGTTTATCGCGTACCCGAAATTGAGGAATATATATATCTGTTTTAACTATCGAAGAGAGAGAGAGAGAAGGCGAGATATATGTCAATTACAACGCGATAACAATCGGAACACAATAGTCCAGTCATTCTGTCATTCTGAATTTCCGGAACAAAAAAAATATATTTATTAATTGTTCCCGACTCACTGTGCACCACCGTTTTGTATTCTTCCGACGTAGGTTTCTCTAGGAAGCTTTCCAGTCGCTTCAGACCAACAACGCGTCTTACAAATAGAATAAGTTTGCAACCGAACCTTCGGGAGAGTCCTATATACCTTGCGAGACGCCACCGTAACTCGCCCGAGAACGCCGTTTCTTACGACATAATTGGTTAGCGCGCGGAATTGGTTTCGTACCTCGTTCGTCAGAATCCAGGGAACTTTATATAGCGCCCTCGCGACGCCGTGCATGACCCGATTTCTGATGTACGCCTGTTAATTCCCTGTCCGAATCAGCGCGGAGGAACGCAAAGGGATGTTTGAGAAGAAGCTTTAGTAGCGATTACACGTGTAAGTATAATCCAGTCGCTCTTGGCACGTTGTAAGTTAGCTTGTTTCCCGTTAAGTATCGATTAGAGAAAAGGCATTTATATCAGCCGCGTCTATACTCCGACGATTCAGTATATATATTAAAAAAATAAGATTACGTTATTATTATTATTATTATTCGTCAATTTGTCTTTAAAGCCCCCGAAATTGGATCCTCCTACCACGGTTAGAGAGGGGTTGCGAGAGAGTTAGCGTCGTATCGGACTCTCGCAATTTGCACAGTCGATCCAGGAATTTCTGGCCGCTCTCCGCGGCGCCGCGCCGCCGTCCCTTTATACGCGTATTGGTGGATGGAGCGAATAGAGCGAGCGGTGGTATGCTTCCAACTATAACTTGATATCTCTTCGTCCCGCAGCGCCGTTATCGCCAGGGATGTACACGTACCATCGAGGGAGGTAAGACTACCTTCCCTCGCGCTAACTGCTTGACAAACTAAGTTAACGTTTCTTACGATGTAATTGGCTCCACGCGGCAGCGGAGAATCGCATACCTCGCGTCGCCGGCGAGTACGAGGGACGAGAGAGCTAGAGAGATAGGGGATGCTGCGGGAATCACGAGACGCGACGGAATCGTCCTCGTGATGTGCCCGGGCGTCGATGCCGGGAGGAATTCTCCCGGTGGTACAAAACGACGTGGTAAAAGAGGAAGGGAAGCGCGTGCGGTAAATTGTACGTTCATTTGCGCCGGGATCCGGGCGGTGTATACACGCGAGAAGACGACGAGGAGGGATAATTACGGAGGACGAGAATGCGCGCGCGTGTTAACGATTGGAAGGCGAGAAATCACGATCGAGACGATTATGCGACTCGCGACAATTTTTAAATTGCTTCGACCTCGGGAGAACTCGCGTCACGAAACACGCCTCTCGCTTTAATCTTCCGCGATACCGTTACGATCGTTGTAACGTCTTACAATACGCAGCGTGTCATTATCTCCACGTAATCTGGATCCAAACAATGTCTCGTCGAAATTAAGCAATTACAATTATTTTTATAGACATGTTTTATACTTACTTAATACATGATTTAAATGGTTTCATCTCGATTCTCGTTTTCTCGCGCTTATCTTTCATAAGAGGAAGGCGCTATTTTTATGGAGCACGGTGAAAAATATCACCGAGCGGAAGCAGGGGGTCGCATATACGCTGGAAATATAAGTTCACACAACTCACTCTGCGCGAGGCTTCGCGATCGTATCTTCTTTCAGTTCATGGAAGTACGGCGGTCCAGCCTCATCGTCGTCGAATCGTCCATCAAAGTTCCGACCAAGTTTGCGTCCCGCGTCACAATATTGTCGCCCTTTCCCTCCATTTCCCGCTCCTTCCCTTTCTCGGTTCTTCCCTTTTCCGACAAGGGAGAGAATCTGGGATCTACTACGCCCTACGGGGTAAACCAGTGCGATTCTATTCTCTCTGTCTTCCCTCTTTCTCTCGCTTCTTCATCCTTCCATCTTCGTCGAACTGCCTCTTTTTTTTTGTCTTACCTCAACTTCTTCCGTTTTTATCCCTTCCCCTCGCATCCTGATCCTTTTTTCTCTTCATCTATACGCTTCGGCGATAATAACCGGCGAACCAACGGCGCAAATCTTCAATCTCGTCTGGCAAATGGCCGATCTCGAGGCGCGCGGTACTTTCGCCAGACGGGACAAAAGAAGAAGAGGTCCTTCCATATATGTCCGTATAGCTGTGAGCCGCGGAAATTTTCCGCTGGATAAGCCCACATTGTTTGTCCGCATGGAGCTTCTCCTGCGCGTTATTTTCTTCCTTTTTATTTATCTTTTTTTTTTAGCGCACATTGCCGTTCCTCCGTTTTCCTCCGAATGCGTTCGACATCGTTTACTCATCGCCCCGCGTTCCGGTAAGAATCTGCGCGGAGAAGAGAGATTTATAAGCGATGACACGTGAAAGTGGTCCATTTGCATCTCGCAAGCCGCTGAGCGTGGCAGCGCGTATCGATTGCGCGTGAAATATTTTCCTCGATTTTTAAGATGCGCCCGCCCGCTATTTCATACCCGCGATCCTTATAGAAAGTTCGCAGTGGACAAATTGAGGCTCTTCTTGAGCGAATAATACGCGGTGTCATATCGGGCAGCTTTTCGGGAGAAAAGAAATTTCAAGATTTTTCAAAGAGATTTCACGACTTCGAATATAAGGTAGATCTTTATTCTACACTCTTCCCGTGTGTACACGGCGCACGATATAAAAGATACACTGTAATATTTCGAGTAATATATGTCGATTTATCGCACGGAAAAGTTAACATGGGAAGAAATATCTACGGTAAAGTGTTTTGCATTACTCGGCGAAGTATTCGCTGCACAACGAGGGTTTATTTAGACGCTCTCTTCGCTCTTCACGAATTCTTCTTAGTTCTCCGTTTCCAATTTCTCGCATCGTCCTCGACAATATCATCGCAATCGCGTCGCGCCAATATCTGCAATCTCTTAGGTTCGAGGAATACAATTTGTGCGATCAATAAGGGAAACCGTCAAAGCGGAAGCTTTCCTGCGCGAGCGAAGCTGGCTTTAAAACAAGGATGTTCCGTGGGAAGAAACAATGTTGTTGGATGGTCTTATCTCTCGCTTTCCGTCTTTCTCGACTCCCTTTTCTTCCTTCTCTCAACCTGTTATTCTTTGTCTTCTAAACATACGACACTGCAGGTAAACGTTGAACCAACATTGTAAATCTCCGGTGTGTTGTTTGGAAGCCGACTAGATCCTAGAATCCACCTGTATTGTCACGTAAAACGAGAGGAAAAAGATGTTGAGCGTTTAAAATGTCGCGGGTGTATCGGAACTGTTAGAATATCTGGCGAAATAGATGAAGCTTCGGCGATTTTCTGATGTGCGCTTTTTATCAGGTATTCGATAGATTCAAATATTTTACACAACACTTTTTTAACATCTTTTCATCCATCTTTTACGATGGATGAATTGGTCATAAATATTTACGTCATTTACGAGATAAAGTCAGATATTTCTTAATTCGAGGAAAAATTAAATCTTTGATTTAAAGATATATATCATTTATGAACACGAAATTATTATTCGATGTATGCAATCAGTAAATAAAAGCAAGAATTTTTACATATATTTCTATTTATGTTGCATCATGCTGTATCGAGTATTTTGTTTTTTTTTTTTGCTTCTTCCGTCACTTTTTATCAAATATACAATATAGCATAAATTTTTCACAAGACGAGATCTCTCTAATCTTGGTCGTTTTCTTCCATCTTGTTTGTTGTACCGCGATGAAAGAGTGTCTCAATTTTCATGTTCATTTTTGACGCATAATGTCGGGGGAAAAGCTGGAAATGCAATGGTAATGACTTGTCGCGAGTTGCGGTTTAAATTCGTTGTGCTTCGAAAGCCATACATTTTTTTTCCGCGCAAATATTACGACAGCGAGAGAGAGAGATCAGCTCTCTGAAATGAAATTAACTTTCCATTTCCAAGTTCCACCTTCAGTTTCCCCGCTTGTAGTTCTGGCAGATGTTATCTTAAATTTTAATTGAACTTTATTATCGTATTAATTATTCGCTGCATTAGTTAGTAAGAAAATAATTTATGTCGCGCGCTTCGGATGTCAGAATTAGTTACTCGGAAAACGATTCTTATTTGACTTGGGATATTATTCAGACCTATCTCTCTTTCTCTCTCATTTTCTCGTGATATACGTTGAGTGACATATTCAATTTTTTTTATACACAAAGATGATACGATACAAAGTAAATATTATTTTTTTCCGTAATTAGCGTCGATCTACATATAATATTTGTTTTAATTGCCGGAAGATTACTCGCGCTTTTGACGATATCGGTATTGGATATTTACCCGCTATGATATCTCAAAGCGAAAGCAAAATATGGAGCGTATATTTTGATATCGTCCCGCGTCAAAGCTACAAATCTAACGTCTACTCGAAATCGATCAAACGCTTATAAGTTGCGAGGAGAACTAAAAAGGATCTTTAAATTCCGCGGTGAACGCATCGTCGTGAAAGCGCCGCGCGATACAGCGAGCTGCAGTAACCGTCGGTAGCCATGGCGAAAAAAGAGAACTCGATATGAAAAAGCTCGTGGTACCTAAATAAAATTGTTCGCCTGTAATCGAGTCCTTGAGAGGAAAAGCTGCGTCGTGGAAAACCTCGAAACGCCAATATTCGTCGGTTGTGCATACGTCGCGTTTTCCTTACAAAACTGCCTACGTAGAAAATCTCCAGACGTACGGAAAAATATTATATACGATTGATATCACGCTTAATTAAATCTCCGTTTAATCTTAATTTTTAATTAAATTTCTGGATATTACATGGAAAAAATTTTTAATCTTTGATATTAAATAATTTAATACGCTATAATGTTACACTCTTAAATTTTTCCAATAAGAAAAAGTTAATTTTGTCGAAAGATTTAGCCCGTAAAGATGCACGTTGAATGTCCTAACTCCTATATAAACTGAGCATATATAAACGCGTATCCATTAAATATCCCACGCAATTCACCGTCGTGCCATATGCTGTTTTTCGCGGAGAACCGCACAAAAGTCAACGTGGCGCAAATGGCGTTTCCGCGTAAAAAGCTCGAGTGTCAGGCTGGCTGGTACTTTCGTCGCGACGACGTTACGAGACGACGGTGACGAATTCGCGGTGACGGGGATACAACGTGTCAGCGGGATCCGCGGGCGAGAGAAGAGACGACGGGCGCGACGCGCGGGCAGCGCGTCTCATGCGCGTGCACCACCGGGGAGAATACGGGCGAATTTAATTTCTACGTAACATTACACCTTAGGAGCCTTATACCAGCGCCATTGTGCGCCTCCGGGGGCGGCCGCGGAGAGACACTCGATCGCAGGACTCCATTTGCGGTTTAGCATAATGGAAACCCAACGCGCCCCGGGGGCTGTCCGCGTCCCCCTGTCCCCCGACGTCTCCCGACCCGTCTTGTCCCGCCTTCTGGGTCTACTTCGTTCTCGTATTCTCCACCGTTGTTTGCGGCCAACGTAAGAATGGGGGCGAAAAATGAGTAAACCGAGGAAACACGGCGAGGAAAGATAACCCCGCGTGTTCTCGTTGGCGTGTACCCATTCAACGCCAAACACGGACCGTTGGCCATTTCCGTGCGAAAGAACGGAATCTCGTTCCGCTTCTCGGCTGAAGAAGGCAAATCTCGGTTGACGTCTATTCAAAGTGTGACTTCGCATGCAGAATGCAGACACTGTTCGCGATAAAAAAAGGATAGATCCATCCACGTCTGATATCTCAGATGTTTTATCGATTAACCATTATCACACCGCGCGGATAAAAATGCCACGCGGTGTTCAGTTATAGCACTACCTTTTTCACCGCTAAGCTACCTTACGCTAATGACACTGGTCGTTTCAGTTCCGAGATATATTTATCACGACGTAACGAGTGTCAGAAATGTCGTCGAAATCATCCCGCGTAAATGCGCGTCTGCCGCGGCTCCCGATGGCCCTCCCCGTCATTCGTCTGACGGGGAAGCGCCGCGCGGCCCTTTGCGAGACTCATTTTCGTTGACGAAACCGAGCCCGAGTGTCGCGTCTCTTATTCCTTATCTTTTATTCTTACAGGGAGGCTGTGATGAGGGAAGTCGGCTAAGAGGAGCCCGTGTCGCGCAAGCGCCGGTAGAGGAGTATAGGAAAGATGCCGCTTTCCTCGAGAGTCTTATTAAGCCCGCTGCTGCTTCTAATCATCGCAGGAAGCACCGGCGCCTTCAGCTCCCGGCAAGGAGGTAAGAAACCTTCGTCTTGAACGACGTTTTGTGCCGGCGGGTAGACAATGACGATGATACCGACGAAAACGACGACAACCACGACGACGACGACGACGACGACGACGACGACGACGACGACGATGACAGCGACGGCGACGATGGTCGTTACGAATTCCGCCTTTTCGTGGATACGACGAATTTCCACGAGAATAGTCGCGCGGTTTTACTCTTTCTTCCCCTCCCCCTTCCTTTCCTCTGTAAAACTCGTCGCTAGACATACCCGTTGTATCCTCGGAGTTTTGAGATAGCGCATATTTCCGTCCCAGCGGAGCATCCGACTGTCAATTTCACGCTATTTGCGCATTCGCCGACAAGCGTGAAAATACGTTATCGCACGTTATTCCTTCGTTTATTTCATGCATCCCTCTCTCCGACAATCAGAAGGTTTCGCGCGATGCATTTTCGGTATAGGAATACTTTTAACAAGGGGTTCGAGAGCGCGGTTCGATTCGCATTTCAGTTTTTGAACTATTCAGAAGAGATGCAAGTTAAGTGACTTTATCTGTTTAGAGAGGAGCTCTATCTCTCTCTTCGGATATATTTGAAGCATTGCATGCTATATTGCATATATATATATATATATATATATATATACACACAGATATACGGATCGATTTTTATACATTTTTCTTCGAAAACATGCGAATCCGGATGAAATCACAGTGCGCGACGTAAGGTAAACCACCTGCAGCGAATATTTGGCGCGGCGTACGTTTTAGCAGAAAGAGGAAACATATTGCATTTCCGATCTTTTAGCCACTTGTAACTTTTGCACGTACGTGGACTTATTTCGAGGATCGTACTCGCGGTTACTCAGCCTCTCGCGTATGTTGACAAAAGGATATGCGCGTGTATGTGCACCACTCGGGACAACGATATAAGCAAAATATTTCCACACCTTTCATCTTCAGCCGGGTATCATCCATTTCTCTCATCTTCCCTCTCTCCTCTCACGCTCTCTCTCTTTTTCTCCCTCTATCTTTCTATGTTTCTCGTCTTCGTTCTGGCCATGTCTCTTCTCCGGCTGCATTTGTAGAGAGAACGCCTCTTAGTGACCATTTCCTAGATTAAGGTCACCTGGAAAGCAAATAGTTGTTAGGAGAACGTAGACACAGAGAGCGAGTGAGAGAGTGAGGGAGGGAGAGACGAGGAGAGGAACTTGGAGTAGTCTCACGGACGACGAACTTCCGGTGTATATATACGTATCCTGGAAAACTATTATGCGCGCAGGTCCGCTGCATCCGAGAGAAACTCGACGCACTAGAATGTACGAGCGAGCGCTGGACAAATTGTCGTACGATCCTCGCGACTCGCCAATGACGGTAAATCCTTCGTCGCACTTCGTAGAATGCGTTCGAGCGATACGATATATACTGGATCAGTGGTTTTCAACCTTTTTCAAGATATAAGTTCTCTCTCTCTCTCTCTCTTTCTCTTTCGGGTGATAAATACTCTCCAGGCGCAATCGTTAATTCTAACGTTCCGCCATTCATAGTATTCTACATGCGCGTGCGAATTAAAAATGTGTCCCCCATTCTTTTAATTACGGTATAGCTTTTGTCTATAGGTAATCGTTTAAAGAAAGATAGTGAATTATGCATTGCAGTATTAAAACGGAATATCGCAATAAAGAATCTTTGAGAATTTTTATCCGAACATCAATCAGTAGGTACTTGACACACAGAAAATTCTGACCGAATAGTTATGTCTCTCGCAATTCGTCGTCACAGATCTTGTGAATTTTTAATTTAACAGAAATTGTTATCGCCGCAATTAAAATTGTCAGGTAGACGTTGGAAAATTATATTCGCGTTGTCGGCACGATCGCCCGGAGGAAATTTTAGAAATCTCCGACTGACAACTTTATATAGCAAAATGCAACTCACATATGTTTTTTTTCATATTTGCTTGACTATAAATTTAAGTAAACTTCGCCTCCAGTGTTTGCTTTTAAATTGTTGTACGAAAACACGGAAATACACCTGCAATCGTTGTTTGACATCTCAAATAGCTCTGAAAATATTTGCCTGTTATAATTTTTGGCGATGTTGAAAATCACTCTTTTGGGTTGAAAGAAATATTGAATCTAAAAAGAACGTGAATCTCATGCATTTCTCGAGATTGATTTACAATATGGAAGAAATATAACGAAATGTTGATTACGCGGATAGACGGACAAATAGATTTTGGAAGTCTTCGAAACTAATAACACCACCGAGAACTGTACCAAATTTGTCTTAACCTTTGTCATCATTTCGGTCGTTTCACGTTGACATGGTCTCACAGCAGTGATCAGTAAACTGGGTATATGCGCACACATTTCATCTCACATTCGCGAATACAAACGTCACGATTTCCTAGAAAAGTTATCCGACTTATATTCGATCCGATTCCGCATATTCGGATCAGAATCCTAGCGTGGCCACTTTCGCGGGCAGAGGGGAGAGGGCGAACAATCTTGATTAACTTGAAATTTATGCTCCCTCGAATCGACGTTGACATCCGACGGCAAATTCGTGCTTCCTAAGCGCTATAGGAGAGAAAGAAAACAGTATGGTCAAAGAAGAATTTGATTGTCCTAATCGTGACGCAAACAAGATTATCTGATCGAATTTTAACGGAGGCCTCGCGTGATCCCCGGCGACGAGCCGAAGCGGCTTTGTCGCTCGACGAGCGCTCGTAGATACTCGTACTGCGGACGTACGTTCGGGCGTGTTTCCGTTCAGCTTAACGAGACAACGTGGCGACGATGACAACGACGACGATGACGAAGACGGCGACGTAGACGATCTCAAGTGACGAATTTACAGCGTATAAACACGTTGTCCTAGTTATCTCGCTCGTGCTTTCGCGCGGAACCTCCTTTTTATTACATTTTCCCTCTCGCTATTTGTCGCCTTTTTCTCCGTCGTCTGACGCCGCTGCCTTATCTTAATATTAGCATATTTAAGCGAACTCGCACGCGTTCCGCTGTGATTACTTTCGAATATCATAAAGGTCGCTTGACGGAAGGAGATTTTATATATCGATGGAATAGATTCAATAGATACTCGACGTCGTTGAGTATATTACGAAATATTATCACGTAAATCCTGATAGAATAAAGTGTAAGGCTAAAAAGTTATATTTATTTTAAAAATTCAGCAGATATATTGTACTTAGGAATGAATTTATATATTTGGGAATTTTTACGTAATTTTTACGTAATTTTCTCAATTTTGTTTCAGTTCTATATACGAAACTTTAGCATATTCCGAAGAAAGCTCGTGAATTCAGGCACATAAAATTTAGAATTTCCACTTTAGGTATTTTCATGTACTTTCATACAATACTTAAGTGTCTGCCTTCTGCAAAATGTACACTCTTGGTCTCATTCTACGTCTAACGGGGACATTTGTTTATATCTACCTCGTTTAGTCGGAATACAAATATTTTACGTTTTTTAATGATCTTATCTATAACCATGTGCGATTTTGTGATTCACGAATTAAATATTTTACAAAAAAATGAATAACGAGAAAGAAAATTATTGGTGCCAGCACGTCTAACGTCAAAAGATTAAACTATTTCTTGTAATAGCACGAAGCGCCAGCTTCAGATTTAAGGATAGAAAACGAAACGAAGCGAATTATAATCGCGACGAGGTAATTGATAATTATCGCGGATGTAAATCGCTCGCGGGTCGGCGACGATGTGATAATTTTGGTCGCGGCGGAAAATACACACATACACTCTCTCTCTCTCGAGATAAAGCGGTTTGCGCCGCGGGCGACGTGGTGGGCCCCCGCATACAGAGAAGTACAAGTATACAATTAAGCGAATACCACGGCCAGCATCCTCGGAAAAGCTCCGTTTGTCCGTCGCGACAGGCCCCACGACCCCGCTTTGATCTCGCTCTGGGTACCAGAAGGCGAGACGTTGCCACGACGCGACGAACGGCGCACGGCGCATATCCCGTTAACGAGATCGCTAGAGCGCGGCCCTTGCATCTCAAGCGCAACAAAGGGCGAAGGAAACGGAAGAAAGAAGGAAGGGAAAATAGGAGGGATTTTTGGCCATACCCGACCGAGTCGAGTGAACGCGGCTCGTCGCACGTTTCGCGTCACATTTCGAACTTCACCGTCCGCTTTCTCCTTCCTTTTCCCCCGACTACTTTTATTTCTTCCTTTTTTCTTTTTCTTTCTTCTCTTTCTTCTTCTTTCGCGACGGTTTCTTTCCCTATCTGCCAGTTTTCCGCGCTCCTGACTTTCCCTCTCTTTTGCCCATTCGCCAAAGTAGTTGTCAGATAAAATTCCACGGCGAGCGAAGTCCCAGAACGCGCGGAGTTCACGTAACCGCGGAGACGATAAGACGATGGATGTTGCGAAATTTCAGAATAGGAAAGACAAGAGAAATGTATTTCTTCCCCCTATCCCTCGCCACACCCCACTGCTGCTTCTTGTTCCTCCAGCCGATACATTTTTTATTCTCGCGGACGCTGTTTGCTTCGCTTATGCGATTTTTCCCCGATCTTCTTGAAAGATAAACGCCTGTCTTCTTGACAAGTCCTTCTTTATTTATCCTTGATAGAAACTTATTCCATCAAAAATTGCAGAGAATACGACACCGCATTTTCCGATCACCGACACGAACTGTCCAAGTTAAGAGTACTGGGAATATTTTAGGATAGTCTTCTCCCAGGATGACTATCGAACCCGATCAAATATACAATTTTCTGTTAAATATAATATATTTATACAATAAGTGCAAGTACAAACTTATTAACAATTTAATTTCATAGAATACTAACACTATATAATAACTCATCAAAATTAGGAAACATAATGATAAAAAATTATAATTAAAAATTATAATTATTATAATGCGCATTAGGGAAACGTGTAATATAATGATAATAAATCTAATTAAGTTAATGTTCGCATTATGCTTTGCGTCAATATAGTTTGCGCTACGCATGATACGTTATGATAAAATGGATGGTATATGTTATGCGCTTCTAGATAGAAACGTAATATTGATCATTGAATAATTACAAATTATTAATATGCCAATCGTTAATTAGAAATCACGCATTATTGATATTTAGACTTGTAATTACAAGTTACAGATTATTATTAGATAAATCTATAATTATAAATTATAGATCAATAAGATATGAAAATTTATTAATTTTGCAAATTTTGAACTAGAAAGAATTTTTTTAATACAATACATCTCTGAAAATGATCAGCAGTCACGTACAAATAGCTAAAGCGTTTAATTGTATTGTTAATTATTGATTTTTGTATAATTTATAAGACAGAAAATATTGTAAATTATTTTTTAGATAATTAATCGATATATATAGTTCACGTTTCATGATAATTCAAATTTTGCAACCTGTCTCAACTTCAATTAGTAGCGTAACATATATTAAACGACGCTGGAGATAGGCGTGTTACACGAGAATTATGTCTATCGCAGAGAAAGACAGGGATATAATAAAACTGATAAAAGTGACGAGCCAAGGGGCTTACGACATACATATTTCAGGTAAAATTTAACGTGGGTACCGACCCGTCATCATTCACTTACATCCGCCGTGTCGCTGCTGTATAACAGCTGCCTGATCCCGGGTACCAAAATTTTCGTGTTTCTCGTTCGGTCGAGGAAACCGACGGGCGGGGGTAAGATAAAGAATGGGGACAGAGACAGGGGGAGCGGGAGCACGAACCAGAAACATTTAATTCTGTTTGCGGCGTAGAATGACGCCTGTGCCAGAATAGAAGATCGGAGACAAATGGTGTCGCATACTTAGCGGGCACTTGACTGTGACAAACTATCGCGTGGACACGAGCATGTTGCACACACACACGCTCTGGCCATGGATATGGCTTGTATGCACACGCACACGCACACGCACGTAGCCACGCAATCGCGCGAAACATCCTGCTGATGCTGGAGATGGTTTAGCTTCGGTGAGCATTTGCATTCGTAAGAATCCGGGAACGGTGCCCCGGTGGCCCTTTCCTCCGTTCCCCGTCTCGAAGGCGCGGTTTTCACCAGGCATCGCTACGATCTACTTGCCCGTTGAAAACTTTTTTACTTCCGAAGCGAAACGTTCTGCTCTCGAGAAACGTACTTGCCGAAAACTATGCGAGTATACGCTCACAGCGAGCTGTCTTGAGAACTTCTCTAAACTGAATAATAAATGTTGAAATTTTTGCTATTGAATGTATGGCATTGAATTATTGCGTATTTTTTGAATAATATAAAAGATAAATATGCTATTAATCTAGTACTACTAAGGTTAAAAATAGCATGATTATGAAGATGGAATTTTAAACCTCTAATCTAAGAGCTTAAGTCGTAATAACTAATAACATGTAATTTAAAAAATATTTTAAATTAAATTAAATTATTTTAAATTTGGCTCTTGGAAATTATATCAAATTATATCAACAAAATCGGAGTAGGGTCTGAAATTTAAAACTTTTTTTATTATAATGATAAAGCAGTGAAAATAATACTATATTTATCTCCTTGAGGTTTGTCATAATAACGTACGTCTTAATAACGCGTAATTAAAATATTGCACGGCGGTTGGATATCTTATATGTAGGATTTTATTTCATAAAGATAAAATTCGGAAAGAGATTCGGAAGACCAGCATTACGTCCGATTATTACGTTCGCCACACCGGATCGAAACGAACGGCCGTAAAGCGCGTTATTGTGCCATTCGGTGAGACGTGGAATTATTATTCTTGTTTTTTTCATACGGCAATAAAAAGACCAGATATACGCCCGGCTTCGACGAGATTACGTATCGCGATAAATACCGTCCACTTGTTTTACGCCATGCAATACAAAATTCGTAGATTATTGCTTCGTATTACGCGACTCGCCTTTATTGCACGTGTTTATTCCTTTTTTTGCTCGCCTGTATGCGTCGGCGCTAATAATTCTTCCCTTTGCTCAGCCTCTCTCGTGCGCGTTTTGTTGTTTCGGGAATCGTGAACCAGAGCGAGCTTTAGCCAACGCGCTTCCCAAATTTCCGAGAAATAAACAACGATTTTAAACAGTGGCACAATGTTTTTGCTGTTCGAGGGGACAAAACGCAGAGATGCTTGATGGAAAACACAAGTTTTTTGGAGTAAAATCTCTTTCTAAAATGGTCGATCTAAAAGTCTAAAATAGAAAAGTCTAATTTACTATGTATAACATGCATTGATATATTACTTTATCCACCTTTATTGTTATATTTATTAGCAGAAACACGTACAAAGAAATGTCTCTAAAAAGTTTCGCGCAGATTAATATATCATCCATGTCAATTACTGTGTATTTTCCATACATATTAGTGAGACATCCGATAAACGATAAATAAAGGAATGTGAGGAGTACAACTTATCGATCCTAAAATTCTTTTTTATCATAATTGAATTATAATAAAAATTTATTTTTGGAACGCGAAATTGTAAAACTATGGAATAAAATGCACGTAAGGCATAAATATGGAATGCGTTGAACATTTGTGTCACGATTTAGCATTTATCAGATAATTTCAAATTGAAAATCTTTAGTTGCAGTTATACAGAGTGTCTCGGTAGTCTAATTTCTTTTCTGTACGGTTCCGTGAAAAATTATTGCGATCAGTAATGCGGGCAAAATCAAATGAAAGAATTCTCAGCCGAGTTGTTTCGTTCTCTGGAGCAGTGCCAGCGATCATTTGCCTCTCCGCCCTTTTTCGCCATTAAAAAAAGATATCACGGCGAAGGGATCGTTCGACCCAAAAATACAAGACAAATCGGGCCATCTGTCCGGTTCGCGAGTTCTTTACGTGGAAGGAGAAAAAGGGCTGATTTTGATGCCATTCGCCAGAAAATGCCATTCTAGAAAAAGAGTACCGCGTAAAATTCCCAAATTCTTTTTCGACACATAGTCATCAGATACGATGTACTTCAACGATATTACAATTAAGGGGAAAGTCCAACATTCTATGTATAACATGATATATCACTTTATAGCTCAACTATTCTTATATTTATTAGCAAAAGCACGTACAAAGAAATGTCTCTAAAAAGTTTTACACAGATTAACCATCCACGTTAATTGCTGTGTATTTTCCACACGTACATCCGTTAAGTAACGATAAATAAACAAGGAAAGACCGCGCGAACGTAAAGTTCTACGCAGGGGTACGTTAATTGCGCGAGGGAATATATAGGGGGTAGGGGCGATACGAATGCGAGGAGTACGGCTCTGCAGTCTCGTATTTAAAAATCCCCGATAATTACCCTTCATTAATGGCAGCGGACCTGTCTCGCAGGCTCCGCTAATTATTATTGTATTTATCGCGCAGCTCGGACGCGACGGGACGAGTTTTTAATTTGCCCAGCCATGCGCGCACGCTTTCGCACATCGGGTCGGCCCGTGCTTTTTATTTTCGTGCTCCTTGTCCCCCCCGCGCCGCCACCGACGCCGCCGCAGTCCCGCTATTTTTTTTTTTTTTTTTTTTTTTTTGAGCGCGCGCCCATTTAGCGAGGGAATTTGTCGGACGGTGAAATATCTCTTTTGTTCGGCGATGCGACAGGCGGTTCTCGATTATTTCGCCATCGGGTCGCACGCGCCGCGACGCGACGCGACGCGTCGCCTCGCGTCGCTTCGGTATTTTGCATCCGTCGCTCGGCATGAGGAAAATCGCCACTCCGAATCGCGGAAATGTTCGCTGCCGCATGCTGATCCGTTTTTGCCAAAAATACTTTTGCCTCCGAGCTAATAAAATCGACTGAAAATTATAAGGAAGTTCGGCCATTCCATCGGCAATGGAATAAAACCGAAGGGCGGATTTTCCGTCCGAATTTTTCCGACCAACTCATCCTTGTGAGATGAAAAGAGCTCATTATTTCGTAATGTGGTACAAAAATTTATGTGTAATAATTTTCGCGGGCTATTTATAATAATAAGAAAATTATTTCTTCAAAATTCAAAATCTTTGACAACTACATTTTTCAACTTCTGTAAATATATAATAGATCACTAAAAAATTATGTATTATAGTAGTATAGTATAGTAACAGTAGAATTACGCTGTGCGTGACAACGATAGAACAATTATGATTAATTATCGAGTATTCAATTACCATTACCAAAATAGAGCTTATTAATATAAGTGAAACATATATATAAGTTTTAAAATTGAACGTTTTGTAATTACACTATTACACGTATTGAATTTCTATAAGAATGGCCGTCAATTAGACGATCACTTATCACGGAGATTCCGTGGACTAAAAGCCAGCAATTAAGAGTAAAATATCGTGTTTACGTAAATATATATTCACCGAATAATCGGAGATACTCTTAGATAAATTCTCTCGAAACGCACCCTCGATACTTGCCGTTTGGAGAAGCGCTCCGCTAATTGTTTTAAGCCGTGTAATATCTGTGTTCGCGGCGCAGTCCCTGCGGCGGAAACGACGTGGCGCTTCGTAATGCAATGAATTCGCATCGATCTTCCCTCGGCGTGCATTCTGCAGTCCGCGGGGCGGTGCACGGGATCGGGCGCAGAGCGCTACGCTGCAACACACACCGCGGCCGCCCGGATCAATTCAAATTCGCATTATTGCCGAGAAGCCGGGCGGGCGATACACCGGTCGATCCGACACCTAATACTGGTAATTCCGGTTTATTAGGTTGAACCGCATTAGGTTTCCGGTTTATTAGGTCGATCCCGAGGCCCATGTCCAGCGCGGCCGGCATTACCCCGGGCGATCATTCATCGATACGATCTAGCCCCTGCCTCCATGTTTAATCGAATAATCCTGATCGGCATTGTTGCGGCCGCGTCATCGGGAAATGACGCGCGAAACTGTATTTAAGATCTCGCTTGCACGCGCGCGAATCCCAATCTCCGCCCTTACATTATCAACATTTTGATAACCCGCGACGATTCCGCGATTAAATATGGAGATAGCTAAGAGATTAATACGGTAAATTAATAAAATTTCCAATTATTGATGTATTTTATATTATTATTAGGAACAATAAACTCTATGTGCGTATCTGCCGTGTTATATTGAGGAATCACGCGAAGCTTGCCCACATGTTTATCAAAGTGAATGAATTATTTGGTCATAACAGAAATGGATCGGACAATAATCGACATCAATAATAGAAAAAGAGATAATAGTGTTCGATTCAATGAGTTATTCCCTCTTTCTCCACTCCGTGGTACAAGTTGTTAAATAATTCTCGGGGTTTATATGGACTGTGGTGCACTGAGAGGGTTAATACTCTCGGTGTGACTACTTGTGCCGTGTGAGATTACTCCAAGTTTCTCCGACAAGATTGACGACGGAACTTGAATAAATGGCGCCGCGTATTGTAATTTACATGTATATCGCTTTACGAATAACTGGGCTACACATAAAGTTTGTACGAAAGGAGAGGGAGGACAAAAATTCACTCACGAATTACGATTTGATAATAAGAAGATAGAAAATACAATTACTTGTCGAAGAATTACGTCGGAAGTATTAAAATCTCGTTAACTTGTAGTTTTATAAAGTGAAATTACGATAGGGTTATATTTTCCGCGCTACGAAATTAAACTCTCGAGATTTCAAAATCCTATCGATGAGGTTCGTCATCTTTCCATCTAACGGGTTTGTCATTGATTCGATTAGGGCTTATGTTTCTGACGAGGATTTGAATAAATCCCATCTCATTAACATGCCTGCGAATGACATATTGTGCAGAATGCGGGCCGCGGATGACGTAATTGATGTTATATAATATCGGTAATCGGAGGGAGAGCTCATTTCACTGGCAAAACAGCCGAAATATAACGCTTCAGAAATCTCATTTGGTTCTATTAAATTAATCTTCCAGAAAAGCTGCAATATCTTATTGCATAACAGTTCTAATTGTTAAGCCTTTAAACCGAAATTTTGGATTGTTAAATTCGACTGTTCCTTTGCTTTGTTCAAAAATCTTGACTGATAGGAGATAAAATCAATAATTTATTTTATTATTTATTATTTTATTATAGGTATACATTACACGTGTGTTATGTTTGCACTTTATTAAATGCATTTATTGGAGATAAATTAGATCTTTCCATGATTTATATTTTATTTGAACTTTTATTTTTAACTACATTTTTAATCAAGTCATTTTTATTTAATTAGAATTCTTCTTTATATTGAGTTGTCGGTAGAACAACACGTCGAAGTATTCAACGACGTTATAGCCTATTGGAAACTTCCGTCTACGGATCTACAATAATGAAAGCAAACCTTTTCATTTCGCGATTATCGTTCCATTACAACATTATCGGTCTATTAGCCGGGATGAAGCATTAAAACGATTATCTGGATCTATCGATCGGCGGCTAGTTAGTTGGCTGTTCCTTCCGCAAGTAGCTTCCACGGCAGAAGGTCAACGGCTGGGGAGAAAGTAATTTCTTGGCCAATAAACGGCAATGGGGGGATGCGGACGCGAAGGGGAAAAAACAACGGGGAGGGAAACCGCGCGGGTAAGAAGGGGTAAACTAAGCGGCAAGCGCGACGAAACGAGGGAGACTCTTTTTTTTTTAACCTCTGCCTTCCTCCTGCGCAGTCAAGATTCTTCCGGCGAAAAGATCGACTGTCGTTCATCATCCATGCGGGAAGAGGAAATTCGATCGAAGATATAAAACGCAACAACATGAAGGCGAATGTATGTCGCGACAGAGATATTTTATGCAGTTAAACGCTCTCAAAAGCGCAATTCTTTGGCTATTTTGATCAATAACGCCCATCAATTTTTCCCTAATGGATATGCTTCCTATTTATGTTCATCGAGCATGAAATTACAACATTAATTTGTTGAGATTCGATTAATTATGTATTTCACATTAATTAAAATATTAAATAAAAAGATGGATGGCATATATTGCGTCTGTTCGAGAGATAAAAAGACGAGCGAGATAATCTTTCTGTGCATGGATGCTTGAAAGCGTTCGATAAGTGTCTTATTTATACAATTAAATTTATTAGTGAAGTTTATAAATTCGCAGGTTTTCGATTTTATATGTGTTTGATAACATATATAAATAGCTTTACGCGTGTTACATAAATGCAATTCTTTTTCACGTACGTAATCATAAATATTAAAACAGTTGAATAGCTACGACATTCTGAAAAAGTCAAGCTTTTTTGCCTGGCTTCCACCGCTGTTCGAAGTAGCGTCACGGACATTCGAACGCGCGTGCGGACTTACGATTAGATCTGTTTTCTCAGCCGCGAAATGAGCGTCCTATATGCCAGGGCTAAATTTACGGATCGCCGACGCGCCGCGCGTTCTCTGTCCTTTTAGTCTTAAGCTCTCGGTTCAGCGGTTGTCTCCGCGTGTTTTCCTGGACATTCGGTAATTTTGGCACCCGGTAACAATAACGAGACGTCGTCGCACCACGACCGACACGTCGGTCGCGGTCCGTTTTAGATTCCCAGACGTGCGTTCGCTCGCTCTCTTTCTGCATCTGCTTCTCCTTCGTCCTTTTTCTGCCTCGCTCTCCCATCTCACCGCGGCGCCGTTGCTCCGGAGAGCACGCGGCCGATGTTTCACTATCGAACACGTGCGTTATATCGTATGCACTCGGATTAACCTGACATTACGGACGCCACGAGAATAGAATGCATCTATCTATCCATCCACGTTGTCACACGTACAACAACGTGGAATGTTTCCGACGAAATAGAAAAAATATCGAATTTTGCAAATCATTTTATAAAGTAATTTGTCATCGATATCGAATGTACAAATGCCTGATACAAGTATACAGGTTTGAATATAAATCATTGAAGTTAAATATAAATTTATTTGCATTTGCTAAAATCTATTATTTTTTGATCATCGAAATATGCGATGTGAACGAGTGAAAATCTACTTAGCCGCTAATGGGTACCTTTTAAAATATATATACACATTGGTTTTTGTATTCATTTATCTCATTCACTTTTCAAACATTCAATTTTTATTTTTTTAAGCGTCAATACATGAGCCATTTTTTAACGAGTATAAGTCCACTAAAAAAAGAGGATAAAAAAGTGTAAATAAAAAGACAAAAATCTATAGAAGAAATAGCTTTAACTTATCTTTTTTTTTTCAAAATTGGACTTATATGTATTATAAAAAAAAAAAGATTTACATATATATTTTTTAATAATCATAATTGCGCCAGTCTCGTTCTGCGTTTCGCATGCAAATAACATTTACACGTTAATGCACGTGAGTCATGTTCGTCGCGGCTATATTCTCCGCTATTCCCGGCCGTCAGCAACAATACGATGTCGCATCGTTGAGCGGCGTGGCTCGTTTTAGATTCCGTGAGACGCAAGCTTTTCTTTTTGCTCCTAACAGCCCGTATTTAAGCCGATCTCGTTAGCTGTGCCCTTACGTGTCTAAATACGACGGCTGCGACGACGCAACGAGCGACCTTTCTTTCTTTCTTCTTTTTTTTTGTTCCGACGACAATCGTCTCGCGCGCGCGGCTTTATAACAATTTAATTACTCGTTGTTCGAAAGCGCGATACGTTAATTACGGCCGATCGGTCGCTCGCGTTTCGGCCAAATACGCGCGTTTTTAATTACGCTGCCGCACGCCGGAGCGCGGTCGCTACGCGCGTGGCGTTATTTGTTACGTTATTATCATATTATCGGCATTCATATGCAAAACGCGTATATAATGTCTCTCTCTTATTTATGAAGTGCCGATTAATTAATTGTTCTTACTTTTACGCGTACGCGGACTAGCAAAATCGATTTACCACAATCGACATCTACATTTTGTGAAAAAGACGACGATCTGAAAATTCATATCAATCAGCAGACTCGTTACGTTTATATCATAATTTCACCTTTATCGACTTTCGCGCGTGTCACGTATTACAAGTTTATTACATGTTCATGTTATGAAAAAAATTAGTGGGAATAAATGTCGTTAATAATTTTCCGACATGTTGCTCATATTTATCGTAAAATGTAACTTAATTTATCTTCTCTTTAACATACGTTTCATCTAGATTGCACATCTTCCTTTGTCGAGAGAGAAGCGGTAGTATAAAGGCGCCAGTTCCGTTTCTTACTTTTCACGGTGGTCTTTTTCAGACGGAATCGGGATGAGCAAAGACGTACTCTATAACTGTGGAACGGAGGCGCGCGACTAATACGCGTTCCGTGCGTTTACGGGTGACTATTATTAGTCTTAATAGACCATGTGTCACAAGTGGAAGCGTCTCGCCGCGGCCGTTCTTTACTCGCGAGTCTCTGTCGCCGTTAAGAACAATGGTAAAGGAATAAGCTTCGAAGGGTCGTGTGCAAGTCTTGAGCGCGAGCTCCTCTCGTTAATCCCCGCGGCAGTCGCGTGGATTACATTTGTAAACCTGCAGTAGTAGCGTGGATTACATTTGTAATCCAGGTAAAACCTTTCAGCCAAGTCTCATTTTTTTTTCTTTCCTCCTTCTTTTTCTGGTCTTTTTTTCTCGCTTCGTTACGTATGGCTCAAGTTAAGAGAGGGATTAATTTCATCGCCAACGAAGATCTTGTACCTCGATTGTGCTTGAATTAAACGTATTTCAGTATAGAACAGAAATGGATATCGGTTATCATTGTAGCTTCCTCCGCCATCGAAAAATAATCGGGCTTCGACTATTTTCGAATTTAATAAGTCTTATTTGATACAGAAATACTTCAGCGAGATATTCCAACAATCAATCTTTATCGAAGCCTTTTCTATATATCCATCGTGTTATAATCTAATTGCGCGTGTGTAGAAATAACAAGAGAATAATTAAAATTCAAACAAAGCGTACGAAAAAAAAAATTGAGAGTTGGTGACAAAATTAAAAAAGTCTAGTGAAAACAAGCGTGCACAGGTCTCTGGGAATCGGAGCGATTTCTGGCGCGAACGGCCAGGAAATGGAAAGGGAGGAAACGGAGATTGAAAAAAGGGCGACTCTGTCGCCGATCGCGCGTTTTCGAATTCTCGCCCGGCCTTTCCTCTTTTAACGCTCTTATCTCGTCGACATTCCTGACTGGTTTTTCCTCGCGCGGGCTTTTTGACGCCCGATATCGCGCGCGTATTGACACAAGTGCCAAAAAAAGGAACATCTTCATTTTTCTGCGATATGATACATCACGATGACTTTTCGAGGGCCCACCAAAATCGTGATTTATGTTATCGGTTACCAACAAGAGAGAAGAGAAAAAGAAAAGCGAATAAAAAGCTTGTGTCACGGATAATAATGGCGTTATATAAATATAATATTAATGTCTCGTCAAGACCTTCGGTCATCGTTCTCTCGCTCAATCGTTGGAATACATTAATTATATTTTTATTCAACAAAAATGCGAAATTACGCATTTACGTTGAAATACCTGCCTGCAATTATTTTACGAGATTCGCGAGTGAGAATTCGAGGCCGTTTCTCCGTTGAGCCGCGACGAATTGAACCGAACGTGACAAGCCGTGGCGAAATTTTGTCCCGCTCCCCCGTTTCTGTTCCTCTACCCTCATTTGTACAGTACACGAGCTTCAACCCTTTGCTAACCCGCGCGGTCGCGTTTTATGCGACGTCGCGCTGCGTTGCGCCGCGCCGTTTAAGTGCTCGGCTCGTAAACGCACCGGCGGCGCAGGGTTGACATCCGGCATTATCGCGTCCCATGATTTACGCATTTCGCGTCTGTGTGTTTCACCGTTCGCATCTCCTTTCGTCGAAATTTATTACGGCCGAGCGCGCGGCCCGCTTTAATACGGGGGCGTTTCGCCACCGTCGTCGTCGTCGTTGTCGTCGTCCTCCCTTACAGGACGCCGTCCCACCCCCGGCGCAGCGTCTCGCGCTCTCTACCCCCGTCTCTTTTTTTATCCTTCCGCCGCCAGGACCGCCGCTCCCCTGCCGTTTCCTTTTCCAACAGTTTCTCCGTTTACCGCCTAACCACCGCTCTCGGCTCTACGAGCCGCTCGGCGCGGATTACAACGTGTAAAAGGGAGGCGTCGGTCTGGGGGGGGAGGGGGGTAGCGGGATACGGGGCCGCTCCGCGGCGGGAAACGCTCCCAGGGGCTCGACGGGCGATAAATAATCAGATTAATGAAAAATATTTCCTGCCGCACGCGCGGGGTGGAGCGGGGCGTCTGCGCTCGAGTGCACTTACGTATAACGCCCGTTCGTTATCCTGTGTGCGTGCGCGGGGTAGAAAGGGGATGGACGGGCGACGGTTAGCGGGTGGGTTTATTTGCAGAAGCGTTACGTGGCGTAATTTCGTCGGGAAATTGCGAGTTGCCTCGGCATCGGAGGAATTTAGAAATAATACGGGACTTTGTATTTTATACACGCGTCCTTTGTCGTGTGTGCGCGCGCGCGCGCGCGTGTGTTGTGTGTGTGTGTGTTTTGAGTGTGACGGATGGTCGATTTAGATTCGCGACACAGTTTCGCCGTATAGCAATATGTAAAGTAAACATGCAGAAGACCGCGCTGGTATCGCTGGGATCTATGTAAAAATAATTTAAATGTTTTATGCTTTTATCCCGATGTTTATTGTGACACGAAATCGTTGAGGCAGATTCAGATTTTTGCATTTCACACATTTCCATACTGATAGCGATGAAAGACTGAATTTAGTGAAAATTTTATAGCTTTAAAATTAACGAAAAGATAACAAGGGAAAAAAGGACTCGAGGGAAAAAAAGGTTACGTTATCTTCATTTTATAATGAAGATAGATCGCGCAGTTTTACATCGCGGTAATTTAATCGTGCTAAAATTGGTAAACATATAATTGACAAGAAATATTATTTCGGTGTGACCGACAAGTAATTTATTTTATATATTCTATATATAATTTTCTCCTTTTAATTTATAATAAAAAGGAGTAATCCATGACGCAATTATCCTCGAAATTTCTGTGAAATAAATTTCCCGCAGTATAAATGCAATAAAGCAGACGTGATGTTACAAGCTGAAAATATCTTAGAAGTTTTGTACATCTCGGTATTTTATGACGGGGAAACGGTCGCTTTACATCCGTGCCATAATTCTGTCACGTTAAAATGAATGTAACGAGGAGATATATCTGTTACCATCGTGACTGCCGTGTTTCAGCAATTGCATACGAGCAAGAAGAGCCAACCCCGTAGATTGCCTCTTCTTCGTTATTTTAATATACTTCTATCTAAATTGCAAATAGATGTTAACAATCCGCGGTATCAAATTACTCCCCCAGCATTTGCATACATTGTTTTACTTTCCCCCAAGGAAAATTATACAATTATCCGGGAGCGCGTGTAATATTTTTCAACCGGTGATTCAATTTTAGATAAATAATGTTGTATATCCTTTCGGTCCATATTGAAAACCGAACTATTCCCCGGGCCGAGTTATCTCGGTTAATCAAGAGTGAATTTAATTGGATTCGTCAAGCTTTATTTCTTTCACCGCAAACCGATCCGGGAGCGAAAACGCAGGCGATAACCGTCGCGCAACCCGTGCAGAATTTGTCGGTAAAAAACACGCGCGCGCGTATGTACGCCCGACGCACGTACACATTCGCGCCTTTGTCGAGCAAAAGTTTTTAATTAATCGTCTGTGACCGAAGTTTTTGATTGTACTAACAGCGCCGCGGCCGGCCGAGGTGAATAAGCGTTCGTTCGATGCATTTGAATAATACCTCCGCGCTGGTCTCGCGTATTTTCTGCCGCCGCGGTTTCCCATCGCAATACTTGTGATTTATAAATTCCGCCCGTCGAATTTACGCGATTGTTACACGCGTGATATTGGTTTATTGGTAACCAGTCGATTGGTACCGAATTGTACGTGAACATTGGTTTTTCCGCGGTACAGATGTCAAGGCGTCGGAAATCCGAATAATTAAGAACTGAGAATAAAGAAAATTCGTGCTTCGCTAAAGAAAGGCGAATTCCGAATTAAGTCACAGCAGTTCACGATTAAATTAATAATTTTGCTCGTACAGAAAATTGCAATTTTTTGCAAGTTTTTGCGTTTTTATTATCTCCGATAAAAATTATGCATGCGCGCTTAAAATATGAATTCACCGAAATTATATACCCGCCTCTGATTTTACGTAAATATTTTTGTTAATACGGGCGCACTTTTATTCGTAACGACGTCACGAGCGGATGCGTCTCTTATTTGCATCATTGCGCCCGCATGCAGGAGTCGTATGTTGCGGCGGAAGTGCACCCCGTGTACGTAAAGATCGCTGCATGTACATTTCCCGGCTCCCGCGTTTTATTCCTCGTTCGACCGTAACGAAGGACCGTAACGAATCTAAACCGCGTACATCCTTGTCAACCGGGTCTCGTTAGAAAGTCCGAGAAGACGGCGCTTATGCACGGGACTGGAAAATCGGGAAAAGCTTTCCGGGGTCAAGTGGAATGGATTGCGCTCGCTGACCAACTGCGCCAACGGCGCGGTCGTAAAAGGTGGACGTGTGATTAGTTTTTGCAACAGTGGACGGCGAATGAATTTAATTCTCTAGATGCCGAAGCGCTATCTCGCGCGGTGGAACAATCCCGAAATGCGTATTGCATGTAATTCTTTGAAGTACTCGGGCGCTTTGAGACGCCACTTGATAGCGCAATTGAAAGAGATACCAAATCGTATAATGATCTTGGAAGAATTTCAAGGAAGGCTAAAGTCTCCCACACAACTCGTAAATTTTCTATTTTAAGATCTATTAAATGCATAATATATTGGCATGTGCAAAAATACTTTATTTTTTCACGATTATTGTAAGATTCGTTGCGAAATACTAACTATATATAAAATATCTTCTGTCTGTATAGAGAAGACATTCGTTATCTATTAATTCGCGAGACTGGTATGTATAGCATCTCGCAGAATTCGAAATCGTCGTTATTTTCGGCATTTCAAAGGAGTCCCACTACTGTTCAGTTCCCATTTCAAGCTCCGTACATCTTGCACAGGTCTTAAATTCACGTTAAATTTCGTTAAGCTCCACCCGAACGGGCACTCAACCCGCTATTCAATATTTCAGTGCAATTAGGTGGCAATACGCCTTCGCCGTACGGTGAATTATTCAGGAAAACTCCAGAGTGAAAATAAACCGACGGTCCTGCGGGGGCTCCGAGGGCCCGCCGCCCGGCAGAGGATCATCCATTACTTAGCGCGCGTTAACGCACTTTGCCTGTAAAACGCATCGCGCGCGCGCTCGTCATCGTTGACGTTAATCGAGATCGAACTAGGGTCACGGTGCCGTCCCCTTAGGAATACGTAACGAGTTCGCAGCGGAATGTATTCACCTACGTTATTAATCGGCCGTCCGGTGCCATTACGTCGTTGACAACGTTTGAGGGCGGCGCTCCGCCGCGCCGGCGTTAACTTTCCAATGATCGAGAGATGGGGATCCGCAAGAAGATTAAAGCCTCGCGAAAATCCTACTTTAAATGGGACAATAGTTTTCAACATCTTTGACTTTTTATCATGAAGTTTATACAAGCGAACTTGCAGAAGAGCATGTGGATCTCACCAGATTCGAACTCGATGGATCGAAGATTTTGTAATGATCTGATTACGTTAGACATCAGCCATAGTTTTCACGTGTTTTTTTCCAATTACAGTGAAAAGAAAATATTATTGTCCACTTTGGTAATATGATACTGATAGATTTGGCATGTAAGCAACACAAAATCTTTTTCCTCTTAATTTAATTTCGAACTTTAATGTTATATACGATTTTAATTCCGCGACATTTTCGGGATTGTTCGTAAGACACTCCCGCCGTCGCGAGACTACAATTAACTGCAGACGAAAATAAATCATGATGCATTTCCCAGAAGGGAAGTGAGATGTAGTATATTTATTATAAAAGTGTAATTAATCACGAATGTTCCGTGCTATTAAAAAAAAAAAAGAAGAAAAGAGACATGGAAAAAATGGAAACATCAGGGGCAGCGGGATTCACGCGCCACTCAGCGGGAATAAATATATTCTGTCCATTCGGCCAGCACAACTTTCCTCTCATCATTCTTGCCGACAAGAGAAGGAGGACAACGGCGGGGGCCACTGACGTAGTAGTCCTCGCGATCTATCACTTAGCGCGAAGCAGGAGTACTACGCCGCGTGCTCGTCTTTCGTTCCCGCGGGACTTTTACAATCGGGATCCTTCTTTCCCTTCGACCCCTTCCACTCCAGCCGGTTTTTTCTCATCCTCGTCACCGGCGCGGCGCGCGGCGCGAACTGATGTATGGCTCGTGATTGGAGTGATTGTACGTATATACACGCGCGCACACACCCAGAGGCGAAGAGAATGCTCGATGTCTCGGGGGAGTGTGGCCGATGCGGTGTCCCGTGAGAAAAACTTTGCAGGGTGATCTCTTAGTATACGCACACGCAGGCACGCATCGAACCCTGTGTTGCCTTTTTTCACTCGGTGCCTCGATCCGCCGTCGATGTATCAATTCCGTCGAACGTTTAACCAAGAAGAAGATACAACGTAGTCTCGTGGGGCGCGAAAATAGAAAAAGATCAGCGAGTCAAAGGAAGAAAAAGCAAATACGCACACGTGAGCAATGATGAGTCGTATTAGCCCCCTCGATTACATGATAACGACAAAGATATCGATTTTGTCGAACTGCCAGTAACACCGATAAAAGAATTAAACTAGATAAACCAGATAATGTACATATATATTTAGAGTTTAATTTTTATCATATATCTATATATAAAATAAAAATTAAATCTAGTTTATCTAGTTTAAAAATTATATAATATATTTATTATATACATGTATCGCCAGAGATGAGATTGACACTTTGCGCGTTACTGATTTCGTCCCGATATCAGAGACATATACCTAGAGATTTTTTCTGTTTTGATACCGATTACGGCAATTAAACATATTCGTTCGATCGCGTCCATAGCGAGTCGTCCCTATCTCGCGCCTATAAAATCCGAGCTCACTTTATGTTTCGCGCGCTCGTTTCCCCGTTCTTCGTAGCGCAACACGGTCCTCTCCACGCTGTGTGCGCAGTGCGAGATACTTCCGCTCTGATGTTTTAACAGAACGCTCCGTTCGGGTAATCCGCCGTCGTTCTTACGTACGAGCGGTCACGCGGGCGGACCGACAGCTCGGCATAATTACGCGCTTTAATTGTTTAATTAATCCTGACGACGTTTTAGGTGTTTTATCTGGATGCTCGTTAGGCGAAGCAAGGCACCGTGCGCGTTTGCTTGTGTATAATGCGCGAGCGTATACATATATACAATATATGTATGTACAAAAGTCAAAATGACCGCATATACGAGCTATGTATGTGAATTGTCGAGCTCGGTACGTAATCTTGCAGAAAGCATTAATAAATTTGTTGTTCTCCAAACTGGATTTGTTTGCAGGACCACATGCTGCTTTCTCTCTCTCTCTCTCTCCCCCTTTCTTTTTCTTTTTTTTCTGTCCGTTTATTTATACCACATACGTGACACGCGAGCGAGCTCTCGTAAAACAAACAAGATGAAAAATGACACACCATCGATACGCATAGCTTTTAAAAATGCGAAAGAAGCCGGCGGGTGTTTCTATTAAAAATAATATTGGAAATGAAAAGAACAATAATATCATAATTCAATTGTCAGTAAAATATTACGACGTATAAAATATATATTATTCCAAATTACTGCTTATTGAAGAATAAATCTCGTAATTTCCTTTCGCCACTCAACTGTAACAATAATCGAGGGAGATCGAGACATTTTACTTTTAATTCACGACTGGCTGAATTCTAACAATAAACAAATTTTAGCGATGTCTCGCACAACAGGTAGAATTTAGCTAACGCTGCCGCGGCAAATGCTAAGCGTGTACGCGAGGCAAACGCGCGGCGCTTTTGTCCAATAAGTCGCTTCTATCTCCCGGGCGCATTAACGAGGACGAGAAGCCGGAGAAATTGGGATTACCTTTATGCGCATTCCCGTGCCTCTGGCATAGCGGGGCGACGCTTTATTACGGACGCAGAAGCTACATAATTATCGTAATTATGATAATCGCGATAATAATCGGCCACCGGTCGTGCTGCACCGCACCGCGCCGCGTCGTCGTGCATGCGCAATGATCGCGCACACTACGTGTGTCGGCTAAAGTTAACGTTATATCCCTGCCGCATTCGGAGGAGAATAAAACTCGCGGACGCTAATGACCCGATCAATGAGTCGCGGAAAACCGGGGGAGAGCACGTCGTTTCTATGCGGATTGCGCGAGACAAAAGAAAGATCAACGCAAGTCGATCAAATAGAGAAATTCCGAATACTAAATTGTATTCGGATCGGAATTTCGTAGACAATTATAATCTGCGCGGTTCAACGTTTGCGCGTGCAACGTGAACTCCATATATTAGTTTGTGCTAATTGAAAATGACTTTAATTTCTTTTTGTTCATTTTTCGATATTTTCCGTCTCTTAAATTCTGTCTAGCTACATTGCGAGTAATATAGAGTTCTTTAACCTTCTTAAGCTTTTTAATTTTCTATATCAAACAGCTTGGCAGTTAAGAAATTTGTTTAAGCGAAGAATTCACCTTGGGCTATTTTAACAAGCAGTGCGCTGAGAGAAGTCAATTAAAAATTCCTCTCGTAGAAATTTCTAAAGTGTATCATTAGTATTATCCGCACACACGCACACACACACACACACACACACACACACATATAAATATATATGTATAAAATGTCTGACATAGATATTATCCGGCGCAAGAATTTAAGCTTATATAAATCCTGCAACGCGACGCGCTAACGCGATCCTCACAATTAGGAACTAAACTGTACCAGGTTTCACACAATCCTATTTACATGTCCGCATTATTCATTAGGGAAAGCAAGATACATAGCCATTAATGACTTTATCACCGCCCGGGAGGAACAGTATTTCCGGCGCGCGCGCGGCGAACGAGCATCGTGAGATTTAATCGGGAGGGTATTTTATGGTCCGCACTGTCAACGTGAAAAATGATTACGTTATATTACTTCGCTACGAGATCAAGATTTATGTAACTTATTGAGAGAGATTTTTGGAGGAATTTTCCAGTGAAATAGCATTTTAACGATCGTTACGCACCACATATCTCTCTTAAATTCTATTCCTGCAGCCGATTTACTTATTTTGTATACTTGCGAAGCTACTTTAGAGCATCAAAGAGCTTCGAAAAGTTGTACGTCGTGAAATATTTAATTGTTACGCGCAATGAGTAATTATTTTGAAAACACGAAGAGAGAGAAGTAATTCCTAACAATTATTATAATTGTTCCTTAAATAATATGCCCTGCAGAGGATATTGTGAGATGATTATACACGTATAATCTTTGCGTAAACAATTCTCATATCCTGCTTATTCCCTTGCTTATATCCCTTTGTTTCTTTGACTGTAATCGATGTTGCTTCTACGCCATCATAATCCGCAACTACTCGCGTAATGAATCACGAGTCGCCAAAGGCAATTTCAGTTGCTTTAGAGCTTTTGCCCGTCGGTGAGGTCGCCGGGGAATCAAAGGTTCTAGGATCGATCTCGCCGCAGGTTCGCCTCTTATTTACGCCGCGCTGGTAAAATCAACGGGCGTATTGTCGTATAAATAAAACCGAAGTTTATTAAATTGTAAGCGCCGACACGCGGGCGATAACGAGCGCGCGCCATCGGGATATGCCGTTAAAATATTGTTGCAATTGGCACGAATATTTGCCATCGAAAAGCACATTCTGACGGGCGCAATAATTGGATCCGCACGATGCAAATCGACCCCGCAGGTGCTCGTCGTTACACTGGAAGTAATCCTAACGTTAAATAGATAAAACTCGTAATACCTTTGCCGTAATCAATGCCAAATATGTGACGACAATACAGGTCGGTACGCCTCTATCAGTTTAATTTGCATTTTTCATTCTTGTGTGATGGCGCGAATTCTTTTTTTCGCATCTTATATCGTATATACGAGCAACTAAATATAGGGATAAAAAATATGGGAGTAAAGGAATTTTTATCGGATTATCCAAAAGCTTGAATTCCACTTTTAATTCAAGCGGCGGTGTATATATTCTAAAAAAAATATATTAAATATATGAAATATATGAAACATTCTTCCTTTATCGTATGGGAGAGCGTAAATTTTCCGAATTATTGAGAAATACATCGACACGAAAATTATCATTCGACGCGATATTAACAATACAAAGTGCTTAATCGGTAGAGACGCATTGGAGTGACAACGGCATAAAGGGGTTGAGCGAGATACATGGGCGCGCGTGTGGCGCATTTGTCGATTGCTCGTTACATGATGTAGCGAGCGTTAGTAACGCATTCAGCGTTAATGGTAGCGGCTATTTTTCCAGCAGCGCGTCAATATTCGGGCGAGTCGACGGCGACGGTTGATCTATGGGCGACGATTAATTACGAGGTCGCCTATAGAGGCCCGCGTGGACGCCCGCGATGGGCATTCGTTCCTCGAGTGATGCACCCGCGCGATCATTCCCGCGTCGATTCGACTGGCATCACCCCGAGTGCCATGCCGGGGCACTCACTACCAGCGCGCGGCGTATCGAGAGTGCGGCGCGCTTAAAGAGGAACATCCGCGCGAATTTGTCGCTCGAGTGACGCGCGCTGCGATATGTCGGTCGCCGATAGAGAGCGACGGATCGAGGAATCGACGGGACGGGACTTCGTATCTCCGACTTTGCCGGGCGGGGATTGTTCACACGAGTCAGTTATTGCGCGTACGTGCGTCGCCGGAAGTTGAGTCACTCGGTTGAGTCTAATGCAGTTCTACAGAGGCATTTCTCTCTCTCTCTCTTTCGAAACGAGTGGCTTCAGAGATTTTCCCCGAAGGATCATCCTGGGACATTTAATGGACTCGGAACAAAAGCGAGCTAAGTCCATAATTTACACGGTCTACTTTATCTAAAACTCTTCGCGTTTTAAAAAAGACATTATGGATTTGGCCCACTTTTTATTTCAAACTTTTCGTTTAAGGCATTTTGTTCATATATCTACTCCCCTTTGAACTTCACAGTTTTCAAATGCGATAATATTCAGCGATCAGTAAGGCAAGCATTCTCAAATTTTACGACCTCGTTAATATATTTTCCAGTATTATATACAAAATACAGAAAGTGCTTGCATATTCAATGAAGACGATGTTTAAAATATATAGGTGCCTTCATTTGCCCGGACATATAAAATGTATGCAGCGAATAAACGTACCAGAGTATAATTAATAATTCACTTTTCGTTTATTTATTTTTCACGTGCGTTATTCCTTTGCTGGAAATAACGTATTCAAGTTGATCGTCAGCAACCAAGCGAGAACTGCTTTACGTTTACCAAACGCGATGATTCCACACACGCTTGCACACGTCATCGTGTGCCAGCCTCCGATCTCTGATATTGTTATCCGCTGCACGCGTGCATCGAATCGGGCTCGTCGCTGAAGAGAGTCACGATCGATAGCGGGTTTCGCCACGAATTCGACGGAGGAAAATAGGTCAAACACGGCGCGGTTAGACTGATATACCGCTTAGTTTCGACAAGTAATCCAATATGTTAACGCATTTCGCACTCGTACCGCCGACCCCGATAAGTGGACGAAGACAGAGCGCTCCCTTCCTCCGAGTTAGAAATTCATGAAGAAATTCGTCATATCGCTTACGGTCCGCCCTCCCCGGAACCGTTTCTTCGTGCGTGACATTTTTCACACGGTATAACTTCTGTGTTCCCCCGGTGCCCGCGGTGAAATATGATGAAACTCGATGGCCGGCGCAACGCGGCGGTGTAATCTAATTTGCTTTAGTGCGAACATCCTCCGCGAACAAGTCCGGAACATACAAAGGTAAAATGGACTACACCGTCATCATTGGGATATTGAATTGCGTTGTACACACATAATCGATACCATTTTTTAGGCATCGCCGCGTAATTGAACGACGAGCTTACAAGCTCGACAGCCTGCATTAAATTGCGATGCGACGTAACCCGCCGATGTCGTGCATGCGCGCCGACTAATCATTTGCAAACACGATGCACTTCGCGGTACATGCTTTTGTTATTGCGATATCGCGCGCTGTATAACCGTTCGTTTTTCCGCCCACGTTTCCTGTATCCTAGAGTGATTGGAGAAGTGGCGTTTCACGCGATATCGATTAGCGTCCATCCACGTAACCGTCTACAGCACAGTTCAAGATGGTTCTGACTAGCGGGGCACTCCACCAGATTACATTATCATTGTCTTGCTTAAATTTTTCATTAAATTGCTATACGCTCTTTGCTATATAAAATCACATTACGATTTTTAATTTATTCTACTACGCGCTACTGGTGATTTTTATCAATTATCGTTTCCATCAGGATAATCGTAAAAGCCGTTTTGAAAAGTTGTCATGTATTACGTGCTGTAGTAGAGGATTCAATAGGAAAAGTACAAGATCTATATTTTAAAAACATTTGATTTAATTTTGGAGCACAAAACCTATTAATCCTGTTCACAGTATAACACTTATATTGACAACAAGATTAAAGCAGAAAGATACACGGAAAGAACGGTTTTGCTGAAGTATCTAAAAAAGCTAGATACAGATCCGAAAATAATTTTGTTGCACCATTAAAATAATTATGTAGAACACTCAAACTGACTGCTAAAATATCAAATTTTTTTATAGCATTATCATCATACTTTAGCGACCTAATTATTTTGATGGTGCAAAATTATTTTCAGATCTGTATTTAGCTAAATTTTTAAATACTCCAGCAAAAAACCGTTCTTTCCGTGTATCTATATATCGAATACGGAATAAGATCCAGCTATAATTAGTTGTGATATTTTTCTATTTAATTTTCACAGATTTTTCTGTAAATTCATACTTATAAACCGTCATATCTTCTTGAATAATACCCGCAAATATGAAAACTGATAAATTTTGTAAATGTATGAGAGACAAAATTAAAATACGGCACGGAAATTGCCAGGGTAACTTTATTACTCCTCTCGTAACGGGAGAATTAAAATACTGATATCTACTTTGTGCTTATCCCCGCGAAACAAAATTTCGCTCTTTTTCTTATCGCCATACGCCGTGCATGGAAAATTACATTGTAAGTCGCCGCGGTATTGTTACACGGTCGATGGAATAATTCGAATTATACAGACTTGAACTATTATGGCTCTCTTGGCCAGAATTGATTACCGCGCGGTTGAGTTAATACACGATGTGATTATGACGTTAAACTGTTAATTTTTTAAATGGTCGATAACATCAGCATGCCAATCAGGGTTTGATTAATTAATTATCGCGCCTCGGTGTTATACGTCGATCTATATCGACGAAACGTTTGCCAGTATTACGAAAGGGTTGTCAGGAGAAAAAGCGAGCCGTGGCGTGGCAAAAAAAAAAGACGTCTCGTTCGCAGTTCGATGGACAGAATCGCTCTGCTGGAAATACCTTTGTCGATGTCAATAAACAGTTCGTTAATAATTAATCGTTTGTCGGAGCGATTAACGCGCGTTCATATTATAATCAGCGCTTTAAACTGCACGAGCAAATTTCTATGTAAATATTATTTATCCGCTTATCTGTTAAACGAACGAGCGCGGCAAGAGAGAGCTGATATCGTAATGAGTGTTCAAGAAAGCATAAATAAACAGCCGATAGGAGCGGCTTGCGTTTAGCAAAAAATATACATAACCGAAATAACAAATATGCAAATGTAATACAATTTACAAGTTATATATGGCAAAGTTGTATTTTCAGCACGTTGAACGTACGTTGTATAATAAACCGATAAGTACGTGAGAGTAAAGGCTCAATTTGTATTTTTTTCATAAATTTTTTCTTCAACTGTATTACTTTTATTAATGATTTATTGTATTTAATTAAAAATGTTCTGTCGAGTTTTCCGAAATGCATATAGGCATACGTGAATGTTACATGAGTATACGTAAACTATTCATCGATTACGAGGTAAAATTTAATGCAACTCAATAAACTATTCAATAGCTTTGCCAAAAATAAGAGAACGCTAATAACATTGTGTGAATTCATGTGAGAGATAATGGATTGTTCGTATTATGTTATCGATCCCTCGATAACTCAATATTTACAGCGTATCCATTAATAATTCATCTAATTTCTAACGGAGAAACAAGCACTTTTTTTTACATCGTAAATAAATTACATCGTAAAAAAAAGTATTCTCACAACTGCGGCCAATTTGGGTTGAAAAATTATTCCCGAGATCTCGCAAATTGAGCTGATGCAGAATCAGAGATTGAAAGCGGTCACAATTTCGGTTTTACATTTTCGGAATTCGCGAGCAAACGAAAATAACGTCTATGTTTGTCCGCGATAATGAAAGCGACGATCGCGCGCACATTTTTCCACATCTGCAGTTTCGAAAATTGAAACTTGCCGAAAATTATGGCGGCTCCCGCGTGCGCTGATCAGAATATATCGTGAATAATAATGATCGCGCTTGACCACGAACAATGAACTGACAGTTCGGGGGAAGCTTGTTCCGCATCGGGAAACTTTTCCTTTGTCATCGGGATGTCGCTTCGAGTAGCAAGCGTTCGTGCCGGTCGAAAGCAAATCCGTGTTCCTACACTTTCCAATATGAAGGGACGCGGGATAGCCGCATCTGGAAACGGCGAAACAGTAACCGCGCGATTCACGAAAGTTAGATTACGAGTCGATATTCCCTTTCGCGGTATTATCCAGTGCTGCGTCATGTTTTTTCGTCTCTCTCGAGACGTCGTGAAGGCATTTCGGAAATGCCGGTCTTCGGGATCTTTGGAAACGAACGAACGAACGAACGAACGAACGGAAGTAGAATCGGTCTCTTTTCCGGAATAATAATTCCGGGCGCGAGCAGCAGCCGGAAATGTGATTAATCGGTGGGCGAGAATTAGTTCGGCCGTCCGAAAGCCGCGGTTACCTTAGCATCGATCCTCGTCCGCGCGAAGCTTCAACGGCTTTCAGAGTTATTCGCGGACGTTGAGAGCAAATTCGTGTTTTGGCGTTTCTGCGTTTTCGAGTGCGACTCTCTCGCTGCCGTAGTAGCCGAGGCACCGAACAGTATGCAACGTTGAAGGGGAAGCACGATTTGTTTTCGTTAATGTAGCCCGACCGTACGGAAGTCTACGAAGTCTTGAGACCTTCATCGAGGCTGTTTGTATTTTACACTGATGCAGAACTGCATTGTGCTTCGTTAAAATGAGACTTTGATCTTGAAACAAGAAGGAATCGAGGATTCTTGAGTTTTGCTGCAGTACTGAATGGAAGTCTAAATCATCTAATCTTTAAAAATGTTGAAAAATTTGTATATTAATATTTTTAGTGTATTAATATGGTAGTACTTTTAATTTAAAAAATATATTTTACTATGCTGTCTATCAGACTTAACGGTAAAACGTCGTTTAAATTTGAATTGTGGGATAATATTCGGAAAGGAATTAGCATTTCATTAGCTAATCCGATGGATTGATGGTTTCCATATCTTAATCGAGCGGTAGTTACTTTTTGCTCTTCGTATTTGGCCACATTTCGTTTCCGGATAATTAGTGATTTCATGCGCCGGCGGGATAACTTTAGAAAAAGCACCTAAAACGCGAGAACGTCAGAACGCGCGTTTGCTCCCGAAATGTAGAAATAACTCCGAAAACGGTTGCAGTTTCCACGGTCGAAGAGATGATGGCAAGCAGAGATCGTGTTCCCTGGCCAGTGCTCAGTTCCGGCAGTTTACGAGTTTCTCTCGTCCAATAAAAGGTGTACGCACACATGTACACCTCGAAACAGGGCGAAGGAAGGAAAGAGAGCTATAGGTAAAGAGAGAAGAATGATAAGTCTCGCTCGGCAATTTGAGGAAAACTCACTATCTACCTCCGTTCTCTCTCTCTCTCTTTCGTCCTTTCTCCATTCTCTCTTTCGTCCTTATCCTTCATGAGACATTTGCATTTCTTTTTGAGTATCCTACATGATTTTTATCTTTACTGCGGAAAGCCTGATGCGATTGATGTAACTTTAGATTTTATATCATTATTTCGTAGTATGTTACATCAGAATTATAAGAGAGAGAGCACAGATGCATTAAATTTTCAAATATTCGGATATTTAAATACTTTATATCAGCAATTTGATACTCGAATTTATTTTAATCATTTGAATAATGCAACTATGGTCAATTATTTGCAGCTTTTATTTTATAGGATGAGATATGAAATATATACAATATATAAATTACAATATGTCCCTTCCTAATGCATGCACAGAAACGTCTCAAGTTTTCAATTAAATTAATCTAACTTATCGGTACGCTGTGTCAATCATCCGAATCAGTATTCAGACAATATAATGTTCCGATTCTGTACAGTTGCGAACCGCGGGTTGCATCGAGCGAGTCGCAAAATTATTACGCTATATATCGAATGTGGCGTTTTGTGTTCCGTTTTCTCGCCGAAAGCACTTTCCGGCATTCGCGAAACCGAAACCATCGCTACAACCGGCATTATCGATAAATCACGATGACATTTCGCAAAAACTGATCCCTGCCCACCGTCCCGATTGAGAGTCTAAATAACCGCGCTAAACGATTTAGCGGCTCGCGTGATTTCCAAATATTTGCGGATCGATCATGCGGCGGTGCACGCAATACAGGTGAATTAACATTTCCGCGTCCGTTTCCCGGGGGCTTTTCCATCTCCTAACCCAGACGCTCTCTCAGCTTGGTCGGGCTTCATTTTCCAAATGGACCAAACTCGCGGCTCGTTCGTCAGGAGTTGCGAGTTGGCGCTTTCGCACGACAGGAGGAGAAAAAGAAAAAAAAAAAGAGAGAGAACGGCCGCAGAATGCTGTATAATGCCTCGGGATAATCAAAAATTGCGAAACCCCTCGTTGTAATTAAACATGATTGAAGTTAATAAAATTTCGATGTTTTTTTACCTATTTATCTTCGTGATAATTATGACTAAAAAATTATTAATTGTAAAATTATTAATTATAGTTAAAAATTGTTATTAATTAAAAATAATTAAATAATAAACATTGAAACATTATAACGTTATAAAATTATATGTAAGATTATTTGTGGAAAGTAATTGTAACAAATTTGAATAGAAACATAGAAAAAAAAATTGAAAATCCGAGGAAATACTATGTTGAATATTTCATTTAAACCAATTTATCCTTGTAATTTTTGCACGTCATTATAATTTCTTTGAGAAATGAAATAATAACGGGAGGTATAAAAATGCTTTGTGAATAGCGTAATAGCGTTCCGTACGTTATTTCTGTTACGTAATTGCAAATTGAAATATGGAAACTAGGCGCGTATAAAGCCACCTATTCAATTCCAACTAAATGGCTCAAGAAGATAAAAGTGGGGATTATAGAATTTATCGCTTCTCCTGGAGTACGTTCAAAAGCCCTCAAACCGAAACCGCTGGTAACTTTTAATGTCCCATCGGGCGTAAATGTAACTTTTTGGCCGAGAAGGATTTACGACGGAATTTATGACGGGCAACGACGCATCTCGCGTCGCAAAATGGGTTACTTCGTATCCGTTACTTCGTATTTCGATGGTCCGATTAACTTTTCGGAGTAAAAATCCTCGCTGGACACGCGAGTCGCGCATGGCGGGAAGTTCGTTAGAAACAGGCGGAATCATAATTGCGAACACAATAATGCGCATCGAGCCGTACGGAACGGAAGAAAATGTTTTCACGATCCTCGAGGACCATCGTGAAAGGAAACGTTAACAGTTTTCAATAGGGGAAGCCCCAATTAAAAAGTTGAAATCGCCATCCGTCGGTCGATACTTGTGAAATAAAATGCGAAGTGATAATAGAAAAGTTGAAAATGTGCCGGTATTTCTAATTAATGGGCATATATAGCTACTGGAGTTTTCGTTAAAATTTGAAATGAAATTCTTTTTTTTTTTAAGAGAAAATAAAGAAAGGAATGTCAATGCGCGAATAGTTTTCAAATTGGTCGATTAAATGAAAGAGTTGTACGAAATAAAGTTTTTTATTTAAATTCTTTGATGAATAACAGTCGAATGTAGAAATTTGATGATCAATGTTCGACTGGTTAAAAGTCCGGCATTTCGCCGTATACATATATGAAACGCGTATATTATCTCGCTTATATACACTAACGATAAGTCATTAATTGATTCGCTTCTTGATAGCGTTATATTAGCGAACAAAACAGCATCTTTGGAATAGATCTCAAGCTTGTCCTTTTATGGATGATTAGTTACAGTTATGAAAGCGTTATCTGCTGAAGTCTATGATGATAGTAGACTAGACTATGAAATCCGATAGAGTTATTTGTGAAATAGAACAAGAATTTCAATATATAGAACGTGAAGGAAGACCGAGAGAGAGAGAGAGAGAGAGAGAGAGAGAGAGAGAGAGAGAGAGAGAGAGAGAGAAAGGAGGGGAGAGGGAGGGAAGAAAACGGAGGGGGAGAGAGAGAGAGAGAGATTTTCCGATAGCTCTGATCGTCCGAAAGTAATATTCGAGGATAAATTAGTCCCTTCGGAAAATTCACGTTGCTAAAAGGGTCGGCTTCGTTGACGACGCCTTATTAACCGGCGGCGGGTATTATTTGCCGAAACAATGCCCGCTCTGTCTCGCCCTAATTGACATATTGGACCGGCGGATTGTTCAAATTACGGGAGCAAAAGTTTGCGCACACGTGTGTGCACAAGGAGGTCCAGGAGGGAAAAACCCGCAGGAGCGAAGGGCAGGCGGGAGAGAGGGACAGGAGGGGAGGGAGGGGGGCCGGCCCTAGGACTTAATTAGTCAAAGCCCTTGCTAGCTTACTCGCAAGTGCCTCATTAGGGTCGATGTCGCGTCTCGTAATTGGAACGCGCGTCGCGACTAATTACGCGCGGGCTGCACACAGGGGGGAAGGGGGGAGGATGAAGGTGCGCGACCGAAGGGGCGAAAGTTAAAGAAAGTTCTGCCTCCCCGCTGTCTCCGATACGTCTCAACGTTTTTGAATTTCTTCCCATTTCCTCTCCCAACGATCCGCGATAAATTCTACTTTGCTTAAATTTAAAAGAATTCTCTTTTGCTAAACTTGCATGGAAGAAGAAAAAGCGCGTATATCATACTCGCGGAGGAGGAAAGACTTCTTTAGTCAGGAAGATCGATTTTAAGCTTTTACATTTGTACTTTATTATAGGACGCTTCCCCTTCGCATCCTTTTTACGTTCCGGTAAAGTTTTGCGATTTAAATCAGACAACGATTTTACGGCATCTTAATGGAAATCGTAACAATATTTTTACCCGAAAGTTTTTACGAACTCGCAAAACTTACACGACGAATCGCGGCGTTCCTATCGTTTCGAGTTTTTCAAAATTTCTTCCTGAATTCGATTTTTGAAATGTAGCGGTGTTATTTCAGCAATTTAGCATCAAACTTTTTCGTATTATAGTTTCTCTGTTCGCAGGTAATAGCGAATCGATTCTTTCACAGCTCTCTCTTAAATTATCCTCTATTTAAAGATGTTACGGTACACCAAGAGCATATGTGATGTCGCGACGCACGTTGATATCCTGCACTATAGGCGATGTCTATAGGAGAGCGTATGAAATAGGAGGAAAGTATGGAAGAGTTACAATACAGAGGCGCGGTAACATTTGTATTCAGTGTATAGTTTCTGAAACAGAGTGTTTCACTTTGTTGTAAAATGGGGACGCAAGTAATATCGCACTTACTATTCGACGCAGTCGTCGAAACTTTTTGAACTATACCGTCTCGCTCGCGTATATAAGGTATTAGCCGCTCGGTCTTGCCTTTCACAATTGTACGTGAAAAATGAGACAAGTTTTTAATGCAAGTGTCAATGCAGTGTTATTTGCCTCGAAGTAACAACATGACGCAAAATAATTGCGACCTTCCGTTCTCTCGCGACGTCGCAAGTTACGAGCTAACTTTTTGCCAGCGCCTGAAAACTCGAAGAGAGATCTGACGAGGATTTTACCAAGAGTGGCAAAGTCGTAAAGATACACCGCTTTATTATTTTTGCAATTACGCGAAACGATTAACGTTTCCTCAACTAATTACGTATATATATTCACGGTTGCACTTTGAATTGCGGTCATTCGCGACTACGGAGACTGCAATTTGTCAAATTACACGTCGTCGACGCAAATCCCACTCATTATTGACTTTCGACGCCGGCGCCGAGAAGCCCATCTTCGCGTGCAGTGGAATTACCTTTTCGACATGGATATCCACGCGAGGCCATCGTTACCCTCGTTCGGCGGTCTTTAATTATTCCCGGATTGAATGGCTTTTTAAGGATGTTACCGCATTTCAGCTGGAATTTTCCCGTCACGAAGAGCCGCATTCTTCGATCTGCGCAACTTTCTTCGGGAATGTCAACGTACGCCGAGACACGTCCTAACTTCCGTAGAAACGACGTTAAGGAATGCGAAAATATGTCTGAGTAATTTACGTGAAATGCAGGTAAATAAGCAAACAAAGAAAAGTTCTCCCGTGCGATACCTATAGATGATACGCGCATTCATTCAAGAACGACAGCGACTAAAGTTCGCAGGCAGTTTGTATGCGCATACGGAAAACTACGCGTATAAATATAGCCGCAGTGTCGCGGAACAATGGCCATTCTTTTCACACAGGGATTCCTTGACCAAGTTGGAGAATCGATTGTTCCTCGATAAAAGTATCGAAACATAGGTATAGTTTCCAAGTCCGCGGAAGAAATTGTGAATAAAGTCGACGAAGAAATAGACGAATAAAACAGAGTAACGGACTGCTCAACGCGGTCTCTTTAATTGTAATCTTACTTTAATTTAAATTGCAGTCATCTAAAAAAATAATTTTAAAAATAAGATGTTTACATTTTTTTTCAACGAGAAATTATCTGGTCAAAACCGACCAAAAAATCGTTATTATGTCTGTATTAAAGAAAAAGAGAGGCAGTTAGGAGTCACAAAATATATAGACACCACGCGGTATACATTTGCGTAATTGAATTTGCAAGTATCAGCGTGTCTTATAATTGAATAGGCAATTTCCCGAGAGCTTACATCGCCAGTACTTTGAAACTAGTATGCGCACCACCTCTGAGGAACATCCTCGAAGCCCTTCAAGGAATTCGAGATCTTAGACAACTCTCTGTAAAGGGCGATATAACTAAGGGTGGGACCACCGTGGTATTTTATTACTCAAACGTGGAGGGAAAGTGGCAGCTGCCGTAGACTCGTATATTACCCTACATGACGTTATTACCTGTATATACGAAAATTTACGAATGATAATATCAGCATTTCACGGGCGAGAGGGCTTTCGGCAGTTTCGGCGAAACGATGACTTTATTCCTTCGAGTTCTGGAAACAGCGGATGATAATTAGATGATGTTACGCGAACGCGCGACTGTATCGCGAGGGAGGAAAAGAGGAGAGAGAAACAATTTTTTAAATAAATTACGTTTAAAATGCAATTTTGCACGCGTGTGTCGCGCGGAGACAGTTGTAAATTATATTAAAAAATTTGCGTATCTCATTTTCCCGCATACGCCGTATCTATTTTAATGTTGCGCGCTTTCTCTCTTGATTCAATATCTCGCCGCCATAAAGCTAAACTCTAAGTATACAGCCGAGCGCGTTGTTGCCCGCGACAGTTGTTGCGCCGGCAAGTGCTACTCATAGCGTGCCTCGGTCGGGTTGTATCAGGATTCACAGCAATTTTCGCTGATTGCGAACTGTTTCACGGATGCGCGTACACCTGCAACTTGCTATTAACAGTTGAACTCGCGCGAAAATTGGCACGAGTAACGCGCTATTGAACGCCCGGCTATATAGTAGCCATATACGAGGCCGATCCGGGCAGGTTTGCAGGTATACAGTTGAAAGCGTTATTTGTAGGCACTGGCCAGCTTGACAAATGCTAACATCAATCTGTATTACAAGATCAAAGAGGCCATTCGGTCCTCTAACGAAATCGTTTCCGTGATCTATCCAATTATTTGTAATTTATTGCGGTGAAGCTAAACGCAACGGCGCAAAGAATGTAACTGCATGGTGCAATAAAGAAATTAATTGTATATTTTATGTGAGAGGCACATGACTATCATGTTGAATTTTTACGTATAGCGAACCACCATTATTTCATATATATGTACTTTTTTATTGAAATTATTTTGCACTTTCGCAATTCACCGATATAGTCGATAGCCGTAACAATAACCTTATTACATTTATCACAATAAATGTTGGAATAAATGATAAATAAAGCTTAATAAAATGCGCTGCAGTAGGTAAATGAGAATATAATTGAAAGTATAATTTGCATAATTAAAATTGAAAGAATGTTACCGCGCGGCATATCTCGCGCGGACGTAACAACACACACCAAGCATCATATTTTAATTAAATCCCTTTTTCAAATTCATACCGTTGCGGTAGCATTGTTCCGCGCGTATACGCCATATTAAACTGAAGTAGCGGTCTAATTAAATTAACACGCGTGCCACACACCGCGGACAGCGGCACAGGACACCGCTCGTGGGGCCTCGAGTTCTTTATGGTATCCATAACACAGCTAATAAACTGCCATTAATAGCGCAACACTTCGACCAAGTATCCACGCAGCCCTTTGCGGAATTCGAGAACTCCTGCCGGACAACTCTCTCTCTCTCTCTCCCGGTAGGGTCAATATAATCGCGGAAGGGTTCTCTCGCCGGCATTTTATTGCTCAAATAAGAGTCGTCGGGGGTGGGAGGAATGAAGGACGAGAACGGAGACGGGATCCTTGGAGAATAAAAGATCGATGGGCCGGCCCCGTCCCGAGGGCCCTGCGCGCGTACATTTGAACAACGGTAATCCGCAGTCGAATGGCAGACATTCTGACGGATGACGATCGCGCGATGAATTGTACGAGGAGCGTGTCCCGCGCGCTGGAAAACTGCAAGCGAAACGCTTTTGTCGAACACTCCACAGCCGTCCCTAAAGCTCTGGACGTATCATTGGATTGAATTTTCGGTCGGGACACTCGCGCGCGGGACGAATTAACATTTCCTCTTTGTCGAAGTCGCGCCGAGCGCGCGATTATTATTAACTAAGCTGTGTAATTATTAACTAACTGACAAAGCGTTATCCGCGGTTAAAGCACTCGGAGCTAAATGGGACATTTCGCGATCGTGTCATTACGCAAATTATTACTTTCAAAGTAATGACACACTTTAATGTCCGCTTGATCATCCTGGCTCTACAATCCTAGTAATTTTGTTGTACAATGGTACCTTCTTCGTTCAAATGTATTATTATTGTTATTGAAATTGTTAGAATTAATTGTAATTGTAAGAATTGCCACGAAAATTGTGATAAAAATAATTATTACAATTTATGCTTAACCCTTAAATGCCTCACCTCTCAAGAATCTCGTAAATGACACATGGAGTCTAAAAGAAAACTTAGTTATGAAAATTATTTTCAATGTTGTTCAAGGCTTAGAAAAGAGAATAAAATGCTTATATTGTTAAAATTTCAATTTCAACATAGTATAAAAAATTAAGTAAACTGAGTACTGCTAAGTGTACAACCGGGTAGATCAATCACTCAACTATCATCAATGGGAGCATGAGCTCCATTTTTGGCAAAAACATTTGAAAACATTTCATTCTAAAGGGTCTGGGATTCGCTGGACCCCGGGTGGCATTTAAGGGTTAAAACAATTATTTTGTCGAGCGAAACATTTTACTTCAATTCTAGGTTTTTGGATAAAATAATTTTCTTTAATGTATTTTTTACTATTACAGAATAAATTGTCTTATGTCGAATGACAATGTTTTGCCCGAAGCGATAGTCTTTAATCTCACAATTCGCCAATGCTATTCTGTCATTGTTATTAACACCTGTACTAGCGTGCAATGCGAGCTATAGCGAGAGCAATCGATCTATTTTATTTCTTCGTGTATACCACGGTAGGAGCCATCTTTCATGAAAATGACGGTGTAAATCACGCTATCGGCTATTAAAACAAGTATTGCAGTAGAAACGTCCGTTTATAATCGACCCTCTCCGGTTTAAATATACTTATTTCTTATCACCGAGGCGATGTTCCACCTCGCGAACGTGACAGGACTTTAATAAAATATTGCAGCGCGCGAAACCGCAGCGCGAACGAAAGCGCGCTCGAATGCAGAAATAAAGGCTCGCGGCCCGAAGAATAGAGACGCGTGGTCGCGGGGGAAGGGTGAGAGAGAGAGAGAGGGAAAGAGATGCTCCGGGGGGATGAGATAAATTGAAAGAGCTCTCGAAGTTGTCAACCTCCACCGCTGGTCGATTCTCGCCAACTTCGCCGACCATTTCTCTGTCTCCGCATTCTGCAACGCGTTCCGCATGTATCTGTGTATGTGTGTATGTGCTATGGGTGCGTATACATGGCTGGTAGGTGTGTATATCTACATAGCGGTGTACACAATATCCACGTAGGCGCGGATTATACCGTATCCGTGTACAAACGCACAGCCACCGAGCGTATACAGTTTCCGCCGCGCGCCCGGGCGGTTCGGTTATTTATTTATTTATTTATTCAGAACGGCTCGAACGCTCGTCACTTCATGAATACAATATTAGGCGCTTCCGCGGCTGTATTTCCGAAGATTCCGCAGAAATCTTCCATTCCCTCTGTCAGACTTTGCACGAATGAAGTCTTATACAAATCTCCTCGGCGTCTCTCTCTCTCTCTTAAAGTACAGTCGTCGAAATTAGTAGAAGGTTAACACACGTTCTATCCTCTGCAAGATAAAATATTTTCCTTTTGGACTTTTTTTTAGTTTAAAAACTTTATTTCCGAATTTCACGAGTAATTACAAATTGCAACAATGCTTAAAATATTTTATTAAATTTAGCTGCTTTAAATCGAAAGAGAGCGATGCTGTATCTGCTGTTTTATTAGCGAGAATAAATTATAACAACGGTTATCGATTTTATCGGGATTTTATATGAAATTACATAATCCCTTGCACAATAGATAATTAAATACAAGATTTGGATACGTATTCAAGCATTCGCACACAATAATTAAAGAGAAACACTAACATATTCGAAGATATTCTCAAAAAAGTCCATCTTCGATCCTGAATTGTTAAGAAAATAATTCATTTTTATTATATAAATAATTATGTTGTAGATATAACCGATATAGACCTTTTATATTTAACATTTTTGTACTTGAACAAAACTTAATTTTATTTGTAAGATAGCACTTTTCGGATATTTTTTCGATATTTATTGAATATTCTTTCTTCCATTTTCACATCTTACTTTTTAAATATTGCGGGTTTACTCCAAATCACTGCATATATCACCCGCATTGCGGTAGATACATATGTATATTATAGTCGTAGCGCATTGTCGAAACCTGTCAACTCTTCAGGCATTTATACCCGCGACTGTACCAATTTTCTCGCTCTCGCGAATGCCTCTGGGATAAAGTTTGTGCGGGTGCAAAGTCAAGCGGCTTTCTTGAATTCCATAACGAAATCCGTTCTTACCACTCCTCAGGCGGAAACTTCGCAATTCCGACTTCGATGACATCGCCGGGACACCCGCGTTCATAATGCGTTCCACGTGCGTAAATAAAATTTATACAAATAAAAAAACGAACGTTGCTACAAAAATTGATAGACGCGGATAATCAGTTTCTATAATCCGATAAAAATAGCGTAAAGCGATACCGACTTGAAATAATTTTTAGAATTAAAAGCAAATCGCTTTCCGAGTATTTGAAATCAAGGATCAAACAGTTATTCGCTTATCCGTCGAGGAGTAGAACTCATTGTCAATAAACGATACGGCGTTCTCCTTTAAAACCGATTCGTCATCGTTTCAATTTGCTGTCGCCCGATATTACTTCGATTTACATTACGCGGTCGCGTCGTTTTTTTATATATTTTGCCCGTAAAACGCTTCGAAGAAACCAAATCCGGTAACTAGTTCAAGAGAGATGCAAAAAGGCCGAGTTGTCCCGGGGAGAGACGATCCTCTGTTGACCTTCGAAACGAGTTTAACCCGAGGGTGAGGCAACCTGATTGCTACGTCGATTGCGGGCAGTGTAATGAAAATTCTTGCATTATCGGTCTCGAAGGACAGTTTAAAAAAAAAAGAAAACAGACTGAAACTGCACTTTGTCTGGATATTTCTGATCTCATTGCTTCTACAGATGCCGACAGATTTAGAGCACGATAAAGGTTTAAAGCTGAATTGACGATGAGCGTTAATTCAAAATATCCAGAGTAATCGACAAAAAAGGATAATTACCTTTAAGATTTGCATCGAATATTTAGTTGCGTAATTGTATAGAATTGGGTCTTTTCTTAATATTGATATTCTTTTGCGGCAGTCTTGGCAAAAAGCTTTGTTGTGACTCCGATAACGATAAAATCAATCGAGGGAGGTCGAAGAATATGTGATCTTGCCTTTTTTTTTCAGCACAAACAGGCATTAATTGACGTATGTGTTTAACTCCATACTTTGAACTTTATTTGCATATTACAGTATGGAGTTAAATACACGTTTATCGTGTGTTTAATCGATTTTATCTAAAATATAGCGTTTTACCAAAAGAAAACGCTAATTGAGAAAGGTTACTAAAATTCGCAAAAAAAAAGTTTTTCTATCTTCCCCGTATAATTCTTCAACTCGACAACAAAATGCATTCTTTCGCAAAGAAAAAAATTGAAAAACTTTAAAATTAGGAAAAACCCCAATTCTAAATAATTACCTTTAGTTGTTCTCACAGAGAAAACACTTGAAATAAAAAAGGAAAACTGATCGAAATTGGCAACAATTGATCATAGCCGTCCCAGTTATATTTATCTAATAGCTTTCCATGCACACGCGCGCTCTGACGAAGACAAAGATTGACGAAGAAATCGGCAATAGAATTCGCGAAAATCCAGGCGCAACTTACAGATCACAATCGTGCAAGTGAAAGCGCCAGGGAAATAAAGCGACACGAGAAAATTTTGTTTCCGCAAAAGGAGCGTCGAAAGAAGTCGTTCGAAGTCCCGCACTTGCATTGTACTTCGCACTTGGCGCACGAGTATGAAAACCGTGGGAGATTTTCGCAGCCCGCGAGAAAACATCTTTAGAGGTATTTACTTGCCGAAATTGCGCGTGTGGCGTTTCGCCGACGGTATAGCTTCAGCGTCCCGCGAGGATATACGACGAATAGAAGAGGAAATATATCTTCTTCGGTATGATTAATCAATATAAAATTTATAAAATTAATATATATTAATAAAAATGTTATGCGCTATATTACGTAACATTGCAAATAATGTGTGCGGATAATACGCGAGTGAGCAACGAAAAAAATTTCCTGTTAAGAGCCTTAATAATTCCTCTCTCGAGGAAAATCGTATGACATATCGCGCGGCATGATTTTAATGCCCGCGAAAGAAGAAGGATAAAGAGGTTGTAATCTTATACGCTTTTGCTAATACATCATGCAATCTTTCTTTCTCAGGACGGTAAAGTACATGAAATATGACGTACGTGCTTTCAACGTGCCTTTTTTCTTCTTCAAGATTACATCTTGCGCGTACTTGTAAAAATTTCTACAAGTTAAATTAGTGTACGTGTCAAATCTGTAAATATATTTCTTTTATGTATCAAACATTTTATTATGAAATTTCTCTCAATTATATTAATCATTACATGTCGAGTCAATTACTACAGACGCAGGATAGAAATATATATCTATATATATAAAACTCAATTTTTTAAAATTATTTTCTGTATTATTTTCCCGCACGCAATGTGGCGAGCGGCCAACGTTTTTTAACGCGAATGGAAAGGGATATGGAGAAGAGGAGAGACACAGAAGAGAGATAAAATTGGAGACTTCGAATATTTCGCCCTTGGGAGCAGTGGCCATTTTACGCGCCATTTCAATCTGTGACGTCGTCATCGAGAACGAGCGCGCGTTGTCCCTCCCTCTCTCGCGTGCTCTCGATATAGGGGAGAGAGAACTTCATTTTTTTTTAAATTCTTTTTTCTTTCTTTCTTCAACGATTCGTCCCGTCGGAGTCGGAGTCGCGAGCGCACGCTGAAAATTAAAGCGGCGATTATCGAATTTCCTTTTCCGCGCCATATCGCACCGAACGGATTGATATAATAAGCCATACGTTTAACTGAAGTGTTTGTGACAAATACCAAAATTTTTCGACCGACGAACGTTCGTTAAAATCTCGCACTGACGTTAATATCGTAAAATCGCGATCACGGCTATCAGATAAAAAGAAAAAATAATGCACGCGGCGATACAATATGTATTACGTTACTCGATAAATTATTAAATTTCTCTTTACGTAAAATAATGCAAAATCGCACATTCGAATTCGCACATATCCGCGCGATCTCGTCACTGTCAAATAAAAAATAATGCGCGCAGTGACACGAACTGTATTTTACGTTACTAAATTATCGAATTTCTAAATAAAGATATCACACGGGGCTCTTTGAGCCCTTTTCGCGCGACAATTTTATGAAATATGCTTCGGCAGTGTAGTTTAAGGCACGTACTGAAAACGATGAAAGCGCGCTCGTCAATATTCTGTAACCCCGATTATCGGCAAATGTCTCGCGCGGCCCATTGACACGCGCCGCATCGGCGGACAAAAAAGTGACTGACGTTTCTCGATTGGTAGCTGCGAACGCAGAAGTAATCTGCACGTTCGGCTTTTGCTGCGGAGTTAATAGTGTTGACGCCGTGCGTCGCGGCAACGCGTTTCGGTCCGGCCCATTAAGCATTTCACGATACATTAACATCAAGCGGTTTCAAGTTGATTATCACGATACATACCGATTCCCGAAATTTGAAAGCGATCGCGCGATGTGTGAGGATAGATCACGCACCCTGGAAAGAGATTTCGTAATTCGGTTGAGACAGAATTCAGTCGTTGATCCAGCCATTAATCGATTGTTCCGCAACGAGAATTTGACGGATGATGGAATTAGAGGATTTATTTTTAACGTTGGCAATAAACAGTTTTAGCAAATTGAATTTCAGGACTTTAAGTAAACGGTGGAAATCGCTAATATTAATTTTAAATAAACGATTTCCGCTTTATGAAAGTTTTAGTCTGTAACGTAGCTACCAAAATACTTCCTCCACTTGGAGAACATCTAGAGAAACTGCTTAATTTGAGAGATTACCTGTATTTATAATAAAAAAAGCTTTTATATTCTTCGTAGAGATTAACTTTTTCAATATCTGGCAACGAGATTCCATTTGTTCGTATATCATATCAGCGAAGTACATTAGTTACCTCCAAGTAAATGCACGATAAAGAGCGTGGTAAAAGGAAGCAAGGCTGCGATGGAGAAAGCTGCAAGCGCAGCAATATCAACTTTTGTTCTCGTAAAACTTTCCAACTGTGACGCTTGACAGCTGTCAATGAAGGGGCGAGGACGGTCGCGGTTTTCCACCCTCGGTCACCCTCTCATTCCAGGGACTGCAGTCAAAGTGTCAAGAATCCGCGTTGCCATTCTTCGCCCCCTTTCCCTTTCAATAAAGATAATCAGCGGTTATGCGACACGGCGCGATGTTAATCACAATGGTAATGCGGCTATTTTACTACCAAGTTTGAAGTTTCTCGACTGGACTTTCTTATTAGCGAGATATAATTAATAAACTTACAAAATCATCGTATATTCTCATTAACTCAACTTTTGAAGTTATAAAAGATTATTCGTGGACGCTTTTTACTTTTCTTCGAATATATTAACAATTGTCGATATTTGTGTAAATTTTAAATGTATAAAGTCGCCTATATATATATATTTTTTAAACAATCCTAATTGTCGCGAGCAGTGTTGAATTGTTGACACGCGTATCTTGCTTTCGGAATTTTTGCTCAGTTCCGCGAAATTAATACTGCTTTCAGAGGTCTATCGGACGTTTCGAATCACTTCGCGTAAGCTCGATACTTGTAGATTGTCTCGCTATGATTGCAAACGCGCTCGACAAAAAGCGGATTGCCGCGTTATCCAGCGAGAATCGATGCCCGGCAAAATTGTTGGGACACTTGGACAGTTATTCAGTTAAAGTACCGAGGGATACGCAATGTTAAATTTCTCCGAGCACCGAGTGCGTACGTGCTAATTACTCGCGCGCGGGGGGGAGGGGACGAACGCGATTAATACCCGGCCATCCATTAAAACGTGCTCGCGCAAATCTATATTCGGCCGAGCGAATATTTTTTTTTTTTGCTGTTACCGATCGTGTGCCCGCGTTTCCGTCCGAGCGGCAGATTTTTCCGTTGCGCCGACAACGAGGACAATAACGAGATTACGTTACGTTCGATTACGCGCGGCGTTACCAGCGTCGTCTTCCCATTCGCGCGTGTATCGGTTTTTTTTCCCCGCAGCAATTTTCCAATATTTCGAACGCGAAATTCGTATCAGATGCAAAACTCCAACAAAGTCAAACGCAACAAAAATACTTGTGGCGCGGACGCGTTGCTTGCATGTCCGTCGCATGGCGCGCGCGCGCGCGCGGAACAAAAATCTGTATCATCAGAAATAACCGCGGTGATTGTGCTCGTTTGGCAATATCCGCGCGCTCGATTTTTGTCCTCTGCAAACCAACGTTTTGAGAGAAGAATTTTGTATTGGCCTTCTGAAAACTGTGCCGGAGACTGACATTCATATGTATCTTTACACAAGCTGAAATATTGCTTTATTGAGAAACTTTTCAGGGAATAGGTATTGCACGCTTAACGCGCGCAGAAATAAACTTTTTTATCTCTCTTAGTTATCCGGATTTTTTAAATTGCCTCGAGTCTTTTTCATAACGCGAATACGTTTTCGTTTGGGTATGCTCTGTATAGATACGATAAATAACGAATAGATTAAAACCGGTGTATAACTGAAGTATTTATAATTGACGCGCAACGCAGCTATCGTGCGCGTAATCGTACGTTAGGTCACGCGTTCCTGTCTTAATCAAGGAAATTTCGCGTCCGGTCGCACGACGGTCGCTTTATCGAAATAAGGGGGCGCGTAACATCGGCGTACGTTGTCGCGAACCATTTCGGAGGGTGACTTATGGCCTCGCGGGGGTCGTTTACTTCCACGTCGAAAGGGGGAGAAGACACGGAGAGAACGGGCGAGAGGAGACTGCGCGAAGGTAATTTAGCATCCATGAAAACGCATCTCCTTAAGTTCGCCTGATATACGGAACGTTCTTGCTCTCTCTCTTGTGCTTTGCGGCAGCTCTCTTTATCGATTTCCACAGCTGCACACCTTACCAGGTCCAGCTTTCGATTGTGAATCAAGAGATATCTGGGCGAGATATCCGTTCCTTTTCCGCGTACCGATAAATTTTAAGTTGTCATTTAATTCAACGAAATTATCAAAAGGAATTTCCATTGCGATTTCACCGTACTCGCAATATCTCTCTCCTCTTGGAAAATATCTTGCTTACCCATTAATCTCCGGCATGCTGACGTACATCTTTTTCGAGAAATATATTGCGATCTCTCGCAAGCTTCGTTATCCCGGCGCTGCAAAAGGATAAGTACGGGAAATGTAATGTCCGAGGGCGCATATTTGCAACGTAACATACATACATTATGCGTTTTAAAAACTTTTTGACGTACATCCGCGTATATCCCGGTCGATATGCAAATTCATTTGGAAAAGGTAATTTGTATAAACAAAGTTAATATTTAGATAACGTGCACGGTAACGGGGATTATTTGGTAGGTGCATTTAAAGCATAAAAATATACGTTTAATATTCGAGTTAGCTTTTTCAATTCAACTGAACTGCGTAAAACGGATAAAAAGCGTTGTAAAGGCGATGTTATAAGGGGATTATATGAAGAAATTCAACCTTCATATACAGTCCATTAGATTCCCTTTTCAGATATTCAGCAAACTCAATTTCCCTACATTCGAACGAAGGAATTTTAAATAGCTTCGACTAATTAAGAGTATTATCATCTTCCACGTCGTGGACAGGGACAAGGGCAATCTTTTGCAATAAACGAGATCACTTCCGGCGCCGTGATTCTTCTCATTACTGTAGCAATTATTCTTGTCGCTATTGTCCTTATTATCGTTGTCCAATTGGACGACACGGGCCATTTCGGGGTGAAAATTACAGGCTCGCGAGGGATCGTTACCCGCGCACGGCTACGGAACGAGGGGGAGCGTTGGGGGGAAGGAGAGGGAGGGGAGATGGAGACACAGTGCTGGAAGAGGGCAGGGTGGGTAAGGAGGTCACGACGAAAGTAATGACTCGTCCGTGAGAATAAAGCCCACATAATTTTGCGTTTCTCAAATCCGCGCTCGCGCGCTACTGCGGGCCATTCGTTTAACGAAAAATAATGTCGGGCGTCGGTGTCGAGAAGTAGGTCGTCGCCCGGCCGCCAACGTTGTCGGGTAACAATCGCGATATTCGAGCCGAAAAGAGCGTCGTCCGTCATTCTTTGTATTCGATGTAACGATGTGACTCGCGTGCGAGCGAGCGAGCGACGACGGGGTTTAAATCGCGGTTGTTCGAAGAGGATCTGTCGATTGTGTCGAGAAGAGCGTTCACTTCCTGTCGATACGTATCTCTGGAAAATAAACGAAAGCGGCAATGTCTTTATTCATATAAAAGGTGCACGCGGGTATAAAGGACGCGCGATACGGGACGTCACGTCGTGTCCGGGTGAAATTTCGGTGATAAAATTCCTCGACAAACTCGACTCGTCTGCCTTTACAAGCGAAACTTACCGCGCCCTGTGTACGCACACACATATTTAAATGGAATATAATAATTAAATTATATACGTGTGTAATATGGAGACGTAAAATATTTCAACAAACAACGGAGACCAGCGGAAGAGTTTCTTATACGCGACAAAATTTCTTGCACGATAAATTCCTAATTTTGCTAATTCCCACGCGCGGCAACTCCGTCACTGTCGCTATAATAATACACGGCGATTGTTCTTGCTTATCGCTTACGGGAGCAACGTCGTCGTAACACGGTTATTTGTTAACGAAATTATGTCGCGCACGCGTAACGTTTTGTCGGCGAACGTGCGCTGTTTTGAGGGGTGAATTACCGGTTCGTGCGCGAGGGATCATTGTACGCGCACAAAAGCAGGGTGCGGTAACCATTGGACGGTGGCGTAGAGAGGGGTGTCTCGGGATCTCCGAAGGGAGTAGAAGGGAGATAGAAAGTAATGTCCTGTCTGTGAGAATAAAGCCCACTTAATTGCGTGTCGAGCACATAAGAACGTTTCTCAACTTCTCGCCGCTACAGCGATCGTAACTTACGCGGTAAGTAACGTCGTCCGAATCTGGAGGGAGACTCGAGTAAGCTCGCGTGATGACCCCGAAAACAGAGAACAATGGCATTTCGAGAATAGTACGCGTAATACGTACGCCGCGAGAAAGCCATGAATAACGCAAACCGTCAGGATTTAATTAACTTGCCAAAAGAACGTCAAAAAAGGTATTTCCTTATTTTTACCTCAAAAGGCTGTTTCGAGTTATAAGATCATTTAATTCTATCGATCGCGTATTTTTGCGAGATATATGGCACGATCCTTTGAATATAAATCCTCGATAAAAATAAGTGAAAAATGTATTACCGAAAATTAATATTGTAAAGAGATTTATACGTCCATTTTTAGTTATTTATTTTCGCAATTTTTAATTTTATTATTCACCTGTAATAAATTTTGTTCGAAAATCTCATCGCTTTTATCAGTTCCAAAAGAATATAGCTTTCTGATAAAACATTTCATTCCCTATCTTGTTAATAGTAATTTATATCAATCTCATGCTATATAACCGAGAAGACCTGAATAATTCTGTGAGAAATATTTTTCGTAAACGATGGCTTTAAAGCGAGGGAGCTCTGATTCTGTAGCTTCGTCGCGCGTATAAAGCACATTCTTATCGGCGTTAGGCTATAAATAGAGACTCCGCTACCTGCTATCCAAGAATCACTAATAATCATAAAGTAACGATACGGCGTTATTTATTACGACGAAAGTTTTATCGTTATTTCATCCGCAAGTTAGCCTACTCACAATCTCTATTCATCCTCCCTCCCTTATTTTCTTTGCTATCGATAAAGTGTTCTATATCACGGTATTTCAAAACTGTAGGATATCCCGACCAAAATGTTATAACTATAATATTTCAAACACAATGAACAGATTTAACAAACAACGATCTCAAGTAATGCAATAATTTTCTCTTTTATTGTCTATTAGAATATAAATTTGTAACGTGCGGTTTATTATATACAAACTAAAAGTTCTAATCAAATAAATGTAATTAAATAAAATGTCACAATTCGATTCCTTGTTATTACGACTTATTCAGCGACATATAAATCTGCAGAGATCATCCACGAAACTGAGAAGGTCATCTCGACCATTTTTTTTTACGCGGCTATATTCGCGAAAACGAAGGAAAAGTGAAATCACAGAACGTTCGATACAACACGAGAATTGCAGTGTCGATTCATTCCCTTACTGCTCGAAGACGAGATACTCCGTCATGGTAACCGAGATATGTGTAGAGGTACACATATCGCGGTTATGGATTTCAATTTACCGATCCCGGGCTAGATCGACACGCGTATATCGACGCCGATATCGATTTTGTCCACTCGGTCGGAGTTTTCCCTACCGAAACCGGCGGATACATGTAACCCGGGCATGAAGCATAAATATAAAATTTCAGGGCATTCCATTTCGCCGGTGTGGTCGAAAAGCTCCCGCTCTCGCCCCTTTCTCCATTCCACCGCCATTCTCCGGCATGGAAAATCTTTTGTTGTGCTAGATTGACCGAGAGCTCGCGCTCGCGTGTCTCGATTTATCCGCCCTCGCGATCGGAAGAAGCTTTGTTAGCGCGTCACCACCACTTTTAATTGCTCTTTAAAACCCGTAACGTTCAAAGCCAAAGATTTTGGCCGGAAAATCAAAACCGCTTTTAAGCGATGAGATTAATTGATTGGCGATATACAGACGTGAGTTATAGAGACGTTTTGATTTTTAAAAATTGATTATTATTGCAAACAGCGGGTAAAACGATTTAAAAATAGTTTAATAATAAAAAGGCTAATCGAAGAAATTCACGTAATTGTTAGATTGTTAGGCTCGTTTTATGTATTGCAAAGAGTAATGTGATAAGTAGGCCAACAATACAAGCTAAATAAAAGAATGTTATAAACTAATATGATAATCAACACATAAATATAAAGAATTGATAAGAGAAAATCACTGTGTACATTTCGGCTTTACTTAGCCTTCTTCAGCATCAAATTCTTAGAAATATAAATTAATTTAAATAATAATTATAACGTGAAAAATTAGAACGGCGAATATTATTTGTCGTTTGTTCGCCAAATAGATTATGGTTAATTAGAATTGAAGTTGTAAGAATAATATTCAAAAGAAAAGTTTCTATGAAATTCACGTAACATTCGAAATCTGAACAGCAAGCTCGAGTTATATCCGCTGCTTTTTTCCCCAGCTCTTTTCCCGCGGTTTCCCTTCATTCTCCTCTTCCTCTCTCGCGATGGTGCTCCATCATAGTGGGCGGCTGGTGCGAACTGTGATTACGGATTTCGAGTCTCGCCTGTGGATTTTATAGCCCTAGCGCGACTCGCGGGAATCTCACCCCTCGCGGGTACATGGCGTCGCGTTCCTCGACCTTCGGGGAGTCCTTCTCTCTCATTTCTTTCCCCCTTTCCCCCTTTCTCTCACCCTTCCGCTCGTCGCGCCCGGGGAAACGAGGCAACGTGCGGCATACGAACCGCGTGCAAATAAATAAATGCTTGGGGTGGCCGCCGCCGACGTTAAAACGGCGATTGGCGAGGGAGATGAATGCGAAAGAGGGCAGCTGACGAATTCTGGGGGCCCCCCCGCGCGCGTCGTATCGATCTCCATTTCGCTAAACGCACCTGTACCCGTCGTTCTTGAGTGTTCGATGATTTTTTCATCGCATATAATCAATCTCTCCTTTGACCCTCAAATTACTTCTGTTTGCTATGAATGATGCAAAATAAACAGCGGGCGATGGTGCCAGGTTAATCCCGTATGTTCGTTTGTTGTAAAATACATAACGTAAAATGTTTTACGGATATCAATGTTTTGCCTTCGTAAAACGCTGTTGTTTTAATAAAATACATTTCTCTTTCCTCTTATTTTTTGCGAATACTCTATATTTATGTGTTGTAAACACGAGATCCAGAGATAAAAATTGACAAATTGTTAAATGTAGTTTGCAAAAATTAGAGAGTCAATTCTCGCGAGGAATCATATTTTGGAAGAGAGTGAATGGATTCGAATGCGAGACGGCAGGATTTCTGGACAATTTTCATGCAGCAAGAGCAACGAAACACGCGGTGGATCTTCGCGCGCGCCTTGACTTTCTCGTTTATTTTTATATAAAAGCGTTTTTAAACTTATTAAGAAACGCGGTCTCTCTCTCTGTTTCCTTTGTACAGAATAAAGAAGAGGAGCGTTATGTTTGTGCAAACTATAATAAAACCTCGAAGACTTAACGTGTCCAACGACCATTCGTGCGCGCGCGGAAACGAGAAAGGGAGGATACTTTAAAAGGGCAATCTCAACATTCAGCGCGGGGAATTTGTTCGCGCCTTGTTATTACAAATAGCTAGTCAAAATTTGCGTTAGCCGGGCAGAGCTTCGTTCTTGATGGGCCGGCTATTTACCCCACGGTCGGTAAACCATTCAATCAACATTTAACAGTCTCTCCCCCTTAAAGAGCTAAAAAAAACCTCTCTCCAATTAGACGAATCAACACCGTGAGTCAACTTTGGGGAAACGATAACAGTCTTGTCCCGTTACAGGGACTCCTGCTGAAATTTCCTTTTGTTACCGTCGCGCGAATCCTTGCGAAAATATTTCTCTGTGTTGAATTACTTTCACGCCGCGCCGTGCGCCAAGTTTCGCGTCCGCCTCTCAATTACGCTCGCCGTTACCTAATTAAGTGCATTAAACGATGTCACGGTTATTCGATACGTCTTCATGCGACATTTACTCTTCTTTCCACACTTTTACTTGAAAATTATATTACGTGAAAATGTACAGTGTACCTTTGTATAAAAGTTATTAGTAAATACATGTAAATTGCGGGCAGAATTTATGGCGCTAATTACTGCGTAAATCAAAATTATGAGCCTATTAGTTTTAGCGATTTGGTTAGTGCTGCCTTATACATATAAAGGGAGTTTTAGGCAGTTACATCTGATAGCATATTAACGAAGAATACCTCTGCAAGCGAATCGGTGCGGTTCTATGTATAATAAAGTTAAGCTATTAAATTAATATCTGATGTAAATTACATCGGACATACATAGAATGGTAATTCGAATCGAGGTGAGATGAAGACATTACGCGATATTCCAAGAAACGATTGCTACTAGATTAACGGAGATTGTATGTAGTAATTTCCTTGTGAAATGTGAAATCATAATTATTCGATTAGATTACCGTTTAAGTTCGTACACAATTCATGAGATATGACTCGTTCAACATATTACATACATGTATAATATATGTAATGATATAATATGCCTAATAATATAATTGTTACACATATAATATGTATAACCATTCATGCGCGCATGTGTAATTACACACACAAATTACTGATATAAAGCACTGATTATATCAAGTTTATCATTCGAAAAAATAATGCTGAGAAAAAAGTTGTGAACTTGACTAAATATTTTCAACTGATTATAATTTTTTTTTATTGAAATATTCAAGTTATTGGGTCAATTTACGTCATGTTAGATTTAATATGCCGTATTTAATTAAAATATATAAATATTTCAATTAAAAAAATAATAACCAGTTGAAAATATTTAGTCAAGTTAACAACTTTTGTTTCTCATTGTCAGTGTATAGAATTATAAGAAAGCGATAAGTATCGTACGTGAAGGAAAGCAAGGATACATCCGTCATTCCTATTTCGTAATTTTCACCTCATGTTTCGTCCAGACATCATCTTGTATCGCTCGTTCCTCGAAAATGGATTCCTATTCTGCCTCGTCGAGCTCAAAAATACGCCTCGCCATAGCGAGTACCCCGTTTCTCCGTTCGTTTTCAGTATATAGGTGGACCTACGCACGGGAGAACGAACGAGGCACGAGGGACTCCTCCGGATTTCGATTATCGTCGATAACTCGGCTGGATGTATCCCTTCCATACTAGCAGTAGTTTCCGGAAATTCGCCTCGCCCTCGGGATTATCCCGCCCCAGGAATTCCCATCTCGCTACCGACGCTGTGTGTCTCCCCGATCTCTCTTTCTTTCTCTCAACTTTCTCTCCACTCATCTACCCCTGAATTTCTCTTCTCTCTCTTTCTCTCTTATTTGATATTTCTACTCCTTTTCCTTCTTATCTTCGGCCTCGGATTCGATTTGTCCTGAATTACTTCATTGGACATATTACATCTCTTCGTTTCTTCTCGTATGGCGTATAGCACGACGATCAGATACATCTCGCCAAAAATAGAGATATTAAGTAAGAATTTTGAAAATGTGACGATTATCATATTGCGCGAATACCTGTTGATTTTATCGCGCATGATTTTATCACTTGTAGATTTTTCGTCAAAAATTGAAACCACTTTCAATAATTAAATTTTTAAATTCGCGTTTGAGATTCAACGTAGATTTTCACGAAATAATGCCTTGGCACATAAATAGAAAAACTTAAACAGTAAAACGTTAGCAGTAAGAAAACCAACAGTTTGGATTTGCTATACCGCTTACGTTATGCCTCAAGTTCTTGACTGTGATTGGCTGATTCGCTTACTGCTTAAGTTTTACTGCTTAAGTTTTTTGTGTGCCACGACCCTAAATAATGATGATGATGATGAAAAATGTAACGCGCGCACATTATACAGCATATTAAACGCGACGTGAAACAATTTATAAACCTTGATCTACCTTTTGCCGTTTCAGAATGCTTGTTTCCAGCGAAGTGGGAAGGCACGTGGTTTCAAAGTGGCGTGAGGCAATCAATATTAATATCCAAGAACGAATTATCCACCAAGGGCAGGTGTCTTCACAACGAAGGTGACAAGTTTCTCCTGGTAGATCAGTAAGTAATCCGATTCATTTTTTACCTATTTCACGAAATTATATATCTGTTGTAAAGTACTTGAAACAAGATTGTAAATGCTTTTGAAAACTTTATATAGGATTATTTTGAAAACAGAATATTTTATTGTGATCTTCTATTGTATATCGACTTATCTTTAGATAACAAATAATAGAATAAAGCACGCTTTTCTATCGAAAAAAGAAAGATTAAATTAGATTATCTGGATCTTTATTGTTAACAATTGAAAGTATTTTTTGTCTTTGGATATAAAAATTTATAGGTTGTTATTTTCATTCTCGAATTACACCGTAATAAATAATCAAAAGCAATAAAGGATTAATAACTTTTGAACTAATCCAATATCGGTTTCTTCCAGTATCGAAACAAAATAAAAAAGCTATCGATATTATTTATTTACTCGTAACGTGTTTATTTTAATCTCTTTGTGTATCGCAAGCAATTGTAGCGAGACAATTTCTACTCTGAAAATTTCTACCGAGCTATTTCTATATAGGATTCAGATAACATATACAGTTCGTGTATCCAACCGATCAAAGCTTTAGCTGCTGAAGCTAATATGGCGAAATCAGTCGACCGAATAACCTGGATCCCTATTTTTTTTTATCACGAGTAGCGGTTTATTCAATTCTGTAAAATTGGCGATATCGTTTTAAAAACGTGCAGCTATATACCTTGAGAGACTTGTTTTAGTTCGAAGAAATTCGATACTTTAGATAATACACAGAAAAAAAGAAGTGTCAAATCAACACCGATATACGCAAGAATGTATAATATATCTTGAAATGAGATGATATTGCGTTAAATGAAGAAAATGTGCTTAAATAAAGTCATTTATATCATATTTATACCTATAGTATTAAACGAAGTTTTATATAGTTCGACCAAGAAAAATGAATTAAAATAAAAAGAATAATAAATTTCTTTCGCCAGTATAGAATAACAATCAAGTAATTTCTTTAAATCGACCGTGACTGGCAATAAATAACGTCTTTTCGATATGAACATTGAAAAACTGTGAGCCAACTTGGTTAAAATAAAAAGTTAAAATTCTTATAAGATTATATATTCTTGCGTACAAGTATATCAGTGTTGATTTGACACTTCTTTTTTTTCTGTGTATAAGAAGATAAACCTGTCACCATGTCACACCTTGAATCTTTCATTTAAAATTAAATAATGCTTCTTTAAGTAAACTGGTTATCAAAAGATAAAAATGGTGCCACGCGGTCCGTATCGCTGACAACAGTACACGATTTTTTTACGATAGCTGAATGCAATCTCTTCTCTCGAAAACGCGAAGAAAAGACGCGGCCCAGAGACGTAATGAGTCTAATGAAGCCTCGGCGGAAGCCGAGCTTCTGTTTCGCCGTGTAATGCTCGTGTCACACGAGCCGGCTCTCCAAGTTTTTTGCGAAGATCACTATCAGACTTGCCTGTGCAAGGTGTCCGATCGATATACCGTCAAACGATATGAAAAAAGTTGCAAAAGAAACGCGCCGTGAGACACGATATAGCGAAAATTGAACGTCACCGCATCCTTTTAATGTAACAAAATTATACACAATTAAAATACAACGAAACTGTAATAATGTTGACCGTTGACGTAAACAATTATAAAAATCGCGTTGATTATTGATTAGCAATTACGAAAATCAGATGCTTCTAGTTCTATAAGTAACGACTATTTCTTCCATTCTATGGAGCAGTATTGTTGGTTGGTTGCAATTTTCGCTTACATTTTTGACAATTAAAAATGTATTATTCAAATCGTTCCATTTTACATGTCTGATTTCAACACGAGAACGGAATCAAATAAGATAACGTTCTCTCTTATCGAGGCAACGTGAAATGAAACATGAATTAAGGCAGACCGCCTCGTTCTTTTTCTGTTTCAGGAAATCATGCTACCGTTGCGTCGTCATTCACGAGAAGCATTCCAACGTTCTGCAGTACAAAGAGAGTAAGTACGAAAAAGTACCTAAAAATAAACGCGCCACGTGCGCGGCACGGTGTCGTCATTATTTCGCCGGGTCGATAACGATTCGCCGGTGGCCCTCGAAGAGCCGGTTCGTTCATTAGAATGCCGATAATTAAAAGCTGACGCGATGACGGGGTGGGGGAGGGAAGGGAGAATGCCGAGAGTTGAGTCGTAGCGTCTGAAATTATTCTTGGACGGGAGACTTAACGATTTTCCGTGTCGTTGTGAGGAACGACGGGCGCGATGAACGCCGGAGACATTAGAAGAAGCCGTTGCGAAAACGGTTTCGCTAATTCCGTTCCGCGAGTACCAATCTCGTTTACTGTATAAAGGCGATCGAGAACAACCCTCCTCTTCCTCACCGCTATGAATATTCGTTTTCTATCTACCTCGTTAATGTGTTCATCCGAACGAGAAGCGAACTCGCCGAAACATGATAATAATTCCTAACGAAACGCTGCCGTATTTCACACTCTGCAACGTTCGCGGATTGAAGTGCGCTGCGCGTTCCAGTTTTCCGGTTAGCGACTGCCGACGCTAATGCAAGTCTCCCTGCAGATTTCTATATATGTTAAATAGTTAAAAATAGAATAATTGTTTAGCTTCATCTAATGCTAATTGAAGAAACAATGGTAACCGTTTTTCTCTTTCGAGCGATAATCAGTTCCCGCTTTTGCGCAATTCTCAAAACCTAACTTAATCCTTCAACCTAATCTACGATTCATACATTACACTTGGGAAAAGTTTTACAATAATGTGATTTACTCAACATTTTTTGAAGTTTTTGGATTTATTTATTAAATCGAAAGAATTAGTTAAACCATTTGTGACGTGTATGACGAAAAACTCGCTCCATCTAATTCTAATAATTGAAAAAACAATAGTGACCGTTTTTCTCTTTCAAGCTACAATCAGTTCCCATTTCTGCATAATTCTCAATCCTAACTAATCTTTCATCTTAATGTACGATTCATACATTATGCTTAGGAAAAGTTTTACAATAATGTAATTTACTTTTTTAATTAACATTTTTTGAAGTTCCTAGTTTTTGGATTTATCTATTAAATCGAGAGAATTAAATTAAACTGCATTATATGTAAGATATGTGCGAAAAATTCGACAATCTGTATTGCACGAGAGAAAAACTCGCAGTGCGAAAACAGTTATTTTTTATGAGAAACCGCAATTACGCGACGTCTCGCGAGTTATAATTATAGAACTTTCCGGAGATTGCGACGTAGTTGACTAGTTTCGGTACAACAATTTTGAACAATTCAGAAATGTATCCCCCTTGCAGTTTTATCGATTATCGAGCGCGACGATACGAGCACCAAGAAGTAACCCGAAGTTTCGCCCACCGGATGCGATAGGGATAGCGCGGGCTACTACTCGCGCAGCTCGGGGTTAGCGAGGAGAAAAAAGCGTAGGTCAACATGTACGAGCGGAAAAAGCGCGACAGCGTCCGCGCTGGATCCGCCTCCTACGTCTCGCGTCGGCATTTTTCGACGATTTGTCAAAGTCCCCTCTCCCCCTCTCCCCCTCCCCCGTTTTTCTTCTCTCCTCTCGTCGTTTTATCGGGCTTTAATCTGCATAGTGTCACGCCGCGGGCACCGTCGCTCGCAGACTGCCTTCGTTGAGCACAGTTTGTCGTCGGGGAAAAATGGGAGAACGGAGACGAAACGCGCGCCGCTACTCTCCTATCCTTCCGGCACGGCGCGCGGCGCGAATCCAGGCAACTCAGTTGCGAAACGTCAAAAGCGCGGATGAATGAAACGTCGAAGCGAACGCAATATTTCCACATACGACGTATATTTTATTAAAGAAACGCGAATTTCGCCCGTATGCGGCGCCAAGGAGCGAGACTCCATCTTCGCCGTACGTGTCGATAGATACAGGACTTTCTCCATTCAATAAGTGTGGCGTGCACAATTGAATAAATATCACGCGTGACGTACCGTTAATTCGACACCTGAATATTTTATTTTAGCAACACATCTGTCGCTGTGATAAAATATTACTAAATAAAATATAATATCTAAATATTTTTGCCAAAATACTAAAGTTGGCGTACGTGAATTTTGAACAATTTCGAACAATCCGTCGAAAAATATTAAAATTATAAGAGAAGCTTCAAGCGATCTGAAAACTCGGGGCTGCCGCCAATAAAGAGGTAGACCGGAGACAAAAGTCTTTTGCTCGATTTTTCGCTGGCCGCGGGTAACACCTGCGTGCAGAAAAGTTAAGTCTCTTTGCGAAGCGAAGTCTTTCGCGGAAGCTTCCGCCGCTTTCCTGCCTACCGGCGCGGCGCGGCGGGGGCTGCGGGGAAAGAAATCGGAGGGAAATATCCTCGGTTAAACTTCCACCGCGGGTATGAACTTGCTACTCAGGAAAGATTCGTCATCGTCCAACTCGACCTGCTTCTTCCTCTCTTCCGCCTCCTCGTCTTCCCCGTTCTCCGCGTCACCGGCGATATAAGAACTTTCCGTTACCCGGCAAAATTTTTATTAACGTCGTGATTCCCCGGAGGATGGTCCCCCCCGTAAAAAGAGATGTAACTGCGATTATCGTTGGCTCGCTCGAAAAATGATACGTATACGCGCCGTAGCGAGAGATTTGTTGCCGCGGAAAACTTTTCCGTGGGCGAAGTGAAGCAAGTAATGGGAAATAGGACGACTTGTAGGGGCTTTTATTTACTTTACGCTGTACGAGTGATACGTTATCATCAGCGAAATCCGATAACGGCAATATTGCGTTCGAGAAAATTGAAGTTTTCACGATGTTACACGGGAGTCCTAATCGTAATCTCTCGAGTCGATCGTAACAGTGTATCCCGTCTATAGAATTCCTATGGACTTGGCCGAATGCGAATGCGGCTAAAAATATAAGCTCCGAATATGTCATCTAGGTGCATAATTCCTTTGTCGCAGAAAATAACATTCTCTTTGTATAACTATCGAAGAAAATGATATCGTAAGAGATAATTGGATTTTCGTCATCAATTATTCTCAAGTGGTTTGTCTTCTGACACGGGAGAAATTATGACTTTATACCGCCGTGCCTGCGATAACGTTTAAAACAAACGCGCTAAATATATTTAACGTATCTCTCATTTATAATACATAAATTTTGTGTCTTTTCATTGAATTATTTAACATATACCTACTTCTGTCACTCTCAACGCCGCGGTTTAATGCACGATGTCACATTTCCGTGTAACGAATATACGTTTCGGGAAAATTTGGGTCGCTGATATGAAACACCGGCCGGATATAAGATTTATTATTAATGTAGTATATATTGTGTGTGTGGTGTGTGTGCGCGCGCGCGCGCGTGCGAGATAACGCAGCCGGGACGCGCATTTAATCTCAATTAATTTTCTCTTGCAGCTTTTTGCCACAATAGGAACTCTCTGGCGTCTCTCTGCTCGTATATTACGGGGGATGCGCTGCTATACTCCATGTTCCGCGAGGAGGCACCCCCCGTCGCGTGCCCTTTTCGCGGCCCCATGACCTTTTCGTACAACCGCGGCCACGGCACGTGCTCGAACCCGCCGAGCAACGTCGACACCTGTACAGATGACAGCAGACTTCTCTTCAAATATCAAGCCTGCCCCGACGTACCCGCTTCGGAGAGCGCAGGTAAGATACTCCTCGGTTTATCGGAAAGTGTTGTCTGCGTTTTAAGCGGTGTCTATACAATGAGAATTTAAAACGTAAAATTTAAGCTTAAGCCTTAAGCCGTAAGAAATTGATCAATCACAGTCGAATGTGAGAAGGATACTCGACTGTGATTGGTCAATTTTTTATGGCTTAAGGCTTTTATCGAAATTTCGGGAAAACTTAAGACTTAAGCTTGAATTTTATGCCTTTAATTCTCATTGTAGACTTTACAAAAAAGGGCGCAAAGTGCAGCCAAAGGAGAAATCCACGATTTCTAATTCGTCTAAAAAACAAGCTACAAATTATTGTTCGGCCTCTGAAAGACAGAAAAAGTGTGAGTGTGGCGTGAGCAAGCTTTTTCCTTTTTCTTTCCTCGCGTATTATTTTTCACCTACATATTCTTTAACAAATCTGGCGTGCATTTCGTTTCAACAAAAATATTACCCATAGCTTTTCCGTTATATATATTTCAATATCACTAAAGATTAAAAGTCTCTGTGTTTTTCATAAGCTTCACACTTTCATACTATTGAAAACACGAATATACATGTAAATTTTTTGTAAAATTTAGTTTACAACATGTGTACGCTTTGCAACACAGTCAGGATGCGTCGAAGCATTTATTGTTACTACGAATTATGCAAAACGCGATAATCGTATTATTACAAAATTATGCAAATACAGGTTTTATAATCTTTACGGTTCTTTGGCGGTACTGCGTGCGGTACTTTACATAATTCGTCGTAACGTAATAAATGTTACGACGTGAAATTCTACTTGCCTTCCATGCAGAAAATACTCTATATTTTCGTATTATTAGCATCAGCTTTAATTTACCTGTAAGTTTATTTTTGGAAAATTGAAATTAAGAGACCCATTAGTTATATATCGAGGCAGATCTTTGGTTAGCGTATGTATCTACTGTTTAATTGGTACAGTTTAATTTGAGTAGTGCAACTTATTAGTTCGATTGATACCTCATACGCGAGCAGTCACTTCAGCGACTCCGGTAGACTGGCCTGGCTATCACCGGTTTGTATATCTTGCGCGCTTCAATTAAACGCTCGTTATTCGATGGATTTGCATTTAATAGCGCGGCACAGCGAGATTAAATTTGTAGTCAATACGGGGTTTATATGTCTATTTTTGACCGACGTGTGTTCAGTTTAATATATTGCGGTATAATCGATACCGCCGATAATCCGTTTCGAAGCAACGGTAGCGTTGTCAATTATACCAAGTTACATTGCAAAATGTGTGGGCAGCGTCTAAATATTCATCAACCCCGTCGATTCTGGGGCTGCTATTAGGGCCGTTATCACCGGCCAGATGATAGGGGATAATAGAATAGAATATTCATTTCTCTCCGCGAATGTCCTTTTGATTTAATAATTTACCGCGAAAATTAACAAGATACTCGAGTTTGACGAAGTCAAGTTAAGATTTATTCATAAAATCGTGTGTTTTACAAAACGATTTGCATTTATACGTACCTACACTGCAATTATGTGTATTTCGAGAAAAACATCAATGTACGCATAATTTTCGTTTCGTTTACAACGTAGTTTCTATTTTATCGCAAAATCATAAAATACGAATAATTTTTCTCCAACAAAAAATTCATGCTTCTTGCTCGTCTACAAAGGGAATAATAAATTTTCATTATTAATCAAAGAGATGTTGTGATCCATCACGCTATATGTCGAAGAGAATTCCATGCTGCAATTTGGGGAAGCCATCGATTTTATAAAACTTTGGAATACCTGCGTATATATCCTTGATAACAGGGCGGATTAAAAGAGTCTATGCACATCATGTAAATACGGTGGGCGATGTGAATAAAAGAACCGACCGGCGTTCGTGTGCGGCTTTTATATCCTGCATTTTCTTCTATTTTCCTCATCGCGTTTGATCGGATTTACTTTCGATGCGCTTTGGTCCCGCGTTTTCAAACACCCACCAAAATGGAAACGGTTTCGTTCGAAATCTAACCGACGAATCGTACCTTTAACTAGCGCACTTTGCGGGGGAGGAGGGGGGAAAAAAGCGATTGCGAGTCGGTCAGGCGGCAGATTTTTCAGAATTAAATCGACGCAGGGGTATTACAGTTCTTTTATCCCGAATCCCGCTATTCGCGCGAAAAGGGATGTCGTCAACGCCTTCCGGTTTCCCAGCCCCGACAACCTGTTGAGAAACCGATTTATTGAGCGATGCATCGTCATTGACGAGCGCACAGCGTGGAATAGATGAATTTTTATCCACTCGTTTGAAAATTTTTATAATTCGATATAGCGATTTAAGCGTCTCGCGTAGAGAATCGGTTTTCATCGTTCAACTGGTATGGTGTTTCCAAATTTCGTGACACGTAATTTTTATTTCCGTAACTAACGGACAAACACGCCACCTTTGTTCACTGTCGAATCGATTTGATTAAAAAAAAAAGAAAGGCAAAACGCGTATTTGTATAATTATTCAAATTTTGTAACGCTGCAGACAAATATTGTTACCAATAGTTTTCAGAAAATTCGATATTTAACCCTCGGTGGTCAAAGTATTCTCCCAACCAATTTTCAAACAGCTGCATGCTGTTTAAAAACTAACAGGTTAAGTGGTTCGCAAAAAATTATAGAATTAAAGTTTAAACATTGTAGAATGTATTAAAAATTAACTTTTGAGTGGTATCATGTTCAAAAAAATCCTATAAAGAAATGTTCAAAAAAGAAGTGTGACCACCGAGGGTTAAAAATTCATCACTGTTATTTTCGATTACTCTAATAAATCTAATAAATGATTGCGAATAGTTTACAACTTTATATTATTGATCAGTCGGTTGCCTATTCATCTTTCAACGCGTGGCTGACACTGACGTTTTAGCGGAAAAATCCGAGTCTTCGAAGAGACGCGAAGGAAAAAAGGCGAGGGTGATAGCACAGAAGTAGAAGCACCTGGAAAAATCCAGGAACGGGTCTTTTTTCCAAGCGTTACTCTCAAATTACTTGGAGATCAAAAAACCGACTCTCCGCGGCGCGGCGGTCGAGCGAGAAGATAAAAAGGTGAGGAGGCGCCGCGCGCCGGTCGCGAGGGCAGTGAAAGAGCGAGCCGCGGCGAGAAAGAGTCTTGGAAAAAGGGAAGGCAGACTTTCGCGCGCGTGAGATGTGATTTAGATACGCGGCTCCCGAGATCCCACCGCTGCTTCTATTCCGCGCTCTAGAAGGGACTAAGGCTGGAAGAAAAGGACGGAGGAAGCGAGAGAGCGCGAGAATGGTCGAAGTGGCAAAGCGGAACTGAACGAGCGGAGCTTGAAACGATAACATCTCTCGCTCTTTGCGCGGTCTTTCGGGCTGTACGTCGAAGTCCGGTTCCGAACCGATAATTGTCGGTCGCGTCGAGGAAGCCGAGGGATCTCTCTAGCGGCGACAGAGCTCGGAGAGAATCCCGAGTATCGTTTTTCACACGGAAATCTCCCCCGAGCTCTCGCTCTCGCCAAGTCGATCGCTTGCTCGCTCGCTCGTTCGTTCGCCGCACCGTCAGGTCGCTTTCCGCGCTTCTTCCTCGTTCATTCGTCTTCCTCCGATCGTCCCTTTCCGTCTGTCGTTGAATGCCCCGGCTCTCCCAATGGCGCTTTAAAGAGCGCTCTGGGAAGCGTCTTTACGGCGACAAGCGTATAGTCGACGGCGCGCCGCGCGTCCGCGGTCGCCGCGCCCGAAACATTTTTGCCGCGAATAGCCTCGGCTATATACAGAGCGATACTCTCGTACCCTGCACACGCTCCCTCGGATCTATCGGATCTTTCAACCGCCGGTCCTTTTTGACGAGTTTTAGGTCAGCGTTTTCTTAGCGGGAATTTGTATACTGAAATAGTTTCCCATCCTACGTACAAAATAAGACTTCACTGGCTTTCAGAGGGGAAAAAAAAGACGCTTAGTCAAAGCAAAAAAGCTTTTCTTTGCTTATCGCATGTTATGTGCACAGTTGAATCCGTGGACTCTCTTATGTTACAAAATTTAAAACCTAATACGGTGTAACGCGTGAAAGAACTGACTTTTTGACTCTTTGAAAAAGTTGACTTCTTTTTCAGTAACATGATTCGATATCTCGAGAAACAATCTTCTAATAGATAAATCTAGAAATGAATTAGTGCGGCGTTTTAAATTAGCAGATATATATATAGCGATTATTCGACTCTCGTGATGAAGCAATATATCCCTTTCATCTATTTTCCCCGTCAACCATGATTTGCTACGTTTTCATTAAAACTGCACACGACGAATAAAAAATCCAGCGGCGAAGTGAAAATGGATATCGAAGTATGGCCGACGGGCAACGGTCAGTAATCGCGGTAACGTTTTTCACGTGGAAATCATGGCGGTGGTCCGTCTACGATCGCTGGAGGACGTTCGCTCGCTGCCGTCGTCCGGACGTTCCTCGCCTCTCTCGTCTCGCCGCTTTTTCTCGAACCGTTTGCATTGGCTCATTCCTTCAATGGCGTTTTCAGCAGCGCTATCGAAATCCTCTTTACGAGGCGGTGCTTCTAGCCACTGCGAATGGCTGATAATGGGGCACGCCGAAAGAGTTACTTCAACGATTTGCCAAATCGAACGTTAAGTTTTAGCCGCGATGTATATCGATATTTTCGAGCTAGATCGCGATTAACGTCTGTATTTCGAAGAGGCAAATCAGTGATGGTTAGGAGGCATCACTTCTGTTTCACTCGCGCAATATTACTGCGCAACTTTAATTTTAATCAATAAAAATTTAAAAATAAAAAAAGAGCTTAGAGCCACAACTAGGTGTTCGTGTCGATGTTAATACGAATTAAATTTCACAAACGTTTCGGTCTGTATTCAGACCGTCTTCAGTGTAGTACAATGAAACATAGTTACAATGAAACGGCAATTAAAAATTACAGAAGCACGCAAAAGCGCAATCTTCTAAAACACAAAAGTTCTCTCCGTGTGGGCACGTCGTATTAAATACATCGGCACGAACACCTAGTTCTGGCTCTAAATCGTTTTATTTTATTTCTATTGATTTTTAATCTTTGAGCCTCTTTATATTTAATTTTAATATTATTATCGGTATGTAGAATTTATTTTGTCGAAAAAAGTAAATAGAAACAGTGAGAGCAGCAATTGTAATGCGAATTCTATGGTGATATCATTCCCAATTGTTTGCTGCAGATATTGTAAAGTTTCCGCACTATCCAAAGGTACAAATGATACGGAAGGTTTTACCCCGACAGCCGCTTTCAAGCAATAGAATCGTTAAGCAAGCGTCATTGAGAGCTCTCCCCTTTCGATTCTTTAGCGAATGGTCTCGCACCCAACGTATACGGAGTCGGTCTCACAGAATAAAACTTTGGGACGTATATCGAGCCGAAGCTACGGCGGCCGTTTCTGAGAACGAGTCTAGCGTGTAAAACGCTTCGAAACTTCGAAAGCATGTTTAGCGCGCTCCGCGCGCGTCAAACTCAAATTCATTTAATTTTGTTGCCCCAGACAGTTTAAACATAGGAGCGAGCGCGCAGTGTCAGGCCGCAACCGTGCTTCACCATTATCTTGTAACACGCTTCGAAACGCTAAATGCACTTTCGAAGTTTCAAATGCTTTACACACGCTTTCTGCGCCCGTGCGCGCTGTAAGAGCACACGGTGCTCTCGAATCTAAGCAGATCTTAACACATCGGGGCGCCGTTGACAATTTGCTAGTTTCGCACGTAGAGACTTCGCCGATATCGCACTCGCGAGAGGATTAAAGAAACCCCGGTAGGTCCGCTCGGTAGTTGTTTCAAGAGTTTTTAAGTAGCCGCTTTAATAGATAATGAGGAAAGATCGGTTCGAGGATTGTTTGTAGAAATTACTGTTCGAGAGACGGTTCGCCAGATTCCCATGAATACTATATAGATCCTGTGAGAACAGTGTTCGGATTTTGTGAGACATTCCGATACATATCGCATCCGAGAAGGCGTTGAAAGACGTTCCGATCCTGCTACTCGTGCGGTCTCGCGCACTATATGCCACGCGAATGCTACGGTTTTGCGGAAATTTGCGCTCGCTCGAAACTAACCGTTAGCTCCCGAAGGTTTGCTCAAGATGGTATTCTCTTTCGCGCGTTTCAGTGGAGGAGCTGGAATGCCTGGCCACCTGGAAGGAAGGCAGCAGCCGTTACTTAGTCGGCCGTCTGCATCACGGCCACGCGTCCAGCAACGAGGATCGATACCGGTGCTTTGTCTACGAGAAGGCAGGGCAGCAGACGGTGCAGAGTAACCTGAACAGGGCGGCCATGGGCATGGGCACCATGGACCACGAAGTCGCTTTGCCGGCCGGCGGGCCGGTGCCCGAGGGCACCGCCGAGGTGTACCGGGTGGCGCAGAGCGGCGACGCAACGTGCAATGGTCTGTTCAGTCCTATGGAGGGCTCCCGAACGATGACCCTGAGGAAAGGTGAGTCCCGATAAAGCCTTGACAAATCAAATTTTCATCTGTCATTCGATGACTTGTCGACCTATATTTCTGCTTTCACCGCTCGTTGTAAAATGTGCAGTAAGTGCATTTGCAGTTATTTTATTTCGTAGCTTTATTTGCGAAATAAAATAACTGCAAATTTTAGAATTGTTAGATCCTAAAACTGATATACCAGTAACCATTTTAATTTTTTATTCTGAAGCGATGGCATGTAAGCGTTAAACTCGTCTAATTCAAACAGTCACTGTTTCTATGTTTATGATCCGATTGTATCGAGAAATATTCGAAGTCAGTGTGTAAAAATAGATATCCAATTCTCATTTATCAGTTGACGCGTTCCAAATTAATCTGAATGGCAAAATTACTATTTTCTGACATGAGTGTTTTTATTTAATTCATCTCTGACGTTGACGTCGAATATTAAAAACAGAATTATTAAGATAGATTGACGAAGGAAAATATTCAGAGAGACTTATTATCTGTTCTTACTTACATATACAATTAGACAAATCAGAAAATAGGCACAAATCGATATGTAAGAAAATAGATTCATAAAAAAATTGTAAGTATCCGTATTAAAAATCTAAAGTGGAGCAAATTTGCAAACAAGGTCAGAATAATAAATCATTTAAAATAATAAGTATATTTCAAAGTGTAACGCAAATGGCTACAGGGACGTCTTAATCTCATTCGTTTCTTTGTCATCCAAAAGTCTCGCTTCACCAAAATACAGTCTTTCAAAATGAACTCCTATTTACCACCGCGCGCTTATTTCTATATCACGGACTATTTTTTTTAGTGGGTCGCCGTTATTTTATTTTTATTTTACATTAACGATTTGCTACAATACCTAATAGAAATTTCAATCGCCATCGAATAACCAGCTGCGCCCTGCGATGAAGATTTCGCGCGGTAGCATAGACATTAGCGGATGAAAAAGCTATGGTTGTTAAAAAAAAAGATTTAATTATCGTAAAGATATTGCACGGTAATAAATCGTATCAGCGATTTGCAATCTCCCGTCCAGTTGTGTGATTCGTCGTTAAATTTGTTTCATTTGCATCGTTCTCGTAGATTTTAATTATTACAGTGTAAATACGTGCTTGACGAGGATTCCCATTGGGACGCGGACGTTTCAATTTATCGTTATTTTCTATCTGGTCGAATTTTTGAAATTTTTTCGTACGATCGTCGCCGCCCGCGCGCGCGCGTCGTTACATCCCCCCCCGATGCATGTTGCATAACGATCTCGCGCTTCCCGCGTGACGTCTTAAGTGAAATGTCCGCAGCACTCAACAACATTAAATTACAACTTGTGTAAAATGCGAGCGGCGGAATGCGGTGGCGGTAACGTGAGCGTATACTTTTAAAGAATTGCTAATCAACGTACGGGTTTTTCCATTCCATGAATAAGAAGAGCGTGTTTGCACTACGTCTGGCGCGAGGTCGTGTTCTACATCTCCCGTCCCTCCCATCCCTTACCCCGCTCGCGCATTTCCGTCTTACTCGCTTTTCATCTCGGGGCTCGCAATCCCATTTCGCTCCGTTAATGGATTCATATATAATTACCGGGGCTTCACGCTCTTGCATTACGCTTGATAAATATCATTGCGAAAGGAAAGATATGAAATTCTCGGGCGATGAAAGCGGGCTTTAAAACCCGTGGAGCACAACCGTGGGAGGGCCCGGCGTCGATCGGCAACACCATCCCTCCCCCCGCCCCCGTCCCCACGTTTGGCCGGGCGTACGTTTTTCCCTTCTGCGATTTTCCGGATGCCCGGCCGCGCTGGAGAATAAATATAACGTTGGATTAAACAACATCTCTCGTAATACCCGCTCTCTCCACTCCCGGTAGTCTTTTGATCCGAAATGTACACGCGGATATTTCGCAGTCGTAAATATCCCGTGTTTTCTTAATTTCGTCCCCGTTGTACGTCCGGGAGGGTCAGGCCGCGATACTCGGGCGGGCGTATAATGAATCGCGGGCCGTGATGTTATCGCGATATCCGCCGAAATTATCGCGCGGGGACAAAAGCGGCCCCGGTGATAAACAGGGTTCGGACGTTACCGTCGCCGCTTATATCTGAGGCATGATCGTTAAAATCGAGGGGGTGCGAGTGGTTGCGCGTACACGCGCGTACATACACACGTGTCACACGCGGCCGAGTAACGGCTATACAGCTATTTCCTATCCGGTGAACGTCACCGAAAAATAACCGATCCTCCATTGTTATTGCCGCGTAACAGCCAATCTCTCGCATGCCGCACCTCGCGCGCAGCGCGGTGCCATTATGATACCACGTGAGTTGACGTTTTGTTACGTTATGCTGTATTGTTGAATGGACAGAGGTGGCGTAGCCCGATTATGCTAGATTTATTCAAGTGATACGAGAAAGATTTGCAATTAGTCAAACATGCATTTAATTAGAATGAGTTCTGAATAATAATTTCGAACCCCTTTTTTCAAAAATTTCAAAATTTTCATATCGCATTATAAATAATTTATATAATAATTGACGCAAAAATACAGGCAGTGAACATTGGATACTCACGAGTAAAATGGGAAGCATGGGAGTGAGTTCTGAAGGAGATCGATGGTAACGCTATTAATGCTATTATTTGCATGATAAAGCTCACGTGACGCGATAATAGGGTTTCCCGCAAGCGATGACAAAGCCCGAGCCCCGATGATGAATCGCAGAGCCGTCTCTCGTTTGTCTCTTCTCTTTTTAGACTTGTTTCTCGCAAAACGAAACTAGCACTCGCGCGCAGGCACGCGCTAATCGAACGTGTCAACACGCGCGCGCCCGGCTTCGCTCCGCGAGTAAGAAGAGCATATTTGCACGACTTTTCCGCGCTCGCGTTTTATTTTTCCCGCCCTGGTCCATCCGTCCCCTCTCCCCCCCCCCGACGTCTCCATCCCTTACCGTCCCGTGCTCTCGAGTTTGCAAACCCGTATCTTGCCTCGCGCACAGTCTCGCAACAAACTTCGTTAACGTATTTCACTCCGGTGGATTTTCGCGATCCTCCCGCGCCATCTCTTCGGGGCGCGCATCCAGTGTTCCCTTTTCTCCTCTCTTTCTCTCTCTTTCTCCGCCTCTTTGCCGCGCTCATCGCGCGCCTCTCCAATTGCCACTTTCTTCGGCAAATCGTTTTAAGTCGAGCGGGAGTCACCGACACGCGCATAAAACTCACCGAAGAAAAGAAGAAGAAGAAGAAGAAGAAGAGAGAAGGCGCGGGGAGGGGGGGGGAAGGAAGGAAGAGGGTCGGGAAAGAGGGAGGCTTAAGGACGCAGTCAGAGACAAGCCTTGGGGGGATGCTTGTAAGCTTCGCCGCCGTTAATATTACGATCCGCGTCTAGGAAAAAGCGCGAGGTAAAGGCGGAAGGGCAGCCAGGTGAAGGGACGCGGAAAAATGGATTAACATTGAACCTTTCCCGCCTTCGCCCTTCAAGCCTTCGCCTGGGCTCCTTTTGTTCCACTTCGCTCCCAGTATCTCTTCGCGCACGTATCTCGCCCTCATCTTCCGACACTCGCGAGCCCCTATTAACCGCGGTCCGCAGCCTCGGTCGAGATCCGAAGTTTGTTCAATTAGCTCGGCATCTACTTCGCCAGAGTAAATATCTGGGGAAAACTGCGAGAGACTGCGACTCGAGATACTCAGACCGGTTGCTCGGGGTTGGAAGAAGAGTCAAGTAGTTAGGCGAACGGGGAAGGACAAATTGCTCTAATTATCCGATCGAAAAATTTCAGGAATAACGTTATTTTGAATCGTTATGAAAAGTTAGCGGATCGTCCCGATGTTTTACAGTTTTCGTAGAAAGTGTTAATCGAAGCTTTATTGACAATTCGAGGAAAGTGAAAAATATTGACGTTATTATTAACAGTAAATTAAGAAGATAATACAACACGCATTTTGTAGTATAAATAAAAAATATGTTATAGATCTATATATTAGACAAATTGGACAAACATTGAAAACGGTATAACTTCACAATTTTTTGTTAAATCGTGTGGATTATTTAAATAAAAGGTACACTGAAACGAAAAAGAGAAAATGAAAAATATAAGTCGCTATAAATATTCGTAACACACTTTTATCTTTCTAGAATAGAGATTCAAATAGAGACTAAATTTTAAAAATTTATTTGAGTAAAAATTATTAAAATGAAAACGAGTATAGAAGATGTAAACGTTAGAAAGGTAATGAATGATAAAAAAGTCGAGGATCAGGTCGAAAAACCTGACTAGACGTATTAGGTCATTTTATGATTGAGCGATTTATATTTCGCTCCGTTCCATCTCGGATTGTCAGCGCGGCCGAATCGCTTTAACCCAATTCGGTCACATCTACAAAAGAATATTGTGGATAATACAAATGTTCAAGCGTTTGTCAAACGCGATTGCCAGTAACGGTATAAATGTAATATTCGCACACGACGAAATCGACGTAATTCCTCGCACGTGCGTACGCGTACATCCACTCAATTATTAATTCGTATATAAACTCATAATCATGACATCACGCATATTCCACCGAATTACCGTCGCTTTATCTGCATTACAATTACTTGTAATTCGCTCAAAATTGCACGTAGTTCGATTCAGAGCGGTTAAATTCATTCGGCCTAGTCCCCCGTCGCGCCGACATGTTCCAGGGCCAATTTTGGAAACTTAATTTCCGAGAAAAAAGGAGCTTTAATTGCCAACGGGTTTTAACGTCGCCGTTTGCCTTTTAATTTTAAATGAACGCAATTCTAGATTAAACGATCGGGATGCCCGAAATAAAGATCTCGAATAGAAGGAGACCCCTTAAAATCGGGGTGTTCTTTAAAAAAAAAAAAAAAAAAAAAAACATTAAGCCATAGATTGAACAAATCCTATGACAAGCATTAGATTATTGTATTGAGAGTAGCTGTAAAAAATTTCATGCAAATCGGTCCACTATATAGTCTCCGAGATATTTCTGGTATCGATTTTTAAAACACTATTTCGGGAAAATAGCTGCCTGGACCTCAATTTTTGACATTTTTAATTGAAATTTTCAGGAGATGTTCTCAAAAGACTACTTTATAAGATATGTATTTTTATTTTAAAAAATATCAAGAGACACACACATACGGTAGTACACGCGATGCGAGACCGCACCGTGACTCTTTTACGCGACGCGACGAGTTGCGAGCACTCGATATATATTTACCACAATAAAAATTCATTAATTTCGACCTAGTTTTAGGCCTGTCAAACGTATGTAACCTTAAAATGAAAATAATCGCGAAAATAATCACGCAAATGTAGGGCATTATTACGTGATTATTGCACGAGATTACGTTTCGCCATATGATACTGTCAAAAGGGCACACAGCGGGGAGGCCACGTACTATTTGTACTTTATCGTTTTCTGCAATTAATCTAAAAGGAACGAAACTGGGGCAATACGTAATTTGTATTTGTAGTATAAATCATTTGATGGGAATTTAAACGCGTTTCACCGAAAGAGCGTGATATAGGTCACCGGCACATGTGATATGTAATATCGTACCTTTTGTTTTTTTTTTGCGCGATACGCAATTTAAAAATTTCACGTCACGTCTCTTTCACTCTCACGTTGTGCTGTTAAATGAATAAATTACGTACGTAATAGTTTATCCTGACGTCCAATGAAAAAAATACGGACCAATCAATAAATATCAACGAATAAAATGAAAAAAAAATAAAACGGGGGGAAACATATCGACGCGAATCTACAAATCAACAACTTTATCAACGTTATTAATTTCTAGCGCGACGTGACTGAAACGAACGAATAAAATAATGACGATAACAGCGTGATCGTTCCTAATCTTAAAAGGAATAAACGGGCGAGAAGACACGGCTCGACGTTTACGATCGCGGGAATTTGTATCTTGGCCGTGGGGCATCGCGAACGTGCTTATCGAGCCGCCGAGTCGTTGAATTATTTCCATTCATTGCCGCGCCGCGTGCAACAATGCCTTTATATGCCATAAAACCGACCGTACGGTCCGCGCGCGCTCCGTTAACCCGCTCGGTCGACCTTTCGCCCTCGACCGTACCCCTCCGCCGTGAGCCACTCGACGCGAATCGGGTGATCTCTTCTCGGTGACGCTTCGGTTTTACGTCCCACTCGGACCGGAAGTGGGACGGCTGTGGCGTATGACACACGGAGGGGGTTGGTGCCATCGTCAGTGCACTCGCTATTGTGGGATGAAAACGAAACGGACGGCGCGGCGCGGCGCGGCGCGGCGGGAGGAGAGGGAGGCTGCTGGATAGGCGTATTCGTTGGACCGCGCGATATCCGTTATACGATTCTGCTGCACTGTCGGGGGAGTATCGACGTCGTCGGTTTATCGACTGTCGTTCCACGATATACGAAGGACTTTACGGCGAGCGGCCATGGAGCCTGCGGAATTTTTCGGACGGTGCCCGCGGTGTTCTCGGCCGACCGGCATATCATCGGTTCGACGTAGCCGTGCCGTTGACGTCGAAGCCGCGGCCTTTACGGACGACGAGCCCGATATATGATGGGACGCGTAACGATCGCTTGGAGAATCATTCGTTTTACGAGAGTCGCGCGGGGAGACGTTCCGAGTGAAGCCGCCTTTGACCTAACGCCCCGGTAGAATTCTCTGGTTAACGAGGAAACGCGAGGCTGGGTCGCGTGTTGCCTAACGAGGAAATCTAATCAGTTTTTCGTTAGTCGAAAAATTCGCACATTCAAATATAAGAGTGTTTTCTCAGTAAACTCTCTTACCGCCCCGGTAAGGGTGTTTTAGCATAGATGGATGCAGACATTTGATCCTATAATTAATTTCTTGATCATTATAAATGTGTCTGTAAATCGCGTCAAGAACGATGAAGCGTCTTGCCTCGAAATATTCTAGAGATAATAAGTCTGTTTCTCGATTTTCAGTCTGTCCTACTTGTCCGAAATAGAATTGACTTCACAACGCGATACGGTGGCTTTATATTATTTCTTACTTGTGATCAGATGCAAAAGCGCGTTAAACGACTGAAAACGTGTTTCCTATTTCAGTCTCGTCCCCGGGCGAATGTCGATTCCCAAATTGGCTGACTGGACACTCGAGCGGCGGACTGACCTGGCACACTCTGGACCTCGGCAGATCCTACACGTTTCATTCGCGAAACGCGTCTCTGCATGTCGCCAGACCAAACACGACTTCGTCGAGTTTCGAAGGCGGGTCCATGGACCTGCAATACGTGCCCGGGCCGGAGGATCAGGACGTGAAGATCCTTTGCAACAGCATAAAGCAGTCGAATGGCGCGCAGACCATGACGACGATGACGCTGGTGGCACACTTCACTGTCGGCTGGTAAGATCGTCTTATTTCTGTATGTCTCATTTTTATTCTTTTTTACAATTATACATTTTATATATGTGAGTATTTATATTGAGGAATTATTTAGTTTTTATAATCTTTAAGAGCAAAAAAAGCGAGAATGTGTTTATAATTTATTTTTATTCAAATATTATTTTTTTAATTATAAAAATACACGCCTCATGTGTGTGTGTGTGTGTGGAAGATGTGAAGTTAGCGTATCATTTTGTGGAAATTCGTAAAGTGCTGAGAGTTCTGGCTTTATTTTTAATAGTTCTATACTTCTTTATAGGTTAGACAAATAATTCTGATCATTAAAACACAAAAAATGCCTCAAGACAAACTGAGACGCCGGTTCTCGCTGAGACGTAGCGTCTCACTTTATCATACAGGAGTTTTCTTAACAATCATTGCTAGATTTCAAAAGATTTACACAAGTTCTACATAAGTTCTGAAAAGTTCTGGCGATAAATATTGTTTTTTTAATTTTAAATGATTTTTATCACTCGAGGGGGGAATGGATGTTGACCAATTCTAAATAATTTCAATTATTCTAAAAGAGTTCTCGTGCAGTTCTGAAAGTATTTAAACATTTTACATAGAGTTCTGAAAATAAGTTTTTTTTTTTAATTTTTTAAACAATTTTTATCGCCCGGCAAAGGCACCCTTACATGAATAAACGTGAACGATTTTCGAAAATTCTATTTATTATATAGTAGAATATGTCTCAAGTAGTTTTGAACATATTTAACCATATTATTCTGAGTTCTGACAAGAAATATTATTTTTTAATAATTTTGATCGCTCGAGAAATGCAACGCTAGGAGCATGGAGGTGAAACGCTGGTCGATATTCGAGAGTTCTATTCATTGTAAAATGTTTCTCTCGTAGTTCTGTATTTAACCATTTTATAAAGAGTTTGCAAGAAATGTTATTTTGTATTTTTTTAATAATTTTGATCGCTCGAGAAATGCACTGCTAGATGCATGAAGGTGAAACGCTGGTCGATATTCGAGAGTTCTATTCACTATAAAATATTTTCCGTGCAGTTTTGAACGTATTTAATTTTATAAAGTTCTGACGATAAATATTATTTTCTCATTTTTTAATAATTTTGATCGATCGAAAAATGCAATGCTAGGAGCATGGAGGTGAGACGAGGGAGCTGGTCGATATTCGAGAGTTTCATTTATCATAAAATATTTTTCGAGCAGTTCTGAACGTATTTGACAATTTTATAAAGAGGTTGTGGCACAAAATGTTATTTTTTAAGAATAATTGCAACTATTTAGAATCGGTCAGCATTCCACCTCTGTCCCCATAAAAATAAATTTCTCGAGTGATAAAAATCATAAAAAAAAGAAAAAAACAAGATTGCCATAATTCTTTCCAGAACTTATATAGTGCTATAAATCTTTTGAAATCTAGCAATGAATGTTACGAAAAACGCCGTGGGGCAAAGTGAGACGCTGCGTGAATCTTTGTGAGAGAGACATTTTTTGTGCTTTAATGACCAAGACTATTTGTCTAACCTATAGAGAACTATAGAACTTTATTAAAAATAAAGCCATAATAGGTACTTCATGAGTTTCCACAAAATAATACGCCAACTTCACATAAACGCACACACATGGAAGATGAGACATGAAGAGTTCATGCATGAATAATTATTTAAATAATAAAAAAAAGAAATTGTCGCACGGGAAAAAGTTTTACGGGAGAATCGACTCACGTTCACGAAATCGCGATGATACTTCGTAATTCTAATTCGTATCCGCTTGTCCGTAAATATCTGTTCGGATATCTACAGCGATCGCGATTAAAGCGACAGGAATATGCTCGCCCCGATCTTTACGGATCTTCGCGCCCTTCTTTTTTCCAGTCGGAGCGGTTTTATGTGCATGACATTCTACCGAAGAGACGGCCACGTGATCGAGCTGCAAACGGGGAGCGCGGTATCTAGACCGGAAGAAGCATGCAGCCCGCCCCATTTTCTGCAGCACAGTACGCCTTTTCTCACCTTAGTCAGTGAGTACAATTCTTCTTTGTCTCCCCCTGTACTTTGTGCGCTTTCCCATTTTCGCGATGTGTCTCGTCGACGAAAGTTCGGCGCCGCTAGTCTCACGTTACTGGGACGCGCGATGCATCTTTTAGCGTTTCCACGTGAAAGTATTGCGATTGTTTGCGATCTGCCGAAATTACCTCGACGGAACTCGCGACTTTATCTCTGACCGAAAAGCCCGAAGACCTCCTAAGGCGGTCACATTTAGCGCGAGAGGTACGAAACGATACGGGTCTCCGTTATCAATTCCAACGACAAGAACGAAGCAATTGCTAAACTATCGGATTAACGTAGACCCGATAAACCTTATCATCGTGCGAGGGACCCTTTCGCGATATCGTATCGATCGCCGAAACGCCCGCGCCCGTCCGATCGGGCGATCGGCGCAGCCGCTTGTTCCGCTTGATTTGCGTGGCTATGGGGTCTTATCTGATCCACGTAAAGACGACCGGGAACGAATCACTGGCGGGGAAAAGAACGAAGGAGAGACCCCGGACGGCGGGAGGGGAGGCAAAGAGAAAAAAAGGAGTTGCCAAGTAAAAACTACCCGCACTGCCGATAAACCCGAGAAAACTCCAACTTCGCGGAGGAAAAAGTTTTCGCGCGGCATGGCACGAGGATTTAGAGCGCCGACACTAGGAGGCGGCTGGATCAGGGCGGGAAAGAGGAAACGAGGTGGCCGGAGGATGGGCCAGGAGAAAAGAGAAGCTGAAAGAAAGGAAAAGAAGAAGAAGAAGAAGAAGAAAGAAGAAACGGGATGAGAAAATCGGGAATTGGTCGGGCTCGGGCGATTTGTCAAAATCCCGCGAACGACTTATAAGTTACACCGTATCGTTGGCCGGTCTGGAACCGGCGGCGCTAAGTCATTTTCGTTCGTTTATCGTTGCTCGCGTGCGAGCTGCGAGCTCGCGCTCGCACGCGCCGGCCGCAAGAGATCGGGAGATCCGGGCGCCTCGAGAAATTCAATTTGCCGGGGAACGCCTTGCGAGGCGCGTCACGGAAACCCGTTGAGTCTGACAAGTTCGTGATTGAACAGCGTATTTTCTTATCATTTAGCGGCAAGTGGCTCGGCCGTTTGCCGTTTGTCCCGGCGCGGCGCGACCCGATTGCCCGCGCCCCAGGGGAGCGATATCGTGTTCGACATATAAAAAGCGGCGGCAATTATTGCGACCGCGCCGCAACGGATTAATATTGTCTACGTGTCTACGAGTGGGTAGGGTATATTGGGGCTTGCGAATTCGTTGTCTCTCTCTCTCTCTCTCTCTCTCTATCTCTCTCTCCGTCTCTCCGCTCCCCGCGGAGCAGTCTCATCCTCTGCCGATCCAGCCACTGTATCGGCTGATACGAATGCAGCCCGCGCTGTTTCTCTACATTCGGGTCGAGCTCGACAAAATATCGCCGTCTCCGCAAAGAAGAAAGCTGCCAACCTCCTATACCCCCTTCCCACGGACGAGCGACCACCTTTCTAAACTTCCCTCCGACCGTCGACCCCCCTTCTCTTCCCCTCCCCCGCTTCATTCTTCCTGTCTCGCGTCTCACACCCGCCATCTTCTCGGAATACGATCGGTTCCCGTGGGCCAGAGTTGTAATCCCACGGGAGTTATTGGATTCGGTTTGATCCACTGGTCGTTCATCCCCCCTCCCCCACCGCCGCTCCCTCCTCTGTCTTCTTAGATCCTCTTTTTTCCTACTTTATCCTTCGCTCCGTATCGAAAAGCTCGATCCGTCGAGTCGCGCGCGGAACGGAAAAACTGCAATCCTCACTCGGGGACCAATGGGGTTGTACGTTCGACGACTTTCGGCAATGAATTGGGGTATATCGGATAAACGAAAACACGCCGTCATTAACGGTACTAATAATACACAAACAAGATAGCGGCGTTTCCGCCGATAAAAATCACGATGAACGATAAATTGATGGGGAATGCAGGCTTTATACTTGCGATTTCGAGCCGCGATAAATGGCGCGAAATAAATATAATGGAATATAAATTAACGCTGCAAAAGTTAATAACGCGCATCAGGGTTATTGGATTCGAGATCATCGGCGGTAATTAACGAGTTGTAATTCTCGGCTGTACGTGCGTTATCACACACGAGCGTGACGCGCGGTGTGTGTGTGTAAAAATCGAATAAGCTCGTTTGAATTATTGACAAATGTCGGCTAATAATACAGAAATGTCATTTTCGAAATTCGCAGACGATACGTAGATTAGTTTTCAATTATACATTAGATCCATTCCCGCTTAGTAATTCTTCTCCCTTTCTCCTTTATTCGCCTCCCTTTTCCGATTAAAATGCCACTTTGTTAAATCTCACACTCACTTACGTATAACGTTTCAATAAAATGTCAAGATCGCTTTCTCCTTTGCGAAAGCGTATCCGTCAACGATTGGTTGAAATTTATCGATGATGACTCGACTCGGCGAAATTTACAGCGAATTATTTCTTAAATTAAGGATGAAACGTTCGATTCGAACTCGACCTGTCTACGATCTTGCCGCCCGGTATCTTTCGCGATTCTTTCATAATTCAAGGGAAATATTGACTTCGATTTAATTCACTGCTCGTTCGCAGTTATCTCTCGTGGTTATCCTTCTCGCGGCGGGAAAAAGCATCGAAAAGCTCAATCCGCCGCTTCGCAAGAAGCAAGGAGCTATTCTCCGGACTGAGTCACGTACGGTTCTCCGGGGAGCCGGCTCTCTACGAGAACGAAGAATAAGTATTTATCATTCCACGCACGCGGTGCACGAAATTTACAATTCAGATGTAAAAAGAAGCGGCCTCCGGAGTTTCGTATTAAAGATTGCAATCGCAATCGCATAAACAATGACGCGGCGTAATATCACGATAATACATATAAACAGCGAACTAACGCAAAGAACAACAAGAGAGGAAAGGTAGAGATATTGAAAGATTATTCCTCTCTAAATTATATTACATTGCGTACAATACAAAAGAATTTTGGAAAGGATGATTCTCCTGAAAAACAACCGACAGTTTTCGTCAGTTTGCTTAAATTTGTGATATATTGTAGTTCTTGCGTCCCTGATGAAGAGTTTTAGTAAATAAGATTTTTAAATGCCCATAATTCAAAAACTAATCATAAAAAGTTGATGAAAGAAACATGAAAACCACAATAAATCATAAATTCAAGCAAATTGACCAAAAACGTTTTTCTCATCAGAATCGTGCGGAATCCTCAATATAGATGTAATCGTAAAACACAGTTCGAGTATTTTATAATAAGAAAAAACGAAAAATATGTAAAACTTGTCACCGAGTTAGAATTTATCTTTAAACACACGTCATTAAAGTAATATAATACTCTTCTTGGTCGAAGTTTAATTGTGATAAAAAAATTAGAGCAACTTTTGCAGTACGACAAAAAAATTCAATAATAACAGCTGGTTTTCTATTACATAACCACGTCCAATTAATTCTATATGTACCCTCAGTGAGTGAATTTGCTCTGTTTTATCGTTCAACATTGAATGAACGGTAAACGATCAATGTATAAAAATTCATTTTGACTCTCTCGCCATGCCAGTCAATATGCTGAACGATTGATCATTCATTCACGAGCGAAAAGCTCTCCATCTTCTTCTCTTCCTCTTCTCTCTCTTTCTCTCTCTGATCCAACCAAAGCTGCCGCTCTACCATCCCACCTTCATAAGCTATATAATGTCCAACGCCGCAATAAAGTAGACCATCTACGAGCTATCCGTCTTTTTTCTTACTTTGCGAGATTCTCATTCCATCTCCCTCTCCCCATCTCTCTCTCCCCCTATCCCAAACGGGCTTTCCTCTAAACTTTTATGACCACTCACGGAGAGAATGGAGAACGGCGAGGACGACGCGATAGAGAAAGGCGGCGGCGACATTGGTATTCCGTTGACGTTCGCGAATTACACCCCGAAGATAGACTCGTCGGTGGTGCACATCGAGAAATTTTCACGAGACAGTACGAAGTTGAGAGAGGTAGCAAAGGGAGAGCCGCGGATTGATCGCGCGAAAGTCTGTCGGATAAATGCTGGCGATACTGAGTGCCAAAAGCGGCGAGAAAATCGTAACAGACTGACAATGAGAATAGAAAAGACTATTTTGTATGAAGTAAAATAGCTTTCGTAAAACATTATAAATGATTATAATTGCGATATACCAGCATCGTCTTTAAATTATTTTAAAACAGTGTGAATTATTATCTTTTACAAAATATTTCTATAAGACCCGAAATTAAAATTTATTCAAGTAAAATGGCAGTAAAATTAATTTAGTTACGTGCTGGAATTGGGAAAATAGTATTCCGAAGAGACACATTTAAGAAGAATTGTTGCAATACAACGATCGCTTTCGATACAATGCCAAAGTATTTTTTTATGATGTTCTCTTCCGAATAAATTTTCGCCACGAGACTGATTTTGAGCGTTTATTGTTTGTACACGTATTGCGTGACCATGTTCGCTCGAACCTCGGCTAAGTATTCGATAACGTGCGGGACGCGTACAATCGTTGAGATCCTCGGCGAATGGAAAGGTCGGGTAAATTTCAGCTACTAAGCGAGGAGGGAAGCCACGATCGCCTTAAGATTCCAACGACGACGGTGGAAATTTCGGTTCCGCATGGTAAATGGCCGGGGAACCGAGTCGCGAACTGGGTTAGCGAAACCGCTGTAACGGACTATGTAAGCGTACCTGAGACACCGGCCATAACGAGCTGGAATCCCTGAGCAATTAAGCCACCAGCACGCCAGGCGTTTCTCCGTCTCGTCTTCGTACCGCCGCAACATTGCCGAGTCAGGTTACCAATGAGCTTCCCCGGTTTGTAAATAAATAACCCGGACTATAACGCAATGAACCTGAATGCAATATTAATGGAAGTAAATTAATTCTGCCCCTGAACTACCTGGATTTTTTACTCGCGCAGAAATTGCCTCAGTCTGGTTTCTTTGACACCTCATATAAGACACCTGTACGGTTAATATAAAAACATAACTCGGAAAAGTAAAATATATACGAATGCATCTATAAATTATGAGATGGAAAATATAACGCATCTAGAAAGCAAAGAGAGAGAAAGAGAGATAAGTAAGTACGTATGTATTTAGAAAAACGTGTACCTACATTCTCTGTAATTGTTTTCGATCGATGTTAACGGGGCGTGTACGCAAGATAAGATAACGATCGGTTAGGGCCTCGGCGTTGATAAAAAATTCTGCTTGATATACCGAAAGTTACACGAATACAAGGTACGAGTCGCAAAGTTTCGACAATGTCACGCCATCGAGATCCGATTTGGGGTTCTGTATTAGCTTTCGACGAGTTGCGTCACGAAACGCAATCGAGATCTCGCGTGTCCGCCAGAAACAAGAGAACTTCAAAAGCTTGTCCGTTACTTATTTATGCAAAGAGGTAATAACTCTTCGTAATTTGGCCGGGTTAATTGCAAATTCGATAATCAAAAGATTCAGAATTAATTCTCTCCCTAGCTTGACTCTAGAAAAATTAACTAAACTTTCGAAACGAAATTTTTGCTATCTAAATAAAAAACATAGGATTATAAATAAAGGTACGTTAATTTCACGTTTTGTGAAAATCGATTCTACGCATTCTTCTCCCGTATTCATTCAAGAGACGATATCACGAGCATGGTTAATTTTCCAACGCTTGCATACGATGGCGGATAAATTTTCCCGACTTTTGTCGGCGTATGAAAAAAGTGACAAATTAAGTATATTTACGTGTATTACACGCAGCCCGGCCAAAAGCGCCGCGGTTAAAAATCTTTTTGACGCGGTTTAAAAGCGGGAGCGGGAAGATACAGCGGTTCGCGGGGAAAGAAAAAAGGAAATGTCCAGAAAACACAAGAACCACGCGGGAGAGGAGGTCCGGCAACGCGGGGAAATATGAGATAGGATGAAGCGACGCGTGCGAGGGATGGGACGGAGAAGAAAGGGTACATTGGGAGGGAGAAAGAGTAGAGAGCTTTACGGGAGACTATTATGGTCGGATAGCTAAACGGTGCACAGAGCAGCGCGGCGCGCGCGGTCAGCCGTTGAATATATTATATTTTTAAATCACGAATATATACACGCGGCCGGGGGTGGCGTACCGAAACACACACATGCACATGCATACGCGACCCGTATGCGCGCCCTGTACGTGCTTATAAGCCGCACATCCCGTACATCCACAGCCACGTCGGTACGTGTCGTACATCGAGCGAGGCGTACATACACGGTACCTATGTCCGTGCGCCAACACGCGTGCACCCGTGCGGCCATAAACACGCGCGCGATTGCCCGCTCGCCCGCTCGCTCGCGCGACATGCACGCCCGCACACACGTCCGTCGCCGCGTGCAAGTGCAAGCGCCGGATTACACGATCGCTTCGCGTACAGGACGGCCCCGGCGAGGGGTGGTCGTCGCCGACGTTGGCGTTTGATGAAGTAATTTGAATTCTTGTAGACGGAGCTAACTCTCGCTTTCCCTCACTGTGGTGTACCGTTCAATTTTCATCTCGCCAGACATAACGTAATGCGGAACGTGTAAACGCGGGACTCGTGTAGTTTGCGCGAAACACGCGAATCTTTCAAAATCTTGAGTACGTTTCTCGAAGCTCGGTATTTTTCTGCTAATGTCTCCTTGCCGTCTGATTTTCCATTCAAGAAATACGAGGGAAGGATTTCTTTTCGAAGATTTCTTTAAATTGAAAACTTTTTATGATAAATGAAGTTGTTTTAGGAGCAATGATATTTTTTAAGTACTTGATGTTTTTATAGGATTTTTGCCAATCAGTCTAAAGGTTATATATAAAATAAGAATGTCTTGATGTTTCAATCTCATCTGCATAATCGCGTAATAGTAATAACATTTATTGTCATCACTTTATTATTATCATCAATTCTTTAAGATGATGAAGAAAAGATCGCAACTCATAGAAGAAAACATAAAGTGAAATACGAAAGACGAAATATAAAATACAAAGGAGATAACAAAAGATGTCACATTGTAAAAGTAAATATATATGCAATAAATTGATCAACCAGAACGCGCCGACCGATGTATTTATACGATTATATGTTGCCCGGTCCTTTGAGAATTTGCTCCGGTTTTCCCACTGGAACGTCCTGTATACCGCTGATGTTACACGAGCCACGTAGAGGAACGTGCTCGTTGTCCGGATCAAATTGATTAAGGCTTGACGTGGGACTTGATAGAATCGACCTACTGATTATCCCTGCGCGCAACAAAAATTGGGGCTTACGAAAGGGAACGACGCGTTCGTGCTCGCGAGTAAGCGATTTTCCCGCAAATTTCTTTGTCTTTCTCGAAGTGAGAATCGGAAAATGGTATGAGATAATACGGAAAAAGGAAAAGCGGTCCGCACTAATGTCGGATGACGACGGACTTTCATTTAAAGAATCGTAAATTTGCGGGAGAGACTCACAATCGCGCGCGAAGAATTTCGGTAACGAAATATCAAGGGAACGAGCTAACGGAAGCGTCAAATGAGAGGCGCGTTTCCTCATTCTTCTTTTTTCTTTTTAATCTGAGACAACGGCATTTCCCCCCAAAAGATTCGCGTTCCTCAATTCACCGAAATAATTTGCGAATAATTTGCGCCTCTCTTTACATCCTCGGTTTACCGTTTAACACGAACTCTATACGTCTTTCTGTCCAGAATTTCGTGCAAGTACTTTTGTTTCGCGCTGCGTAACGCTACACGTGTACCGTTGAGTAGCAAGATTTTAATTACGAGTTACGATTATAAGAATTTATTATTGCCGCGCGTGTTACGTCGTTTAGTAGACGGCCATAAAATAGTGGGCTAAATGTATGCGATATTATTCGCGATTTATGCGAGCATAATTACAACGGAACGTGAATGAGGAGCGAACAGTCTAAACCGAGCTGTATTAAGAGAAAAAGTCTGAATTTACGTGAAATTATTTTCACGCAACGTGTTAGTCTTCTCGTGATATATAATCCGATGTACTAATAAAATTAAAAAATTCATCACACAAGGATTTTCTAATGAGGAAAAAAGTAAATTCGTTGAATTAATTACAGGAATGTTTAAAATGATTAGAACCATACAAGATACACCTTTAATTAACTTCAGCTAGCTTTAAATCGCATTTTTTATGAAAGACAAAGACAGATCTGTTTTCTCTCCAGCTTGGAATTTCTTCCATCTAATTTTCGCTCACAATATAAATTTCCTTGGAATTATAATTTAATATAAATAGTAATATTGTAATATAAATTTTTAATGAAATCCATGCACCTATTTCGCTGATAACAAATAAACGTCCGGATATAAAATTGCGCGTCGTCGCAGAGCAATAACGGTCGCTTGCTTTCGAAAACGGAAAGGCACAAAGATGGCAAATGAAAAGAGAGTCTCCCGCTTTGTCAGATAACGAAAAGCCAGGTCGCCCGTTCGCAATTTTCCGGCGCTCTCGGAACGACCTCCTCGGCCGGTTCTAACGTTAACAAACGTCAGATGCTCGTGTCTACCTCGCTAAACACGCCGAGTGGCCGCGGCGCGGCAAAAGCCAAAGCAAGAGCAAGAGCGCCCGGAAGCGAGCGTGACTTCTACGCGGCGTTTAAAGTGTATATACGCCTCTCTCGGGCTGCCGACCTCAACGCTCGTTTTCAGGGGTTCGCGATTAACCTCGTTAAAGCTCGGAACGATCGTAAACGTCTGGGCCAGCGCGAGTTATCTCCGTACTCCCTGCGCTCCGCGGGACACCCGTGACCTTTCCCTCCCTCTTCCTCCCTCACTCCTTCACCCTCTTCTCCCACGCTTTCTGGGGACGAAAAGTGCGAGGAAAGAGAGCGGATAATCTCTGGCGGTAATAGCCGGAGTCGTTGGAATTTTGTCCGAGAGGAATCCTCGCTCCTCGGTCCAAGTAGTCCCGGGCGAGGGGCGAGAGGGGAGGGATCTCCGGGAGTTGCGGCGTGCTGCGAGAGAGGACCCTGTAATTCGCCCGGGTTCTCTTTTATTGGATTCCTTGACACCGCCCGGCGGAACTCGCGCTCCGCGTCCGCCGGCATTTATACACATCCGAGGAAACACAACGAGCGCCGCCGCCGCCAGCCGGCTCGCATTAAGCTCGAGGAAAGCCCGCGTCGAATGCGCCGAGCATTTGAATACAAGCGATGTAACGCGACGCGCAGCAATGCGGCGGCGGGGAGTAATTTCGCGAGAGCAGGCTGCAAAACTGTTGCCTCCGCTGCTCGGAACATCTTCCGGTCGGTCTAAGGTGTCGCGTCCAGATGAAAAATCCGAAATACTCGCGATCGCGATTTGCGCGGCCGAGCAACGTAAATCCCAACGTAACAGACACGCGCGATGAGCTTTTCACTCGTTTAAAATTTTTAAGATGCTGCCGCGCGCGCGAGCTTCGAGCTTTCGGCGAAAAAGAGTCGTGTGAATCGTGAGGGAAGCGGTGAGTCTGTCGGTTCACGTTTTCACGCGTGTTCCCTTTTTCCGTTTCGTTTTTTTTTGCGCGCGTTTGCGTGACTCCACCGTGATGAATTATGAGGCATAACCTCGGGAGACACGGTGGCACGATGCATATGACCTATATTTCACGTTCTTACTACGAAACGTGCGATATCGTGCGGCGTCCGTGTCATGGTAGCACGATCTAACTTGGCCCAACTTAAGCCCCGCATCAAGCCGAAAACTAGAGGCACTAAATATTTTTATGTATATTCATTTTTTACACATTTTTTTTATATTCTTGAACAGAGCAAGCTATATATTTTTAAAGACCCAGCTCGGCCTACTTTTGACTCAACGTTAGAAAAGAAAAATATAAAATATCTTTTTTATCTATAGCGTTTATTTTTTAAAAGCATGTTTAGCGCATCTTATACTTTTTATTGGTGTGTGTTCGATTTACTTGTTTTAATCATCTTTATGTAATTCTGAATGAGAAATTGCATTAATGACACATATTGGCAATTACAAAGATAAAAATAGCGAAAAGATTCGTTTTATCATTATTATAAGATTATTGGATTATTCGTGAACGAAAGTTGCTGTTTAATAATTACTATATATGGCTTTAAATAATGAATGGCACGATAATTAATTTCTCATGTGTTGTAACGAAATAAATATTCCTTTTTTGACGCCGGAACGACATTTATCCGAGCAAACTTCTTTAAATCCCATCTTTTGTGTTCAAGTTGTTCTCGTTTTGAGTTAGTAACTTCACGTACATTTATATTAAATCCGGAAGCTCGCCAGCCGACCAACAATGCTGTTTGCTTCCGCTCACCAATCGCGGAACTTTTAAGATAGAGAAAAGAGCAGAGCAGCTGGGGAGATAAAAAAAGAAGTTATATCGATTTCCTTTTGAAAGCTGTTGTGCCTTTAAAGTGTTTCCTTAGAAATCAAGGAAATATGTTTTCTTACATTTAGCCGTCTCCGATTTTATCGTAATAAACTTCAGTATACTTTATTAATCAATCGTGAGCATTTCTTTTTACTTCAAAAACACATCATAACAAGTGCCTTAATTTAACTTCTAAACTCGTTTAAAACAAAAATATAGTATCAATAAATTTCCCGTGGAAGTTACTTAAAAGTAACACTGTGCAAAAACTGTTTCAGAAAGAGTTGCATCAGCAACATAGATATAAAATTGCGGTAATTGTGTTGACAATTATTTCGTTAAATGCTTCACAAAAACGTTACGCAGTTCTTTACTGCACAAATACATCTCTTCTTTTCTACTATTGAGACAATAAAAATTTTGTAATAACACCAAAAGAGCGCAGCTTTTAGTGCCAATTTAGTGGACAACTGCTGCGACGACGAAACTGGCTTTCTGTTACATTTGCTCGCGCGACTACCGGGTCAAGAATTAAATACGACATACATAAAAGAGTTAGGGTTTAGTATCTCTCCGGAACGGTCCGAAGACCGTTTTAACTCTTCGACACGACCGGCAATAAACTCTTACGCCGTGGCGTAGCGGCGGGATGGCGTAGAAGTGGGTTTAGAAAAGCTTTTCGAGCTCTTCGGGCGAAAAGAGCGCGGGGGAGGGTCGCGCGGGTGGCGAAAGAAGAGGAGGAGAAAGTGGAAGCGCCGCCCGGCCAGACTCATTTTTCATAAGTTCGAAAAACACACCCGGGGCAGTCGGTGCGTAAATTTGAATTTCTCCGCGACTGCAGCCGAATGGGATAAGACGGGGCGCGCGGCGCGGGGTGACGGACGTTCCTTCGAGTACGCTCGGATGGTAGTCTGGAAGTGCCGTCGAGCATATGACGCGGAATTTCGAGGGACTCCTTTTTTGCCCCGCCCGACTTTCCTTTCTTTTTCGTCGCGGACCCGCGACGTCGTCGTCCCCGGAACCCGGAGGTGCCCGTTCCGGGAAACTTCGCCTCTCCTCGTTCTTCCGAAATGGCGCGACGAAACGAACACAGGAGAACGCGCGCACGTGGTCACGGTGGCACGGCTGAACGGCATAACGTACCCAGTAATTACATTGGACGATCGATTGTCCTCGAAACGCCGCCACCGCGAAACCAAACGCGAGCGGGCGCAAAACGACGGGCGCTTAGATGAAAAAAGTTTCCCATTACCATTCCATAGAGCGAAAAAAAGTTGAAAGTTAAAGAACTCGAAAGCCGCGTGAAAGGCGTGAGTCCGTTTTATTAAATTTTTCTAGGAGAGATAAGTAACTCATTTAAAGGAGGGATCCCTCCTCTGTATAGAGGGCCGGCGCGGATCTGACTTAATTGGCTACAAAAGTAAGTTGGCATATTGCTGATAATTTTCAGTGCTTTTCTGTGAAGAAGGATTATAATTTAGCCGTAAATAGAAATTCCGCTCTTGAAAGAGCGTTGCTTTTTAAATGATTGACGAAAGAACGTCGGCAACGTGCGAATTTATCCCCGTAGCGCACTAAAATTGTGGTCGCTTCTATAAAGAGTAAACTTTTATTATTTTTGTAATTCTTCTTCATAACGTATGCTTCGAATGATATTAATGATGAAAATTGATTGAAAATTAAGAAGAAAAAGGGAAGAATTTTGAGCGAATTCTGAGATTGCAATATTAAGAATTAACACTGGGGTTGATAATAGAACAATAAATTTGCTGAGCGCATTAATGTATCACATTGAAATATTCTTATCTCTTCGTCAAAAAATATCATGTCTCTAAATAGAGAAAATTCTCAGCGCGAAAGGATAAATTAGTATTTGAGTAAAAAATACGCATTCGGCATTGAATGGCGCAAAAATGTTTCATACATAATTTTCTTTTAGAAAATAATAGTACCTAAAACTATCAGGGAAAAGACAAATTTTATGAAAATGTATTAATGATATCCTCTAATCTTCCGTTACAATAGCTTGATTACTGTTACCAACGCGACGCGGCAATGACTCTCAGACTTTGATTTCGTGTCTAGGCAGTGTCGGCAGTGATCCAAAGTACCTACTAATTAAATCGAATAGTTCGCACTCTGGATCCTCGCTCTCATTGTTAGGCCCAGACTTTCCGTCAGCATCTTCGCGTCTGAGCGGAAGACCACTAATGGCCGGCTCTTGTTGGCAGACGTACAATTTCGGGCCTCCGTCGGTTCCATGCATTTTGCCGCTTCATCCAGTCGTGTCCAGAAATCTAGAGACTATGATTGCCGCGCCGGTGGGGATCGGTTCGATATTAGCGCGATGACATCTCGAGCTATTACACCACGAGAGAGCGTGTTATTACATCGAATTTTAGCGTCCCTCCGTCGACGACGCCCGGTGTATATATGTGTATGTATACGCCTCGCATTACGGATGCAACCGACTCGCCTCGTAATTGGTGATTTTGGATCGTTTCCAATCAAGGGGGGTGCATCACTCCGTAGCTGGTACACACCGCGGTAACGCCCACACTTATGTGACGGTGGTAAGATATGCGCCAATCGGCGAACATGCCCTGCTAATTGCCAGACTGGTTCCAATTCAGCGAAGCACATGCGACTCGAGAATCCGGCGACAACAACGATATGACGTCGCATATATAAATGATTACATGGGACTTTAAATAGAACGGTTCCCGTTATGCAAAGTTTACCGGAGGTTTAAATTAATAAATCACTTTTTAGATACAAAATGAAAAGGGGATTTAAATTCCATAAATAAATCTTTATGAATGCATCCGCTGTCAATAGTTTCAAGAATGTAAATAAAAAATCGACCATTTTTACCGCATATAAAAATATAAGAACTATGATAATCTGCTGTTATACATAGAACTTTTTCTATCATAGAACGTTCTATTACACGAAAGCAAGAGGTATTAAATAATATCTAATGATAGAAAAAAATTTCAGTGGCAGAACGGCAGAGCAACTAAAAATATCATGGTATATTAACGCGCCAATTTTCCGCGAGAAAATTCGAATTCCCGTAATCGGATCGATTAGAATTCCTTCTCCGGGGAATCCGCGCGCATTGCGCAATTTCGAAAAATGAACTTTGAAAGTAATCAAACAAGCATGAATTCCGCGAGGGACATCGAGCGATAGTCAACTAGTAGAACTGGTGAGATTTGGAAGTTCGCCAGTGCACCGACACGGTTCTCGACGAACGTTGGCGGCGGCGTGAACTTTGTTTCTGAGTTTTGATGCGCGTTGTAAATTGCTCGGATCTCGTACTATGGATCTTTCTATGGTACGACACGCTCGAGTACGCGAGTTTTCTCTCCGCTGTTAGAGAGAGAAAGAGAGAGAGAGAGAGAGAGAGAGAGAGAAGGGAATGTTTTTGTTTTCCGATCGTTATCGTTCAACACGCTACTCGCGGCCGTATATCGCGGTCATATCGTAAGAAACTCGCATGCGCTGATGAAAGTTGAAACGTTTTTTGTTTTCTCCTCTTTTTTCTTTCCTCTTTCTCTTCTCTCTCTCTCTCTCTCTCTCTCCGCCCTCGTTCTTCAATCCAAGTCTCGGGTTTCGCGCGACGTTTTCAATAGCGCGAACGTGGCGCGAGATAACGTTAGGAATAATGCGATCGGCAATATTTCCGCGCATTCACGGGCGTTGGAAATCTTCGAGGAATAAGGAACGGCCGGGGCACGTTCGCGAATGGCGATTGCACACAATGCGCCCACGTAGGCGCAGCAATCCCTCAACTTGTCACTTACGTTCCGCTTGTAACGGGCGGTCGTTCCCGTTCTCGCAACCCTCTCCTCGCTCCCCCGCCGTCCCAACTTTTACGTCAGCCCCTTCATTCGTATGGCAGACGATGGCTCTTTTCATCCGGCGAGGCATTTTATTCGAGAAACTCGTCGACGTCGATGACGAGAACGACGGAGAATACGGTTAGGAAGGACAAGTTGACCTTCGATCTTTGTAAAACTTCAGACGAGGATACTCGCTTCACCAAGGTCGAACATATTCTTCGCGCTTCCGCAAAAGACTGAACGATTCATCCACGTAAGCTTGTCTAAAAAGATTGCATCTCTATAACGCTGCGTTTAATAATATGATCTCACGTAAAGCTGTTTGCAAAATGTATCAGGTATTTTAATTTTTCTTGTATATAAACTTTGTTGTTTTATTACAATCTATTGTCCTACAGATTGTAATAAAATATGCGCGAGAGATGAACGAAACTGTAATCTGTCGTCAAAAATCAAAGAAGCTTCTTTTATTGAAGCTTATCATTTTACAGTCTATTTTATATTTGTATTAACTTATTAAATTATTATTAATTGGGTGTTATTGCCGCAAGTAGACCAGAGAGATTTGCGTTTTCGTAAAATAGGAACTCGCGAAGTATCGGCAGAGCTAATCGGCACCAATTTCAATTGTTTTGAGCAAATTGGGCAATTTTCCTCGTTACGATCGATACGGTTATTTCCTGTGCGAGTTTAGGCTCGTAAACTAACATTGAATGTGTTTGATAATCGCCACTATGATTATTAATGATCAGCGCGCAAAGTTCTCGGGCAAGTAATAACAGGAAGCACGTCGAATTTGATAGTCGCCACGGGTTCGTTAATTATAAATACTGATAGTCGATAATTAGAAGCGATTTCCCCGCGATAACCCGGCCGCGTCCGTTCGGCCAGTACGTCCAGTCATTATGGCGAATTCCATAATCATGTAATATCTAAAATTATACTCGCCGGAGTTTTCGCACTGGCGCGCGCGCATGAGCGGCGCGCGCATTAGCAAATTGGCGGTTAAATAATTAAATAATGCGGTACGGCGACACGTGATCATTTTAATACAAAATCATCATCGCGGAAATTGTCCTTCTCGTCATCATTCGCCGCGACACTGTGCTCCGGGTCGCGCTTCGAATTTAATTATAACTTCCATCGCACCCGCGCGCGCGAGCGCGCAACCGCGGCGCAAATTTAATGCCGCTGTTAAATCACTCCGCAAACTGTTCTTCCACTCGCGCTCGCTATCAGCAGCGGCCCTGCGTCCGCATATTGTATTTATCTCACAAGGATCTACGGAAGACTTCTTCAACAATGACATTTTCTCGGTCGCATTTCAGATAATGACTTTATTTCGTTATACGTTTGTAATCGTCTGATCTTGCGACATAGAATCTCGGAAGCCGTATATGGAACGTTTAAAAGCACTTATCGAACTTACCCGTACCGATTTAATTCCCGGATACACACGCGAGATAGAAACGTCACGTGCAACGAGCTCGTTTTTTTTTTAATGCGGAAACTTCCGTTCCAGAAAACGTTCCTTTATGAACCGCGCACTGTTTTTAAATACGATTTTACCTCCCCTTAATATATTCATTGAATTATTTTCCGCGCGCTTTATTTTCGTCCTTTGCTCCTACTGTGGCAAGATAGAAACGCGTATGCTACATTGGGATTACAGAATACAAAATGCCGTAATAGGATACAATAGATATAATTAACATACTCATTTGCTTTACCGAAATGCACGCAAGCGCTCAAGGCGTACTTCTCGATGCTCAGTCTTTAACGTAATGAGCATTAAACTGCGGCGCGAATTTTCGCCTTATATTTTCCCGCAAACTCTATTACTCTGCAGGCTAGAATAACAGAACAACAAACAAGATTCGTAATAAAAATCTAGAGTCGTCAAATATGATCAATGATCAGCGCAACTTTATATAAAATTATATTTATCGAGACTTCATTATTTAATACCATTATTTATTCTAAATAAGAACACATGCAACGAGAGTCCATTCGTAGCTACGATTTACCCACTTAAAAACAATTGCTTTTGGATCGTGTTTATTATGCCGTATTGTCTGGTATCGCGTTATGATTCGCTTCATTAATTTGTCCACGCTAATTTAATCCCGCGCACCCGTTCCGCATGTGCAAGCCGTACTCACCGTAAATATTAATTGCGCAACTGAAAACCATTCAATCTTGCGAATCTACGCGACATTTTGTTTCATCAAGTACTTACTTACTGTACGATACGACGCGATCATATATTACATAATTTCTATTTAAGAATTAAAAGTTTTCACACATTTATATACTTATAATATATCGTTCGTTTAATACAAGTATTGGAATGCCGTTAATAAATTAATTTAATAAATCTTCATGTATAAATTACAAAAAAAATCTGTGGGGAATCTTATAAGACTGACAATTAATTTTAGAGATTTTTATTTAGATTTTGATTTACTTATTAAAATTTGAAGTTATACACACTAAGTTACTTGGAATTGCATGATGGAAAATAAAAATCTTACAGTCTACTCAAATGTTAAAGTTTTATTTGTTAAAAAAGTTCAATTCCGACTTCATCAGGAATTTATAAATGAAAAAATAAATTATCTGAGATATTTTGTCATATGTATAACGCGCAAAGATAGATTGACAGATTTCATTTTTCTCTTTGCATTTTCTGTGTCAATCAAAATTCAATGTCTGAAATGTAACTGCAATGCTGATTTGCATGCTAATTTTGACATTTATACCACGTTGCTTGTATCATCTATGTTTAACTCGCATCTCTTAAATCTCTGACATTATAGGATCGCATTTTCTTTTCATTCGTGTCGTAATTCCAATACCGTTGTGGAAACGGCCAGTCTGATTTAATCATACCGCGACTACTGCCGAGATGCGTATCCAAGTAGACACGGACGGCAATGTCAGACAGAAATGCCTTTGGCGATCGGTAACTGGAAATGACGCGACGTACCAAGACGAATAGGAGCACTGACGTTCAAGCATATAATAGCTATTTAATTCTAATTGTGAATAGCGTATAGATGGATATGAGTTGAATGTTTGAGAAAATTGAATTTTTTGATCCAGGTATAGACATAATTCAAAAATACCGACATTTACTAAAAATATTGCTATATATAACAGAATACCTTAATGGAATATGCTGCTGTGTTAGAAATGAGAAGAGTAGAGATATTAAAAATACGTAAAATTTCATAGTTAAAATAAGGTAAAATGAAACATTTAATATTATGATCACGAAAAAGGAATAGCAAGATGTACACCGGAAATACACGAGCTAAAATTTGTTTCGTCAGATAGCGGGATTTGGCCTATCGCAGCAAGGGGAGATTTATCACGGATTTCTAATCAATTACGATGGTCATGCGACAGAAGATGATAAACTCTCTCTCTCGCTCTCGGCCGTGTCCCTCGATTGATAATTGTCTCCTCAGATTACGACCCTCGATTCTCTCTCTCTCTCTTTCTCTCTCTCTCTGCCGACCTCTCGAGAGCGAAGGTGAGAGGCGAGTTAATTTGAGGAAACTTGGGAACGAAGCACGGCCTCTAGACTATGAAGCAATGTCGGTGTCGGGAGCGGATATGACGAAGAGGACCGCGCGCGCCTCCTCATGTCTGACTTCTCGATCGGACGCGAGACACGTGACCGACGTAGCTAATCATAACGGCGAACTCGAGCTAAATTAAAGGAAAACAATTGTCGTGTTCTAACCGCTGGCCAGAGCTAAAGCGGAGTATCTCGCGTTTCGGTGTCAATTTTGCGAAAAGGGTTGGGGAAAGGCACTTATGCACAGTAGTACGTGCGTACACGTTCGCGAGCGCGAATGCGAGTCGCGACACGAAGGAAAACAGCCGGTCCTCTGACGATGGAAAAACGTTTTCCCCTCGCTGCTCCGGCTCGCGATGAAATAACGAGACACGGCTGCCCGACGGCTGACGTGTATTCAGTTCTCGGCGCGTGTCTCGTGTCTTTAGGAAATTCCGGCAAATTGCCTCGTGATAAGAGCACGTAGAGAGATAATCGAAACCATATACACTCGCGCGGTCGAGAAACCTAAGGCGGATAATCCCGTTACCGGCGTCCGTTACCGTTTGCTTAAGTCCTATACGCTGTACTTCGCTACGAGGCGCCGGGGCTGCTTGAAAATTTTACCTAATCGATTTTTTACCGTCTAAGTGAGATAAAATACGATAAGTGTTCACCGCGCGCGTCCGGTGTTCTGGAGTCCAAAACTTTCATCGCGAATTTCGAATCTGGGACGAACAACAAGGGATGTATATCAGTCATACTTTCTTTCGTACTCAGGAAAGGTAATGCGTTATGTGCGTCGAAGAAGGAAGAATATTTTGCGATATTGTATACGAGACGTTTAAATGACTGTTGCGGAATAGCTCGCAGCATTCGAGATACAGCGGCGAACGAGATGTAATTTCGACGCGGAAAATCCTTGTTACCCCGGCACAACGCGATGGGAAACTTCCCGGAGTTAGGGAGAAAAATAACGTCGCTAGGGGAGAACGGCATCGCGATATTTGCAAGTGAAACTCGAATCAAATGCAGGAAGTAGAAATGAGAAACATAATTTTGTTGCGAAGGATCCTCGGTAAGCGCCCGGTCGTAACAAGGGTTTTCTCAAGGAAAATAAGGATATGTCCGCGAGCGGCTAACAACGCCGCGTAATTTGCAAGGCAGATTCCGATGGCATACGCCGAGTGAGAATGAAAAACGTAAGTTTGTTACGTTTGCCGAAGGAATACGCAAATGAGTTGTGTTGCTTCGGAAGAGAAAAACGTAGACGCGCTTTCTCCGCTTGTTTCCTTCTTCTCGAACGTAGTACGAATTAGCGCGCCATCATAGTAATCTTTTGAATGCGATTGCGAGCGCGAACATATGTATGCGATTATGGACGTAAGAGTCAATTTTTTTTACATAACGCGTCTGAAAAGTTTGAAAAATAGCACAATTCAAATCCTCTTGAAATACAAAAATTTTTATCTATTTCCATGTAACGAAAAATAGCTAGTATATTGTCATATCCTCGGTCATATCTTGTATTTTACATTTAATCAGAACATTTTTCTGAGACAATGAGCTTTAAAACTCTGCGAAAAGTTTGGAATTTTATCAAGCATATTGATATTCTAAAAATGAGATGTTAACATTGTTAACTTTACAGGAGTAAAAACCTAAAAATCATGGAATGTTTCTTATATTACGTCAACCACGTGGAAATGCGAATCGTTGAGAAATGCATCCCGAATACTTTCTCGCGTGAGGAAGGCTTACTCGCGTCGTCCAGGGGCTACTTCGCCTACGTTCCGTGAAATCCGAAGAATCTCCTGGATGCGGTGGAGGAACGGGACCCGCGGGCGACGACGGGTATACGTCGCACGAAATTTGCAAGCAAATTGCCAATTCTCAGACGGCCCATGGACACGGTCGGCTGCGCGCGCGCGTCGATAGAACCGGGGCGAGCCACCTGCGACCTGTCTGCCAGGAGCCAGGAGCACATCTCGTGGACGTACGCGACCTGAAAATCTATCACACGTCCGAACGCGACAAGATCCGATATACTCGAGGAGTATACTGACAAGGGCTTAATCGGCTGCTTGATTTTCCGGAACCCGGAACGACAATCTGAGTTCCGTACGATCCGATAGAATGGGGTTGCCGCTTGCCGCGAATTTTGCAGGTTACGTTTCTAATGGAGTCATTAATGCCGTCTGTTTAGTATCAATTACAAGAACAGAGTTTCAACAAATGCTCGAAAAATCACGCTAATTTTACGAGTATAAATTTTCTAAACTTGTGATTTATCGTTTCTAAATGTAACGTTAACATTTGAAAGATCGAAAGTAGGAAATGACGTTTTTTTATGATATCTCTGTATCGGAAAAATACAAGGGAATAATTGCAAAGTATCGATTTTGAGATATTTATATAAGGGAGATAAGCTGCAGAGAATGCAGCAAATAGAACCAACGTTTTCAAATATGAACATTTGAAGAACATAAAACGCAGGAAGAGTTTGCGCTATAATCAAATATCAACGTAATTTCATTTTAATTAACAGTTTTAAAATGTATTCGTATATTATTTGAGATAAGAAATATTTACGTGTAAACACTAAAATGCGCGTTTTATTTTGCAAGCAATTTTGCATCCTTAATTTATAAAATGCGAAGAATCCATTTTGTATCGCACTGGAAAAGCACGACAAAAGCTCCTTTCAATTAGCAAATACTTAAGTACCTTCTAAAGGCGCGTCGTCGCGCGCGCGCGCGCGCGCATTGGTATACCGTCTTTATACACGTCGAAAGATTCTTCATTAACTCGAAGTGAGATCCTCTTTCATTCTGTGCCTCCTCCTGCAGACGGTCGTAAATGTCTTAAGATCGGCAGGGATCTGAATGCCAGGCTTTTCGGAGTATCGAAAGAGGTCCACGAAAGAATGAAAGAAATCATGCAGCACTCGGGGTTTTGGCTCTCAAAATATACATACTTTTTTCCCAATATAGTATTTATCTAAAAAGTTTGCAAAAACAATCCGAAAAATCAGAGAAATTTGAGAATAAACTTTTTTCTCAATATTACTTATATACTTATAGAACTAATATATATGTATATTACCGATATATAATTTAATATAGTAATACATGTATATGCATCCACACTCTCATATAACTCTCATATAACTCTCTTTTATCGATAAAAGCGCATTTATTTGTGAAATGTTATATATACTATAGCATTTTAGAAATAAAAGCGCGTTTATCGCTGAAAGAGAGTCAAGAATATGAGCCTAAGAGTAATTATTCTTGCATTAAGAATAATAACTAAGAAGTCGCATTGCAACACATTGTCGCGGGACGACAAATACAAATAGTTACATCGTGAGCGGACAAAACAGCTGTCGCGATGCAAGAAGGGGAACAAAACGACGCAACGTATTAAAGTGTCGGAAACCTTAACGAAGAACGGGAAGCGATACACAAGAAACAGAGACGCAGACCAGAGACATGAGCTCGGACGGGCGGGGGGTAGTATCCATGGTCTGGTGGGCGAAAAAGCTTGCCGGAGGCGGAAAGCCAAGGAGAAAGAGACGAAGAAAGAAGGAGGAGAAGAAAAAAAACCGACGAAGGAAGAAGGAGGCAGCTGAAGAAAAAGAAAAGCTGAGAGGGTGGAGGTGGTGGAAAGAAGCGAAGTGTGTATAGGGATGGGGGCAACGAAGCCGAACGACGCGCGTCTCTCAGTGTGTGTGAGCGAAACGGACTGCAAAAACCGAAACTGCAAGATGTGCAACTGCCGAGCTCTCCTCGGGTGGACGAACGCAGGGATTGCCGGCGACGTCAGCGGAAGGTCCATCCCGAGCCGGCCAAGGCTTCCAACCCCTTTTTTCTCCCGTGGATCTCGTCCAACTTGAGCTCGAAAGGGAGCTTAGGAGAGAGAGAGAGACCGATCCTCGTCCGTGCCATGCCCACCGAGGGTTCTTTTGAAAGTGGGAATCCGGTGAGAGGCACCGAGAGGAGGATATCCCAAGCGCTTCGGAGCGGCGGCGCGGCGTCTTGATAGCGAGATTTTCGTACCGATCGTTTGTGTGTGAACCGCGCTGCTGCACCGCGATTTTAGGGAATCGATAATTCAGGAAAACTGGGAACGATAACGACCGCGTGTCCAAGAAAGCGTATAATTTTTAGGCGGGCCGCCTTTAGCAGCGGCGACGATGTTTATGGCTTTACGAAAGTTCGCGCGAGGATATCCATTGCGCCCGAGTACGTTGGATCGAGCGCACCGTATAGTAAATAATGAAACTTGGAATTATACGACATTCACCGAACGTGATCCAGTGAGACGGAAAAATTTAGATACCCTACTTATACGAGAGATTAAGGCGGCGCAAGACTGTCGATAACATGAAATGTTCGTTCGGCGGAAAAAGAATATAGAATATAGTATTGAGCCGAGATGTGTTTTCAGAAATAATTTCTGAAAGCACGTCTCAGCGTCACGGAAACATCTTGCATCACACTCTCGATGAAACGGAACACGAGTCTATTAAGACTATTAATATTTCGGAGCGATAATAACGACGTCAACCATCTCTGTCGTTATCGCAGAAATCTATTTCCAATTACTACTCGCCAATTAACGACTCTCGCCCGCCTTTACAACGCGCGATATCGGTTAGCCTCTAAAACACTCAATATACTTTTCATCCCCTTAAACGGCACAAAGCACACGATCCTTCCATCTTTTCCATCCTGGCCTTACCTCATTCTCCCGCGTATTTCTGCCGGAATAAACTTCCCTCTATTTCTTTCGCACCCTCCTATCGTCGTACTCGCGCTTCCGCCGACGCGTTCTCCCGCCCCTAACCTCCTCTTCTTATTCCTCTCCTTCACCTCTTCTTCGTTCTCACCCTCGTATATTGATTACATAAGCGACCGAATATACTAACTCAGCTAAAAACGTCCTCTACCCCCGTGTGCCTCTCCTTCCCTCACGTCGCGCCCATCCTCCCCCCGCCCCGAAATGTCGTTTATGCCGGGACCATCCCCCCGGTTGCATCGTCATAGTCAAATGACTGCGGGAGGGAAAGGGCTGCAGTGCATTAACGACGATTTTACGAATCCTCAGCACGATCGACGAAGCGGACTATCGCAATCACATCGCGCAGCGCGATAAAGGTGGTCATCGATTACACGTACTTGTGCCGCACGTACCCCCGCATAAGATGCATACATAATGTTGACCGGAAAGCTCTACGAGTCCGGGTTCTCTTATCGAGCACCGGTGCCTAAAGCCTACGAATTGTAGAGGCTTGCTAAAGAAAATTTTCGTGAAGGAAGAAAAGACGAAAGTTTTCATTTAAAGATAATCACGGGAAAGAAAGATTATCGGAAGACAAGAAATTAATGAAACATGAGTTTACCATCTTGATTGACAATACATTTTCAAAACTAAAATAAATTAAAGTAGAAAAAAATATTTTATCTTCTGTTTAATATAATTCGGAATTTGATTTTGGACTTGCGCCGAATTATTTTTAATTTTTATTTTATTTTATTTTATTTTTAATTAATATATGTTAGACTTGTCTTAAGAAGAGATTCGTTTATTGTCCAATTAAATTATTGTAAAAATTAGAAACTCTTAACATATATGATATTCAAAAGCGGAAACGTGATTCAATTTATAAGTTTATTTAGATACAATTAATTTACAATTTTAAAGTAATGTTTCTATCGTTTAATAAAAAAAAATTGGAAAAAGAATTAAGGAACATAAGAGGCGGAGAATTACTGATGATTTTTATCTGATCTCCGCTGCAAAAGGTTGTTTTCAAAATTGCCGGTAAAGTAACAATCGTGATTTGTACCGTGGAAAACCTTACTTTATATACAATTTTTTCACGAATACTTGTATAACGAAACATGATACGAAAAGCGGTGCATAAAGCATCGTTATTGCGGTAGAAAGTTCAAGTAATATATATTACACGCTCACGTTCCGAGTACGCGTAATTCATATGCTCGGAATGCATAATTGGTATTGCCGATAAAATTAAAGTACTTTCGGCGAACAGTAAAGCGTCCATTAAAACTTTTCAGAGGAAGGATCGCATCCCGCCCGTTCGCGGCGAATAGACCACGTTTCGCTTTTGAAGCCTCTCTCTAGTTACGATCCTTGCACGCTTATAACGTTTCAACTCGCGTAGTCGTTAAAAAGGCCTATAACTTTGACCACTGCGCCATTTCACTTGTTGAAAAGAATGTATTGTCTAAAAAGTTACATGTGCACCACAATTATTATTATTTAAGAAAGGAGAATTTTTTTTTATCGATGACTGTTGTCTCATTTTAGATTCGATAATTAGAGTGGAGAATTTCCTACGAGATATAATTACGAAGAACGGAAGAATAAACAATTTTATCTGTTAAAGAAAGCACATTAATTTCTCGCGCCGCTAAGTAAGTTTATTATCTTGTCGCGTTGAAAAAATTCGCGAAATTTTTTAATAGATGAGCTCTCTTTATAAAGTTATCCATTGTTTCGTAAAAAGTTATCTTTCTTTGTGAAGCTTCGAGTAACATTCTTCGGGAAAATATCGGTCAGAGAGGTAAATTTATCAGCAAACATCCATCTTCGTTCTCAATCGCGAAACTGCGAGGCAAAAATTCGTAATTTTTGCCGTATTCGTCGGACGTAGGGGAAATATAAAAGGTAAATGAGAGAGAGAGAGAGAGAAAGAGGCGAAACCAGGAAGTACGAGGAGGAGGACGATAAAACTATTAAGCAAATCCCAATCGAAATTTAATAGCGGACTGCAGTGTGCGTCGGGCGACATAAAATAATCGAGTCAAATATGAAAATGCCGGGGCGAGCGGAGCGACGACGGGAGATTGCCGAAAAGAGGAAAAATTGATAGAATTATTGAAACAAAGGCCGTGGGCCTTTGGAGCCAGATCCTCGAGGACGCAAACACGCGAATTAATTTGCCTGCGACGCGCTTTTTTTCCACGCTGTAGAAAGGACACCGGTCCCTAGGCTGGAAAACTCAATGGGGAACGGAAAACTCTGTAGCGGCATAACGAACCGATCTAACCGGGCCTGAGAGAAAACGCGCTGCAAAGTCGGACAAAGAGGGGCCCGGAAAAAGAGAGAGACAGGACGCACACCGGGCACAATGAAGTATGAAAAAAAACGCGTGCCAAAAATTCCATCTCGTTGGACGCGCCATTTTTACGCGTTGCCGCCCTTGGGGAATTGAATTTCTATCGGGCGCCGCGCTTGATCGTTCCGACGAATTATTTGTCGTTCTGACTTTCGTCGACACGGCGACATCCGTTTTCCTTTTTTGTTTCGTTCCTCTTTTTTTTCCATATATTTTTTTCGGAGGCAGGCGAGCTCGTATCACAGTTGTTTCAGAGCCCATTGTTTCTCTATACGAAGTTTGAGCGACCCGCTAACGCCGTAACCGCAGCAAAGTTATGTGAAACGAACAGATTTGTTATCTGCAAAGAACCATGGGCTTTCCGTTTTCAAACAAATTTCTACTAACGGTGTGCTTTGTTCTAGAATTTAGTTTTTATTTAAAAAATTATACTTATTATTTTATTATACAAGTCGCACGCTATTATTTCTTTTTTGAATTAATGAAAGCTGTATTATTATATTATGAAGAGACGTCCAAATTATAATTTAATGATAATTCCGAAATAGGCCGAAGTGATACTTCGTATTTATTTAATCAGTTTGGAATTTACTTATTTAAATAAACAATTAGGACAGCAATAATAGTTAAGCCGACATACAATGTGGGTAATATTCAAGTCTTGCATTCTATATAAAGTTAAAATTCAAATTAGCTTTGGTAGTCTAATGCGGCAGGTCGACTCGGCAATGCCGATGTCGTTAATGATAATCTTAGGACAGAAATTTTACGTAGAAAGTTATATTCATTCATCGCGCTCCAAGCGAGATGACGATACCGTAAGTTCATCAGAAAAGTTCTCAGTCGCGACATTGTCGACATTGAGGGGTAGTCGTGAGAAAAGGAGCTCGTGCGCCGGCAGACGTCTCCCGAGGGCGTCGGTTTGCTTTTCGCGCAGGAAAAAAAAGGAAGGAACGGCACAAAAAGACGGCGGAGGGAGAGAATGAGAAGGAGAAGGGTGACAGTCGTCTCTCACTTTCGTGAGATATTAAATTGCGAATTGAGGAAACGAAGAGAGAGAGAGAGAGAAAGAGGGGGGGAGGGCAGAGAGACCGCGCTGGCGAATACTGCCGCGATATGCATTATACAATGGACGCTCGTTTTTCACGCTTAATCTCATTAAACTCCACCGTTCCGCCACCGCTCCCGCGGGGTATTGCCCGTTATAGAAGTAGAAAATCAAATCTGCGAAAATATACGCACGCCCGCGATGCGGGTGCAACGAACACGCCGTCACGTATAAATACAGATGGGCTAACGCGATTATTGTGTCGTGCCGATAATCCTTAATGCATTCGTTAATGCAGAAGTCGGCGCATTTCGTGCTGGCGCGGGTTCCGAGGTGCCAGCTATAAAAAAGGTATCCGGCAGGGGAGTGGATAATGGAAAACGCGATTATGGAAAAGCGCGCACATCGACGGTCGTCAAATGCGGACAGATATATGTATGAGCGGCCGGGGGACGTTTCGATTCATCCTCTCTTCGTCCTCCGTACAACAGGAGGAAAAAGAAACGTGTATGCTCTCCTCCGAAAAAAAAAAAGATCATAAAATTTTCTTTTTTCCTCTCTCTCTCTCTCTCTCTCTCTCTCATCCTCGTTGAAAAAATCCTCCCAAAAAGCGTAAGAACGCGTTAAGGTCGTCGCGTCTATCAGTCGGAAACCGGGATTAAAGTCGCGAAGAAATAATTTCTGCGTCGCAGGAGCCCGGCGTTTTCACGGTAGTTCGATCAGGGGGAACCTCGTTCCACGGCGGCCTCTCTCCTTCTGGCGGTAGCAGCGGCCTTTCACGAACGCGGAATAAACGTCGGTGGCGGGGTTAGCATTCGCGTCTTTGAACTTGACACGGGTCACCTGACTCCCGCTAGTCTCTTCCTTTGCTAACGTCCTTCCCGCCCGAGCTTCCTCTCCTTGGTGAACTTCACTCGGCTGCGAGTTAACGGTGCGAGTCGCGGAGTCTCCCCTCTGCGATCCTTTCCTCTAGGATTTTCTTTTTGGAATATCGTCGTCGCATTTATTGATAATTTTAATATGGTAATAGCCGATCTTTCAGCTGAAGACGTAGCACCGTTCAAAAGAATAATATCACAATCAGAAAGAGAAAGAGAGAAATAAAATAAAAAAGTAAATTTTTTATTATATGGATTTCTACTGAAAACAACTGAGAATTTTTGAAGTTTTGTAGAAAATTATTATTTATAGAATACCTACTTGCAAATAAAAGTTCTACTTACTAACAATAACAGCAATTTTGTCCACGATCTATTTAAACAAGTTTAGTCAAAATTTTGTTTTAAAAGTTTTAATAAAAAGGATTTTATTTGGTATCTACGTCATAAAAAATATCATTATGCAAGAAGGAAGAAAAATTTTAGAGTAAAATTCTTATAACGAAATCAAATTACTAATAAACAATAATATAAAAGACATAACTAAAATTTTTGTTTTATTTTTTTTTTGAAAAAAATTTCAGAGAGAAAAATATTTTATTTATAAATAAAATATAAATTTCTTTTCCTGGTTTGTAATTTAAAGTTTAATTTTAAAAATACGTAATAATGAAAATTGAGAAATCCCAACAATTGAAGATATTCCTCAATATTTTTTCACTAACAAAAGTATAATTTACTTCAAAATGATATATACAAAAGTGATATCTTATTCGATCTGGATAATACATTTTGTAAATAAAATATATCGTAATAAATAAAATATTAGTTCAAATATATATCTATGTCTGAGCTAACATTTAATTTATATTTATATTTAGGCTAACGAATTTCGAATCTTCAACTTGTCACAGATTAATGGATTGCACGAATCTCGTGTTTATTTTCCTCTCCATCTCTTTGTCCAGTTTTAATGAACCCCGTTCCGCTCGAAACTATAACCGCAACTTGCCGCACTCTCTCCGAGTTCTCCGATACACTCCTTCTTCACCGAAAGTTTCGGTAAGTTCATGATCTAGCGCGACTGTTCCGCTCGAGAACGATTCTTCTCGGTTCGCTGGTGAAGTTGCGCTTACAATTAGTGAGGAGCAGCCGGAATAATCGGAAGCTAATTCAGAAACTGCCTCGGAATGGCGATAATTAACTCGAGAGAGAGAGAGAGAGAGAGAGAGAGAGAGGACGCGGCGGTCGGTTACTTAAAATCTCAGGTGATAAATCCGGCGCGTGTCGTTCGCGAGACTCAAAATGGATCCCTTTTATTTCTTTTATCTCCTCGATTCTTTTGCGGCTGTTCCGTAATTCCGCCGCGTATCGCCGATATATACCATCCTAGTGTTTTATAATACAGGGAGCACCGATCCTCGCCGGACGGTTCTCTTTATTTCTCTATTATGTCCGTTCTGTTTCCTTCGCTTCCTTGTTTTTCCTCCCGGCCGGCACTTCAGATTTTCTCCGGTTCGTTCGGCTTCATGAAACTTTTATTACGAGGCAACGTTGTTTCTTACAGCGGTACTTTGATCATTTTAAATCGTAGTACAAGTACATCCAGATTAAGCGAAAGAAGCCGCACGCGTTTATCCTCCGGAAAAGAGAGAAAGGGGGAGGGGAAAGAGAGAGAGAGAGAGAGAGAGAGAGAGAGAGAGAGAACGAAAGAGAGAACCAAGTGATGCAACAAAAAGGAAACATCGTTTTCATTTGAGTGTCTTCCTGATTGCACACCATGCCAGTCCACTAATTGATATCTACTTTGTGCAGTTGTGTGCAACGAGTGGTTATTTCGCAGCTAAATTAATTAAGTCGAATCAATACAATGTAGCTGGAATAATAAATGATGAATTGACAACCGTTGCGGCGTGTGGCGGAATCCGATGGAATGGGAAATTTTAAATCATAATATTAAATTGGGCTATATTAATTAATGAAAGAACACTCACTCGACGCAATTAATAAAATCACATCATGAAAAACATGAATTGACCAAGTTGGCTTATTATTGCAGCCGCGTTCGAGAAATACGCAACGTAATTATGGAAATAATTTTATCTTCCAAAAGGGGCGGCTTCTCTCTCTTTCGCGCGTTTATTTCCGCACACTCGCGGAAATTTAATAAAAGCGAGATTAATGAAAAACGGTATGCTCCTTTTCATCAACTCGTAGCATTTATAATACTGCCTCTTAAATCCAATAATATTAATGCCTAATTCAGTCTGAAAATCTCAAGTAGAGCCGCTCTGAACGGAACTTTTTAACAATTTTCTTATTTTTATATTTTGCAGCGATTTTTACAGTAAATTTTAATTTTTATTTTTACATTTTCTTAAAATGTAAAAACAAAAAAAAAATTCCGAATTCAAGATTATTGCCGCATGTTTCCGATCTCGTCCATTTTTAACGACGTACCGTTGCGCGCTTGCATTTTATTTATTCTCAGTTTTAAAATCAAAAGAAAAAAATACTTTCCTCTATATGTCTCTCTCTCTTTCTCTCTCTCTCTCTCTCTCTCTCTCTCTCTCTCTCTCTCTCTCTCTCTCTCTCTCTCTCTCTCTCTCTCCCCTCTACGTTTACCGGAACACATATTAATCGTCAACGGCAAGTTTAGTTATTAACTCGTAACGCTCGTCCCCTGCTTTCGCTCGCCGCAGCCTTCTGTTTATTCCAGTTTCTGACGAGATACACGGTGACGCAGGTATTTCGATTAGTTCGATGAATTTTGCGGGATATTTCACGAGGGCGAGGCGAGACCGCACCCCGGGGTTTATACCTAACGGTTTAATATTCGCGACACAAAATTATGTCGGCGGCTACGTATTCGGACGGAATCAGGTTGAAATGTTGCCCGGCCAATAATAATCAAGCCGGTAACGATCGACGTTCTGCCGCGCACTCAGGTTTAATTACACCAGTTGTCATCCGTGTTTACTCACGGAGATACACGTGCGTTTCGCTTCGATAAAACGCCACTGACGGCGACGGAGAATATTTCCGAACTACTGCGCGGCGCGTTTTATTTGTAAAATAGCGTTGGACGATGCGATACGCTGCGCGGAATTGACGGACCATTTTTCTGCATAGCTGCACGAGATTTCCGCTGCGAGAACTTCGATGGAATCTCTCTCTCTCTCTCTCTCTCTCTCTCTCTCTCTCTCTCTCTCTCTCTCTCTTTCTCTCCTCCTCCCCCCCTCCCTCTCTCTCTCTCTCATTCGGTGGAAAGTGCAAGCGATAATAAACGGAATAATGGATCAGTACACGATAATTTAAGTGTACGAGCTAAATCGAGAGCGTTGAATATGATTGGTTAATTAATCAAGTTCAGTCCTATATGCGGCCATTGTATTTTCGATTTTCACGTTTAATGCTCCAGTTGTTGCCAAAATTAATTTTCACCGCAACAAAATGAAATAGAAAATTCATATTATGTCTAATGTAATGATAAATGAAGCGAAATAAGCTCTATGAATATTGAAGCTTATTGAATTCTTTTAGGCGCGAAATAACGTCGATATGTGATGGAATATATGACGAATTGGAGTATGTGACGTGTGAAACGAAGCTGTATGAAGAATTACTTGATTAAATCTTAATTTGTCTTGCGTCTGATAATTAACGAAATATCTGTCACAAGACGGATTAAAATTACATCGGGAAAGTTATCGTAATTTCTTTACTCCGAACAGCCATTTCTGCGTCACACGTTAAATATCAGTTTATTTCTCTACGCGAGATCAAGATAATCCGCTTAACGTATTTCGGTGTGAGACGACGCTTCGCTGTCGAGAAGAAATGTTCTTGAATCCGCCCGGGAGAGGACGGATCGAAGATGATTTATTTTACAAATACATAGCCGTAATTTATCGAATCGACGTAAACGGATCTCTCGAATCTTTCGATCTACCTTTTTTTCTTCCAAACGAGGACGAAACGCGGTTGTTTCGAGGAGGGTCTCGCTTACCCTTCCGCCCCTTTCCTGTCCTCCTTTACCGTGTACTCCCTCGCCTCCATCTACCCTGCCAAAAGTTATTTCCGCTGGAAATTTATCGCTCTGGCGAGAATCGAGGCGTCATTTCCGGGCGAACGAAACAAAGAGAGCGCCGCGCCACGCCGGGCCGATCTCGCTCTTCGTTCGAAGAATAATTGGCACCCACTTTTATCGCCTTTCTCTTTAACCCCCCCCCCCCGCCACCTCCGCTCAGATAAAAGTATCGCGAAACTCGCGAATGTAAATCGTCAGCTAAAAGTACGTGACGTATCGGCGTATCTATCTTGCGCGTCGTGAAGAAAAACGCGCGCTAACGGAAGACAAGAGCGCCGGTGTCGTTTTCTTATTTACAAACTTCTCTCCCTTGGTCGATACATTCGATTTAACTTCCGGCGACGATAAGCAACTCTTCCCGAGCGTGCATATACATATAATGAGATATGAGATTTCGTTCACTTTCAGCAGACGGTCGTTTTTCGATAGGAAGCGAAGCTTCAGTCATTTCCATGCAAAACTGCTGTCAAAAAGAGGCATACTTTGAAGAAGCCAAAGCAACAAGAATACAAACATACCCTTTAGGATTTTTTTCGCTAACAGAAAAAGGGGGATGGTTTTAACATTGCTAATTAATATATGCAATGTGAAGGGTATTTATTTCAACCGATCGCGGAACGTCCTCATACCATTACGTCATTCTCGTTGGCCGCATGATGGTGCAAAACGAATGAGACTCCCATGAAACGCCGCGGGAGCATGAACGAGGCAAACTAAGCACGCGATAACGGGGCGAAATTTCCGATCCGTTTCCCTCGTCCTCGAGATCGATCGTTAGGGGCGGCCGTTTCGTTCCCTGAAAAGGATGGAGAGAGAGGGGAAGGGGACGGTAGAAAATCGAGGGAGGCAGCACTCGACCGATTAATTAAAAACTTGGTACTGCCGTGTCAAGAAGCACGCTCCGCCAGGAAACGACGCGGATGTGACAGGATAATGCCGCCGGTGACTAAGCGGTACCGGTTTGCCCGCAGGACTTTTCGGGGTCAAAACTGGCGTCATAATAAGACAGCGTAAAAGGGAGAAGGAGGCTGATGTCAGTGATTGACGCGAGTTATTGTATCGCGTTCTCTTAAGAAACAAGAAAAACATGAAAACCTGTTTCATTATTGAACCCCATTTTTTTTAACTCCAGATTTAAACACTTGAAAATCTTTAATCATTGGACGCTCCACCGGCACTAAATGAATCTTTGGTTTTTATTTTCAATTTACGGATTTTTCCGTGAATTATACATGAAATATTTGAATCGACGAAATATTCTTTCAAATAAATTCCCTATAAATCGAAATTGCTTTGAAAAAGTGATTTTAGTCGAACGGAAACATAAAGCGATATGCAATTTAAAAATATTTTTAGATCAGGAAGCAATTTGACAACAAAATCGTTAAAATTTTTTACATAGAAACAGAACTTTATGCGAATAAAACAGTCGAACTGATATGCAAATATCACCGGGGTACCAGACTGTCCCAATTTTATTTCTGCCGTTGCGATTCCGAATCGCGATATCGTGTCGATTTAGAGCAATATGCTTGTTAAAGATGAGCGAGGTCGTGAACCTGATGCCCCCGCCGCTGGGACGGCGCAGGTAATTGTCACGATTAATTATTCTGTGATTTTCTTTATTCCGAAAGCGGATTGGATAGCTAGTTCAGTTCAGGTTAGCGGAAGTCGGAAAGCTGCCGCTGGGTAATTTAGTGCTTGCGGTTGTTATCGATTATCGAATGCGCGACTCGTTGCCAATAAGTATTTGCGCCGCGGGACATAAATATATCGCTCGCAACGGAAAGCTGTGATTTGAGACACAGCAAAATATTATCGGTCACAGTTAAATATCGCGATATCACATTTACAATATCTTGATGCTCGATGTAAAAGAATATCTTTTCTCTTAAGTTTTCTCGGCGTTAGCCAACAAACAAAAATGTTGGAAAATTAATCTCGCTTTTATTCGCAATAGATTATATTAATTTAACATGTGTATAAATATATATTCTTTTGTTTTTATCTTATATTAACCTCGTTATTCGTAATATAACGTAAAATATTTTCCAGTTGTTACACACACATCTGCAAGGTATAAATACATTCAGTGGCCCGTATAGTTACATCCTTGGAGACAACCAGACGCTATGAAACTTCATTGTTACGCGATTCTCAGAGTAGATTAGCACATTGAGATAAGGAAGGATACGTTCCCTTATACGTATACCTCTAATTTGCGATTTGCGACATGCTGCACCGATAACATATCGTAACATTAAAGCAGACCGATCTTGTTGATACGAAATATATAAAATGTTATATAGTAAGGAAACATATATTATTCTTTTATTTGTTTTTGAAATATCAAAATAACGATTTTCGTCCTTATTATCAGGAAATATTAAATACAAAAATGTTAAACTACCAAAATGAGAAGATTGCGAATTGTCAACTTTGTAACTTTTAAATTTTACTTGAACACGCCTTATTATTGAGAAATGTATGGTATTCTGACAAGCTACAAAGCCTTGCAGCATAAATAACGATCAGTATAGTTCGCGATTCGCCCTTCTGATCGAACACAAAGGAATCTGGATGGACCAAAGGGACTGACTCCCAACCTCTCGTCGATAACCCGCCCTTAACGTACCGTCCTTTTGGGCAGGTCCTTCGTGCCGGGAATCGCCTAACGAGTCGGAAAAATCAAAGTCGCTTTCGCCGAGACCGAACGTTCGCTTTTGCGTTGCCGTAAAGTCGTGTCTAATTAACCGTAAAAATAACGAGATTTTTGCAATATCGTCGCAAACTGCCATTAAGATCGATTTATAAAATTCGGAAATGCAAAAATGGAGCAGCGACATAAAAACAAAAGTGGAGTCCCTATTCTCGAAACAAGAACAGAAATGAGACTGAAATTGATTTCCTTGGTAAATGATTAAACCGAGAACCTTCATTAATATGTACGTCTCGCTTCGCCAGCCTTTAAGTATTTTCCTATTTTTGTAATTAAGATGCGAGTAAATGAAATAAAAGTATCGTTGTTAAAACGGATCTTCTTGAGACTTAATTAGAAAGTGAGATCCTGTTACTTTTGTAACAGAATCTTTCTAATTAAGAGTAAGTAAATGTAAATTTTTCCGACTCCTTTTATCCGAACTTTTCCAACTCTTCCGACGTTAAATAGCAATTAAACCCTTCGTTGTATTTTCTCTGCAGGATAATCGGTATATGTTTTTTTTTCTTTCTCCGTTCTCGCGAGCGTCGTATTTCACGTGCTTTCAATTAATAGAAGGCACATATATTATCATGTAAAACACGAAAAAAGTGGACTTGATTGTTAGCTTACTGAGTTTTGAAGGCTTGATGGTAGCGAGATAAAACGATAATGCAGCTTATCAAGCTGGGAGGGAGAGCGGAACCCTTGGCTCGAGGGTGCGTCGTCAGATTTGTCTCGTTAAGTTCGCATTGTGTCTGGCCTATAGACGATTTACGCTCTCTCGTTATAGCCATTCGCCGTTTTCCGTTACTTTCTTGGGCCTTCTAAAGGCTCCTGGCATTCTTTTCCTCCTTTTCTACGATCTAATGAGCTTCCATTAGAACCACAATGCGTTTCCGTTATTTGCGTGAGATTGGTGATATTTATTGTGGCTTGCATATTATACATAAAGAGAAAAATCTATTTAAACAGAGGTAAAATTGAAGAATGTTAAATATACGTGCATGTGTGTAAATATTTTTGAATGTTTAATAATCGATCTAGAATGTAGGATGAGATTTATATGATATTAATGAGAATACATTTCAGAAATATACTGTAAAGTTTTGTTTTATAAAAATGTTACAGAAAATGACGTTACGTTTTTTGCTTTACTTCTGGCGAGCAAACTGTGTAACTGCTTTAAATTAGCTACAACTTTGGAAAAACGATTAACCTAAGTCCTATAAATTTGGAACCATTATATAACATTTGCAACTACCTTAGGGTACATAAGAGATATAATATGATTATGTGAACTCCCTGAATAGACTCGGACATCCGTGGCTCCTTTCAGAACTTTTTTCCCCTCCCCTCCCCCCTCCCGGGTTTAAAATATACCGTACTTTCTCACTAACAAGAAAGTATCATTAGCAGGGATCGATAACCTTCGTCGAGCTTCTTGTCCCAACTTCTAAAGTTACGGCATTTAAAATTCCGTTTAAGACTCAACTTCAAAGTTTCTTCTTAGGCCGTAGAAATTACGAGCATATCGGTACTTTACTTTTGCAGATAGGATCATTAATTTACAGCGACTCTTTTTATATCTATGAAACTATTTACGTTTATTAGTATTACGCATAATCACGTATTTAACTCGTGATATTAATAATAGTAATAATAATATCGTTGCATAATATACGTTTGTAATTTTGCCATATTCATATAAAATTCTAGTGGTTCTATTTCCGAATATTATGGTAAAAAGTATCGTTTTAGGTACACGATAAATGTTCATACGTTTTTATACGTTTATCGTGCTGCCATTTTTCATTTCTCGCACATGTCGTGCAATGTAAATTAACTCCTTTATCGTAAATATAAAACATAATCGTAAATCGGGTTATGCAGCGTTATATTAATGTTTCAAATGAAGCAAGCGTGATATTTCATGTCATTAATAATACTGCAAAATTTATCCTTGTTCTGTCACATCACAAATTCTCTCTGCCCACAATATAAATATTATATCATCTCGCATATATTATGCTATTGAAGTAATTATTTATTCCGGAAATCAAGCATGAATTTAAGAACGTTTATTGCATATAATTATTATCTTCGAGCTCGGTACGCAATACAATTTAAAGCATTAGAAATTAAGAAATAACTTTTACAGTACTTCGAATATCCGCTGATTGAAAATCTTGTGATTTTTTAAATAATATTTTTTATAATATTTTCTGGAATTTTATATTTTTTTTGCTTATACCGCTACTAAGATAGGAATGTGATATCACGGAAAAAAATTTAGCTAAATTTAGTCGTAAAATATAGATAACTAACATTTTTTGCATTGAGAGCTATATTTTTTGCAGCGAGAGCTATGATTTAGCAATAGTAGCAAAACCTTTTGTTCTCGCTGCAAAAAATGTAACTCTCGTTGCGAAAAATGTTAGTTATTCATATATTTTAGCTATAGTAGCTAATCTATTTTTCCGCGTATTTTGCGATATTCTCGCGGATACTTTGTAAGGTTTACGTCTGCTTTTTGTCGCAGCGAGCTCTCCGGAACCACGTACCTGTCCGTACTTGGGTAAGTTCACGGTAACGGACGTGAATCGGAATCAACGGAATACGCGTGAAAGCCGCAGGAGCCAACACCAGCAGCAGCAGGAGTCTCTGCCGATCCGGCACGACGGCGAGAAGGTGCGACACGCCCAGGAGAGGAATGAAGACCGGCGGGCTCGTAAGCTGGATTACGAGGTCGAGAAGAGGCGGGCCAACAACGAGTATCTGGTCCACGAGAGGATGGGTCGGCGGGCGCGTTCGAATCGCGGCGGCAACCGGAGCCGCAAGGACTACAGCCTGGAGGAGATCCCGTCGAGGAGATCCTCCGAGCTGGAGGAGACTTTCCGGGACCTGCGGGAGCGCGCCGTGCGATCGAAGGTCCGACGATCGGGCGACCTCGAGCAACGCGGCGCTGAAAGCTCGCGCTCCAAAACGAGGAGATCGCGCGCCGTCGAGCATCTCGAGAGAGACGCGAGATACACGACGGATCGCGGGAGAATTGACAGAAATGAGGGCGAAACGGTCGAAGACGAAATGAGGTCGAGAGACGAGGCGAACAACAGATCGAGAAGGGACCCGAAGATAGAAGATTTCCATCTGTACGATGTCGATGTGATCGGACGGTTTTGGGCCGCCGATCCGGACGGCAGCTGGACCTCCAGCACGCTACAGGTGCAGGGCGATTATTTTGGGGATTATCTGGAGGTCGATAGCCCGCCGCGAAAAAGATCCGCGTCGGGGAACCCGACCGACAAGGGTATGACCTATAAAGATCTCCTGAGGATGAAGAGGGAGCTCGAGGAACACGAGAGGGACGAGGATATCCCGGAGAAGAGGGAGAAAAGGAACGAGGACGAATCGAGGTGCAACTCCGAGGTGACGACCTTAACCGTGGGCTGCTCCACGGCGGACAGGATGGAGTTTCAAAGTGACTGCGTTGACGACGACGCTATCACCGGTAATTATCTGCCTTTTCTTCCTCTTTGCCGTCTCACGCCGAGAACTTTGTGCCGCGCTGTGACTCCTTGAATACGAGCGCGGTGTCGCGAGCGACGAAGGAGAATTATTTTTTTCAAGGCATTTCGAGCGTTGAATTTGACGCTGCTTAGAAAAAGTGCCTTTTTAATACTAGAACGACCGGCGATTATAGTCTAGAGATTGGCGTTTATTCTAGCAAGAATTCTCTTTATAAAGAAAAAGATTCTACCATTTCTTCGCATCTCTTCCAAAATGGTTTTTTTTAATCTGTATTTTTGCTAAGAAAAACGTTGACTCTGAATTTAAAAAATCATGGTTTCAAAAGATTCGTAAATAATAAATGACTCAATTTTGAAATAATCTATTTAAAAGTAGATATGAAAGATAAATATTTTTTAAGGAAAAAAATCTTTCCTCCACCATTAATATCAATTAAATAGATATAAAAAACATGATTGATGACAGTTTAAAAACAGAGAGAACGTGCATGGTTAAACGATATTTTCGCCTTTTTCTCAGTCTCTTTTTTTACACAAGAAAGAAAGATTAACATCTATCCAGAAAAACTCCGCTCTGAGATAAGAGATAAAAGCCGTCCATCAAATAATCACAAAGTGTCTTCTCAGAAAATTTGCATTGATATTTAATTAAGTGTTAGCAATAAAGCTCATCAACGACGCAACGTTTATCGCGCTTACGGAAAATATTATCCCGAGACAGTATGACGAATTTCGTGCCTTTCAGCGTTAAAGCGACGATATTAACGCCGCGCGCCTCTTATCGAGCCCGAAACTCTTGCGCTCCCCGTTTATCAATCCCGGTAATGTCGTAACTTCATTACGACGGTCGAAATGATACTCGAGCACGCTCCCCTGCCGCGATTCCGCATCAAGATCGAAATGCCTGAATGTTTGAAAGAACCGCGAGGCATGTGTCCGCTCCTCGCCTCCCTTCCCTTCGCGCTTCCCAGTCCCGTGGAATATCCTCTCGACCCTCGACACCGTCGAAGTTTATTTCGAGGGGGAGGGGGAAATAATGGCACTCGAAGGGTAACGGCCGTCGAGACGCCAACCCTCCCCCGCGCGCTCGCGACTGTTATTATCCCGAAACTTTCTCTAACCCAACCCTCCCGTGTTTCGCGAAGAACCTCTGGCTCAGCCCCGTGCTCTCTCTCTTTGCCTTCCAGCCTATTCCTGCCACGGTAGATGGTTCGACGCCGAGGGCACGCAGTTCGTGATCGCCACCCCGTTGGCGCGCAGAACAGCATGGTCGAACAGCGAGAACAACAGGGCGCAGCCCTACAGGAATAGCCGTAGACTGTGCTTCATGTACAAAGAGAGCGGCGGAGTTGTCAGTTTGACTGCCAGCCACATAGCGTGTCAGAGGGGCATCCCACCGCCTGCGCCGATGTTGGCCTTCAACGCTACCAGCACCGGTAAGTGGCAACCTCCGTCAACCCTTTCGCTTTCCGTCGCTGCGCTATTTCATCCCCCGGATTAGCATTAATCCGAGAACACTAGACACGAGTACACGCAACGTAATTATATCTGGCAATATTACGTTAAAAGAGCATAGATGATAATTTTAAATTCGCCAATACTTTATTAAATATTGTTATCCAAATGCAGAAAGTATCGCAATTAAATTACAAAAGTAATGCAAAATTTTATTTAATTATTTATTTTTAAAGCTATAATATTGATCATTTAATAGATTTTTATCTCATTGTTCTTATGCATCGAACATAAAATATAATAAAATTCTCCACATATATATTCATTTTAAATTTCAACATTCGGATTGTCAAAGAAAGAGAAATTATATATAAGTTAAGACAAGTTTCTTGATATCTATTAAATAAATGATAAATGTAAATTTCATATCAATATGGGCAAATTTTTGATATCACGAAGACTTGGCAAACTCGTAGCTATGCCTGATCAGGAAAACGTGACGAGATTCTCCGTCTTTTCGCAAAACGTTCAGTATACTCCAATAACTTCTCCGTGACGTGAACGCTGTGCCATCCAATCGAAATCGCAGAGTCAGCGATTGTCATCCATTGCGCCGCGCCGCTCGAAATCTCGTCGCGGAGGGCGCGTGACAGCCACGCATAATCTAGCGCGACATTCGCGTAGCTCTCTGTGACAAATAGACTGCGACAGCGCGTTGATAAACGCTGAGTTATGTGTCACTGGACCTAAGGCTATCTCGTGGGCGCGAAATAACCGTTAAATATATTGCGTTAAACATATATTATCCCAACATTAATTATACCATTCGCGTGTTTCACTAGCGGCCTTAATTTTGGTCCAATCGAATGTTATTATGCTATATGGAAGATATTACCTTTATTATCTTGGATTTTAAACCACACAATATTGTAACATTTACAACGATCATAATTAGAGAAAAAACATATTGATTTATAAAAAGACATTGAGATAATTAATTTCGATATCGTGTATAATGCTAGAGTAGAATTTTGTATTTTGCTAAGAAGCCTATATATAGAGTCAAAAGTTTCGAGATTGATTTTATACAGTACAACTACGTGTAATGTTACATTCAGTACGTATATTTTCGAGGAAAACATTTAGCACGTACTAGTAAAAATATTTTTCGTTTACATGTATGAGAGATGGATGTTAAGGTTGACTAACCCTAACTAAATAAATGCCGTTTAGCTAAGAAGCTAAACACGCTTCTATCTCGCATGTAAGTGTACACGCACAAAGATAGTAAAAATTGCAAATCACTTCTATCGTTGCAGGCCAGTGCATGGAAGCGAACGGCGGACAGATCGGCCGATCGACGTACCTGACGATCGTTCTGCTGACAGCAGTCGCCGCGATATTCAGGTGATTCTAATCGAAAGCGCGATTATTCGAAATCAATTTAAAAAAATCAGACTCAAACGCGGTGTCGGACACTCAGTGAGATCGTTATAAAGAATATTCGCGACAAAGTGATCGGCCGTGGCTCGATCGATCCGAGCGCGCGCGTAAAGTTGCAGATGAATGCGATCTTAGACCGTGAATGAGAAGATGCGGGGAGAAAATGGGAGCTTATCGACCGATTTAGCACAATCGTGCTCGTAGCTCCTGTTAGTTTCTTCGAGCTGTCAGGAAAAACTCGCGTTCCCGCGATCGTCGTTCCGAGGCCGAAGAGGCGCAGCCGCGTCGTCGATGAAACGGATAAGGAGTAACGAATGACGGACGACAGGATCGCACGAAGGATCATCTTACGAAGAATCGACGGAAGATCCGAAAAGAAAGTTGGATTTTCGCGACGACTTCGACACGCACGATCTCGCAGGAAGAGACAGGCATCGAAGGGACATCGGCGGCGATATTGCGCGATCGAAGCGATCGAGAGAGAGAGAGAGAGAGAGAGAGAGAGCGCGGACTCGTTGAGCGTGAGTTTTCCCTGGCCAGTAGATTTTTTTACCGGACGTAGCGCGTAGGCACTAAGATTGAGATCGGGCGGAAGTTGACGAAGTTGTTTAGGCGATTTCTATGGTTTGGCCATATCACGATCGGTATCGCGACGAACGACGCGGTCGACCTCGGTCAAGGACGAAGGACCGCGATTCGCCCACGCGGGATCGATCGTCCCGGAGTCCTCTCGTTCTAGCCGATAAGACGCGGCGATCGTTTACTTTTTAGGAACGGACAGAAAAGGATGACTGCTACGAAAGAGAGACTATATCCTCGATAAGTGCAAAAAAAAAAGAGAGAAAGGGATGAAGAAGCATTTACTCGGTAAATATTTTCTTCGCCGGGCGCGCGTACGCTCATTTCTTTGCTCATTCTCGGGCATGTACCCTCAATAAGTACCGAGTTAATCGACGATACGCGTAATAATTAATATCGATTAATTACAAATAAATACACGCTGTCGTTTTTCGACGGATCGAGGCGGATCCCCGAATTTGTTCTGTGAAGTGACGCCGCGAAGGATGAAGGGAAATGGATCGCGGGTGAGTCGCTCGTTCTCCCCGGGACGAGCTAGCCGAGCGAGAGCGGTTTTTATCTGAACGACGAACGAGAATGAGGACAGTGACTCTTGATTAATTAGCATGGCGGAGTCCTCTAGCCGATAAGAAACAAATGCGTAATATTATTTCACCCCGCGAACCAGTCGAGGATTAAAGAAGGTCAAGAGATTATTGAACGAGACTACAGAGGCTCCGTTCTGGATGTCACACCATGGTACACCGGTGTTCTCTCTTCCTCGGGGCTCACACGGCTCACTACATTTTTCTTTATTCATGCGTCGAGAGGGGAAATCCGCCGAGGAAATCGCACGACGCGACGCGTCCCTCCGCGCGCGCGCGAGGCAGATGACACGGGTGTGATCCTTTGATCTATATTTTCGCTTCATTAGCATCTCGTTAGACGCGACGCGCAAATGCAGCCCCCGCCTGATCCTAAGTTTTTATTCGTCGAGGATAAAGATCGCGTGCGATGTCACCGTCAAGTCTCGGGGAGGGAGAACTTGCCTTTAACGTTAAATGTGCGGTGGTGACGCCGAGGTCTTTGTCTCCTATGAGCAATCGATTAGCTTAATTAACGATGGGATGCCCGCGGACGGATATCTCTTCGGTGGTGACCCGCTCGGCGCGAACGTTAATGTTAAGCAATAAGCAATAAAGATACACGAAACATGTATAGAAAAGACGTACATACACACACACGCGGATACATACATTTACGTGGCAACAGAAACGCTCGAGAACGGTGATAACGAGGCGGATGTGTTGCGCTTAGAATCGAGCGTGAAGGCGTTATAACTCGAAGAAGGAACTCAATCGGTTTCGATTTTCGTGATTAATGACGACAGAAGAAGGCCAGACGCGACGGTGTAGGACGCTACGATATTATTGTAACTAATACAGAGTCTATATTATATATATTATTGTACAACCATCTTTGTAATAATTAAGCTGTAATCGAGTGACGAGAGATAGTAGAAGGAAGAGACAAACAAAGGGGAAGTTAGGAGCAACAGAAAGAGTGTGTGAGAGTGAGAACTGAAGCGCGTGTGTATGTGTGCGTGCGAAAATGAAAGAGAAAATTGGAATGAAAGAGTGGGAGGGGCTGGGGGGGGGGTCATGAAAAAAAGAGTGAATTATAGGAAAAAGCCAATTGCTATTTTAGCACTTTTTCAATCGCGTTGTACGTAATTTCTACGCCACTAAGATTTTTCCGTCGGATTTTGGTTTAATCAATCAACGACGTCGGCGAGATCGATTCTTGAGAAGGAAACGAGAAACTCGCAACGGATGCGATGAAAATCTCATCGAGCCGTCATTCGCCGTTCGTTCATCCGCGCGTCCAATTATTTTTGTTCTTTCTCTCGTCGATCTCGATCGAAATTGCTTCGCAACGCTGACCAACCAACGGTGACCGACGTTTCGCGAGGATTTCCATCGATCCATCGCGTTAATTGCGTTATTTATCCCATCTTTGCCTTAGTCGATCGTCGGGATCGTTAAGCGTCGCATGTTATTTCACGCCTACTCAAGGATCCTCTCGGACAACGCACTTCATCGGGCGGCAAGTGTCTCCGTTTTCAGGGTTCTCAGAAGAGAGGGACCGATCGATTTTCGTTCAATTACCTCTCTCTCGACGAGAGTGGTATACCGTGAAGATATTATTGTCAGTGCGCACAACAATTGCGAGGTAGCGCGAAGCTCGTGCCATGCGGGCGAGCAGCGCGCGTTCTCATTTTTCACCAACAAGTAGGACTTAGGCTACTTAGGACACTTAGCAGTTATCAGCATTAGAAGCCATACTGTACCTACGAGCGCAGCGTATACATATATATAGCGTATATGAAGTAGTATGTTAATATCGGGTCTAGCCGTTAAGATTTCTCTAGCTTCTTAGGGATAATAAGCTCATTGTGAACAGCAATCAGGTCTGATCCAGGTGCCCCGCGGTCACGAATCACGTGCGTTACAATCCTGATGAGGCCCGATCGTCAATCTCGCGTCTAACGAGACGACGCGATTTCCGCGACAGCTAAGAGTCTCATATCGACGGAGCGTGCGACTGTGAAAAAGCAAGAGTTCGATAGTAATTTACGCTCTATCTTTTTCTAGAAATTTGAAAAAATTAATCTGAATTAAATTTTCTCAATTTTTTATGTTAATTCTCGCGAGCTTAAACAACGAAAAAAAAAATAGTTACACCCGATTCAACCCTTACAGTACAAAACATGGATATTTCGGGTCCGACCACTTTTTCACTTATTTAAAGTCGTTCAAGAAATCCCTAAAAATTCATAAACATACTTTCAAGTTTCTAGAACAAATACGTTTTATTTTTTACCGAATAAGATACCGTTTTTGATTGTACTTTAAGGGTTAATTCGACGAATTCGTAAAATTCTGTACGGAAGATCAGCATGATCCGAGAATCACTTGAAGCCTCTCCATATTAATTAAAATTTTTAGAATTTTGATGAAATCGCTCAAATAGCTCTGAATTAGATCATATCATGTATAACTGTGTTGTCAATCGGAGCATCAATTGTTTGCTATCCGCTATATCGCGGTCAGCGTAAGAATAAATGTTTATTTTTTTTTACAGCGTTGTTAGAACGCGGATGATCACACCCGAAATCATTCAAATTCCGCGATTTTTTTTTAATTATCCCATCTGTATTGCCAAACAAAACGCATATTTCAATCGTATATATTTTGCTCCTATACATTTTTGTTTGCTTTCATGATCCCCGCTATATGCGAAGCTATGGAATGCATGCAATAATCAAATTAAGCAAAGCTGATGGCAAAGAGAAGAGCGGAACGCGGACGGTATTAAAGAATGAAAATGGTTATTCGAACATTTCTACGCGCGCTCTTCACTTTTTAACTTACCCTCACGATTGACACTTCGAAAGCGAGCGTCTTAGAACGACTCGTCCTTGAGCTATGCTTATCGTCTCCAAAGATTCGCGGTCTCATATCGACATTATTATTGCAGAGAGGAAGATACCGCAATAATGAACGAAGCTAAAATATTCGAATCGATCGCAAATTGGTTCGTAAGGGGAAAACTTTACGAATTTTACATAATGTCGTAGAATTTTTAACGATAAAAATAACCGGGTTTCGAGAACGGAAGATGCGAGAACGTAACTGGGCAAACGCTCGAATATTCTATTATTTTCGATTTATCTGGCGCAAACAACGTCGAGGGATTCAATAATTATCGGAGCATCCCCAAACATCGTTACTAACCCCGACCGACTCGATCCGCTCGATTCGCTCTTTCTCTATCTCTCTCTCTCTCTCCCTCTCTCTCTTTCTCTTTCGCCCTCTCCCTCTCTTGCCAAACATTATGCGCGGCATTTAATGAGATTGATGCAATCGTCCGATGCATTTAATCCTACCAATTTACATTGCGCCCTAATATCGTGCGCGAGCATTCCGCTAATGGAGTCGCTAATGAGAAACAGAAACATTCTCCTCGCTCGTTGTTGTTTTCGATAGATTAGACAACCACCAGCAGAAAATTGCAAACGAACCGTCCGCTCCCGGGAGAAAATTCGTACTTCATTTCAGCGCGCTGTTCGCTTGATTTTTGTCCTATCACAGTGGGATTTACGTTTGTATAAAATATTTGCCACAGACGAGATGCAAGTGGAAATTTCACATAATAAGTCGAAATCAAATCTGATCAAATCTACCTTCCTTCTTCAGAAGAAATCGTTGAACTTCGATTTATAAGAACAATTGTTCCTTCTGTTTTTTTTTTCGTCAGTCTTTTATCCCGGAATTTAAATATGCAAAATTTTGAAAGAAGCATCGACAATTTATTTTCGCTGAGGAAACATTGACTTCATGTAACTCAGAGGAGAGAGTTGTTGAAACCTCTTTTTTGGCGGATATAGCTCGGGTTCAGCGGAACAAGCCCGAAAGTTATTCGTAACAACTAACGTCAGTATATTTTCGTTCGAAACACCGCTCGATGAAAGTCGTTTGTTACAACAATCTCCCGGATGTAAGACGCGCTTCTCGCGAACGCGCTGTGCGCGGTTGATTTCACCGCACCGTGCGGATGTGGCTTCGAAACCGATGTGAATACCGAACCGGGATTACAACAAAGCGCCGCGTGCGTCAGCCGTCCGAGTCGGCGGCGGCGTACCGACGATTAACGATTTTATGGAAGCTCGTCTGATAGGATTATCGGATTACTTCCGTGTCGGCGCGAGTACTCCGCGCGCGGTATATTGCTCTTCCGCGTCGCGGATTATGTTCTCATTCTTAAGATCGCCCCTGCCACCGGCTGTGTCACTCGAGAGATTTGGGATACGTCCCGGGCAAACAACTCGCGGCGAAGTTGGCCTCGTGACAAACGGACGCTTCGAGTACGCGGGATCATCAACCCCGCTTTAATAAATCAAATCAGCCGTTTTGGCAGCGGCCAGATAAACCCGTAAGTTGAAAAGATTTAATTGAAGAAAAATGTGTTATTTCTGAAATATATAAATATCACGTTTATATTGTCCAGATGACGTTGTTTTCATACGCGCAATAAGTTCATGTTCCTTTAATCTTAGAACAAATAATCAGAGCCTTTAAATTAAACTATTGACTCTCCTTAATTCATATCACTGCCTTTCGATCAAATCTGTCTTATTGGTTATTAATCTTCAAATTAACTTGTAGCTATTTTTCTGCGTTATTTGAATCCCATTTCTCAGAATTATTTTTCTTATTTTTAGCTATTGCATTCTGTTTTTATTAGATGATCATACATTCAAAAATAAATCAATTTTCTGTGAACTATTTATATCTTTCTGGACTAAGAATTTTAGATATATTTCCAAAATAACCGATCTAATTTATTTATGAACAAGATTTGAATACATATTAAAACATTGGATAGAAATAATTGTGTGAAATGTCGGTTCGCTATTCCGTCAATTTTTTGTCTTTACTGATATCAGGATATTTTTACGTTATGTGATATTTATATCGCTCTATTTTTGTTTCCATCATAGAACATATCAAGAATAGATGGTTAAGAGACATATATATCGTTTTCAACGTTATTAAATCTGATTTCCTGTTAAATAATGATCTCATTGTTGCTGTTATTATCACTAGTTATCATTTCTCGATTGAAAGACGGCGCAGCGAAATACGAAAAACGATTTCCGGTTTTCCCCCTTAAAAAAAAGAAGTGAAAAAAGCAACGAGCATGCTCGCGAGCTTGCAATTTATATCGCCATAAATATATTTACGGTTATGACTCCGATATCGCTAAACGCACGACGCTTTATTTCATAGCTTCCGGAAATATTGTAGATTCGTCGACTTCCCGCGCCCCTCCAGGATCGATACTCCGATAAAATCCCGCCCGTACACGGTCGTTCGAAAACAATTCCGTGCTTATTTCCCTTCGCGAATCATACGCATATCCGGCCTACGAAAAACCGGGGGATGTATCGAGATATCCGGTCCGCGGCGACGGCTCCGCATCGCGTATCAGCGTCCTTCGTTATCAGAAACGATCCATCCGCGTCAGGACCGCCGCAAGGGTGAATCTATGTTGCATATGTTGCATTAACAACCTCAGCCATCGTGTGGCAGATCCAAATCTTTTTTGAGAATTTGAAGAAATTCTTGCATACCCTTTTATTTTAAATAGAAAATTTTTAACTGACAAAACGCACAATATTAATAATATTATAACTATAGACATATTAACAATTATATTAATATTAACTGTCGTATCATAACGTAGTTATTTATTGTAGAAAAAATATGAAGTATAAGAATATATATTTTCTTCAAAATTTTTGCTTGAGTGCGTCCTCGTTAAAAAAAAAAAATTAGTTTTAGATTTTGAAAAGTCATCACTTTGTGTCGGTCCTGTCTGCGATGGGAGACGCACGCGCACGAGCGACGTCCACGACTGGAAAATCGTCGTCGTCCGGAGATTAGAGTGCTTCCAGTGCCATATGGGAAAAACAGCGAAACTTCCCCCAATCTGTAGGAGGTAACGACTCCCGCGTGTGCGGGGATGAGAGCCGCGATGCGTCTCGATTACGGGAGTACAAGCGGGGGAAAGGGGAGGGGAAGAAAAATGCGGCTCACTGATAGCTCGCGTTTTTCACGGCCCCGAATGCCGGAAAGTTCTTGAGCGTTATTGTGCTGTGGATTTAACTCTCCGTAGAGCGAGAGAGAGAGAGAGAGAGAGAGAGAGAGAGAGAGAGAGAGAGAGAGAGAGAGACGAAAGCGGGCGAGCTTTTTCTAATTTCGCGCTAAATTCTGATCTTCGCATTCGCCGCATGCCACCTAAAATAGTTCTCCCAACTTGCCCGATCATACCAGAGTTAGCCGATGAACTCTTGGCATACACCGCAGAGTGGAAGGAATATTCTTAATGTTCCATTCAATTTCATTTATTACGACGTATACAGTGACGTAACGATAAAAAATTGCTACTAGAAAGATATTCATATATCGATGAAATCCATCTCTGCTTGTCCCAATGTTATTAAAAATAACGATCCAAAGTGATTCTTACCGTTTTTCGTTATCCCTACCTAAGAGAAATGTATTCCCGACGGACGATCGTGATCTTTCTTTATAAACGCGAAAGTCAGGAAGATAAGACAGAAATGGATTAGTTGCCATTACGGCTCCACTTACCAAATGTGGACCCTACCATATATAGAGCGGAACTTTGCCCTACGGAGGTCAATATAAAAAATGCGTTCTCGGAACATGCGGAATAGCTGCGCGCCGCCGCCGAGGCTTTCGCAAAACCCGGGACGCGCCGCGCCGCACCTTCCTTCCTCGAGTACAGCACAGTCGCACCCTCCGTCGATTCGAGGACGTTTTCAATCAAGGGACAATCATCCCTCGACGAGCAATCCAAGTTCTATCGGATCAATCCGCCGTTCCGTCCCCCGACGAGACACGCGGTTAGATTCGTCCCCTGCCCTCCCCTCTATCCTACCCTCCCTCGTTCTTATCCGAACAACGACAGGAATAACTTCCGCTACACCCTCAGCAACGGTTCACCCCGAATGTACAACACGCTGCGGATGCGTGCGCGAGATGCAATTACGCTCTTTCGAATAATATTGAATGTTCTCGCATCGAATTGATTCCCGATTGGTTTCCCCGTACTGATCTCAAAAATGACTTTTGTTCGAGCTTTTCGTCGATAAGGGATAAAATCATTTTCTCATATTATTAGGTATTTGATTCGAAACTATATTTATTTATATTTAAACGATACGAGCAAAAAGACTTACACAAAACAGATGATGCTTTTTTCCTTTTTGTATAAGTTTTTCTCATATATATATATATATGTACGTTAAGCAATATCAGCACAATAAATTTAATATAAACGTTCTTGCGGATAATCAAGATTTAGTTCATAATTTATGGAAATAAAGCAATAATGATTTTATTTGAGGCTGCTGAGCGATAGTGGAATGCTCACGTTACGAGATCAGCATGAAAACCCAAGAAGCAATCGCTAATTATTAAATATCGTGGGGCACAGGGTGGTGCAATTAGAACAGGTTACTGATGCGCGTATATAATGCGTCCAAGAAAACGCACGTTCGTGAAACGAGCGCGAAAAACCGCGGGGCAATGTGTAAAAAGGGGAACACCATTATCGCCTGGTATTTTATTCTCGCACACTCGAATTCGAGAATGAGATCGAATCGGATTATCCAACGCGAATAGTTGAAATGGAATCGAAGACTATTCTGATATTAATGCGAAATTTCGACAAATGTATTGTAACGCGAGTTCAAAATTGCCGCTGAAGGCAGATCCCATTTCATCGGAATAACACGGCGGTGGAGCATTATAATTGCATAACTTTTTAACTTTTTTAACGGAATATTTCGAAACTTGGAATCGAAGAGGAGAGACACACAATACCTGAAAGTGATATAAGAGAACGAAACAGTACATTATCTATTCTGATTTTAATATTTTTAATACTCTGTAACATTAGTACACCGTTTTTGTTTATGCTCTTTTACGATTATAAAACTTTTTTAATTTTTACTAGAAATGAAAATTATAAAATATAATATCGTTATAACTTCAAATAATTTTTTGCAGTATAATGTCATTGTATGATTTTAAAGGGTGCTTACAAAAGCTCGTTTTATTATAAGTTAATTTTTTTTGTCTCTGAATTTAACATTTGTCTCTGATATTTCGGTTATGTCTCTCCTCGAGCCACTGTCATATCTAATTGATTTGTGAAACGATATGAAGACATGAATGGGAAATCGGATCGCCTAATTTTCGGGTTAGATAATCCCTTGCGAGCTCGTTAAGAAGTTTCGCCATTGGCGCGACGGGAGGAAACTGGATACATGATCGCTTTGAATTTGCATACTTCCTCGTAGTCTAAACCTCATTTGCTTAGGCGAATTGTCGAAGTAAAGCGGCGACGATCGGTCGACAATTCCTGCCACGCAAGCGGTTCTCCCAGCGATTTACCGAACCGGAACTGAATCCAGGTCAGATGAGCAATCGGAAAGTCTGTTTACTGAATACGGTATGTTCATGGAAATGCCGAAACAGCATCAATAATGGAATAAGCAGTTATTGATCGGCAAACACAACAAATATAGTAAAAATCCGTTTAAAGGTTTCTATCGATAATGATAAACGATATAAAATCATGTCCTCTTTCAAAGATTAACATTTTCGATACAGGTGCAGTGAAAAATTAATCCTCCGTCTGTATACGTGGGTCTACGGCGTCCGAGCCAAAATGATATCTGCTCGTAACTTGCCAGAAAATATTAAATAAACGATGTTTATCAAAATAACTAAAAAATCGTCAACTGCAATGTAGAGCGATGTTTCATGAATTTTTTCAGATTTTTTAAAATACTTTGAGATAGAGAAAAATAGCGTCGAACGTGACAGATCCACGTATACATTGCAAAAAAAAACGTATACAGACGGAGGGTTAATTTAGTCTCGAATTAATTTTAGTCAATTTTCAAAGAGAAAGAACAAAAGAAAAATCGCTCACGATAAAACGATATCTTCCATATCGAAATGAAGTTTTACAAAGTTTGTTAAAGATTGACTTTATCCCGTTTTGATCTGTGTAACGAACTTATACTGCAAATACATGTCGCGCGTCGATTTCTATCGAGTACGAATACTGAGTCGGCCTTTTCATGCGCGCGAGCGCGAAACGAGCACGTCGCGCTGCCATTTACGGTCGCACAATTTTCCGGCACCTCGGCTGCCGTTTCTCTCCGGCTTTAATCGCTTGCTCGACATCGTCCCCGACAATACGAATTGATGATCGAACGTAAAATCGATCGCTCACGTCGCGTGCCGAACGCCCGGCTCAGCGGAGTCCATTAAGATCTCGCATTATGTGTCGCGAATCATGCCGCGAACGCTTTAAATCGACCAGCTCAACCTGCTGTAATTTCGCGATTACACAACAGACAATCATTTTACGGACTTTCCGTCGCCGAGATGGAGTTTTCGATATCAAGAAACAGATGTGGTGTCATCTTTCCGCGAATATTTCTTCCTTTCTTCAAAGAACGCTTCGCATTTTGTTCACGATCGTTCCACCTTCGGTTTACTTACGATCCTCAATTATAATGAGTTCTTAACGTCAGATCACGAATATTTGTACATATTTTTACGAAGCATATATATGTTTGTGACCTCAACGTTAACTAATTGGACGGGTTGCAATGTTCGCGCTGTTGTAGAAATGTGAGCCATCATTATCCAATATCATCCTGGACGTATATACGCCGCCACCGAAAAACAGAAATCGAATGCGACGATTCGCGATCGGCGAGATCGGCGAAAAAAAAAATACGATTTAGTAGTTTGTCGAATGAATGGCAAAAGCAATACTGAGTGTGCGTGGGCGCGTGCATGATATTACCATAGGGTGTGAAACCGGTGAAGAAAGGAAAGATAAGTGTGTAAGCTACCTGTGCCTTGTAACAAACTATATATGTATGTATATATGCAACACACACGAGGAAAAAAAAGAACGTAAATACACCTTATATATACATATATATAAATACACTGACGCGTACACATATGCACACATACATACCACACAAACGAGATACTCTTACGATAATCTATTTAAAATCGTTGCCGTCTCTTCTGAAACAGAAACCCCCTCTCAGAATTTCATCGCAACGCCCGCAGAAAGAGAGATAAACGGAGCAAAAACGACGAAAGAAGTAAAGGAAAAAAAAGAAAGACAAAAATGAAAAAGATATGTTGTTGAATAAAATAGCAATAATCGAATTTCAGACTGAATTATGATTGAATATTATACCGCAAGTCTTTGTTGTCGCGGCGGCGACGCGCGAGTGTGTTAATTATTATAAATACTGTTACAGTGTCTTGCTACAACTGGGGAGATTAAAAATAAAATCTCGAAGCTCGAAACATCTTTGGGAGATTTTATTTCTTGCCTATAAAAATTTCAATCCTCATCTTAACAACTGCGTCATTGTCATTAATAATTATAATTGATAACGATCTCTTTAATTGATTCACGATAGCGTCTTAAGCGTACGTGGGGACGAAACTGGGAGACAGCATTTCTTCGCCTGGAGCAGAAAGAAGCCTGTCTCGCGATCGGACTCTTTTTCTTGCTCGTGCCTCGTCGGATTTATCGCCGCCCGTTGTTACGTTGCCGAGCGGCCAATTGGCGAAGAGCGATGCCCCTTTTTGATTTAAGGTTTCTCTTTCTTTACGATCGCGCAGTCGACTGTCTCGCGCGCGCGGCCATAACAGCAATGCACGAACACATAAATTCTTTCTGCCGGAGTTGGCTGGCACGTGGCAAGATCGAGATTCGGCGTGCGAGCTTCCGCCGTTATTTACTGCCATTTGCACGGGGTAGCACGGGAGGAGGAGGAGGAAGGAGGTGGCTGTTTTTGATGGATGTCGCGGGATAACTACTTTTTCTTCGTCCCCCTGAGATCGTTTTGTAATTTAATGAAAATAAAAAAGAAATCGCGCATCTTCCTTTTCCGACGGAGGAAGATACATCGTCACGGATTGCGGATCGGCGGTTACGCGTCGCATCAGCGAGACGTCGCTGCATCTCCCGAGGTGTCCAAAGAACAGCGTCAAAAAACCATCAGGTAATGTATAACGATATTGTTAGTTTTCTAAGTGAGATTTTTATTGTATATATATTTTTATATTTAAAATATTATTTATCCGTTAAATTTGTTTTAAAAAATTATTAATTGTGAAATATTTCTTTTCCTTGTGAATTTCTGTTCTCTAAAAAACGAGTTGCTTATTAATATCCAGTTTGGATCTATTCATCTTTACGCAGCGAAAATTATGATCGATGATGATAGAGCATTATTATAATATTTTCATACTTGTTTATCATACTTCTGCTTATAATGGATTCATCTATATTCTCCGCTGTTTTCATCGCGAATTTCTCATGAATTCCTATATTAAAACAAGCACGATATAGAAATTAAAAACTGAATAAAGATGAGATATACTTTTTGGACCTGATTTGCCAGAGAGCAATAATAGCAACGATGAAAGCAATAATACAGTGAAATTACAATACGAAATTACAATAAAAGCAATAATACGATGAAATTACAACATAGGTATGTATCACGATGATGATATATCATTGGCGTCATAATAGTTTCGTGGAAACACATAACGATCTTTCTGCACATAATTCCGTGGAAGTAAATGGTAGCGGCTACGAGGAATCGTAGATCGCTCGCTCAGCATGTCACACAAAAGAAACGAAACTACCCGCCCTCGTATCAGCATTTTATCACCCATACTATCGACATTACCCCTTTTCGCGGCGCGACACGAATTCCTGCGCAAGAGGAATACGTTTCAACCGCATTGCGAAATATATGGAATTATCGATTATCGCGTAAACGCTGATGTATAATTTTGTACGTATGGCAAAACCCATTACTGCATCTTACGCGAAGTACCTTATCTTTGAGCTGCATAAGAAAAATGTTCTCGTTAATGCCCGATTTTTTTCACGAATCTGAAATTACATCTTTTTTTTAGAACTAAATTATTGGGAGAAATTTTGATAAAGCGTCTTGATAAATGTCAAGAGCTAAATGTCAAGAGTTAAATGTCAAAAATGAAGATGGATGTCTCTTGAGTTCAAAATATATTTTCGATTTAAAATCGATTTAAAAAACAAAGATAAATATGGTCTCATTTAACATTCGCTAAAGAGAAATTAATTTTTAAATAATGATTGCTGTAGGTATACAACTTGAGTAACATATGTTTTGAAAGACATATGTTACTTATTGCTCTTTTATCTTATTTCCGTGATTTATTCCGATTATATTATTGTTTAATAACCATGAGACGGTATTATTATTATCAATATCATTAACTAGAATCCAATGCTCTTTTTATTGTCAAGCTTTCGGTAATACGTGTCGTGAGCATCTCATGCATTGATCAGCAAAAATAACAAATAAACGAAACACAATGCATGCGCGGAAGACAATGCGATTTCGGGAAATTTCACTGTGCAACAACGCGCTTTTCATACTGAAATGTCTAATTACGGCATTTTGTCGCGCGATAATTAGGTCTCGATGTAAAAGATTTTTATAATGCGCATATACAGTGTACAATAATATTCATCTACAAAATTCTGTATAGCATTGTTTCACTCTCATTAACGAGTATTTATCGAGTTTAACGAATATATTTCAGAAATATTTCTTCTCAAAAGCAATGTTCGGCTATTATATTGCAGATAATAAATAAATTAACTGATTGGAATACAATTTCTTTCAACATAAATATAATATCCCGTCAAGTATCCCGTACACACACAAATTAGACATTTATTTTACTCTAAAATATATCGATGACATGTATAATTTTTTTGTTAAATCTTTAAGATGTGGCAGTATTAAAATTTCACTTTGATACAAGATTTCATTATCATTGATTATTCCCAGTTTCATGGCGATGCGTTTATCTATTTCCTCATATAAAACAAATTGCGATAAAAAATATTTATTACAGGAGCGAAAAACGTTTTATAATTATCAAGTATTGTCGCGCGCAGGAAAAATAAGATCGCGTAGATATTTTTGATCGTACATTCCTATCGTTCTAAGATCGAAACAACAGGATTTCCTAATGATTCTTGCAATCAAGAGCGCGCGATAACATCATTTTATTTTTATTGCTGTATGTGTTATATGTACGTATGACATCCGGTTTCTCTTTTGTATCGTATGACAAGCCTGCGCTATCGAATACCGAATTGTAAGAAAACGTTTTGAAAAGGCTTGCCGGCGCATCGTTTATTGAAAGAGGTGGACAGGTATCTGTTTCTCTCGCAATCGAGCCCGCAATTCGGCTCGCGGCGCGAGCGAGATCGATAACGCCCAGTATTGTCGGTCAACGCGTTGTTCAGATTGGAAAATAACCTATACGTCCCACTCCATCTCTATCCGCCCACGTATGTGTCGTCGTCGTGTGTGTTTCGAATATATCCTATTACCTAACACGCTATAGCATCCTGCGTAGAACAATTGAGATCGCGTGACGGACGGCCGTCTCTATCCGGTTAAATCAGATGACGCGACGCGATGCGACGCGCGGAGAGCGACTATATGTGACCAGACATTCTTTTAATCACGCATTACGCCCACCATAAATCTCGCCGGGCGCCGTTATCATGCTGGATGCACTGCCCAAGGACCATATTTCATTGCCTAAGACGCATAATACGATGTATAATACAGTATTGCGTTTCGGGCCGATATATTTTGCGGGGAATATAATTTATATATATGTCGGTACATATCTACGTATAAAGATCTTTCAAGGTTTTCTCGCGGCGTGCAAAATTTCGAGCGATACAAAATTTTATTTATATTATTTTCCGATTTTCGCACAGGTGATGTCTGTAATTGAAAATTTCTGAACCTGAGAGCGACAAAAGATACGGGCACTTAAATGCAGAGCGAAACGACTTGTTCGTTATTCAGGTTATTCTTATGAGTCGACGACCACAGTTTATCCTATCAGCTTGTAGTTCTCTGTCTAAGTAATTGCTGTTTGACTGTAATCTCATCGCAATAATCCATTCATCAACGCTTGCCGGCTGGTCGTTGAATGAATTTTCCTTTTACGACCATATTGCCAAGAAGACCTATCTTACAGCTTAGAATTTCTAGGACTGCAGTACAAATAAAAGTCTCTTTTTACAAAATTCGATAAAAAGCTCAATTAACAGTTTCGAGAAAATACATTTAGATCTGCGTTAATGTCAATTTTTAGTATCGAATAATCATATTTGATGAGGCAAGTTTTCAAATTGTAACATACAATTAACGCAATTAGTTTTTAGTTACATTTTAAAATTTGTAATTTTATTATACCTTTACTTTGAAAATTCTGTAATTTTGCGATAAGTTTTGTAAAAACGACCCTCAATATTTTAATGGTCTCTCTCATGGAAAGTAAATGGAATTACATTACATGAGAAATACAAGCATCAAATCAGAGTCGACATTTATCAATGCTGCAGTGCTCTAATTCAGTTTTATTTATAGCGATCGGGGTTTCCTTCGTTGCCCCGCAGAAAGCAACAAGCAATTACCATCTTCATTAACAGCCCGTGACTTTCAGCCTTGAACGAATTTCTTTTCTTGCCGTTTTATCTTGCAATCTATTAATTACCAAGAACGCTGTTCACGGTTCTGTTAATGAGTACTTTGAGTTAATTCACAACTAAATAATAATGCTATACTTATTCGCATTTTCTCGAGGCGGTATATGCTTCGCAAAACTCTACTCTATTCTCACGACTCCATTCGGTACAGTATCACGGACGATCGCAATTGTCCAGATGCTTCTTCAATATTGCAATAACGCTAATGCGCGTGCGTAAGCTGTACAGTTGTACGGCTTACTTTTAAGGAGTCGCCATAAATCCACAAAGAAGCCGTAAAATGATTATAAACGGCCGAAGTTGCACTTAACTGCGCGCCGACGTTGATTTAACACGGGCTTTACGCGGCCGAAAGTGTATATTGTTGCGGGCGGCATCGCCGCGCTGAAGTCTTTCCCTAACGAAGTATCGCCGGCGAAATCTAGTTTCAACACTTTGTGCCATAAGCTCACTACGAAGCTTGTTTGAAGGATCTTCAAGAACGATTATGGAAGTAAACCGGAGTGGCCGGGCGGTCGCGTGGGAGGAGGAAGAGGAGGAAGAGCAGGAGGAGGAAGAGGAGCAAAAAGTTTATTCGATCAAAGCAATTATTGAAAATTGCCGTACGGACGTTCGAAAACTCACCGTAATCGACTCGTTATTACTTCCGACTCTCTGAAACGTTCGATGTTAATTCAAGAGATTAATTAATGGCTCTCGAGATTTCTTCGCGGCGCATCAACATCCTGTAGGTATCTTTTTCAAGTGGTACACAAAATTTTACCGAAATTCTTAGGCAAATATTTCAGGACTAAGCTTTTTTAGATAAAAAATTAAAAAAAAACGCTTATATAAATATATGAGCGAATATTGATATAAATATTTTTCTCTCGTTCCTATTTGACGTAGAAAACTCTTTTGAAGATTATATATATATATGTTTTAGTAACACCTCTCGTTAAATTTACGGTGACAATAATTATATTATAACAGTCTCTTATGAAAACGCCTTTTCTGTAAAAACGTGCGAAAACAATTAATTAGAGAAGTGAACTTCTATTTTGAAGTTAATTTTCGTTCATCTTATTTTTATGGAGTGTCGCGGTGTCGAGGGACGCTCTGCTAATTGTAAGCGAAAACAGATGCCCTTTGATAATTATAATTTTTGTATGGAGGACACTTTCCTCAAGAGACGAGAGGAGGAACAAATTATACACGTAAACGGGAAGCACTCCATGTTGGCAGACGAGACGAGCCGAACCCGTTTCAAGACTCGATTCCAAGTTTCCGGTAACGAACGGTGCAACGTTGAGAGCCCCCCTGCTTTTTATCTCCCACCGCCGCGCCGCGCCGTCTTCTTTTTATTTCTGAGCACTGCAATCTGGCCATTTACGGACTACAAGGAACCAAATTCTTGCTCTCTTTACGTCGGTGCATCGAAGAGGCGTGTTACCGCGTGCCATATAATATATAATGCAATTTATCGCCGCAAATCGCTGTGATCGTGGCGAATTTCGGCATTCGTCCTGCCGAGATTTAAACACTTCCTCGAAAAGAAGAATTAAGAAATTTTAGTGCGTCTCTCGTGAGCTCACCTGCTGTTTGTGTATAAAATAGATTCAAGAATGATTCTCTTTTAATTAAAAAAAAAAAAACTTTTATGAATTTAAATCAAAACCTTAACGCAAAAGGATTGTCAAAAAATAAATATATATTTGCAATGCTTTTCTGGAAAAGAAAATAGTCAGTAAAATAAATTATAAATTCAGACAATTTAACGTGAGCAATTACTAATATCGGAATAATAACGCCAAGTATTAATCATTGTTCCAGTATTTCTCCGCGCTCGTCCTCGCGCAATTTAGGCGAAAACATGCTGCCATTTAATCACTTAGGAACTACCAGGGAGCACGATTTTTCTTTCGTATCGGCGCGGCGGAGCAGCTGCAACATTACAACCCCGTAGTCATCTATGATGTCATAATTTATCTCAATCTGGGAAATATGGTATCGACTTTCAAGGAATTGGAATTTTTATCGGGCAGCTGGCGTCCTAAGTGATGTAGCTGATGATGAAGCTGCAGATTAAACATGAATCACATAAATTGGCTCGTTATTTCTGGTTTTCAACCTCAGAATTCTACGTATTTTAATATCTTATCGGTAATTCCTATTTCTATTGCATAATTCACGTTATAAAATTGTATTTATTAAAGAATATCTCTTTAATATTCAAGAAAAAAAGCCTGATTCTGTCTCAGGAATTTAAAAGATATATGACGTATGCTACACAGAAAAACGGTATTGCTGAAGTATTTAATTTAGCTAAATACAGATCTGAAAATAATTTTGTTGCACCATCAAAATAATTATGTAAAACACTCAAGCTGATTGCTAAAATGTCAACATTTTTACAGCGCTATTATCATACTTCAGCGATTTACTATATTTATTTTGATGGTGCAACAAAATTATTTTCAGATCTGTATCTACCTAAATTTTTAGATACTTCAGCCAAACCATTTTTTCCGTACACTTTTATAGCAACAAACACATCTTATATATTTATTTCTTATAGAATTCTCTTTTATCTATGTTAATTACGTTCAAAAATGTCATTATATGTTTGTCCCCGACATACATGAGACCGTTTTATATTGCATAACAACTCAGCAGTTCCATAACCGCGCGACGCAAGTTGCGTAGTCACAAAGACACAAAGACGAATGACGTAGCGTAGGCGATGCATAAAAATAGAAGTCGACCAACGGGGTAAAAGGAAGAAGGCCAGTTCGCTAAACATCCCGCGGAACAAACCGGTATTCACGTTTGCATCGTGCAGAAAATTAAGCGAAGTGCTCAACAGACAAGAGAGAGATATATCTGTTCGCGTAGTTAAAACGACTTTTATCGCGGCCCTTTTATTATCTCGTCGTACATGAAACCCTTTGTGTACGATGCCTTTCAGTGCAGACCGTTTATTCTCGGTGCGTCAGATTTATTTAACGATAATGCGAGATCTAGACGTTTCAAGAGTCTAATTGCCCCTGAAAGTCGATATACTAACAATAAGTTAAGTCAGTGAATTTATTTCTTCGATTTAATAGCGAAAATACTTCTTGCTTGCGCAAGAAATAGAACGAACATGAAAATGTGCTCGACACTTTTATCCAAATCTAAATGATTATACTGCATTGACAAATTCAGGTACGTGGTTTAATTTCTCTACCATCAGACGCTGATATGAAGTCTAGACGGTTCAATAGCGTGATTGGCGAAAAAAAAGATTTACTATAGTAAATGAGTTTGCAATATGATTTTTTCACGAGCAATCTATAAATGTACGGATAATATGATCATGAAACAAATAGATTGGCCACAATTCCATTTTTTGACGTGATTCGCTTTCCCGACGGCGTAATGGCAAAATGATCGCTTATCGAGGGTGGAGAGACAGAAAGAGAGAGGCAGGGGAGGGAGAAAACTACGTTATCGAATCAAATTTGCAATAGCTAATTATGGTACGGTATAATCCGTTAATGAAGCTATACGTTAACTCGACATAGAACGAGACTCCACCGAAGCATTATTTATAACAAACGCTGACAAATCCCCCACCGAAATTCGCTTGATGATCGAATATTTTCCAATGTTTGGAAATTATGTCTACTTGGCTGACACGTGACATTATCATTTCGTGTATCATTCATGACGCACGGTACAATTTCGAATTCATACATTTTTTAATGTACAAGGTATACCGCGGTAATGCGTTATAGGTCCGATCGCGGCATCATTTTGGATCGGGAAATTCAAACGGTGCGTGTAGTTTGCAGTAATCGAGAAAGAAAATGAGATATTAAAGAAACGAGTATACAAATGCAAAAAATAAAATTCTGAAGTAGGTAATATAAAAAATGCGGATTCAATGGAGCGTTCTTACCCCACTAAAACCTTCGCTTATAGACGAATTAATTTACATCTCGTATATATAGTCATATCGTTAAACGTTATATATAGCCTGTTAAATTGCAACCGCATTTAGGGCTGGTTGTTCCAGCCTGTTGTTAAACTACCTAATAGTTAAATCATATGATGTCTTTGTTTATCCTTTACATTGGACAAAGATAGACATGTGATTTAACTATCAGGTAGCTTACCAATAGGTTGGGACAACCGGCCCTTAGTTGGACAATTTAGGTCAAATTTACAATTGTTTAAAATTCTCAAATAAGAGTTATTTCAAAGTTGGAGCGTTCTACATTCTATTAATAGGATATGCCATATAAATTTGGCTCTCTAGCGATGCAATTAACGTCTCTCATCAAATCTGTTAGATTAGCTGTACACAAAAAGTTTTCATTTCTTTCATAACCACTGTTAGATGTATAAATATTCGGCGAAAGAAACTGTACATATGGAGTTTTTTAAAGAAGTTTGTTTACCGCAGCATTTCTTGCTTTACAATTCCAATAAGGAGCGTGTATTTGCTAAGTATTGTAGGTAACGAGGCTTTTATTTGCATACTTCTAAAAATAGCATGCTCTAAATCATTTGTATTCACGATTAGAACGTCATATTAACTGAAACCGTGAAATGTGACGGAATAAGAACTTTTATGAATCATTTAACTTTGTTGTGCTCGCGTTGCTTATTTACTACTTTCAAAATAGAATTATTATTTATATGTGAAAAATATTATCTTAAAATTAGAATTTTGAATTTTAATTAATGAAGTTAGTGCTAATTTAGTTGGCTCGTTATTTATAGTAGAACTACTACACACTTACGTGTAGCTGATGATATGGTCTACATGGTCTACGTGCGAAATATATCGTATTATTAATCGTATATGTAATCGGATTACTTTCTTATTCCACGATTGTCGTCTCCTCGAAATCGATCGTAAGAAGGTAAGATTATGGAGAGGCAAGGCCGCGCGCCGTGCAGAGTCTCGCGTCTCGCGTCGCGTCGCTTCGCCGGTCATTCATCGCACTCTTGGAATTCGTGTCAATCGCGTGTAATCCGGACGATCTGGAGGATCTAAGCGCGCGGGGTAAGAACCCGTGCAATGTGCCGTGAGGTACGTCATTCCGCGCATTCGCTTCGTCATTCCGTGACATCACGGCACCACGTGTGTGCCGGCGAACATCCCGCCGTCATTGTTCGGCGTAGGTATCGCTCACGTGTGACTTATTGCACGATAAACACATATGGTCCCCCCTCGTTCGGACATCAGAATTAGCTCCTTTGCCAACTCAGTGTCAAGGTGATCGGTCGTTTAGATCCCACCATCGCCATCCGTCGTGTTGATGGACATATTCATACACTACGTGTGACATACCTAGCTCGACATTATTTTCATCGTAATCACCGCGGTATTTGACGACAATATATTAAACGACATATGTAACATTTCCCATCACCACTTCCTACGCGTCTTAAGAGGGGAGGTTTTCTAGAAGTTTCTAGAAACGTAGTTTTGGGCTATCTGGGCTTCAGCCTATCATAAATAACACGTACGGCCGTACGTAACAATATATATACATATAGACCAATCATGATAGTTCATTAATTTTACAAATATGTCTCGATTTGTAATATAATAAAAAAAGTTGTAATGAAAAATAGGTTTTAAGAAGTTATGCCAATTTGGTTTATTTCACGATTTAGCGCATAATAATCTAAAAAATAGGATCTACATTTTCTCTCTCTCTCTCTCTCTCTCTCTCTCTCTCCTCTCCCCTTTTTCTAAAAGAAAAATAATCTAGAGAATGCTAATATGATTTACTTTGACATCATTAAATATAATTTTATATTGCTGCTGTTTTCGGGATTTTCGTTAATAATTTTATTAATTGACATTTGTATTCATTAGACAAGAACAGGACACTCGAAATTATTTCAATAATTACTTATAGGCACTCTCATTTTCTCATCATTGTTCAACGAATGTAACGATCATGTTTTAATAACTTTTATTGGCCGCAACTTGACGAACGTGCAATGGTCTCAATTGAATTCAATAAACATTGATTAATCTCCTGACTTGTTGCTTTGTCATGTTGCCATTATATACATGGCGTGCGAATAGTTCAATACATATTAATAACTTAAAAACATTGTGTCTTGTGTCATTTGAACATTTTTTTTTTCATTCAACCTAGACGATATATTATGATGACTGCACAGAAAAAATAAACCGTTCGGAGTTGTATCTATTATGCAATCCAGTTTCTCAGTAACATGGTATATTGGATTGTCATTTTTAACATGAATTATACGAGGCATGAGCGTGTAACTTTTAACGATGACTATCAAGAAAAAATATTGTAAATATGGAATACAGCGTTGGAAAAAAAAAACCCAAAACGAGAAGCCGAAAATGTATTGATTTCTTTTATTAGATAATATACGTGATAAAAATTCGATACAGAAGGAAACAAAATACTCGAATCTAATCTGTTTAGAACTGTTATCTAGAGCTGATAAAAGCGGATCGTGAAATAATCACTCGGAGATAACAAAATTCTGCAAGTCTCATCTAATACAATAGTCTCCTAGGACCGGTTGTTCCAACCTGTTGGTGAACTAACTAATAGTTAAATTACATATGTGTCTTTGTTTTTCCTTCAAATTAAACGAAGATATAGACATGTGATTTAACTATTAGTTAGTCTACCAATAGGTTGGAACAACCGGCCCCCTAGTCATCTAATGTAAAACAATCAAGTAGATAAAAAACTGATTTAAATAATTGATTTATTAGCTTATCACTTTCTATCGGAGATCTATAACATTTAAAGGCAGCTTTGAAAAATATTCATTAATTTTATTTGTCTCAACATTTAATATGTATTAAAATTAAAAACAATGTCAATATTTTTGCATTTTTTTGTTTATGAACAAAAGTACAGCAAACGCAGTTTTCTAGGGAAAAACAACGTAAAGACCAAATCAGAATTGCATAGGGCAATTTGGGTTAAATCTACGTGAATCCTACATGTCTTAGACGAGAAGATTGGGGCCGTTAGCGATTAAACCGAATTAGGGCGTCTATTATGCAATATAGAGCAATTATACAAACATGCAATGTTGCAATTATATAAACATTTGCAACATCGGGACCGCAAAATTAAACGATCGCTCACGCAGAAACAAGCGAACGATCAGAAACAGGATGGAGGTGGAGGGGGGCACACTATGCATGGGGGGAAAAGATTTTAGTACGAAGGGGGGGGGAAACCCTCTTACAGGATTTATATATACGAGCGATCTTGCGCGGGGCCTTTTCGAGTCGCGTCGTACGACTCGTACGCTCGGCCGAACCGGTCGGTTTAAGTGGTGTGATCGTCACGGTCTCGTCGCGTTTTCCGCGGGAAACAACAGTTTGTTCAGGGAGAATAGTTGCGGATGCGCCGATTGTTATCAGCATAATTTGTTGCTTCTAATGGTGAGCTTGATTTTTCACGCGAAACATGAAAAAAATCATCGCGACGGTTGACAGCTACGAATGCCTTCGAGCTGTGTCGATTTGTGTGAGCTACAATAGACATATAATGTTATCACGTGGCCTGTTCGCTTTATCGTCGCTCACTATTCTTATTACATTATAGATAACGACATTAGATAAGGCAATCGACAGTGAAATATTACGCGATAATGTTCCATTTCACTGAAAAAAATCATTTAAAATTGAAAGATGAGTTGGATAATTTATATTAAAAAATATATATGAATTGGTATATATATATATATATATATATATATATATATTTTATATATAAACACCATAATTTTTATTCAATTTGTAGATGAATACGCAACACGATTTTCGAACGTAAATGCTTGGATGCAAAAATAAACTCGAATAATCCTAATAATATGATTATAATTGCGAGCATTACGAACCTTATTCTTTTCAATTTTGATCTAATTCTAAAGAATTATATTCCCTTTAGCTTCTTAAACTCCTATTACAATCATTCGCAACGAAACCGGAAAACTTCATGAACTCAAGATCAAGTTCAAGGACTTCAAGCATCGAAAACCACGGGAAAATTCAGTCGACAAAGCTTCAATTGGAGATTAAAGTCGAGATCGTCGCTCAGTGATTGCATTTATCAACAAGCTGGATTCCCTGCACGGTGCCGAGTCTGTGGTCGAAAGTGTTTGCTCACCGGGATGATAACGTGATTTTAGATGTAATAGGGATCGAGAAATTCTTCAGATCATTTATTCTTCCAAATTCAATCGGATCGATCGATCGATAACGATATAGTGGTATGGTTCATGATTTTATTTCGAGTAACATTTTTTTTAATCAGGCTTGAATATGTAATACAATAGTAACAACAAATTTTTTAAATCTAATTATCAAATGAGAATTTTTTAATTAATTTTTATATGGAAGTATTTATAGGATTTTTTTTACCATAGACTATTTAAATAAGAAAAATAACACTTGAAAAATTTATAAACACGCTTTAAATAGATAGAAACAATTGTTTTTTCCTTTTTCTCCTAAATGTCTTTCAAATAATATTACTTTGAAAATTAATAGCTAACGCAATGAAAGAGACAAGATTGAGCCACTGTCGTTCAAAGTCACTCAAAGAATTTTTTCTGTCAATGAATGAAAATTTTTAACGTGGGCTCCCTCTCTCGATTTCTGATTACGAGCATGCATATTTCAGCGGCCTTTAATAAAAAGCTTCTCGTTACAGACGATCTCGTGAAGTCGGTTGTAACGCGCAGAGATTGGATGTCTCTGCACCTCTCGATGGGTAGATTTTAACTGTCGCGGCTCAGAGCGAAATTTGACAGGTGAGTGAACGCTGCGGCGCAAACTTTTATCGGTAAATCAAGGACAGTACCGGCGGGATGCATCGTAATAATCGTGATTGCTCGTGAAATCAGCTGAAATAACGCTACGGATAATGAACGGCGCGTCGGAGATAATGCCGGAAATATATAAGCCGCAGCAAAGTGTAGTGAATTACTACGTTTGATCTAAAGAACTACCCACACCTAATCTGCAACTATTGCGCTGCTACCTCGTAACACATACACGGAAAGAACGGTTTTTCTGAAGTATCTAAACATTTAGCTAAGATACAGGTCTGAAAATAAATTTTGTTGCACCATCAAAATAATTATGTAGAACACTCAAACTGATTGCTAAAATGTCAAAACTTTTTACAGCATTATCATCATACTTCAGCGACCTGCTATAATTATTTTGATGGTGCAACAGAATTATTTTCAGATCTGTATCTTGCTAAATTTTTGGATACTTCAGCAAAACCGCTCTTTCCGTGTATACACAGTATACACATCCACATACATATGCGGTTTTTCTTTTTAGATTCAATATAGTTGCAGCAAACTTTGATGTGCCTTTTATTGTTTTATTTTATTCGCTATTTACGATATTATTTATATGTATTGTGGATTATACGTATAAGTCTCTCTCGCGTGTTCGTTGAAGAGGAAACGCGAAAAGGAACGTTGAAGAATCGTTAAATCATCTCCGTTTGGGGGGAGGGAATGCGTGGCGAGAATTTTGCACCGCATGAATTTACGACAAAGCGATCCGTTATTTCTGTCGATCGCACAATGATTTAATTTTCGCGAAACTAGCCGTGAAATCAAAATCGATCAGCGGCAAAGGGGAAAGGGGGAGCCATCACTCGGTGTCGCGCGATCGACCATCGGCAAACGTGTAGTTATTCGGAACCAGGAAAAACGAGGGCATTGAATGCGGTTGCAAATAGGCCGTAAGTCATTGGCACAAAACACACACACACGTATTTTGCACATATACAATAAAACGCGCGCCGCTTTCGTAAATCGCGAGAATTCCTCATTCAGCGATTTCTGTACGCGCGATCCTTGTCGTAAATATTCGTAACATGATTATCGAAAGAATTGAGCGACGTGTCTCGACGTTAAGTAATAAATTAACTGTCAATCGGTTTTTAAATAATATCTTTCTCGTGTGATACAATTAAAATATTTCCAAGTATATGTATGTATAACCTATATAAGAGAGATCGTATATATTCTATGATATATTTTTCAATGGTTATGAAAGTTAATTACTTTAAATTATTTATATAAATTGGGAGATAATTTTAAAATCTGTAACTGTACTTTTACAAAAGTATTTGACATCTGATTGTATGATAAAATACATAATGAAGCTTGAATAAAATATGTATTATAAATTATAGGATTTTACGGTAAAATAATATTTTAAATAATGTCCGATATTTTAATAAAAATAGAGTGTATTTAGGAATTAAATTGTAATTAAAGAAAAATCTTTTGCACAATGCACACACGTTAATTTTTATTTAAAAATAGCTTAAAAAATAATATGTAATAAATGTATAATTTTATATAATTATATAAAACATTTTCGAACGGAAGTGTTCGATCATTCTGTCAAGTCTCACAATCGCATCGCTGAATCGAATGAAGCTTGTTATCGTTATATCTCGACCGAATATCGCGTCAATGTATTACCCAGCGACACTTGCGCTCTATATGACGAAGAAAGAAGAAATCAAATATTATCGCAAATCTCTACGAGCATATCACACGTGAACAAGTTATTTAACCATGTCAATCGGTAACTCGTTATCGTCGATAAAACTGCAAAGCAAAATCTTTAATATTTAACAACACGACGTATCTTACTGGTAAAACCATTGCAAGTTGCAATTCCAAAGTTTAACGTTGACAGGTTTTTTTTTTCATTTTAGCTACGTCAGGTATTACGTTTCACTGGTACAATATCGTTGCTGTCGTATATGGCCTTTTTGAAAATGGAATAAAATGGTAAAATTTCAATGAAGCCATTTATACTATTTCGCAAAAAACTACCGGACGCGCGTCAAATGCCACTGGAAAATAAATAATTTCGAATCGGGCGAGAAAGGGGGCCACCAATTGTCAGCATTACCCGGCAGCGCGGTGTGAACGTCACCAAGAAAGGTGCATATAAATATTGGCCAGTCGTGCCAGTCGATTAATCCGCGATCGCGACGATATTGATATTAAAACTCAATAAACTGTGAATTATTCATGAACGCGCGCCGGATCGGGCATACGGGGCTTACGCGAGCTTTTTAACTTCTTCATACTAGATGGAACGGCGCTTTATCGACGGCCATAGAATAACGACAAAAAGCACGCGCGCGCGCGGGTGAGCACATCGCACACGGAATATAACGTGTTAACGACGCAAGTTGTTTTTGTTGAAAATTCCGCAAAATCGCCTACAGCGTATCGTAAACAAAACTGCGCTATCCGCAACAAATGGAAATTTCGCAATACGGATCCGATATGCGATGCACGATTCGCGGCACCGTTACGAGCCGCACCGCGCGCATTCGTATTCTATTATTAAGCAATGAGAGAGAAGATCGACCTAGCTGCATTCGCTGCAGCCTGCCCGCCACCGAGAAGGCGACTTGAATTCTCTCGAACAGTCAAGGTAAACGGACAAATAGTAACTACGGTAGCGACGATAAAAATGTTATTAGCGTTCGCAGCATTCGTTCTTGATTAGCGTAGCGTAGCGGCGCGTTATTGCGCGCGAGCTGCTGGGCATTGCGTCGCGGCAAGGAATTTTCTCGTATCGAGCCCGGGATATCGCGCGATCCTTTCAACGGAATGGAAAGACAAAATGTGCAAATTCTCTCCCGTGAAATTTTTTGCCAAAGAGAGAGAGAGAGAGAGAGAGAGAGAGAGAGAGAGAAAGAGAAGCGCTTCGGATTGAAGAGATGCCAATTCTAAATTGATCAACAAAGCTGCTCTGAAAAAAGTAACGCGACAAAAGAGGGGCTGCAAACACACTGGCGACAATGATGAGTAATAAATAATTCTCGGGGTCTTTTATTAATATTGCAAGCTTTCTTATTCCTCGGCGCCGAGGAGCACGCTGCATATTTCTCGCGTGCAACGCGCGAGATATCGGTCGGTCATGAGACAATGATCTTGTTATCGATGCACACGTGATTCACAAAGCGTGTTCCTCGTCATAAATAAGACAGTCGAGTCACGCGAGCAGTTTTCTTCGTCAGTAATCCACGCGCTCATTAGCCGGACACGTAACGATTAATATTTCTTAAATTAATCAAGATATTTAACATATTAACGATACGTGCCGTGCGCGTCACGTTGGGATAAAAATCGCCTGAATTGATAACATTTATTACTTAAGAATGATTAAGAATTAATTCAGAATATTAATTAACCTTGAAACGGTTATACCGATTTAAAATTAAAGCGATAAAACGATGATATATGTACAAGTCAGATGTGCCTTTAGGAAAATTATTCGTATACCTTATCTGAAGATGGTAGATTAGAGAGAAATACAGCTTGCTTTATCGACCAGATATTAATCGGCTTTAATTAATTTTAGAAAGATTACAGAGAAATAATTTGACGAATTCAACTGCGGTATCGCAAATCTAATTATATTCTGGAGAATTAACCGGAATTTATTTTCAAATAAAGCTTTACACTCTTCCTGGAAGTTATTTGCGTCGCTTGCGTTGATATCAGAGCACGAATTTTATTCCATTTCCATTATCATGATAAATAACGTTAAATAAAAGTACAACGGCAACGCCACGAAGTCATAAGCATCAGAGCAACGATAATTTGACCGTTATAATGAGAAATGTAAATATAGCTTAATACACCGCCGCTTATTGTTCGAGGATATCGGACATTCGGCTACGCGAATTAGCGATTCGGCGGAATGGAATAAACAAATGGCGTAATTAAATATTCACTCCCGTTCTACTGGTTTGTAAACCGGATTTCGTTTCGCCAACAGCATACGACACCATTTTTATTTATTTACGCGATGACACGTTACGAGCCGCGAGCGGAAATTGCGTATTGCCTATATCTCATGTGCGCGCGCGCGATATATATATATATATTTATATATATTTATATTATATTTCGCATTACATTGAATGTTACAACGCGGCATCATGCGAAGAACGGGGATATATTTATTTGAACGCGCGCGCCGCAATTAATTCGATTATCTACTTATACGCGTTATGTACGTGCGCTCTGGTTATTAACTGTCATAATTTGTACGCCAGGAATTTCTACTTTACACTTTGTAATTCTGCCAGCTAAAGAGATATAATCACACTTGGCAAAGTGTAGTCCGCGCATTTCTCTCTCTCACAAGCACCGTACATATTATACAAGACGTCTCATACGCAGCTCGCGAAACTCCGCAGGCGTATTGTTTGTGGTCAATCAGTCCTACAAGCGGAAACGTCGAAACGTCAATCTGACCTACGAATAATCACAAAACTCTTCAGGAAGTTGTGATAATTAAGAAGAATCAACCTAAACAACTGACAATGAGTTCCATAATCACCCTGCGCGTTTTATAATCCCCCTGTATAAGAGGTACCGGTTTTCCCATTTTTAATGTATACATTTTATCGGTATCTACATCGTCATACATTAACTACTTAATGTATAAATAGTAGTCAAGTATGCATTACTTGTGGACCAGACGTGGAATGTTGATCGTTATTACTTTCCTCCACCGAGATTATTAATAGAATAGATGACTGTGTATTCTTGACCGGTCGAACATCTCATCTAATCAACTTCTCGATCGATTTGATCGTCTGTCAGAGACGATGCTATCTCGTTACTATCACTTCAGCGATAGTCAATGACGGACTCACCATGGCTTTTCCCAAGTGAGTCTCGTTTAAATATGCCATCACTCAATCAATCTCAACATCTAGTAATTACATCAATTAACGATGAGAAATTTCACAATGAAATTCGAAGCAGGTCAAGCTGCAGAAATCAAATCGTAATTTATTGACATTTTGATTAATATTCGTTTAATGAGTAACAAAATTTTTTGCTAATAATAATAATATATAACAGATTAACAAAAATCAAGCAAAAGAGGAAATGTATTGGAATAATTAAACAGTTTATTGGTTTAATAAATAAATTAAAAGTATGACCTATATGACTCGAAATAATTAATATTAATTAAATAGTAGAATAATAATGTAATTAATTAAAAGTTCCAGTTAGTGGACTTTACAGTTTGTTTTTCACCTTGTATGTTTTATTTAAAAAATTAGAGATCTCTAATAATATGTCTCGATAATGTCATCATTTCCATCCTATTTTTAAGAGTATGCAAAATCTATCTAAAGAAGTTTTAACTCGCAGCATGCGTAATGAATATTAGAGTCCCGCGCGCTATTTTACGACATCATAAATTCGCGGTGGGAATCGAATTAGAAACAGAAGACCGCGCAGTAACAACAATGAATATATTTTATGAAATTGAAACAAAATAACCGGCACCGCGCTAAATAAAACAAACTAAGTAAAATAAATAAAAGGAGGAACGGGGCATGAAAGCATCGCACATCGCGGATTTGTATTATCCATTTTTTACAAAAACAAACCAAGAGAATACTGTAAACTAGCGACGATGTAACATATATACAGCAATATAAGCTATCTGCAAAATAGCAATATTAATAATCCATATTGTTGATTTTTACTGTTATTCTTAATTTATTATTATTTATTATTTTTAAAAATCAAATATATAATCGATGTGCAAGAGAGATATTTGAATAAAAAATTATTTTTTTATATAAAGATTTAAAATTGTCGAATATTAAATTTCGAGAGAAGTGTACATAACAATAAACATTTAAAAGGAAATTTACAAATTAATTCACAAATATTAAATAAAATTTGAGATATGTAGAAACAGTGTGAAAAACACAATGTGAAAAATATATATAGATTTCCAGAAGACTTTAACCATAAAGTCTGATCTGTTTTTATTGCTGTGTTACGTCAAACCCCGGAATTTGTGGAATATTAGTTTTTGAAGGAAGCAAGGGAAAGGCTATCTAGAGGAGGAGGGGGATAGGAAGACATAACTAGATCTTATCTCGGGTGCAGGCTGGAAAAGGCACATGTCTCGAGACGAATGCACATTTCGGAAAATTCCAGTCGTGAGTCAACCTCCAGAAGGGACACTATTACGCCTATACTGTGAGATTCGTGCACTCGTGGTCCTATTTTTGGTCAAGGAAACTAATCCCTATAACCAGGGATCGGACCGTGTGCGATTTCAGAGAGAGCAAGGGAGCTGAGGGCGAGGTCTTATTCTAAGAAATAAATGGTACTTCTTTATAATTAATATACATTTACTAGTAAGGAAAAGAATTTAAACATTTATTATAAAGAGAAAAAAATTATATTTATATATATAATATAAATCTGCAACTGCGGATTTAGTTGAGACGAAGAGACGAATCCTCGGATTTCATTTGAGAAATGAAATCCGAGGATCCGAGAATTCGATAGACTTTTTGTGACTTTTGGAGAAAAGGTAAGGATGAGAGAGAGAATTTTGATATCGTCTTTATATTTTATAAATATTAGCAACATATTGTTATTTTTCTACTATTTAAGCGGTGCTTTCTCAAACATCTCACGAAATCCGATATTGCGATACGATCAAACGCGTTGGACGGTGATATTAATATTGGAAACCGGATCCACGATAAAGGGTAGACCGGCAAGGAACTCGTAAATTTACGTCGATAACCGACTAAAGCACACAAGAAAGGCGTGAGGATACCGTAGAATAAATCGTACGGAAAAGTATAATAAACTACATAAAAGAAAAAAAAACGGTTCTATACGTATAAAAGATTTAATTTTTGATACGCAAAGTCAGAGGTTAAGATTAATCAAACTTAATTATTTCAATATTGTATTAATAATTGTTAATATCGTTTTCGTAATACCTTCACGATTACAGCTTCATAAAATTTATCGTCGAACGAAAAAAAGATAAGTGATGTTCATCAGATGTCTTTTAATAGCGTCGAAAATGCCGCGATATGTATTAATAATATTTTTCAAAAATGAACTACCATTATATCATTGTGAGAATAATCTCGCGCCAATAGTCCGCGCTTACAACGTGTGCCTCCGTCGCCAGCCATGAAATTCACGCTTCGATGGACAATGCCCATCAATATTCATACGATAAAAGCATGAGTGCTCAAATTTCGACGTAGCTATTACAAGCTGTTTTCGCGACCTCCCCTCTCCTCCCCTGTCCACCCTCCTCCCTTCGCACGTATGTATATGTACATGAATCCTGGCAATCGTACGGGTTTTTTTTGTAGAGAATGATAGGATACGTTAATGCATCCGATTGCATGCACGACGGCCACGGTGCACCTGATGATTTACAATACGTGACTGCAGCGGGCGCGACTCTATTTGCGCGCCTATAATTTGTTTTCGAATAATACGTAATAAACCATGGGATCAAACGGAAATTAATGAAAGCTAAATTCGCTCTTTTCGCGACAGTAATTTCGCGCGAGTGCAACCGCGCTGAATGGGAGAAAAATCGCGCATGCGTTACAATGAATAATATTGTTGTACTTCACATTGCAGGAAATGCGTTATAAACACACGGATACGGGTCGAACCTGAATCTTTCATTATCAAGCAAAAATCGCGCTTGAGCGAGTAGCGCAGCTGCTAAACGAAGGAAAATTGCGTTGCGGCAGTCGAATATTACTCCCCCGCTGCACGTTGTGGGAGAATAAAATCGATATGTAATTGTGAATGTGATAAAAAATTAAATCAGCAAAATTGTGGTAATTAAAGGACTATGAGAGCACAACGCGGTTGTTGGTGCGTAATTTTTCAGATTACAAAATTGATTTATTCAACTTTCACGGTATAATGTTCCGAATTATCTTATATTTCTAATCTATTGTGATGTTTCAAGATATTTAAATAGGTTTTCGTATTTGTCGATCACGATCGCGACAATATTTGCGAAGTATGAATGAGCATGATTATGACGTGAGTCGAAAATCCGAGTTCAAATCCAACCAAGAATCATTGAGACAGAAATATATAAGACGAATAATAATCTAATACTCTAATAGAAATAATTCTTAATATGTATAAGTGTAATATGGCATAATTATTTCGTATTAATATAGCGACAATTCGATGCTTCTACTCGAGATAACTATTGGCAATAGGATGTTTTGCTGTGCTCATGCACTTATAAGCCTGGTTGCGTTCGCGAGTAAAAGTGTGTGACTCTGCTATTCGGTCTGATGATCGGGCTGTCATTCGGTAGGGGCTAATCCTAGACTTCATATTTCTTCCTAACTGTAAAACTTAAGCGAGGCCGCCACAGAGTCCAAAGTCTTTTTCTCTTTTTATCCAAAAAATTAAATAAATTACTGTACTTATTGTTAGTTATGTAAATGTTTCACAATGTGCAATCGAAACGGGTGATAAACAATGGTAAAACTTAAAAGGTTTTTCGAATTGATGAAGAGTAAATTAACAACAACCTCTTGATTAATTTGAGTTCCGATAACTAAAATATCCAACATCGAGATTAGAAGTTGCGACAATAAGTAACGGTATCTACTATCTACCGACGTGATCATTGGATAAAGATCGTCTCTGAATTTCTCGGGAACAACGTTACGTGTCCACTTAACGACGATTCATGACCCATCTTGAAGTCCGAGAGCGCGTAGAGGCTCACGTGCTCACGTGTAAGTCGGCCGGTCGCGCGTGCAGCGCTGGCTTCATAAAAAAAAAAGGGAAAGCCTTGATAAAATCGGGAATAGAGCCATAAAAAATTTCTCGACGACGGCCAACGACGGACGGACGGCGGAGAGTGGCCGGCGGCGGCCGCATATTTCGCGCTCCATCGATCGGCCGAGAGGGTTCCGAGCGGGCGACAAAAGCCGGCGGAACGGCCGGCGACAGTGCAGCGGCGCGACGCGGAGTATTTAAAACCGTTTAGCCGGCCAGTTAATTGCGCCAATAATTTCGCTGATGGAATAATAATGCCGACCGTCGAGTCGTGGCGTGCAGCCCGATAAATCCGACGAGACGAGAGAGATTCAGGAGGTCCGCGCGCCGCTCGAGTCATCCCGACTAGCGCGCGCGAGACTACGCACATCCCGCGCAATGATATATTGAGCGACGCGTGGCTGTAATGTCGACATTTTGCCTTAATGTATCGCGGAGAATACGGTGAGAGAAAGATAGAGGGAGAGGGGTTTCTCTAAAATATCCTCACAAATATACGAAGGTGGAAACATTCTCCACCTCGATGACGTCCTGGCGGATATTAAGAAAAGAATTATGCCGTGGGGTGCTGTTGCCCTGATGTTATATTTTTCGGCGTCTGATGCAAATTTCGCGAGGCATAGTTTTTATTAATTTAATTATATGACTTTTCAAGCGAGATACATCTGCATTCATTATATATTTACTTAAACTTATCTCATTCACTTAAGAGAGTGAATGAGATAAGTTTAAGTAAATATATAATAAGTTTAAGTAAATATATAAGTTAAAACAAGACCATAATATATAATTTATTCGTATGACATAGTTTTCCGTCTATGCATAAGCTAATGATGTAAGCCTTCTAAAATTTGTAAAAATCCAGAAGCAGAGAACATGATCGGGTCGGTATAATGTTGTGTCTCCGAAATATTAATGAGTCATCGTGTTAAATTATATTATACTTTATAATCGGCACGTTAACCCACATTGCGCGCGATTAAGTAATTGACCGTGATAAGAAATTAGCATGAAACGGGCATTAAGTCGATCCGACAGCGCCGTTCGATGTATAATCTTCAATTTATGATAATTGTTATTACACTCGCCGCAATTTTAATTCGCGCAAATCGTTCGCAATAACATAATACAAATTAGGGAATAATACACGACAGTGCATGCGGAGGTAACATTATTACCAAAAAAAATAAAAAAATAAATAAAAAATACTTCCCTGTATTGCGAGGCTAAAAATCGTCTGTTATCCCCGTGCTTAATTAAATTCGCGGTATAATAATCGCTATTAAACGAATTTACCTAAATGCGAAATAAATGAGCGGTCATTTTTATTCTCCGCGCGTTTCTGCCTTATTTTTATGAAATAAAATCGTCCGTCCCTTTAATCCGGCTCTAATTAGGATCTTTTACGACGTGGAGTTACGTACGTTTTTTTTTTATGTCCTTTTTTGCGCATTACGTGCGCGTATCTCGGCTCGAATGAATCCGCAGCGCTAGGTATCAAAAATAAAAATTCAACTCTGTTCTCTTTCTCCCTCTCTCGCTCTGTCTCTTTCGCTGTTCTCTCATCCTCTCTCGCTCTTTCTCTCTTTCTCTTTCTTTTTCAAGCTCTTTTGATCGTGATCCACAGTAGGAAATACATTTCACATTGCGAATCAGTACACACACACACACGCGCGCGCGCGCGCGCGCGCGTAACAAAAATTTCACGAAAGCATATTTACTCTTGCTACATGTAATATAATAGAAACATGACAATGTTAATATAAAATACGATTTTACGAATAAAAACGTAGGGAACAAAAAAAAAGAGCTGCGAGAGAGCGAGAGATATCGGCAATATGCCAAATGTGAGCGTTCTAATAAAAAAAATTCTCTCGATTAGATTACGTTGTAAAAAGAATTACTCGATTTATCGATTTTCGCGCAATCCGGCTTATTTTATTATTAAGCGTCAAATCCTATTGTTCTTTTCGCTGTACGCAAAATCTATCTTTCCCTTTCATCACTTTTTATCATATGAATTTCCTGTGGCACGTAAAAGTAAATCTCGTTTGTCTTCGTCATTCCGTAACCGCGCGTTCGACATATATATTGTTCCCTTTTCTTCCTGTCTTTCACTCTCTCTCTCTCTCTTCCTCTCTCTTTCTCTCGCCGAGAGTCGTTATCATACTCTTTATATCTTTTTTTTTCTATTTTTTGGAATACGTGCTGGCCTTTCCGCAATCTCGATGGAACTTTACCGAGACTTGACCCACTAAGGCGTATTAAGTTTATCGTCGACTAAGCGCGCTAAGCGCGAAAACAGAGAAAAGGAAAAGAGCGAATCGAGTGTGTGATGAAAATAGTGGGCGAAATCGCGTGAATTAACGCTGGCCATAATACGAAATTCAACCGAATTTTCATTCTCCGATATACAGCACGAAAGGGACGGGCGACCATTTAAATGATCAAACCAATCGGTGAAATGACCCTTGGACGTTTAATTAATCGCATTAATGTTAATTAGTACCGATTTGTAATTAGTTAAATTTTATTTCTGTATGTCTATATATATATATATATATGTATATCATTAGATGCATTGAACGCGATGCAAAAGTCAATTTTTACACGCCTGAAACAATTCGATATCGCATGATCCTTATTACGAAAAGTTTTCTTCAGACGTTTTTAAAAGTTTCACTGTTGTACTTGAGCGTACATTGCATTATAGGACAATACAAATAAGTTTCGATGAAACGTATACATACATGCGAATAAAAGGAAGGAAATTTTTGATGGCCAGAAATTCCCTGTCGAGGAGTCTTGCATGGAAATGCTTCTCTTGCTTTTAAGAAAATAATGAGTAAATATGGACTTTATATTGTCGGGCGCTGTGAAAATTTCTCTTCGAATAAAGTTCCCCGTTATTTTCAATGCGTTGCAGTAGGAGCGTCACGCATTTTACGATAATAAAAAAATAATTACCTATTCAAAATTTTAGAATAATAATATTGTTAAAAAATAGAATTTTTGAAGCGAAGCAATAATATAATAAGTAAAATAAAATAACAATAAAATTTATTGAGACTCACTCGAAATGAGATAAGATAAATCGCTTGTATCACTTAAGAAAAACATTTTCTGATTAAATCACACACACACACACACACACACAAGATAATTCTAAAATTCTAACAGGAATGTTATCGCGGTTCATGATTTTTATATATCTCGCTTATTACTTTGTAAGGATTTGCGCAATATATGTCGTCTGGTTGTGCAAAAGTAACGTTACATTTGGCAATTACATAAATTGTAAGTCATTTCTTTAGAAAGCTAAGAACGTTGAGAAACCCCGGTCTATTGCAAAAAAGACGTTGACATTATATTAGCCTGCGAACGTATAAATTTGTATTCTTCCTATTATATTGAATTAAAAAATGACATTTCGTTACGTTTCGAGAAAAAGTCCTATAATTTAAACTTGTATCAGACTGCAGACAGCTGATTCTTCAAACAATAGCATTATTTATTTTTTTTTAAGCTTTTGTGGTGTCAACTTAATAAAGTTTTTTAAAATTATACATGTATATGTAGATTCAAATATTTTCTTAATTGCATCCCCTTGTTCTTAATTATATCTTATATTATTCTCATTAGTCTTTCTATTAAATTAATGACATTTCAGAAGTGTCGTTATTCTTTTAAACTGATTGCGCTAGATGAATAGTGTCATAAGTGAATTGACAAGTGAATCACAACAGAGCTCTTCAAGAAACAGTATAAGTTTCATTATAACAAAATATCTCGTAACTGTAATTACATTAGTCATCTCATAATTAAAAAAAAATGAATTAAATTTGTTTTTCCTCTCTCTTAAAAATTGTAAATTTTTTATTTTTCTTGGGGTGTGATTTGTAGACTTTCTTAATTGAATCCTAATTCTTAATTATATCTCTCTTACATCTGAAATATAATTATATCTACATTAATATATTTTGGTTGTCTGTCTTCAACCGTTCACTATTTTTTACAAAAGCACATTGTGTGCGTGTGTGTGTGTGTGTGTGTGCATTTTTCGTAGTGTGTGAGCACGTGGTACGTGGGTTCGCTAAATTCAAATGACTTTGCATTCAGTCATCTCTGTTCCCTGTTAAGTCTTTCGATTTCTTGCCGCCAAGTCACAGTATACACTGTGGCCAAGTGTCATTCCAGCCACAGCTGTGACGCGTCACGTGCTCGTTGTTGACGTTGCACGTTGCATCTCATATCGTTCCTTATCACATTTCTAACTGCGAAACGAGATAGTGTCCGTGTCCGAAACGTCGCGTTCGTGTTCGTTGGCCTCGTCTTCTAGCACTCGTGCAACGGAGAATTGAGAAACGGCCGTCGTCGACGACGACGACGACGAATGGCACTCCTCGTCGACGTCGTCGTTGTTGCTCCGCGCTTCGACAGCCGCGGAAATTCGAGGTATCCGCGAGGATACGAAACCGCGTGACGATCTCCCGATCATCGAGACCGTCGACGGGCTGGCGACTAGCGAGATGCGACAGCGCGCGATGTGTCATCGTGTCGCACGTGTTATCGCGATAACTCCGCGCGTTTTGAGGTTAAACCCGTCGTCGTTCGCCCCATTGCGTCTCGGAGCCCTAATTCTCCGGACACGCCGCGTGACGCCGCGAAAGAACGTTAATATGGCGTTCTTTAAACGATGACTGCACTAATTGCGGCTTCATTAAAGGAGCGATAACGTCAGTCTAAATTTGGCACAACGTCTTGTTTCAGTCATCATCGTCCAACATGGCTTTAATGCGTTACTCATGGGTCCTGTTGCTACCAGGTGAGAAGTCGCGAAAGAAGTCTAGAGAAGTATGCCACAAAGTGTCTCCGGTCTCGTTCTTGTACGTAGATTACATGTCGTCTTTCATATTTGCAGTTTTAACGTGCGTTCAGGGAGCCCTTAGAGCGTCGACGCAGGATTTAAAAGTACACGTCAATCACCTGACCAGGTTCAACTTATCACTGACGTGAGTAGCTTGTTATGCGCCGCATAACTCGAGCCATTATATGGAGCTGCATGGATATCGTCGAGTACTTATAGATTTTATTGGCTATTATGTCGGAGTCACAGTACTCTATTGCTTTTAGGAGGGGGAGGGGGGGAGTGTATGTGCTACTGTACAGTTACTACTCACGACGAATCAAGTTCATTGACAGGAACCTTTGTTGCATAGACGAATAACGAAAAATGCCATGAAACCAATACGTCTACATTTTTATCGCTTTGATCCACATTCCACATGTATCGCTTAATCCTAGTGACATAATTCGCTTCAACTCCTTTTATCACACGCTCTAAAAGTACCGATAACACAGCTGGCATCTAATGATCTTGAGATGTAACCTCTGGACTTTATACTTTATGATTCAATTACATTCGCTTGATGGATGATCTCAGTGTGCTTGGATTAAAAATGAGATTACTTGTTATCAGACACATCTCTTATCTTGCAGGGAATCGTTACCTGACGGCAGAGATGCACTAGTTACGATAGCTGTGCAGCATCCCGATCTGCTATCTGTAACCCCATCTAACTTTTCCATCGCAGCGGCAGACTCACCGAGAGAATGGATTATTTATGTTAAAGCCCTGAGTGCAGGTCACTCGATCGTTAACGCTAATGTGACTCCTGGTGATATCACGGAGTGAGTACATGTAACAGAATGTTTTATAGAGATTTCACGAGCTTCTTACATTTTGATTTTTGTAAACTCTAATCAGTTGATGTTTTCATAACGATAGATTACGAACGTATGTATATTATTTGGCATAAGTATCACTCGTAATCAAATATGTTGCACAACAATAAATAGCAGGGAGCAGAGACCTATGGCACCGATGCCTTCCCTCGCTCTCTATCTTCGTGACTAATTCTGAAAAGATTCCGATCGGTATTACATTCACATTCCATTGCACCAAGACTGATAGCTAAGACTGCACAGATAGCCTCTTGACCTAGACTCGTCAGCCGAGCTGAAACTTGAAGTTTCGTTAGTCTGTGCCCAGATTTGGAGCAGGAATTACTTCCTAGTTCAATCACGGTGTCGTGTTCAAACCTGTTTATAAATGATTTTAATATTTTTGTGATATTGAGAAGTGAAATTTGTTAAATATGTATCAGTGACGAAACGTATGCACACTCCGGAGTTTATACGGTTGCGTTATAAACTTAATGTGCTCCTTAATATTGGATCTCAAAAAACACCGTGTAAAACAAATTTATCTCGAAATTTGCAACAATTATAGAAACTGTTGAAAAAGATGTCTATGTATAAAATTATTATTATACCGCGAGATCAGTTACATACTATCGATAATTTAAAGTGAGCAAATTCTATTTCTGCTATTTTTCGTGTGTGCGACATATTTTTCTTTAAATAATATTTCAACATGTAAAGCATAAAAATAACTGTCTTGCATATTTTCTTTTAGTTTCTCTCAAGCATTTGTTAGAGTGACGATAGAGAAATCAGATGAATTGTACCACATCAGTGCTGTGGTCGGATGGATATATTTTGTGGCATGGAGCGTGAGCTTCTATCCACAAATCCGTATTAATTACAAACGTAAAAGTGTCGTGGGTCTTAATTTCGATTTCCTGTCACTGAATCTAGTCGGTTTTATTATGTACGCGTTGTTTAATTGTGGCCTCTACTGGGTACCTGAGATTGAGGTAAGCTATTGTCGTGTTTGTTTCTATATTTTGCAATGAAATAAAAGCTACGTATGTACAGAGAGAGAACACTAACTGTGAAATAGTTTTATAGATAAAAATTCTCTGATAAGAATGTAAAGTGCGCAAAAATGCACACGCGTGTGTATCGCATGTGTATGTGTATGTGATAATCAATTAATTTACTAACATATTTTCAGAATCAGTATTTCGATCGATATCCAAAAGGTTTGAATCCCGTGCAAATCAATGATATATTTTTCTCGCTACACGCAGTATTTGCTACTGCAGTAACTGTTGGGCAGTGCTTTATTTACGAGGTAAATAAATGTGATCGAGACAGCGTATGTGTTTTCTGGATAGCCGGCTATAGGAATTGAAGTGTAATCGTATTTATTTTTACTTCAGATTGGCAATCAAAGGGTGTCAACGACCGCGCGTATTATCCATGGGATATTCGCGATTTTTATACTGATATCTTTGATATTATCTTTCGTCAAGACAATCCAGTGGCTAGATTTCCTCTACTACTGCAGCTACGTTAAGCTAAGCATAACGCTTATTAAATATGTACCGCAGGCGTTTTACAATTATAAGAGGAAGTCCACTGTCGGCTGGAGTATAGGAAATATATTCTTAGATTTTACCGGCGGCATTCTGTCAATGCTACAGATGATACTCAACGCTTACAACTATGGTAAACATACGAATATACTAGCTAGATTCACCTCCGTCTCGCGTATACTCAGAATACGTACTACTGAAATTAATTCGTGCGGAACATTAATGTCATAAATTTTTATCTCAGACGATTGGGAGAGTATTTTCGGGGATCCGACTAAATTCGGTCTTGGATTCTTTTCCGTGGCATTTGATATATTTTTCATAATACAGCACTATGTCCTGTACAGGTACGTATACATGCATGCTTTGATATTGCTTGCGCTTTGGATCTGATTTTTTTTTGCCGCATGCCACTCTATCGAATAACTTTTTAGGTATTCTGAGCCTGTGCCACTAATAAAATAAAGCTGTAGCATCTTGCGGACTAAAGTTTTTACATTCAATGAATGTGTGGTGATATTTCATGCAGAAACTGGGGATCCTCACTGATCTTTTTTTTTATATTTTATTTTTATATTTCATGTTAAAAATAATGCATGATTTTACTAATCGTTAATATAACAGTTAACTTACTTCGGTATTTCACCACGTTAATTTAGTTATAATTGTACATATATTATAAATAATATACACAATGAGAGAGTACATTAAATATTTTTGTACGAGAATGGGAATATTTACGTGTGATTGGATTTTCATAATCGCATATATATATAAATATGTGTGTTGCCATTTCGTCTTATCTATTTAGTGAGCTACGCAATTGTAGATGTGACGTAGAGCAAGACTTTGATTTTACAGACATAGCGATGAGAAGGTGATTGACCTGAACGGCAGAATATAGCGACTCTACGACGAGGACTTAATTTCTCCCTCCCTCAAAAAAATCCTTTCCCGATCCATACTTTATATAGATGTTTTTATATTCGCATAAATCTCTGCATGTGTATATATTGTGTATCTGCGCACAATATAAATATTTTTTACTTTTATAATTTTCATTAATTAACTTCATCAGTTAATTCTATTTCTTAATTTTATTTAATTTTAAGTCAAAACGTATATGAATTGATATTAAACTACGATTGTTCGTATTTTCTCTAAAACATTATTTTTTATATTTCCGGCTAGGTTATTTAAATTAGGAAGATAGTACAAACTATTAACGTAGGACCACAATGAACAATTCTAATACGAATTAAAAAAAAAGAGAGGAATAATGCAATCTCACGGGAAGTTTGCACAAATAAATTACACGTTTGACAGTATTGCCAAGTTAATTATAGATGATAAACAGTATTTAGCAGTTTATGATGTAAAATAAAAGCACTATATTAGAGAAAGGATGGTATATAGGCGGAATATTTTTTAATGTAGCAAAATTTCTGTTGACCAATCAGACAACGATTATATTAACGTTGTTACAATAAAAATATTTTACGGAGTCGGTATTTATCTCGATATACGAGGCTTCATTTTCATTATTTTCACGGTTTATCATTCTGTTCATTACGCATCGGATTGAATCCCCACCCGAGATAATTACAGATGGTATTTCATTTAAATATTAATGTACCAGTATAATGCGTTAAATATTCTTTGATTTTGCGGGGTAAAAGTAAGAATCACGGTTTGATCACGCATGAAGCATGTCCCGCGTTGACGCTTATCGTCGTTATATTGTTATCCCGTGCATCAGATTCAATTGTCGCGCGAGTTTCGCCAATTGCCTGAATTGGTGGAAAGACGATTTCCGGCATAACTTGGGAGACTAAATCGTCCCGAATGGATTTGGATGCCAAAATATACAGATTTTGTGTGTGTCGTCTCGTGTCGAGTGCGCATGATTTTGTTCCCATTAACCCGGAAATAGAGACGACCACCTATTTTTTTTTCTTTCTCGTCTCGAATCGATGAACGACGCGCATAAAAATAGCAATTCGCAAGGCTCATCGTTATTTCTTACGTAACGTTCGTTATTCCCGAGATGCAGCAAAACAAATCGATGGAAAAGTTTCGCGACGGGAGCTCGCGTCGCGAAATTGATCCTCGGAGATTTTTGAGGAACGGAAGAGGGATTAAAACTCGCCATTTAATCTCACGCTTTATTTGATACGCACGATAATTATTCGCGTCGATCGATCGATTATGTATGCGGAGCTGTATAATGACAAAATAAAAAGCGCAACCAATGTTCACCGAAAAACTCTCCCCCCCTCCTTCCTTTTAATCCCGTGTACGCCAGAAAAGTCGGCCATTTTCCCGGACAGCACCATGTTCAAAATTGAGACATATAAGACATGTACGTCTCTTTGGACACGCGTGCCGTCCGGATTGATTCCCGGGTCAATCTAACTCGCTAACTCGACTAACTCTTAACTAACCGACCCTTATAAAGACGATATCCGGCGAGAGACTCGACGTTAAGGGCGATTCGTCGATCTCCGCTCGAAAGAAAAGAGAAAAAAAAAGAGAATGTGTCGTAATTCCTTTCCTTTCAGGAATCGCGTGGAGTACGCCGAGCTGCCGGGCCATTGCCAGGAGGAGCCCGAGGGCGCGTGCAGCGCATGAAAACGCGTGTCGCTTGTCGCATCGCAATACCGTCCCCCCGTCCGAGCGCATAATAAGAGCGACGCGCCGAATGCGCGTCGCCATCACGCGCCCTTCCCCCGTCGCCCGTTCGCGCGCGACACGAACACGAAGATCAATTATTGCTTACCCCGTGCCGCGTCTCCCGGTGCTCGGGTCACCGCCACCGGCGTCGTCACTCATCCCCTCACCGCCTTGTGGAGACGCACGATCACCAAGCTGCACCGGTCGATCCTCCTCCTCGTAGGACGACGAGCCGCACGCAAAAAGCACGCACCGACCACGCGCGTCCGCCGCACCGCTCCGTGTCTCCGTGAGAAGGAGAGAGACGCGTGAAGTGCGCGGCGATTGCCGCGCATTTCTTGAATTTACAATCTCGATAATCGCAATTCGATTGCACCCCCCGCCAGCGCGCGCGGCCGCCGCCGTCGCCGATTCGTCGCGCGGAAGCGACACCACGTGACCGTCCCGATCGTCCGGCTGCGCAGAGCTTCGAGTCGTTGCGTCAAGTCGCTCGTCACGTCGATCGCCACGGCAGGTAAGCTTTCCTTTGATCGTCCCCGCGAGATTTTTCTCGCTATATTACGAGCGTAGACACGGTGTTTCAATGTGGTGACACAATCTTGAGCGATCGAACAAATAACGCGTCGTGTTGCGCTCGATATTGTCTCGGAGCAACGGGCAACATAACCTAAAAAGCGTGATACTCTTATTAGTCTGCAAAAGTTTAGAAGGATTGGAAAAGTGCTGTAAAACGAAGATGAGAAGAGCAGTTGATAGTAGATTTGTGTCAAAAAAACTGAAATTCCCGATTGGAGACATGACGATAAGCTCGGGCTTATCCTGAACCTGTGAAAAAAAAATATGCTCGTGTGATGTGAGATATCTAAGGAAAAATATATCTTTTTGCTTGTATCGCTTGTATTATCGTGAATGAGAAGATTATATTTGATGAGAGTGCTCTTTAAAGTTATCATTTATAGCTGGGACGGGTTATCTCTCGTGTTTTGAAATCGTTTTAATTGGAGTAAAATTATGCTTGTGGGTGATCTCGATGAAACTCTGATCGACTTAATCAGTGATTAATTGGCAGAGCTATACTTCTAGCTACGTGATTTGTGGTCCAGATCTTTCTTTTCCATGCATTAAGCAACAAAAAATTGTTCTATCTGCGGTGACAAAGTATAATAAAGGTATTGTTTAATGAGATAATTGCTGATTAAGTTGATCGGCGTTTGGTCGGAGTTACTTCTTGCAAGTATACAAGACATATTTATACTCTGTAATATTAATAACCTTTTAAGCTACAGAGACATTTTACTTATTTCAGAATGATCGCTTTGCTCGCAAGAATTGGCAACTCCGCGACTGGTCTGCGCAGCAGAAATCTCAATTGCTGGACGGCGGCGATTACGAGGAAGCACAGAGCGGTATACGAACGGACGTATCCTACGACGCTCGTCTTTTCCGACGGTAGCAGTATAGAGATCCAGTATCATGAACCACGGAAGATAATAGTCTTACCGTTGAATCTCGCCGAACTTACGGAGGCGGAACAGAAAAAGAGACTCGAGATGCGTAAGCCGAAAACGAAAGTAGTTATAGCCGAAGAAATTGAGGATAGCTTCGATGAGAATAGATATCTCAATTTTAACAAGTGATTGCCTCGGCGTTTCTGAAATTTGTATTATATACGTTATATTTGTGCAAAAATATATGTTAACAACTCTTTGAGACTCTAACGTAGAAGGTTATCTTATTTTTTGTTTAGTATAATGTTTTAATAGTTGTGTTCGTTTTTTTCTGTAGTATAAAATATAAATAAATGTAAATACTATTACTATAAACTTTTGTGATACATATGTCAAAACGTAGTAGTAGGAAATGGATCTAATTATAGATTTTTACAATTATTGAACTGTGAATACTGTGAATACAATACTGTGAATTGTATGATAAAATATTAAATGCCACATATGAATATTGCACTAACATAAGCATTGTCCTGTGAACATAGAGTAATTTCCAATCTTTATAATAACAAAAAAATATATTTCTATACAGCGCACAAAGATAATGCAAATCCTTCTTTACTCCATCTCTTATTCCATCCTTCTGTCTCGCTCTCGATTGCTTTTGATTGAAATTCCATAAATTAATACATTTTACGATATAAAGATAATTATGCGCGCGTGAATCGAGTACAATAAATCCTTGGTTTTTGTCGGAAACGACCTTGAACTTGTAAAAGAAAGTAGACTGTACGCCACGGAAATCGAATCGATTACAGTCCTCGCGTCCGCTTTCGAATAATATTCCTTTCTCAATGGGCAATAATCGTTTGGGTAAACTCGTTTTCACATCCGGATGCGTAGCCGGGTGAGGTGAAATTCCTCGGCAACGCGTGACGGTCGTGAACGAATTACAACACGCACCTTTCCTCGGGTGAAGCAGAATTTCGTCGCCTCGCGTTTTGTTTATATTTTTACAGTTGTTTCGGTTTGTTTTACAGCTACGCCAGATAATTGAACGTCTTTTTTTCAATTTGTGCTATTTGTATCACGAGCGTGACATTCTACGGGGACTCGGGAGGGAGGGAGGGAGGGAGGGGGAGTCGCGATTCGCAATTTTTGATTACCGGTCATTAACGAAGGAACATGATTTTTTTGCGCAAGTAGCGCACGTGCGCTATCATTTCTGCGGTATGTCGCGTGACGAGAGGGGCCCGTTGCGACCGACGTCGTTTGTTTTAGAACGATTTCCACCGCGCGACGACTTTCTCCGATTCTCGCCTTCGCACTCCGACACGCACTTTTCGTCGTCCTCACGCTAACCGTAAATAATTACCGGACGAAACGGCGGATGAACTTTCAACGACGTGCAGGGACTGAAAGTCCTCGTCGTCGTGGCGGTGAAGACGCGGGCAAGCGAAAGTGATGGATTAGTGCGGGCCATTATGATCGATGATTAAAAACACCTTTGCCTCGGGAAAGGCGGATGTAGCACTGTATAGTAGTGCTGCAAATTTGTCATTATTTTTTCGACTGTCAGACAATCCCCGATAGAAAAATGTCTCAGAATTTTTCATACCGTTAATCAGAATTTCTGTAAAAATTTCCAGATTTTCTTAGAATGCTCATAATTTTTTAGATTTTTTTATATAAATTGGAACGTTTTTTCAGAAAAACTTAGACAAAATAAAAATAAAATATTCAGATTTTTTCCGTCAACATATCTTCGAAATGTGAATAAATATGAGAAGATCTATGCAATTTATCAGAAATTTTCATGCATATACGGATACTGAAATATTCCAAAGATCCTCATCCAATTATTTCTGAAAGTATCTGAGAAATGTTATATATTTTTTCAGAATTTTTCATAAGTTCCAACTCTTACAAAATTTCTGAGAAAATATGAAAAATTTTTTTCACCAGGGAGGTCTACATGAAGCTCAAACATAGATAGTAATGTGCTACATTTAAGCAATAAAAATATTCGTGGAAACACCGATTATTGATATCTTGAGAAATGCGATTGTTTCCAGCTAGGTACTTGCGAAAGATTATTTCTATTAGATTTCGCAGAGCGTTTTGACCGGACTATTCGTTCTCGGCATACCGTATTATTTCGGTGAACCAAGGAAGCGTGATCTAATGTGTCGGCACATCGATCCGGGCACAATTATGGCGAGCACTTTCGGTCACGGTGAAATCATCGTTGCGACAGAAGCGAGAAAATTTGTTATTAAGCAACAATAGAATACACACGTCGTTTGTAAAAGGCGCTGGAACGCGTTCAGCATACGATAGCACCGTCGATACGATTCGGCCGGGTGTCCCATTACAACGGATGTTAATTAATATGTTCGCTGCACGGTGGGATCGATTAGCAGTTGGCGACGTCGCGAAAAGTCGAGCAGGCCGTTATCATCCTTTACTGATAATAATCCAGGTATCGCACCCCAGTGTGGCAAGTAAGGGTTAAACTTGAAATAACAACAATGTGACCTTCGATAATTTTCATAATATATAACTACCCTGTAATTATAAATAATGATTTAGACAGAAAATGCCACGTGCGTCTATCTTTTAGCTCGATTGACAACAGTTGCCAACTTTTCCACCAATTTCGAAATATATATAATACTAAAAAAGAGTTTTCTTATTAGAATCGAATTGTAATAATAAAACGTAATACAGTAATAATGAAGATTTGTGCTACAGTTATTATATAAAGTTGATAGAAGTTTATAAGATTTTTATTTGATGTTTCAATCAAAAATTTCAATTATCACGTTTTTATTGCTGAACATATGTACTATATAAATGTCTCTGAGAGATATTTATAAAATATTAAGCGTACTAAAATAAATGCGATACGATGTATGATTATATTATCAAAAAAAACTAGTTTAAGTAGTTCAAGGTGAAGCTACAAAGAAGGATGCGGAACGTTTATATACTTTATATTACTGTAGCATATAAATTATTACTCACCTTTTGCACAATTACCTGCTGCTTATCTTGACATATCAAATGTCAGCGATTAAATTGTAACGTATGTTTTGTTCTCTATATGTATACGTAATGTTTTATATCTTGTCCATGGAATTTTTTATGCGCTGCAAACACAAAAATAAGGTTTAAAAGTTTTCCATGGTTAATCTTGTATATGTATAATGTAACTTTATTATATCTATCTTCGTATACTTGTAATGCGTGTCTACAATTATATATTAATTAAACTCTTATCATCAACTTTCTAATAGTTGCATTGAAAACAAATCAAGATGAAGAAATGTATAATGAATCTCGATACGGCGAACTTCCTGATTATTTTTGCATTCATTTAGTTTAATATCTAATTCCCTAATCTGATTTCCGCAATTTAATTATTCCTATCAGAGTTATCAAATACCGACTGTTCAAGTCTTGCATTGCAACCAGTCGTAAATTTCTCTAAGCAAGATGTTTTCTAATAATATCTTCAATAATAAAGGAATTATATTTTTTATAAACTAAAAATATATTTTAAGATTACATTTAAGTTTTTAATTCTTTTTGAAGCTTTGCATCTATTTGTAATAATTCTTGTTATATTACTTTTCCAAGTTATAGTAAACATGGGTTTAAAGTACATTATACGATTTCAGTATATCAATGTATATTAGATAACGCATATCAACTTGTTTGTTATGTGTTAAACTTCTCAATTTGATGATATTTTGGATCTCAAAAAGAAACTAAATTTTAATTTAAAAAACATTATTTTGAGTTGCATTTAATACCTAATCAAATTTTATTTTATTGTAAATAATATACGTTTTATTTAATTTATCGACTACGTTTTTACTATACTTTACAATATTAAAGACCTTTATGTGATTTATACTAATTTTAAATATATAAAACCATGTTACGTTAAGACCCACATGCGTTACCAATCCATCAGACTCCATGGCCCGTTATACGTTTTACTTTTTGATTTTTATTGCATTATTTTCTTAACTCCTGAAGAACCCTCTTTCCAGTCCTGTAAATACGGTTCCCCGGTGTCGTCTTCGTGAAGCAGTGGAGAGCTCGTGGAGTGAAGGAACCGGTCGTCGTCGCTTTTAAACACCGTTCGTTGCTCGTGACAGGTAAAGAGACGGCGTAACGCCACGGTGGGAGTCAGTTCTGTTATAGTAGGCCACGAGGCAGCAGCAACTCTCGTGCTCCTGCAGGCCTCGCTCGCGTACACAGCGCACGTCGGCTTCGCTCTCTCCTCGTATCGGCGCGCGCGAGTATCATACCATTTAAAAAAAAAAAAAGAAAAATCACGTCGCGAGCCACACCGAGATTAATTCGAGAGATTAATTTCAGACGAACATTGTCGTGTTGGTGAATTTATTGGGGGGGAAAAAAAAGAGGAAGAATAGCTGGAGACTCATCGACTCGTTGACTTTTGTCGCGCGTTTCGAGACTGAGGAACTGGAGAAACGCGAAATCCGCTTCCTCGAATGCAGTGATCGTGCATTCGTCGCGCGGACATGTCAGAACAACGTCAGTAACAACAAGCGAACTTGCGCAAGAAGCGAATTCGGAGCCCGATTTCTTTCACGGCGGAGAAAGCAGACGGCTGATCGAGTCGGACAAGTATAAACCGCGATGTAGCGGCCGTTTCCTGCCTCTATATATCTCAACCCGCTCCGGCCCCAAGAAAATAAACACGCGATGAAGAAATCGCTCGCGTTTTACGATTTAATCTTCTTGCATTAATTGCAACGACCTAGAACTATCACCTAAAAACTATCGCTCTTCGATCCGAGTTCCCGTCGATGGCGATTTCTTTAATGTCACTGAACTAAGAAAAGGCTGAACAAGCAATCCGGCCTTGCAGGAATAATTGTCCGGATCGAAGAAGAAAACATCGATCCTTCTTTCAATACATAGAAACTCTTCTTGTCGGCTTTATCGCCAAGTTAAAACAACAGGATGCAAACTTGACATTTACATGTCTTCCTGATGCGATTTACCGTGGAACGATGGGTTTCTAACCATCCACAATGATGGTGGACTTTTAAAGAGGTTTTCCGGGATTGTCCAGAGACGTGAGATGATTGGCAAACTTGTTCTGGCTCTTTGGATATTACGATGGACCAGTTTTATCGGTAAGCAGTATTTTAATAATTTCAGATAAGTTATACGATAACATTAAAAATAATGTAAATAAATTTTACCATTATTAAAATTAAAAGATTATTAAATTGCAATAATATTTGCGACTAAAAGGACAAATATATATAATGGACGGAGTTTCAATTTAATGATAAATTTAAAAAAAGGTCTCTTTTATGTGCAATTTTGCGGTTATTTCTTTTGAACGGTCTCTACATAATGTTTTTTAAATGTCTCTTTTTACGACACAAATATCTATATGCTACATCGTTTAAATATGCATACGTTCACGACCCGAATTTATCTCTTGGAAATACCGGTGTTAATCCTTAACATGTGTGTCACAGAAGTATTACTAAACATCGGCACTTCATTAAAAATTCTATGTTGGTAAATCCAGCGAGATTTAATAAGTCATTCGATTAACATCTGTTGGCTGATGCTATTGGCTGTTGCCAATAAAATTAATTAATTTTCTTCCCTGATCTGCATGCAACTCTAAAGGAATCTCATGACGAGAAATTACTTGGTTGACAAACATTTCTGCCAATGTATTAACTCTAATATTCTTTAATGAGAAAGTTTTCACCCATTTAGTGAAATAGTCAACGAAGACTAATAGGTAACGATTTCCGGAAGAACAAGTAGGAACAGACGTCCTTTATAAAAGATGAGAATCACCTAATTTAAGGTCGAATATTCTGCAGATTATAGGTATATACCGATTCCCGGTAGTCGAATGGAATTAATTAATTTTAAATAAATGCGCTACTTATATTGTACACTATTCTTCTTTCTTCTCTTTCCCTTAGCTTTCCTGTATTAATTACTAAGGATAATAGCTTGCGTAACGTAATTGTTTAACTTGGGAGAAAGACGATTACCCATAAGTTGGACTACTTCGATCGAACCTCACCGTTGGTTCTTGCCATTGTTCTCCGATAGTGCATTCTTGGCATCCTCCGTTGTTGCAACAAATTAGTTAACATGATTACTTAACCGTGTCAAACCGGTACGTTGAGGTCAGCGGTGCGACATGTTTTTTAAACGTATTTTCCAGACGACACGCACGGGCTGACCACCGGCGTCCGTTTTCACTTAGGCACTTCGCACGAGAGCGGGCCGAGGAAACGAAGCGCTCGAATGTATTTGCGCAAGAATTTGCATCTGAATAGGCAGTTTCGAATTTATGCGGAATACGTCGGGAATACATTTCGCAATATTTGTTGACATTTTTTTTACGTGTACATACGTTCGAGTATATCAGGCGCAGTTAACCCTAGCTCTGGTCTAATGGAGCACTGACCGTTTTTTCGGTTATCTAGTTTTCACATAATAACATAATTTTCTAATTTTCTTATAATAGGTTCAGTTTAAATTCAAATCATTTTCTTGACCTGATATTATCATAAACATCTTATTCAGAGTCCGTATTTCCAATTTCTACAGTACAAGCTTAAAAATATTAATTAGAATGAAAATGACAATGCGACAAAGTAGAGCGGTCTCACGAACCGTAGTGTAGCGAATTAAGGACTGGAAAATGTGGCTAGCAAGGTTAACATCGATTTGCGCTTAGGAACATTACCGCACAACGTCCTTGTCTTAATTTTCCTTATGATTTCAAGGGCAATTTTGTTATCACAATCGGAAAAAAAACTTTAAACGCACTTTAAACGCACGCTCGGTTAAGCGCAAAACAACGTTTATCTAATCTTATACAAGATGTTTTCTAAGTAAGTACAAAAAATTGGAAAATATTCCGGCTTTTTTTAAAAAGAAAAGGTCCTATAAACATATGCTTTAAACTTCTTTGTTTTCAGAATACAGGGTGTCAAAGTTGTGAAAAAAATATGAAAATTTTAATAATTTGGAAAACATGAAGATATTTTATTCTTTGATATTAAGAACTATTTTCCAGTACCGATAAAACATTTTTAGATCCATCAGGGGCGTGTGTACGGGTAATTTTGTATTTTGAAAACAAAGCAGTTTAGAGCAAATGTTTACAGAACCTTAAAATAAGCCACGAAATATCCTCTTCAATTTTTCGTACTTACTTGGGAAACACTCTGTATATGAAGACAAGAAAAAGAAGCAAAATATTAAGTACAAGAAAGACGAAAGAGTCCAAAAAAGATGAGCGCAAAATATTACAACATGCTTCTCTAGAGCCATTAAAGAAATAATAAATACAAAAAGGGCGAAAGTCCAAAAAAAAGGTGAGCGTAAAATGTTACATGCTTCTCAAGGAGAAGAATCTCCTTCGCGCTGCCATTTGCTTTGTAAAATTACTCCGTGCTCTTTAGGGTCATTGAAAAAATCGACGGTAGAGAGATTTCAGGCATAATGACACGGGTGCAAGTTTCACGGACACGTTGCCGCAAGAAGCGGCTTCGGAAAGGTTACACCGACACAGCAGTGAAAGCGACGTTTGCCGCGTACTGATATTATATGCATGCACGTGAGAGACGTCAGGGATTAATGCAATGATCTCGGATGGGGTCTCGCGCAATGACGCGACGAGCATCCGCACGAGCGCGCGACCAAATTTCCGTCTTCACCGCGCTGGGCGCGGGATTGCGCCTTTCAATTTATTTTGAAATTGACTTTAAATCTCGCGGAAAACACCACAGTAAGCTGGTTAATCGATGATGAATACGGTATTATTCGTAACTCGATAATACCATTATACACCAAAATTATTCAGAAAGTTAAATGAAACTAATTACGCGCCGTCGAACGTAACATACAATTTCAGTGAGACGTAACAAAGAAATTTGAAAGCTCTGCAGACATTTCCTCGAGGTCTAATAAAAATTCGTATCTCTCTCTCTCCATTTCGACGTGAAAGTTGAGTCTAATCTTCGCGTTTCTATCGTGCCAACGTGAACTGAAAATTCAAGTACCGTAATTCTTGGTTACGACTCTTAAATGAATTGTTCCTTTCTGATTGAGGAAACAACCGGAAATTCAACGCGCGATATTTTCGCGGTCTCCGTGAAAGCGTTTGTACGGTCGTGCCCGTGAAACTGCGGCCGATTACTTTCATCGGTTATATGTATCCTCGGCGAGATAATTTTAATCAAATTCTATCGTGTAGCCATTTGCGTTCGTAAAAGCGCAATAAAGACAGAAAAGAGACAGGAACTGTCCTTAACGGGTCCAAGCTCTCGGCTCGCGACGCGAAGAAAGCCGGAGCCTCGTTATAATTCTCGCAATACGTGACATTTCAATTATACTAAAAACATTGAAATTACCGCAAAACATGGTTTTTAATTAGCAACACTCTCTCTCCACCGTTATTTATTCTGATATTTTTCATCGTGTGATTTATTTAAAACGAATTCAAGTAGTATATTAAATCACTGCGGCTTCGTTAATTGGCCGCTAGATTTTATGTCCTTTAAAATAATAAATACGGATCTTTTGCATATATTCATTTATTATTCATAACCGGGCTTTATTGATTCACGAATAATATTTGAAGATCGAATTCCTCTATATGAATCATCAATATGTCGACCATCATCGCGAGTCATCGCGGACTTAACCCTTTTTTTTTGCAGAGTGCATAGCTCAGAATCACCTTTCTCCAAGCAATTAATTTCTCTCTGTAACGCGAGAGAGGAACATAGAGACGGGCGGCACGCACGAGAGATCGTATCTCTTCGGAGTCGGAGAGCATCGTTTATTTTCAATTAGGTCGAGTCACTTCTACCCGATAGATGATCGCCAATCAGCACGTCGGTTAAGATAATGTCTGAAGCGAAAAATACCTTTGTACGTTCGATCGCCAATCGGTAATTATTGTTATTAATGCGGCATTCGATATAAATACCGCTATATTAATACCGATACATTAATATGGAATAACTAAACGATGTGATAAACGTGATTCTTAGATCGACGAAGATATTGTAATCAATTATGCGCGATTATTAGCCTCGCAAATAGAAATACGAATCTATTAACGGCGGGACTCACATACCACTGTGTACGACGTAAATTCAAAATAAGAACTGTTTCACGGGATCGAGAGAGAAAGTTTTCCAAAAGCATCGGCTGTTTCCAACCGGGCCATAACGGTCATTGTGCTCACAATGAATAAGTAAATCGAAATAGCTTTCGAGTGACAGAATAAAGGAGTTGGTCGATGTCTGTTCCCACCTATTTGTCGGCAGGATCGATTTCGCGAATTAAAATCCACGCTTTCAAACGATGAAATATTTTGCAAAATGATAAAAATATCAAACGCATTTATGTTACGCGCGATATCGAGGCTAATGGCCGCATCGTACTTAATTTTGTTCTCTTTTGCACGTTGAAGAAACGATACTTTATAACCAATCTCCTTCAAATTTGGGTCGGTGTTCCACTTTAATCCACCCACGAGGTCTTGTGGAACGTCGAAGTTGATGAAGAGACGAAGCGACCGATCGGAACGAGACGCGTCGGTGTCGCAACGACGACGACGGTTCGGCGGGCCCCATCGTGCCCAAAAAGACGCAATTTATCTTCCCAGAATCATCATCGATGGTCATTAACCCTTCGGTACGCCCGTGATTTAAGAGTGAAAGGAACGAAGTTGGGGCCCCATACACAACAAAGACTGTTGCGCAAACTTGTTGGCGCGACGTATGTAATGCACTTCAAAGTGGCACGACGTGCATGCGCTAGAAAAATTTTGTGCAACGTAGCTTGCGCAAGTTGTTATGTAAGAGTAAAGATACTCATGGGGAAAACTTAATTTAATTTCTGTAAAATAGATGGTAATATATAACAAAATGTAATTACGAAGACTTCGCGTTTGGTAATCGCGCAGAAAGAGCATCCTTCTCTCTTCCTTTCTCCCTCTCTCTTCGTTTCACACGTTGCCTCAGTTTATTAATCGCTCTAAGGTTCAATAAATGTTGCCCAAGTTTCATAAAAAAAAGCGCGTCTTTAGAAAAATTATAGGGCGCAGAGCGCGGCGCGTAACAGTCGGAAGGAGAAGAGCGTTGATTATCATATATTGCATCTGACAGCCGGCGATCGCGAAACGGTCCACGGAGGAAAGTGGATTACATCTGAACCTAAACAAACCTGGGAAACTGGGAACGTCTGATTATCGAATCACCTGCGTAATAGCAATTTTACCGTCGCGCCAGCTTCCTACCGCCGCGCCGCGCACCGTGGTCCCATTATGCCGGTCGATCATATATCGTTGTTTCGTAATTACGCCCGAAGGGGAGAGAGACCGGATTCCGGGTCGTACGAGGAAGCGAGGTGACGTTTTCGGTCCGTTGCTCCAGCCGCGACGACGACACTGAAATCCGGTGGCGAGGCGGGGGCCGGGGGCCGAACAACGCCGACGATGAGGGGAATAAGAGCGGGCAATTATTTCCAGTCGCGGCGCGATGTCACGTTGTGACAGAACGGTGACGGTAACCGGTCGCGAAACGGTATATCCCGGCAATTTCTTTGTTGCCTGCGAGGATGACATTGGACTTACGATTTATATTTGTCCAAGATTATCTGACAGGCACGGGAGACATGATTGACCCGGAAACGTGACGTCTTGACGAAATATTCTGGTTTTTTTTTTTAGTGTCGTAAGCGCGGTGTCATCCTGAAACGAAGAAATACCTCTTGCGGAATACCGTAAAATTAACCGAACCCACTTGGCGTGGACGAATGGATGAGAATTATTGTCCATACTTTCTATTTGAGTAGCTTGTGACCGTCGTGCGGACATATACAGCGACATATATATACATATTTATTAATTCTTTGCTGTAAATATAAAATGCTCGATTTACGGATACTTTCGTTATACTCGCCGAACATTAATTTCTGCGGACAGGTTTAGGATAGAAAATTTTTATTTCTCTCAACATGGATGTATTACACATTTTATCGTGTCTCTAATCAAGTCCATACAACGGCGTGCTATAAATTCTCGTATGCTACATCGTACGCGTTTACTACCTGTCCAAATATTTAAATTTGCAATTCCGAATTAATGAAGTACCGAAGAGAGAGAGATACGCTATATGTACATTTGCGATAAGTTTTCTAAATAACCCGTAGTAATTGCTCACGTGAGCGCGCGTGTGCGTTTCCTATGTGCGTAGGAAGAAGTCCGAGAAATTCTAGAGCCGATGTTGGATACTTTCTCTGGTAAACGGCCGTTCGTTTCCTCTTTCTTTTTCCGTCATGAATCCTCTCCATTAGCGGCGACCCAGACTCTCTAAGGAGCTTCCTGAATAATTATGACTCATAATTATCGGATATTGAAAATGCAATTTTCCATCTGCGTATACTAAAATACGTTTTGCTTATCTTTAGTTCTCGTCTATTTTCTTCTCGACAAGACATATATTTGCGTGAAACATCCGCAGTCTGTTAATCGCTACTCCGATCACTCAGCAATCACGCTCATTAATTCAGTTTGCGCTTCGTCCAAGCGCTGGACACATTTTGCGATCGGCAATTAAATCGGCAATTAGATCTCCCGAGCGAACTCGGAGCAAAGCAGAAAATATGACCGAAGATATTACGAGTCACGCTGCGAAAGTTAAAAAGACAGAATTATTAAACGGCGGGTGAGGCAGCAAAATTTTATTCCGTGCGTCATGCCACGTTGAAAGTTAAAGGAAGATAAAATTACTAAACAACAAATTACGCAACGTACATTTGAGTATTAAATTAGTAAGTCTAGCAATTTATGGCTTGAATGGTTTCGACAGATTTCCTCTGAGAGATGTCAGTTTAATTTATCTGCCGGAAGGAAACGCCTCGTTTTCCGCGATCGACGGTTAGGTGTCTGATCGCAATTTTGCGCGTAATATTTTCGCAAGAGGAAAGACTAATGTCACGGGTAGGCGCAGAAGATATTTAAAATACTTGCAAATTTGCATGTAGTCGTAGTCACAGCTATTCTCGGCTCTATACGCTTCGCTTAAAATAACAACAATAATTTTTTTCCCTCTGTTTACCGTCGATACTTTTGCATTGTTGTTTTTCAATAAATATGTATGCTAAATAAAAAAAATGATCGCGTAGCCTTATCATTCGGAACAAAAATAATAAGGAGCAGTAATTTCTCAACGCGCAACGCGCTGAGAAGTTTATTCTTAAAGTTTGAAGACAGATCTTGCGTGAGATTTTTTTGAGCCAAATATTATTCGGAAAAAGTACATAAAATATTATTAGACTATCAAGATTCAGTCCGAGGGAACAATAAGTTTTCCTCATTGTAAATGATGTTCATTTTTCTCTAATTAATTGTATATCACGATCCTGTTTCAAGTTTTACTTAAGATTATTATTCTAAATATAATTAGTATGCAGAAGTGAAAAAACTATTTTTCGAAAATCCCGCTATTGTCGGAATCGAGAACTATGCTTCGGTGGCTCGGACGTTTATCGGAGCGCGCAGAAAGCGATCGTGCGCAAAGTTTCGCGAGCGCAAACGAGACTCGGTCGCTATTATTCAACCGCTAAACATCCATTTCTGTAATGTCCCAGTTTGCAATTTTTCCTCCGAAGCTTCGCGCACGCAGATCGCCGATTACGTTGCGGCATCGGCCACAACCGGAGACCTTGAAAAGAGGATTTATCGTATCCTCGCCCAACTGCGGTGAAACGCGCGAGAGGCAGGCGCAGCTGCGAAGAATCCGGTGACTTTCATCGATGATTATCACGGCGCGCCCACATTTTCCGCGAGAAGAGAGAGAGAATTCCTCTTTAAATATCAAACTGCCCGTCTGTCCGTCGTCTGCGGCGGCTAATACGAGATGATTCGCGGATGCTTAATCCCACGCTTTGACGAGACGTCATTCCCCCCCTTTTCTGGAATTTAATTTCTTATTTCAGCTCGGCTCAGCTCGGCGATTCTATTACCCAACAAAATTTTAATAATGTAATTAGAGGAATTAAAATGTACGTAGCCGCCGTATTGGTGGTTCTACGTTTGAGAAAATTCTTTACATTTCAAACACATGTACTTGGAATTTAACTTACGGCTAAAAATGTAATTTTAATGTGTACGGTTGTTTGCGAGTTAGCTTCAGTTGGATTTGCTTTGATCTCTCGTCGGCGTGACCTATGGAACTCTTGTTTCTTTTTCTCTCATTGTAAAAACGTAAATATGTCAATAAAAGTTTTTATCAATCTAGCCTCTTTTGCGAGCGGACTTTTAAATCTGGCAAATAAAATTTAAAATTCTCAAAGTCATCAAGATATTTGTACTCGAAGAAGTCGAACCTTGCTCGACAGCAGGTGATGTACGTGGCCCGCTATACGCTAGCGTGCGAGCATTAAAAAAAACGGTCTACTATATAATAGATAAATGCGTAATCGCAGCATGTGCTCGCATTTGCATGTGCACATGTGCGGCCAGCATTGTGCCCGCAAAGCGCATCAAAACACTGATAACGGTACTTCAATGCAACCGCGTATAACGCGCGATCCGTAATGGTTCAAAACGTTCTCCCCTGCTCTCCTACACCTTGCTCATTTGGAAAACTCTTCTTATATAATATTAAGTAAATTTTATTTACTTCTTTTTATTTACTTTAGAACTACGCACAGACAGCACCATGTCCAAAATCTGGAAAGACGTTTTATATTCCCTCTGAGTGATTTTTTCCAGCGAGTCGTGATGCCTAAGCCTCCGAAACCTCTCACACCTATCACGTCAGACTCGCTAATAAATTAACACTCGGCATATATATATACCGCTAAGGAGAAATCGAATGCAAATCACCGAAGCAACAAGGTCTCCGCAGCGGTGTGTAAGGCGTGTGTTTTAAAAAGCACGCCGCCGTTTGTAGAGCGTGTTTGTTGAAGTTGCTCAATAAATCTGCAAACGAATGGCGAAAGGTGGCACGGGATAATCGAAATAATCTATTTTGACGTCCTCGCGAGGGAGAAAGAGAGAGCTCCGCGCGCGACGTATAATCCCGCCGCCGCGCCGCGCCGGTCGCCATCAGGTGCACGCGGTATCGGTGCAGCGCGAAGGTGTCGGCTCGATTACCTTCCTCGAGTTCACTCACCTCGCGTCACTGGAATCTGTGTCAACAGCCGATTTTAAGATCCCTACCAGCCCCGATGCCTCTCCTCCCCGCGCCGGCCTCCAGCCAGTTCTCAGGGTTCTCACCGTGGGACAATCCCCGCGTCGTCGTCGGCGCGGCGAGCCGGAGACAGGCTGATTAGCATTGTTCTCGGCGCGGAGACCGCGTCGCGGAAATGCTCGCGGCTAATCAGAGCCTTCGATATGACGGCTCGCTCGGAAATTGTACCCGCTGATTACTGAGAACGAGATCACGCGACGCGGGATCACGTTCGTGGCCTGGATCACAGAGGTGCGATAATTGTTCGTGAGCCGCTCCGAGCGCTCCGAGTGTCGCGTAATTCCTATTATTCAGCTTCCGATGACAATTTCTCATCCCGAATATTCTCGATGTTGCGACACAATTGATATCCACGTATGTAGGCTGTCCCACTTCCGTCACCCGCGTTATCTTCTAACGACGTACTCCTCGGTTAATTTCGATCTTCTCCCGCCGGAAGTGCCGAGGCACGTGCGTAAATCTTTCGCGTAATTAATGATTGAGGATAGAAACTGGACATTAGAGTACGCTTTTTTTTAAATCCTATTAATTTTATTTGCAGTACTTATAGCCAAACCTGCATTTACTTTATTAAATAAATTTTGAGACGATAATTTTTAATGGAATTGGAGTACGCTATTTCCAGATTTACAATATGGGAAAACTTTCAAAAAACCCATTACGCATGATAACACAGAAACATTGAAAGAGATGCAAATGTGCTCTCTATAATAAGTTAATATCTACTCTTTAATCAGGGTATCCTTCATGTCTCGAGTTCTTAGAACTCGTAAAATTATTTTTGTTTTTTCCTTAAAAGGGCCCAGCTTCACAAGTGTTGGTAACTTTTAACCTTAGATTAACTCACTCTTCGTCTCCTTCTAACGTCCCCCTTAGAAAGAGACAAAGAGTGAGTTAATCTAAGGTTAAAAGTTAACCGACACTTGTGAAACTGGGCCTGGGGTAATCGGGATCGAACTCATGATCCCTGGCATACGAGTCTATCGCACTCACACTGAGCTACGAGACATCCCCTGGACATTAGACGAGAAAGATGAGCGACAAAAGCGCATTCGTAGCACAGCTCGCAGCGAATCAAAAATTCAATTTGACTGACCCGGTATACCGGCCAGTCCTTCTCGGGATTCTCTCGGTAGGATTGTGTCATCGCGAATTTAACGGTCTGAAAATGCGACCGGCATTTCGAGAGGCGAAATGTCTCATGTGACGCGTTTCGCTTTCCAAGGACGATGATCGACGGTGGTGACGAAACGATCAATGGATCGCGTGTCCGTGCTCTTAATGATACCGCGCTCCGTACTGCCACTTCTGATTCACGCGAGGGGGCCCGTTGGGCTACACGGGCGATTGCGCGTCTCGGACGTGCAAGCGCGACGCTGAATTTTCTCGGTATCGTCACGTCTACTGTAAAAGCACGAAACAAATATTTCTTCGAGTCCCGTTGCAAAGAGCCACGGCGCTCGGCCGGGGCCCCCCTTCGCATTCCCGTTAACCCTGCTCCTCCTCGTCTGATGCGATCGTAATCGGTCTGCCGTCGTTCACCTAATCCGCTTCTCCCAATTAGGAATGTTTGAGCGTGTCGTCGATTTGTAAGAAACGGAACGGTCTCCGCAGATGCTACCGCACGAATCACGCTTCCGTTATAGCAAGGTTCGCCTGAGGTAAGGTTTCGCTACACTTTCGTAACGTGATAACTGTAACTTCGAAAAAAAAAAAACGATCCTTGACATCTTCGCGGATGGAATTTCCTCTTATAATTAGTTTTAGTCTCGGGTCAGTCCCATTAAAAGGAAAGGCGGTGAATCTGGGACGTCTTGCGCGCAGGATACCTTTCTATGAAACCCGGTATCTCTGATAAAAGATTTCACACGCGACGCTCGAGTGTCGAAACTTCGACCGTAGCAGAGCAACAATGCCATTGTTCGACAGAACAGAAATAGGCAATTTGTGTTTTATGCACATCAGCTCAACGAGTGAAATAAGATTAATTAACATTAACGTCGGGGAAAATATAATTGTGATAATGATAAGAACAATCAACATTGGCGCTAATGATTTGTACACGCCATAATTTTCTAACAATAAGTCTTAGCACACTTGGTTCAATAAATGGACGAAAAGTAATTTATCATAAATAACGAAAGAGAATAAAGGAGACACGTATTAGCGGTTCCTCAAGTTCGTGCCAAGAGGTAATTATCACAAGTATCTTGCGTGATATCATCGTGTGTATTTATCGGATAAGCATAATGATATCCACTAAATTGCCGATCCATTAAACTTTGCCACGATCGGAAATTTAACGGCACTTGAAAGATTCCGCTCCTTCCCGGCGGATTTTCTTTACACTTATAATCCAGTTTTCGTTTCTTTCTTCAAGTTAATTGGGGCATTGCGCATTGATTGCGAAAGTAAACTCGATTAAACGTGATAGCATGACTAAAGAGAAAAAAAAACCTAGAAACAACAAACCACGTTCCCACGAATTACGGTCTAAATAATACCAAAATCATACGTTTCACGTCAGAAAAGAGTATAAGGACTTTCTTGCTTCTATTATAGAGGTTTTTTTAATGACTCGGGGGACTTGTCCGTCAAGTTATTTTTTCGCGAAGAAATAGTATTTTATCAGAAAATAATAAATCTCGCGTAGATCGTTAAAATGCCGTCTCTAGTTCTTCTCTCCGCCTTCGGTGATTTCCCTTTTCCACCGCTCTCCCTCGCTCGCGCTACCGCTTAGTTTGTGGAGCAGCTTTAGCGAGCAAAAAACCGAGCGGCACGCTCACCTAAGTGACCATCGCGCGAACGGCTGGTATACTCCTCCGATCTCCCGAAGGTCTTTCCGATTTTCCTTTTGTCGGTTTCTCCCGTCGCGGTCCGGCAGACCCGTCCGACGACGGCGTGGTGTGCGGATTCTCGTGCCTCTCCGTCTAGTTCTTCGCAAAACGAGTATCAGCCGGCGGATCGGTGTCGCTTTATTTTCACGAGTCATGAGAATGTATGTAAATTAACTCTTGCCAGCTCATTTCCATAGCTTCATTAAGCGGCCCGTATACCCGTGGTCGTTCTCGTTCCCATCCTCTTCGATTTAGAGGTATTCGAGACGAGACATCCTGCGCCGCTTCTTTTGCCATCCACTTCGACGTGTAGCGTCGGTCAGAACTGGGTCGTAAGGTCAGGATATGCTCGCCGACCCAATCGCCGACGGCTTGGCCCGTAAAGAAACGGGCATTAACCTTGTCCAAGATGGTAAAGAACAACGGTAGACGGAATGACCGAGTATGCGGTTCGTCTGGGAAGCGTCATCCGGAATACCGAACGTCGAATTGGAACTTTGTTGAAGTTAATAAGCGTTCCCTTGAACAATTAACTAGAAGAATACGGCTTAGTCTGCCACTGAGACCCGTTACCTCTGAACGCTAATGGAAAACTATGCGTGCCACGACATCTTTGTTGAGGAAAAATCGCCTCCAAGTTGGCCACCAAGTTGGTCTGTCGTTAAAAAATAACGTGGCAGAAGTGGGACGCCTTGTATGTACGTGACGCGACATAAAATGTCACGTAGTCATTGCAAATACAACGTTCCCGAGACCAGGTGCTAAGAGGGTTAAAGTGTCACCATTTTCCAGTTGATTCCGCGCGGCAATCTATTGTACATCACAGTCTACTTCCTGTCTATTTTATATTGCGGGAATATATTGGGGGGAAAAACCATAAATTGCTTATGACGCTATTAAAAAGACATTTCGATCAAATGAGATGAACGTGGCAGTTTCGCGTTTCAGGAATCCCACAGATAAGAAACGATTTAGGACGACGCGAATGACAATTTTCACGCACACACGCTCTGACTGTCGCTAAATATAAAATTATCTTAAGATTGCGTACATATCCGTGCATAATGTTACAAACGCAGGAATCCCCCGAGTCATTCTAAACGATTACAGTATTCTTCACCGAGAAAAGAAGGACGGGAATTGTGAAGTTTAGTACAGTATTCTTTTACGTTCTCTTCGCGCAGAAAGTGTACGTGATATCGACGTATCTCAACCATCTTAAGAGACACAATAGAATTCACTCATAAATAAACATAGAGTGTCTTAATTTTCCAACAAAAAGTTGAGTAGTTATATGCAAATCCATGACCCGTATATTTTTAAACATATTCCAACATTACAAAGAGCTGAGAATTTTTTCAATGAGTTTTACTGTATACTGTTTCCCAAGCTTTAGCGGTGTTACAAAAATGGCATTTAATAAAACATAGAATATTAAATTACTGAAACACTCGTTCTCTAATTCAGTACATTTTATTTTCTCTAGAGTCTCTAGATTATCGTGGAATTTTTGATATTCTGGGTTTAATACAAAAGCGATTAAACTTTCTTCGTAGTTTTCATGAAACGCGGTCTCTTCATGTATCACGTTTAATTAAATCTTCCTTATCGATGTCCTCGACGAATTGTATCATTAATTTAATGCTTTATTCTTTTTAAAAGACTAACAGTTCTAGTTCTCCTACGAAGCCTTAATTGCGAACATATCCGCTCTTGGACACGGCATTAACTGTCTTCTGCGTTAACATTTTCAGTGGCATTAAGTTGTACTTGTAAAAGGGAAAACATAGAAATCACACCGCGTATTTAAATTAAATACCTTCACAGCGAATGGCACATTTACTGACACGCACGACTGCGGTTGCGTGTTCTGCCAGTCGCAATATTTTATCGATCGCTTTTATGTAAATTATATGTTATATTATAAATTATGAATATGCGTGCAAAGTTCATATATAGTTACGGGCTTTTAACACCGCTGTAACGTTCGAAGTAGGTTTACAATGATTGAAGAAGATGTTATCACGTTCGTCTTTATAGCCTTCAGCTATCTAACACTATATGGAATATCATTACTTGTTTTATTACGCTAAAAATATCTTTGCGGCTTATTCGATTGCTTTTTTTAAAACTATTTTACGATTTTCTTTTCTGATGAAGAGAAGTAAATAAGCTTTTTCGTCTAAAGCTTTTCTCGTCAAAACTCAACAGCTATCATTTACTACATTTACTACTCTGTTAAAAAAAAATGGCTCGAGATCTATCAAAGAATCGCAAATTACATTTGTCATTTTTTTTATCCGATCATCCATCAATCAACAGAATCTTATCTGATGACAGCCCCCTGAAAAATCCGACAAGTGGTCTCACGGGGGCCTCAGTTGCCTAGTCGGCGAAAGAAAATCTGATGACAATACACTTGCTACCGATCATAATTGAATTCCGGTAGAACCGGTAATATGAGCAATGAAGTCTAAAAAGCGGGAATACCTATGATTTTATCAAGTGTAAAATATTGCCATAGCGTTCCAGGAAATTGTTATTCAGGCGTTATACTATAATAATGATAACGGTCGCGAGCCGTGGACCGGGAAAGCCGTTATAAGTATTCGCATTAACGTACTGAAACGCTCTTTTAATCATTGAATGAGCCTTAGAATTAGAGAACTTTAAGTACAGCCTCGCGGAATATAACCGACAATGCTGCACCTCAATTAGTCAAAACCCATTAGCTTTAATAGCAAATTATTCCTTAATTATTTCAATTTCCACATAATGTTAATTAACTCTGTTTAAATTAAATTTGCTAACTCAAAACATGACGCAAAGCGAAATTTATTTATATGTGTCTTTTTATTATATAACAATGATATTTCAGCAGAACCCGTTGCGGGACAGGTTTTATCGTCCTTCGACGAAAGTTTGGACGAAAGGAACGACGCGGAAATTTTTCGCGCGGTCGTCGAATCAATGCGAAAATGGACGCTTCACAAAAAGCTCAATCACAGAGGAAAAAGAGAGGTGTCCAAGGTTTGCTACGAGGACATCGGGTGCTTCGAGGATACCGGGCCTTTCAGTTACCTGGAGATGCTACCGTCACCGCCAAAGGACGTTGGAACCAGGTAAGATAGATGAGAGAAGACTATACAGTGGGTGTAAAAAGTATTCGTACACTAGGAATTTTCAGAAGATAGTTTATTTCTGCGTGATAATAAATAAACAAATAATTTTTTTCATATTATAAAGTCTCTTTTTCTTTAAGATTATCATTTTTGTTTATTATTTATTATTACACAAAAATAAACTATTTTCTGTAAAAATTCTTAGTGTACGAATACTTTTTATACCCGCTGTATCTGATAGCATCTGGAAGATACGCGATGTTTGTGCAAACTCTGTTACGAAAAGTCTGGTATTACTTGATGTTACGCATTAACGTTTTACGTGAGACCGTGACTGCAATATAAAATATTTTTATATCGTACAGAATTGTATAATCGCGGGTATTCATTCATTCATTCAATAGATTCATCGTATACGGAAGTAGAAAGGCAAGAGCGATCCCCATGGAGGTGCCTGCCGACGATATAGACGACAGCGTCCACCGTGCCATAGATCCTAATCTCCCGACGAAAGTAATCGTTCATGGATTTGGAAGTGACTGCAACCACTTGTGGGTTTACGATATGCGATCCGCGTTAATGAGCATTCACGATTGCAATATAGGTATTTATGTAACGAAATTTACGTAATTATTTAAATGGTTTGTATGGAAGAGATTTAAACCTGGCATACATCTTTTATATCTATGCAAGAATTTGCAGAAAGTCCAACGATATAAATGCTGCCTCTATATTTATTCCACAGAATAAAATAAAAATACATCTAAAAAAAAAAAATAATATTGCTTAAAATTGCTAAAATATTTTTATTTTATTAATTACGTACTAAAAATATGGCAATTATTTATTACTAAATTTATATTTTTTAATGATAATACTACAATCGTAAAGCTTGTAAAATTTACATGCAGAATTATACGTTGTTTGCGCAATAAGATATAACAATAATTTAATGAATCCGCTAATATTCATTCTCTCTCTCTAATAACAATTAAATATATAACAATCAAATAATCGCGATTTCATCTTAGATATAATTAGATTCTCCGACAAATGTTAATTACATAACTATGTACCATTCTAGTTTGCGTGGATTGGGGTCCCGGTAGCGCCGTACCCAATTACGTAAGGGCAGCGGCCAATACACGACTAGTTGGCCGACAATTGGCAAAATTAATTCGCAGCTTTAACGTGCCGCTGGAAAAAGTGCACATGATTGGATTCAGCCTGGGAGCCCATGTGGCCGGTTTTGCCGGTGCTGAGCTTGGAAATGTTTCCAGAATTACCGGTAAGTCTCGACGTCAAATACTCGACGCATGATTTTAATAATTTATCAGCTAAAATTATGTAAAAAATGATATTCGACATCAGTATATAAATCGACAGATATATAAATAAATGCGTTTTTCATGAAATTTGCACGAAACAATTTTTCAGGTATCATGTAATTCTCTCGTCAATTTTGAAATGAGACTAAATTTCTTTCTAAGTGTCTATAAATATCGGAATATAGTGGTAGTTAGTAATGGAACAGTAATCTTTGCATAATAAGCTCCACGAAGAAACTTTAATTTCTATAAAATTGCTAAAATATTTTTGACCGGTTTAATTGAGAAAGAATGTTGCGTATACCGTATATTTCAAATTAATAAATCCTCTACTTTAAACGACTATTTTTATCTAATAAAAAGAAATGAATTTAAACAATACATTTCTTAATCGCGCATTCATCATGATGCATTTATCGCTCTATCAATCTGTCTATCTTGGTGACATTTACTGTTTCCGCTACGGCATTGTAACTCGGGTTCATTGTATTCGTCTGTATTGATTTAAAGCGACGATTGGCATCTTACGTGTGAATTTCTCACGCGTAAGACACCTCGCGACAATCCAGCCGATCGGGCACGAATAATTGAGCCGTGTAATCGATTATTAGAGAGTAACTGTAACAAGGTCCCGCTCTCGGCAACCATTTCGATGCATTTAAATGCTCGCTGCATTCTCTGCCTCTTACCTCGACACGCGCCGATGCCTTTTCAATCGAATACCAGCACGGTGAATTGTCGATCGTGCGTCTTTTTTATTATGTGGCTTCGTGTTCGTGTAATCGGGCCTTCTTTCCCCGACGTCTTTCGACAAAATGGGACGAGGATTTCTCAAACCTCGGATTATTATCGGAGCAAACGATATTCCTTCCGCCGACACGTTTCATGCTTTTTCGACGCTATTTCACATAGAATTAAGAAACAATCCTTTTCGTAATTCGATCCTAATTCGTCGTCACGAGCATTTTATCGGCTTCAAGGCGAATTGTGTTTTTTAATTGTATTTGCTTGTCTTTTTACGCGATCCCTCTTAATATTTTTGCGCGGATTTCGACAAAGAGAAACGAGCATTTCCCAACCTTGGAGAAATAAGTTATGCCCTTCTATCAATATTAATATTTAATGCTTTTCCAAGGCTGCTTATTTAGCGTAAAATTAAAAAAAAACAATTTTCGCAATTTTGATTCCGATAGATACGTTCACCATCGCGAAGGCATGTATAATAAATGAATAGCCGGTTACGCGTGGTGCGTTATTAAGTAAAAGCGTTTCTATAATGACTCCGTACCTGTAGGAGTAACCGGTTGATATTTTTACCGTATACGTATTTACTATATTATTTAGTATATTCAGAATCCGAATGCATATCCATAATGCTGGCGGACTCTATTGGAAACTGAAATGAAATTTCTCCTAAAATCTAATAATAATCTTAGATCGCGGAGACCAGGAACCGAGTTATTTCCTACAACTTTTTCCAGATCAATATAACGTTTCTCTGTTTTTTATAGTCTTATGGTCACTATCTTATAGGCGTTAAGTATATCTCGTAGAGAAACTCGTGGATAAGGATTATGAAATAAATTTCGCTTTCGTGCGTAAAATAGGTTTAGATCCTGCGGGACCGCTTTTCGAGTCGCAGGATCCGAGGGTTCGCCTGGACGCGACGGATGCGAAGTTCGTCGACGTTATTCACAGCAACGGTGAGCAGCTCATCTTGGGCGGTCTCGGTTCCTGGCAGCCCATGGGCGACGTTGATTATTATCCGAATGGAGGGAAAATGCAAAGCGGATGCTCGAACATCTTCGTCGGTGCCGTGTCCGATATTATCTGGTGTAAGTTCACTTCCGGGGTTCAACGTCGCGATCAAGAAAGATTGAAAATAATGAAAATATAAACAAATCTCTATTTCTTGATAACGCGATCGTTATATATTTTATAGCGAGCACGGTCGAGGGCAGATCGTTGTGCAACCATCGGCGGGCGTACAAGTTCTTTACCGATTCCGTAAGCCCGAAGTGCCGATTCCCGGCGTTTCCCTGCGACCACGGTTACGAGGGTCTGCTGAAGGGTGACTGTTTCCCCTGCGGCACGGACGGCGCGGATCGACCCTGCGGCGACATGGGCTATTACAGTAACGAGTCGCCCGCCAGGGGCCAGCTTTACCTAGTGACGAGAGACGAGGAGCCCTTCTGCGCCCATCAGTACCAGATCAAGGTGTACAACAGCCGGAGCGAGAGATCCGCCAAGAGCTACGGGAAGCTTCAGGTAAAAAGTTTTTTTTGGTGAATATAGTGACGAATAGGGGATTCAATTTCTCTCCTGTGAATTTATCATAATTTATTACATATTTATTGTTAGAAATTAGAAATTGGACATTAGAAATTACTCCCGTTTTGTTTTGGATACAAGCAGCTTTCACGAATCTATTTCTCCAAAACTACGGCGTTTCTTGTCTCGTTCTTTATTAATAAAGGATCGAAGATAAATTTGAAACTCCTAAAATCTTTTTCTTGGCAGATGTAGGTGTCAGTCTTACGCGGATTTCCGTTCTTTCAGGTCATGCTTGTGGGAAAAGGCTCGTACAACGACACGTTCGCGATGACTCGCAAGGACGAAGAGCTCTTGGTAGGAGCTATCCTTCAGAAAATTGTCGTGCCGCAACCCGCGGTTACCCATCTCGAAGCGATCGAAGTAAGTATGGTCAATAATTATATTTTCTTTCTGATAATTAAATTTTGGCGCAGATAGAAGATAATTGATATTCCTGCGCTGACCGTAATCACAGTTCTACTTTAAAATCACTATAACTAATTGTTGGTTTATATTTGAGGAGCCAGACACCTTTATCAAAGTAATCTATTAAATTTCGCATTCTTATTAAATCAGAGTTGACAATACAAACTTGAAAATGCCGAAAACAGCAACTGGTTCTATATTACGTAACTATATATCGAATTATGTAATTATTTCAATAATGTTACGTCAACAGATCAAATACACGGCGTATAGCGGCTGGATATCGTCCGGCTTGGTGTCCTGGACTATCGACAAGGTGGCCATAACCGACAGTTTCGGCAAGGTCCTGTCGGTCTGCAAGAAGGGCTTGATCCTAGAATCCGGCCGGCCGGTCTACCTGCCCCTTTTCCCCGGCGAATGCAACATACCCTTGGACACCGAAAACTCCACCGCCTCGTCTTCCGCGGTACCGACCCTCGAACGCGCGGAGATCGACGACAGGCAGGGCGGCATAGGACCCTTCACGAAGGAGCAAAACTACGAGACGAAGGATCCCGGATACTCCGCGGAGATCCCGCCGACGGACAGAACGTCGCAGAGACGTGGTGGCCTCGGTCCGTTTACGAAGGAGCAGAATCGGCGCGTAGGCGCCGAGATCGAGACGGCGACGACCTTCAACGAGAACGAGGAGAGCCGGCGCAACGTCGCGAACCCGTGGACCGTCCTGGACATATCCGGCGACGGCGACTCCAACTCGCTGGAGAACAGCGAGTCGGAGCAAGGACGGAGTTTCTCGGGCGCCGCGAACCTGATATACCGCACCTCGACGGCGTCGGAACGCGTCGCCGAGACTACCGCGACCACGGTCCCCACGACCACGGAGTACCTGCCGGAGATCAGGGAACCGGTGCTGCGGCCGAGCAAGAAGGACGCCGGCCGATCGCTCAAGTTGCCCGAGATCACGGAACCGATCCTACGTCCGCGCGCCACCAGGCACAACACGCGGAACGAGATGGTGCCGCAACAGCATCAGGAGAGACAGCGCGACGAGATACAAGAGACGTCGTCGACCTCCACGAGAGCGTTGTTCACCGTGCAGTTTCTACCCGAGCGACTAGCCGGGATCCTGGCGCAGGCGGAACGATACGCGCGACAGACCCTGCTGCCCTTTATCTCGCAGTACACGCCGAGCTTCGTGACCGGTATTCGGCACGAAGAGCCCAAGTATTTTCCTCTCTTGACCGACCTAGTGCGTCCGAGGAGCGCCGACAGCACCACCGAGACCGGCAGGACGACGACCAGTCCGCCACCGCGACCAAAGAACGGTGACCAAATCTCGCGAGTGTACATCGGCCAGCGCAAGTCCGACAAGTCGTTCAGCATCAAAGACGGACGTAACGAGACCATCTCAAGCGCGCAAGTGGAGAACGGCAAGAACCAGTATACCGAGTCGAGAGCCGAAGTGTCGCCGGTGATAGTCGAGGCCGTGTATCCGGAGAAATTAGCCAACGCTAGCTCCACCGGTCTCGAGGCGAAAGCGACGAGCGAGGGTAGCGATTGGCAGCCGATCGGTGAATCGACAACCCCTTTGAAGAGCCCTCCGTCCCGAAGGGAATCGAACTTCTCGCGGTCGCTGGACTGGTCGGCCGACATCAGCCGCGACTGGACCTCGCAAACGGTGAACGGAAACGCGGAAGCCGAGGTCAAGTCTGATGACGACTGGATACCGATCACGATCAGGAGCGACACTGTCTCGACGACCGCGCGGGCTGCGGCTTTGGGCGAAGAAACGGCGGCGAAGGCGACTCTAGGGACCAAGACCGACATCGTCAACAATTCGCGGAAATCCGCCGAGGATGGTGACCTCGATGAAATCGAAGAGGAAGCCACGACCGTCGCGAACACGTACGAGAGGAAATTCATTCCTCTGGTTGACTTGGAGGCGACGACCTCCGATAGCCCGCCCTCGTCGACCGACGCTAACGACGTTCCGGGATCCACGACGGCCGCCTCGCATATCCAGAAGATACCGCGATACAAGACGACAGTAAAAAGTGCCAGAACGATAATGAACCCCGTGATGATGTTCCCGTATGCCTACGAGCGGAAAAATGATCCTAGAACGAGATACATACCGCTGATCCCGGAAGAGGATATGGGCAGGGCTTATCCGATGTCCGAGAGGAAGCGTTAATAACACGTTCAAGAATGATTAAAAAAAAAAAAATAAGACTCAAGATTATATCTGTTAAAAGCTATTCGATAATTCGATATTGGTTATCACGATCGGAAAACGAGCTTCTTATTTCTTCGGCAAAATTCAGAATTATTTTTATAGGGTCATTTTGTCATTTATTGTAAGAACAATATGTCAAAAATCCGGAAATCTATGAGATTTGAGGAACGGAAGATCAGTCGTAACTTGGGATTATTTTCATCAGACAATAATGTTTGCATGGTTCGTATTTTTAAAAGATAGGAGCTATGCGTCATTTTCCCGGTTAACAAAATCGCGAACCCTCAATACTACTTGGTCCAAATTATAAGAAATTGAAGCTACTACAGAAATATTTTTTTATCGATGTTTATTTCCCAGTCGGAAATGATATATGGTTTAATTTATAATAAAATTTTCAAAGTAAATTTTGAGATAAAATTTTGTCGCAAAGTACAACTAATAGTCTGTGATGAGAAATAATGCGATTTAAAATCATTATTCGGACGCTCTCCTTATCTCTTGCCTCAAAATTAAACGCGCTATTTCTCGTGTGACGGTGATAAAATATTAGATGTAGAAAAATGCAAGTGCAATTTTTGGCAAAGTGAAATATTGTGCCTTATGATAGTTATTGATATCAAACTAATGCTTTTTAATGAGTTTTATAAATAACCCTGTTGAAACTGCAAAAATTAGGATTGTTAAGATTTAATGATTTTAGAAAAAATCTTTAATAACTTTCCTTTTTCTTTTTGATAAAAATTGGGAGCCCTTAACTTTATTATCTTTGTATATATATATAGGAATTTTTTACATAGCTATATATATATATTTATATATATATACAACACACATATATATAGCTTCGCCTTTTACTATTAATCATTATAACTATTATTATCATCGCCGTCATCGCCGCCATTAATTCTTTTTCCACGCTTATTTATGCCCAATCTATGAGTAATGATCAATGATCACGAGAAAATCGGGTATTCACAGCGCTCGTTATTTTATATATATATAATGTAACATACATATATATATAAAATTTATACTGTATATATCTCGACGACCAACGCGGAAAGCCACGAGGGAACCCGAGATATCGCGCGTACCCTCTTCATAGTATAATAATAATATAAAGAGCTAGAAGATACGGGACTACATCGGTAGCAATCGTAGATTCTAGACAACAGTTGAAAAGTATGGAAGAGACGATGTAGTTTTGCGTAGATTTATATATATAGATATATAATCTTTAATATAACTGTTTTTACTTAAAATAAATAACCCATATCTTTCTTTTTTTTTTAAATGCGCCTCTCGGTCCGCTAACTCCGCTCTTCTTTCTCTCTCTCCCCCTCTCCTCCCTCCTCACTCTCACACGCTCTCGCACTCGCAACATATATCCCATAACTCGATCCATTTACTCCATCATTCCGTAAACCACGCATTTATTGCCCTTTATCGATCAGGTTGAATCTCAGGATATGCCCATATTCCTGATATGTCCGCATGCTTAAGAACTAACTCGTTCGCAGTCCTTCCTTCGCTTCGATTGTTCAGGTACCGATTGACGCATCGAGGAGAATACGAAGGCCCCGATTCGACGAGCAAAAATTAAAACAAGAAAAAAAATATCAAAGAAACGCAAAGAAAAGACACACGGCGCGCATCCTATTGTACACGAGGAAGAAGAGACTGCGAATATCGTTGACGCGATTTTCTATTTACATACGACTTATTACATAACGAACGCACAGTCTTATGCAGTAAACCCGTGAGCGAACTTCGACAAGTAAAAAGATATCGTCACATTAGTCTATCACTCTACGATCGTAGATTTGGTTCGACTCGCTGTCTGAGCGACAAAACGATTCACGTTATATATGCGAAAGTCGTAGCTACCTACATAGATATCGTTTTTTGGACGTGTACACTTCCTTTCTGTAACGCACACATACACACATACACACACACACACGCATACATACCGATGCGGTGCATCTTCATTCACTCTGCCTCGTACGCTATCACTCACTTTTTCATTGTATAAATATACCGTTTAAAAAAAAAAAGAACACCGTGCGCAATCAGAGTGCCCGGTTTCATCTCACGCTCACTTCATGCTCGCCGTTTCAATCTTAAAGTACAACTACAAGTTTTAGCGCTACAACGTACAAAAGATAAGGCCGCCACATTAATACACTGACTAGATCAGTTTCATATATTCTCTTTTCAAAGTGGACAAAACTCTGTCGGCTACGCGCAACACGTCAACAAGAATATCCAGGACACGGTACCTCTGCCAACAAAAAAATATATGTATATATGCATTATCGTTATATAATATCTCCGGCACTTTGTATCGCGCATCCCGAACTATTAACGCCATGACACGCGAAACTGCGAATCGCTGAACAAGCACGTAGCAATGTCGATGAACTTCGCGTTGCGTCGACGTCGATACGTCAAAAGACAAAATGAGAATCTCGCAAACGCGATGTTAGGCCTCTGTAGACGTGGAACTTAAGGGCTTTCGCTTGATCTCTCACTGCAACATGCTAGATAACGAATATCAAAAGGAAAAGTTACACAAATCTCTCATCGTATATCCAATAAATATCTGCATCAAATATCATACTCAATAAAATAAATTTCAATAAAATAAATATATATTTTCTTACCTAAATAAATACCTAAATAACTATATTTCAATTTATACACGATATGTATTGACATAAATTCATTTTTTGATAGTTAATCAAGATTTATATATATTATTTTATTAATTGAAAAGAGAGATTTCAAAATTCTATTAAATATGAATGGTTGGATATAGTAAAACTCAATTCATCTTGTATACATAGGAAGACTAAATCCAGTATGGCTGCAGTAATAAATCAGCGAACCCTCATGTACAAAAATAAAAATTAAAAATTGATAGAACCAACACATTAATAACACGTTATGAAGGAAGAAAAAACACAAGACAATCCGGCAAAGTTAACCGTATCTTCAAAAAATTAAGAATGGCGAGATAAGAACCTTTGGCTTGTCGACCCGCCTATTCGACTTAAACAAAAGAAGTCATATCGCCCTTATTCGTCGTCGATCTGTGTATAGCTACTCTTCCGGTGATCGGTAATACCCATGATTCGTGTGCATAAGGACGGAGATGGCTACTAGGAACTGCGAGGCACTGCAAAATGTGTGTCAATCGCGAGCAACCGATTAGCGTTAACACTCGGCGCTAATCTCGAACGCAGTTTTCTAACGAAATTCTCGCTGCTGCTTCGTTCTCATCCCTTCCTCCCTCTCTATCTTTTTCGAACGGCGCATCGTTGTAGCCAAATTGCATGAAACGCGACTCGTGTTGCGTATAAAAGATTCTGTGTTAATGGCTCCGCCAAATTTCAGTCGTACAGCTCAATAATGTATGTATGTAGATTATCAAAAAACATCACAGTCAGGTTACTAGGTTTTTTTTTTAGAGAAGTGTCTGTAAGCACGCTGCACGCGTGTTATCAACTATCTTGCCTACGAAGTCACGAGTGACGCGCCGGTACTATGTAATTGCCCTTTTCACCCTCTCTAATCTTTCATGCGCAATAAGACCGATTGCTACTATCTTTAATGTAACGTAACTGTCTGTTCTTCACTCTCAGCTACATGTAAGAAACGCTAATTACGCGTAATGTCCCAGAATTCTCGCCGTCTTCACGAATGACGGCGAGCCTCTGTCGAATCCATCTCCAGGACCTGTATTGCGTTTCATTGTACATACGATTCTTTTCACGCGGACGCTGCTTGAACGTCGAAGAGAAACGATAAGAAATTGCCAAGAGCCTCACGCGTAATATCACTTCTTGTCGAATAACGCAAGTTTACTGCGCACGGCACCTTCGCACACGACTAGCCGTTGCGCGGCCGAGATGCTGCTGATGGGCACGGGCCCTTCTAGACTGGCCCGTAGCAGGGTCAGGCGGCTAGGACCAGCAGCGTCGCCGTGATCGCCGAGTCTACCCGCTTGCTTCCTTTCGAAGTACTCGACGATCTTCGAGATGGTCTTGCTCGACGAGCCGATACCATTCAATCGGTCCTCCCAGAGGGAATCGCCGCCGCCTAAGCTGGCAATGTCCTCGGAGGAGTCCGTGTAAATCGAACTGGTCCGATGGTCGTCCAGCAGGAATAGACTGCTCGCTGCCGAACTGCTAAGGGTTGATGTATGCCGTCGATTCGGCGGCTCTGGACTCAGGTCCTCACCGACGCAGCTCCAGAAGCCTGATTCGCAGCTGCCGCGTCTTCGCGGCTCCCAACCGTCTCGGAAGAGCGGATGGGCGAACAGGCTCGCGGCTCCCACCTTGGTAGCAACCTAAAAACATACGTGTACATGCGTTAGTATATATAATAACAGCACAATATCTTCAAACGTTTACAATAATTGAAACTTTAAACTTGTGTAATACAACAAAGTGCTTTTAATCTAAGGATTACGCTTAATCATTTATGCTCTGTGCATTAATCTGTGCACCTACCTTTCTCTCCCATTTTTTTCTGGCAGTAGGACTGCTCGGTTCAGAATTTGGCTTCTTTCTGTCCAGAATTTTAGCAATGCTATCGTTTTGCGCCGGCTTGAACTTGCTGCACGCGCTGTCGGTGACGCTTGGTCGCACGTCCTCCAACGAGGGCAGCTCCAGACAGCTGGAGAACAAGTCGCCGAGGATTTTCTTGACGCCGCCCAATGCGTGAAACGGATTCGCCGTCATCGGCCTGTAATGTGGATCGCGGCGGCTGGCGAGCTCGCCCACTCGCCTGGCGGAATGGCATCTCGCCTTATCTGACGGCGTCGCATTGTCACAACCTCTCGCGTCCGCCGATTGACTTCTGAGTTTTGCGGTACGCCGCTTCATCGTGCGTCCTTCCCGCGCAATTTCGTCCATGCTGGACATCAGCGTTGGATCGATGGTCGACTGCCGTTTACCGATGTTATTCTTCAACTCCTCCTCGCAGGACGCTATCATGGTCTCCAAGCTAGTCATGATTTCCGGAAAGGTCGGCCTGGACTTGGGTTCATACTGCAAATAAATGATCGCACCATTTGTAATCCGTAATTAATAAATACAAAATTCAATTAGTAAGACTTCATTTACTGATTGATAACGAATAATAAAATTTAATAACCATCTGCCTCAGATATTTCGTGCGTGCGTGCGTGTGTGCGTGCATGCGTACATCGTACTCTCAATCTGGTAACAGCTACACTAATCTCCGATCATTCGCACCGTATCCGCGTTGCATGCCTTTACAGTTAGATATCATCATACTCACCGTGCAGCAATTGAAGGCGAGTTGGAGGAAGGCGGGCGGTGGATCGGCCGCCGCGCAAATCTCCGCCACGGCCAGGTAATCGAGGCCAAAGTTATCTGAGCGTGGCAGAACGTCCGGATCCGCCGGCACGCGGCCGATCAGCTCGCACACGACGATGCCGAAGGAGAATACGTCGGATCTGTGATCGTACCACTGGCCCTTGAGGCACTCGGGCGACATCCAGTAAGGGCTGCCGACGGTGCTGAGGCGGTAGCCTGTGCTGGGATCGGGTATTTTCGCGGCCAGACCGAAATCGCCCACCACCGCTGTCATCTCGTTGTTGCACTCGTCCTTCTTGATTAGCACGTTCTTCGACGTGAGATCGCGATGGAAAATGCCGCGGCTGTGTAGATAGGCCATACCGCGGGCTACGTCCCTCGCCAGATTCATCCGGACGAGATGCGGCAACGACGTGTGTCGCGACATGATCAGCTGCTCCAGGCTGCCGCCGTTAATGTACTCCGTTAACGCATGCAGCTGACCCTCGTGCACGCACACTCCCATGAACCTGAGAAGAAGAGATCGACCTTCAGAAGTGCGTCCTTTGGAGAAAACTTTCAACTTATTTCTGATGACAAAACGAGATTTTTTTTAAACATTATCTAGAAAAATATATTCGAAATGAGTATGTATCTTAAAATTTTTTTACTTCCGTATCTAGCGTATAAAGTGATTAAGATAAATGATAAAGATAAACCCGATGCTATCGCAACGATTAAATTACAATAGTCGTATCAAAGACCGCCTAGACTCTTTAATCATTTTAAAAATATAGAACACACCTGCGACCTTCAGTTTTACTTATGTAAGTACTTTATCGTAAATAGTGCGCGCAAAATAAAGTGATAACTCGTTTCTAAATGACTATGTACTGATTGACGTATTCCTCTTGTAAGCAATAATCTCGATAAGAAATTGTGATTGTAATTCTACATTTAAGAATTAATGATCTAAATGTGCACCGTTACGAATCACACACAAAAAAAAGAAGAGAGTACGAGAGGTTTCTGAATGAAAAGTAGCCCTTTGCTTCGACAAAACTTAATAAAATTTATCTGAAAGCATATAATGTAAAGAGAGGGTTAAAATTTTATACTCATTAAGCAAAGGTCGGACCATTAAAGGTTTAAACGTAACGCTGCGGCAATATTCTTAAAATGGTCACAAGTAAGTGGCATTTGTCGCGTCACGTTCACGCAAGCGCAAACGAATTCAGAGAACTCGTCGCTTTTATCAATTCAGTGATTTCCAGACGAGATTAGATAACGCGAAGGTGAACAAAAGAAGAATAGAGCAAAGTTGACGAACAATGTTAATAACGTTACGTGTCAAACTTTAATATCATACGCTTGCTTTCTCCAATTTATGAGATATGACAATAAATAAGACAAAATGTGCAAAGATATATATATAAAAAGATAAAATAAATATAAATAGATAAAAAATACGCGTATACACGATTTATACTCTGGAGGAAAACAATCTAAATTATTGAAAATGTAATGTTACACGATAAATAATAATCTAATAAATAAAAAAGGGGACATAAATTGTGCTAAAATGCAAAAAAAAAAAAACATTATTTATGGGTAACATTGTCGAATACTGTTTATTTATCGCTCATTTATTGAATAATAAAAGTGTATATTATATATATTTTAAAGGTGATTAAAGAATCTAGATATCTTTAATATGTGTCTGTATACTGTAATTTAATCGTCGCGATATCATCGACGTTATCTTTATAGCCAGTACATATGCCGGATTAAATCTTAAAGAGAATTAAACATTGCCTTGTTTCAAAGAACATCACGGCCTCATTTATCAGAAAATGCCTTTGAGCAAGGTACTTAATATTGCTAAATAATCAATATACTATTCAATGACAAATATTGCCAAATATCATATTATGAATGTTTTAGCTTTTAATTATATACATGTAACGGGTAAACATTTCCATTAATTTTACCATGTATATCGATGCATCGATATATCGATAAGTAAAATAAAATAATAAATTTCATAATATATATAATTCGTATTATAAATCATGATTAACTTCTAAATCACAGTACGAGAGACAATATTATATAAGTTTTTACGATTTGTTTGTTATTTCAGTAAATAGCGAAACCACAAATGAGAATTTATTTCAAAAAAAGATACCAGAGATTGCGATAAAACAACTTGATTATATATCCTGTAAAGTACTTTGCTTGCATTTCTCCCGCAAGTTAATCGGTGAGTGCACTTTGCGTTATCGCGAGGGTAAAATCTTGGCACAAATGGTAGAGCTGAGGAGAAGAAAATCGCGAGTTGTGTGCATCGTGTCGTCCCGATTTCGAGGCGTTTCTCGTCGAGCATGTCGACGAGGCGTTTCTCCCACAAGCGACAGGACAAAAAAAAAGGAAGAGGACGAACAAAACCGCGTGAGCGAAAGAGAAATTTCCGGCGGAGAATTTTTATCTCGGGTAAAATGCGGGCGCGATATATGCATGCACGATGCTCCAGATTCATTTTTTTTGCCGATCAGATAAGAGGAGAAATTGTCGCTCGCCTCCCGAGGCTTGTCGTTCGCGCGATTGATACACAGTAGAAACATTAATTACGTCGTGTCACGTATGTCGAAGAATTCTGAGCACTAAATAGACGTTTGGCATAATGTTCCAACGAGAGGAAAAAATATTTTCAAAGATTATACATCTGGTGAGAGTGAAAGTCGAGATGATAAGGCGAACGAAGGTACACATCAATATAAGCGAATAAAACAAAAATGATTTATTGGCAAGATAATTGTATAGCTAATCTTATAAAATTGCCGCTCTCTTTCAACCCTTTACTTTTCCGGCCATTCTGCTTCCGCTCTGCATATATTCGTTTTATTTCAGACTGACTGAGTATCTTGTCTTATTTTACAGCGATATGTGTATAATTCATTCCTCTGTTGATTTCGATTCAAATCATAATACAACCGCGCACGATGCACTTAAATCGAAAGTCCGATGCCAAGTGCACGGTGGTCGATACGAGTGTCTGACTATGCCGCGTCATTATCTACTAGTCGAGCGCCAGAGCGACGTTTTCTCTTTCACCCGTCTAGACGAATTCATTTTCCGCAGGCCAAATATTATGTAAAAGAGCGTTCTCGCGCGTGTAACGAGTATCCGCGAATCGATCGGGAGCACATTCGAGGGGAGACAAGAATCATGCGGAGTTCTTGAAGACGCGGGATATTTTCGGACATTGTCCGATTGTTTTTGTTCAGTCGTGAGAGCGATGGCGCACCGATTGTCTAACCCACAAAGTCGTTCCAAGCATTATGATGTTTGAGATGCTGCTGTAACAATACTACGTCGAATACTCGATACGCCTGACGTTACAACACCGATGTTTACGGTCGATTCCTCGAAAGTATTGCGGTATCTGATTATGCACTACAGCAGTGATGTCATAAAAAATATTGTGTCAATAATATATTATTAAAATATAATGACTATATTGCACAACAACAATCTGTCAAAGAAACGCTATTGTTTTCTTGAAAATAAATATTAGTTACTGATAGGTGGAATGTGGCAATAATCGTTGATAAACGACATGGTAATGCCAAAGTACTTCATTAACTTGAATATATATATAAAAGATAACCAACTGTACTTTTAACGAATCACGAAAAAGACTTCAAATTAGCCGAACAATTGAAGCATTTGTGTAACAGAAGGCTTTACATTTCAGATAATTTTTAATATTTCAACATAACTATTTATTTATTGAAATTGAAGAGAAATTTAATTGAGGTAAATCGAACACACAAAGCGGATGTTTATGTCGTGTTATTGCTGTCAGGCGCTGTTTAAAAATACCGATGCCTCTTTTTAGAACACACCTTGCGCAACGTCAACACTTCCTGAAATTAATGCAAGGTATCCCGTATAGACGTTATCGCGCTATAGCAACTCCGGTTACGACGCAACGTGACGAGCGCGCGGGTGTCATGATACACCCGCGGCAAATGCCGCAAGTGAAGATGATAACTATTTTTACGGCTGAGTCAGCCGGGTTGCCGCGAAGCGGACGATCCTGAGAGGACCCGCGGAGTTTTCGCGGCGGCCTCGCCGAGGGAAATGCCAGAAATAAGATCCGCTAGGTCCGCGACGGGTAAACACCGTATCCGAATCTGGGCCAAGCCGTTTATAACGTCGGAATGCGTTGTCGTCGTGGCGCGTTCCGTCAAACGCGTCGTCGCGCTAGCAACGGTTATGTCATAACCGGGAGGCATTGGATTTCCGAAAACAAAAATGGAAAACCGCAAAAAGCCGTCTTTACATTGCGAACTTTTCATATCCCAAACTATGAATTCGCTTTTATCTCGCGCAGTGGACTTTGTGATGGATGCTCGCAGAGATGCAGTATCAATTCCAGATCTGGCAAAAAGTACAATTATTCGAACGCATGTCGAAGTTGGAAATTAATTAACAAAAGCATCGAGATAACAATAATTTTCAAAATATTAAATAATTCATATTTATTATGTAAATAATTGAAAATATTTTTTTTAGCAAAATAAATTTTTGAAGCAAAAATAATAAAATATTATATTGAATGTTTCTCGTAATATGCAAACGATTACAATTAAAATTAAAAATGTAAAAGATGAAATGTCTTCTCGAGATATAAAATAACATACAACTATTGACATAAATTGAATGACTACACACCTAATTTCACTAGTTATAGGATGAAAAATGTTATAACACGCGTAATGCATTATGCACTTTGGATTCTGCTCTCTGCTATGCACCTAGCAAGAATTTTCGCAACGGGTACAACGTGCCGAGCTAAACGCCGTTACCGCTAGGCGACGTATCATGTCGTAATTCGTAACGAGTGTAGTTAAAGCGTAATACCGTTTTTTCTAATTTTTTACCCATTTCAGCGATCTTCCAAGCGAGAGGAATTCCAACGATATATATAATCGCCCGGCGATAAATCAAACATACGATAACACCATTCTACAATTTGGATTGGTGTCGATTACGACGAACTACTCCAAGTACACGGTCGCCACGTGCTTCGCTAACACCGTGGAGTCACTTGATACGAGAATCTTGTGCCAGAATTTTGGCACGATGCCGGAAAGAAGGTCTTAAATTGATTCGCGACAAGACACGAAACAAACGTGAGGCGCAAGCACGAGAGTTTTGCTGTAAACAGGCCATAATAAATAGTGCAATTCTTGGAAAAGTATGAAGAATATAGAGAATTTTACTTAATATAATACTTTTATATAAAAATAATCAGTTATAAAGAGCAAAATAAAATGTAGCATTTTAATGATTAGTGTTGATGTCGTTGAATCTATGAGAAGAACACTGTCACAACTAAAAAAATATACAATTTTCAAGAAAGAGGAAAAACAAATTTAATTGAATTTCTTTTAATTGTGAAATAACTAACGCAATTACAATTACGACATTTTGTTATAATAAAACTTATACTGCTTCTTGAAGAGGTCGGCTGTAATTCACTTGTGACACTATTCATCCAGGAAACCGGTCTAAAAAAATAACGACATTTCTGTCTCGTGCAGCAGATTTCGCATAGACTTGTGACACTATTATAACATGTAAGGGACACCTTAGACATCATACTTTTTACGGGGATAACAAAAAAATCGAAATTTTTTGAGTTGTGACAGTATTCTTCTCGGCTTGCTATCGCAACATCGCGCATGTTTCTTATCGTCTATCGTTCTGAAATTTTGCTCGAATTGAAACAGCTCGCGTGAAAGAGGGTCGATGCCCGTTTGCTCGCAACATATATATATAAGGATTAAGCGGGCAAGCAGAGCGGGTAGAAATTCATTTTATCGTCCTCATCGAATTCGGCACGTACGGCCGAGCGATTTTCTTCGATCGCAAAACGGAGTTTCACCTGTGCAAAAGTGAACCGGATTCGATTCTCGCGCCTCAATTACCTGAGTATGTTCGGATGGCTGAGCTTGTTCATGAGTTGGACTTCCTTCAGCATATTCGGCCTGTTCGCCGCCAGCTGATTCATCTTGAGCACCATCACCTGACTCGTCACTTTGTGGGTAACCTGGAAAAACGAAGCGAGCACAGGGGTTAGTGACATGTTACGGTATGCAGTCTTATTGACATTAGATCATGCGACAGGTGTATACGTAACCGTACGGATTCCCTGCGTTACGAATTTTTCCGAGGTCACAAGCGCAAGAGCGCCGTTTCTCGACCGAAATTGCGCTATCTTGAGACATTCTATAAAACCTTCGCCAAAGTCTTATATAGAATTTAGGATATTTTTGCCGAATATATATATAAAAATAAAGATCAGGCTAGGTAAAATCTATTAGAATTCAGAATAAAATATTTCCGGCCGATGTAGATAACAAAAAGATAAAGTTGTGCGTAGGACTTGGCACGTGGCCTTGCATATATTTTATTTGTGAGCAATGTCATAATGTGCTTGTATACCTGCAAGTTAATTACAGGATGTAAAATTTCTATGATTCACTAAAGCGCGATTAAGACAGAGGCCTACATAATTTGTAACCGCATTTCCCGAGAATGACCTTAATGCATCGAAGTTATCCATCGTGATGATTGTGCGAAACGTTTGTACGTTTCTCGCGAAACTTATACATCATAATCATTTAATAATTTAACGACAACCATGAGATAATACGGAATCTTCTTCTTTAAATATATGAGAAACTATATCATCTTTTTTATAATTTCAAGTGTCTCGCACTAATTAAATTATAAATTAAAATTCCGTTACTTTAAGACTTATTATTTTCTCATCATTAATGCAATATAAAAAAAGTCGATTTTTCTTCGATTCAGTAAAAAATTTTTATCTTGGCACATCTTGCACAATACTGGTGAACCGCTCGAGTATTCAAAGACGACGGCGACAGATGCGTTTCTCATCGCTTCGCCAACGAAACGAAGATTCCCGGTCGTCCCGGTTTCACGTGGCACGAGTAACACGCGCGAGAGAACGCCGAAGCGATATTATTCTCGCGAAAGAGAAACTTATTAATGAAACTGTGGCATGGCATCTGGCCGGCGTAAGATGCGCTCGTAAAAGCGCCGGCCGTGCTGCTGCTTGCAGCATCGTTCAATGTCGGAAAATGGACATACGGGCCGCAATTCCTTTTATTAGCCTTGAAAGCTGGCCGCGCGGTTGCCTAATGAGTGCAATCACCGCAGAGCTTCACTAGCAATTTTGATTATCGCGGAGGAAAGGCGACCTCCGTGGAAATACTATTGGGAGAATTGGATTTCACAAGTTCCTATATATTACGCTACAATAAATTGAGAAATCGAGTCCACTACAGAATTATCTAATAGAAGCACATAAAACATTTACTGAGGAGATATTATCATCGATCAAGGAAACTATCATTAACATGTATCTATACCGAACCTGTTACTAGAATCTTTTACGTTGATAAGATATATGTACTGTATGTGTATATTGCACGCTATATACATAACACAGGCACTAAAAGAGTAAATTATCTTTCTAGTTATCGTAAGCAATTCCTAATTAGAGAGTCGCCCCCACCGAGCCGCGAGAAACGCAGTCGTAAATTTTTCGAGCAGTGATAACGCAAAAGTGCGATCTCACATTTATGCACACACCGCGCGCTCTCGCGCGTAGATAAAATCGAGAATTTGACGCGCGTTATTCCTCGTGACGGCGCGAAAGCGTCTTCCGAGAATCCAAGAGATGCGAGACGCCGACCAGGGTTAAGGACCACTGGATTACATCAACTCCTGCTCCTCCAGCCGATCCTCGCGGCGCTGAAAGGCGTAATGCGCTCTTTTACATTCCAGCGCTCGCGCGCGTTTTACCGTTCATCTCGAATTTCGTCTCGGCTCGAAAAAGAAGTCAGCCGGAGATGAGGCGGGAAAGGTGATGAAAATGGAAACGCGAAACACGAGAGAGAGAGAGAGAGAGAGAGAGAAAAGGGAGAGAGCCTCCTCTCTCTCGCAGCCGGCGTCGGCGGCGCGCGAGATGGAAATTTCGGGGGTTAAAAAGTCGAGAATAATATCCGAGGGGAATCTGGCCAGGATTCCTTGGCCGGCTCACCAGTTGGGTCGCGGCCAAACTGTGACGAATACGAGAGACGGAATCCGAGAGTCCGTCGTAAACAGAACGACTGCGAATCGCGTTGCTGCCTCGCGACAAAAGGGAGAGAGAACGTGAAAGAAAGCGCCGTTTAAAAACGCCGACGATTTTTATTTTCGCTCAAAACTCCGCTCGGACGAAAAATCGAACGTGTCATACGTCCGTTCACGTCGCGCGTCACGCTCGTTTTCGCCGTTTCCTGAAAACCTTTCACGCCGTTTTTTTTTGCAGAACACGTTTCACGAGTTTTTCTCCGTGTAAAGTATATATAGGATATTCCAATGTACCTTTCGTTTGGAAGTTTCGTTGATCGATTTGTGATCAATCTTTCCTTAGCAAAATTGTTCACAAGAGTCATGCACCTGTTTTGCGAGTTTTCAATATTTTATATTAAACATCGATCAGATTACTCTTTATTTTAAATTAAAACACCGGAGAATTAATGATCATAATGAGAGAATATTTAGCATTTATATTTATCGTAATGCTGTGGCGATGTCAGCGAATAAGTAAAAGTACTCAAAATATAAATCAGTTGCAATCGAAACGCTTCACCGGTTTTCTTCACGCGAAGTTAAAGATCCTCTATAACTTTATCATCGAATAAATACTCATTAATACGTGACACGCGGACACGCAAGTCATGGGCTTCCATTTATCCCTTCATTTATTTCGTCGCAAATTGCGGCGAAATTGCAAGCACGTAATTGATCCTGCTCGAACGCGCGTGTAATAAACGATTGGATCTGTAATGAGGCACGTTGCATTTGCGGATCAGCGGGGTACCCCAATTTCTTCGCCAAATATGAAAATAAATGTCGAATGTATTTATAGCGGTACAGCGGCGTTCAATCATTCCAATACGTTTACGAGTTTAAATATACGCTCTACGTTACGTATTACACCTCATTATCAGAAATTCATTAATCATAATTATATTGGAGAAAAATTCTATGAAAATCAGGATGATCGATGACTCGTGTATCATTTAATATTTTCCTCTTTCTCTTTGATAGATGTATATACATAAAAGAAAAAAAAAGAGATAAACGTGGAAGCGGATGCAATATAGATAGCTAGTGAATCAACCGATAGGAGGATCGGACGATGCTGCTGGTCACCTGCGCCGATTCATTTGAATAATTCCCATTGTCTGGAAAGCATCGGCCTTGCGTGTTTTCTACGCACTACGCGCCATTGTGTTTATATGACCGCGGAGAGAAAGCACGCACGGTAATTACATTGTAGCGAGTGAGTGATTAATGCCTCCTTGGAGCGCCGCATGCGTAATGCGAGACACGTTTCGCGCCTTTTCACCCACACGCGGAGGAGGCTGCGTATAAGGACGATCGGTGTACACAAGAGGAAAATTAAATAAAACGAAAGCTACTCGCCGTTACTTGAAAACGAGATATTGAGATAGTGACTGAGAGATATGTCAATTTAGAAACCTGGAACAATCAGCTTCAGTTCTCTTGTAAGTAGAAGCAAGAGAACTATTTTTTTCACATACCATTTTCGTCGAACCTGACGTTTCGGAGTTCCAAGGTAACATTGGCTATTTTTATCTCAAACAATAACAAATAAAATGCTGATGTATTATCAGACTGACTAAATGCAAATATTTCATAATAATTATTTTCTTAAAATTAGAAAGCTGTAACAGTTTCAAATCGTTAACTTTCGTTATCTCTACAGACTCTACAGAGAGAAAGAAAGTTTTGTTGAATAAAGTTATTGGTTTTCAGATGATTCAGTCACTGAAGGGCTCGTTTCATGAGAACGGAGAGAAGAGCAAACACACTTCATCTATCAAGTATCGTTCCGGGAAGCTATGGTGCAATTAAGAGCAGCGAACCAATTAGCAAGCGCACTGCTGGATTTTGTAAGCTCGAAAGCCCTCTTTGCAAAGGTCTCTGCCTCGTATGTTCGCAATCACCGTCAATCATCGCAGTCAACCGTCTAATTATAAATGCGCCCAAGAGATGAAAAGCGCTAAATAGGGGATGCAGAAACGAGGATGGAAACTCGGAGGAGAATACGTACTTGAACTTTCGTTTCTATATTAACCAACATTAGACTAAATATTTGTAACTTTATAATATATGCGATCTAATAAAATTTTATTTAAATAAATATAGAAAAGAATAAAAACTGTGTGGTCTTTCACTTTGTAATAAACGTACAAATTTAATCACAGTAACACGCCTTTGCTTTTTCATTAAATCACTTTTACTAATATTAATTTTAATTCAATTATATGACGTAAGAGGCGTTAAATGTTATAAGAAATGTAGATATTGCTTAATTAATTATGATACATACCACAATACGATTTACTTTTCTAAAGAGAAACATTCGCTTTTAATCTCCGAAAGGCAACTGCAAAATAATTTCTCCAGAACAAGAGCAATATAAAAATATTTTCATGAGATTCATTTAATTACGCGTTACAACTGACGTAACATTTTGCGAAAATTGTTGGTGCGGCACCGAGATTTGAGAAATTCGTGAAAATATAAATATTTATGAATCCGCGAAGTGGCGAAAATCGATTAAAAACGATATAAGCGGAGAAACCGGACGTGCGAGGGACTTTCTAGGCCCAAACTTTTTCAGGTGGAAATCCACATGCCGCGACCGCTCGCTAAAGGTTAACTGCACTCACATGCAAATGCATTCTACGGATTAGCACACGAGCCATAACGGCACGACGGCTATAATTTTTTATCGTATACCTTATCGCCAATTTTAGCCAGAAATATACAACTTAAGTGATACCTATTTACAGTGTTATAGACTTCGTGTTACGTAAGTTGCGGCGATGAAGGAGGAGAGGGCTTTAAATTTTACAAAATCCTCCCTAACGGCTCTAGATCTTTCCCTCGCCATATGTCTTCATTTAACGTTTATTGAAGTACACGAGTCTTCGTGACTGCTAACATCCTCTATGATTACGGAAAATTGGATTTCATGAGAATGCAAGTCTGCAAAATGTAGTAATACATGACTAAACTTTTATGCGGTGGCATAGTCGTGACTACTAAACATTATTCCACGATAAGCGACATATAATAGAGATTGCGTTTGAAAGATATCACTTGGCTTCGTATTTATTTTACATTATCACGTATTTATTTTACATTTTACATTTATTTTACATTACCGTGTGCCAACTACTATAACTTAAAATTATTTCACAAAAATAAAAGTTTTGTAAAAAAAAACAACCAAACGACGTTTATTTCACGAGACTTTCAAGAATTGAACTATTCAGGATCCAACATTTGATACTCGATGACCATTAGCGTATAAATTAATTTAATATAAATCCGCAAAAAAAAACGTAATTAATTAAAAGTTGACACGGAACGCGCGTGCTATGCAGAAGCAGGAAAAATGTCTGTCAAAGTGGATTTTATTAGCTGCGGCAACTGCGGCAAAGGTCAACTGCATCGCTCGCTCAGCGCGACCCGCGTGCAGACTCTTAATCCCGGCAAACGAGAAACGCGCGGCGATTATTCACAGCCCCGTGTCGTGACGTCGGGAATAAATGTCGAGAGGAAGTGATAGTCAAGGTCACGACAACGCACAATGAATGAGAATTTCTCAGGCGAACGAACGTACGAACAAACGCACAATGTATCGATCGATTTCTTTCTCACGGCGCGTGTCTCGCGGGACTTTCTCCTTATTTCTAAAGATCGCGAGCAAGAGATAGGGCATTCTCGAGCATTTTCTTTTCTTCTTTTTTTTTCAACGGCAGATGTACCGAAATGTGCCTCGCGAAACGCATACCGCGCATTCTGCTTCCGTCTAATAACAATTAACAGAAACCTAGATATATCGCACGCAATGCAAGCCACACGGATATGTATGCGTAATTATGACATGTGAATGCAGAGGTATAAGAAATGTTTTCCATACATTGCTGAAAACGATTAAACGAGCATTCCGAGAATTTTAAGTTTTGATATATCGCGCAGCAGGTCAATTGTTGAGTTCGTATTTACTTAAAAGTACCGCGACAATACCAAATAATTTAAATTACAATGCGGTATTGTTTCCGCACTAACAATGCTCTCAAGAATCCCCAAATAAAATCAAATGAAAAAAATATCGACGATTAAAAAGATGCCGCAAGTAAAAAATAAGAAAAAAAAAAGATTTAAATAAAAACAGAGAGAAGTAGCGATAGAAATGATTAATACATCGTATCGATTAATATAATCACAATTTCATCGTGTGTCGATTCATGATCTCCGTAATTATAGGAAGGAAAGAGAAGGGAAGGTATGACGCCGGTCAAGCGGTAGTGAAGAGAACTTGTCACGCGCGCACATATTCGCCGCGGAGAAATTTACCATGTCACAAGTATATTTATTAAATAATAAATGACGATTTCACGCGCTCTTTTCCCGTTTCTCTCACCGATCGCCGTCAGTCGATTAGATATTAGTTAACGACTATCTCGCGCGAGTAATAATCTCAGAATTCCAAGATTGTCACTCCCATCTACGTTTCCTCGTTGCGTACGCGACAGCGAGATCGCTCTGTATATAATTATCCAGAATAAGTAAAAGAAAAATGTGTGCAACCTACATTTAAATGACGTCAATCTCAGGTAATCTCAGTCCTGCTCATTGACAGTTAACAATTATGAATATCAGCTTGCTGAGTTGAAAATAAAAGCAGTGACGCAAAAGCCGACATCACAATATTTTCAACATAATTCAGCGGAGAATTGGTTACTTTTTTGCAAAAAAGTGTCAAAGTCTTGTAAAAATTTGATTCGCAAATAACGAAAAGCGACCTTTTACACGTTACTGAAATAAAATCGGAGATTAAACGTACAGAAAAACCGGAAGAATAAACCTCTCCTCTTTAAGAATGCAGAATAGTTTTTACGAGCCGCAGACGAACGCCTCCGCGAATACGACTTGCAGTCTTGGCTGCGGAAGTATGCGGAGCCTCGACACGCACGTGTGTCGCGCAGGTGGGAACGGTAACGAATCGAATCGCGGGGAAGGCAAAACGAGCGAACGACCGAGCGAGCGAGACTCATTAGAGAGTGTTCGTACTCCATGGCCAGCGCGCCGTGACCGGCTTTCTCATTTACTTCCAGCATATTCTCGTTCGGCACGAGGGGGGAAGGAAATGCCGGTGTTGCCTGCGAACTCTTGAGTCACAAGCAAGGTCGTCGTTTCCGACGGACGAGGAGCCGAGCGCGGCGGCGGAGGTGATATGCCGGCCGAATCTCCGTCGCTCGGCCGCTCATCGCCGAAGTCGGAACCGTTAATCGCGTTCGTGAATTATTTATTAAAAATTCACGCGATATGGACCGTTTCGATATTTCGCGCAGTAAAAATCTTCTAATTGATGCGCATAGTTTTACATGGAAACGAAAGTTGCACGAAGAAAGAATAATAAATGGATTAAGAAGCGCAATAACAGTTATCATTTTTTTCTCGCCTTACTTTTTCATAATTATGCACAGTATGACATTTCATATTACATCGAAAAGTATAAATTATAAAAAGAAATAAGATTTTCTTTCGCGTTTCAGATTCGTGTGAAGTAAACATTAGATTTCTAAAGAGAAGTTAAATATTTTCACAAATTTATCATTTTTCTTCAAATAATATAATGATAAGAAATTGGCAGAAATATGGTCCTCTCCGTTTTCTTTTATCGGTTTATATTTTAATTGAGGCCAGTTAATTCGGCATCTTGGTTACGGTCAATGAAATTTTATTTTTCGTAATTAAAACATCCGGAATGTCTGCCCATTGTCAATTTTAATTAGGAAGAACGTGAGTTCGCAATTAATATCGTCGGTTCCGTGAAATACGACATTTGCAAAGTTTCCGCTCCACATGGTACCTCGTAATCATAAAATTTTAATTCTCAATTATAACTGCTAACTGATTAATTCCATCGAAAGTTACCGTAAGACCGATAGTTTGGCAGTTCACGCGGTTAATCTAGCAAACGACATTTTGCTTTAGAAATAATATATTTGAAGCTACAGGCTTTTAAAAATCGTGCAGGAAATGTTTTCTGAGATACGTTGAACCCCTAAATGTGGCAAAAACGAAATTTAAAAGACTTAATTATATTATAATCTGGCTCTTAATGAAGGTATAGCAATGATTAATAATTGCGGATAAAAATAATTGTATTATCGATCGATCTCGCTTCCCTATGGAACTAATTAAATAGCGCTTCTTTTCAGGAAGTTTCTACTTTCCGTTTACTCACGATTTCACAAGGTGTTTCAAATTAATTATAAGGCGAGAAATTAGGAGAACGCAAACTGTATCGCGATTTTCATAGCGGCGATTACGTATATGGCGAACGCGGCGAATGTTTCGACGCGAACGGCTGGAACGGTCAGGCAAATGGCACGAATGACGCTCTTGGAAAACCGTTGCTTCGACGATTCGCCATAAAGTTGAGATTGCTACAATTTCAACGCAACCGCGCTATTTTAATCTCACGCATAATCTATATTTAGATAATCATATGTCCAAATAAGAAAGATAATAAAAATCAATCTTCTGTAATAAAAAAAAATATATATATATATTAATCTGTATATTTTGCTGTAAGATTCTCCTATTTTGCTTCGATCTCGTGTTTTCCCTGTTCTTTACGTACGAGTTTGCCAAAGGCAAATGATGATAATTGATATTTCGATGTAAATTTTCAGCGCTCCGAGCAAATAAATAAATCAATTACACGAATTCCAGTTGTGATTTTGCGAATCTGTTCTGGGAATAAATAAAATACGACCATTTGCGAAATCGTAGGAAATATTACCGAGCGATTAACTAGATTACGAAGCTTTATCTTCAGTCATGTTATATCTATCGAACTGGACTTTCGCCCATTACTCGCGTAGACACTCGCATATCGAGTCATCGCGACGTTCACGATGTTCGAGTCCGCGGTCTCGATCATCACGCGCGATCGGTGGAGCGTTCATTCTTAGCCGGCTCTTCCATGTCCGCCGACTCCCCGAGCAACGCCAGTACAACCGCGTGCTATAACCATTATGCGTGTCATTATCGATAATACACTGCGTTTTCACTACGAGCGCAGCGGACCCGCTCGCTGTCGCTCGCGCATACCGTTCCATGGAAGCTTCGGCGGGATTACCGGCGTGGATAATTGCATTCCGACGACGCGACGCGGCGATTTGTCTGCGTCGGTGGTGAGCGCGATTAAAGAGAATTCGAACGGGGGGATTCCTTCCGATCTTCCCGCGTTGAGACTTTCGCCCGATCGAGGATTGATGCCACCGGCGTGAAATCACGATCGGGACAGTCGCATACAAGGTGTACGAGAATGGAGCTTCCTCATAGTTAATGATTTCTCGACGAAACTGATGTTTTTCTCAGCGAGCAAGTGAAAGAGTTTATTTTGTGTGTGTTTCAAGTATGTTTAATAAAAATATCTTACGGTAAATAATTATACAGAAATAAACGCCGAGCTTGGAAAATTCTAGCTGGACGTTGAAAGCAGAGAGTCACACGGGATTCACACATGGAACGGATGCGATTCTTATTCATAGAAATAGATAAGTCCTAATTTCGTGATGATGATTACTGTCTTTTTTCCATCAAGTGGCCGAGCGCAGAATGAGAGCCGTAATTGAGCACGTAACGAACGGTGATATCGAGGAGAGGCCTCTCGGTGAAGGGAAATTCTATCGAGTCTGCGGGCGACCCGCATCAAAGGATATGAGCCAGCAGGAAGGATGGGAACGCGCGTGTAGGTGGAATGAACGGCGGAGAACAAACGAGAGGAAGAGAGGCTTGCTCCTCCTCCTCGGCGGGCTGATGCTGAGAACATCTCGCAAGACTCTTGTTTCTCTCAACAGGCCTCGTTCGAGCGAGGAGGCGCACCACCTCGTTTCCTCGCAACAACGACAGTTTCGCAATGGACGGTCGGGTCGGTCGGTTGCGTAATGCGCAATTGCTCGCGAGACGTTCCTCCGGGGGCCGAAATGCGCCGCGCGATAAGCGACGTCGACGGAATGCGCACTTCGGATGCACCTTATGCAATATTCATGCGAGACATCACGGTTAATGGGAAAAGATAAGGCTAGGCGGACCGTTCGTTTCACAGAATTGCGTCCTTCGATGCGACACGAAACTTCGAACGGTCACACGCCGTAATCCACAATACGGCTTTGTGTTGCAAATTGGCCTGCTGACCGCCGATCGGCAAAAGATCGTACGCGCCTGTACGATATTTCGCGTTTTATACACGGAACATCTCGTTTCTACCGAGTCAACAGTCCTAATAATAGAATTTTTTAAGTTGTAAGATATAAATAAAAAGTTTTTCGCCCACGAAGCTTCAAAGACGCAAATAGAGCAAGCTTAATCTTGGCACAATTTCAATTTACAACTTAAACAAAATTTAAATGCGAGATTTGGTTACCAAGATATTTCCAAGATTATTCCACGTTGGAACAAATTTAAAGCTGTAACAAAGCTTATTCAATTTTTCCACTAAAAAAAGATCGACTCTAAATATCCATTTAAAGGATGTGTTATTAATAAAATAACGGTTTCCACATATAATGTCTATATGCTGCCTAAAGAGAAACAACAATCTTCTTATATATTGTAAAGCCAAAATTAAAGTCAGAAATGTCAGAATTACATTTGGCAACATTTAGAATGGTGTAACGCGCATTCTACAAATTAATCTGGATAAGAAGTGTTGATATAATATCTGTAAGCTACTCTAACAAGTAAACTTGGCTCGATATTCGGCTGAAAAGACTCAACTGACTTGTTATTCATCGTGATACACGCATTATGATTCGTCGCGATACACGAAGACACGACTACGCATATGGAAGCTCGTCGCGCGGTTTAAAAATAGATCCCCAGCATCTTTCGCTTGATCCTTTCCTCCTATCTTGTTTTAATCCTTCGTGAATTTCACGCTATGAAGAGACTCGCTTCTCAATCTTCTTGTAAGTTGGAATATATTCGAAGCAATAAGTTAATCAAAATAATCAAAATAAATCTGTGCTTGAGAAGCGGAAGCGATTTAAAAATTAGATTATTCGTTATCTATATTGTGGTCGATAAAATAAGTTCAACAAGTGCAGCATTTACTGTCGTTTATCGTTGTTTATCGGCGGCTTATCACCGGCCTTTCTGATGGCGATCGTTATAATGTGCAATTTTTGTCAATGCCAACTTATCACTCATCCTCCTTTTATTGTTCGAATTTTGCAATCGAAGAATTTGCACGAGGAAAGAATAAAAAAAATTGTATCCTCTTCATTAATTATCGATATTGATCTTTAATGTTAAATTAAAATATCCCAAATAAATTTCCATTATCAATACAGTAAACTTTTAACAGATATATTTTATACTCATTTAAAATAGTATACCGTAAATGTTAATGCTAGCTGTCAACGTCTAAATGTGATCATATAAAAGACACGCGATTAATCAAATGTCCGCAACGTTTAAAAGTTTCAAGAATTTCTATCGATCGATGAAAACTAATTCACTTAACCTTCACTCATTTACAACAATTTGTCCGTGAGAACAACAGTGACGATCATCATTACGCGACTCACTCCAAACTCTCCAGTTTCATCATTCTTAGAGCGAGAAATCGCGGAATCTTGCACGAAGCGGCAGCTTAATCGATCAACTTGAACAAGCGAAGATTGAGACGTATAGATATATGTAGGTACTACATTGCTATGCATATCTAATACCTGTAGTTTTGGATAAATAACGGTACTGAATATTCTATTGAGATTCGCATACACGCAGTGCAGTATATTGTATACTTGAATAAACCTTTAAATATGTCGTGTCTCATTTCCCTGAAAGCTTTCCCGAATTCTATTTTCACCGATGTCTTATATTTTATTTACACAGAGAACACACTTGATTCTCTCTTCTATCTCAGGTTTCTCATATCTGTAAATCTATATATAGAAGAAAATTTCCAAGTATAACCCCTTCATTTTCCGCCAATTTCACAAATTCTAATTCTGATTTTGGCGATAATCCTACGTTTAAGCTTGGGATCAAACGAACCGTTCGGACGCGGATTTTGTAAGTAAGTTGGTTCGCGGTTGGTGATTAAAGAGCATGCGACCGCATGCTCGGCTAGAAAATTGATGTACTTGCTCAAAACTCTTGGCACGGCAATTGCGCTATCGTGCCAAGAATGCACGACCTCTGAGCCCCTCTGACCCTAACTCGGCTGCGATTAACTTTCGAAATTTTTCGAAATGTTTCGGTTTTATCATAATTATAATAATTTTCTTTCGAGACTCGTAATTTACCCTTTTTACAAATTTCTCGTTATGTAAAATAGATCTCAACAAAAAACTTATAATCCAGATAAAAAAGAGATATAAAATAAATAAATATATAGTTCTTTTTCTGTACGTTATTTTGATCAACAAAATCATGAAATTTAATAATTTACTTAATTTTTACTTTATTATAAATTAATTATTATTTTGTCTTATTGTAAGATTACTTATTAGGATTTAAATTTCATCATATTTAATAAGTTGATTAAGTATTTAACTGATACGAAATATTTCAAGAAGGTATGTCACTCTTATCAAATTTTGTTTGTTTAGCTTGAAATTATTACATGTCTACCAAAATTTATGCATGTCACTTGACAATATAATAAATCGCGAGCAATTATATCAATAGAATTACATGACAGCCCGTTACTCACCCAATCATTAGTCATCCTTCCGATTAATAATATTAGTCACATTCGAAAGGAGATTGCAAGTAGAATTTGACCTACGGCACAAACGACAGGATCGATTCTGTCCGCGATAACATCGAGAAGCACAAGTTTATTTTTAAACGAGGGTCTCGCTAATGCGCTCAAGCAGAGGTGCGCTATCCAACATCTGGCGGAACAGAAAAATATTATCCTTGCCGGAGGCAACGAAGAAAAGACGAGAGAAAGAGCACGTTGAAATTATTATTCCGCGGAGCTCTCGAAATTGAAGCTCGTAAGAGTGAGGTGGAATCATTTGGTTGTTACAATTAATTTAGTCCGATTTAATGACTCTCGGATAAAAATAAAATAAAAATGCCCAATTTTGTAAAAAAGTCACTCGTGACGGGAAGTGTCCAAAGGGCTGCGTAATCGCGCCAAGTCCGAGGTTTGCGCACCGCTGCGCCGGAGGAATCACCGTAGTCACTACGGAGCGTGCTCAATTTCCTGTTGACCTATTTATAACGCGCCTATCCACGCCGGAGAAGCCGCGGCATACTTCTCAAGGTCCCGGATCGGCTCGGCTGACTTGTGGTGTAGGTAGGTAGGTAGGTAGGCAGTCCAGCGCAGCCGTCACCTCGACGCGACGGGCGCATCTGCCGCAATCGCCGGCAAATGCGCAAAATTGCAGCCTGCACGGAATGAATATCGTGGAACTGGAGCAGCTTTCCGGCCACTTTTACCACTTGCACGCGGTGAAGTTAGATCGATAAAGAGAAGGAGGGACAGAAAGAGAGAGAGAGAGAGAGACGCGTGCATAAATCTCCTCGCGAGACGCAGAATGCGGCGTGTCGCGCGACTCGACAAGCGAATTTCGATCGATTTCCGCAAAATTGCTACACGACTCTATCTCGCATCAACATGCCCGTCTCGTCGATTCATCGTTACGATAATAGCGCGATAGATAAAGCGATATAATTTATTTACGTCCATTTCGTGCTTACGAGACTTCCGCTTGCTAATTCTAATTGCCACTCTCCATAGTTGCGCATCTGTTACTTCTACATTTATATCGTACACCTCGTTCAAGATTTATTTCGAGAATGTAATTTTTTCATGTAATTTTCGTAACTTTCATTTAAGATACATGTAACTGTCTTAAACTCGATAAAAATGTTTTTCAAACGTTTCTTATTTCCGCAACATCCTAAATAAACCAATTGAGAAATCTATTTATTGAAGCAAGTAATTTTTATAGAATCCTGATATCAATCAAGAAAAATGAAGTCAAGGCTGAGACCCTACAAATAATTACGTGCTTCTGCTCGCTGCAAATAAACACAACGATTTACGTAAGCTACTGCGACAGTATTCTTAAGTCGCAACGTCGCTTCTGCGTCCGCAAACGTAAATGTCACTGTATGTACAGTGACCATGAAATTTTATAGAAAAGTGCGTTTTATAGCAAGTGGGCTGCACTTCGTCCAAATAGTCCGGTCCGCTGAAAATATTTTCAGTTGTCAAGAGATCTCGTCGGTTTAACTTGGAACGGTTTAACGTAGAACCGCTATCTTGCCAAATGAAAAATTCCCACCCAAGTGGTTTCCTACTTTTTGTGGCAGCAATTGGTGTAGAATTTCGTAACGCGAAGACAGGTAATAAGTGGATTGTTTTTGTTTTTGTAACTTCTATTTACCCTGAGATTTTGCGCAAAATATTTACCAACACTTTATTTTCTCCTTTCGCTATTTATGCGGTAAAAGTTATATCTTTATCGTGTTAGCTTCGCGGAGTAATATATCGCTCAAATGACTCAGAATCACTGACTCGCGAATGAAAAATACCCTCCTCCGCAGCTTCCACCGTTTCGCGAGTAATCGATAGAGAATTTTATGGCTTAAGAAACCAAGGAAAAGGCGATCTCTCTCCTCTGACAAGTTGTACAGAAAGCGGAGGGGGTTTTAATGCGGCAAACGTTCCCGGAAAACCGCGCCGGGACAAAAAAAAAACCGTTTTCTGATCGCTTGTTACCGACGAGTAACCGCGTGATTACGAGTGGAATTAATTTTACGAAGGCTACGCGTTCGTGCCGGCGGGCAGGCGTATCTAATCTCTCCATCGAGATATTAATCTACAAAGATAGCGCATTCCATACAGCCCGAGAGATACGGGCGAGCGTCCGTTTCGAATTCGCGATTGTTGTTTACGAACAATGGCGCGATAATTAAGAGGGAGCACATTGCCATACGGGAGAAAAACTTTCTAACGAGCCTCCTCTATCGCGATCAAGTATCCCGAAATCTGATAGCGTCCTCGATTGGTGAACGGCATTGATTGATTTTCGTTCTACCATTCAATCAAGTAAAAATCGCTTATTATATTAATTATTTAATTTTAAACAACGTACGTATTATATTCGAGATATTATAATACGTTTTGTACGTGAGATTCATTCGCAGGAACATTTTGTCGATAGCGTATCCAAACTGCGTTTAATATATTTCTTTTGCAAATCGATCCCTAATTCCTCCACCTTCTGGAGACTATCTTATCATAATTATTTCAATAAAATATATCGTCTTACCTTGTAAACCTCCGAGAAGAAGCCCGCGCCGATCTTCTCCATGTAGAAGTCGTCCAGGCGGTTCAGCGAGGCGACGGCGTGCCTGAGCGCCTGACAGGACGCCCCGGTGCGCCTCTTCGAACTCGAGTCCTGAAACGTCTCACCCGAGCACACCGTCAAACCGTGCACCGCACCACTTTCCGCCATCTCCGTAGGCCGCCAAAGAGAATCGCGACACTTCTCCTTGAGATCCTTGTAGTTTCTCGGCGAGGTGGACGACTGCAGTTCCGTGGGAAGATTCTGCGGCAGGCAGGACACGCAGCTCTGCTGCACCTCGTTGCTGACCCTCCTCAACGTCCAGTCTCTGGATAGCGTCGAAGTGGTGAAGTCGCTGTCGCAGGTGTTATCCTCGCAGGACGCGACGGCGGTCGCGGAATCGCCGGCGCCGTCTTTGACGTCGATCATCTTCGGAACCGCCGGCTTCTGATGCGCGTGCAACGACTGCTCGCTCACGACCGGCACATTGGACATCGCGCCATTCGACATCGCGAAGTAATTCGCGCACGTGTCCGTCAGGAGGTCCTCGTTACTGGACCTTTTCCCGCCCGGCAGCGACGTGTGGTGAATCGTTTCGGAAGATCTCGCGGAAGACAATTTGGCAGCGACCGTAGCCGCGGGGGCGTATCCCTGCAAGCACTTGGACTGCTCGTTACACGTCTGATGCGGCTCCTTGCCGCTCGGAGGCTCTCGATTAACGGCAACAATCTTCTTCGCGGTTTTCGCATAGTCTCTCGTACACGACTCGACGTTAAAATTTCTCCCGGTCGACGTAGACTGCGGTCGTCGCGATCTACCAACGCCGGTCTTGGAATAATTCGAGCAATTCTGACCGGGACACTTCTGCATCGCGTTGGCGTGACTCCTGCCAACTTGCGACGAGCCTTCCTTGGGTGAACACTTGGCCGGGGTCTTGGTACAAGCGGATGCGCAGGTCGTCGTCGTTTCGTCAGTCCTGCAGGGCCTAGGCGGCTCGATCGCGACGAAAGTGGCGTCCGTCAAACTGGCGGGCGGCTGCAGGGAGTTGCTGGGAGCCTCGGAGACCACGGTGGGCGAATCGTCGGAATCGTTGTCCTTCATTGGTCGCCAAGGTCTCACCTTGTCGTCGGCGCTCACTGTCAGCGTCTCCTCCACCGAGAAGCACGGCAGACAGGATGCCGTGCCCGTCGTCGCCGGCCTGATGCACGACGACTTGGCTGACGCCTGGCCGCCGTTATTATTAGGCGGACCCGGCGTGTTCGACGGCGGCGGCACTTTCCCGAACATTTTCGCCGTTATTGCGACGAGGCGGTCGCGCAAGCTGACGACGCGAGACGACGACGGTAGCAGCGGCCCTGCGTGCGCCGCATCACAAGCGGCCGGCTCGGTGACGCGCCTCTCGACAGTCGTCACGGCGTCGTTCTGCCGTATCCCCGCGACAAGCGAAGTCTTTGTAAGCTGCCTCAACTACGAATGAACGCGGTAACGATCCCACGAAGCTTTCAAATGCGTTCAGGCGATGACAGCGATAACAAGGCACCTTCGTTTTTTTTTGCAATGTGCAGCTTTGCCTTCGAATGCGATTCGGATTAACGTGAATGTCAACGAATCGCGTTCGCGACTTGGTCAAGGAACATTCTCGGAGCACTCGATATCGTAGTTGTCTCCTTTCTTTCTTCGTATTTCGTGCTTCAAGAGAAATTCAAGGAAGTCGAGGATTCTTCTGCTTCGCCGGTCAAGGGTATTGGAATTCGTAGGAAGACATAGGTATCTCGGAGCAAGACAACGGCAAAAATCGTGTCATATATGTTTCTGGTACAGACGTGGAAGACATTCGTCTTCGACGAACAGATGGGAAGGCAAAAGAAGCGGAGACGAAGACGCAGGTTCGCGATCGACGCTGGTTTGTTTCCTTTTTGGCAGTGGCGTCACGCGTCGAAAATCACAGTCGGTAGGTCATAGACGGAACGTTATCCCCGTAGGGCGGCTCAGGATAACGTCACAGATTCGAAACGAAGCGTAGGAAGAGCGCGGTACCACCGGAACTTGGCACGGTTCTCCCCTCGTCGCCAGCGGACGACTCCTCGTGGGCTGACTCAGATCTTCCTGAAATAAAGTTGCACCCGACAGGTGATCGACGAGTGTCAAAAATTGCGACGAACGTTGATGTAACGGGAAGGACGTACATACGCAGCGTTTGGGAACACACATTCCTGAATGTCTAGAAAATGTTCTTTGCGACGTTACAAGGGTATCTTGTAGACGTCTTCGACTTTTAAGACGCAATTAAGACTTTAGAAAACATCGGTACTTTTAAGATAGTTTTTAAAGCTTTTTATTTTCAAGACTACTTCGTCAAAAGACCACTCTTTAACATTTTTTAGACGCTTAATATGAAATCTTTTCTTTTCTGACTTGTCAGGAAGTCAGAAAGTCACGTAAGCAAAACAAAATCTTCGAATCTTTTTAAACTACTATGCAGGAAAGTTAATTTAATTTAAATAATGGTTTCATAATTATATACGATCGTTTCTCATATGTAATAATAAATAATTTATAACTTCTTGTATTTTTAATTTCGGCATACATAAAAAATAAATTAATAAAATTAGGTCTGTATGATACAAATAATGATACAATAGTTAATTTTTTGTGTGAAAATAATTACTTTAAATTTTAGAATGCTTAAGTCAACGATTGCAATGACAATTTTAACATATGTAATTAAATAAGGACCAAACATCGTCGACCAGGTACGTAAAAAATGCAAAAGTTTTTTACTTCTATCATTAATAACATTAGAGAAACAGTGCGAAGTAAGGGCCATCTATTAGCGCATAATAGCTCTTTGAAACTCGTGTAATACATTCAGAATATTTCATTTAATCACAGTTTTATTTAATGACAAAAAGATTACACTGAGGCAAGATGCCTCAGACCGTGTCTGATCTCCGAAGTGGTAACGGGTTTCCGCAATTTGGAGGCATCGTGACGCAGCACGCGCGCGCGTCTCTAAAAGCTATAAATCACGAATAACTAAAATCGATTTTCCCCTCGTCTAGCAAATAATCACATTTTCACACGTAACGAACATCGCGTAAATTGCCGTCGTAAATTGACATATTTTCTCCGTATTTTTACGGATATATCTCAGACCTGTCGGAGAAATCGCAAGGAACGAGAGAAGCGGGCTATAAGCTGGTTATAATAAACTGTTTTTCATTTATTAAGCAAATTACAGCGCGCATTTTGGAGCGATAACGAGCAGAATATGTCAACTTCTCGTGCGTCAGGAGAGATAAACGTTTTTGTGCCAAAGACGTTTTCAACAAAAAAAAATTGGATTCATGAATTCAAATATTATTGAATCGCACGCAAGAGGCTTGGAGATTTCTAATATCGTTGGAAATCTTGGGATTGTAAACGCAGACCGAATAAAGTGAACAAAATTTCGAAATATATCTGCTGAAATCTCCTTATGTAAATCTCAGCGATCATAAGAACGTAGAAATTGTTTTCTTTTTGCGCCCACACCGGTGACGCCGCAATTGGTTTTTACACATTCGCGTCAGTGATACTCAAGGACGATTTTTCGCACCGGATTAATCGTACTTTAAGAAACCATTATTTAAAATTACTCGTAGTTTTCTAACAATTTAAATAATAAAAAAAAAGCAATTTTAAAAGCATAATTAAACTTTTAAAGAATTCGATAGCGTATTTGATAAATAAGTTTGAATATTTTTTTCGAAAAATGATCTATTGAAGTCAAACTAAACGCTGCAGTTTTCGGTTTTTTTGAACTTAATAACTACGGTGAATGTATTGATCGGTAATCATAAAATATATTACATATCTAGGTTTATTTAAAGTTATCTGGAGAACATTTTCTCATTTCCGTTTCTAGAATACGATTTGCCGCGAATACTCCGCATGTTATATTATACATTGTGCGACTGCAACACACAAATCAGGAAATTTTCCTTTTACCCGACGGCCGAAGTCAATTTCGCACAATGCGCTAGCCTGATAGTCTTAAGTGTTCGATAAGGCCGAATGCGCCACACTTACATGTGACGCGTTTTTACCGCATTGTCACATTGCACGATTACGACACAGTATACATATATGTACGCGAAGTATATCGCCATCCACGTGATGCGTTCGTATCGACTCGCGGCCAATACTCGGCTGAGCAAACGTATACAGGTGTAATCGTTTTAGGACGCGACAAAGGCGACGCAATTTGCGAACGACGTCTGTAAAAGTAGTTCTTCACGATTCGCGAACATTAAGTAGCTTTAATGAGCGACGAAAATAGCGGTTTCGTGGATATTTGCGACGCGTTTTAATCAACAGAAAAAATCACAAACTCTCGTAAAAAAAACCGTATACGCTCGTGGACGCAAATTGTTAATTTTAATTATTATTGAAAAAATTATTGTTGATCATCCTTGTCGCTTACTTCTTTTGTACCTTCGTCGTTACCTCATACGCCGTTGTTATTACGTAGCTTTAATTTCACGCTTGACATTGTACGACGTCGATGTAAATAACTGTGCGACATCGGTATTAATATCGACATTAATTTTGTAACATCTTGTGCTGTATAATAAATCTCGAAACGTGCAACGACCCGCGCGATTATTAATTCAGAATATTATATCGTATCAGCAAAATCTTTGCGGCCAGTTTATACTGCACAACTTTCTGTATTAGTCTAAAACGATTCGTGAAATCTATGGAAATAAATGCGATTTTATTACAGCTTCCGCGATATGATACATTCATAGTGACTGTGATACCGTAACAAATGTAACATAAATGTAAGGAAAATTATGTCACTGTTGCAGCCGACATTTTAATTAATTTCTAGTCATAATTAAATTGTCATTATACACCGGGAGAAGAATGTCAATCTTTTCTCGACGAAAACGCTCAGTCATTCCCGTACAATTAGCGACGGAAGACAATCACGCTCTTATCACGAGGTATAAAGCTTCGGGAATGTTAAACGAGATAACAAAAATCATAATTCTCCAATTAACTTGAAATGGACTCTGAAATATCATTTCAACCCGAGGCCTAGATAGGAAGATGCACTAACGAGTGATGTAGAAAGTTGGAAAGTTACGACGGATGAAGGAAATCAGCGGAAACGTCCAGAGATACGTCAATAACGTTTCCACCGTTTCACGGGGAAGATTAGGACCAGGAATAAGCTCCCGTTTTCGATACGTCGAAACACGCCTAGAGGGGAAAATAGATTAAGGCGTCGCTGTCGCGCAGACTAACGTCCATTTCTACCAATGCTGATCAACTCTAATCTCGATTTAACTTACCTTTCATCTTTTTCTAGTTCTAAGAATTAAAAAAAAAAGATAAAAGGTAAGGTCCTGCGCATTAATAAATATTAAATATCAAGCGAGTCGGAATTAGAAATAATAATTAAACGTAACACATAATGGAAAAGGACAAAATATAGGAATATCCCTACATTTACATATCCTGATATTTTATATTTGTTCTTATTCCTAATATGTGCTCTATTGTGCGCAGGGTCTCAAACCAAGATTAAAGTCAATCTACATTGGTAGAAATGAACATAAGGTGAATAAATCCTTTGTGGCCAGATTTTTTTTGCTTTTGAAAAAAAGAGATAATTACGCAATCGTGAAATGGGACAGACTCTGATCAGATCGTTGAAAAACATGTGAAAATATAAACCGGTATGTGCATGAAAAAAAAAAAAGAAAACGTTAAATCAAAACTTATATGCTCAAATTAACGCGTCATTGTTGGGGTATACGCAACAATCTATAATCTTACAAGAATTTCAACTTTCTTTCTGTTATTCTTGAACTGAAAACGACTTCATCAAGCAAGTTTCTTCGTTTAATCTCATTTCAAGATTTCCGTCGAAACTAAAGATATTTTCAAATCAAGAATCTTTTTTTTTCTATGTGGCTTCCAAATCGCATGACGTTAATAACAGTTTTAGAGGGATCGGCGGGTACTTACGGTGCATCGGGTTTTGGCGGACGTCGTCGTCGTCGCTCGAGGAGACTGTCCGACGAGAGTCTCCCCCGCGCGCGCGCCCGGTATCTCTCTTCGATATTCCGGGATGGAAAGTCTCGGCGACGCTGACAGCTCTCGCGGCCGTCGTCTCGCGTCGCACGCGCGTACACACGCACTCGCGACGCCCGCGAGGACGCTTTTAGACGGCCTTGAACCACGTGAGGAAGAATTCGGGGGCCCGCCTGGCCGCGCGGCCCTACCGGACGACGCTCTTTCCCCTCGCAGACTCACGATTCTCTCGCCTTCCTTCGGACTGCCGGACGAGTCGAAACGTTTTCCTCTCACTCGCGCACGCTGTCACTCGACGTGTTTACCATCACTCGACGGCGAGAGGCGAGCGAAAGAGCGAAGGAGAGAGGAAGAAGGAGAGCCCGCCCGACGCGCCGTTGCGTTCATCGACGCGTCTCGCGAACGGACGGACGATCAGGTAGTAGACGCGGGACGTGGGCAGGGAGGCGAAGGGGAGGAGGGCCGGAAGCGCGCCGTCGCGGATTTTCGGACGGGTCGCTGACACTCTCGACACGGGTCACGCGCCCCGGGTAAACAGACGGAGGAAGAGAGAGAGAGAGAGACGTGAGGCGGGGGAGGGTGGAGGGGTAAAGCACAACACACCGAGGGTGTATACTCGAGGTATGCGGTGTCGCTCGTTTTTAAATCGCCGCCGGTGCGGGAAGGAAAGAGTCACGCGCGAAATCGCGCCGCGCCGAAACGTGTAAGCCTCTCACCGCCGCGATCCGCTCTCTCGCAATACGCGCGCGAGATCTCGTGGGCTCGCGACCCACCGACGGACGCAGCTTCCCGACGCAACGCACAGCTACTCGCGACGGGCATCCGCACACTCACTGACAACGCCAGAGACGGCAGCCATTACGGGAATGAGTCGTCTCGCTCGCGGCGGATGCGCGAACGCCACCGCTCGGCGAGAGCCCGAGTCCGAGCCGTTTCCCTCTCCCACTGCCCGCCGTCGGCGCGACCGCTCGACCCCCCACCACTCGGATTCCGCGATCGATCCGTCGCGTCGATCGGAAGCGCGCCGTTTTCAAATTTTGAATATCCTCAGAAGAGACGCGTGAAAATAGATTTGTACGCGTGGCTTGAAATTTCTAAGGCCGGTATTCAAAGTCGGTTCTTATATTTAAGACCGTCTTAAGTACAATCTTAAGATGTCATTAACCAATCACAAAGCCGTATTAGCATTTTAAGATATTACTTAAGACGGTCTTAAAATAAAAAACGACTATGAATACCGGCCTAAAAATTTTTGCACGTAAAACGAGATAAATATATATTGGGCGTTGAAGAAAGAGAAAGCGAAGATTCTAAATGCAAAAAGTACGAGCAACACGAATGGACAATATATGAACATAAAGGCCTGTTCTTTTTTAGCTGAACTTTTTGCCTCGGTACAGCTTTCCTCTTTTTCTTTTCACGTTAGAGAGAAAAAGAGAAAAGATGAACCGCGCAAAAGGTTCAGCTAAAAAGAACGGGCTTATTGCGTTTTGCGCCTTTCGCTCGAGCCGCGCTAAAATATAAAACATTAAAATGCATTTTAAGGGGAAAAAAGAAGAAGTTTATTTGACAAAATCGGATCTTTGGCTTCCAACGGCTGTATACATATATACATTTCCCTTTCGTGAATTTTACCGCCGACGTCGTGGTCGTTAATTCGTAGATCGTATTCCATATTTCCATTGTATTTCGTCATTTCTATCGGAGCAAATTCAAATCGACGAATTCAAATCGCCTACTTTTCGTGAAGAAGCGCAACCGATGAACTTCACCGATCGTCGCTTACCTAATTGTTCGCTTCACGGAACAACACACACACGGCGTGGGAATCGGGATAGGAGAAACTGTATCACTCTCTCGCGATCTCGAGTATATATTCCGGGATGCGCGTTAAAACTAATTTATGGGAATTTCTATTCCGCCTCACGTGGCAGCCATCAGAAATGGCCTTGTCTTTATCGCGTCGAACTTGTAAAACAAGATGAAAGTGTGAGAATTGCGCGTGTCCTCGTATGCGTATGCCTTTCACTGTCCGTCTTCCGACCAAACTGCGATTAACTTATTATTTATAAATATTATAATATTTATTTTTACCTTAATAATACATAGTATTTTATTAATATAGATAGAATTATTAGAATTACTGTAGTTAAAAGAAAAATTATTGGAAATGCATGGAAAAAATACATATTGCAATAACTTACATAGCTGAAAAAATTTTGCTGTAAGCGATTCTGAGCGAATGAATTAATTAAATCATTGCGTTAATGTATGGATGATAATATTAATTCTTTATAGTTTAAAGTATCTATTAAAAAAATTAGATTGAAAAAAATATATTATATATGAATTATTAAACACCAAGATTAAACTAAGTTCCAATTAATGTAATCGATGATTAACTTGCCGAGGAACATCTACAATATATATTTTATTAGCATGAACAAAATTAACAACGTTTTTGATAAAATTTTGCTAATATAAATAGTCGACGATTAAATTAGTCGACGTTTAATTCTAAATCATCATGAAAAGATAATTCGATGCTTTTTTTACTTAGAAAATGAATTTTTTTAAATTACTAAAATCCAAAACTGGAAATCTCATTAATTTGTTGGAATTTCATATTTTTGTTATTTTGTTCCATGTAAGAAGCTAGTAATTTATTCTAGTAATTTATCGCGATGAAATACCTGCGACCTGCGATTGAATAGCTTCCCTTATTCCCTTGGGGCGCGTTCAGCGGACCAAACTAGACCAAACCTCTCAGTAGCAGTCGAACGTGATTGGCTCTTACTTTTAGAACCAACCAATCAACGCAGAGTGTTGATAAGACGAACTCAACAGTTGTGTTTGCTGAACGCGGCCCGGAAGCCGGAATCCTTCTCGGCAGCGTTCACTCCAGTTCACTCGGTCAGAGAGAAACCTGAGAGAGGCC